>NC_143420.1:2750000-4088750 GCF_059467195.1 Physcomitrium patens | reverse complement strand
TATATGCTATACTTATTTTTAATAGAGAAAAGATTTCAAGTGGCATTCTAAGCAAATATCAAGATTATTAAGATATTATTGAGAAAAAGAATATAAATATTCTTCTAAAGCATTATTCTTATGATTATTTTATTGATCTTTAAGAAGGAAATCAACCACCATTTCGACCAATCTATAGCCTATCACAAAACAAGTTGGTTGTATTCAAAGAGTATATTAAAGAAAAAAAATTTATGTCTTTGTAAAATAATCCACTATTCTTCATATGTTATGAAAGTAGAAAGATAATACTATCAACACTTCTTAGAATATAACTTGAATTGAAAATTATATTTAAAAAATAGATTGGATATCTTTCATGTTTTGTGATGCTATTTCAAAATACTACTCAATAATAGCATTTGTATCTTTAAGTGCTAATGCCAATAAGTTTCTAAATAATAATGGCAATTTTTGTTTATTTTGAATTTATAGTGCTCTTCACCATCAAATAGGGTCTTTATTGCTTAAAAAGATGTAGCCACAATATGCACAATTGTATGTTAATGACACAAAAAAAAGCTCCAAAATTGATAAGCTCTAAAGCTTATACTTAATGATATGATACTTTATATGTCACGGCTATAATCATGTAAGCTAATAATTACATATAGAAATAGGTAGAAGTAAGTAAAAGTAGATAAAAATAAGTTAATTGTATAATATTTAATATAGAAGCTTCCTAGAAACTTCTTAGACGCTGCTTTGACTTCATAGGTGTCTTTAATTGACTTTTTGGATTAGAAACGTGGTCAACAAGTTGGCCATGTGCCACACATGTTGTTAGCTTGAAGATCAAGCTAACTATGTGGCCCACACGTAGAAAAACTTGCCTTGTAAGTCAAGGCATGTGTCCTACAAAGTCAACACATATTGGAGGTCCTATAGAACGTCGCCACGTAGCCCCTAGTTAGATAGTATATATAGAGACAAGAGTGAAGGCTTCTTCACTCTTGTCAACTCCTTTCTTGCTTCTAGTCTAGTTTCAAGGGTCTCTAGTTTTCTTGTATTTTGGCAATAGCCATTCCAGTTTCTTTCTTAATATACATATTTCTATTTTGTCCTATTTCTTCTTGAGAAAAGTCTCACTTACTCTTTAGCTTTCATCGAGTTCTTGACCTTGACAGATTGACAAGAGTACACTTACAATATCAGAGCTTTGTTTTTTCTTGAGTAAGAGTGGATTACCCCTTTCTCTTGACAAGACATAAGCGTATTAGAAGTTTGCGGATTACCCACTTCTAAACTGATATTGTTCTTAGTATCTTCTTTGTTATCAAGTCTTTCTTTTCTTTTGTCTTGAGCAATATCAAACAAATTTTTCTTCTTAGTGCCATTATGGCAGAGCTTATTGAAATGAAGAGTGCAATGGCACAAATGCAAGAGCAAATGAGGGAGTTAATGCTTGCGATGCATCAACTCAATTCACCAACACAGGAAAGAACAAGAATAGCAGAAAGTGGAGATATAGAGATGATCGGAGCTGCTTCAACATCTACAACAAATCACGTTCCTTCTCCAATTGTACAACACCCTATAAGCACTAGAGAACCAAGAATTGTCTTACCTGAGAAATTTGATGGTACGAGATCAAAGTTTCGAGGGTTCATCAATCAAGTACAATTGGCAATTGAACTTCAACCGCAAAGCTATCCAACTCCAGGATCACAAGTCAGGTTTATTGGCACTCTACTTTCTGGTTCTGCATTATCGTGGTTTTCGTCTTTTTTTGAACAACAAAATCCAATATTGGACAATTTGGAAGCTTTTTTGGCGGAGTTTCGATCTATGTATGGTGAACACGATGCAACTCGTGTTGCAACAAATAAGATCCGAATTCTGCGACAAGAAAATCGCTCAGTAACAGTATATGCTTCACAATTTCGACAACTTGCAATTGACATCAAGTGGGATGATGCTGCACTCATCAGTCAATTTCTTTATGGATTGCAATACGAAGTAAAGAAATTGATGCTCAACTTACCTGATCCTCAAACTTTGAGTCAAGCAATCGATTTTGCGGTAAAATGTGATAATCGACTTTTTGAATTTCGATCTGAGAATCATTCACGGGAACCTCAACGTTATTACTCAATGGCAACATCAACATCTTTGCCAAACGTACATTCGGAAGTAGAAGACATGCAAATTGACGCGGTACGTTTTAAACCTCTAACTGAGCAAGAAAAGATTCGTCGTCGTCGAGAAGGATTATGTTTATATTGCGGAGAACCTAAGCACACTGCTCAACATTGTCCAAAGAAACGACGCAACTATAAAAAGAGGGGTACGACGGTCAAAGAAGACAACATGTCGGAAAACGGATTCGTCCAGCTACAATAGGGACCGTGCAGCTGGAACCTTGTACAATTCCTAATGAAGGTCCTATCCTCTCCTCAGAACCCTCTCCTTGTTTTATAATAGACTTATATTTAGGACCTAAGAATTACAAAGCCTCTGCTTTATTAGATTCGGGAGCCTCAGCATGTTTTTTAGATGAACAATTTGTTAAAAGTCGTAAAATACCCTTTGTACAGAAACCTAAACCAGTACATGTAGAAGTCATAGATGGTCGTCCCTTGTCTTCTGGAGATGTCACTCATGAAACTCATCCTATAAAAGTAACAATAGACGGTCATGATAGCTACATAGCTTTTAACATAATTAAATCTCCGTCCAATCCAGTTATTTTAGGTTTATCCTGGCTAGAAAAATATAACCCTCAAATAGATTGGAATTCGCGTAAACTTGACTTTTCCAAAAGCGTTATTAATAGTTCTACGAACCAAGTAAAAAATTATAAGTCTAGTACAGTAAAACCCGTACTGATAGGTGCAAAAGCATTTATACACGCAGCAAAAGAAGGATCAACTTTTGCTATTTATGCTGCACCTATTTCTGAAAACGTAAAGAATTCAAGTGGCATTCCAAGTCAATATCAGGAGTATCAAGACGTTTTTGAGAAAAAAAAATGCACATATTCTTCCTGAGCATCGTCCATATGATTGTTCAATCGACCTCAAGGAAGGAACTCAGCCACCATTTGGACCAATTTACAGTTTATCGCAAGATGAGATGGCTGAACTCAAGACATATATTGACGAGAATTTAGCGAAGAATTTCATACGCCATTCAAAATCTCCAGCATGAGCTCCAATTCTATTCGTAAAGAAAAAAGATGGATCTTTACGAATGTGTGTTGATCATCGAGGACTCAACAAGATCACAATCAAGAACAGGTATCCATTACCTTTGATATCAGGACTCCTTGACCAGTTGAATCAAGCTAAGATCTATACAAAAATAGATCTAAGAGGAGCATATAATCTAGTATGGATCAAAGAAGGAGATGAATGGAAGACTGCGTTTCGAACCAGGTATGGACATTTCGAATATAATGTCATGCCCTTTGGACTCACGAATGCACCAACTGCTTTTCAACATCTCATGAATGATGTATTTCGTGAATTCTTAGACAATTTTGTCGTCTGCTATCTAGACGATATCCTGATCTATTCTAAGAACGTCAAAGAACATGAAATACATGTTCGTCAAGTATTACAAAAACTTAGAGACGCAGGATTGTACGCCAAGATGGAAAAGTGTGTATTTCACACTACTCAAGTTGACTTTTTAGGATACATCATTTCAAATGATGGTCTCATGATGGATTCTAAGAAAGTCCAAACAATCGTGGATTGGAAGATTCCAAGGACGGTAAGAGATGTCCAATGTTTCTTGGGATTTGCCAATTACTATCGGATCTTCATCAAAGATTTCTCACGAGTTGCAGCTCCACTTACACGCTTGACTAGTAAAGATAAATTTCAATGGAATCAAGAAGCGAAAGCAGCATTTGAAGCCTTGAAGACATCGTTTGTCTCTGCACCAGTCTTATATCGTGTTGACTTTTCCAAGGCATTTTTTATGGAAACAGATGCATCAGATTTTGCCTTGGGTGCAGTTTTATCACAAATGGGAACACATGACAAACTCCATCCGATAGCTTTTCATTCAAGAAAATTCTCAGCAGCCGAGATCAATTATGAGATCCACGATAAAGAACTTCTTGCGATCGTGGATTCCTTTCAAGAATGGCGTCATTATCTAGAAGGCGCTTCTAGTCCAGTCACTGTGTATACAGATCACAAGAACCTCGAGTATTTCATGTCAACACGCGTGTTGAATCGTCGTCAAGCTCGTTGGAGTATGTCTTTGTCAAGATTCGAGTTCATTATCACTTATCGGCCAGGAAAACAACAAGGTTTATCCGATGCCCTATCTAGACGTTCTTATTTTGCACCAAAAGAAGGAGATGCAGCTTTTGAGCAACAAAGAATGGTCCTCTTGAAACCGGAGCAATTTCATCTCCGAGCAATGAAATCAACATTGACTGTTGATTCAACTTTTCTCAAGCAAATCCAGTCCAGATGCCTATATGTTCCAGAAGGAGAAGCACGTTTACGTGTTCTTCAAGCACGTCATGACTTTCCAGCAGCAGGGCACTTTGGATATAATAAGACTTTGGAACTCATATCAAGCGATTTTTGGTGGCCACAAATGTGGAAGTCAGTCAAAGACTTTGTACAATCATGTGATATTTGTTCAAGATCAAAAATTCCTCGTCATCGACCTTACGGACTTCTTCAGCCATTACCTATACCAGAACAACCATGGTCTTCTGTTTCTATGGATTTCATCACAGATCTTCCAAGCTCAAGATCTTATGATTCTATATTTGTGATAGTAGATCGTTTCACCAAGATGGCACATTTTGTGCCATGTACAAAATCTATCACAGGTGAAGAAACAGCTAAGCTTTTCATTGATAATATCTATCGCTATCATGGATTACCTAAAGATATCATATCGGATAGGGGAACTCAATTTGTGTCAAGATTTTGGAGGATCCTTTTCAATATTTTAAAAGTGGACATAAAGCTATCTTCGGCTTTCCATCCTCAAACTGATGGACAAACAGAGCGCGTAAACCAAGTCTTGGAGCAATATTTAAGGTGTACTATCAACTACCAACAAGATGATTGGACAACCCTTCTGCCATTGGCAGAGTTTGCTTATAATAATACGGTACATTCTTCCACGCAACAAACACCTTTCTTTGCCAATTATGGCTATCATCCACGACTTGATACTTTTGATTTTTCAAAAGTTGATAATCCTACAGCAGAAGATATGGCAAATCGATTGTCAAAGTTACATGCAATAATGAAGACACAATTGAAGGAAGCTCAAGAACGACAAAAGATAAACGCAGATGTATATCGTAAGGAGCAACCACAAATCAACGTGGGTGATAAGGTATGGCTACTTCGTCGCAATATCAAGACTACTCGACCTTGTGACAAGTTGGACTATCGTAGGCTTGGCCCCTTTTCTGTTTCTGAACAGATCAACCCAGTTGCATATCGGTTACATCTACCGGAGTCAATGAAGATCCATCCTGTATTCCACGTGTCTCTTCTTGAACCATATAAGACAGTGGATATACAAGGAAGAAGACAAATGCCACCGCCTCCTATAGAAGTAGATAATAATGAAGAATTTGAGGTGGAAGAGATATTAGACTCAAGGCGGCGCCGAAATAAGTTGGAATATCTTGTTCATTGGCGCGGATATGATATTAGTGAACGCACATGGGAGCCATCCAGGAATCTAGCAAATGCATTAGCTAAAGTCAAAGTTTTTCATCAACGACATCCATCAAAACCAAGATGAAAATCTCTCTTATAAAAGAGACAAGATTGAGGCAAGATAACATTCAATTTCCTATCCTTGTTTGTAACTTCTTTACATTTGTGACGCTAATTAGATGGAGAGCCAACAACCAGCGGATTCAACTCAAGAACCTTCGTTTGCTGACCTGCCGGATGAGACATTACGATTGTCACAACCTTCAAGACGACGCAATCGAAATGAAGATCTTCAAGAACGACATGTTCTTCCTCGAACAGATGGTGAGATACAACGCATTTGGTATCACGATTTGGGAAGGGACTCTCGATGTTTGGTGATTTTGCTAGAGGTAGGAACAACTCGTGATGGTGTTCTGAATATTCTATTCGAAGGAAGTTATGAAGACCTCAATAATGATCAAATAACTGGGTGGTCTTCCCGCCCTGATATGGGACACTACCGATGGTTGAGAGGCCCTATCAATCATCTTCGAAGAGAACAGAGATCAGAGTATGTGGCGAATATAATTCGTCGCATCATAGATTTCCTCAACATATGATGACCGCTCCTCGTGGAACTCGTCTCTAGAAGGGGGGGTAATGTCACGGCCATAATCATGTAAGCTAATAATTACATATAGAAATAAGTAGAAGTAAGTAAAAGTAGATAAAAGTAAGTTAATTGTATAATATTTAATATAGAAGCTTCCTAGAAACTTCCTAGACGTTGCTTTGACTTCATAGGTGTCTTTAATTGACTTTTTGGATTAGAAACGTGGTCAACAAGTTGGCCATGTGCCACACATGTTGTTAGCTTGAAGATCAAGCTAACTATGTGGCCCACACGTAGAAAAACTTGTCTTGTAAGTCAAGGCATGTGTCCTACAAAGTCAACACATATTGGAGGTCCTATAGAACGTTGCCACGTAGCCCCTAGTTAGATAGTATATATAGCGACAAGAGTGAAGGCTTCTTCACTCTTGTCAACTCCTTTCTTACTTCTAGTCTAGTTTCAAGGGTCTCTAGTTTTCTTGTATTTTGGCAATAGTCATTCCAGTTTCTTTCTTAATATACATATTTCTATTTTGTCCTATTTCTTCTTGAGAAAAGTCTCATTTACTCTTTAGCTTTCATCGAGTTCTTGACCTTGACATTATAAGACAAACCCGTACATACATGTTTATAAGAAGATGCATGACAAATTGACTATGAAAAATAAAAATGCACCAATAATCAAAGTTTGCATATTTGGCACATGTATATAAGATGGATAGTACCACAAAAGACCAACATCAAGCAAAGTAGTTGATTTTATGGTAGAAGATGGCTTTGACAATGTTCATTAAAAGAATATAGTTTTAGAGCTCAAGCATAGAATTTTGTAGCAAATTTTTAAGTACATATAAGATATATGGCACTATAGTATCTATTTTTCTTTTCTTATGGTAAAGAAAAATAGCATCAAAATATTCTTTTGAAAAATAAAATAAATTTTTTTTAAACAAAGATAAATTAGAAAAAAGAAATATATATATATATATATATATATAGAAGCAAACATATGTCTCATTTGCATAGTTTTAAGGCTATCAATTGTACTACATAGACAATAGTAGTATTGCATTGCTATAAAGAAAAAGACTTTATAAAAAATATTTTTTTCATGCCTATAAGATTGTTAAGAAAAAATAAATGAATTATATTTGATGCAATGAGAAGAAGTTATAAGTTTCCATCTATCAAGGTCTTTAGGATACAATTGTAATAAGAAAGACCAGTGTTATTACTATTAAGAAACATATGATTTTTTATTAATTAATCCCACCAAATTGCAGAAAACTATCAAGATGTTATGGTCATTTTTTGATAAAGAGGTTGTTGAGATGTATTTATGACATTCACATGCAATCCACAATAGCTAAGGATTAGGAATGTACTTTTGCTTGGACAAAGTTGTCTCAATTTGGTTGCTCACATGTTTCATATTAAGCTAAAAGAATTGAATAGTGATATCCAAAAACACCATATTTTGAGTCGTCACAAGGTATGAATTCATATAATTGAGTTCCAAAAGCAAGGCCTATCACATACACACATGTTGGTATTCTTTGCACCGAAAGACCAATTACACTCAAAAATAAATAAATAAATAAATAAATTGACAAGCTCATTAGTAGAAAGCTTCTTAATAAGAATGTAAATGTATTAGGATACACAATAATATCTATGTCTATGATGCATAGCCCTTATAAAACAATGTTTTTAATTCACCATGCATAAAAGATGGCATGTGTTTAAAGCAATATCCATAGGACTTTGAGACAATTTGTGATGACAATGGATATTCTTCTTATCAATGACAAGATACTGGAGCTACAATTACTTTTGGTGATGTAGAGCTTGATAATCTTTGGCTAACACAGCATAATCTACATTTTTTGACCAAGTACAATACACATATTAATGTTGAGGTATGCAATAATATTTGTGGTGTGAAGTACCTCTTCAAATATGTGTATATGGGCCATGACCCTGCAACTGTTGCTGTTTCCGTTGAAGATGGTTGGTAGTCTGCGGATGAGATCAAGGAATATCTAAAATGCCTCTATGTATCATGGCCACGAAAGACAAACCACCCACTTGAATGATATGCTGCAAAGCTTTGTATCTTGGGCATCGACAGTGCGAGTTGCATCTTTGATTAGTTACACATTTCTCGGCAAATACAGAAACAGATCTGGTCCCTTGACAACGACGGTTGATAGATTTTACCTTAACGTAATATTTGCACTAAAAATGGAAGGCGAAGTGAAACATGTAACAATATGGGACCACCTACTGCTTCTAAGGTCTAATTTCAGATTGAAAGACACCTCATAAGCCATTATCTTTACTGGGGGCTTCCTTGAGTTCCGATGAGCAAGCTTTTGACCTAGTGTTTGAGAGGGAGAATCAGTATACCAAGGTTCTCAAGGCTGCTTAGGCATTATGCAGATGTTATCCAGATAAACCCATTTACTTAGAATGGGTCCATCTGACTATTTGTATTCCGTCCTGTACACGATACATTGCTTATCTAAAGCATGGATAGAATCTGGTGGCTAGTTCATCTTAGCAAACATTCAAGCTGGTTCAACTCTTGGCTTTTCGGAGATACTCATACAATTCATGCTGACTAGAGGTATTTTCTCAATAGAATTACAGTCGCAATTTAATTCAGGATGAAAAATCTGTTTGCAATATAGCAATGACGAAGATAGTGGAGTATGGTGCAAATGATGAATGAGAATCGTATTGAGATCCGAATTGCTCTTTGCCTTGAGAGGGAAATCGAAATAGCTTTCAACCGAAAGAAACGCCACTCTTCCATCCTGAGTCAAGTCCCAGTGTCTCAAATCTTTCACTCTCTAATACTGTTCAAAACTTGACGGGAATGCAAGTATGTGATGAGAGTGGGCAGGAGAAAGAAAAATATATTTTGTCGAGAGAAATATCTTTTGTAGATGAGTGCATATCATATGGTTCGAGTGTAAATTCTGTTTCTGACACCATTACAATAAAACATCCCGAAAAATTATGGAATCTTCAGAGACTATCTAATTAAGCTTTGAATCATGAATTTATCCAACCTCTAAGTACAGTTATCTATGAACTCTACTTTTTTGGTTTTGTTCAAGTTAAATTGCCAAAGTTTTGAGTGTTTCAATCAAATGATTTGTCAGCAAATTATTTCATCAGCGACAATATATCATAAACTACCGTGAAGGGAAGGTCATTCAGAGCACCATGGTTTGCAATAAAACGCATGGCATCTAGGGTGAGCATTCCATTTCGCTGGCCGTGCAGAACCATCACAGAGTCTGCGTAAGAGGTGTCACCGGGTGCTCAAAAACGGGGAGCTCCGAAACTAACGATCGAGAAAGTGTGATTTCCGCAACATGGTTATAAGACTCAACATATAACTCCCCAATCGCGAAACCCTTTCAGTTCAACGGTCACGGAGCACAAAGCTCTAAAGCATCACGCCGCCACGTATCCAAGTAGAATTTCAACCCTCCCAATCACTGCATCTCGCGCTGCCAGACTCTATTAAAGACGCAGCAATCCCGTGTAACCGGTCCTCGATAAAATAGAGTCTGGCAGCGTCTCCCGCTTAATTAAGCGCCTCCCGCTTAATTGTATAAGGTCCTTATACAGGTTGTATAAAAATATTATTTCATTTTTATGATTTGTGGTAAATTTATATACAAAGTAAGAAGAAAACCTTATTTATAATGTATAAAAGAGGAACTTTTATACATTACTTCGGTTTTTATTTTGGTATAAGAGTAGTGCTTTACTAATCATGGTCTCAGTTAGGAAAAATACCATTTTATTTATTATTAGAAAGATTTCATATAACTAAGAAAGTGTACATAAAATTTAAGGATGTTTGATAAATGCAACTAAGATATCTAAAATACCAAAAGACTTAATTGGATAAAAGAATAATCAAAAAATCAATAATCAACAAATTAAAATACATATATCAAAGAATACATCATAGTGAGTTGCAAAAATATATTTATTATGTTTATTATTAAATAATTCACTAGGACATCTTCATTATATTACTTGATTGCAAATTTGTGCAGAATTTAAGTGGGGAAAAAATCATCATCTGCTAAAACTAATAAAATAATTATTGTATTCATCCTATTTTTTTTCTTTCATTGTTACAAAGTATGGGTAGAAAGAAATTATTTAATTCTCAAATTCATGTTCCCATGTACCAATCCACGTTGGTTCTCAGAGTTCTCATCCAAAAGTACAAAACCCCATTCACACCGTGCGCGGAAAACGGTCAAGTCCTCCTCCGTGAGAGGCAATCTTTATCCAGGAGCTGATTAGCCGAGGCTTCCAGAAGCGGGAGGCGCTGAGACGAGTGGCGCATGGCCATAGGCACACAACCCTGAGAAAAAGGTACGTGTTAGAAGGGGTCGACACAAGGGGACACTGTCACAATATAGTACCATATCCCGTCTCGTGGGACATGGCGTCAAGTGGCTCGGGCAATTATCTCGCTGCCCGCCTCAATGAGTGGGACAAGGGACAAGTTCGGGCAGGTCCACAAAACTTTCTGGAGCTTGCCCTGATGCAAATTGCCTGTAGAGAGAGCCTTCCTCACCTCGCTCCATTCCGTTTTATACGCCTTCGTGCGACGGAATTTTTAGTTAGTGTGGAAAATTTTGGACGGAACAAGCTCGGTTTCGTAAGGTTTGGAGAGTTTTGGTGAGTTTTGAGAGTGTTGGGGGAGAAGTTTGGATCTGTGCGAGGTGAGCTTTGTGAATGTTTTTCGGTTCGTTTCCTCGATTGAGAGGATTGATTCTGCAGTTGCAAGTGTTTTGGTAGCCAAGGTGGGGGGTGAAACGCCCCGCGTATTGAAGTTTTGGCTTGAAGGAGGGGAGGGCGGGGGTTGGTCCTGACGTGTAGAGGAGGCAGGGGTCTTGTGCTGAGCCCTCGGGAGAGTATGCCGAAGTCATGCGATGCATGCCAGGCTTCCAGTGCGGTGGTGTACTGCCGAGCGGACGCGGCGTATTTGTGTTTGGGCTGCGACGGGAAGGTGCATGGAGCGAACAAGCTCGCGTCGCGTCACGAGCGTTTATGGATGTGCGAGGTCTGCGAAGTCGCGGCAGCCGTAGTGACCTGCAAGGCGGATGCGGCGTCGCTGTGCGTTTCCTGTGACACGGACATCCATTCTGCCAACCCGCTGGCCCAGCGTCACGAGAGAGTACCTGTGCAACCTCTATTTGATTGCGTGAGCCAGTTTAGAGGGACGCATTTCAGTGTGCTAGCGCCCAAGAATGAGTGCAACAACAATCTGCTGAAGGGAGACGAGGACCCGGCCGTGGCCGAGGCTGTTTCGTGGCTTCTTCCGCATCCTAAGACCCTGTCAAGTGCCATCCTAAGAGGCATCGCTGCAGGTAGAAGTCGAGTTCTGTGTGCACTCGGGGTAGTTTTCAGAGAGGGCAACGGAACAGTGCAGGTGTCATAGGCTTGTTGAAGGAGGCACAACAAGCCTTATGGACCATCGTAAAACTTGGTTAAAGTTTTAGAATTAAGAGATGCTTGGGGAACAACTTAGGAATTTTGGCACAGCCATTGCTTTACTTTCAGATTTTTGGATCCTTGAAGTGGCTATGTGCTTTCTCTGCGAGGCTGGGTATGGCCAGAACCTCATTCTGAGTCTCGTTTATGTGGCAGCTGATGAAGCACCGGCGTTTCCCTTCCGTGAACGACCGTTCAGTCCCAAGCTCAAGAAGCTAAAAGTTGAGCAGGCAGCGGATATTTACTCGGATGTTGACCCTTTCTTAGTCTTGGACGGCGGTAATGGTACAGGATTTCAACCGGACAGTATGGTGCCCGTGCACATTCCTGAGGGCCCTGATGACAGTCCATCACTGGCCAACTCAACGGCGCCTTCTTCTGCAATCAATTTCCGTGCCTCGCAGAAGAGCGGCTGCAGCTATGGCACTTCTACTCTCACACATAGCGTAAGAATTTGTTTGCATGATGCCTTCTTGTCTCTTCTTTTGTTCGTTCTCCTATGCCGTGGGCTAGGATTGGAACTGTAAGCTAATTTGAGGACACGGATTTTTCTCCCTACAGATGTCATGTTCATCTGTGGATGCTGCCGTCGTCCCGGACTCCAGTCTAAGCGACATCTCGACACCCTACTCAAAAGCCCTGGATTCACAAGATTCCCAAGATTTGTCAGGTGCGCTTGTGCCGCATCAGGCGAGCAAGCCCATTGACACAGTGGATCGGGAAGCTCGAGTGATGAGATACAAAGAGAAGAGGCAGAAGCGCAAGTTTGAGAAGACCATCCGGTACGCTTCAAGGAAAGCTTACGCCGAGAGTCGGCCGAGAATCAAAGGCAGGTTCACCAAGAGAACGGACTCTGATGTGGAGCAGATGTTTAGTAGTTGCACCGCAGATTCAGGTTTTGGGGTGGTTCCTTCTTCTTGTTGAATATTTGAATGATCAACACAGTCTTGGTCAATTCCAATGCTTCACGTCGAATTTTTATTTGATGTACTACGAAGGACCTTCTGTAAAAATAGTGTAGAATTAAAGTTTTCGACACCCAATGTAAAAAAAATATAGTCAGAGGCACTAAGTCATACCAATTTTTTTCCCCACTTAGGGCTTCAATTACATACTCACAGCAGTAAGCAGACCAGAGCATGAGTGCTGGTAGTGCTCTTTTCTCTGTTTTCTCTCTCTCTCTCTCTCTCTCTCTCTCTCGCTCTCTCCTGAACTCTGGAAGTGGTGGATACTTTGGAAGTATAATTTATGTACAGCATGAGCTGGTTGTGACAGACACTTACCAATTTCTACCGACAACAATGGTCATAAGGACCAGAGGATGTCAAACATTAGACAGAAAAAGCGAGGTCTGCAATGAGGAAACAGCCAGTTTGGAATATGTTCTCACGAAACACTTTCCAGCTTAGATATATGAGTCAGCTGAAAGACACATCTGATATGTCCAATTGGATATTTCGCCGTTTGAAGACTCATGACAAGGACGAGAACGATGTCCATGTCCAAGAAGGAGATTTCACTGTTCTAACTTACGAGCAGTACACGATCAAATGTGAAAAAACCGGACATTATCAAATATGGATGGATGGAATCATCTGCCGCAGCAGAAATTGCCATTTCACAATAATGAATGTTACATCAATTTATAATATGTCCAATATTCACAGGCGCTGTCTTGCCAAAAGGCATGGACAACGACAAGCGACAACCAGATGGGCTACCCTAACGCGAACAACACCCGGCGCTCCTTCTTGGACCTTTCCATCCTCGCCTCAACAGCGCAAATACAATCAACCGATGTGAGGTTCAAGCACCCGCTGGTAACCAGTGACTGCAACTCAGCGCATGTGTGAAGGTCTGGAAAGGCGTCGCACACAGCTTGCACAGCTTGCGCTGACAAGGAATCGCAATGACTAACGTTAAGACAAACCAACCCATGTTGATTTGGGTTCTCCTCAAGTAGCGTGTCCAGGCCTTCCCTCTTGATAGGCAGCTTGCTGGCATCACTACATGTGCTGCCGCTGCTGCTGCAGCTGCTTGTGGCGCATATCCTATGTCTGGGCACCCGGAAGTCACTAGTCATTCCAACACTTTTCCCTGAAAACCTCTTGCGTTTGCCTGTGGTGTGCTGCGATGTGGTTGCCGCTTTGGTTTTGATCAGCGTATACATAGCAAGGTCGGTCAGGTTTTTGCAAGTTGAAAGTCCCAGCGCGCACAGGTGAAGGCACTTGTCTGACAGAAAAACAACACTCTGATCTGCAGTAAAAAGAAATAGAGGTCTTGAGAGCTTGCAAATTTCCAGAGCACGGCATGCATTACCATATGCATCCCCACAAAGAGATGAGGTTCGTGCCAAGGTGAGCACCAGAGCAAGTACTTGCTAAAATGTCTGTGTCCGTGTTTCCCAATCTCGACTACTGCAATCTGTCACCCACCTTCACAACAAACGTGATGAAAGATTTGCGATCATACCTGTTATAAGCTTGCAGCCACATAAGTCAATTACGCGCAAGTCTGGGCATCCACGTGCAAAAGCTACAATCCCTTTATCAGTAACATATTCACACAATCCCAAGTTAAGCGACTGAAGTCCTTTGCAGTGCATTGCCAGCGCCTGCAAGTACCAGCACAGATACTTTAGGCAGAACTCAAGACAAGCATATGAACATGCGACAACAATTATAGCATCCAGTTGCAGTTCCTGTCTTCGCTAAAATGCATCATATGTGCTTGAGACGCTAATGTGGGTTGATTCAATAGGCTTATGTACCTGCAATACTTTATCAGTACCGGCATCGTAACACCCCCAGAGATTAAGATGACGTAAATTGTTGCAACGCTGCACGAGAGCCAGAAGCCCAGCCTCTGTAATGCCCTTGCAACCACTCAAATCCAGTTTCTCTAACATTGGACATCCATTTGCTAAAGCGTACATTGCAGCATCGGACAGCTTAATGCCGTAACTGAGTTCTAGGGCTTTCAGACCATGCCAGTGTGTTGAAGCTATCTGAATTGCAGCATCATCCAAATAGGAACACCGCTTGAGCCTACAGCTTCGAAGGCGTGGAAATCTAGGAGCTACCGATTGCACCAAGTTGCTCACACGGATGCCACACCTGTTCGATACAAAAACTCTTAAAATTAGGTTATCTCATCATTTTGATTGATAGAGCCAGACTCATTTCACACACAACCAAGATCATATTATAGGTATCAAAACCCACCAAGAGAACGAAAGCTCGTGGATACCCTGGCCAACAGAGTCTCGCCAGCCGCGGCACACGCCTGAAGCTGTTACCACAGTCCGGTTGTCGACTAATGAAAGAATTCGAACCAACAACTCCATCGGAAGATCATGCCAATTGGTATTAGAGTTTTCAGACGTTGTTTGCTCCACACCAGAGTTTCCTGAACCCCGCATCCATCTCCGCCTACACCTTTTCTTTTCTGGAGGCCGTGATTCCATCTCTTCATCCTCTGGACCCCAGAAAAATTGCGACAGGAGAGATGAGTCGTGTGGGGGTCTTTCCAACTTCTCACATAATACCAAATTTGAAGGATGTCGATTTTCAATATTTCTTCGATCTGACCCATAGTCGAATATTGCACGCATGTCCAGTAGTTGACCTATCAACCAAGAATACATGTTAATGCGGGTGAAACAAGGAAATAACTTGAGCAGGAACTAGACCTAACTCCTAAGTGACAGAAGTTTTTGTGCTCCTAATGAGAGCATTATCAGAAGCCAACCTTTCAGAACAGAGGAGATCTCTGCAGGCTCTCAGGGCGCTAAACAAGCACGTGGTGCACTGCAGTGTTTTTAAAAGTTTGGAGTAGTGAGAAAAATAGCTTGCGAGGACGCAGGTATTGTGTTTTGGAAGGACCAAATGTCGCAAAAGAGCCTCACACTAAAATCTTCTCTCAGCTTAGGAGAAAGGAAGTTAATTGAAATGTAACCGTGAAAATGGAAAGGGAAAGCAGAAGGGGTCTGCGCGAGTCACCTTCTCTAGAATCAACAGAATCGGAATCAGAATCCATTGTTTGGCCTTCACAATATGACGATATCAAGATTGAATCGAGTTATATCACTGCAGTCCCCTTACTTCTCAATTCAGCCAGCTTTAACACTGCAAGCATTTTATGCCAAACACGCTAGCAATAATAAGAACATACTCTTACCAGAGAGAGAAAATAAATAAATAAATAAATAAATAAAAGTATCTCCAACTTCCCAAAGACGACATTTCTGTACGTGTTTCAGAGTGGGGATTCAACCCTATCAATAACAATCCCCTCCGAAGAAAATGCATGAGCTTTACCTATTAAGAACCTCGACTGAAATGCCGTTGTCACAGGCAAACGGCAGAAGCGAACGTATGCCGCCGATACAACACCTCATATAAAAACATCTAAGAAAGCAACCGATATCTTCGACGTGTAATCACTCAGCTCCTACGCTGTGAATTGAGTGGAGATAGCCCGAAGTGTGACGCGCCACAAGTTACAACCAAGAAGATTGCCACTTGATATCTCCCGACAGCGACGCAGAACATGTAAACCCTTGAAGACATGAAAGCCATCTAACATGGGATTTCACTCTGCAGACCGAAGATTGGGGGTTACGCGGAACCCTCACGATGAGAACTTTACAAATTAGGTTTGAAGAGGAAAGTCTGTAAAACATCTCCGGCACTAAGGGGAGCAAGTGAACTAACGCACTAGTAAGAGACCGCTGCACCCAAAACTTCAAGAGCCTGCAGACGCTTTACAAGAATTCTACGCGCAAGAAAAATCGTCTCAAGCGGAGAGCCACTACCCGATTCTAGGAACCCGACACGTTTAAGCATTACACAAACTCATCTAGAAGGCAGACATGACCTCAACCGACAGATCCCCTAAAATACAACAACTAGCCTCAAGCATGCCCAACACCTAAACCTCCCAACAAAAACCAGATTGTGACACTACCCAAGTAACACCATAAATGTGTCAACCCATCCCTCAAACTCAAACAAACGCACTTCCCTTTCCTTGTCTCTCCCACACGTCACTTGATATCCCCGAAAACCCTTCAAGACAGCTGCGGCTTTCACAGAATCCCACTCATCCCACAACTAAATAAAAACCGACAGAGTCGATCACAACATCCCCGTCACTCGCACTCAACACACAGCCTCCAAAACTAACCCAAATATAGTAAAAACACGCACAAATAGCTTACATGTGACGTCTCCTCGAGGCATCAAAACTTCCAATTAAGCCCCCCTCCGCACGCACGAACGATTCCGAATCGTTTCTGGAAACGTCGAACAAGTCATGCGGACATGCGGGGTCGTGGAAAGGACCAGTCTTCGGGTTACGCAGATGGATTGAAAACCGCAGGACGGATGGAGCATCGGAGGGTGTCGTGTCGCCGAACACATCCGCTCCCGTGCTAGACTCGGCAGCAATCTGTTCAGCGCAACCCAAAAAGCACCCCCTCCCCCTATCTAAACACCCTCAGTCGCTTCGTGCCAGTGGCAATCCAACTGGAGCTCGATCCAATCAATTCAATAATGAGGCAGACGATGGAGTCGAGGATCCGCAAAGACGATGATGAGGAAGAAGAAGATGGGCTGGGGACGAGGGCACAACCTGACGAGCGAGCGATCGACCGACCAACCGACCGACCGACCGAGGCTCTCGTCTTGGTTGGAGCTTCGCCAGCTGCCCTTTGTTTACCTGAAGGAATTAGAACTAATCGCGGTCCTTAATCTCGGATTAGTTCCCCGATTCTTGAGGATGGATGAAGTCGGTTTGAGTCGTCAGTATGTAGCTCATCCATCATCGTTTTCTCTCCGCGTGCGTTCATGCATCAGGGTGGGTGGATGAATGAGAGTGTGAGATATATCATTCATCTCTCCCAAATTTCCAAGCGTCTAATTAGTGGTGGGCAGTCCAACTAAAATCTTCAACAAGGCATTTGTGATCTCAGCCTTGTAGCCCACTTCTTGTGTATATGGTATAGCTTTACCAAATATTCTTTGTTCATTTTTTTAAAATAAAAAAATAAATTTAGTTTGAACTTTCAGAGTCCCAATTGTCTCTGGATCAAGGTCCAAGAGAGTTCAATTTGCTATACTTGCTGATTAAATGGCAAAAGTCAGAACTAGTTTGTGAATATCAAGTACACTATTTCGTCTCTTTTCTTATCTTTCATTGTAACTTGCATCTTTTGGCTAAAATTATGGATTGTGTCATTTTTAGAGCTTTAATTAGTGTTTTGTTGAAAGAGTTCGTGTGTGTACAACTTCTGTTTAAATTTTCATTCTTTTCAAAACAGCTGAAAGCTAAATTTCATGATATTGTTGGGCAATTTGAGAAATTTTTGAGAGATGGCTTTCCTGGCAGCATGAACCCAGAGAAAGCCATGGCCCTCAGTTTTTAGAGTGCACAAGCATTGGGTCAGAGGAAGTCTGTCAAGGAGAACTCACCTACGGTGCAGGCCGTTTGAATGATTGCCACAGTGAAGCTCAAATCTCCAGGCAATGGCCACACATTGGCAAGTACTTCGGCATTTCCTTGAGTGGATTTTAGCAAAACTGCACTCCCTCAAAAAGTAAATTTTATTAATTAAAAAATCAAAATCGTAGCAGTCATTTCAGGGGAAGGGAAGGTCAATGTTAGTTTATTTTTTGTCCATTCAACACTGTAAAAAAACTGCAACTAATCCTTGCTTCCTCATCTAATCCATTTTTTGCTTAATTTCGATGAAAGTATTTATCTACATCCCGGGGAATGGGGGAGGGCGGCAACTTCGTTGAACAGAAGTGGCAAATTGCCGCCTGAAAGTAGAGACATTCTCAACAAAACCACTGAACCCGAAATCAACTTGTCAAGTCAGGAAAGAAATTTGAACAGTATAAGTATATATGTAAGTATGTATGTAAAGAGTTACTAGACTGATAAGATGTCCTCTACGCGTTGAACAGTGTTGGCTTTTTGTCGTGACTACCTGTTTTTGGATGGCATCCCAAGGCAGCAGGATATGAGGTGGGTAAGTTTTTGATGACATCCTCAGTCCTCTGCAACCTTTGACCAGAGGCATCCACCTACCCGCACGCGTTGGAGGCTCAATCAATCAGATCCTGCCAAGTATTTAAGAGCCGAACACCTTCCCAAGAATTTCTAATGATTTCACCAAGGTTGATGTCACTGGAGAATACTCCAGCAACTTGGCTTCCGTAAAACTTGAATTACGATGGGGGTACGTTTGTGGATAATCTAGAGATTTATGGAGTCGTTTAGTGACGGTGTTGGTGGCATTTGGTTATCGAATAAGTGAGAAGACCCGAACCCGGAAGTCGAGGTCAATTTTTAATCTGATTTACGCCCAGCTGGCTGTTAATGTATCCAGAGACAGTTAAAATTTGCATCAAGCTGAATAGAGCACACAACTTCCAGAACGAATTTTTGACAACGAGAATAATATGATGAGAATATTTGCACAACTAACGTTAGCAACAGAGTTAATGCGTTCAAGGACTTACAGGCCAGAGAGTCTTACTATTCATACAAAAGCAGCTCCCTGCAGCGAGGACAACTCTTTTTACTAGCACCCGTACCTTAAACAGCGTTGCTGCGACTAGCAGTAATCACTAAAGAACAGTAGAATTCTCAAAGAACGTCGCCAAGCTACGCCTTTCAAATAGATGCTTTTTTTTCATGTTTATTCATCAATGATATCCAGCAACTTTGCCAGACAGTTCCTATGGCATATGAATGTTGTAATGAGGATTGCCGATTGTTACCTCTCTACAATGACATGTACAGGTCGACTAAGAGACACTCCACACGTTGAGGCAACACAAAGCAAATTTCATCAAATGAGATGAAGAGGATCTTTGGTTCTTGAGTTAACCGCTAAGATTCCTCCACTCTGGTATGTCAACCTTTTCAAAATTACCTCCGTATTTGATGGACTCCTGCAGAGGTACAAGAATGATCAGATAAAATAATCGTGTCTAAAGTTAGTACCAAAGTCTTCACACTGAGCAATAGTTGCATTTGCAGAGCAACCGAGATACGTAGCCGTGGAATTTGTTGGTATTGATGAGACTCCACTCCTCTTCAACTCCAGTTTTATGAGGTATGTTGTTCAGCAAGATGCCCGCTTCAGTTATCATACAAAATTTAGTGAAATAGAGGTAGTATGCCCAATTGGTGAAGAACGCCTTCTCCGCTAGTGACTTCCAGAATAAGCAGAGTCACCACGGTCACCAAAGCAGCACGCCCATTCCACGTCTCCACACTTTTGGTCCATCCCCACTCCCCCATTGCCACCGGTGCTGGTAACCCTCGACGAAGAGTATCATATGTGACAAGCAGCTGCTCCACACTACCCAACGGCACAAGCGACTGCACAAGAAACGGCATGCTCCTTAGACAAGAGTGCATCTTAACATACTTGAGACAGTGCTGAAACACCCAGATGTTGCTCAGCCTCAGTGCTTAAGTGGTTTTTCGTCACTAAAGAAGAATCGCCCAATACTTGAAACTAATCAAAGGTTGGTAAAAAGGACCCGCATAACAAGCAGAAGCGAAACGGAAATAAAGCATCGTTGAAGAATGTCTCATACCTGACGAGCTTCTAGGCTTGAAACATTCATTGCACCCACGTAAGGGAGAGCTTCAATAATAGCATCTGCTAAGTCGCTGATGAAACCGGGTTCACAACCCAGTTCAGGTACACGACCCCAGTTCTTAATGCCAGATTCAAGGGCCAACTCTCTGTACTCCATGTCGATTTCCTCCAGGGTCTCGATGTGCTCACAAACAAAGCTGCACCCTTTACAATTATTCGGTCCACGAAGCAAGTCTGCATTTTCATAATGAAACCGTCTAAAATACAGATGTATACAGTTCGAAATATATGACAACCCAATGCTACATCTAAAACTGACAGGAGCAAGAAACAAACCTGACAGGTACGGCCAAGAGACTCTTCACACCTCTTTTCCCAAGCTCCTTGATTGTAACATCAGTATACGGTTTGAGCCACTCAACTGGTCCTACACGACTCTGCTCACAATACCAAAAACATAGCAAGAAACAGTCAGGTCGTAACTAATTAGATTCAAGAAATTGATTAAAAAGGCACAAAAATAACTTCATAAAGCTAAGGTTCATTACCATTTCCTAATTAAGCTACCTACTCACAATAACAAATACGTGAATGACCAAACGGACACAAATTAATTTTACTCTGTACACTCTGGAATACAATTGGTATCGTAAGCGTATCAATCTGGTTACCCATTCCAATAGAACTTCCAATCCTAAATGAAGTCGTACAGCTTACCTGATACGCAAGTGTGTGTGGGCAGCGGATACCTCGCCCCTTGACTGCAGCCATAATAAGTTGCACACATTCTTCCATTTCAGCCTTATACGGATCTCCTGCTTCTTCCACGTAAGCCACAGGTACGCCATGAGCACTGAAAAAAATGTGAACCTGACACAACACAAAACATTAGGGTTCACAAATTTCAAGCCCCGCTCTTACGCAGCATAAATTTTAACATAGTGCGGACGGTTAGAGTGCATATAAGATGAAATCCACCTCTTCAGGCTTCTCAATTTTCACTAATTCTTTCTCAATAAGCGTTGCCATTGACTGCAAGTATCCATCGCGGTTGTACCATGATGGAATAACTGTATGCTGCATGTTAGCGAGATATTCGTCCTCCCTACCAGTCATAATAAGAACGAAAGAGTTAAATACCAATACATAATACTAATATTTGCGATTCCCATAAACAAAACCAGCAAGAATGGCCCATCTTCAGGTATTGAATACATGAATGTTCTTAATACATGAAAATGCTCTCAAGAAGACGGAGGCTATAACCACTGGTTGATATTGAAAATTGAGGATATAAGGGGAGGACCACAAGACGCGTAATTCCATCCTTCTTGATCTGCACACTCCATTCCAAACCTCATAAGGAACAAGCGCCCAACCAACAAAATCCCAAACACACTGAATAGCTTTAACAGTCCCATATTGTCTATAGTATTTACTTGAACTTTAAGCATAATAACCAGTTACTTGTAAACAGGTTATATGGATTTATACCTGATTTATGGCATCTTCTGTAAAAGGATGCCAGTATCTCATTCCTACGTAAACTCTAGCTGGTAAATCCTTACTCTGAAGCGCAGCTGTAAGAGCCTCAGCCTAGTCCACATAAGACATATCACACACCCATCAGAGGATTCTCACAATGACATCGGCATCCCACCTTAAGATCTAGTGTACTATAGGACAAAACCAATAACACAATGTGCTAGGAGTACTTTAACAAGAGACTCATTTACTTTGCAAAAGCAACTGGAACAGAAGCGTGATACAACCATCAAGTAATCAGCGGGTATGGGATTCAGCCGCAAAAGCAACATCCTGCTCATTTGTAATTTGCCGCAAAGGTGACCCTCCTCCAATGGCAGCATACCCCACAGCACTTTTGGGAGCTCGCAAAGTAGATATGAAGGTAGCTAATGGTCTTTGTAAGAAGCTAAACAAGCGCGGGAGCCTAATGATATCCTGCAATCACAAAGACTCAGTTCCACACATATGATCCTCGTTCTCAAGCACTAAACTTTCGTTACGGTGAATGAGGTTGTCCCACGGTAGTGAATTGATCAAAATAAATAAATAAATAAATAAAAATGGAGATTGAAGGCAGCCTAGACGAGATAATTATGAGGTACCAAGCCTAGTTTGAAGCGTATGCCCGTGCATTAATGTATTACAGGATAACAACTGGAGAGTAATTCTGATCGAACTGTAGAACAGCCGTAATGAATCATTCCTACTATTTTTGCAGGGGTTCATTGTAGTGTTACCGGGTCTGCAAACAGGTTGTATAGAAAAGGCTGCACATCTTCAAGTGTGTCTGGTCCACCAACATTCAGCAGCAGCACTCCTACTCTTTCTGGATCCTCTTTTTGTTTACTGTTGGCAATCTGTAAATCCTCTGGTGCTATCACTTCCACCTCCTCGTTTACTGATGCTACAACATCTCTTATGACAGCGGAGTCGCTAGCTCTGACTGCACAGCATTTCCGTGAATTACTCGTACTTGACTTCCATGGCGCTTCATTAATGTCAGGAAATCCGATAAAGTCGCTTCCTACAGCTTCCTTGCTTAAGTATGTGACTATTGAGACGTCTTGAAAATAAACACATAGAGGTGAGAGCAAAAAAGAGCAGCTCTCACCAGCGCCTGCAAGTCAGGAATTCTGGGTCAAACCTTCGAAGACATTGGAATGTGCAAAAACCAAAAATAAAAATAAATCCTGGGAGTTAGCAAACTAAAAAAAAAAAAAAAAAAAAGTAGTTACTAGCTACAATCTTCAGTCCGATAGACAAACTGAGGAGATTGCATTTCAAGGAAATTCGGAAATTGGACCACTTCGGCGCGAATTCTCAACTGAGCAACTGACCTGCGACCTCGAACACGACGAGAGGACTAACGGTTGCAATGACATAGTAGACGCCATTCCGTCCAGCGCCTCGAACCTTTGGGCTGAGTCTCGACTCAAACTAAAAGCTAAGCTCAAACTTTAATACAACTAAGTTCCAGACCTACTACTACTACTACTACTACTACTACAATAGACCTCACAATGAGTTCCTTTCGCTTCAGTTGCCGCAAACAATCCACCACCCACAAGCAGCCTCGATCCATTGTGTCAAAATTCAACTCACAGCTTGGCATCTGCAGTTCATCCAGACACCTACCAGAGATCAATCACAGATGCTAGAAAAGAAGCAAAATCACAGCACAACTTCCCTGAATTTCCTTGAGATGCCCACGAAACAGGATTCCCAAGTGCAGCCCAGTTGGCAGCACCCACGCCGAATCCGCCGTAACACGTTGGAAAAAAATACGAGTGGCGCGAGGGATTCATTGACGAGAGGATCACGAGGTCTTGGCCAGCAGTGGCTCGGGAGCGAATTGCAAAGCCCGCGTGTTGCAGAAACTCTCCTCACAATTGCCCGACGCATGTTCCGGATCGGAACTGTCGTGTGGACTTCTCCTCTTTCACACTGCCTTCCCACCCGATCGTCCTAATTTGCAACGTCGACGCCTCGTATTTTACGCTGTGCTTTATGTTTTTCATACGGACGGGGATGAAGGTATTTAATAATGAAAATGGAAATCAACATTTTGACAACTTTTGAAAGGTTCTGAATCTTTAAACTTTCTTTTCTGTCAATTTTCCCGTTAATTTTCAAAAATGAGCATTTCAAATGTGTAAATGTAAATGCATTATTGTCTAGGTTCATTTCAAATCAAATCTCAAGCACCAATTTTGTATGCACTGTAGAAGTTGAAGCAGTTGGATTCATATTTAAATATTAACAAGGACTTTTACTATAAAACATTATTTATGTGGATTCTTACCATTGTTGCTGTGATAGCAACACCCATTTCTAACCGCACCAACCTTTAAATTCTTCATGGTCAGTACAATCCTCTTGAATGCAAGGATTGCTTTCTAATTTTTGTAATTTGTAATATTAACCATTTTTCCTTTATGTGGATAACATTGATTACATGGATTCAATTTCATCATTCCAAGTGCAAACAGCGGCTACCACATTTACTTATTCACTTAAATGGTGTTTGTGGCTATTGTACTCCTTCATTGTTTGTGTGTGTATGTGTATAAATACATATACATATACATATATACACCAAAGATGCATATAAACCTTTCACTTGCCATGTTGTAAATAGTGTTGATAGAGCAATACTTGTTTAAAAGTTTGGAATCTTGTGAAGGATTCCATTGCCCATGTTCTTTGGGAAAAAAAACACACACATTGCATTTCAAAAGCTTAATTTTGCTCACCCATATTGTTGAATAAAATGATCTTTAACTGCATAGCATTTAATGGTTTTGACCTTTGTTTCAACTTGTAATTAAATTTTCACATTATAAAAAGTGCATTTTAATGCTGAAGACAAATGTACCTTTCTAGTAGTGTTCTTATCAAGAGTGAGCTCTAGAGGGATAACTCAATGTCTCACCATTTTACAAACTATTGTTTCCGAGGCAAGTCAAGCCAAATATTCTGATTCAATATGGGGGCATTGCAGGAAAGACAATTGAGCAAGAAAAACAAAACAACAAAAAAATCTTCAGAAATTGTTCAGAAAATGTGATAAATAAGGTGGGTGTGACAAGTATCCAATGATTGGATGATCAAAGGTTTCTCTTAAAAAGGAGGGCGAGTTAGTTCTAAGAGCGGCTATAGGGGCAGAACGGACATGGGGGCGAAGGCCGCGGCGGCAGAATGGCAGGGGAGCACCCCCTACGACGCCCCAACGTGCCACAAACTGGCTTCTGAGAAAGGCTTCCTGTGTGACATCTGTGTTCGAGCTCGTTTACACACAGAGTGCCATCTTTTCTCTGACTCTTCCCCCCCCCCCCCCCCACTATCGTAACCGTGTTGCGCCTCGGTGTTCGCCGCCTCCTAGAGACGCGTGGTGGTTTGCTTCGTCAATGCACCCATGGCACCGAGAGCCGTGCCAACTTTGACTGCAATTCAGACTACAATTGGGGGAGTGCATTGCGGATGGCGATCTGGGAGGTGTGAAGGATTTGAGATGAGGGAAGACGATGGCATGCTGACATGGGTACAGGTTTTTCAAGCTCAGTGGTACACAGATGTAAGTGTGGTCGGAGTGGAGAGACATCGGGACATGCAGGGTGTAAATATGTGCTTATGGATATATTTATGGCTATATATTTTTAGATGTGTATGGGGCTGAAGAGATTCGCATGGCGTTTTTAGCAGGATTTTTGGAGTTCGGTGAGCTATGTTTAGGGCTGTGAGGGCGGTATGAAAATCGTTTTAGAGGTTTCTGGCTGTGTGATGACGTTTAGGAGCTGGGTGGAAGTCTTAGACCGCCGAACAGGAGCAGTCTGCATCTTTTGTTCTCCAGTTTACAGAAACTCATGTTTCGCTCCTGTCTACACTAGGAAATTAATACGCTATCTAGTACGTTCGAAAAATTAGAATTGGGCTTCTCTGAATTCTATTACAGCTGTAAGTGTAAATTGCAAATTTTATGTCTGTTGTTTGCACTCGCCTGTTTCCTGATTGATTTGGTACCCCGGTTCGAATGCTGAATTTTGGGGTGGGTAAATTTCAATGGAATAGAAGTGATTCCCCTTACTTTTCCATGGACTGTTTGCTGGTGGAGAGGTTGTAAGGGATGGACGGATTTAGTTTCAGTCTCTTGCGAGGGACCAGGTTAAGGTAAGAGGGGTAGGTCTCCAAGGTGCTTACTATCGATCTTTTTCTGCTGTTGGGTGCGGAAGGAAGTGCTGGTTGCGTATTTTGGGCTACTCAAGTTCCAGCGTCACTTTCTTTAGGCTTGTCTGTGCAGAGTCTAGCTCTGCTAGATAATAGTAAGGAGCGGTATAATTGTTTTGATAGAAATTGGAGCCTTTGTGTTGGGCAAATCCCTTGCTCTTGACGCAGTCGTAATTTCTTTTTGTTTTATGACACTGAATCTTTTTTGTTTCAAATCCTCTCCACGTTCTTCATGCTGCCGAACATCGTCCAATTGCTACGTGCTAAAAATTAGATATATGAAAGAGGAGACCTGTAAATCATGAAGAAATGGACGTCATGAGGCAGTTTGTTGGTTACTCCAACTTATCTCATACTCACGTTTATACCTTTGCTGCAGTGAATTTTGTTAAGTTCCTTCATTCCTGGAGCGTAAGACGGAGCTCAAGGTCTCTTTGCTGTGCGCTGAACCCGAGTCTCCACATTCACCGAATTGGAGGCAAAGGAACGGCAGAATCGGAGAAAAGCTTGCATCTTAAGCTTCACATCAATGTCGAAGGATGTTTAAGTATTTACCTACAGTGGGTTGTTTCTAAGTTATATGCGGAGTTGTTGTGAAAATATTTGAGTGGGTTCCCGCAAAAATGAAATTCCAAATGAAAATGAAGAGCGAGCTTTGTCGGACTTATAAGTATTGGCTTATATTGTTAGTATTGTGGCTCTCTGGTGTTACTCAAAGAGAGACTGGGGTTCTCATTGTTGATGCCGATTGCATTCCTCCCAATGGATGTAAAGCCCTAGCATATTATAGACTGAAACAAGGTGATGATCTTGAGAAATTGCAAGGGCGGTTCCAGACAAACAATTCTGAAGTGCTGGCCTATAATCCTCAACTTGTGGACGCCAATTCAATCCAAGCTGGGACGAATATTTATCTTCCCTTTGACTGCTTGTGTTTGAATGGCGAACTCGTTCACCGATTTTCTTACACGGTAAGCGAATAATTTACCGCACATTTGTGTCTGCATCTTCGCAATGTCCCTTGTCCTGTTCATCTTATGTTTTGATGCTGCGGAGTCAGTCGTTGTTGCCAACATTATGAACACGTAATGCGCTGGAACCCAGCCTTTGGGTTAACTGTTCCATTTAGGAAGGCTCTTACGAGAATTGTGTATTGCAGGTCACAACTAACGATACTGCGGAGAAGGTTGTGGATGTCACCTACCAGAAGCTGACGACGGTAGGGGCTGTCAGATCTGCCTCGAATTCGGGCGACCTCAGCTCTATTTATTCAGGCCAAAGTCTTACTATTCCTGTGAGATGCTATTGTGGTGATCCGAATGTGGACCCTAAATATGGTCTCTTTAGCACATATGTGGTGCAAGCCGACGACCAGCTTACTAGTCTTTCAACAAATTTTAGTGTGGACGCGGATGTCATATCAAAATTCAATTCTGACACTAGAAATCTCTCGCCCGATTCGATTATTTTTATACCATCGAAAGGTAGGTCTGCATTCTACTTAGATGGTTGTAATGTGTTACCTATTCCTTCCGTAAAGTACTCAATAATGTCGAATCTGAACCATGAGTCAGTGTATTATTTGTACTTTTGGGATTGACACATCTGAAACTAATCTAGGTGTCATCCGTCTCATTTGGTTTTCTTAAATTTTTTGGACTGCTTCGAAATTTAAATGATTGGAGTTATGCTCGCGTAAGTGTAACCGTTCCTCGTATGGTTTTTCTATATAATGAAAACTGTTCCTATCTCAAAGTAAATTTATGTGTATTTGAGCAATTCCTAAACCATGGTTTGTTGTTTAGTGGTCACATATAACTTGGCTCACATGTGTAATTAATTAGGTTTCTATTTCTGTTTCTCTTTGCAGCTGCGAATGGATCGTTTCCCCCTTTTTCTGGGTATGTCTTAGGCACAGTTCACTGGAGTAATTTATTTTTTGGTGCGCGTTATGGTGCAGTTGGTCTCTTCTCAATGTTTTACACTCCTAAGCCCACTGCTGCAGCTAATGTGATGCTTTCCTTAGTTGACATACCTGTAGCATGTCACTGCTCCTACAGGCTGTTTTACATAGTGTAAATCACTAATAATCTACATGGTCTGGTCCTAAATTTACAGTCGTTGATGCCTGGTGGTGTGCAGCTCCAGTGGTGGTGGCTCAAGCAGTAAGCGTCCAAGGGACCGAGATTTCTGTTGTTTGTCATTAGATGCATTGAAATGAAATGAATTGAAAAGAATTAAGACAATGATTTTAGTGATTCTTGTGTGCTTTTCCTTTCGTAAAGTTTCCACTAAGGTTAGCCTTTCTTATGCTGATCGGGACTCATCTTTTTTGGTTCTCAGGATCAAATGTTGGCATCATTGTGGGGGTTGTAGTTGGAGGGATTGTACTTGCCGTTTTGTTATTGTTTGCATTAATATTTGGATTCAAACATTTCCGTAGACGGAAGTTAGCAAAGGAACCTACGATGCAGCAGTCAGGTATTGAATGGACACTTGCAGCGTTTTCTTTCTTCTATCCATCAATGAATCAGCTTATCTTTTGTTTCAAAGTAGCTGCTGCTTAATTTGGTATCAAATGTAGTGGTCTGACAAGTTTGAGACATTATCATCTGGAAGGACTCCAAACTATTTAATTTTGAATCATGACTGCTTAAGATACTTCAGTGTTTTCAAGTGTTATCTGATATACCTTTGTAGTTGCGTTTTCAAATATGCAGGTCTACTATCCTCTTCAAGTATGGCAGGAAGTAAGCCTTCAAGGTCTGGTTCAACCATGCTGCCAGTTCCCAAGTCAGTTGAGTTCACGTATGAAGAGTTAGCTGCAGCCACTGATAATTTCAGCTTGGCTAAGAAGATTGGTCAAGGCGGGTTTGCCTCTGTTTACTATGGTGTCATCCGTGATCAGGTTATTATCTATCACATATCCTGGTAGAAAGGAACCCGTCTGTATGTAGTTATTTTATTTAAATAGTTAATATTACATTTTGTTCTCGGATTAATTTCATTTACTCTCTTGTTCGCATATGATTTTTGTGGTACATGTTCACTTTATTGAACTACAAGCTAGGGTTCTACTATTTGATTTTTATTTATTTACTTATTTATTTTTTGGTCTACAAATTTCATAGGTTGTGTAGTAACAAGTAAAAGGTTGTCACTTAACTCATCCTTCGAATTGTCAATCTGATTTTGTAGTGCTCAGAATTTGAAAATTCAGGAGAAGTTTTGTTGTGCTATTATTCTTGTGTATCAAAAATGTGCAGAAGCTAGCCATCAAGAAGATGACCTTGCAATGCACCAAGGAGTTCCTGGCAGAGTTGCAAGTTCTAACCAATGTTCATCATACAAATTTGGTAAGTGATTCACTCTCTGTTATCCTCACGTTCTGTATGAATGATATGCTTCAATGGGGTCACATTTGACATTCCCCTGTCCCGCAGTTATTTTCATTACATTCGAAGATCGTTATTGAGCATTCATTTCTACCGTAACCTGCCTTAGTGAGCTGAATGCCATATATCTTAATATTTGATTGATTGGTTCCAATTCTTCCATGTACTGGTATCTTTACAAGTATGGGGATCTTAGAGAAAATCACGTCCATATTTTGCCATCATGAGATGTATGATGGAGTGCAACTTTGGCATCTGGATGTTCGTTCAGGTACAACTAATTGGTTATTGTACCACAAATAGTTTATTCCTTGTGTACGAGTACATTGAGAATGGAACTCTTGATCATCATCTTCGTCGCAGAAAATCTGATGGTAAGCAGGGGGTTCAAGTGTGGCCGGTTTTTGTCTTTGAAGCAAATGTCTAGGAGTACTGACTTTTAAGTCAATCCAAATACGAGGTTTTTAGATAAATCCTGCAATTAGTGATCGCAATTGATGAAATGAAAGTTTGTTGTTTTCTTTCTCATTGTGAATTTTCTATTTTGGACTATGTTAGTAGTTTGTGTTAATCTCTATTTTAGGGTCTTATTAAGATTCAAGTGCTGGTAGTAATGCAAGCCATTCAAGTCTTCAGTTTTTATCTTAAGTACATGTAGTATCTTAGTGATTGCACGTTACTTACTAAATTTTGTTGTCTTTTGTTCGGGTAGATAAGCCGCCACTTTCATGGTTACAAAGAGTTCAGATATGTCTAGATTCGGCTCGTGGTTTGGAATACATTCATGAGCACACCAAACCAACATATATACACCGTGATATCAAGTCGGCCAATATCCTCCTAGATGATAATTTCCGTGCCAAGGTCTGACCAAGTTCTCTTAATACTCATTGATCTTAAATATCTAAGTTTGTATGTTCTCCATGTAGCTGAAGTCTTCCATTTTAAACATAGTCTAGTGGTGCCTATTCTTTGCAGGTGGCAGATTTTGGTTTGGCCAAGCTGGCAGAGGAGGGAACTGGTACTGGTATTGTTGGCACGTTCGGCTACATGCCACCGGAGTATGTCTTTTCTGTCACGGGTTCCTTGGGAAATCATCTATTTTAATTTTAATTTTAAAAATTTGGAAATGGAGTTTTTGGGCTGCTTCATTTACAGGTTTATGTCCGCAGACTTAAATTCTTCTAATGAGTGAAGCAGTAAAAGTTGCCACCAGCTACTCATGCAAGTGCTATTGTAAGGTTTGATTTTGTGGGATATCCATCCAGTAATTGATGTGCTCAATGATGTTACTCTTACCTTAACATTAGTACTAGGACTAAGCTTCATACTGGTTTTCAGATACGCACTTTATGGCGAAGTGTCCCCGAAGTTGGATGTGTATGCGTTTGGAGTCGTTTTGTTTGAGATTATCTCTGGGAGAGTAGCTATATCGTCTGCACTTCCGTCAGAAAATGACCAGCAATCTCCAGCTCAAAATCGAGAAAGCAGAACGCTCACATCTTTCGTACGTAATTTCTCTCTTGAAATTCTTTTATGTAATTGTGGATCCATTGTTCAAGTAGACAAGTGCAGCTTTACGAGTCGTCACTTAGTTTCTGTCTGCTATGTTGTGTCCATCAAGTAGGAGCATATAAAGTGCCATATTCTGATAAACTACAAATTATTTCTTCTTAATGGCTGATGCAGTTTGAGCCAGTACTCAACGATCCAGATGGCAAAACATTGCTCCCCAAATGTATTGACCCTGCTCTCAACGGCGAGTATTCATTAGACGCTGTTTGGAAGGTAAGTGATCTTAAAGCTTCACTTTCTGAAACTAAATGGAATAGAGGCGTTTACTTGTCGCAAATTATGATCAATCCTCTGCTCAACATGATGATTTTTCGTGTTGACGTTCCATCACGCGTTGCCACTGCTCGTGTCCTACTTCTAACGAAACGATTCCTGTTTTGAGTCTTGATGTTTTTAGTTAACAAAAGAATGTTTGCTTCCTATTCAGATGGCACAACTGGCGAGACGGTGTACTCATCAATCGCCTGACATGAGGCCAACCATGAGGTTTGCTGTAGTGCAATTGATGACATTAGCATCGGTTACACAAGAGTGGGATGTTGGTTATTTCAGCCGAGCTAGTAGCCAGTCACAGCCGCCATCGGGTAATGACCAATTATAATTTAATGTTTTGAAGTTTCTTTGGAAGCGGGGTATGTATACTTGAGGTGAAAGTATCTTTAGCAAATACAGACTGTTTCGCTATCATCGTCGTCAATCATACCTTTCAGTCTGTCTGTAATCTTAATATCAAACATCTTTTCGAGATTTGGAACACTTCATTGCATTCTGCTTTGAGCTATTTCCGCTGTTCATACAGACAACCATTCTTTCCAAATCATTAATTTCTGAGTTATTTGTGCTTCAACATTCAAAAATTTATGCATTAGAGCAACTTAATGATCTGATTCTCAATGTACCTACCACTACCAACCCTATCAACTAACATTGACAATTTCTCTGCTTTATAACCATACAAAGCTTCCAGTTAAGCAGGTAGTAATATTTGTTTTGGTAATTAATAGATTATAATTTGCCTGATCTTCCAGACAATGTTTACAGACTTACCTCTCTACATGGGTCGAACATCAATTGATAGATAGCACGCCTGTAATCCCCTCATTTGACTGTAGACTATCACCGAATGTAAGTGTTCATACATGTAATGTTTTACTTTTTTTTTGGGAAAACGTAATTATGATGTGAGCTGATGTGATAGTGATCATTTAACACAGATCCAGCATTTTGAATTCTCCACACGAGACGGATGTCTATATCTGATATCTCGTAATGGCATATTAAGTTCCCTATGGTCACAGAATTGAAAGCTGCAGAACAGCCAAGACTCCAAAGAGCTTCCGTCCGAAGCCTGTCTTAGCAGATTTCGCAAGATGAGAGCACTCTAGCACTCTTCCTGAACAAAATGCCTACACTGAGCTCAATGGGTTCGGTCGTTTACTTCCACAAGAAGTGGATAATTAGTATACTAAACGAACTTTCGAATGAGAGATTATGGCCAATGCAGCTTAGCATATTTGCGACTCGGATCACCAGATGTCCACTCATCTTCTTTGCAATCGTATTGACATGGCATGTTGAACCAACACATTTGGCGTTTCAACCTGCGCCGGCTTTTCTCCACGTTCACCTCGTCGTCTTCATCTTGGTACCTGAGTGTTCTCCAAATGGATTTCGGGAACCACCACCACCACAACAGAGAAAAAATCAGGAATCCCAGGAACACCCCAATCATCAGCCTCTTGATCTGCACCCTCTGTTGCGAGTAGATCGATTCCTGCAACTCCGAGTCGCTGTGTGATCCATCAGTCAACACCTTCTCGGCGCTGCCGTCGGGTGCATCGGAGACTGCCGGCGATGGGGCTGGAGCGGCGCGTGTTGAGGGATAATCCATAAACCTCGGGGAAGATGGATGGTCTATTGGATACGAATCGATTGAATGTCTGAGAGATTCTTTCACTTTTTTATTGAAGCCCGCGAACTTGTCTTTTGCTCCCACCTGTTGTGCTTCGGGAAAGACGCCTAAAGGTAGGGGGCGGCCTGAATCGTAAGCTGCTTTCTTCGGTGATTCATTGGTTGATTTATTCCGCAGGAGGTGCTTGTTGTCCTTGTAGGAGTTTGGATTTGGAGATCCTTGGTCCCTGCACTTCGTGGACGAATTACGAGCCATCAATCAAACTCGTCGAAGTGCTGGTCTAAATCATCGTTAAACCGTTGCGAAGCTCATCGTCATCAGGATCATTTGCTGCGTCGCATCGACACTTTCTGCGGTCATTCACCAATTTATGGCTAGCTCATATGGAGATATTACACACAATCCCGGACCTTACAATTGTGTCGCATTCCTCTTGATGAGTTCATATTATCGACCTGGCATATCATGCTGTATCCCACGAAAACAAGACTGTGGCGGAGTCTCGTAATTTTGATTCAGCAGAGATTGTTTCCCATCTCCGCAAACAGATCGTCCAGTATTCAACGTGGTAATCGTGACTTGCTTGAAGCTCGAATTCCAATACTTGAGCTATGTGCACACATCTGTAAGATCGGCAGGGGATGCCTTCAAACCGTAGGATTACCAGCCATCAGGGTTTGCAGAACACGCATGTTCATTGAAGTATCAAATAACAATGGGAAGGTCTGATGAACGTGACAGTCGAAGACGATTCTCAATTATGACCTTACTTCTTATCCATAGTCAAAAGACTCCATCGCCGAGTCCCGGATGAGCGTGTTTGGCAGGAGGGACTCAAGGGCTATTTACCAATGGATGATTGTCTCTTCATGTCATTTGATGCCTCTCCGCCTTCACACCCTTTTATGAAAGGTACATGTGAGTACCATTAAACAGAAATACACCTTGTATAGAATTGAACAGCATCACGCCATTCTGATGGCATATTTGTTCTCACAATGTTACTGGACCGTTTCTTTGGGTTGTTCTGATGTTAGGGCAAGAGAGTGACCTCGGAGAGACAATAGAGTGATGCGAAACTGTTTTTGCAGACCTAACGATAAGTTACTTGGTAAGTGAAAGCCTGACCCTAAACCACCTGCTGTAAATGATCGATGATGTGCATTTGCCAAGGTTTATGTAACATTTCACCGATATATTTTGCGAGAAGGAAGTTCTAACCCAATCTGAGCCAGAACTTGAAACTGCAGAGTTGCACCAGCTGACTAAACTACGGGGAAAGCAGAGTCAGATGTGATAAGTTTCGATTGCATTGGAGGAGGTGAACTCTTCACCCAAACTCTCTAGTTTAGTAATGTACCACTTAAAGGTTGGGTTCAGTTAAGCAAGTCAGGACCCATTATCTTAAAAACCACATTCTGCAGCGTGGACACGCACCGAAACACGAATAAATTGAATTTCTCACGGCTTCTTTTATTTCCTCTGGTTTAATTCAAGAATTTGGTTTGGTCTTTTACTTATTTCTTCCTACTACAGTGAGGCAAGGAGTTTCAAAATGTCAAGACAAGCAGATCCAATGACTAAGAAATTGGGGAATAACACAATTCCGTTTTTCTTAGGTGCAGACAACTCTCTTTGTGTTATAGCCCCATGCTACTAAGCAGATGTCAAAGGATTGTGGAATTTGCACCACCATACAAAAGCTTCCTTCACACATCTCTCATCATCATGCATCGTAAATATGGTTTCACACTGAGTCAAAAGATTTCTCAGCCTCGGGTGCACTTCTGAAGTCAAACCAGAATGATGTGTGGGAATATCCATATTTAGTTGCTTGATAGGCATTTAAAGTAAAAGCATATTTCTTAGCATACTGCACAATATTAGAAGTAACGAGTTTCACCGACGTTGTTCTCTACAACTCTGAAGATCACTCAATCTAAGAGACCCAAGCTGGAAGAGGTAACTGCAATTGAGGTCTGACCATAAATGGTTACAATTCAGCAGACGAGAGTAAATGATTTACATACAAGTACTCTACAAGCAAGAACCGATTCAGAGATTCATCGATCGAAGGTTATCAACACAAAGTTTTAAGGAACGACTTCCAGTTCCGACAAATATCGGCTGAAGAAAATGTTCGATGGATGTATTAACTATGTGAATAGCGGTTACAATGTATCATAAAAGGGGGTCCCATCGAACGTTATAAGCTACCTATGTACTCTGGCCTGAACTGAGCATACCGTATGTTCTCTGACCAGTTAAGTCCTAGCAACCTGAAAAAAATTTAAAAACTAATTTCTCTCACTAAGGGCACGTCCGCAAGGAATAGGGCCCAGATCAAGCTGTTCTACGCCTACATACATAAAAAATTCGTAACCTTTAGAGGAGCTTACGTTAGCAAACCTCCCTAATTCATTAGTGCCGTCTACTGACGATCAGTTTGCCAAATTGCCTACAACATCAAGACCCCCGTAAGTGCACTTAGTCTTGTTAATCTTGTTCCTGATCTTTTGGTTGGCCACAAGAGCTGGAGCTTTTTCAGAACTCCTACTTTCGCTATACGAACGATAGCTATCACGGGAAATAGAGATTAGGCTCAAGCTTCTACAGGAGATGACATGGTCTCCTATGTCCTAAAGATAAATTATCTTTTCATAAATTTGCGGAAACTCGTGAAGATGATACTGAAAGACTTGTGGCTTCATGTGTAACGTGGGAATGCGGGCAACACATACAGAAAGTATGATGTATTTTATCTGCGAACACCAGCCCAAATTGGACATCTTCTCCACCTCAGAATCGCCAGCAGCTGGATCTCTGTCATCACCAGCTTTCTTGTGGATACACGAGCACAAGCTGCAACTTCACTTGCTTTCGGAACAGTAATTTGGGCTTCGTCGAATGCTGCAGCCAACCGCAGGCAAGCGGCCAGAGTGACACGCACGCCTGAACTTGAGAGAACATCTAGAGCCATGGTTCTGGTTGCCTTGCGAAATATGCGCAACGCAAGGGGAACTGTACCAGGGCTGCTCAGGTGCAGGTCCCAATGCCATTTTGCAAGCATTCTCATTAACCTGGAAGTGGATAATACCGCCTGTTGCTGGTTTCGTGGAAACGAAGGCCTCATCTGTGTGCGGTCCTCCATTCGATGGCGCTTAGTGGAAGATGTTAACAGAGTGGTGAGAGCTCTGCTGCTGGATCGGAACGCTTGGGGTTGAGATCTGATACAGTCTCTTGTTTCAAAGAAGGGATCCTGATGTGCGTGAGTAGGACTAGTTCGACAACCAAGAGAAGAGGAAGAAACACTGTCGCACTCGCACTGCAACAACAACCACAAAAAATTGAGAAGCAGAGCGTTGGCAGTGGTCGTATGTGACATTTTCATCTACTGGGAACGGCATGCCTTACCTGCAAAACCTTTGCAAAACACCGGATACAACACTTTACAAAGGCCCAAATTTTCAAGGACTTTTGATCAGGATGATCTAGTCTCTCCATTGGTTCACCACTCGCTGTCGACTTCTGCAGTCTTACTGCTAAACTAGTTCATTTCAGATCGGACGAAACTTCAGTAAGCCACAGTGCAATATAGCCAGAGCTAAGTCTTCTGCTACTTACAGAAAGCAGTCCGCTTAATTTATAGCTCTTAGGGGAGAGACAGAGAGACAGAGAGACAGAGGAGGGGTTGACACTTTCCAACTGTATCACTCCTGAGGAACGCAAACTAGTCAAGTGAGGTCGCCATCTTACACTTGAAAGTTTCACTCATTACCTGGCTATGAGTAGCAGTTCTCTTGACATCCTCCGTCGTTCTAGTAGCAATCTGTTTGCTCTGTGGAGAAGACTCTCCTGAGCAGCACTCGAAGGACCGCTTCCTCTTCAGCGATTGGCAGATACCTGAGGACGGACTCGCTTGATCACTTCTGTTACTTCCCATATCTCCACTGCTCAGCTGAGATAGGCTACTCGCACAAAGTGAAGGTGGAAGCGTACCCTCTACACCTTCTACACCCTCGCAGATCTTACGGATACTTGAGGAGCAGCCACTTTCACAGACCGAGTCTGACCGCTCTACTACTCCGGGAATTAGTCTCAAAGCTACTCTTCGACTATCCAAAACGGTTCCGTCCTTGTACGTGGTGCACTCGCCCTGGGACTCTCCTTGTGAGCAGTCTGTACAAAATCCTGTAAGAGGCGTGGGGTTCGCCCCAGATATCCGCCATGGGGTTGAGATTCCACATGTTCCGCAGAGAACCGACCGTGTGTGTCTAGCCACTAAGAAGTTGGCGCCGTGAACCTTAGCATCGCAAGTCCAACAAATGTAGGCTTCATCAGCTGAGCAATATAAACATGCTACACTGTCGCACAACTCGCATCCTCTATGCATCTTCGCCATCGGTCACTTCTGTTCGAAGATTCTTCGCTCACATGCTCAAATAGCTCCGCCCTTCTTCTGTCTCCCTACTAAACCTTTTATCTTCAAAAATCACCTTAAAAAATATTCCCTTGATCTTCGACCAAGAATCCCACGCCCTTTTATACAACTTTCTTAACCACACTTAAACCTCTCCTGCTCGATTCGCAGTCTCAATAATTGAATGCCCCGCCCAAGACGCTCAAGGCTGTATAATGTGCTCACAAGAACGTCTCTGCCTATACAATCCAATACCATCAGCATGCACCGCCGCATGAACTAGCGGCACGGAACTCTCCAATCACCGGTGATCTTAGGTCACTCTGTAACGAAAGAAGTTTTGCAGACTCCAATGTGGCTCTAGAAATATACCTGTAGTCCACTATACTGATTCCTAGACTCGACTTCAAGACCAAAAACCGCCTCCGATCTCACTCAAACACTTGGCGTCCCGCTCATAAAACGATTAACCAACACACGGATGCGACCCAAACTCTATTTTGAAGAACTGTTCTCGTCACAAACGACTGCACCGAACCGCGAGTGAGCCAGCATCCCACCACGTATACCTCCGCGCAATTTTACAGTTTGAATGGACTCTAAGATTCAACCATGGACCGCTTTGAGGAGGTGGCAACAAGGGTGCAGGAGTCGCTGATGACAAAGACGAAGGTGATTGTCGTGGCAATTTGGGGGATGGTGATGGGGCGCAGGTCACCAACAACTTGCGGAGGCTGCAGTTGTTGTGCAAGGGGAACTGGAGGCCATGGGGGATCGACAGCGACGAACGAGGACTGGTCCAACGGAGGACGGACTCGGGGGGGGGGGGGGGGGACGACGGCTGACGAAGGCGGTGGCCGCGGATCACCACATGCGCGAGCGAGGACGAATTCTAGCCACGAGACTAGTTCGGCAAATATCCACAGCTTTGGCAGAGCGTACCGCGTTCCACGGGGCCGAGAATTCGGTTCGGGCCACACCTTTGAACCAATGGGGGATGGGAATAATATCTGGCCATCTTCGCAAGAGCCTCGGGCGCGAACCCAGCGCCGCAGCTGACGAGTCCCCCCTCCCGCACCGCGATGGTTTCCTCCAAAGTCCCACTTTAGCCTGGGACCTTTCCCTTTTGGTCTTCGCGACGGATTGCCATTCCCAACTTGCGCGCTCGTCGGAACAATCGCTGCGGGCCAGACTGCTTGATCAACAAGTTCGTTGCGCGTAGTGTGGCTTGTTGGCCAGATTGTCATTCACCGCAGCCATTCAAGAAGTCCCTCACGACCTCAACAAAATGGCACAGACCACACTGTCCTGAATCCAAGCCCTTCATCGCTTCGGCTTCGATGCCGCCCGAGCAGGGTGTGTCGTTTTTACTGGCATCGCATGCATGAAGCTTTCGGAACTTCTGTCTATTATTTACTACTTATTTTTCCTTATATTGTTGTTTAATTTCTGTCTGTGGCATGATGAGCGACGTCGAACGTGATATAACTGAGGGCTTTCTATTACACGAGATCGGGGACTCTTTGACGACAACAACGACGATCGGTAACTTGACGGAGACGTTGGTCAACCCGTCGTTGATTTTGAATGCACTACGTCAACGGTCAGCTTTGGATATGAATGTGTGTGTGTATTGGATTTTGTATTGTGTAGGAAGAGTAATTTTATGTTAATATGTTTCATACTTTATTCAAGTAATGGTAGTATTTGAGGCGTGTTTTAGTAATGTGGCTTGTTTAAGTATTTGGAAGCTTGATTTTTTATTTTTGATTGTTTATTGTAAGATAGATAGGTAATTATGATTTTGATTTATGAAATACATGATAATATATATATTTATATATATATATATATATATATATATATATAGAATGTGAAGTTTGTTTATTAATAGATCTATAAAAAGATATCCTAAAGTGTTGATGAAATGCATTATTAAGATAAAAAGTTCAATATTCTAAATATGATTATATAAAATTTATAATAATATTAACAAATCTAAACTAATATATGTAGATTTATTTTGTATATAATGAAATTGTATTGTGATAGGGCAAGGTTTTTTTTAACAAGTACAAACTATTATGAATTGAACAACTTCATAAATGATATATGATATTTTGTGTTTTTTAGAATTTATATTTTTTTATTTAATATTAATCAAGGAGTTCTTTGAAGTTGCTCATCTACTTAGACAATAAACATGTAAAGACAAATTTAAGAGGAGCTAAGATGCAATAGTGGCATTTTTAGGTTCTAAAATGGTTTCTACTTTAATCCTTATTTTATATATATATATATATATATAATTTTAAAGTTTTTTTTTTTTTTTTTTTTTTTTTTTTTTTTTTATTGAAACAAAGATATCAAGTATAGAATTAGGTACAATTTTATTAGAAATAAATGTAGATGATAGACTTCATTGTATTATACTTTATTTTTTAAAAAATTAACAGTTAAGATTAATTATAAGATCCATGACAATGAAAGATATAGTTTAAAGATGCTTAAAAATAACAAAAAACTAATACAAATGATTTTTTCTTTTCTTTTAAAAAAATTTCCATTTAGAATTAGTGATAAAAAAATGTGTATCCTATTGTAATATGAAGACTAGTTGATTATGTAAAAAGTTGGATTATTAAAGGCTCACTCCATTTATTATCTAAAAAATATATTAATCTAATTATATAATAATTACAATTATTGCAATCAATGAAGACTCATCCTATATTCTATATGTCTCTTCTCAAGCTTTCTATGCAAATTAACATACTAAAAAAAATTACTATCAATTCTTACTAAATTAGATTAAAACTGAGAATTAAAAGTGGTAGAAGTCTTGGATTCAATGAGGTACCAAAATAAATTGGATTATCTTGTACATTGGTGCACATATGATATTAGTGAAGAAATGTAGGAGCTATATAAGAATCTTGAAAATTTATTGATTTTATTTTCATTTTTTTTTAATGTTATATTAAAAATTTCTATGAAATCCAATAATTAGCTATTGACAAATAGATGTTATAAATAAAGAAGAAAAAATTAATAAACAACTTATAGAACTTTTTTGTAAAATAGAGAATTAACAATTAGCACATCTATTTTAAAAATAGTCATTTGTAATATTATCAAATGAAGCCTTTACTTTCTTCTTTCTATAATAATATGAAAATGTATTGACTTTTGAGTTTTGACTAGATTCATACTCTTAATATTTATTACATTATTTAATAGTAAATTTTTTGAAATTTATAAATTGCATTGTTTATCAATAATTTAAACCAATTGGAGTATTTGTAAATCCAAAAGGCATGACATTATATTCAAAATGGCCATAACTATTTTAAAATGTAATTTTTTACTATCTTTTTTTTTCTTAATACATACCAAAATATAAAGCAAAGGATAAAAATTATTAATAATTTTTTTTGAATGGACAATAATTTATACACATTTGCATGTATGTATTTATTTTCTTTACAAAAAAAATTAGTAGTATATTAATATTTTTTTTCTCAAATACATCTTCTTATTTTTTGTATTTCTTTAGAATTCTATTAAAACCTTAATTTAAATGAATACTTGGTGATATATAAATAAAAAACAAATCTTTTTCTTTCGCAACTTATATAAATGTTCTAAATTCTAAAAATTAGAAATATGATTCTTTTTGAATAATATATATATATATATATATATATATATATATATATATATATATATATTGAAGTTCTTAAATAAGAAAAGAAGAAATTAAGACTAGAAGATATAAAATCTATATAAATTTTATATCTTTCTAATCACAATAAATCTAAAATAAAAAATTATTGAAGATTTTATAATATTAAATATTACTAGACTTTTATGACATTTTACAATTACTTCTACTTATACAATTTTGTAGGTGACATCTTCTAAATATAAAAATCTTTTGATTTTTAACTTGTACATGTATATATTTGACTTTTTTTTACTAATGATATCTTATGAAATATTAAAAAAAATTAATAATAACAAAAAAAGATAGAAAATTTTAGAAACCAAAAGACAAGTACATTATAATTTTTAGGTCTTGAACAAAGATATACTAAAATATGTGCAAAGGATTTAAAGATAGTATAGAAATTTCATAAGATGATATGATGCAAAACTCCAATTGCACTATTTCTAATATTACTAAGCAAATCTTTTTTTGATACATAGTCTTCTTTTAAAATTATACTCCTAATATAGTGATTTTTCTTCTTTTTAAGATAATATTGAACAATATAATTTGGTTCTTTATAATAGATGCAAAATCATTCTTATTTGCATCAAGTTTTTTCTTGTTTTATAATAGATTTAAAAAGCAAAACAAGTCATGGATGTACATATTTATCCTGATAACTATTTAGATAATAAGAATAGATAGAAGTGAAAATAGATAAATATGATATTATCTTGTGGAAAGCTTTTTAGAAGCTTCATAGATGCTACTTTGCCTTTATACATGTCTATAGGTGATTGGTAGGTTGAAAAATTAACCAACAAGGACGTCGTGTGTCGACATGTTGACCACTTGTAGTACAAGTTGGACATATGCTACACACCTAGGAAACTTGCCTTGCAAATTACACATGTGTCTTACAAGTTGGATGCATATTAGACGTCTTATAGCATATTGCCACATATTTCTTAGTTAAGTAGTATATATAGAGGCAAGAATAAGGCCTTATTCACTCTTGTCAACTCTTTTTTTTGCTTTTAGTCTAGTTTCAAGAGTCTTATGTTTTTTAGTCTTTGGCAATAGCCATTCCAATTCTTTCTTGAATATACATACTTTCTTCTATTTTGTCACTTTTTTTTTGACATAGATTCCACGAGTTTATGTATCATCTTCTTGTTTGTGTCATTGACAGATTGACAAGAGTGCACATACAATATTATAGCTTTGTCCTTTCTTGATTAAAAGTGGATTACCCCTTTTTCTTGATAATGCATAAGAATACTAGAAGCTGTGGATTACCTTCTTCTTAACTGATATTATTTCTAGATTTTTTTTTCTTGATTCTTGAATATTTTATTCTGTGAGAATAGACACCTTTCTTTTTATTCTGCTAGTATGGTAGAGCTTACTGAAATGAAGAGTGGAATGGCTCAAATGCAAGAGTAAATGAGAGAGTTAATGCTTGGAATGTATCAACTCAGTCTACCACCATAAATAGCAATAAGATTATCAAGCAATGAAGATATAGAGATGATTGGACTATACCAAGCCATACTATTGCTCCTACAATGGAACATTGTTCAAGTTTCAAGGAACCAAAAATTGGATTGCTTGAGAAGTTTGATGGCACAAGTTCTAAGTTTTGAGGATTCATCAATCATGTACAACTAGTGATTGATCTACAACCTCAAAGTTATCCAATTCAAGGATTACAAGTCAGATTTATTGAAACACTACTTTCAGATTCTACTTTATCATAGTTTTCATCATTTCTTGAATGACGTGATCCAATATTAGATAATTTGGAAGCATTCTTAGTAGAGTTTCAATCTATGTATGGAAAACATGATGCAATCTATGTTGCAACCAACAAAATTTGTATCTTGCGATAAGACAATTAATCAATGATATTATATGCTTCATAATTTTTACAATTAGCGATAGATATCAAGTGAGATGATGCAACACTCATCAGCCAATTTTTCTATGGATTACAATATGAAGTAAAGAAATTGATGCTTAATTTATCTGATCCTTAGACATTGAGTCAAGCAATTGACTTTGCTATGAAATGTGACAATCAGCTTTTTGAGTTTCGATTTGAGAATCACACAAGAAAACCTCAATGTTATTATAATTCAATGACAATACCAATGACTTCTCAATCTAAACATTTGAAAATAAAAGACATGCAAATTGATGCAGTACATTTTAAACTTCTTATTGAACAAGAAAAGACTCATCATGGTCAAAAAAGACTATATTTATATTGTGGAGAAGCTAAGGACACTACTCAATATTGTCCAAAAAAATGATGCAACTACAAAATGAAGAGTACTGCTGTCAAAGTTGAAAACATGTTGGAAAATAAATTTGTCCAACTACAATAGGGACCATGCGGCTGGAATCTTATACAATTCCTAATAAAGGTCCTATTCTCTCCTCAAAACCCTCTCTTTGTTTTATAATAGATGTGTGTTTAGGATCTAATAATTACAAAGCCTCTGCCTTAATAGATTCAAAAGCCTGAGCTTGTTTTTTAGATGAAGAATTTGTTAAAAGTCATAATATACAATTTAAACAAAAAACTAAACCCTTATATGTAGAAGTCATAGACAATCATTTCTTATCTTTTGGTGATGTTATTCTTGAAACACTTCCTATAGATGTAGTAATAAATGGTCATAATAGTCGTATAATTTTTAATATAATTAGATCTCCATCTAATCCAGTCATTTTAGATTTATATGGCTAGAAAATATAATCGTGTGATAGATTGGATTTCTTATAAACTTGACTTTTTTCAAACATCATCAAGAATTTTTCTAATCCAATAGAAAGCCATGACTCTAGTATAGCCAAACTTGTATTTGTAGGTGCAAAAGATTTTTTGCATGCTGCAAAAGAAAGATTGTCTTTTGTTATTTATGCCACACACATTTTAAATAATAAAAAGATTTCAAGTAAAATTCCAAGTCAATATCAAGATTTTTAAGATGTTTTTGAGAAGAAGAATACAAATATTCTCTCGGAGCATTGTCGATATGATTGTTCAATCGATCTTAAAGAAAGAACTCAGCCGCCATTTGGTCCAATCTATAGTTTATTACAATATGAGTTCCCTAAACTCAAGAAGTACATTGATGAAAACTTGGCCAAGAATTTCATACGCCATTCAAAATCTCCTACAAGAGCACCTATCTTATTTGTGAAGAAAAATGATAGATCATTGCAAATGTATGTGGATTATCGAGGACTCAAGAAGATTACCATCAAAAATAGATATCCTTTGTATTTGATATCTAGACTTCTTGATCAATTAAATCAAGCTAAGATTTATACAAAAATAGATCTGCAAGGAGCATACAATCTGATATGCATTAAAGAAAGAGATGAATGGGAGACTGCATTTCGAACAAGGTATGGATACTTTGAATATAATTTCATGCCTTTTGGACTCATGAATGTACCGATTATTTTTCAACATTTTATGAATGATGTCTTTCATGAATTTCTAGATGATTTTATTGTCTGTTACTTAGATAACATTTTAATCTATTCTATGAATGCAAAAGAACATGAAGTTCATATTTTTCGTATGTTACAAAAATTTAAAGATGCGAGATTGTATGCTAAGATGGAAAAGTGTGTATTCCACATTACTCAAGTTGACTTCCTAAGATTCATCATTTCAAACAATAGTCTAATGATGGATCCTAAAAAAGTTCATACAATCATGGACTGAAAGATTCCAAAAATAATAAGAGATGTACAATGCTTTTTGAGATTTGCCAATTAATATCGGATCTTTATCAAGAACTTTTCATAAGTTGTAGCGCTACTTATATGCTTAACTTATAAGACAAGCTCGAGTGGAATAAAGAAGCACAAACATCACTTGAAGCTTTAAAAAAAGTTTTTATTTTTGTACCAATCTTTTATCACGATGACTTCTCCAAAGCTTTTTTTATAGAGACAAATGCATCTGACTTTGTCTTGGGTACAATCTTATCATAAATAGGAGCACATGACAAACTTCATCCTAAAGCTTTTCATTCAAGAAAATTTTCAGTAGCAGAGATTAATTATGAAATCCATAATAAGGAACTTCTTGCAATTGTGGATTCTTTTCAAGAATGGTGTCATTATAAAGAATGCACTTCAAGTCCAATCATCGTTGTCATATGGCATGATTTGCTATCTGAAAATACACTAGGTATCTAGTTGTAGAGAGTGTAGCTTAAACCTTTATATGAATCTTGTCTTACCTTCCAAAACTCCTTTATTTTGCATAAAACTCAAAATATAACAAAATCCCTTCAAAACATATTTTTCTCACAAAGGATTTTCTTTTCCTAAACTTTAGAAATTCATAACTCTTGATCTAACCCTTCAATTTGTTTCAAATTTATAGGATAGGTAGAATTCACCCTTAACTTTTATCACAAAAAAAACTAACTACAAATTCACTTCTGATCTTTTGGCATCTAAGAAATCCTAACAGACACTCTAAACCCTATTTACAAGAATTCGAGCACTATTTTCTTAATTTCTCAAGAACCCAATACTCAAATGTCATAAAAATTATGTAAAAAATTTACTAACATGAAATTATACATTCCTTGAAATTTTGAGCTACTACCTTGTCAAATTGCTGAAGATATAGCTAAAGATACAACCACTAGTAAATCGGGTCACTTACTACTCTTAAATTGCATGCAGTGACTTCAAAATCCAATAACTCTTTCTCTTCAAATTAAAATCCAGTAAGCAGTCTATAAAAAGTATATCTACAAAAATGCTCTCTCCAATCGCAGTCGTCGATCCTCAATTGCTATCCGTACGCGTGCGTTATGCCAAAAAGAGTGACAATAGCTCCCAAATCAATACCTTAAGTTTGAGCGCCTATATCTCCTTCATATAAACTTCAAATCATACAAAACTTGCACCAAAACCATAGCCAAAAACCTAAACTTGTTGACCCTAGCCTTCAAAGCTCGAATGGCCTCGAGAAACTAACCCTAATTCCTAATATGGCCTTGGGCAGCCTCCTCAAAGCCCATTGGTCATGATTTTTGACCAATAGGAATGGAGATTTTCATCATTCATCTCCATTCATCTATATTGGTGCCCTTATTACTCCCTTTGCTACCAAAACGCTTCTTTAATCCTTTTTCTTATAATATTTACATAATTTATGCTCTAAACACCAAATAAAAGAACCAAAATAAGTTTTCAAAAGCCACCAATGTCTAACAAAGGTAATTCTAAATATTTAAAAGTTACTATCAATCCAAACCAATATTAAAAGCCACTATCAAAAAGAAATTAAAGTTATACAAATTCTATAGTAATCTTTTTAAACAACTTCTTTTCAAGATAATAATCAAATTATATTCTACAACCAACTAAAATCTACTAACATGGCTCTTACCATATTACTTAATAAATTATATATTAAGTACATAATTACATTATTTTCATATAATAGCCGAATCACAACATGACACCGTGTATAAGGATCATAAAAACCTCAAGTATTTTATGTCAACATGTATTTTGAAATATTGCTAGGCTTGTTGGAGCATGTCTTTATCGAGATTTGAGTTCAATATCACTTATTGGTCAAGAAAACAACAAAGTTTGTCTGATGCCCTTTCTAGACATTGTTATTTTACACCAAAAGAAAGTAAAGCAGCTTTTGATCAACAAAAGATAATTTTATTGAAGCCAGAACAATTTCATCTTCAAGCAATGAAATCAATATTGATTCTTGATTTGACTTTTTTCAAGCAAATCCAAGCAAGTATGTCTTCACATCTTCTTACTCATGATATTAAAAACAATTCCTCTGAGTCTCAAGATACTTCCAAGTTTGAGTTCAAGGAGGACATACTCTATTTCGAAGAATGCTTATATATTCTAAAAAGAGAAGCATGATTACGTGCTCTTGAAGTTCATCAAAATTTCCTTGCAGCAGGGCGTTTTGAATATAATAAGACTTTGGAGCTTATATCTAGAGATTTTTAGTGGCCTCAAATGTGGAAGCTATTAAAGAATTTGTGCAGACATGTAATGTTTGTTCAAGATCAAAAACTCCTCGTCATGGACCTTATGGACTCATCCAACCATTACTTATATCAAAACAATCATGGTCTTCTGTCTCTATGGATTTTATCATGATTCTTCTAATTTCAAATTCATATGATTCTATATTTGTGATTGTAGATTATTTCACCAAGATGGCACATTTTGTACCATGTACAAAATCTATCCCATGTGAAAAAATAGCTAAACTCTTCTTTGATAACATCTATTGCTATCATGGATTACCAAGGGATATTATATCAAACAAAAGAACACAATTTTTATTGAGATTTTGAAAGAACTCTTTTCAAGATATTGAAAGTGGATATAAAACTATCTTCAACTTTCTACCCTCAAACTGATAGACAAACAGAATGGATAAACAAGTTTTAGAGTATTATTTGAGGTGTACCATCAACTATCAACAAGATGATTGCACAACCTTTTTGCCATTGGCAGAGTTTGCTTACAATAATTCAGTACATTCTTCTACTCAACAAACATCTTTCTTTGCCAATTATGGTTATCATCCACGATTTGACACCTTTGACTTTATAAAAATTGATAATCTTGTGACAGAAGATGTGACAAATCAATTGTCAAAGCTACAAGCAATAATAAAGGCACAATTATAGAAATCTCAAGAACGACAAAAAGCCAATGTAGATGTCTATTGTAAGAAATAACCTCAATTTTATGTGGGGGATAAGGTATGGTTACTTTGTTACAATATTAAAACTATTCACCCTTGTGACAAGTTGAATTATTGTAGGCTAGGACCATTTCTCATTTGTGAACAAATCAACTCAGTTGCTTATTGATTATACCTATCGGAGTCTATAAAAATCCATCTTGTATTCTATGTGTCTTTACTTGAGCCATACAAGACAATGGATATACAAGAAAGGAGACAAATTCTACCACTTCATATAGAAGTGGAGAATAATGAAGAATTTGAGGTGGAAGAAGTCTAAGATTCAAGGCAGCGCCAAAATAGGTTAGAATATCTGGTACATTGGTGTGGATATAACATTAATGAATGCACATGGAAGCCATCTAAGAATCTAACAAATATATTAGCCAAAGTTAAAGCATTTCATTAATGACATCCATCAAAACCAAGATAAAGAGTCAAGAAATTCTTTGCTATAAAGCAAAGAAAGCCCAATGGAGATTTCATTCTATCTTATATTATTTTTTCTTTAGATTTTTTAATCCATAGGAGATGGAAGACCAATAACCAACAAATTCAATTTAAGAGCTATCATTTGTTGAGCTACTAAATAAGACATTGCGACTATCACAACCTTTGAGATGACAAAATTGAGATGAAGATCCTCAAGAATGACATATTCTTTCTTAAATAGATAGTAAGATACAACATGTTTGGTACCATGACCTTGGAAGGAACTCCTAGTGTTTAGTGATACTTTTGGAGGTAAGAACCACTCTTGATGGTATTACTAATGTTTTGTTTGAAAGAAGTTAAGAAGGCCTCAATAATGATCAAATATCAAGGTGGTTTTTTTATCCTAGTATGGAACATTATCGATGGTAGAAGGAACCTATCAACTACCTTCAAAGGGAACAAAGATCAAAGTACGTAGCAAATATAGTTTGGTGCAACTTGGACTTCATCAATATGTAATCACCGCTCCTTGTGGAACTCGTCTCTAGAAGAAGAGGTAATGCCACGGACATACATATTTATCCTGATAATTATCTAAATAATAAGAATAAATAGAAGTAAGTCAAAGTAGATAAATATGATATTATCTTATGGAAAGCTTCTTAGAAGCTTTGTAGATGTTGCTTTGCCTTTATACATGTCTATAAGTGATTAATAAGTTGAAAACTCGGCCAACAAGTAGGCCATGTGTTGACATGTTGACCACTTGTAATACAAGTTGGACATATGGTATACACCTAGGAAACTTGCCTTACAAATTATACATGTGTCCTACAAGTTGGATGCATATTAGAGGTCTTATAGCATGTTGCCACGTATTTCTTAGTTAAGTAGTATATATAGAGGCAAGAATGAGGCTTTCCTCACTCTTGTCAACTCTTTTTTTTGCTTTTAGTCTAGTTTCAAGAGTCTTATGTTTTTTAGTCTTTGGCAATAGCCATTCCAATTCTTTCTTGAATATACATACTTTCTTCTATTTTGTCACTTTTTTTTTGACATAGATTCCACGAGTTTATGTATCTTCTTCTTGTTTGTGTCCTTGACAAAACATCATTGTACAAGTCTTCTACATTTGATTGTATATCTTAAATGGTAGTAGTATTTGCAACAGAAATATAAAAGTATTGAGGTACTGATATAGGATTATTATTATTTTTTTTAATTTAAAAAAATTAGATTTTTTTAGTTGATATATAAGTTGCATTATATTTTTTATATATAGATCAGATTTTTTCCAAAGTTCTATTTGTGTTTTCTAATATAGAATGTTTTTATACTTTAAATGATGAAAAGAAAGAATTAAAAAAATCCACCAAATAAGTTTTTTAAAAAATTGATCTAAGATGCTTGAGATTGATGGTTAAGAGGTTGGACTTGAACAAAATACTTTTGATAAATTTTTGAAACTTAAATCTAATACTATCAAAAATATTTTAAAAAAAATCTTTGAATTTTTAACTATGGAATTGGTATGAATTACTTGAAGTAGTGAAATTGTTGAAAAAATCTTCTCATCTCTAGATTTTTTAGAACAACCACACTTGATATTTGTTGAGGTAGTCAATAAAGTTGATGCATAACTAGCATCAATCTCTCTTTTATTCTTGTATTTTTATTATGGCATTCTTTATCTCCTTTAAATTTACCATACCTATACGGAATTAAGAATTTATATACAAAAAATAAAATAAAAATAAATATAAGTATTGAAAAAATAATACAAATTTAAAAAATGATGAATAATTCCTAACATATTTTGATACTTTTAATAGAAAAGAGCAATCTACTCTTTATCAAAAAATAAGCATTGATATTGTAAGTAATAGTCTTTTTAAAATTTTAAGGATATAACATATGTTAATAGAGTCTGTAATTCTTAATAGACACAAAGTAGAAGGAGCAGTTGACATTGCTTTGCCAATTGACAAGTTGTAGCCGCCATTTGTTGGTCATAATACCATGTATCCTTTGTAGCCTACTAAGCCATTATATGGCCTAACAAGACAAGTATCCACATGTTAATTGGATATTGTTGAGTAAACTAATTGTTTGTGTATTTACACTAGAAAGTCCATATAGTTAGACCATGGACTTGTGATATATAAGGAATAGAAGTAGAGATTCATTTTAAGTTTTGTTCTCTTGAATCCTTGATAGTAAGGTAGAGAACTTTTTTGTATTTTCTTCATAAAACTTCTATCTTAGCAATATACTTTCTCTTTATTTTATAACAACATAAACAAAAGTTTAAAAAATGATGCACTCATCTATCATTAAAGACACAAGAAAGTAAGAAAAAATTATATATATGGAAAATATAAAGAAACTAAAATAACTATTACTAAATACAAAAATGCTAGAGAGGCTTAAACTAAGACTATAACATAAGCAAGATATTGACAAGACTTAGAATTGCCTTTATTCTTTTTCATATATACTAGCTACCAAAAATATTGTGTTAAAGCTTTCTAAAAGCTTAAAACTTATGAGAGAGAGGCTTTAATAGCTATTTGACATATCTATAAAAATTTGAAGATATAATCCATGCTAAAGAAACTTTCTCAATTTTTTTTAAATGATATTATCTATCTAATATATTCTATTTACTTTTATTTTAATTCTTCTATGTAATATTTTTTTATTATATGTGTTTTTATTACTATAAAAAATTTAAAAAATATTCAAAAAAATTATTTTCGAAATAGAGTATATATATATATATATATATATATATATATATATTTATGATTAATACTAATCAAATAATAATAAATCATTAATCATAATAAATTTATTTAAAATAGTTTGATAAATTTTATAAGTTATAAAGTTTTCTTCTTTCATATATATATATATATATATATATATATATATGTGTGTGTGTGTGTGTGTGCTTAAATATTTAATTTTACTTTCAATAATAAATTATTCTTTCATTTTTTTCATCGAATTCTTTAATTATTTAAAACAATTATATTTATTTGCAACAATTAATTTGATTTTTGTAAATATTCAGATTTTATTTTCATATTTACTTTCAATGATATTTGAATTCTATTTATGCAAAAATATTACAATGGTTTCAAAAAAAAATATGGACATATACAATTTTAAACTACAACTTTACTATGCCATTTATTAAATTTAGTTTTAACATTTTATTCATGATTCTGAATTTTATTTCAAATATCAAACTTAAGATTAAGTATCATGTTAAATAAAATATATATATATATATATATATATATATACATACATGCATACATTCAGATTCAAATGAATTTGAAATTATTCGTTATGTATGTTGTTAGAATTAATTTTTTATGTGGTGTAAACTTTCTATGTGAAAACAATTCAATGAGAGAATTTACTTTCAATATATAATATAAATTAGTATAGTATCAGACACGTTTTTATTAAAGCAAGTTTATTTGGGATTACTCAAAGTTTAAGCTTCTTTCAATGAATGCATGTATTCTATTGCATGTGTGTGTGTGTGCATGCCTGTGCATGCAGTAAAAAAAACACAATTCAAACCAGAAATAGTTGGTTCATGTTTGTTATCTTGATGTGTTAACACTAAATCTAACAAAACAAACCATTTTAGGCATTGCGCATCCATAATCCAAACACTGGAATGTTGAAATGAAATTCACCCATGTTGTGTTCCATAAACAAAACTCTTGTTTTCCAATTTTTTGTTAGGAATATTATTAGTTTCCACCTGTCGTAGGAATTACAAAGATCTCACTTCGTAGTATCTGCCAGTAATCCACGTACACGTCCGTTGTGGAGCCCATAAGTCCAAATCCACACCGGTGATGATCAGAAACTGGTGCTGACAGCGCGAGATGGATCGAGAATTTGTACACGTTCAATCGCAGCACACACGCAGGTTAGGTCAATTGCACAATATCACGAAGATAGGATTGTGCAGCACCGTCTCGCTCATTCCTGAACCTCCACATGTCCGCAGGTGGAATCGTCTGTGAAGGCGCGGCTGGGAAGAACCGAGAGCTGCACCCGATCGTCCATGTGAATCATCTTTAGTGGTCAATCAACGACGTTTTCGTTGGAAATCCTTGAAGCTTGAGATAAAAATAAAAAATTTGTGTTTGTTCCGTGTGGAGGAGAGTGTTCGACTGTCTGGTTGGGAAGCTGGCTTCCAACATATCTCACCTCAAGGCTCACACGCACACCCGATGCCTAGCTGAGAAGCAGATTAAGATCCACAGGTTCACAAATGGGGGGGTAATTCGGGAACAATCCGAAGATACTTCTAGAGACAGCTTCAAGTGGCGGTTGGAGGTGGAGGCTCCATGATCAGCGATATCTTGGCGACAGATGAATTGCATGGGATATTCCCGCAACTGGGGGTGGATTGAAACAATAGGAACTCAACACCCTCCACCGAGGACTCCTGAAATGGGTTGTGAGCCACATGAACGAGCATGTGACAACCCACACGCGTCGCTCCAGTTAACCACCCGTAAGTCAGCCACTCGCTAAGCCTCCACAATCACTGTCTGGTTCAACTTCTTTTCTTCCCTGTTGCTGCCAGTCCCCAACCTGGATCGGTCGGATGACCATGGCTACAGTTGCTAAGACGTCGTCGATGGAGGAACAGTCGTTATCATCAGCGTCATGATCGAGCTCCAGCCCTGGTGGCGGAGGGAGCTTGCAGCGGCTCCACCGGGTTGCTCCAACACTATCATGTGGCTCAGATTCAGCGCGGCACCGGGTAGGCCGAATCCTAAGGCGACACATTCCGAAGCGGTAAAGAGCAATGAGAGGCCAGCATCGGATTGCAAGCTGGGGCCCAGTGCGGCGTCACAGCGTCGGGACAAATGGGTCGCTCCTCACCACGAGTGATTCCCACGAGTCACGTCATTCCTTGCGTCTCCGTTTCGGTTTCTGCTTCAGTCTCCGCTCTCCGCTGTGCTGCGCTTTGACCCTCCTCTCACACATCTCACTTCCTGCCGTTCTTGCTCTCTCATGTCTCTTCGGTCTGTTTGCTGATTGAAGTTGCCATGGCTTCTCTCTTGTTTGGGGACTTCACAGTGCAGCAGAAGTTGGGGGGGGGGGGGGGGTATCAGATGAGGATGATGTGATGAAGGAAAATTAACTTTCGGATTTGTAAGAAAGTATTGATTGAATGATTGGTTGAATCCCTTGGGATAATAGATTTGGTTACATTAGAGAAGTTTTTCTATTTGTAGCTAATTTTGAAGTCATGACAAGACTAGAGGTTGCCTAATGCGGCTACTTGTGTCTCTGTTACTTTTTCTTTTTTCTTTTTTCTTCTTCTTCTGAATTGTGTTCTATTTTCTTTCTCCTTCTTTATTTTGTAAGTTGTGTAGTTTGGTGGATTTTATGGTGGCATCATGTTATTTTTATTTTATTATTATTTTTTATTTCATTTATTTTAATGTTCCTTTTTTCCCACTAATTTTCCTCTTTTTATGCCCCCTAATGGATAGAGTTTAATGCCATGCAAACATAGTGAAGAAATTGGTTTCCTAAATTTGAAATAAGAAGAGATGTATTCCTTTGGACATATAGTATAAATACGCAACATGCTCAAGAGAAAGTAGAAAACCAATTCTCTCATTGGTGTTATTGATGTCATTGTTAAAAAGCATAAATATATTATTTTATTATTTTATTATTTTTAATACAAACATGTTATTAAGAAGTAGTAATTTAATAATAGTACCTGATTATTCTCACTAAATAACTAGTAGTGTCCATGCTTTCTATATTCATTTTTTTTTTTCTTATATTTGTGTGCAAGTAATTTATAAGATTAAATATTTTTGTCCATTTTTCTTTTTTGATGCCCAGAATTAGAGATCATACATGTTATTTTTATTTATTTTTATTTATTTTTAATTGAAAAAATAAAACTAAAGTAGATCTACAATTTTTTAAAATTGCAACAAACTATTTTTTGAAAGAAATATATAATAAAAAAAATGAAAAAGAACAACCATCAAAAAAGTTGATGTGATAAATATTAAAATTGCATTAAAGAAAATGTAATCTTTCAACTACTACATTATAGCCAAACAAAGAAAAATGTAGATGGAAGCAAATTTTTTAATAGAGAAATTAGATTAGATTCCAAAATGCATATTTGAATAAATCAATCAGAATCAATGATAGTAGAAAAATAATGGAATAATATAAAATTGTGTAGTTTTTGAAATTTTGTTTGTTATTATTATTATCATCTCAATTAAGATAATTAAATTATCTTAAATTATTAAATTGTTATTTTAAAAAATTATTTATGTTATTTCTATACTTTATTCATTTTTCTTGATTTGAAATTGAGTAGAAATAAAATAAAATAAACTAACTTAAAAGAATAAAAATTTAAAATATTTTAGTATTAAGAATTCAAATCAAATAAATAAATTTTTCTTATAAGAAAGAAGTATTGTTATGCAAAATCATTATATAATTTTATTATTTACCAATCTATTGTTCTCTCTTCACTATAATCAAATCCACCCATAATAACAAAGGATAAATTAAATATATATATATATATATATATATATATGGGAATGTTAAATAGACCCAAGTTTTCACTAAATCAACCTACTCATGATGAAGAATATGGTAATCATGATGAATGTGGTTGGTTTTCATTGGTTTTGGATCTTGTAGTGGAAAAATGAATCTCAAAGTCATTTTTTTTCATGATGGTTAGAATGAGTGGGTCAATCTTGTAAAAGCTAGGGTCTATTTATGATTCTATTAAAAAAATTATATATATATATATAAAAATGAAAGAATGGCATTAAAGACGTAGGCTGAGGAATACGATCATCAGACAGTGAGTTTTATCCCCGCTAGTCTAACAACCAGGAAATAGTCCTCCCGAGAGAATATGGACCCGAGTGGGACCTATACCCAAAACCCTAATACGACCGAAACGGTCATAGGTGCATCACATCAGCAGGGAAGGACAGAATCTATGCGAGATGAGTCGGGAGCGCGTGGCCGACGACGACGAGCAGCAGTAGACGCGACGAGGGCGCAGAATTTTGCAGTCATGTAATTAGCAAAGCTCCTGAGTGGACCACAAACCGCAAGGAGGCGAGAGAGATTCTTGCGATTGCATGGTGTTGGATCCTCGCTCCCGCACAGGGAGAGCAACTGGAGGCCGTGCGAAACTGGGCCTCTGGGTTGCTGGCCAGCGAGGAGTAACAATTGTTGCAGTGTGGTGAGCCGGCAAGTCGAGCTCGCACAATTTGACCAGTGGGCAGCACCTCGCGTGGGGCCATGATTGCTGACGAGGCATCGGCAGCGGCGCCCCATCCATACAGAATCCACGTCCCTCGCTACTCCCTATCTGGATGGGGCTTCTAATCCTGGCATGAGAGCCTCGAGCTTGGAGCCATTATGTAATTTCCCACCTTCCGTGTGACGTTTTTGGGTTATTGTTTTTGTCCACTTGCTGTTCCCGACACGTGGTGGCATGTTGCCTGGTGCGGTTACATCCACTCCCCTTCTCATGGCTCTGTTTACATGGCTCCCTTCAGGGTGACTGGGTGCGGAGTTCGGTGCGGAAGCGGTTCTCATGATTTTGCAGGTCAACACGGAAAGGAAGCCGGGCAGATTCGAAGTATGTGTACTTTGGTGGGTCGTGATTTGGACCCAGGATGGGTCTTTACTTGTTGGTGCATGTCCAACTTGTTGGATCCTGGGTTGTACAGCATGCTCGACAATTCATTCGGATCAAAGCAGAATATTACTCCGCTGATGATTCCGAGTTATTTTTAGTGCATATCAGTGAATGTTTCTGAAATTTGCGCAGCATGGTTTACTGGGATACTTGGTGAGGTATTCCAGGCCAAAATGTGGTGAGGATTCTTCAACTGAACCTTGAGATTCGTAATTCGTCTTTGTATACACACTAAATGTTTGACAACTAACTTGAAGAAAAACATTTCCGTCACTGGATATACATGTCTTATAAAGTTACTGATACTTTAGGATATGAGGGAGTTTTGTACAAACGAGTATTCAGCAATCCGACGGAATATCCTGCAATGGTGCTTTATGCAACCAATCGCTCGGACTTACACCGAATTTCATGTAGGGATGCAACTGGATTCAATTTCATGATAAGTAGTGCAGTGGGCTATTGTGAATGAATTGAAGTACGTGATTGAACATCCTAAACATAGTCGAAGCATCACAATACGCTCTCTGTCGATGAAATGGAGAAAAGGTAACCGGCTCTGGCTGCATAATACTTCATAACTTATTCAATAGTGCAGATAACATACACAACACCTGTTGGCGAAATTGAAAACCTGCAGCGCTTCTTGCGCTTCTTGCAGACACTTGACATACTTAACCAAAGCATTCGCTTAGTGAGAACAAATTGGCCCGATTCAAAAAATAAAGTACAAGATAATAGATTTCGAGACAGAGGACCTCAGCATTGCCATTCACATCCTCCCAACTCCTCATAGTGCATTGCTGGAACAAGGGCTTTTGGACCCAGATTTTTCGTTATTCTGCGAAGGACACGCTTAGGGCAATGAAATACCTAGTAATATTATGTACAATTGGGAGCTTATTTAGCTTGAAGGAAGTTGCACATACTATTACATGAATGTTTGAGCAATTATGGTGTGTTTTGAATAGACGGGGAGGGGAAGTTGCACGAACAATTTCAGGTCTCGTCTCTAACTGTTCACCAACGTGAAGTTCTGGAGCAACTCGGCAAAAAGTGCTACACTGCTTTGCACAGACCCATCAGAAATGTGGGAAATTTGTTTGTCAGCTCAGGATCTGGTGAACAAAATTAGGTTGCTTGCGTTTCACATTTTAGTATGCTAGATTTTGCAGCAAATCATCCAACAGCCATGGACAGCAAACTCAATCGAGGAGTCAATTAGTGACCATTTCACCGAGGTTTTGAGATTCTCACGTTCTGAACAACTTAAAGGAGAACTTGCACCTGGTACTAAATGCAACGTGATGAATTGAAGACTGATCCTGCGGAGCTTTCTGTCTGTACAAATCTACTGCTGTGCTGCAATTCAGGCTTCCAGTTGCTGTGGAGAATGGGGCACGAGAACCAACACTAGCAAAAGTTGCAATTAGTTACAGTCTTTCAGGACTCCAATCGATCAGGATTCCGTCTGAACCTCGCAAGGTTTTCAGTACGATACACAATATCGATACTAACTTTTTAAAAGCTGTGCTTCAGCTTACACTTTGAAGATGTAGGAATAGAACGAAGGAAAGTTAGATCACCAGTGACCCATGATCATTTTAGGCTCATTCCTTTCTAACCAACTAGTCTTGTCAAATTTGCTTATGAATATGTTTAGTGCCTCAGTGAATGCATAGAGTTTGTTGAGAAGGAAGACACGTATTTGTTTCTGCACTGTTCATGCAACACACTACAATACGTGCAAAGTTGCTACAGTAACATGCAAGTACCTTTCTATATATATGTGTGTGTTTTGTAAATCTTTTAAAAAAACTTAAATAATAATCATGTGGAATTATTGTATTAACAAATTATGCACATTTTTAAAGAATATTTAGGCATTCATAAACCAAAACAATTTTTTTAATAATAGGTTTTTTAAATTTTCTAAAAAAATCTAATTTATATTAGAATTATATGTAATAAAATATCTTAAAGAAAAAAAATTCTAAAATCTTAAAAAATGAAACATTATTAATTATATATATATATATATATATATATATTCAAATATATTGGACCTCTTTTGTATGAACCTTTTAATCTTTACATAAATATTATTCTGTATATATATTATTAATTCAAATATATTGGACCTGGAATTTAACTCTTCACATAAATATTATTCTATAATCTAGAAGTTCCAAACTCTATTGTAAATTCAATTAAGATTTGATGATCACTCCTAAATCTTGCCAAATTATATCATGTTCCACCAATTGTAAATTTGTAACACTAATTCAATGTTGTTTATTTTACCAAACTAATTGAATTAAGGATGAAACCATATATAATGAAGCATTCTACATCAACCACAATTATAAGTCAAACCACATACAATATAACTTAGATAAAAATATAAAAGATGTAAGTCAAGTAAAAACATCATATAGTCCAAATATTATGCAAGTTATTCAAATAGGACTTCAATTTAATAAAATATCTATAATTATGTAAAAAAAATATAACTTCAATATAATTTTTTTATATACTTATATAACTTTTATTTATTTTTGGCTAGCCATCTTTGCTTTAATATCTACTTATTATCTTATATTAATTTAATAGCAAAGATTAAGATATTAGAAACTCTTGAAACTAAATAAAAAGTAAAAAATGAATTGATAAGAGTGAAGAAGACATCATTCTTGATTCTACATATAGTATCTAACCAAAAACTACACAGCAACATTCTATATGAACTCTGATATGTGTTCAACTCATAAGACACATGTCTAACTTATAAGACAAGCTTTCTATATGTGCACCATATGTTTAACTTATATCAAAAGCGGCTAATATATGTGATACATGGCCAACTTGTTGACAAAATTTTCAATCTATCAATCACCTATAGATACATATAAAGACAAAGCTGCATCTAAGAAGCTTCTAAAAAACTTGTCTATAAGATATTATCAAATTTATCTATTTTTACATACTTTTATCTATTCATATTATCTAAATAAATATTGGAATAAATATGGATGTTCAAGTCATTACCTCCTCCTCTTCTAAGAACAAATCCTATGGAGAGCACTGATCACATGTTAAAGAAATCTAAGATATGATAAACTATATTTGTCATATAATTTAATCTTTATTTTATTTAAAGATAGTTGATAGATCTTTTTATTCATTGATAGTATTTTATATCAAGACAAGAATGCCACACTAATATTTTATCATTGTTGTTGCTTTTATAACTTCTTTAAACAAAACATTTGAAATGCCATTAGGAGTGGTTTCTACTTCTAATAATATAACCAAATTTTGGCAGTATCTTCTAAGGTTGTCATACCAAATGCATTGTACTTCACCATCTATTAAAAAAATATGTCATTCTTAAGGATCTTCATTTCTATTACATTGTCTTAAAAGCTATGACAATCGCAATGTTTCATTTGGTAATTTAGCAAATAATAATTCTTGAGTTGAATTTTCTTGTTTTTAATTCTTTATTTCATTAGCAACACAAATACAAAAAAATAACAATCAAGGATAAAGGATAGAATGCAATCTTCATTGAACCTCATTTCTTTCATAGCAAAAAATTGCATAACTTTTTATCTTAATTTTGATGGATGTTGTTGATGAAAAGCTTTGATTTTTTTTTTTTTTTTTTTTTTTTTTTTCATTTTCATTTGCAAGATTCTTGGATGGCTCCTATGTACGATCACTAATATCATATCTACATTAATAAATAAGATATTCCAACTTAAGTCAGCATTACTTTGAATCTAAGACTTGTTCAACCTCAAATTCTTAATTATTATCTATTTCTATAGAAAGAGGGAGCATTATTTAGAACTATAACAAGGAATATTACTACACTCTATGTGACTTCTACAAAACTTAAATTGATTAAAAAGCACACTTTTGTACATGAAGCACATTTGAAAGCTTAACATTTAATCCCAATATTGATCCAAATATATAATAAATAAAATAAAAAGTTTGTGTGTTCTTAGGACTCAAATAAAAATAAATAAATAAAAATCAAATTAAATTAAATAATTTGATAGACATATATTATGTTTTAAAATAAAAATAAAAATAAAAAACTTAAAACTTTTTTAAAAAATATATTCTGTTTCTCTCCCTATGTTTTCTCTTTTTGAAGCGAAAAAAAAAAAAAAAAAAAAAAAAAAAAAAAACTTGTGCATAAGATAGAAGCATATTATTAGCTAGTTGTCTACAAGGAGGCCATGTGAGCTGTAGCAATATCAATTGAGGTTGCAGCATTAACAATTCTTTCTCTTGTTTTTCTTTTTTTCTATTTTTCTTTCTTTCTTTCTTTCTCATTTCTTTCTTTTTTTCTCTCTCTCTCTCTTGCTATATATATATATATATATATATATAATAAAAAATATATTCTATTCTTAAATCTGATTAAATAATTATATATATATATATATATATACATATAAATAATTTAGTGTATTCTTTAGAGTACTTAGAAAGAATGAAGAGCCACGTCTAATTAATGCTTTTAAGCTTGTAGTAGAACCTAAGAACAACAAGCTGCAAGCTGAGGTTGTTGGGCAATAAGATTTTAGATTAGTATGCCAGACAAGTGACCATTGGGCTTGGTCAGGTTTTGTGGCAATGGGTATCTTTAGTGTATTACTGTTAAGCATCATTCCTTTCAACAAAAGTGGCCTGGAAGGTTCTAAGGCCCAGGTAAATTCTTGGTGCAAACAACTCTTTAGTAAAATGACAAGGAGTATAAAAAATAACTCAATAACTTAAATCACAAGCAAGCACCCAAACTAGAAAGCAAGGAATAATTCTAATGGACCTTTTAAGATTAATACTTAGATACATGCCACCCAAAGAGCTGAGGTACAAACTAAAAAAAAGTTGACAATAGATCAGCCATAAGTACTTTAAAAAACACATTGAGCAAAACAATAAATAAATGGAAGATTTTTGAGGGCTTTGAAGAGCTAGAGTCTTTAAGAAGCTCAAAAAACAAGGTATTTAGTTAGTTAGTTATTTATTTATTTATTACAAGTTTTTATTGTAGATATATTTATTACATTTTTTATTTTTTTATTTTTTCCTTTCTTGTTATGTCTTTTTAATCTTTGTTGTTGTTGATGTTGTTGTTTTGTTTTGTTTTGTTTTTTTTTTTTTTTGTTTTTTTTTTTCAAAGCAAAGAAAGTCAACATGTTCAAGCTATCAGTATAGAACATGTTTCATGCTTGAACAGAAGACAAGATGGTCAAGCTGTTCAGGCATAAAACATGTAAATTTTTATTGTGTTTCAAGGTAAGTCTAGCTTTTAATCTTGAACCATGGGTCTACTTTGTGGCCTAGCATCTAATTACTATGTTATTGCAAAAACATATATACAATTTCCAAAAATTTAACTAGGGGATATGCCGAATTAAATTGTTGTAATTTAATTCATAATTAAAAGATTCTTATATGCAAAAATTCAAATTCAAGATAATTAAAAACCAAAAATTCGATTTTCAAGTGATACATTTGTACAAGATTTTCACGTGCATATAGCACATAACCACCAATTGAGATATTAATACTGTGATGTGCAATTCAATGATAGATATACTTTTTTTAAATTAAAATTTTATATTTTTTAAATTTTATTTTATTTAAATTAAAATTTTATATTTTTAATTTTTATTTTATTTTAGAATTAGAAAATTTAAAGAAATGGATTTTTATTTTCTTTTCTTTTCAATAAGTTCTTTAGCCAACAATCATCCAAGCACTGGACGACGGATGGAGACAGACAAAGAGCGATTAATCAGGCCGCTCGTCGCGAGGGGGCGACGGAACGTCGACGAAGCGTTCGGACCTGAGGACGGCGTCGTCGACGAGACTCAAGGGACGTTGGCACCCGTCGAGCCGACGTGAGGAACGGCGGCGCGACGAGGGAGGGAAGTCGTCGGACAAGATCAGGACGAGAGCGAGAGGATGAGTAGCGGCGCAATCGGGTGGCAGTGTGTGGCGAGTAGGAGCGAGACTTGGAGGGTACATCAACCCAGAGCCATAATCTGCTCTAGTTTTTAGCTTGCCCTCCATCAGTGACGAATTCACACTTCCACACTACAATTCCCCACCATGGATCTCTAAGTCCCCTTGCGGTGAGTAATCTATCGGTCGTGATGGCTTCCTCAGCTTAATTTTCTCTGGCGTGGGCCATTAGGGGCTCTTATCCGCTCGTATTCTTGCGGCAACTGTGCCTGAAGTGAAGAATAGTTGGAAACTCTGCTCAGTCGGAAGTGGGGACGTTGAGACCGAGGTGGCCGACCGCGAAATGGCTGAGGATTTGTAGACAGTTTTGAAGAATTGTTGCGGCTGGATTGGAGTGGTGGGTTGCAATGGCGACCAAGCCCGGAGCGCTCACTGAGTACCCGTGGACTAGCCTCGGCGCCTGGAAGGTGGGTTGAATGCGCGCATTGGCTTGCATGGGGTGGGATTTTTACGGGTTTTTTGTAGTTGGGGTGCAAGGGAATGAATCATTTGAATGAGGTTCCGTTGTTGTTGGAGCTGGTGTTTTTACTTTTATTTTGCTGTTGTTGAGCTTGCGCACATTGACGCAGCACATTACGTCTCCGTACCGTTGCTCACCTTAATGGACCTTGAATTGAAGGGTTCAATTCTTGAATGTATTTTTGTGGCAATGAACCGCGCAAATGTTTTCCGCGTGAGGACGTCGCTCTTCAGTTTAGGCGCATCGCGTTCACAAGTCTGCATTCAGTTTGTGACTCATTGCTTGGATTTCTGCAGTACACATTGTTCCTTCCTTTCGCAGCGAAAGCAGTGCAGACGAATCTCCTCGGAGGCCATGAGGTGGATAACTGGTGCTTCCATATGCTGCTCTCCTCCGCCCTGCGTTACTTGCATGGGCAAGCATGGATGAGTCTGTCCCGGTGTCACTGGCTCACGGGGAAATACCGTATTCAGACGAAGGGGATTAACTTTGATCAAGTTGACAGGGAGAGCAACTGGTACAATTCCTCGTCCTCCTTCTCCACGTTCCAAATTTACGCTCACTTCGGTTTCCAACACATTAACCACCTGTATCATTTCGGTGCAGGGACGATTACATACTTCTCCACATAATTACGGCGACTCTTGTGCACGAGATCCTCCCTGGATTTGCAAATTTTCCTGTGTGGGACCTCAGGGGCATTGCGATTCTCCTTCTCTTGCACGCAGGCCCAACGGAATTTCTCTACTACTGGCTTCACCGAGCGCTTCACCATCACTTCCTCTACAACAAGTACCACTCTCATCACCACGCCTCGTTCGTAACGGAGCCCGTCTCAGGTGCGGCCTTCGAAATTTCGGATTGACATTCCATGATAGTGGTTATACTCATTGAATTCCTCGTGTCTGTGACGACCAACCAACTACTTGACTGCGTGACGGACTCTAATTGCTGGGTTGAATTCTGTGAATAGGCTCCGTGCATCCCTTCGCTGAGCATTTGATGTACACCGCAACCTTTGCTCTTCCATTTCTGGGGACGTGGGCTCTCGGGGGAGCGTCTATTGGGATGTTCTACTTCTACTGGCTCTTCTTCGATTTCATGAATGCAATCGGACACTGCAACTTTGAGTTTTTTCCGACTTGGATGTTTCGTGTCTTCCCTCCTCTTAAGTATCTGGTCTACACACCCACGTAAGTCAAATGGCAAGCTTTTCAAATTTGAATGTCTTGCTTATCTCGCGATCTATTCTTGCACAGAATGAAAACTATTATACTGAAGGCAGCTGGCGGTGATTATATGCTGTTAACCTATCTTGCTTGCTTCTGGCAGGTTCCATTCATTGCACCACTCTCATGTGCACACGAACTTTGCTCTGTTCATGCCTTTGTATGACTACCTCGGTGGCACAGCTGATAAGGTCTCGGACGAGCTCTACGAGCAAGTGCGGGAGGGCAAGCAAGAAAAGCCTGATTTTGTCTTCCTAGCGCACGGCACTGAGTTGTTGTCGACGTTTCACCTCCCGTTCGGGATCCCTTCTTTCGCTGCCTGGCCTTATGCTCCCAAATGGTTCATCTGGCCTCTCTGGCCTCTCACGCTGCCGATCCTGGCGATTTTGTGGTTGTTCGGTAAGCCCTTCACCTCTGACACATACAAGCTGAAACACCTACGCACTGAAACGTGGGTTGTGCCACGCTTCGGCTTCCAGTACTTCCTGCCGTTCGAGAAGAAGCGCATCAACCGACTCATCGAGCATGCAATTCTTTCGGCTCAGAAGAAGGGCGTACGAGTCATTAGTCTCGGAGCTCTCAACAAGGTGATCCTTTAACCTCACATTCATTTAACTCCCAGCCGAAAAAGGTCAAAGGTTTCTCTAATTTATCCTTGATGAAACTCAATCCGGAAAATCCTTGATTTGTGATGAATGGATAGAATGAGAGCCTCAACGGAGGAGGAACGCTATTCGTCCAAAAGCACAAGGACCTGCGAATCCGCGTCGTGCATGGCAACACATTGACTGCAGCAGTGATTCTGAATGAGATCCCCAAGGACGTGAAGGAGATTTTTTTGACCGGGGCAACGTCCAAGCTAGGCCGCGCCATAGCGCTCTACTTCTGTCATCGCGGTGTGCGAGTCTTGGTAAGTTATTGTCTAAAATCTCAATTACTCGTCTTTGTTGTTGAATGTTCCAGCGTAGACACATTTTGCGCGTTTTGCGGGGTATTTACGTTGTACATTGTGATCGACAGATGTTGACTACTTCGCGAGATCGGTTTGAGATGATCCAGTCAGAGCTGGCGCCGCAGCACCGAGAGAACATGATCCAGGTTACGAAGTACCAAGCGGGGCAGAATTGCAAGAGATGGGTATTGGGAAAGTGGGCAACTCCCTCCGAGCAGAAGTGGGCGCCCCCTGGCACCCATTTCCACCAATTCGTGGTGCCACCTGTCATGGAATGTCGAAAGGATTGTACATATGGGAAGCTGTCCGCAATGCAAGTACCTAAAGAAATGAAAGGGTTGCGCTCATGCGAGATGACAATGCCTAGGGGTGTTGTGCACGCATGTCACGCTGGAGGTTTAGTCCACGCTTTGGAAGGATGGGAATTCCATGAAGTTGGAGCTATCGATGTTGGCCGCATCGATGAAACGTGGGCAGCGGCTTTGAAACAAGGATTCAAACCTGTGTGTTGAGATCAGAATCAAGGCATTTTGGTCCTGTAAGAACTTGAATTCAGAAACGAAGCCATCGAGTAGTTGTAAAATGCTGATAATTAACGTTAGCCGACATGACACCCACCCCACAGAATTATCCTCCGCGAAATTGATCGTTCGGCGGTAGCAATGACCTAGGATATATAATGCTAGTTAATTGTAGCAGCAAATGCCATCTGAGCATACTGGACTCATTCCATTTTTCCTCTTACGATTTCTTGCAGTTCCAGAACTTTGCAGCCTTAGGATATAGAAAATGCGACGTTCAAAATATGAACGAGAATATTATTGTAACACCATTCACTTATCAACGAACTCTTTTCAAAAAAGTCTACGAAAGACGTGAAACTGTCATTAGTATAACTGCTATTGTTCCCATTTCGAAGACAATATCTGGTCAACATCAATCCCAATCATATGGTGCAAATGCAAACATTTAGTGGAAACATTAAAAAAGAAAATAGAGAAAAGAACAAAAAAAGACAGGTGGCCATATTTTTATCTCTTCAAATATAAAATTTGATTACAAAACAGAGGTGGCCCGAGATGATATCACAATGTGCAGTAAACATGTTACGAAAGAAATATTTCAATAAGTCCACCCCCCTTCCCAGTCCTTTACACCAACCTGTCCATTATCATGAGAATGCTGCACCTCAACGTTTTTACGTACAACTCTTTTACAGCAACAATCAATGAAACAACTCACAGCAACACACAATACAACAATGACAGACGAAGATGCAAATAACCAAAACACGTTTTAAAACACCACAATCGCAACCAACATCTACAATATTGCCACAAGACAAAAAAAATTCCTAATGTCAAAATCATAAATAGGCAAAACCATTGACTGTACGACGTATGACACTAGTATACCAAACTCAAAAGAAGGTGAAAAAGCATTATGATACAACCACAGCGACATAAAACATCGCCTCCACGTCCAGGTTTCAAGAACGGAAGCCTCTGAAAGTAATGTGCTTAACTCCTAAAAATATATAAAAAAAATAAAAGACTACTAGACAATAACCTTCAACGACTTCTCATCGACAAATCACTGCGTAAAGAACGGGAATCTTCAAGAACGCAAAATAACATGGCATCAACTTCTTAATTACAGAAAGATCCCGCATCTGCATCCAGTCCTGCCAAAAGCAACTGACTTAGCTCCTTCAAACCCAGCGCATGCTCTAGCCGCTCTTTAATCACACCGTTCCCACACCCCCCAATCGTCTTCTGTGTCCTTTCCTCACCCGCTCCTCCACCATTCCCACAATGTGTTCCCATCGGGTACGACACCTCACTGTTCGACATTCCTGTCCCCTCCACCCCGATGCTCGCCCCTCCACCGCCCCCGCTCACCATAGCCGACCCACGCATCCCCGACTCGCCCTCCAACCTCGCCATCGGACTCCCGCCTGTCACCATCCCCATCGGCACACAAATCGACGCCGCTCCACCCATCTCCACCCCTTGCATTGCCCCTGCCGACATCGCTCCATGCCCATCCGCTGCGTCCGTACCCCACCTCCCCGCCCCTGCACTCCCTCCCTGCAGTGGCGCTCCACTGTTCTGCGCATCTGCCATACTGCACTCTGCTCCCCCAAAACCCATCCCTCCGGCCTGCTCCTCTTGCGCACCTTCGTGGAACAGTAAGTGCGCTACCGTGCGGTCCATCGGATTCGTTTCCGTCTCATCCGTGTTCATGCTCATCCTGCACATCCCCGCCACTCCAACCCATCAGCATCACCCTCTGCCCACCCACCCCCTACCCCCTGCTACCATTCTCACACCTCTACAAACCTCCACCATGTCGCATTCTCTCCTACCTCGACACCCTGCTCGATGAGCACGGGTCGCTGTTCCCCGAGCTCTCCACGCCATCCGATGCCCCGTCCCCGCTCTCCGACACCAGGCCGCTCTCACATTCCCCCTCGCCATCCCACCCGCCCGGACCTTTCCTCCGCATTGCGCTCCTCGCTAATCTGTACAGTGCGTCCCGGATGCACAGCTTCGTCTCCACTTGCAACTGCAACCCCCAACCATCCCTTCCCATCACTTCCGTGCACAACCATGCCCCCCATGCCCCCCACCATCCATCAACCACCCACCCTCGCCCACAATTCGCCACCCCCCACCGACCCCCCCCCCCTTTCTTACCGATTTCAACGTCTCCTGCAGTCGCCCCAGCACCGCTCCTTCCATCGCCCTGTTCTCTTCCTCCGACGTCGTCTCCAAGCTTGTTTGCCCCACCGACAGCGACGGCGAATACCCCCCCTCCATTCCCGCCGCCCTCATCTCGCTCCCACTCGCTGTCCCCACCTCCACTTGCCTCGACATCCCCCTCGCCTGTCCCACTCCTCCACCTGACTCCATCCCCGAATGCTGCTGCTCCACCGCCACCCGTCCCGTCTGCATCCCCTGCAAGTACCGCAGCTTCTCCACCTTCTCCTCCCTCGTCATGTTCCCGCTGCTCCCACCCGATCCACGACTCCTCGAATCCACCGGTACCCGCAGCCGGAACTCCGGATGCGGCACCCCCATCGCGGGTTGGAACGGAGACGGTGGCTGGTACCCCACGAACTGCATCTGCGCCGCGGGCGCCGCCGCCTGAAACTGACGGATCGCCCCCACCGGACCATACCCCCCCTGCATGAATGGAGGCCCGGGCCTCATCGCCGACTGCATCGGTGACAGCTTCGACCGCGGAGCTGCGTACCCATGAATCGCCGCCAGCGATGGCGCGCTCAGCCGCGCCGCCTGTGGAATCAACGGCCCTGGCATCGCTTGCAGCATGTGCGCTTGTGCTGCCTGAAAACTCCCCCACCGACCTGTCCCCTGCAACGCCTTCCGCTGGCACACCTGCCGCCTCGCTCTCTCTTCCATCCGCTTCCGGCTCGCGGCGTGCCGTCTCGCCCTCTGAGCCTGACATATTCCCACCATATTCCCACCATCAGCCTCGTCTCACGCTCCACATTGTCCCTGCCACCCACAACCCACCTCCAACACACGTCCATCAACCCATGCACACGTCCCACCCGTCACCTGAGCGATGCTGGCCTTTTCCAACTCCGACCGCACAACGCAAGGCGACCCGTCTCCCGACGTGTCCATGCTCACGCAACCGTCCCCGGTCATCGTCGACGACACCGCATCTGCACCCATACCCTGCACCCGATGCCAAGTCATTCCCCATTCCCATGCCGCACCACTCCCCACACCCTCTCACTCTACCACCTCCCACTCACCACCCAACGCTCGCCGTCAACCCAGTGCACTAACCTCCCCGTCCAGCACGCACTGCCTCGCTATGCACCGCGCCACTGATGCTGGACCGCCCCATCGCTCCTCCCCGCATTCCGCCCTTCTCCTCCCCGCCTCGCCCTTCTCGTCTTCGCCTCTCACTGCAACTCCACCGCCGCCGCCTCCGACCACTTCCGCGCTCATTCCCACCAGTGCGCCATCCACCACCCCTTCCGCCGCTCCACCACGCTCGCTCCATGACCGTGATTCCGAATGACGCACTTGCACGCCATTCTCTGCCTTCTCGCCTCCGCCGGCTGCTGCCCCGAAACACGACTCCGGTCCCGAGCTGCAACACGCGTGCCCTCATCATCATTACACTCTTCGCTCACCATCTCACAACTCCTGACCTACTCCGCCAATCCTCCTCAGCACCCGACATCGCCCACCCATCCACCACTCTCACAAACACATGCATACCCCACCATACACCTCACCACGCCCGTTCCCAACCATGCAACAACCTCCAACGCGTCTCATGAACGTGCGCAACTCTCACCCCTGCTCCCCCCCCCCCTCCCCATTGTCCTCAACACCCCCTCCACTCCTCCTCTCTAACTACCCCCGTCGCCCCATCTCATCCCGATCCACTCAATCGCTGCATCCATGATCATGCGCCCTTCACCCTTTCCCCCAGGTTCACTTCCTAATCCTACTCACCTCAGCAGATCGTCCACATCCTCCAGATTCCCGAAGCACGGCTCCCAGCTGTACCCTGGTTTCACAACCTCGCTCGCATACCCGAACAGCGGCAGCTCTTCCTCCGCCTCCTCCGCATCGTATGCCGGGAAGTTGCACCCCGTTGCCAGAATCTCCACATCCTCCTCCGTGTACGGATCCGCCATCAGGACCCCCACGTCCATGCTCCCCATTGAAAACGCCTCGCTCCTCACGCCATCCTTGCCGCTCGTGCCTTCCCGTCCTGCCACACCATTTTCCCAAACCCCTCCCACTCCCTCAGCACGACGCCTTCCCTCGACTGCACCACCTCCACTCCCCCACAATATCCCATCACAACACCCTTCTGCACCACTGCCACGACATGCACCTACTCCTCAGATTTCACACCGCACCCTGCTTTGTCTCTCCACAACAGCCTCTCTGCCCCTCCTCACACACCTCTCTCTCTCTCTCTCTCTCTCTCTCTCTGTCTCCCTCGCTCCCTCTTTCTCTCTCGCTCTTGCGCGCTCTGGATACACTGCGTGACGAGCAGCATCGTGTGGAAAGAACCTGGAAACGTGGTTGGCAAGGTGGAGGTCGGCTGCTGTGCCACACAGGACTTCGACAAGTTGTGGTCTGCCCCACTGAAGAGGTCATTCCACATGACTGGCTTGTAAGGCAGACAGGATTGCAACATCAGGTTCTTCTCCTTACTCCAACACGTGTCCGTTCCTACAGCTCCTCACCCAACCTCCTCAAACGCACCACTTCCCACCCGACTCCGGCGTCGCACTGCAACTCTCCGTTTATTTCAACTTGCGCTACCTTCGGCCTTTCCGTCCGAACGATTGTACACGCTGTCCAAAGTCTTGCTCACAACCCACGAGACCATGTCGAGTTGTAGTGGCCTTGACGTGTGGCGAAATTCACCAGTCGAGGGCAGAGCATGTCACTGCAGAACACGGAAGCGCATGTCAGAGGGAATCAAGGTTTGGGGAGCTTGCAGGAACAATGATCTGTATGGTCTTGTGCAGAATGAGTGACTGCGCAACAAAGCAAACATGAAATGTTCTCAGGCGCATGGTCCATGTGTTTGTGTAAATTGAAGTTGAATGAAACTTTTGATTTAGGAAGAATAATGCGAACGAATATGAGCATCTTGGCCAAGAGTATCTGGTTTTCGTGGATGAGGCGGATGGGTTTTTTGAACTGCGCTAAACTGCAGCTGAAGCTGTCGGAGCCAATACAGTAATGCTCCACCTCGTATGCTTTCTACTTGAAGGGAAGGGTTGACTTTGAGCGATCAGGAATGTGAACTCAAAAAATTGACGCAGGTGTAGCGTAAATGAAAGCCGTTATACCATAAAATTTATTCTTGAGGTGAGAACATTATGGTACTGAATTCTTACAATTCGTGTCGTGTTCAACCTTACATCCCGCACGATGTGGTGGAGGCAAACACCGCTCATGAAATAGTCGATAACTTAGCGATGTGTTGGCCTCCACCTTTCGTGCCTTGGGAATCAGAACAAATCTAGGCCGCAAACCTAGCACGCACATAAGTTGTGAACATTCAAACGTGGAAATGATCTCCCCAAGCATCACTCGTTACCTGTAGCCACCACTGAAATGGACACTTATCTCGTGTGCAAAATCACGCTCAACCTATCATTTTGTCCATCCCATCAATCGGCCACGCTGCAAGTGTTTCTAGGTGAATTACTGCAACCGCACTCAACAGTCACCCCTGATGATCAGAGCCTTGCAGATACTGAGGTATGAAATCTTGTGCTGTACTGAGATGTGCATTAGTAGCCCAACTAACTTCAGCCTGCCTTCTGTCCTGAGCGGTTTTCTAAACGACGAGGTGCCGGGCCTATCGCGGTTCTTTCCCAGTACGATCTTCCTTGTCGTAATCTACCACTGCAATAAGCCATCGTCCAGCGCTCCTTAACTTCTGCTACCACTTCACTGAGACTACATCACTCTCATTCATCATACAACTTGCTCAAACTCCTCCCCTCCCTCCCATCTCGCACGCAAACCTCCTCCTCGCTCCGGCTACAACGTCAACAGTAGCCCACTTAAATAATCCTCTTCCAACGCACTTCCCGCTTTCCGCTGTAGCGGCAAACCTCGCTACCCCTCACGCGAGACCCCTCACGCGAGACCCCTCACGCGAGACCCCTCACGCTGACCCTCGCTCACAGATAATTCTTAAGGCCGATCGCCTGCCATCAGCCACATGCATCCGACATCTCTGACCTTTAAGTCATTCCTAGAAAAGCATCGAACCATCTGCTCGCCACCGGCGCCACTCTCTCACTCAATCACTCCCTCGCTCGCCCGCCTGCCCGCCCCTGAGATCGCTCGCTCAAGTTCGCGCTACGCAGTTGCAGTGGGGCTCGTCGCGCCTCCGCCCCCTTCCCACCATCCCAGCCCTAGATACTTCCGTCGGCCCACGTGGAGACAAAACGCCCCGCCCATCTGAACGCCATCCACAAACCGAGCGCAAAACACGCGCAGTTCAAACCGCGCGTAATACAACCCCCTTTACCCTTACCATCCATCCCCATCCAAGGAACCATGCCCAGGGAGAGGACACGTGGAGAGATCCGTGACGTGGCTGTGTCCACCGTGGCATCCCCCGCTCTGCTGCAGTCAAAGCAGGAGAAGGGGCAAGTGCTCACGATTCCAGCCTAGAACCTATTCCAGCCCCAGGTTCAGGTTATGGCCCAGGAATTGCCACTTGGCACATGCCGCCATTTCTGATGCCAGCCTCGTCAGCAGCCTGCGCTCCATGTCCCCGTCAGCGCGCATTCCTTGATGTCCCTGACAACGCCAGAAAAGCCACTGCTATGGTTGTTCCGAACACTATCTTTGTTGTGGATCATTAATTGTTTCCTCCATTATAACTTTAAATCTTGGTTTGGAAGGCAAAAAGGTTGTGCTGAACCCTTAGCCCACTTCATATTCCACATTTTCAAATTGCTATGAACGAATGCTTATTTGTTTGAAAACACAATTGTGAGTTTTTTGGGTTCTAAGTTAGCAAAGTCTTCTGCCTTTCATGATGGTGATTCTTCATGGTGACCTATTGGTGTCTTGAAATATTGTAGCAAGATTGATCATAGATGTGTTCCTACGATTGGAAATAAACATTTTTGTATAAGTTAGATTTTTACAAAGATGTGTTTATGAAACAATTATTTTGTTAGAGATCCACTGAGTTTTAAGTCTACCTATTCATTGCTTGAAGCCAACAAATCTATATATATATATATATACAGTGACAAACAAAACCGAGTACAAAATCTGAACACTCATAGTTCATTGATCCTTCGAACTGACACATAAGTCAATTGATAGAATTACTTTTTTATTGTGTGTATTCATCCAGTCCTCTACATGGATGAAAAATCTCATTATCATTTGAGGTAGGGTTTATGAGAAAAGTGTTGTAGAAGCACACAGACGTGCGTACTCAGTTTTGGTTGCTTCTTCTTGCTGAATTTCGAAATTTCAATGTACACTCCTTGTTGCAAGATTTGAGGGCATTTTTTGTTTGTTGTGTTGCTCTTGTTGTGTACTATCTATAGTGAAAGTTGATTTGTCAATTGTATCTCTATGCCTCGGTTGTGTGAATCATTGAAGCACCAAGCATTGGTGCCGCTTAGGAGTGGTGTTTCTACAAGAAAAGTTGCAGACTCACTTGGAATAAGTCAGTCTTCAGTAGCTCATCTGAGGAGGGAGATTAGTGGTGAAATAGAAAAGCAAAGAGGAGGACGTCCAAAGGTTTTAGGAGAGCAAGAGAAGCGACTTGGTGTGCACCTTGTCACTGCTAGTTGTCTCAAAACGGCAAGTGCAGCTGCAAAACAACTTTGAGAAAAAACAGGTAAACACTTCTCAGACATCACCTTGAGGCGTGGTTTGAGAGAAGCTGGTTTGGGTGCTTGTGTGCAACAAAAGAAGCCTCTACTTGCCAAAAGACATGTTCTTGCAAGGTTGAGTTTTGCTCACAAATACAAAAATTGGACCATTGATGATTGGAGACGGGTTATTTTCAGTGATGAGACAAAGATTAACCTAATCAACTCAAATGGTAGGTCTTGGTGTTGGTTGAGAGAAGGAGAACGAGCTAGACCTAAACATGTTAGTCAAACTGTCAAACATGGTGGTGGTTCAATTATGATTTGGGGTTGTATGACTACTTTTGGGCCGGATGCTTGGTATCAAATTGAAGGTAGAATGGAGCAACACTTGTACAAAAAAATTTTAGAAACCTACTTGCAAAGTACCACACAGAATTACAACTTAGATCCTACTAAGGTGGTTTTTCAACATGATAATGATCCCAAACATATGGCAAAAAGTGTTCAGTTTTGGCTCTCTTCACAGCCATTTCAAATCCTTCGATGGCCAGCTCAATCTCCAGATTTGAATCCAATGGAACATTTTTGGGCCCTTCTCAAACAGCGTTTAAGCCAAGTCACTCCAAGGCCAAGAGATGGCCAATATATTGGAATTTGCTTTGGGTACCTCAATGCCATCACCTGGTAGTTCAAGGTCATCTCGGACTAGAAGCCAATATATTTGATGATAGAAGTATACATATGTATATATATAGAAGCTTTTATTGCAATAGAAATATTTATAATCTAAATATGATGGTTTTTTTGGCTGTTAGGAGGCATGAATCATAATGAGATTTAGATAAAATAGAGATTTATTTTTTTCTAAATAATGTTTGTGGTACTTCTTTGTCATTATTTAGAAAAAAATAATATTTGTGGTACTTCTTTGTCATTATTTTTTGTAAATAAGTCTTATTCCAATGTTTAACTTAAATGAATTGAAAATAAGTGAATTTAAGAATATAATTTTTTTGGTCCTTTTGAATATGGTTATGTAGAAATTGTGAAATTAGTGGCAAAAGAGAAGAAGAAAATTTGTTGGATTGGTGATAAATGAAGATTATAAATGGTTTACTTTAATTCAATTAGTTTAATTGGGATTCTACTATAAATACAAAAATATTAATATTTTTTGGATAAGTCAGAAGACAATACATTATTTATTTAAAGTAATATATTTGACAAATAGTTGTAATGTTTTGGATTGAAGAGGATTTTAAAATAAATAAAGATGTCAATGTAATTTATTATAAGAAAAAATAGATTTTTTCTATACAAAGATATAATAAATGAAAAAATACTTTTGAAAATATAGATCCAATGAGGTAAATATTTATTTTTTGAAACCATAATTTAGATTAAGTCTTCAAGCAACCAAATGTTACAACAATCCTGTTTTCAAGTATCTTAAGAATATATGAATTCTACATTAGATTTTGGATTTGTGAAAGATATGTATTTAGAGATACAAAAACATAAAATCAAAAATAAAATTTATTGAATTGTTGTTTGTTGGAAGAAAATAATATAAATTAGAGAATTAAGTTTTCAAATTTTAGAACCCATTTCCAGGTCTTAATGTTTTAGTGGGTGTAATTCATAAAACAAGGTGCATATAATAGTATTATTATTTTATTGACTTATTATAAACGACAAAAAATTATATAAGTTGAATATCCTTTAATTAGTTACAATATATTATTATTGTATTGTAAAATTCAAGGTTAATAAAATCTTCAACTAGTACAAAGAGATTAAGCACCATCAAACAACCAACCCAAATTCTTTTTAAGATCAATTACATATTAAGATTGATTGTGGATGTTGCTCTCTCAACATTAACTTTTGCAAGAGGTTTTGACATTGTCCACTTTTTTTGAAAAAACCCATAAACTCTTCAATGAATTAACTCTCTTCTCTACACAAAACACTAATATTCTCGAACTGTCTCCAACTAATCATACTCACCTTCCTCATACCATTTTTCAATACTTTGTATCTATTTATTCAATTATCTATCCATTCTTCACCTTTCATATCCCAATAAGGGGTTTCAAACATGGCGATAAAAATTCAATGGGTAGTAAAATTTGAATCAGGATTTGATATTTTGAATGATCCTGGAAATATCAGGTGCTGAATCCCAATTATTTGGTTTTTGGAAAGTGCTATGTTTGAAACCCCTTATTCAAACAACATAAGCAGCAAACATCACAGACTGGGCAATCAAACAGAACGGAGCTGGATCAGCAATCTCCGAAGAGCAATTCCATTGCAGGCCATTACGGTGGACAACGGAAGCGCCACAGTGTGTGCTGCGAAGGTGGACTGATCAGAGGCGCCGCGACGAATTCAGAGGAAAGCGGGAGTAGCACAGCCAGATGCAGCAGCAACGGCGAGGAAGGCCACCTGGCAACGACGCCCGAGCGAAGGACGCCGCACAGGTGGGTTTAACAGCGACGAGGACGAAGAAGGCGAGCTTGGGACTACGCTAGAATGCCGGGGGAGTCGCCCACGTTGGTGCAGCAGCAGCAATGGCGAGGAGGGGCGAGCTGGCAATGAACCTGGCGAGATAGGGGACGCGTACCGGTGGGTGCAGCAGCGAAGTGCGGCGTTACAGTACAACATTCAAGCAGAGCACTTATGCACTGAATCTGGACTCTGCTACTGTGAAGCGCACTTCACAGTGAACGTTAACTTCGAGAACTCTGATTCAGTTCGAAGTTTCACACTCACTACTGTCGAATGGCCGTCGAGAACCACCAAGGTCTTTGCGATGAATCAAATTTCGGATAGATGTGGAGAAGAGGGAGGCTGGATTGGATGATACTGGCACCCAGCTCGAGTACTGCAAAATCCAGAGGCGAGTGACAGATATCAGGTGTCGCAGCCAGATGCACGTGCTGCCTAGAGTGGTTCTAGTGTGGGTTAAGGGCCCACGGCTGTCTCCCTTCTACGCAGACGTGCTTGGTAATTGGGGTGCTTGAGAACCCTAAGAGTGGAATCATCACACAAATAGGGTTAGGAGAACGCGCGTATTACATGTCACGTCGGTCTGGTCACCAAAGCGTGTAATTCAAACGCAACTGCGAGTCTGTTATGGGAACATCGAAGCCGTGAGTTGATTCAACTAACGATGCAATTATTTGGTCGCTGGGTTATGATTTCTTGATCATGATTGATGTTAACCATGACATAGTGCAATTATGGTGTTTGTGGTTGAATTTGAAGTGGAATCATGGATTGATCAGTGCCAGCATCGTCGTGGGTTATCGGTCCATCAACAACTCATGCCTTGCTGGTACTCATTTTTTTCCATATAAGTGGTCCGATTCCTCAGAAGTTGAATGGAAGTTTACACAGACTTTCACGTGAATCCGTTGGCTCGGCAATTGAAATGGGCTGATAACTAAGGTTGGACTTCAAGTTCATGTCTTCAGGAGTTCAAAAAAAGAAAGTCGTGTAGCCTTCTGCACGTAACGACTCTATTTACGTTGTTAGGTGCAAGCCTGCAGAACATCTCTGTGTAGTGTGATGGTCGCCAACCGAAAGAGTTAGTGATCTTTCCTTGCTGAACGAGGTTTGTAAGAGGTTTTGATATTCTTGCATACTTCCTGCAACTGCTTCCTGAAAGCAGCATCACTAACGTCAGTATTTTGTTACGGTGTGGTCTCTTTTTGAGTGCCGAGCATCTCTCCGGTATGTTAACTCGGCTTTTGTGATAATTCGAGTTTCTGATAATTGAGGAAGTCGTGGTTTTTCTCCATCATCAAGTGCTGCTTTTGAGAATGAGTGACGTCACGGAGGATTTAATGTAAACGTACAAAAATATTTTCTGCAGCGCGAGGAAATGCATCCAACCTGTGCGTAAAAGTAAAGTTTTCACCACGAAGAGATGATAACTCATTGTGATGTTTGACATTTTCCAGTTGAAAACTGAGTTTGATACAGTATTTAAACCTCAAGGACAGATACCGGACTTCTTGGCTGGTCAAAACTATAGCAGAGGCATAAAAAACCCCTGATTTAGGTACAGAGTACTAGTTGAAATTGAATAGCATTAGAGTGACTAGTGACAAAAGTATTGTTTGCTGATCATTATTCTCCTGCTTCGCGTAATGCCCAAGATCTCATTATGGTTATAGAGATGATACTTTTGCTTCGAGGAAACTGCTAAACAACGCGCACGTTTTGTTATTGCAGATACTGTACGTCCACATACTGTACGATCATGGTACGAGGAGACACTATACGAGCAGGTACACTGCCGCATGAACATGCACTTATAGCGGACACAGAGAGCACCATTATTTATGTTCCCAACTCCTCCTGCGTCCTTTGTGTTCATCACCAAGCATATTTCGTTATTTGTTGTTTGTCTTGGGAGCCTGGCGCCGCTGTTGTGCAAGGGAGTTGAAGAACTTTATCCGATCAGTCGGTAGATAAGTTGATCAATGAGTACCTGAATCGTTCAAATGTAGACTCCATTTAGCATTAGTTTTAGAATACAACGGTTGAAAATTTTGAGACTCTCCTCAATATAGTGCTATGGTCACAATCGGTATGACAACTTTGTTCATAGGTGGGCCACGTAGGTAACACGAATAGTGGACTGAGTTTGTTATAAATGGGACAAGACACTTGAATCAATCCCCAAAGTTCAAACTCTTTTCGAAAAGTAGGTTCCTGGTCTTCACGCTCCATTGAGGGAGTAGAAACAGATACCTTGACTTCAAAGGTGGCATCTCAGTAGACCTGTCTCTTTCAAAGACCTCTTCGGAGCGTAAAGCTTCAGAGTCAAAGGTTGGAACTTAAACTCTCTGTGTTCTAACTGATTTGGATCCTGTAATTGAGGATGTATCTCTTTTTTGTACCTCACACAAGATTTGTGATATCTAAGATCGAGCTGTCATACTTAGTACATGGATAAGTTCAGAATTCTCTCTGGTTTTTTCATGCAAAGACTACTTTACTCCTGTGGTCCAAAAGTTACGTAGGTAGGTTTTCAAGGCTTCAGTGTTGAAAAAGAAGCGGGACAAGCAGTTGTACAGGAACCTCACAGAACTTTTTCCTTGCCTGCGAAAACCCAATTCTTTTGAACTATCCTCACACAAGATGACATTGTTACTGGTGTTTCCTACATCTGATAGAAAGCGTAGTTTTGGCACACGTTGGCATCACGGAGATAGAGATTGTTGTTCAGCTTCCAAGTCGTTTTGGTGTGTATCCTGAGAAGTTGGAAAAGTCTTCATCCAGGAGAGGCACTTGCTCAGGTTCCCTGGATTCCCAGTTATCCACGATGCCTTGTTTACTCTACATTTTGGTCTCTAAGGCAGCTTCATCACGAACGTTGTTGTGATTGTCGCATTTCAATATTGAGGATCTATAAAACGATCTAAAGCACATAATACCGAAACTGTTATTAAGGATCCTGTCTTTTGTATTAGCAGCGCTTGTCTGCATCCGAAAAGATCTGGGCCCGTGCCATTGTTGCAGTAATTGAGCTGGTGGTAATATTCTCACGTGTCGTGAGTTTAACGAATTGGAGATTCTCCGAGTATAGAAACAGATCAGCTCAGGTACATCATTTTGAAAGCGGTAGAAAACACCAAAGAGTGAACACGGTTCGGTGACCAACAATTCCACTCATCCACAGCTGATCCATGAAGTCACCCAGTTACCAACTTATATCCTTTAACTCCAAATCCTTCAAACTAAGAGAGCCGTCGTGCACCTATGCACAGGACTTTCAGTGCAGACACGCATTTCCCAGCTTACCAGCAGCTTGATGCTAAACCGCAACACCACAATTGTATTATAGTCCTAGATCGACTGAACTTCCAGCTGAGCACATCGAACGCGGTGCCTTCATCTCTACGCTGGTGCTGGAAGTGCCTCGAGATGATAATAATCGCAACACCCACATCAGTAATCGAACAGCGTCAAAAACCTCCGCGGATTCCGCAGTAGCGGTTTCATACCTAGAAACTATCTATCACGTTCTCCAATGAGATGGCGAGCAAAGCCAAAGACAGCCACGAGGACAAAGCAGAGCGAGAACACGCTGCACAAGACAAGTGGCTACATTCTGTCCACAAGCTGCAGTTGGTTAAACATTCGCCCCTAATCACGCCTATGGGCTTATAGATCGAAGACCGTGGGGAACAGGCTCCCCTTATTTCCGTGGAACGGTTATAGGGACTTAAATAAGTGTCGGGAATAGGCCTCCAGGGGATGGCTATGGATAGGCATGCAGGTCACGGTCAAAGACCTCTTTAGTGGTGTCCGATCGTCACGTGTGGGATGGGTCCTGTCAGCTTGCGGATGGCGTGAATGATATATGGATGCAATTTGTGCCATGTTAAGGGTGGATGGATGAAAATATCCATCGAAGGGGAATCTGTGATTTAACCTTAGTTCTGGTACTTACGAAGCAACACTTTCCATAGTTAATGCCAACCTCACGAATGTTGCAATTAGATGCCTTCACATTAAAAGGTATGATTTTTATTAGGATTCGTTACTCGTATATATTTATATATATATGGTTTCGCACACAAATGTTACTCGTCTGAGTCTTTAAAATATCGGTCCATTTGAAACTAACCCATCTATAAATTAGTAAAAAGATTGAACCTTCAAATAATATTACTGCTGGTTATAATCAAGTTTTAACTCTTGAACCACCATAGTTGAGAATTTTAGCTACAACTAACATCATCAAGGTTCGAATACCACAATTTTTAATTACCATGCCATTATTCGTTTTACGAAAAGAAATTAAATATGATCTTTCACAGCACCAACAATATTAATCTTTTTCATTTTGTATTTTTTTTCCTACTTATGTTTGTAATGTTGAAGGTTTAAAGAAAGTTTGATGTGTTATTGAATAATAATGAACTGATTAGGTGCCTGATTCTGAAATTTAGTGAGTGTGTGTAAAACATTGTCAAATTCCATTCAGAAAATAAAAATAGAACAACATAATTTTTTTTTACAAAAAGAAGAAGAAGAAAAAACCTGAATATTTCATTGTTCAAGTGACAAGAATTTTACATTGATAAATATAAACACTAAAAAATATCTTGTTTGTATTTTAATGTGTTGTATTGTATAATGATTGATGTTAAATAAACGTGGATATATATATATATATATATATATTGAAACTTTTTATAACAAAAACATTAAATTTTTCGTTGTGTCAAAAGAAGAGTTCAGAAAAGGAATTCTTGTATTTATACAGAACAAAAATGATTATTTATTTATTTTTGGCTTCACAAAAATTAAAAAATAAGAATTAAAAAAAATACTGAATGAAATTTCTTCTATTTTATCAGCAACTTAAAAAAAACAGAAATTCTATAAAATCACTTACAATTTTTGTAATTGCTTCACAATACTACAGTACAGTTCAGTAAAATTCTTGGAATAGGTTCCACCATTCTGCAAAAACATAAGTCCTCAATAAAATTCAGTTCACCATATATATTATCGTTCATTATTGTAGCAATTGATTCTCAACTCATAATAATACTAATAATATTAATAAAAATAATAAAACCAGGATGACAGAGTTCACCAGATGAAGGGAACACCAAGCCAAATACACACACAAACCACAACATTCTCTTGTATGTGATAACAGAGAACCAGTTCAAGCAGGGTCGCATGTACAGCCAGAGGAATTATAATAAATAAACACAAACTCTACCTAAAATCCAGTTGGTTAGTGAATTAGTAAGTTATCACCTACAGTGAGTAAGTGAGTAAGAAAGTACCGCAAGTATATTTGTGCTCGCAGGAGCGAAAGGAGGAAGAGTGTTGGACGGGCATCGCGCGAGAGCTCGACGACTGGTGGCCTCGCAGCGAAGGTCGCTTTGTCGCGGAGCGAGAGAGTGTGGGCGCGCGCGACACAGCGAGCGATGGCAGGGTCGAGGCAGGGCCAAGGCAGGGTACGTGAGGGCAAGGGCGAGGTGATAGAGCAGGTCTCATGAAGCGTACACCTGTGGACACAGCCATGGTCACTTGTCATGTGGTGGTACAAGGTTGGGAGCGTCAAGCACTGGCTTGATGCAGTGGCGGAATTCTACGAGGAGGATCGCTCTTGGCACCACGTTCCTCAGACCCTCGTAGTTTAAGAAACTGTTTCTGGAACCAGTTCGTTTCGTTAAGCTCAGATCGCGTAGCCGTCGTCTTCTCTCCATGACGGAAAGAAATTTGTGAATAGGTTAAGTTCACTACAGTTGCAGCTTCAGTTGCGATGAGCGTAGTGAGGTTGATTGGTTTTGACGGCGCCGCGAGAGGTTTGGTGTGGTTTTTGCTCAAGGTACGTGTCCTCCTCCGTATATGTGATGGCGGAACAGAATGCACACTGCACCGAGGCTGCTTGATATTGTCATGAGTGGTTGATGTTTTCAAGAGCCTCTGTGGCTTGGACTGCTAGGAGGAAACCAACAGATTAAGAACTGATGTTCAATTCTACTCAAGTCTGGAGTGACGATTGTCCACTTCCGTGCAACACAACGACCGAGGGTTCTTCTGTCATTGCAGACTCTTGGATCACCTCCCTGATTTTTTTTACAAATGTCAAACAAAAAAGGCAACGAGAAGCATTCATATTATCTATTGTGCGTTTGCATTTGAAAGATACATACCCACATCTACTTGAAACCTTGGGACAATCTTAGACTAGCTTGTGTTACTTTCAGAGTGTTGTCGTAAAAGAACATGTTTCATTCGACTTCATTTTGAATAAACACGTAGACCATGCGCCTGAGAACATTTCATGTTTGCTTTGTTGCGCAGTCACTCATTCTGCACAAGACCATACAGATCATTGTTCCTGCAAGCTCCCCAAACCTTGATTCCCTCTGACATGCGCTTCCGTGTTCTGCAGTGACATGCTCTGCCCTCGACTGGTGAATTTCGCCACACGTCAAGGCCACTACAACTCGACATGCTCTCGTGGGTTGTGAGCAAGACTTTGGACAGCGTGTACAATCGTTCGGACGGAAAGGCCGAAGGTAGCGCAAGTTGAAATAAACGGAGAGTTGCAGTGCGACGCCGGAGTCGGGTGGGAAGTGGTGCGTTTGAGGAGGTTGGGTGAGGAGCTGTAGGAACGGACACGTGTTGGAGTAAGGAGAAGAACCTGATGTTGCAATCCTGTCTGCCTTACAAGCCAGTCATGTGGAATGACCTCTTCAGTGGGGCAGACCACAACTTGTCGAAGTCCTGTGTGGCACAGCAGCCGACCTCCACCTTGCCAACCACGTTTCCAGGTTCTTTCCACACGATGCTGCTCGTCACGCAGTGTATCCAGAGCGCGCAAGAGCGAGAGAGAAAGAGGGAGCGAGGGAGACAGAGAGAGAGAGAGAGAGAGAGAGAGAGAGGTGTGTGAGGAGGGGCAGAGAGGCTGTTGTGGAGAGACAAAGCAGGGTGCGGTGTGAAATCTGAGGAGTAGGTGCATGTCGTGGCAGTGGTGCAGAAGGGTGTTGTGATGGGATATTGTGGGGGAGTGGAGGTGGTGCAGTCGAGGGAAGGCGTCGTGCTGAGGGAGTGGGAGGGGTTTGGGAAAATGGTGTGGCAGGACGGGAAGGCACGAGCGGCAAGGATGGCGTGAGGAGCGAGGCGTTTTCAATGGGGAGCATGGACGTGGGGGTCCTGATGGCGGATCCGTACACGGAGGAGGATGTGGAGATTCTGGCAACGGGGTGCAACTTCCCGGCATACGATGCGGAGGAGGCGGAGGAAGAGCTGCCGCTGTTCGGGTATGCGAGCGAGGTTGTGAAACCAGGGTACAGCTGGGAGCCGTGCTTCGGGAATCTGGAGGATGTGGACGATCTGCTGAGGTGAGTAGGATTAGGAAGTGAACCTGGGGGAAAGGGTGAAGGGCGCATGATCATGGATGCAGCGATTGAGTGGATCGGGATGAGATGGGGCGACGGGGGTAGTTAGAGAGGAGGAGTGGAGGGGGTGTTGAGGACAATGGGGAGGGGGGGGGGGGGAGCAGGGGTGAGAGTTGCGCACGTTCATGAGACGCGTTGGAGGTTGTTGCATGGTTGGGAACGGGCGTGGTGAGGTGTATGGTGGGGTATGCATGTGTTTGTGAGAGTGGTGGATGGGTGGGCGATGTCGGGTGCTGAGGAGGATTGGCGGAGTAGGTCAGGAGTTGTGAGATGGTGAGCGAAGAGTGTAATGATGATGAGGGCACGCGTGTTGCAGCTCGGGACCGGAGTCGTGTTTCGGGGCAGCAGCCGGCGGAGGCGAGAAGGCAGAGAATGGCGTGCAAGTGCGTCATTCGGAATCACGGTCATGGAGCGAGCGTGGTGGAGCGGCGGAAGGGGTGGTGGATGGCGCACTGGTGGGAATGAGCGCGGAAGTGGTCGGAGGCGGCGGCGGTGGAGTTGCAGTGAGAGGCGAAGACGAGAAGGGCGAGGCGGGGAGGAGAAGGGCGGAATGCGGGGAGGAGCGATGGGGCGGTCCAGCATCAGTGGCGCGGTGCATAGCGAGGCAGTGCGTGCTGGACGGGGAGGTTAGTGCACTGGGTTGACGGCGAGCGTTGGGTGGTGAGTGGGAGGTGGTAGAGTGAGAGGGTGTGGGGAGTGGTGCGGCATGGGAATGGGGAATGACTTGGCATCGGGTGCAGGGTATGGGTGCAGATGCGGTGTCGTCGACGATGACCGGGGACGGTTGCGTGAGCATGGACACGTCGGGAGACGGGTCGCCTTGCGTTGTGCGGTCGGAGTTGGAAAAGGCCAGCATCGCTCAGGTGACGGGTGGGACGTGTGCATGGGTTGATGGACGTGTGTTGGAGGTGGGTTGTGGGTGGCAGGGACAATGTGGAGCGTGAGACGAGGCTGATGGTGGGAATATGGTGGGAATATGTCAGGCTCAGAGGGCGAGACGGCACGCCGCGAGCCGGAAGCGGATGGAAGAGAGAGCGAGGCGGCAGGTGTGCCAGCGGAAGGCGTTGCAGGGGACAGGTCGGTGGGGGAGTTTTCAGGCAGCACAAGCGCACATGCTGCAAGCGATGCCAGGGCCGTTGATTCCACAGGCGGCGCGGCTGAGCGCGCCATCGCTGGCGGCGATTCATGGGTACGCAGCTCCGCGGTCGAAGCTGTCACCGATGCAGTCGGCGATGAGGCCCGGGCCTCCATTCATGCAGGGGGGGTATGGTCCGGTGGGGGCGATCCGTCAGTTTCAGGCGGCGGCGCCCGCGGCGCAGATGCAGTTCGTGGGGTACCAGCCACCGTCTCCGTTCCAACCCGCGATGGGGGTGCCGCATCCGGAGTTCCGGCTGCGGGTACCGGTGGATTCGAGGAGTCGTGGATCGGGTGGGAGCAGCGGGAACATGACGAGGGAGGAGAAGGTGGAGAAGCTGCGGTACTTGCAGGGGATGCAGACGGGACGGGTGGCGGTGGAGCAGCAGCATTCGGGGATGGAGTCAGGTGGAGGAGTGGGACAGGCGAGGGGGATGTCGAGGCAAGTGGAGGTGGGGACAGCGAGTGGGAGCGAGATGAGGGCGGCGGGAATGGAGGGGGGGTATTCGCCGTCGCTGTCGGTGGGGCAAACAAGCTTGGAGACGACGTCGGAGGAAGAGAACAGGGCGATGGAAGGAGCGGTGCTGGGGCGACTGCAGGAGACGTTGAAATCGGTAAGAAAGGGGGGGGGGGTCGGTGGGGGGTGGCGAATTGTGGGCGAGGGTGGGTGGTTGATGGATGGTGGGGGGCATGGGGGGCATGGTTGTGCACGGAAGTGATGGGAAGGGATGGTTGGGGGTTGCAGTTGCAAGTGGAGACGAAGCTGTGCATCCGGGACGCACTGTACAGATTAGCGAGGAGCGCAATGCGGAGGAAAGGTCCGGGCGGGTGGGATGGCGAGGGGGAATGTGAGAGCGGCCTGGTGTCGGAGAGCGGGGACGGGGCATCGGATGGCGTGGAGAGCTCGGGGAACAGCGACCCGTGCTCATCGAGCAGGGTGTCGAGGTAGGAGAGAATGCGACATGGTGGAGGTTTGTAGAGGTGTGAGAATGGTAGCAGGGGGTAGGGGGTGGGTGGGCAGAGGGTGATGCTGATGGGTTGGAGTGGCGGGGATGTGCAGGATGAGCATGAACACGGATGAGACGGAAACGAATCCGATGGACCGCACGGTAGCGCACTTACTGTTCCACGAAGGTGCGCAAGAGGAGCAGGCCGGAGGGATGGGTTTTGGGGGAGCAGAGTGCAGTATGGCAGATGCGCAGAACAGTGGAGCGCCACTGCAGGGAGGGAGTGCAGGGGCGGGGAGGTGGGGTACGGACGCAGCGGATGGGCATGGAGCAATGTCGGCAGGGGCAATGCAAGGGGTGGAGATGGGTGGAGCGGCGTCGATTTGTGTGCCGATGGGGATGGTGACAGGCGGGAGTCCGATGGCGAGGTTGGAGGGCGAGTCGGGGATGCGTGGGTCGGCTATGGTGAGCGGGGGCGGTGGAGGGGCGAGCATCGGGGTGGAGGGGACAGGAATGTCGAACAGTGAGGTGTCGTACCCGATGGGAACACATTGTGGGAATGGTGGAGGAGCGGGTGAGGAAAGGACACAGAAGACGATTGGGGGGTGTGGGAATGGTTTGTGTAAAAAGCGGCTGGAGCACGCACTGGGATTTAGGGAGTTTGGTCAATTTTTTTCAGAAAGATGGGACAACGGGTGAATTGATGAGTCTGGTGATGAAGAAGTACGGAAAGTTTTATGGTTTACTTGTGAGGTACAATTAATCCTGGAATTTTTCTTTACGGACGTCTGTAATAATGAGTTGGTTGCTTTATTTAATGTTGGTTTAGGAGTTCTTATGGGTTGATGGGCTAAGTATTTAACTGTGTTGGTTAATTGACGTGATCGCTGTGTTGCATGATGAAGCCGATCGAGGTGACTGGCTGAGTGTCTTTTTTGTTTCCTTTGTCCTTTTGTTAGGTGTTTAGAGGAGTATGTGCACTGTCGGCTTGGCGAACAATGTTTTCAGAATGTTCGACGCTTTTTGACAGATTGGCTTTAAATAGTAGGTCCTTTTTTGGTTAGTGAGAGTGTTGGAATGGAGGTATGTGCCGGGTTTTATGATCAGAAGGTATTGGTCGGCTGTCTTATTGTGATTTGTACGTATTCTTGTCATCAGGTTATTTAGTGATAATATCGAACTAGTTGTGGAGTACTTTATCTCATCGGGACGGCTTTCTAGGGTTGTTCTGGATTGGGATTAGTTTTACATGATATTATAATTTTGCGATTTTTGTCTCATTTATTGGGCATGAATGATGTAGGATTTAGGATATAGCTGGTTTTTTTCCTCAAGCATTTTTGGTATGGATAGAATTTAGACTGATATTTCTGGCCCTTTGTCTTGATGTTAGGCGTTGAATTTTTTTTTAATCTTGCAGTTGATTTGGTTATTCCCCGGTGGGTAAATGTACTTGGTGATATTATTGCGTGCGTCTGGAACCGAGCAATTGAACACTCTATTCTAGATCCTTAAAACCTTTTAATATGTCAATAGTATGTTAATATGTATATCTAGACAGATGGATAGATTGGAAGATGGGTAGAACGAAATTGATGGTGGATTTACACCTTGTGCGTCAGCAACATCCTAGCCTCCAATTCGTCTTTTCGTAGAAGTCATGGTAGGTTTAGCTGGAGTGAACTGTGATAATCCTGCAGACCCTGATCTCCTGCAGATGGTTCTTGCCGCACTCCCGCTGGGAAGTAGAACACTGTCAGTGTGGCGTCGATTGCGAGTGCAGTTGAATTTTCTCTTCGCCGTTTTATGTATCAATTTCAAGCAGACGTAAGCATTACGTCATATAACCTAAGATTGGGGATGACTATACTCTACATTCATTCCTTTACTTGAATTTCAAGCTCTTATTTGTCTGCTGCATCATTATTTTAAGATGTAGTGTGTCGGCACCAGATTTGTAGCGGTGTCATTATTAACGTTAGCTCCGTGCTTTATATCTGGGATTTCTTTACCACAGATAGGCACGGAATTTCTTGCAGCAGGTTGAGTGTCGTTCATCTATAGATCTTTATGCCACCACTTTGAAATCTGGCTTTTCTGCGCACGTAGTGTTTGTGTTAGTTTAGAGTTGCTATGTTTTTGCCCTTGTATAATGTTTGCAGTTCGAGAGGTCTTTTGAAACTGATCGTTTGCAGAATCTTGTTTGGATTTGTATCAACAGTCTATGCGTGCGTGAGCTCGACACATTTTGCTCGAATTTATTATGCCCTTAATTTGATTTTGCCTCCTTGCCATTGCAGCCAGGTTGTTAAGAATCTGTGCCGAAAGTGCGGGGAGTAAGAAGGTGACATGGTCCGGTCTTAGTGAGATACAAGTAGCCCAGGCTCCGCAAGATGTCTTCGCGAAGCTTCTTTCCGCCCAGGCCGATGTGTGTCAATCTTTAGTGAAGTCTCCTGCAATAGGCAACCAATTGGATCAATCGAACAAACGATTGCAGAATGTTCTGGAGCGCGTGTCGCCGGTTAGAAGGGTATTGGTTCCAATGAAGTTGCAACCGATGGTCACAGGGGGCTGGCGCAAAGGATGTACAAAACCTTAGAGCCAGCAATGCATATTTTTAGCATGTTCGATCTCGTGAACAAAATAAGAGTGAGGCTGATGCGCGAACCTCGAGATGATTTCAATGGATACATGTCAGCATTGATGCAGCTGGAAGACGCTATTGATTATTTGAAGTAGAATTCGGTTGTTGCTGTTCAGTGATTATAAGAAGCTGTCACATACTTGCACGAGACCAATTTTCCGGACTCTGCGCGCTTGGTCCGACTCAATGAATCACTCATAATCCTGAAGCTCAACAACAAGGTATGTGTTCTTACTCATGGAACGCACCAAACCACAATGCATTTGTTGACATTAAATTACAGACATTTTCTTTTTAAGTTGTATTGAAGGGCTAGCTTCTTGCCATGGTTTCAGACCTCTTGTAGCCGGAACAAAGGAATGAATTTTGATAACCGTCTGTCACTCTATACCACTCTTATTTTATTTAATTTTTCTTCTATTCCTTTTCCTTTTTTTCTTCTCGTCGTTCTTATGGCTTGAAAAGTTCTCTAGGAATTGTGCCGTTACAATGGTCTACGGAGGTCATCAATTGTGTTCCTTGAGTAGTTTGTGGGGTTTTTGTGTTGTCACTTTGTATATGTGAGTTTATTAGGCTTCTGCGTCTTGTAGATTTGCTTGATACTCACAGAAAATCTTTGTGATCATGCTAACCTTGTGCACTCCGTTAATTCGTTGAAGTTATAGCATGCATTTAATATAGTTATGTCTTGTGAAGGGTCAATAGACTGATTGAAGCGTCTTAATTTCGCAGGCGGGGCACATGAGCTTGACGGTGGGCTATTTAGTCACTGCTCTCGGCAAGCTTGAGAAAGAATTCAAGCGCCTTTTACGTAAGGGATAGTTTTCTTAAAGACTTGTCCAACAGGATGGAGCTCCGAGAAGGAGATGCTCCTACAGGTGGTTATTTTTTGTGGAAAGACTATATCATGCCTAATTTCTTATGTGTGGTTTGTGCATACATGCTAGCAAGTAAAATAGGATATCATGCAACATATTCCAAGTCATCGTCGGAGGCTTATCTGACCTTTGCCTGCGCCCCCAGTTACTACTGCTGCGAGGCTAATGATATCTGTTATTACTGAATACCAAAGCTCTTGTCTTGATATACTTTCCTCATAAATCTCCTCGTAAAATCCGAGTCTAGTCTAGACGACCAAAAGCACATGACATGTTCTTTTCTTCAATGATGGTGAAGACAGGATGTACTGAAGCTTATCATGTAGCATGTAGTTTCGAGATTTGAGAATTCTTGCAAGTTCGATATTTGATATATTTACGTGCCACATTCCTTATGCCTACAGCTTGTTTATATAGCTGGGAATGCATCCTGGGAAAATTGAAGACTGGGTAAAGTTGCAAAAAGAAAGCATGTCATATGATGGCAGGGTTAAGCAGCTCTAAAGTTGGGTGGTCAATTATCTGAAATACGTCATTTCTTTATTTCCCAAGACTCTGATCAAGGTGCTCCAAATTGCCATAGTTTGGAGGGTGGTGAAGAAGTTGAAAAGATGGGACTGCCTCAGGGTACTGGTCAAATTTTACAAACTCTCGAAGGACTAGTTGAGGCCCGCGCCTGAGTTTCAAGATCCTGCTCTGCGTCACATATTTCTGGTGAGCAATATGTATTTTACTCGCAATCATGTGAAGAATATTGGTTTCGAGCCACTGTTGGGTGAAGACTTAGAGTCAGAAATTGGCCGCAAGGTAATCGCTTTTCATTCAGTACACAGGAAATCGGTGAGGTCTTTTGTACCATTTTGATCCAACTGATTGAAGTACTTGTGTAAACCTATGTTAAATTTTCGCAAACATTTGTCGTTTTATTTGTGAAGAATGATCTTTCTATTTATTTCATATATTCAGTGAGAACCTTTCTAAATAGAATCTTTCTATTTATATATTCAGTGAGAACCTGAACACAGTTATTTTTCAATCTGTAGCTGTCGCGAAGTGAAACGAAATTTCTACAAACTTGCTGACGACCCGTGCTCCAATGTCGCAGCCGCGATGGGCTCACTTGTTCTGGATGAAGCAAAGGACAATGTGATTTGGTGCGGCAAATATAGAGATCATTTAACACCAGCCCTTAATGAGTCTGTTCAAACTCAGGTGAAGTGGATCACATCAGAACAACAATTGAGAGATAGAATCTTGGCAGCTGTCATACAAATGGTGATTTCTGCGCACCGGAGCTATCTGGTACAGTTTGAGCCTTTACTCGAGAATTGTACACGCAATTCAGAAGAGTATATAAAGTATTCTCCCGAAATGCTGGAAACAATCTTAGGTTTTTTGTTTTCAGGCTGTAGATAGTTTAAATGAACGGTAACTGACCACAATACCCGAGGGTGAGGTCTCCTGACAAGACAATCAAGCAAACCCTTTAATTAAGAAACCTATTTAGTTGATTAAGCAGAAACTGGCAACAATTTGTATCCAAGTTTGTATGTGAGATAAACAACATAATTCCATGCCATGGATCCTGATCGCCACCAACAAAGGCTTGCTCAGATAGGTTCTATCGTAAGATTGAAGCTCTTATGCAGTTATCTCCCCGAGCTGTACAGGAGGTGATAATGGGTGGTGGTGCAACTTCAGCTAAGTGTTCAGATGGCAATAGACTTGTAGCATGATATAGCTGTGTTACTTGAGACCATTAAAGCACAAAAAAGTAAAGGCAACATAGTACACAATTCAAGCTCTATTCACAATTTTCTACATCACATTGTGCAACCCAAATTGCTACAGAAGAAGAAAAAAACAACCCTTGCAGAAGTGTTGCCCCACGATGGAACAGAAGTATGATGGAGACCTGGGCGTTGGGCAATTACTTTCAGAAATTGAGGTTGAAAGTCACTTAGAATGAATAAGGTGACATTGCACAATAAGGGTAGTGGTGAAGGAGTCCCTATAATTTGATATGATTGACAGTCTATGCAATTGCATCTTTCAAAACAAGGGTGTGTTATGAAGTGGCAACATATGCATTGGTGTGAGGAGATTCAACATTTGAATGATATTTTGTTTGGTATTATATTGATTAGAAATTCTTGTCTTGTTAAGCAAGGGATAATACAATGTTGTTATTTTATATAATATAATAATACTTGTTGAAAATAATATTAATTATATATTTAATTTTATATATTTGATATATTGATGATAAGTCAATTTTTTTTAAATCTATTATAAATAATATTAAAGTACTTAAAATATATTAAAAGTATATTTTTAATATAAAATTTATAAAATAAAATATGTGTTAAGATGTATTTTATTTATATATATGTATACATATATTATACAAATTGATGATAGTGTATACATATACTAGCATCAATTTATACCAAAAGTACATTATTATGCAAATATGGCATTACTTGTGATAATATTAAATTAGAAATAACACTAGCACAATGTAATGTATCACCATAAATATGATTGGATTTGAATGAGATTAATCATAGTGAATTTATATGTAAATACACTATATTTGTAGAAATATGATCAATAAATAGTTCAAACTTAATAGTGATAATAAAACTATAACGATGACTTTATATTGTTGGAGAAATTCTTTGCTACTCTCAATTTATAGTTTTCTCTTTTTCTTTCTTCATTATCAAATCCTTATTTGTGTAACTCATACAATATTAACTTTTATCTAAAGAGTGTCCGAAACATACATATTTACTCTAATATTTTCCTATTTGATTAAATAGAAATAGGTAAAAGTAGATTTATCTCATAATATTTTTTAGAGAAGCTTATTAGAAGCTTCATAGATGTTACTTTGTCTTTATATGTGTTTGTAGTTGATTGGTAGGTTAGAAACTTAATCAACAAGTTAACCACATGTAGTTAGCTTGCGAAACAAGCTAACTACATGGTATAAATATAGAAAACTTGTCTTGTAAGTTAAGATACATGTCTTGCAAAGTCAACATATTTTGGAGGTCCTATAGGACATTGCTACATAGCTCTTAATTAAGAGTATATATGGAGGTAAGAGTGAAGCCTTCTTCACTTTTATCAATGCCTTTTTAGTCCTTAATCTTGTTTTAAGATTTTTTAATTTTCTTATTTTTGGCAATAATCATTTTAATTTAATATTGTATCATCTTTCAATAATTTTCTAGTCTTTTTGAATGATACAAGAGTGTATTGACATTTTAATTCTTTGAGGTTCATGTCCTTGATAGTTTGAGAAGAATCCTAACTCATTGTTCTTGTCTTGTTTTGAAAATGAGTGAATTATTCCACTTCTATTGTTGTATTTTGAAGGTTATAAATTACTCATCTTTAAATAAATAAATAAATAAATATATAAATATATATATATATATATTTAATCTTAATTTTTTTCTTAAAGAGAGTAGATTATTCTTTTTTGTAGAAATTTTTATTTGACATTAGAAGTTGCAGATTATCTTCCTCTAATTTGATTTGTGGATTTGTCATATTATTTGAAATGGAAGGAAAAATTATAGATGTTACACTTAGCAGTTGTGATGATAGATTTGCAACTATTATAGATCTTCACCAACTTTTCAACATTCTTAGGATGGAAATTTCATGCATTAGTAGAGCCAAAAAAGAAATATTAATCCTATGTCTTATGGAAGAAGCTTAGCGTCTGTATCAAGAAGTTGTGTAATTGAAGGAAGCAAGTAGATCAACTTCAAAACCAAATCTAGGAATTTTTGCTTCTACAAGTATAAAGAAGACAAAGATTAGTATGCCCAAGAAGTTTGATGGAATAAGATCAAAATTTTGAGGATTTCTATAATAAATCAAGCTTTACTTAAGATTTCATTTCTTCCAATACTTTGATGGATTTATTTAAGTTAGATTCTTAAGTACATTTTTATTTAGAAGTGTTTTCTCTTGGTTTGCATCTTAGATGGAAAAGACTTTATGACTCTTTTATGATTTTAATTCATTCTTAGAGGTGTTTATACTCACATTTGGAAAAAGAGATTGAAAAAGAATAGCAAAAATCAAGCTCTTATCTTTATGACAAAGATTATAGTCAGCTATCATATATGCTACTGAATTTCAAAATCTTTCTTGTGATATGGTTTGGAATAACAAAGATCTTATCAATCAATTTTGATATAGATTAAAGAACAACGTCAAAGATTTATTATTGACAATGCGAAAAGTAAGATTTTTGAAATAATTTATTGCTCAAGTTATTGCATGCAATAATTAATTATTTGAAAGGTATCAAGAACAAAGATTTGGGTGAAGAAGAATAAATCAAGTAATAATGGCAGCTCTTAAGTTTTTATAAACTTATTCATCTAGGTCAAAACTAATATAAATTGATATGGTACATTTTAAACCTCTTACTTAACAAAAAAAGATTCATTGTCATCAAGAAGGTTTGTACCTTTATTGTAGAGAACTCAAGTTCACTATTCAATATTATTTAAAAAAACTAATCAATCACAAATTAAAGAGCATGGTTATGAATGAGGGCAATGTTTTGGAAAATAAGTTTCTCCAACTACAATAAGGATCTTGTGGTTGGAATCTTTTATAATTCCTAATAAAGATTCTATATTTTCTTTGAATTCTTTTACCTTGTTTTATAATGGAAGTTATTTTAGGACCAAAAAATCACAAAGTCTTAGCCTTCTTGGATTCAAGAGTTTTAGACTATTTTATAGATAAGGACTTTATCAAAAAATAAGATGTATCCTTAGTTAAGAAAATCAAACCTGTACATGTAGAAGTAATAGATGGTTGTTTATTGTCTTCTAAAGATGTTATAGATGAAACTATTCTTGTAGAAGTAGCAACTAGTGGTCATAATAGTTTAGTAATATTTAATGTAACTAGATATATTTCTAACCCAATTATTTTAAGATTATTATGGTTAAAAAGGTATAATCTTCAAATAGATTAGATTTCTTATAATCTTGATTTTTTCTATAATTTAATCCAAGTTTTTGCTAGAAAAATAAAAATCCATAAGATTGATACATCCAAACCATTATTGGTAGGTACAAAAACTTTCATGCATACTGCAAAAGAAGAATCAACTTTTGTTATATATGCCACACCTATTGTTAATAGAAAAAGATTTCAAAAAGTATTTCAAGCCAATATCAAGATTATCAAGATATTTTTGAAAAAAAGAATGTAGATATTCTTCTAGAGCATTGTCTTAATGATTGTTCCATCAATCTTTAAGATTGAACTCAACCATTATTTGGATCAATCTATAGTCTATCACAAAACGAATTAACTATATTCAAAGAATACATTAATGAAAGGATCAATCTATAGTCTATCACAAAATAAGTTGACTATATTCAAAGAATACATTAATGAAAATTTGGCTAAGAACTTCATACGCCATTTTAAACCTTTAATTAAGGCTCTTATCTTATTTGTGAAGAAAAAAGATAAATCTCTACAAATGTATATAAAATATTAAGGACTCAAGAAGATCACCATCAAGAATAGGTATCTTCTATCTCTTATTTCAAGACTTTTTGATCAACTAAATCAAATAAAGATCTATATAAAAATAGATCTACAAGGAGCATACAACCTCATATGCATTGAAGAATAGAAAACTACTTTTTGAATCAAGTAGAGGAATTTTAAATATAATGCCATGCCTTTTGGACTCACAAATACACTAACTACTTTTCAACATCTAATAAATGATGTTTTTTGTGAGTTTCTTAATAATTTTGTCATCTGTTATTTAGACAATATCTAGATCTATTCTAAGAATATAGAAGAGAATGAATTTCATGTTTGTTACGTATTATAAAAACTAAGAGATATAAGATTATATACCAAGATAAAAAAATTTGTATTTATATTACTTAAGTTGACTTTCTAAGATACATCATTTCAAACAATGGTTTTATAATGGATCCTAAAAAGATCCAAATTATTGTAAATTGAAAGATCTCAAAATTAATTAGAGATGTGAATTTTTTTTAAGATTTACTAATTATTATTAGATCTTCATCAAGAACTATTTTTAAGTTACAACCCCTCTTATATACTTGACATGTAAAGATAAAATTGAGTGAATTAAAGAAGTTGAAGCATCTTTTGAAGCCTTAAATACAACATTTATTTCTACACCAATTTTATAATGTGTTGACTTTTTAAAGGCATTCTTTAAGAAAACAAATGTATTAGATTTTGCTATGAGTGTTGTTTCGTCACAAATAGAAGCAGATGACAAGCTCTACTTCATAGCTTTTTATTCTAAGAAATTTTCAACAGTGAAGATTAACTATGAGATCGATGACAAAAAGCTTTTGACTATCATGGATTTATTTTAAGAATGGCATCATTATCTAAAAAGTGCTTTTAGTCCAATCATCATGTATATGGATCACAAGAACCTCAAATACTTCGTGTCAACCCATATTTTTAATTATTGCCAAGCTTATTAGAGTATGTTTTTATCAAGTTTATTTATCAACTCAAAAAACAATAAGGTTTGTCAAAAGTCCTTTCTAAACATTCTTATCTTATATCAAAAGAAAGAAATGCAACTTTTAATTAATAAAGAATGATTGTCTTGAAGTTAGAATATTTTTTTATCTTCAAGCAATAAACATTGACTATTGATTCAACCTTTGTAAAATAAATTCAATCAAGTATGTCCTCTAATCCTCTTATTTATGATATCAAGAACAATTCTTCTAAATTTTATGATATTTCTAAGTTTGAGTTTAAAAATAATCTATTATATTTTGAAGAAAAATTATATATTTCAAAAGACAAAGTACAATTACGTATTTTTCAAATTCATCATGACTTTTCAGTATTTGAATATTTTGGATATAATAATACTTTGGAATTAATGTCAATTGATTTTTGGTAGCCTCAAATGTGGAAAGTAATTTATTTAATCTACTTTATACAATCATGTGATATTTGTTCAAGATCCAAAATTCTTTATCATTGATCTTATGGACTTTTTTAGCCATTATCTATTTTGAAATAACCATGGTCTTTCATTTCTATGGATTTTATTACAAATCTTTCAATCTCAAATTTTTATGATTTTATATTTGTAATAGTAGATTATTTTACTAAGATGGCACATTTTGTAGTATGTACAAAATCTATCACCAATGAAGAAATAGATAATTTTTTTTCTTGAAAATATCTATTGCTATTATGGATTACATAAATATATTATATCAAAAAAAAAGATTCAATTTTTATCAAGATTCTAAAAAATTGTTTTTGAGATTCTAAAGGTCGAAATAAAGCTCTCTTTGATTTTTTATCTTCAAATTGATCGGCAAACAAAACAGATGAATCAAGTTCTGCAGTAGTATTTGAAGTGTATCATCAACTATCATTAAGATGATTGGAAAACTCTTTTACTATTAATGGAGTTTACATATAATAATTTGATACATTCTTCTATTCAATAGACACCATTCTTTACCAATTATGATTATCATCCATGATTTGATAATTTTTCCTTTTAAAAGTTGATAATCCTGTGGTAGAAGATTTGGCAAATTATTTGTCAGAGCTACATACAACATTAAAGGCATAGTCAAAAGAAGCTCAAGAACAACAAAAAATCAATGCAAATGCCTATTACAATGAACAACTATAATTCTGCCTACGTGACAAGGTATGGCTACTTCATTGCAATATCAAGACTATTTGTTCTTGTGAGGAGTTGGACTTTTGTAGGCTTGGATTTTTTCCTATTTATGAATAAATTAATTATATTTCTTATTGATTACATCTACTAGAGTGTATAAAGATCTATCTTATAGTCTACATGTTTCTTCTTGAGTTATATAAGATAATGAATATCTCTTGATGTTTGGAGATTTTATAAGAAGTAGGAACAACTTGTGATAGTATTTCAAATATTTTATTCGAAAAGAGGTACAAAGGCCTTAAGAACAATTAAATAATAAGATAGTCTTTTTATCCTAATATAAGACATTATTGATGGCTAAGAAGACTTATCAACCATTTTTAAAGAAAATAAAGATTAAAATATGTTGCCAACATAAATTCAAGCATCTTGGATTTTTTCAACATATGATAACTGCTCTTCATGGAATTCATCCCTAGAAGGAAGAATAATATCACAGACATATATATTTATTTTAATATTTTTCTATATGATTAAGTAGAAGTAGATAAAAGTGGATTTATTTTATAATATTTTTTAGTGAGGCTTCATAGACATTGTTTTCACTTTACATATATTTGTAGTTGATTGGTAGATTAGAAACTTGGTCAACAAGTTAACCACATGCCATACATGTTGGTAGCTTGTAGAAAAATCTAACTATGTTGCACACATATAAAAAACTTGCGTTGCAAGTTAAAATATATGTTTAGGAAAGTCAACATATTTTGGAGGTTTTATAGAACATAATCATGTAGCTCATAATTAGATAATATATATGGAAATAAGAGTGAAGTCTTCTTCATTCTTATTAATGCCTTTCTAGTCTTTATTCTTGTTTCAAGACTTTTAAGTCTTCTTGTTTTTGATAATAGCCATTCTAGTTTAATACTATATCATCTTTTAGTGATTTTTTAGTCTTTTCAAGTGACACAAGATTGTATTGATATTTTAGTTCTTTGAAGTTCATATCCTTGACAACAAAGGATGCTACAGATATTTTTAAATTCTTTTATTTCAAAATAAAAAATATACTAGATATAGATTCTCTTCTTAAGCAATCATTTGCTACATTGAAGAAATAAAGAGATAGTTAGATTAGTTTTTGCATGGCCAAAGTTATGTAGTTTTTCAACATCACTCTAATATAGGATGTATCTTCTTTAAGTATGATAGAAGTTACATTTATAATCAATCTAAAGCATATATTCATTTACATAGTTTAGCTACATGATTCATAAGGTGCTCTTTTGAATTATGTGCTCTTTGTTTATACATTGACAAATGCTAGCATTTGTCGATTCAAAATGGAAATTATAACTATAGTCTTTTGACATCTTTGGTAGGCTATTGAATTGTTCATTATTTCTAGCTTGCATAAAAAGCTCTAATGGCTCATATACATGTTGCAAAGATAGCTATAAAGAATATTGTTACTACTCTATATCAAGGAGACTTTGCAAATCTAGCAATCATATATACCATATACAATAAGTATTAGTGGACTTATACAATTTATTTTTATAGTCATTCATTAATCTATACCTTAGTGAAAAACCTTTGCAATACTTTATATCATTATACCTATAAAAATGATGAGACAAATAAGATTAATTGTTTTTTTTTGCTCATCCTAAATATATATAATTAACAAAAAGATATCTATATAATATTATTACAGATTGCACATACAAGATAAATAGGTTTTGGAATGTCTATGCTATATGTTGTAGGAATCAAAAGTTTTAATATATCTTTCACTATTGAGGTTGTATTTTTTTAAGAAAAAACACAACCTTCTTTGTAGTAGACATTAATGCAACTAAAAGTAATGTATGAAAAGTTACTATCCAACAACATTGGAACTGATAGAGACTTAATACTCATAAATGCTATAAAAGATTTATTCTTTATATCCAAGGTACTTCTTTGCATATGACATCTTTAAAAGAATATTTTGGCCAATTGCAAAAATTTCTTTTTATTTGAGGATAAAGATGGATAGACTTCTTTTCTTGCAAAATAGACAATGGTAATGAATTTATCAATAGAAGAGATTTTGATAGACAAAAAATGAGCTTTTACATCTCTTATGGTCCCATATCAAGCATATTGTGTCAAAGAAGCTCATTCATATCTTCAAAAAATATAGAAGTTCATTTATTGTTTGTCAAAATTCAATGTAGGCAGTTGCATATCTTTAAAAAATATGGATTTTTTATAAGAAGTAATTAATCAAATTTTAAAAAATTTATAATTTCTACTTTGGCTACATCACTACAACTTGTATATAAGAGCAATACTTGACCTTAAAGTTGTATGTGAAGGTTTCTTCAAAAGATCTCTATGATGTGAAATTTTTTATATTATTCTTTTTAAAAAAATTAATCAAAGTAATAAAAGTTTGAGAGAGCTCTCAACGCTTTTATATATTCTACCATCATGACATTAAGTTTTTTAAGAGAGTTGCTATAAAGGTGTCAATGTACATATTGAATCTTGTATTTGAGCAATTTTAATTAGCCATAATGCTTTTGGATAACAATACAACTATGTGTATAAGTGCATTTACAATAATACTTGACTTTCCTTGTTAATATCAAATTTAGAGGATATTAGACCATATGAAAATTTTAATGATAAAAAATTTCTATACCTAGTATGACCTAATCAATTTATTTGTACTAATGGCTCAATCTACTTTAAAGAAAATTATTGTTGCTCCCAATCTAATGCTAATTGCATTTGGTTCATCACCTATTAACTTCAATGCATTACTAATAGACTTGGCTTCCTCTTTAGTACACATAGATTAATAATAAAAGTGTTGCATTTCATGTGAATACATTAAAGGCTCAAAATGATCTGATGGCCAAGTAGTTTGAATGGATTTAGAATAAAGTTCTAACTTATCAAACTAATATATTTTACTTTTTATTTATAAACTAATGGAAATTATATATTCATTTAAATAGAAGCTTGTATGCTAATGAAAGTGATTTTTATTTAAATATATATAAACTAAGATAATATTGAATTATATTTTAACTTGACTTTCCTATCTTATCAAAGCTTTACTTGATATTTGCAACTATACTCTTTATCCTCTTTTTTGCCAAAAGTACCTAAAATTTGCCATCTAAAATATCTACGATTATTTTATTATAGTATATAAATAAATTAGTAAAATTCCTTGCAACAATTTACAATAGCTAGCTACATGTTGCATGAGTTTGTAGCTCGAGGTATAAGCTAATAATATGGTGTATATATAAGAAACTTATCTTACAAGTAAAGACATGTCTGTTGCAAATTTGGCATGTGTTAGAAGTCTTATAGAACATTGCTACATAGCTCTTAAATAGATAGTATATATAAGGACAAGAGTAAATCATTTTTTACTCTTGACAACTCTTTTCTTGCTTCTAATTAATTTCAAGGGTTTTTAGTTTTTTTTGTCTTTTGGCAATAGCGATTTTAATTTCTTCTTAAATATATAAACTTATTTATTTAATTTTTTCAATTCTCTTTGACTCAAATGTCACATATTTGTGTATCTTCTTTGAATTCTTATCTTTGATACTATATTAGAAATGTATATAATTTTTTAATATTTATAATAATTCATGACTAGTGAACTTGTAAAGATATTCTTGAAAATTTGATTTTTAGAAAAAAAAAAACTTCTTTATAGTAGACATGATATTGACCTTTGTAGCAAGCAATTGCAGTATGAATTATATCTTCTTTATAGTTTAAGTTCCTTAATATTTTTTAGTTTTATAATAGTAAATATGTGAATATGATCTTATTTTTTCAGTATATAGGAAACATTTGAAAATATTTTTTGTACATATAATAAGAATTATTTTAAGTAGTATAACAAAAGCTAAATTATCATGATAATTGAATGATGAATATTATTAAGAAATCACCTTGCATAGTTAGGCAAAGAATTTTAGCCTTTTTAACAAACTAGGAAAAATCATCAAGCATGTTTTCTTTGTAACTATTATTATGGAAAGAAGGAATGTCTTTTTTACGAAAATTTTGCTTGCATGTATAAAGATTGCTTTGAATAAAACAATTATGGACTCCTAGATTCACTTAGTACCTTGGATCAACTAATTGAATAACACATATTATATTATATTACATTTTATATTACATTTTTTATATTTCAAATTTAATTTTTTTAAAAAAATATCTCTTGTATATGATTATTTTATTAGATTTAAATTTTACAATTAAATTTTAGATTTTAATTTTAATGTTTATTGTATATTATATTTATCAAATTTAAATTTAAATTTTGATTATATATTATATTTATTAAATTTAAATTTAAATTTTGATTATATATTATATTTATTAAATTTTAATTTTAATTTTAATTATATAGTTAAATTTTGATTTATAAGTTATTAATTCCTTTAAGTCTCAAAATACATGATTTTTTTTAATGCATTAATTCCATTAATATTTTGATGAATTAACTCCATTAATGCATTGATGCATTTAAATCTTTTTTCAAAAATATTATATACTTTGAAGATTTATAATTATATTTATATTCAATTATAAATATAATTTTTGATAATAATATATATTATTTTATTGGTTTCATTTGAATATAGACCAAAAAGAACATAATTAAGGACTTGATTTTTTAAAAGCATGAAGATTGATTGCAAAAGCAGAGAAGGACGAGTAATTTAAAGGAAGGGAAATTAGAACTTAGATATTATAAAAGACAAAGAGTATAAGAATTAAAAGTGCATGGAATTAAATATGGTGCTTAGCTCTAGCCTACATATATAGAAGAAGATGTAACTAATGTTGCAGTTGTTGCATCAAGTGAATTTCTTGGCATTTTTTTTATGCTCCAAATTACAAAAACTAATAGAAGATTTTATGTAAAGAAAAAAATTCAAAAAAGATACATAGATAAGTAAAAAATAAATCAAAGAAAGATAAAAAAATATAAAAAATATAAAAAATTAATAAGAAATTAAAATGACTATTGTAAAATACTAAGGAGCTAGAGACTCTTGAAACTAGATTAGAAGAAAGAAAGAAATTTACATGAATGAAGAAGGCTTCACTCTTACCTCTATATATATTATATATCTAAGAGCTATGTGGCAATATTCAATAGAACCTCCAACTTATGTCCAATTTACAAGACACGTGTCTAACTTATAAAACAAGTTATTTATATCTACACCATGTAGTTAGATTATTCCACAAGCAACTAATACCTATGAAACATGGCTAAATTTTGGTCAAATTTTTAATCTATCAATCACCTATAGACATGTATAAAGGTGAAAACATATCTATGAAGCTTCTAAAAATCTTTTTTATAAGATATTATTAAATTAATATACTTTTATTTATTTCTACTTATTCATATTATCTAAATAATTATTAGAATAAATATTTTTGTGACATTATATCTCTTTTAGGAGCAATTTTCATAAAGAATGGTAATAACATCTTGATGAAGTTCAAGATGTGATGAATTATATTTACCACATACTCTGATTGTTGTTCTATTTGAAAGTGATTCATAGGTCCTCTCAACCAATAATAATATTCTATTCTAGGACAAAAAGACTACCTTCTAATTTGATCATCATTGAGGCTTTCATAACTTCTATCAAACAAAACATTGGTTACACTATTAAAAATTATTTATACCTCTAATAAAATCACCAAACATCAAAAATTTCTTCTAAGGTCTTGATATCAAATACATTATATCTTGCCATCTATTCAAGAAAAAATATGTTATTATTAAGAATCTTTATCTCAATTACATTATCTTGAAGGTTATAATAATTGTAATATCTCGTCTAATAAGTCAATAAATAATGGCTCTTGAGTTGAATCTACCAATTATAGATTTTTAATTCTATTAATATTACTAAAATATAAGAACTCACAATAAAGGATAAAAGATAGGATGTAATCTTTATTGAGCATCTTTTCTTTTATAGCAAAAAATTGCTTGACTTTTTATTTTGATTTTAATAGATGTTATTGATATAAAATTTTAATTTTTTTTATTATATTTATAAGATTCTTTGGTGGCTTCTATGTATATTTACTAATATCATATCTACATAAGATATTTTAATCTATTTTGGCACCACCTTAAATCCAAAATTTCTTCCATCTCAAATTCTTGATAATTATCTACTTTTATACAAGGCAATGTCTTCTTCTTGAAATATTTACTATCTTGTATGGCTTAAGAAGAGATATATAAAATACAAGATGGATCTTTATTGACTCCAATAGGTATAATCAATAAGCAACTGGATTGATTTATTCACAAATAGGAAAAGGTCCAAGCCTACAATAATTCAACTTATTGCAAAAACAAATAGTCTTAATATTGCAATGAAATAACCATGTCTTATTACCTATATCAAATTGTAGTTGTTCCTTATGATAGGTATCTGCATTGATCTTTTAAGGTTCTTGAACTTACTTTAATTATGCCTTTTTTATTGCATATAGTTTTAACAAAAAAAATTTCAAATCTTTTGTCCTAGGATTATCAACTTTTAAAAAATCAAAGATATGCAATAATAGATGGTAATTATAATTGGAAAAAAAAGATTTTTGTTGAATAGAAGAATATATCAAATTATTTCATGCAAACTCTACAAATGGCAAAAGAGTTGTTCAATCATCTTAATGATAGTTGATGGTATATATCAAATATTACTCTAAAACTTGATTCACTTATTCTATTTGTCTATTAGTTTGAAGATAAAAGGCCAAAGATAATTTTATATCCACTTCTAATATTTTAAAAAGGATTTTCCAAAATCTCTATACAAATTATATCTTTCTATCTGATATAATATCCTTTGGCAATCCATAATAGCCATAAATATTGTCAAAGAAAATATTAGCTATTTCTTTACTTAAAATAGCTTTTATATATGACATAAAATATTTTATTTTAGTGAAATATTCTACAATCATAAATATAGAGTCATATGAACTTGAATTTTGAAAATTTATAATAAAATCTATAGAAATAAAAAACCATAGTTGTTCTAAAGGAGAAACTTCAAAGTATTATGAGACTTAAAAGAAGTATTCTTAATATCATGAATAAGAAGATAAGAAGACATATTTGATTGAACTTGCTTAACAAAGATTACATCAATAATCAATATTGATTTTATTGTTCAAAAATAAAATCATTTAAGCTTCAAGTTGACTATTCTTTATTGATCAAAAGTTACATCTCCTTCTTTTGATATAAGATAAGAATATTTAAAAAGTGCTTCTAATAAATCTTATTATTTTTTAAGTCAATGTGTGATCTTGAAATCATATCTTGATAATGACATGCTCCAACAATCTTGGCAATAATACAATTTACATGCTAATATGAAATACTCAAGACTCTTGTAATTTATACATATGGTAACTAAATTGGAAGTATCTTCTAGATAGTGACACTATTCCTAAAATAAATCTATAATTGCAAGAAGTTCTTTGTTATGAATTTTGTAGTTGATTTTTACTATTAAAAGTTTTTTGGAATAAAAAGCTATTATGTGGAATTTATTATTTACTTTCATTTGTAATAATATTATATACAAGACAAAGTTTGATGAATTTGTTTCCATAAAAAAATGTCTTAGAGAAGTAGACGCAATACAAGATTGATACAAAAATAAATTTATTCTTTAAAGCATAAAATAATGTTTTTGCTTCTTTACTCCATTTAAATTTTTTTTTACAAGTCAAACATATAATTAGAGCTATAACTTGAAAAAAAATTTAATGAATATTTTGTAATAATTGAAAAAGCTCAAAAATCATTGCATATTTCTTACTATTCTTAAAATCTTCTAATTTATGATAGTTTGAATCTTTTTAAAATCCATCATAAAGCCTTTGTTGAAAATAATGTATCTTAGAAAGTCAAATTGAGTAGTATAGAATACATATTTTTTTTATCTTAGCATATAATCTTATATCTCTAAATTTTTGTAACATATAACAAAAATAAAGTTTATATTCTTCTATATTCTTAGATTAAATTAGAATGTTGTCTAAAATTATCAAAAATATTTATAAAAAATATCATTTATAAGAAGTTGAAAAGTGATTGGTGCATTTATGAGTCTAAAAGGTATAACATTATATTCAAAATATCTATACCTATTTTTAAAGATATTCTTTGATTTTTTTTTTTTTTTTATGAGGACCAAGTTGTATGCTCTTTATAGATCTATTTTTATATAGATCTTTACTTAATTGAATTGATCAAGAAGTCTTAAAATCAAAGATAAAATATATCTATTCTTAATGATGATCTTCTTAAGTTCCTAATATTCTATGCATATCCACAAAAATCCATCATTTTTCTTCACAAATAAGATAAGAACTCTTGTTGGAAATTTTAAATGGTATATGAAATTCTTGGCCAAGTTCTTGTCAATATATTCATTTATCATAGCCAACTTATTTTGTGATAAGTTGTAGTTTGATCAAAATGGCAATTGAGCTCCTTTTTAAAGATCAATTGAACAATCATAAGATTAATGCTTTATAAGAATATATGCATTTTTCTTTTCAAAAATATCCTAGAAATCTTGATACCAGCTAAAAATTCCTTTTAATGTCTTTTCACCATCAAAAATAAATGTGGCATATATAACAAAAGATAACTCTTTATTTGTTGCATGTATAGATGCTCTCACACTTATTTATAAGAATTTGGATGTTTTAAACTTATATATTTCTACTTAACTAACTAAATTTTAGATTAAACTATAAGAAAAGTTAAGATTATAGAAAATATAATCTTTTTGAATATTATATTTTTTTAACTATTATAATCTTAAATTAATTAAATTAGAAGAAAATATTATCATATTAAATATTATTAAACTATTATGATCTTCAATTGCTTCATCTAAAAGAATAGTCTTATAGATAATGCTTTTAAAAGACAACAAACTACTATCCATGACTTTTATATGTACAGATTTAGTTTTCTTGACTAAAGATATTTCTTATTTTTTGGCAAAGTCTATGTTTGTAAAAAAAGCTAAAGCTTCTAAATCTAATAAAGTAGAGACTTTGTGATTTTTAGGTTCTAAATATACATCTATTATAAAATAAGATAAAAGATCTAAAGAGAAAATAGGACCTTTACTAGGTATAGTACATGATTTTAACCACATGATTCCTATTGTAGCTACAAAAATTCATTTTTTGATACATTGTCTTTTTTGGCAATAGTACTCTTCATTTTATGATTGCATTGCTTCTTTAGACAATCTTGAGCTGTATGCTTAGCTTTTCTTTAGTATAAGCACAAACCTTCTTGATGAGGTTGAATTTTTTTATACTAAGTAAAAGTTATTTAAATTATACCAAATCAATTTGTATTGGTTCCAATTTTGATGAATAAGTTTTTGAAAAATTAAGAGCTATCACCATTACTTGACTTTTTCTTCTTCAACCAAATTTTTATTTTTGATGCTTTCAAATAATTAGTTGTTGCATGTAATGGCTTAAACAATAAATTATTCTTAAAAATTTATTTTTGGCATTTTGAATAATAAATCTTTGATGTTATCTTTCAATCCATATCAAAATTAATTGATAAAGGCTTTTTAGTCCATGTCACTAGTAAAGCATTAGAATTTAGCTGCATATATGGTAGCTTATTGTGATCTTTATCATGTAGATAAGAGCTTGGTCTTTGCTACTATTTTTTGATTACTTTTTCCAAATGTAGCTATAAACCCTTCTAAGAAATAATTAAAATCATAAAAGAGTCAGGAATACTTTTTTTTTAAAGGTACAAATAAAAAGAAAGCACTTCTAAATAGAAGTGCACTTATGAATTCAGTTTGAGTAAATTCATAAGGATATTAAAAAGATTAAAACCTTAAATAGATCTTCAAAATTTTAATCTTTTTCCATCAAACTTCTTAAGCATACAAATCTTTGCATTTCTTTTGCTTATTGAATAAAAACTTCTTGGATTTGGTTGTGAGGTTGATCTATTATGTTCCCTCAACTGCACAATTTCTTAGCATAAATTTTGAATTTATTCCATAGAAATAAAAATAGTACTTTTGTGGTTTGCATTGGTGATATATGAAATTTTTACCCTAAGAGTGTTAACAAGTTCATGAAGATCTATAATAATGATACATCTATTCTCACTTCTATCAAGTATAATATCTTTGATTTTTTCTTCCATTTCAAACAACTTAATAAATCTACAAATCAAATAGAGAAGAATAAATTGCAACATCTAATGTCAAATAAAAATTTCCACAAAGAAGAATGATTTAATCTCTTTACAAAAAAAATTAAGATTCAAAAAACATAGAATGTTATGTTAGTTTAAAGGTGAATAGTCTATAATCTTCAAAATATGATAATAAAAGTGAGGTAATCCATTCATTCCTAAAAACAAGACATGAATAATAAATTAATACTCTTATCAATGTGTCAAGGAAAATAATTCAAAATAAATACATAAAAAAATAAAAAATAAATCAAAGAGAGATGAAAAAATAAAAATAAGAAAGTAAATATATTTAATAAAAAATTGGAATGGCTATTGCTAAAGTTTAAAAGCTAGGGACTCTTAAAACTAAATTGGAAGAAAAAAAAAAGAATTAATAAGAATAAAGAAGGGTTCTTTATTTATATTATCTACTTAAAAATTATATAGCAATATTCTATAAGACCTCCAACATGTATCCAATTTGCAAGATACATGTCTAACTTACAAGATAAGTTGTCCATATGTGTGTCACATAGTTAACTCATTCTATAAACTATTCATACATGTGATATGTGGTTAACTTATTGGTCAAGTTCTTAACCTACTAATTGCCTATGGATATGTATGTGTCAAGGATAAGAACTCAATAAAAGCAAATAATCAAATGAGGCTCTCTCAAAAAAATATGGCAAAATAAAAATAGATGAGTATATATATTAAAAAAGAAACTAGAATGGCTATTGCCAAAAAACAAGGAAATTAGAAACTCTTGAAACTAAACTAGAAATAAGAAAGGAATTGAGAAGAGTGAAGAAGGCTTCACTCTTGCTTCTATATATACTATCTATTTAGAATCTATATAGTAATATTCTATAGGACCTTCAAAAATATGTTGATTTTACATGACACATATTTTAACTTGCAAGGTAAGTTTTCTGTATGTGTGCCACATAATTAGCTTTTTCTACAAGCTATCAACACATATGGCATGTGTTTAGCTTGTTGACCAAGTTTATAACCTATTAATTAATTATGAACACATATAAAGTCAAAAAAAATCTAAAAAGCTTCTAAAAAGCTTTTCTAGAAGGTATTATGAAATTAATCTACTTTTATCTACTTCTATTAATTCATATTATCTATATAATATTTATAATAGATATATATCCATGACATTATTTTTCTTTTTAAAAAAAAGTTTTATGAGGAGCAATAATCACATGTTGAAAAAGTCTAAGATGTTACAAATTGTATTTGCCACACATTCTAATCTTTGTTTTCTTTGAAGGTATTTAATGGATTCTCTCAGCCATCGATAATATCCCATTTCAAGACAAAAAGACCACCCTGTTATTTAATCATTGTTAAAACCTTCATAAATTTTTTCAAATAAATATTTATAATACCATCAAAAGTCATGCCTACTTCTAGAAAATCACCAAACATTGAGAGTTTCTTTTTAGGTCATAATACCAAATGCATTGTATCTTGCTATCTATTCAAGGAAAAATATATTATTCTTGAAGGTCTTTATCTCTACTATGTTGTCTTAAAGGTTGTGATAATCACAATGTTTCACCCAATAAGTGAGTAAATAATGGTTCTTGAATTGAATCCCTTGATTGTTGATTTTCTATCTTCTTAATGATTCAATTATATAGAAACTACAAATAAAGATAAAAGGTAGAATACAATCTTTTTTAAATTATGTTTCTTTTATATCAAAGACTTGCTATTTTTTATCTTGATTTTGATAGATTTCGTTGATGAAAAGCTTTGACCTTCTGAATTACATTAATAAGATTTTTTTAATAGCTTCTATATGCATTTATTAATATCATATCCATACAAATGAATAAGATATTCTAACCTATGTTAGCACCACCTTTAATCTAAGACTTCTTCTACTTCAAATTCTTAGTTATTATCTACTTCTATAGGAGGTAGTGGTATTTGTCTTTTTTCTAGAATATTTTCTAACTTATATGGCTCTAAAAGAGATACATAAAATATAAGATGGAATTTTATAGACTTTGGTAGATGTAATCAATAAGAAATTAGATTGGCTTCTTAATAAATAGGAAATGGTTCAAGTTTACAATAATCCAACTTGTCACAAGGGCAAATAGTTTTAATATTATAATAAAGTAACCATACTTTATCACCAACATGGAAATGAAGTTGTTTCTTTGCGATAAGCATTTGCATTGCTCTTTTGTTATTTTTGAACTTTTTTTAGTCATACTTTTATTGTTGTATGTAGCTCAAATAAATGATTTTTCAAATCTTCTACGACATGATTATCAACTTTTCAAAGGTTAAAAGTATTAAATTGTGGATGATATCCATAATTAGCAAAAAAAAAATGTTTGTTGTATAAAAGAATATATTATATTATTATAAGTAAATTCTACCAATGGCAAAAGAGTTTTTCAATCATCTTGTTGGTAGTTGATGGTACACCTCAAATACTACTTCAAAACTTGATTTACAAGCTTTGTTTATGTATCAATTTGAAGATAAAAAGCTGAAGATAATTTTATGTCCACTATTAAAATCTTAAAAAGTATTCTTTAAAATCTTAATACAAACTGAGTCTATCATTTGAAATGATGTATTCTAAGAAGTTGGCTTGAGTAGTGTGGAAAAAATATTTTTCTATCTTGGCATAGAGTCCTGCATCTCTTAGTTTTTGTATCACATGACAAACATGAAGTTTAATTTCTTCTATATTATTAAAATAGATTAAGATATTGTCTAGATAATAGACAAAAAATTCATCTAAAAAATCTCAAAAAATATCATTAATTAAATATTAAAAAGTTTTTGATGTATTTGTAAGTCTAAAAGGCATGATATTATATTCAAAATATCCATACTTTATTTAAAATCCAATCTTTCATTTATCTTCTTCTTTGATGCATACCAAATTGTATGTACTTAATAGATCTATTTTTATATAGATCTTAGTTTGATTCAATAGATCAAGAAGTCCAGATATCAAAAGTAGCTGATACTTATTTTTTATGGTGATTTTGTTGAGTCCTTGATAATTGACACACATCTGCAATGAACCATCTTTTTTCTTCACAAATAAAATCAAAGCTCTTACTAGAGATTTGGAATGGCATATGAAGTTCTTGGCTAGATTTTCTTCAATATATACCTTGAGTTTAGTCAACTCATTTTGTGATAAATTATAAGTTGATCTAAACGATAGTTGAGTTCTTTCTTGAAAGTTAATTGAACAATGATAAGAACGATGTTTTAATAGAGTATTTGCATTCTTCTTCTCAAATACATCTTTAAAATCTTGATATTGGCTTAAAATGCCACTTAAAGTCTTTCCACCATTAGAAATAAGTGTAGCATAAATGACACAAGATAATCCTTCTTTTACAGTATATAAGAAAGTTTTTGTACCTAAAAATATAAGTTTAATTGTACTAGACTTATGACTTTTTACTTGATCAATTATACTCTTAATTGTATATTTTTTTTAAATCAAGACTATGTGAAATCGAATCTATTTTTGAATTATATTTTTTTTGACCATAGTAAACCTAAAATGATTGGATTAGAGGAAGATCTAATAATATTAAATATTTTAAAGCTATTATGACCATTAATTATTACTTCTATAGGAAGGATTTTATGAATAAAATTTTTTGAAGATAATAGATGACTATCTATGACTTCTACATGAATAAGTTTAGTTTTCTTCACTAAAGATATGCTATATCTTTTAGCAAATTCTTCATTGAAGAAACATGCTGAGGCTCTTGAATCTAATAAGGCATAAGCTTTGTAATATTTAGATCCTAAAATAATATTTATTATAAAATAAGAAGAGGGTTCTGAAGAGAAGATAAGACTTTCACTAGGTGTTGTACAATGTTCCAATCGCACGGTCTTTATTATAATTAGACAAACTCATTTTTCAATATGCTATCTTCTTTGATTGTAGTACTCCTCATTTTGTAGTTGCATCGCTTCTTTAAAAAATATTAAGCAAAGTACTTAGATTCTTTACAATATAAGCCAATCTTTAGTAATAACGACGAGTCTTTTCTTTCTCAATAAAAAATTTGAAATGTATTGCATCAATTTACATATTCTCTACTTTCAAATGTATGTATTGAAAAGGCATTGGTATTGTCATTGAATTATAGTAATATTAAGGTATACTTGTGTGACTCTTAGATTGAAATTCAAAAAGTCGATTGTCACACCTTATAGCAAAGTCAATTACTTGACTCAATATTTGAGGATTAAATAAGTTTAGCATTAATTTTTTTACCTCATATTGTAATCTATAGAAAAATTGATTAACAAGTTGGAGCATCATCCCACTTGATATCAGTTGCAAGTTGTCAAAATTATGAAGCATATAATGTTACAAATCGATTGCCTTACTGTAAAATATAAATCTTATTTGTTGCAATATTAATTGCACCATGTTTTTCATACATGGATTGAAACTTTGCTAAAAGAATGTCTAGATTATTCAATATTGGATCTTGTTGTTCAAAAAAAAATGAAAACCATTATAATACTAAATCTAAAAAGGATGTAGTAATGAATCTATTTTATGATTCTAGAGTTGGATAGTTCTAGGATTGAAGTTCAATCACAAGTTGTACCTGATTGATAAATCTTCAAAACTTGGATCTTATACCATCAAACTTCTTAGGCAATGCAATCCTCGGTCTTCTAACACTAAAAGGATATTCTACCATAGAAGAAAAGACATGATTTAGTGTAGATGTTGAAGCAGCTCCGAATAATCAAATGACGCTCTCTCAAAGAAATATGGCAAAATAGAAATAGAAGAGTATATATATTAAAAAAATAATTAGAATGGCTATTGCTAAAAGATAAGGAAACTAGAGACTCTTGAAACTAAATTAGAAATAAGAAAGGAGTTGACAAGAGTGAAGAAGGCTTCACTCTTGCCTCTATATATAATATGTGGCAATATTCTATAAGACCTTCAAAAACATGTTGATTTTGTATGACACATATTTTAACTTACAAGGTAAGTTTTCTACATGTGCGCCACATAGTTAACTTGTTCCGCAAGCTATCAACACATGTAGCATGTGGTTAGCTTGTTGACGAAGTTTCTAACTTATCAATCAACTATGAACACATGTAAAGTCAAAATAGCATCTAAGAAGCATTTAGGAAGTTTAGAAAGTATTATGAAATTAATCTACTTTTATCTACTTCTACAAATTCATATTGTCTAGACAATATTTATAATAGATATATATTTGTGACAATATAAAGATGAAAATGTATTTATGAAGTTTCTAGGAAACTTTTCTATAAGATATTATCAAATTAATATACTTTTATCTACTTCTATCTATTTATATTACCTAGATAATTATTAGAGTAATATATTTGTGACATTCCATGATCTTATGTGTATAAATGACATTTAACCATGCCATCATAGAGCAATAGCTTGGATTTGACCACAATACAAAGCTACAATTAATCAAATTCTTGAGATTTTGTGATAATGGCATAGATTTGGTTAGTTTTATTTTAAAGCTGAAATAACTTTGATATTTATAAAAACCTTAATACAATCTAAGTCAAGTTTTTATTTAAGAATAAAAGTAATATAATGTAGAAAGTATAGATGTGAAAGAGGTGATATTCTACAAATGCTAGAAGTTTCAAAACTATATACAAAAATTCCAAATAGAAGGGGCATGCTAATAGTTGCTAATCTTAAATATATTAAAAATTAAATAAATTAAAAATATATATATATATGTATGAAAGATATGAATAATTAAATATAATTTTAAATAGTATATATATATATATATATATATATATATATCATCCCAAAATTTCTACATTGTTCAAAAAATAAGACTTCTATTTTTACATTCCAAATTAATTCTTACAAAATAACTTTTCCTAAATTTGGATGTATAAAAATTTCAATATTTTCATATATAGATAATTTTAAAGTAAAAAAATAATAATCAAAGCTGAAGATTGGAAATATATATATATATATATATATATATATAATTTATTTTTTTTCAAAAAAGAAAAAGGAAAATAGAACGCAGCAACTATTGCCAACGACAAAGGATGACCGTGACGTGGAAAGAAAGCGCCAAACAAACCCAAGACCGAGATCATGTTGCGGCTTTAGGCGACAGCGGTGATGGGGTCGAGATGATGAAAGCGATGGATAGGAAGCGCGGGGTCATGGAGCCTTTTCCCCTTCATCCATCTATGCATCCATCCATCCCCTTCCTCCCTCCCTCCTCGTTGTTCGAATTTCGAAAGCTCGGAGGGTTCTCGGGACTATAGCGCATGCACTCTCTTCTCTGTCAGGTCCATAGCTCTCCCTCGCCTGCTTGCTTGCCTGCCTGGATTTCGATCGCATTGCAGCTCATCTCCTCTTCTCATCGAGGTTTGATTTGGATCTCCCTTGCGAATTGTGGCTGAGCGTCATGGATCGAACCCGCAGGGTGAGCATCTGAATCCTCTTGCAATCGTGATTCGAATGGCAGATTTTGGTCACCGAATGTGCACGTTGTGCTTGCGCGAGTCCTGAAACTCGCAATCTGAATCCTAAACGCTGCTTGGAATAGAATCGCTGCTCGTAGGTTTTACCGTTTCGTGCAGATGACGAAGAGAGCCTGGGATTTGACTCTAGCAATAATGCGACCCGTCGTCCTCGTGATTTGAGCCTTTGTGTGGGAGTGTGCGTGTGATTACTTTTTTGTCTGGTGTGGGAAATTGATGGCATTATCCGGAATTCAGAAATGCCTTTCTCGATATCACGTTGCAACGTGTAGCTGTCCATCTTAGGGTGTATACTCTGTGCGTTCTTGATGCAACGCGGCACTAGCTACTTCTTCCTCCTCCTCCTCCTCTCCCTATCTCTCTCTCACGTCTGCTTCTTCCTCTTCTCCTTCTTCTTCTGTGTGCGTGTGTGTGTGTGTGTGTGTGTTTGTTTGACTTTTTTATGCTAGTGTGCTCTTGAAATACTCCTCATTTGTGATTTGTTTTCAATCGCCGTCGGCAATTTTTTCCATTCTTATAGTCAATGTAACGGGTGCACAGAATAAATTCTCGATTTAGCGTATGTTGGACTTAGGATTCGTCCGAACACTCGATCAGAGCGTTATCAGTAGTTTAAATGCGTTTTAAAGAAGTAGGAATGCAGTGAATAGCGAAATTATCAGTTTGGAATCAGTTCATCCTCGTCTTGTCTCTGTCTTTCAAATGACATTTCGAATCTGTGATTACACGCTAGACGGAAAACCACGATTCACTACATGATTTTATGCCTATTCCTGCACATCTTGAATTTATACATTTCATGATTCCATCTAGATCTATTTCGATATTTCTGAATGGATTGGCTGGAAGTTTGCCTTTGTCACGCAGCGCTAAAGCAGTCAAGAAATCCTAGAAATGAGCAAGTACCATGAGGTTTTTGTTTCAAGTAGAGATGAATGTTTAAGGAAGGACTCGTTCCTCCTGTCCGTATAGGGGGTTCCCGAATTCTGATTCACTGCCTCGCTGTCGATTACTGCATCGGATTGCAAGTTGACATACGGATTTGTGTTAGGTGCTCCACATTAACTATTTTGTTATTGATTCCCTTTAAATACTCATTGGTGTGTCTAGCGTTTGCTTATTGGTGTTGATTTCGATCTTCAGAATGCTATACACCACATTTTGCATTTCAGGATTGTTTGGTTTAATGTACAATCCTTGTCAGTAATTTTCTTTTATCTTGCAGATTAAATTTTCCGAACAGCAAACAGGGATGGCTGTTTCGTCAGAGATTTAGACAATTGCTGATTACCTGACTAGAGAAGGTCGTAGTTTCACTTCTCTGTCATGACTTATTTATGCTTGAGTAACAACACCTTCCGTCCTTGGTTTTCCTGATCATAGTTAGAGGTTGTCCACCTGAGACATCCAGGAGCCTCACGTGCTTTTGGGCGACACTTGTTTACAGGGTCAGCATTTATGGTAGAAAGATGTCCTGACTTCAATCTTTTGGGATACGGCAGCAGACTGATGCGGTCGTAAACCAGTAATTATGATTAATGTTTCGTCAGTGTAAGTTTGATTTTTAAGCTTTGCTTTACTTTTTCTTTTCCTTTTTTTTCTGTCAATGATAATTTTTTTGCTTGCATTGCAATTGAGTGCGAAAATTTGATGCAAAAATTGCCTACGATGCTTTATTCCTTACACAACAACAGGGTTCCTTAGATTGTTGGTTGGCCATGGCAGGGTTGTATTTGGTTCAGGATTTAGATTGGATACCGATTCCTGGATTGCTTTAGTTATGCAGTTCCTGCTTGGAAAATAAAATCAATGTTAAGACTGTAAAATTCAGTGTTGTATTTCGTTCAAATTGGCCCATCAGACTGCTTCTATGTCTTGGCCGTGCAACCATAGGCATCTTCTTCACTGTCGCCACCATATCTAGCTGTAGTTCCAAAGGAGTGAGCAATCTTATAATTTGTCTGAAGCAGTGTGAGTTTTATCACAGGTGAAATTGAGTACTTGCCAGAAGACCGAGTGCATCGACTTCTGCAAACATTCGGTTTTTACACAACGTAACGATGGAAGAGGTGGAGGTGGAATCCCATAAACGTGTCGACCCATGGCGGGATGTTGTTTACCTTCCCAGGTATGAAGATGAAGATCCTGTCTCAGGCCCAACATCAGATTATGGGGGTGAGGATTACTCAGAACGTGGATATGGACTTGAGGATAGTGACAATCTAGATGGCCATGGTGATGATGGAGAGCTTGCCATGACGGATGCTGAAGTAGAGTCTATCCTCTCTGCTGCCCCGGACCTTCCTGAGGAGTCCGATTTTTCCGCAATCGCTAATGGCTCTTACTCTAACTTGGATCATGCACCTTCAGAAAATTCTGGGGGAGCTTCAACACCAGCACAAACCCCTATGAAGGATAACAATAAGACCAAACTCACAGAGGCAACTCTAAATTCTTTGAGGCAGAGCGTATCTGCTGCACTACAAAACCAAGCTCCATCATCGCCAAAACCTTTTCTAAGGTCTTCCTCATCTACAGCAGCTACCCTCCGATCGCAAAGCACTACTGACAACAATGGTGGCGCTGCGAATGGAAAGAGTGAGCGTAAACTTGGACCGCCAATAATCTCAGTTCCTCCAGTCATAAGAAGAGGAGTTCCTCGTGAAGCCTCCATAGGGACGAGCACCTTAAGGTCCTCAGCAAATACCACGCGGCCTAGCACAAATAATTTGAAGCCTGGTATGAGCACAAGTGCAAATCGGCCTTCGGTTGGATCTAGCGCTATCACTGGGTCGCGCAAACCCTCCCGAACAGCGGATCCCCGAAGATCCTCCACAACTACTCTGCCTACTCGTTCAGCAGGTGTTTCCTCTGGAAACAATCTTCACAAAGTGACCTCAATGTCAAAATCAGTTGATCTTCCATCTTCCTCAAAAGTGAAGCAGTTAGCGTCGTCAGTTCCAGTATTGAAAGCCTCAGGACGCAGGGTCACTAACTCCTCGGCTGCTTCACCACACACACCGGGGAATTACCTTAAGAGGACGAGTCCAACCGTTGCCGGAGATAAGCCTTCGAACGATTCAAGTACCAAGCCTTCCAAGAAAACTCCTCCATCTCCAGCAGAACCTCGGGTTTCAACAAGTTTACAGACTTCATCCCGTGGCAGTGGAATACCTTCTTCCCCCACCTCTATTCGCAAGCCACCGGCAACAAATGGCATGGGGGGCCGAGAAACGAAGCCAGAAACGGTGAAGAAGAAGATCACCTCATCACCATCTCCATCACCATCTCTAGGAACGAGAAGGGCATCAATCTCTGAGCCTGTTAGGAGGAAATCCGCTTCGCCTTCTCTCTCGAGTCCAAGTACCTTGAAGCCATCTCCCTCCGAAAGACGTTTGAGCCTGAGCAACCCGAAGCAGAAAACCTCTACGGAGAAACTGTCTACAAATATTCAAAGCAGAACGACCACCAAGTCATCTCCAGTGGAGAGACCTTCATCTTCTCCTAATGTTGAGAAGTCTTCACCGGGATCGGTTGTAACTCCTAATCCTTCAAAGATTATTGGCAAGCCAAAAGCCTCATCGAAAACTTTGGCTCCTAGCAATAGCTTTAGAGATAGGACCCCGTCACCAACGCCTTCCAAGCCATTATCTGCTGATCGAGGCCCTAGTATGCTATATCGTAGCAAAATTCCCTCGCTCATGCCTTCTAAACCACTATCTGCTAATCGAGTTCCTACTACCCTAAGCCGGAGCAAATCCCCATCTCCAACACCTTCCAAGCCCCTACCTGCTGATCGAGGCCCTAGTATGTTGTACCGGAGCAAATCCACCTCGACAACGCCTTCCAGGTCGTTACCTGCTGATCGAGGCCCTAGTATGCTGTACCGGAGCAAATCCCCCTCACCGGCACCTTCTAAACCGTCGTCTACTGATCGAATTCCTGGCATGCTAAACCGGAGCAAATCTCCCTCACCGATGCCTTCTAAACCATTGTCCACTGATCGAGGCCCTGGCATGCTGAACCGGAGGAAATCCTTGGGTGCTGATAGTCCAAATGTACGCCCAGGTATTTCCCTAATCCCCTCTGTCAAGAAGTCAGAGGCTAGTGTCACGGTTGACACTTGAAGAATTTCAAACATTGAATTTATTTTTAGGAAGCAAACAACGTTAGTGAGCTTGTTAGTGTGTTGTTACTCTTCTTGTTCTGTAGTTTATCTTTGTACCCTTTTTCTTAAGTGGGTATATTTGAAGCTTGGGTCCTACTAGATTTAGTTTGAAAGTCATTTACTGGAGGACGAATCTAGGTGCGCAATGGAGGTGGGGTGTAGATGCCAAGTTTCAAGTGTAACATGAAGACTACTCTTTGTTCTGTTTCCCTAGTCTGTAGTACTGGATTGTGCCCAATTTGCAAACCAGTTAGAGTGTAGTGTAATTCACTGCTTGTCAGCGGTTCACAAGTGAAAACCTATCTTTCACATACTGAAAATAATAAAAGATTTAGTATTCATTGTGAAGCGAGTTCATTGTGAAACCAGATGGCTGCGCAGTTGCGTCTAGGCTCCAGTTTGGAATTACATTGTTTGCGGCAATGACATTGACTTGACTTGCTCTAGACAAAACATCGAAACGTACTTCACTACATCTAGCATAAGTGTACATATATTTTTCCACTACTCTTTGCATTGTTCAAGTAAATTTTATATCAGTTCAAGTGTGCAGTACGTATGCAATTTTTGCAATGACTGGAGGACATCAACAGAGTTTCGCAATTGTGTTTAAATTCACAATTGTTGAAATTTCGTAAAGATCTTTACATGGTATTTTGGATATTTCAAACTACCAAATTCAATCCAATCCGAATATGCAATTCTATGGATTTTCAATTTGTACAATTGAAAGTACATGGATTTGTTTTTGTACATTTTATTAAAAATGTGTACCTAGCACCTAAAAGAAATATACACACACTAATACAACTCTGTTTTTTTAGTTGCTTGTCTCAATATAATGTAAGGTGCTGTATATTGAAGATGGCATCATTTAATGATAATATCATGTAAGTTTTTTTTTTTTTTTTTTTTTTTTTTTTTTTTTTTCTCAATTCACAATTCTTAATTAAATTGGTGTTACTCAATTTGATTAAAAGTTTTTTTTACTCTCAATCTTCACTAATTTTTGTTTTAAGAAAATATGTTGTTTTGGTTGTTAATAGTTCATACAAATCTAAAACACAGTGATTTACCAACACTCACAAATAAAAATGATTACATTTAGACACAAAACACGAGAATCCACCAAAGGCAGATTTCTAGACAATATTTGAAACCAAACAATAACAAAGATGATGCAAACATGAATGTAAATATCAACATCTTTACAAAAAATATTTGTGAGCTTTTCAGAAACAATGAGCATTTCTTATTTTTTATTTTTTAACAAATAGATGAAATGTTGACTGGTGTTTAAGGTCAAAGATGTGGGTGGGGGTTTTGCTTTCATACGGGTCATGGTATTGTCGCCCTGAAGAGCTAATTAAGCAGGTGAGAAAAGTTCCCTTTCTGCCCTCCTAACCCTAGCCCCTGCGCCTTTAGGAGGGGAATAACACGGTATTGGGTTTAAGGCGGAATTGGGTGCTGCGGTCACCAGATGAGAAAAATAAAGAGATTGCATTTCGCCACTGTCGCACAGTCACTGGTGTCTGATTCATTCACCTCTATTAATGTCGGTTTATCACCGACTCACTCTTTAGTGTTTTCTCGCTCTGTTCCAACTGAGTAAACTCTGGGCTGTTTGCTTTTTTCGTACATATATATATATATATATATTCTATTCTTTTCTGTTCTCTTGGTGAAAAACACTTTGAGAACACATCACAGTGGATTTTTTTCAGTATGCCAATCCAGACAGGGCAGAATAAAGACAGCATCAGCAGAGTGGACAGTCCTGTTCTGAACCCTTTGTACATGTCTACACCTGGGAATGAGATTCAATTCTAGGTTTAGGATTTTTAGGTTTAGGGTTTTGCCCTTAACTTCATCTACGTAAGCTAAACCCTGCAATAGCTTCACTGTGTATATGATATTTGCTGCCAAATTACAGTTGTCTCAGTGAATGTCAAGATTCTTTTGTGGGTTCTTTAAGCTCTTCTTCACATGAACATAATAAATCATTTCTTGATAATTCCCCAAACAGCTGGCTCCATATTATTCTTTACAAATGGAATGAAGAATGAAAGATTCTAAGCTTAGCACAAACTTAACAAATGCAGATGTACCAATTCACATTGTGATCTTCATAACTCAAAAAAGATTGAACCCATGGGTATGGGGAGCTGTGTGTTCTTGTATCTCTTAGGCAACATTTCATCTTTTTATTGTAAAAAAGTTGATGTCAAACTTTGGTCAGCTGGAGATGGGGAAGCCAATCCAAGCCCAAGTGATCAGTCCCATGTGGATGAGAAAACATTTTCCACATTCAGTCCCATGGGTTTTTGTACAATTCGTACCGTCCAACCAGGTTTAGGGGGTCTTGACTGAGGGCCTTTTTCCCAAGCTTTGAAGTGGAGTACAGAATTTACTACAATTCCCATCATATGTCCTCTGTACTCCACAGTACAACTAGCAGTTAGTTTTATGAGAAGCATGTAAGCACCTACCATGACTTATCAGGCAAATTGACTACAACCCTCACTCACAAACAGATGGATGAGATCTGGTTTTAGGATGTGAATTTTACTAGTACCATAAGCTAGGTGGGATGATGGGTGGGTTGCAACTAAATTGTCCCTAAAATATTAAAAAAAAAAGAATATAATTTCAATAAAAAACTACAAGAGTTCATGTAGAGATCACCATGGAACTGCAAAAGAAATTGCCATGGAATCAACAACAAAGAGTTGGCTTTAGTTATTGAACTAATCAAAGAGAGAAGAGGGATTACTACCAACTGTAGAATTACCAGAATAGATAACACGAGATCAACGTTGGCTGACTGACCCTCATGTTGCAACATATGAGGAAAAAGATAAAACTAAGGAAAAAGATAAAAGGAGGAGGAAAAAGGCAACGCAAACACTCCATAGTGCACCCAGTGTAGGATCTGACGACTCACGAAGAAGAACAGAGGGATCAATCCGGGGTATCAGATAGAGGCAGGTACATATCTCGACCCTAGATCCGGGCATGTCGTCCCGCCCGGTGCTTCGACACGAAAGTTGATCGTTGACGAGAGGAGGCAATGAACGTCGGGCTTGTTTGGATTTTTCTGAATTCCTCGTGCTGCAAAACCTCCTCGCATGGGTCCTCCTTCCGTGTGCCCCCCCGTTCTGATTCATGTTGCAAAATCGCTTCCCTTCGAGCATTCGTAATCAAAATTATTGCCTACATTACAATCGTCACGGATATCGATCGCTTCCTTGACGAGGAACTTCCCCTGCGCCCTCGACGGCGTCTCACCTGTGCCTCGCGGTCAACAACAGCCGCGCTACCATCATTACGGCTGTCTGTCAAGTTGCGGAGGAAGCGGAAGAAGAAGAAGAAGAAGTTGAAGAAGGAGTTGAACGGAATCTGACGAAAATTACCTTCCATTGCCGTCAACATGTTGCAGCGGACTGGGATGAGAGGGCTTTGATGACTAGGTTGTCGAGTCGTTGGTTGCTTTGAACGTGGTTTGGGTTTGGGCGGGGGCGGGGTGGTTTGATTTTGAGATTTTGGAGCGATGTGGTCGTGGGTTTGAAGGGGCAAGGATTGATTTGGAGTTGAACAGTGGGATGAGTTCTTGTTGGGGTGCTTTTGGGGATGATGGGACAGGGATATAAGAGGCGTAATTTTGTCAATAGAATCCGAAGTAAGAGATGAGTTTTTTTGGGTTGATGATGGAGTTGTTGTTGGAGGTGGAGAGGGGGTGTGTTGAGGAAGGGAGAGGTGGGAAAGGGAGAGAAGATGCTGGTGTCTTGATTGGGCTGATGGAAGTTGGGAAAGGTACATTGTTTCGTCTTTGCGGCGTGCGAGTTGCGTCTTGGTACCCCTCTTTGATTTGCGTTATGATTGTTCTACTTTTGTCCGTGACACGTCGGGGAAATTCAGTGGAATGGACGACATCGCATGTTCTGTACACTCCAATTGATCACGAGTTTGTGTTGACCCTTTGTGCTAATTTGGAAGTCCTTTTTTTTGGAGTAGAGAATAATGTGGATTCTTGAGGTTTCTTACTTGCCGTCCCTGCACATCTTGTGAACACAGGTTTTACGATTCCGGTGTTCTGTTTGATTAAAATTATACCATATGCATCTCCTGCGCTCTCCCAGTTTTCGTTGCTCCTTCGTAGGTCGTGTTGTGGACTTCATCTCCAGAATGGGAAAAATGTCCTCGAAAGTCGCTCTTCTTGTCAAGTCGAGGCACGAGTGCAGTGTTTTTAACTTCAATTTGTTTGCTGTTGAGTTTTAGAGTGTTGGTGAGCTCCTCCACACGTTCTAGGTCGACTTTTCCCTCATCTGATGCTATTGTTGTGAGTTAGACGTATGGAAGGTTATCAGTCCAAACGCACTGAAACCTTCCTCATATTCAGGGTCGAGGAGCAATGTAACTATGCCCAATCAACAGGCGCCCACATGGAAGGCGGCCCTGTGTTCGGGCAAGCCCAAGATTGAGTCCTACGAGATCAACAACCTTCTATATGCAAATGTAGGTCTTCCCAATGTTCGTCGCATGGTCACCACTAATCGTTGGATGTAGCGTAGGCGTCTCATATCGGTTTGGATTCACCGTTTATAATGGCGATGTGAAAAAAACGATTTCAGGTCCAGGGACACACTGGCGATTGACTCTGTCTTGGGATTCTACAGCATGATTCTGTCTCAGGCTCGCTTTAGACTATCGGTAGGACAAAACTAAGCTTTTCAAATCAACTTTTCTCCTGGACTTTTTCCGCCGAGCACCTCAAAGTAGTCTGGCGACTGGCCAAGTTTTGACCCCACTTATTAGCGTGGTATGATCAGACAAACCCCATATTCGGGACAGTCTGAAAGCGTGTGGAAGAAAACTTATATATCATTCAATAAGATGCCTCAGACAACATTTCCTTCTGATAGTCTTGAACTGAGTATGTTAGTATTCCACGTCCATGCATCGATCTATCGTGATGTAGGTCCTACACTTGTAGCTGTCGAACAAGTTTGAGCAGTGGAGACATCCTTGGTTCTCAATTAAATTCTGTTTACAAGTATGTTGGTCACGTGCTAGGGACTTCGAAATCTACAGCACGCCCATTAGATGTTTCCACTAATGTTTCCCGCATAGTAACCGCTTGATAACTAGAACTGCACTCTTCAATATTGTCAGATGAAGCGGAGGAATGAGTCCGAAGAAAGACACGGAGTTCAGATGAATGGTTGGAACGGGCACTCGAATTCTGATCATAGCCATGCGCCTACTCCCTCAGGTCCACGAGCGAGAGCCAGCCGGTCGAAGACGGTGAAGCAGACCAAGAATTGCCCATTAACTCCAGGACATTCAGGCATCCGTAGGATTCTATTCATGAGCTTATAGTTTAAGAAGCTGGTGCTATTGAAACACTTCTGGTAGAGTGAACTGGTGCAAATGCTTTTTCTCTAGTAGGGTTTAGGATTGTAATGAGTCTCTCTGGCTTGGATGACTATGTCATATAACAATTTTATTAGTTTGTTTGCGATGGAGTCGAATTTTTCAAGGGATAAAGCCGCTCAATTTATTTCTGAATTCACTGGGATGACTTACAGGATCTCCCACAAGCAGTGCACCGACTCCAACAAGCAGCTGTCGCTATGACAGCTCACTAGGTGTTATAACCTTGCTCCTGGAACTTCTCATAATGTTTTTTAATGTATACATGCCTTCTTATTCTGATTCTGGGCATGATTAGTGAAATCTGAGAGAATTTTTGTATGAAGTTGATATGCGGATTGTAAGATAGCGATTCTTTTATGAAAGGAGGATCAGTGGTATACAGTTGTTTCTTATCTGACATTTCGGTTACCCAGGTCTCCTGACAAAGAAGTTCATTGAACTTATTAAGCAAGCAGACGATGGTGTATTGGATTTGAACAAGGCTGCAGATACTTTGAATGTTAGTGTTTCTGTCTGGCTTTCTCTCACCTCAATTCGTTACAAAGTTCTAATTCTAATGCCCAAACCGTAAGTTTTGATTACTAACTGCTTATTACTTAATACTAGCATATCGGTCAATGGGAACTGGCACATGATGCTATGATATGCAGCAAATCGTAGTGTGTATGTGTGTGTGTGTGACTGTGTCTGAGAGAGGGAGAGAGAGTGAGTTGATTTAAATTTATTATATCTAGTATCTACTGGCTGATAGTGTTAGGAATCCGTGGTTTTACCAGGTACAAAAGAGAAGAATTTATGACATCACCAATGTTTTGGAAGGGATCGGGTTAATTGAAAAGAAGCTGAAAAATCGGATTAGATGGAAGTCAGTAAATTTATCTGCTTTTTCAATGAAATAACACTGCAAGTTAAATTGTTGGCATTTTATATCCGCATTTTTTTTGAAGAAGAGCAGGAGTTGTACAGTCGTGTACAGGTTTTAAGAAGTCTAGTTACTTTTGCTAAATGTGGGTGTAGGAGACTTGGAATGGCGCGAAATGCTGATATCAAGGATGATGGAGCAGGAACACAGGTATGTCCTTTCAAGGGTGTTGAAGATTTCTGTTTCCTGGTTGATGCTATGACTCGGTTTAGAAATAAGCACATGTATAGGTGAAACGAGAGATTTTACGACAGATCTAAGTGTTCCAATTGATAGACAATATTCTGTTTTGGTGCAGACTGAGGTGGAGGATCTGCTCAATCAAGAATCAAATCTTGACGAGAGCATCAGGCATGCACTCTATTTCATCCTGGAATTTTTTCAGGTTCTATTGTCAACCGTAATTTCTACATCTGCATCATGGTGAGGAACAGCTTTTGACAGCTATTCTATGTGGCTTGCAGTGAAATAAGGGAGCAGTTGAAGAACTTAAGTGAAGACGATCACAATAAACAGTGAGGCTTTTCCCTGTGTGTTAGCTGTGGTCAACAATCATGAGGTTTGATAAGGGTCATGGCTGTTTGTTTTATTCCTATTCAATTTAGATTTTGAGAATCTTGCCCCCTAATGTGAACAGTATATGGGGACTGTATTAAGCTGGACTTTATGAATCCAGATTGATTGAAATATTTTATATTTCGAATTTTTCTCCTGTTCAGATGGCTCTATGTCACAGAAGACGACATAAAAAATTTGCCCTGTTTTCAGGTGAGCACATCTGTTTTTAATGCATCTTACTTATAAAATCATTTTTTGTAAACTAATCTTGGCCTAGCTCCCTACTTCGCTTTGGTTATGAACCTCGTAATATTTCTAGAACTCGTCTTATGTTGTCGTTATTTACAATCTTCATGTTCTTTCGAAGTAGCTGAGAAATACAGATGCTTGGGTTTTGGCAGAATGAGACGCTTATTGCTATCAAGGCACCTCTTGGGACAACTTTGGAAGTGCCAGATCCAGATGAGGTGATTCTAATTCTTAGCCAAGAAAGTGTGTCTTGCTATGTGTTACTACCGCCTCAAATCATGCTTTGTTATCACTGTTTGGGACCTGCTGACACTCTAGGTTCATGCATCAGGCAGTGGAGTATCCTCATAGGCGATTCCAGATTCTGCTTCGCAGCAATATGGGGCCCATTGACGTGTACCTTGTCAGGTTCATGATGTTTTGGTCTTGGGGCACTTGCAATTCAAGAATTCTATGATTCAGTGGAGTGGGTTTGTTGATCCTTTTTGGCTCTGCTGGATCTTAGGATAGGATATCAATAGCCAGCTTGTTGAGTGATATTTATGGACAGGTTTTGAGCATTTTCTCTCCGATTGCAAAATCACGATGTGTTGCAAAATGGAGCTATTAAAGATGATGACCAGGTCTTTCTGTTTCCTTGTCTGATGCAGCCGTTTTGAAGGAAAGTTTGAGGAGATGAACTCCGCTGAGATCCCTATCGAGGTTGAACACCCTGTCCCTCAAGCGGCTGGTCCACCTTCGCCTACTGATGCCATGGATCAAGAAACCATGACCATGTTGCCGGTGGTAGGGTATAGCTTGACAGATTTGGAACCACCAGTCAGCCATGAGCCAGCATCGCAGAGCTCGGAGCTGATCAGTTCTCATCCCGACCTAGCGGGTGGGATCATGAGAATAGCTCCCGCAGAAGCCACTGTAAGTTGCGTGGTACCGTGTATAGAAATGATTATGGTTGAATGGAACGTATCAATATCTATTCCATGACTTATACGTATCAGGATGTTGTCAAACACTCCCACTTTTCAAAGCAGTGCTCACTTTACAGAGATACGTCGTTTGAACATAGATGCTCGTATACCTTCTACTTGTCTATCGATTGTTCTAAGTAGATCACAATTGACAAAAGTCTCGGCTATTTCGCTTCCTTGTAGTCTGTAGCTTCCATCTGCCTACCTGGGCTCTGGTGATTCACTTCGATCAACTCCTAATTTAAGTTTTTGACTATCTTGACTTTTTACTGTTGGATGATGTTTGGGATCAAAATTTAGACGGATACAGACTACTGGTTGCTTTCGGACGCCGGTGTTGGCATCTCAGATATATGGAGGAGTGATCGTATCCTTTTTCCAAAATTTAAGTTACCAAGCTTGAGCTTTTTTGATGAAATACTTATTGAGACTTGCTTCATGCGATCTCAGTCTTTTCTAATCCATGTTTGCATTGACATAATAAGTTTATGATTCGTCTTGTGCTTTTGAATTGAAGGTCTTGGTTAAGTATGTTAGTACACCTTGACTTTTGTTTCTACAGCTTCAAATGCAATGTGGGATGAGGTTGTGAGACTCAATGCAGAATTTGGAAATGAGAACATGGGATCACCGCGACCTCACACTCCGACATCTAGTAATTCGATGGAAGTCGTTCCAGTTAGTTGAACATGGAAGCCTCTAGAATCTGCTAGGCCAACTCGAGTCTCAATTTCACGAGTGCTCGAGGCATGAAGCCTAGGAAGACCTAAGTCCCTCCGCTAAGGTTCGGCGGTGAACCTGCTTGATATGGCTTCAACAGCGCCCCACAAACCTGTACACTACGAACTGATCGAATATCTTCCGGAAAGAAGATGCCAAAATCCTAACAGTTGGTTTGGGCCCTCTGTCCTGCAATTGGAACTAGTTCATGGTCCTGGTAGATGACATTACTGGCTCGTGTTATGCATTCTCTTTGGTGCAAGCCAAATGAGTACGTTCTGTGTAAGGTGCCTGACTTTAAGGATGCAGACGTCCTGAACGAAGAAATAGCAATTCGCTTTTTTGATTCTTTGATAAAGTCCCAGTTGCTTTGACTTTTGGATATGCCTTTTATGGCAAGTGAACCTATTCTGCCAGATGGCATTCTGCGTACAGATTTTAGGCGGCATTGTGTTTGTAGAAGAAATCTTTCTTAGTGCACGCTGTCTAATGCATATGCTGTCACTTCCATTTCAGTCTTGAGGTTGAGGTAAGACAGCGCTATTGTTTAAGATGTTGGCTACTGCTGCCATGGTTGACTGTTGGTTTTCTTGTTGTAAATATTCCCATGCGATACTGAAGCATATATTTTTGTGCGTTAAGATCTGAAGAAAAATAGTATGATGAATCATTAATCTCCTTAGAGACGAGGTCGGCTTATCGAAATGCGTTAATTGCAGTTTTTTTTATGGTGCATGTGTTGATTTTGACACGTTATAAAAGTTTTCTGGTTTTCAATTGAACTTGTTTTAATTTGCCTCCTTATCTTCATGCTTTTGTTTTAGAGAAACAGTGCGATATGAGTCACAATATTGTGGGAACATCTAGGTGTTTTTCTCCAATATTGAAAATCTGCAGTTCATTCCCATCTCTAGATATTCTCCTGGATTCTCTGCTCAGGAATTGCTGGGAGTTGTCTAAGGTAGTTTCCTAGATATTGTGAGATCTACTTCAGTTCCTGGGATGACGCTGCTTTGAGGTATGTCACGCATGCACGTCAATTAACCATTGCATGTTGCAATCGTTTAGAAGTGGTCCATCTCTTTTCCATGCATTGTTATCATGTTCTTCCTTGGGCAGTGGCAGAATATTGCAGTGATTCACGAAGTTGAGGATCTATCCGTAGAAACTCTGATGGCTATCTCCTGGGCAAATTACTCGCAGAGGAGTGTGGGAAGCGTTGTAGTGAAGGAGTTGTCAACCTGGATGTCACAAACATTGCCCAGGCTCAATTTTATTTGAGAAATTTCAACATTTGTCCTAGATGGATGAAAAGACCACTACACAACCTTATGAACCATGTCCAATCATATCTCTATCATAAGTACTCTCTTCAAGCATGAAAATGGTTAGTTTGGGTTGCTTATGAACTCGACTCCCTGTCCATCATCCGGAGACTGCAAAAGATAGTAACTAGAGCATTGTAGCTGGCATAATTACTCCGAACTTCACAGCAATATCTTGTATTTTTGGAAAACATCGCTGACTAAGAATACGCCAATCTTGCATAATCGTTTTCACTCACCCTGAGCCAGTCGAAATCCTTGCGTTTAGCCCACATTCTTTTCAAAACCTAATCAACAATGCTGCCCACCAAAGCAAGCATCTGTCAGGGAACTTTTCTGTTACATCAATTTTCGTCGAGAGGTATAGCCCACTGGTCTCCAGACGGTAAGGAGGTTTAAATGATACAAGTGTCTGAAACAAGGCAAGTGACAGTTATTTCCTCTTGGATAATATCATTCATCTTTACTGGCCTAATACGATGAAAGTTCATTCGCTAGAATGTCGTACAATTCAACTAATTTGGATAGTCAACTGCGAAAGCTCGTAGCTACCAAATCTAACCATTATAATGCAAGATATAATGTCAGGACAGAAGTCTGTAATCGCTGAGCAAACTCGGAATTCTACACTTTTGCAATCACGAATTAATAAGCACATGTGATGTATAGCATGACATAACGTCGTCTGCAAACTTGATAACCTCGAATATAATTACTCTTTTATTACTAACCTGGCCGAAACCTGACAAATCAGTAGGCAGCTTCAATAGCGTGCAGTGCCGGTGGCGTGTTGAGCCAGAAACTTAAAAACGATCAGTAGAAGATTCTAGACTCGTAGGAGTATCAATCCAAGAGTAGCGGATATATCGTGCAAATTTAAGTTAAACAACCCCAATTAGTACGAACAATTGATTCCATTCTGGCACCTGAAAACATATGAAAGACTGGAATGGGTGTTACTTCAATGTATGAGGTCTGAACCCGGGAACCATTCAAAGTAGACTTCACACAGTTTCCTTTACAAATCTCTTGCCTTAGCATCCGAACCAAGGTGTGGGAAATGTCTCTCTTGCCTTAGCATCCGAACCAAGGTGTGGGAAATGTCTCTCTTTTCAACATCTTTTGATTATGGGCAACTTTCGAGAACTTTTTTAGTTTGGGAAGTTTTCGGCATAATTCAGAGATAAGTTAGTTTAATGGTTTTGTGGCACGGCTGACTTCATGGAACAGGAGGCCGAGCCACTGAAAATTCTATATCATTGTTGTGCTTGGTTGATGGCAAGAGAATGGTAAATTTGCTGTAGAATCAGAAGCTTCTTCGGTGCATGAATGGAGCACTACTTCGCCATTGTGTGGATGCTACAGATGAAACATTGCTGTGGCCCACAACGATTTCGGTCCAGGTGGTTGGGTCACCGCATCCTTCCAACTTGCAAAACTCTATGATTTGTCTCAAGATTTAGGTGATACTTTTTATACTAACTGAGGATGCAGGTTGCAAGTGTTAAAGCCTTCACAATGAACTGGATAGAGTGCAGAGAAGTTTCGTTTTTTCACTCGCATCATATTCTGCAGGGTTTTTTTATCTGACTTTTTTGCCTCTTACGCATGCTTTACAATAAGAGTATTAGGGCATAAGAGTATTACGCTGCAAACTCCATTTTGCTATCTGATTCTAATTTCTTTTATATTTTCTATTTTATTTTTTTCTTGCCTCCTAAGAGGAATTTCTTTGATAGATAAAATTAGTTCCTTGCTTTTGTTTTTATTTAATTTATTTAATTTATTTTTTATTGTATCTTTTTGTACTTATTAAAAAAATGAACCAATATAAGATATGCTCATAATGAAAAAAATTCCTTTAAGTACCATGATATTTCTTGAATCCATATGATCTCTGAGGCTGTCTTTTTGAAGTGGCCTTGTAAATTTGAATCTTTTAAAGCTTGGTTGTGAATTTTTCATAAATAAAACTCATTTCCACAAATTCTTTCAACGATGAAATAGAATCACAGAAGGGCTAAAAATGTCTTAATATATTTTTTAAAACTTAGATGTATAAATCATTATTTTTCTCCAAAGTACCATCTATAAATAATTTAATTTTTATTTGTATTTAAAAAAAACTTATTCCAAAAATAAAACCTAGAAATTAGAATACCATAGAAGAAAAAACATTAGCTTTGGGGTTGTGTAATTCAATCTATTTTTTTTCTTTTAGAAAAAAATTGCATCCAAAAAGAATATTATCCAGTTTTTAAACTATAATAACAATGAATACTATCAAAAGTCCATGTCTTGTTACAGTAATCCTTAAAACTTATGATTTTTATTTTTATTTTTATAGTTACAAGTAAACATCATTAGAAATTAAAATAATCTTTAAAATAATAAAAACTATTATTGTATAATTTTACAACCTTATTAGCTTAGACACAATAGTTAATTATAAGAAATATAAGATCTTGCTATTTTGATATATTTTGAGTTTTATAAAATAATAAAAAATTTTAAAATTAAAAATATAAAATTATTTATTATATACCAAACTAATTCTTATATAGTGTTAAAAATAAGACATAAACAATGGACCTCATTTGTAAATTCTCCTATATCTAACATCAAATTTTCTATAAAAAGAAGTAGTCTACTATCTTAAAAAAATATCATTATTTAAAAATTTAAATATTGGTTTAAAAGTGAATAATCTGTAATCTTTAAAAGCATAAGAATATTTATCATAAAATAGAATAATCTATTAGTTTAAAAATAAAAACATCTAAAATAAATTAGATATTTTGTCAAATTGACAAGGATATAAATCATGATAGAATTCTAAAAAAATATATATTTATATATTATTAAAGAATTAAAAAAGTAAAAAAAGTAAAAAAAGTAAAAACACTTATAAGATAGAAAAGTATCACAAAGTCTACCTTTAATTACATAGAATTTAGAAAGTTTTGAACCAAGATTAGACTATAAGAAAAATATTGATAAGATTAAAAATAGCCTCAATCTTATTTTTAAACACATCATTCTTTTATTCTATTAGTTTTAATTTGTCTACTATCTAGATCCTTGTCATGGATATATATCTACTATAATTATTATCTAAATAATATGAATGAATAGAAGTAGGTAAAAGTAGATTAATTTCATAATATCTTCTAAAAAAGCTTCCTAGAAGCTTCGTAGACACTGTTTTGACTTTACATGTATTTGTAATTGATTGATAGATTAAAAAATTTGTCAAGAAGTTAAGCACTTGCGACATGTGTTGGTAGCTTCTGAAACAAGCTAACTATATGGTGCCCATATAAAAAACTTGCTTTGCAAGTTAAGATACGTGTCATATAAAGTCAACATATTTTTAGAGGTCCTATAGAATATTGCCACATAGATCCTAAATAGATAGTATATATAAAAGCAAGAGTAAAGCCTTCTTCACTCTTGTCAATTCTTTTCTTGTTTTTAGTCTAATTTCAAGAGTCTCTAGTTTCTTTATCTTTTGGCAATAGCCATTCCACTTTTTCTCTTAATATACATACTTCTCTATTTCTATTTTGTCATATTTCTTTGAGAGAATTTTACTTATTTATTTGTTTTCCTCAAATTCTTGTCGTAGACAGATTGACGAGAATATACTTATAATATCAGAGCTTTGTCTTTTTTTGATTAAGAGTGGATTATACCTTTCTCTTGATAAGACTTAAACGTATTAGGAATTACAAATTATCCTCTTCTAAATTGATATTGTCTTTAGTATTTATTTATTTATTTATTTATTTTTATTTTCAAGTATTTTCTTCTATTTATCTTGAGCAATATTAGACATCTTTTCTTCTTTAAGTGTTATCATGGCAAAGCTTCTTGAAATGAAAAGTATAATAGTATAAATGCAAGAGCAATTGAGGGAGTTAATGCTTGCAATGTATCAATTTAATTTACCACCATAGGAAGCAACAAAAATAGAAATGAACGAAGATATGGAGATGATTGGAGCTACTTTAACATCTACACCAAATCATATCCCTTCTCCTATAGTAGAATATCCTTTCAATGTTAGAGAACCAAAGATTCCACTGTTTAGAAAGTTTGATGGCATAAGATTAAAGTTTCAAGGTTTTATCAATCAAGCACAACTTGTGATTGAACTTCAACTCCAAAGCTATTCAACTCTTGGATTGCAAATTAGATTCATTAGTATACTTCTATCAAGTTCATCATTATCATAATTTTCATCTTTTTTTGAATATCAAGATCCAACATTAGATAATTTGAAGGCTTTTGTGGTAGAATTTTGATCCATGTATGGAAAATATGACACAATTTGTGGTGCAATCAATAAGATGTATATTTTATGACAAAGCAATTGATCTGTAACGTTATATGCTTCACAATTTTGAAAACTTGTAATTAATATTAAGTAGAATGATATTACACTTATTAGCTATTTTTTTTATGAATTACAATATGAGGTAAAAAAATATTGATACTCAACTTACTTCATCTTCAAACATTGAGTCAAGCAATTGACTTTGCTGAGAGGTGTGATAATCAACTTTTTGAATTTTGATCTAAAAGTTACATAAGTATACTTCAATGTTACTATAATTCAATGACAATGTCAATGTATTCTCAATACACACATTTAAAAGTAGAGGATATGCAAATTGATGTAGTACATTTCAAAATTCTTATTGAATAAAAGAAGATTTTTCATCATTAGAAAGGATTGTGTTTGTATTGTAGAGAACCTAAACATACTACTCAACATTATCCAAAACAAGTGACGCAATTATAAAATAAAGAGTAGAGCCATCAAAGAAGCTAGTATGTCAAAAAATATGTTTGTCTAGCTATAATAAGAACAATGTGGCTAGAATCTTATACAACATCTAAAAAAGGTCCTATTCTCTCATCAAGAACCTTCTCTTTGTTTTACAATAAATATTATTTTAGGACCTAAACATCATAAAGCCTCTACCTTGTTAGATTTAAGAGCCTCAATATGTTTCTTAGATGAAGAATTTGCTAAAAGACCTAGCATATTTTTAATAAAGAAAAGTAAACCTACTTACATAGACGTCATAGATGGTCGTCCATTCTCTTCAAAAAATGTTATTCATGAAATCCTTCTTATAGAAGTAACAACTAATGGTTATAGTAGCTTTGTAATATTTAATATCATTAGATCTTTCTTTAATCCAATCATTTTAGATTTATCATAGCTAAAAAAATATAATCCAAAAATAGATTAGATTTCTTATAGTCTTGATTTTTTTGAAAGTATAACTAAGAGTATAGTTTATTAAATAAAAAGTTATAAGTCTATTACAATTAAACCTATATTTGTAGATGTAAGTACTTTCTTGCATGTTGCAAAAGAAGGATTATCTTGTGTCATTTATGTTTCATCTATTTTTAATAGTAGAAAGACTCTAAGTGGCATTTCAAGCCAATATCAAGATTTTAAAGATGTACTTGAGAAGAAGAATGCAGATACTCTATCAAAATATCATTCTTATGAATGTTCAATTGACCGTCAAGAAAAAACTCAACTATTCTTTGGACCAATTTATAGTTTATCAAAAAATGAGTTTGCTAAATTCAAGGAGTATATTAAAGAAAATATAGCCAAAAACTTCATACATTATTTCAAATCTCTAGTAAAAGCTCTAATTTTATTTGTGAAGAAAAATGATGGATCATTGCAGATGTGTGTCAATTATTGAGAACTCAATAAAATCACCATCAAGAATAGGTACCTACTACCTTTAATATGTAGACTTTTTTATTAGTTGAATCAAGCTAAGATCTATACAAAAATAGATCTATAAGGAGCATACAATCTGATATGCATAAAAAAAGGAGATGAATGAAAGACTGTATTTTAAATAAGGTATGGACATTTTGAATACAACATCATATCTTTTAGACTTACAAAATGTACTAACTTTCCAACATCTAATGATATTTTTTTAGATTTTTTAAATGATTTTATTATTTATTATTTAGATGACATCTTAATCTATTCTAAGAACACAAAAAAATATGAACTTCATGTTTGTCATATATTACAATAATTAAAAGATGTGAGACTCTATACCAAGATAAAAAAGTATATATTCCATACTATTCAATTCAATTTTTTAGAATATATTATTTTAAATAATAGACTTATGATAGATCCTAAGAAAATTCAAACCATTATGGATTGAAAGATCCTAAAAATGGTAAGGGATGTCGAATGTTTTCTAGGATTTGCCAACAACTAATGGATCTTCATGAAGAATTTTTCTTAAATTTCAGCTCCACTAACATGTTGACTTGTAAAGTCAAACTTCAATAGAATTAAGAAGTGGAAGTAATATTTGAAGCTTTGAAGACAATCTTTATTTTTTTACCAATTTTATATTGTATTGAATTTTTTAAGCTATTTTTTATAGAAAAAAATGCATCAAATTTTGCTTTGGATGCCATATTATTACAAATAGAAATAGATGATAAACTTCACTAAATAGCTTTTTATTTTAAAAAAAAATTTAGTAGCTAAAATCAACTATAAGATTTATGACAAAGAACTTCTTGTAATTGTCAATTTATTTTAAGAAAAGCGCCATTATCTACAAGGTACTTATAATCTAGGCATTGTTTATACTAACCATAAGAATCTTGAATATTTTATGTCAGTATATATTTTGAATTATTGCTAAGTCCATTGGAGCATGTCTTAATCAAGATTTGATTTTAAAATCACTTATCAATCTAAAAAATAATAAGGTTTATGAAATGTACTTTTTAGATATTCTTATCTTGCATCAAAAGAAGGAGATACATCTTTTGATCAATAAAAAATGATTTTCTCGAAGCCGGAGCACTTTCATCTTTGAGCAATAAAATCAATATTAATTGTTGATTCAATCCTTGTGAAGAGAATTCAAATATGTCTTTTGATCTTTTTATTCATGATATCAAGAATCTTTCTTCTAAGTCTCATGATGCTTTCAAGTTTGAATTCAAAACAACATGCTTTATTTCAAAGGTCACCTATATATTCTAAAAAGATAAACATATTTATATATTCTTAAAGTATATCATCACTTTTTAACAGTCAAATATTTTGGATATAACAAGACTTTAAAACTTATATCTAGAATTTTTTGGTGGCTACAAATTTAGAAGGTAGTGAAAGACTTTGTTTAATCATTTGATATTTGTTTAAGATCATAAACTCCTTTTCATTGATTCTATGGACTTTTTCAATCATTATCCATTCCAAAACAACCATGGTCTTTTGTTTCTATAGATTTTATCATGAATCTTGCAATCTCAAGTTCTCATAACTCTATACTTGTGATAGTAGATCATTTCATCAAGATGGCACATTTTATACCATATACAAAGCTATCATTGGTGAAGAAACAACCAAGCTTTTCCTTGATAACATCTATTGCTATTAAGGATCATCTAAGGATATTATATTAGATAAAGAAACTCAATTTTTATTAAGATTTTAGAAAATACTTTTTAAGATTTTAAAAGTGGACATAAAATTATCTTTGGCTTTCCATCTTCAAATTGATGGATAAAAAAAGTATGTAAATCAAGTTTTGAAGCAATATTTGAGGTTTACCATTAATTACCAATAAGATGATTGAACAATTCTTTTGCCATCGACAAATTTTGCTTACAATATCATGGTATATTCTTCTATGCAACAAACACCTTTCTTTACTAATTATGGTTATTATTTATAACTTATTATTTTTGACTTTTTAAAAGTTAATAATCCTACAATAAAAGATTTGATAAATCATTTATTTGAGCTACATTTAACAATGAAGGCACAACTAAAAGAGGCTCAAGAACAACAAAAAAACAATATTAATGCTTATTGCAAGGAACAACCTATTAAAGACATGAACTGGAAGAAGATGCATAAACTTAAAAAATTTGTATTAAAAAAAGCCATAAAATAATAATAAAATAATATGTATATTAAAAAAAAACTAGAATGGCTATTGATAAAAGACAAGGAAATTAGAGATTCTTAAATCTAGATTAAAAGTATGAAAGGAATTGACAAGAGTGAAGAGGGCTTCATTCTTGCCTCTATATATACTATCAAACTAGGAGCTACATGGCAATGTTCTATTGGATTTCTAATATGTGTTGACATTGTAAGACACATGCTTTAGCTTATAAGGCAAGTTTTCTATGTATAGGCTACATAATTAACTTGTTCTTTAAGCTACTAATATGTGTGGTACATGGCCAATTTTTTTACTATATTTCTAACCTAAAAAATTAATTATAGATACCTATAAAGTCAAAATAACGTCTATGAAGCTTCTAAAAAGCTTGTAGAGAAGATATTATGGAATTAACCTATTTTTATTTAAATCATATAGATAATTATTGATTTATATGTATATGTCCATGACATTACTCCTTCATTCTAGAAACAAATTCCACGAGGAATAGTCTTCATATATTGAAGAAATCTAAGATGCAGCAAATTATATTTGCTACATACTCCAATCTTTGTTTTCTTTGAAGATAGTTGATAGGCCTTCTTAGCCATCGATAGTGTCTTATACCAAGGTAAGAAGACCAGCCTATTATTTGGTTGTTATTGAGGCCTTCATAACTATTTTCAAATAAAATATTTGGAACACTGTCAGAAATTGTTCTTACCTCTAAAAAAATCACCAAACATTTGAAGTCTCTTTCAAGGTCGTGATACCAAATATGTTGTATCTTGAAGGTTGTGACAATTCCAATGACTTATTTGGTAAATGTGTAAATGTAAGCTCTTGAATTGAATCTGCTAGTTGTTGATTCTTTATCTCCTTAGCATTACAAATACATAGAAGCTATAAAGAAAGATACAAGGTAAAATAAAATCTTTCTTAAACCTTGTTTCTTTTATAGCAAAGACTTATTATTCTTCAACTTGATTTAGATAGATATCATCAATGAAAAGCCTTGACTATCTTTGCTATATTTGTAAGATTTTTTACTAGCTCACATGTGCGTTCACTAATATCATATTTATACTAATGGATAAGATATTTTAATTTATTTTGGCGTTGCCTTGAGTTGAACTTCTTTTACTTCAAACTTTTCATTATTATCCACTTCTATAGGAAGAGGTAGAATTTGTCTTCTTCTTGGTATGTTCATAGACTTATATGATTCAAGAAGAGATATGTAAAAGACAAGATGGATCTTCATTGACTCTAGTAGATATAATGAATAAGCAAATGGATTGATTTTTCCACAAATAAAAAAAAGATTTAAGCTTGTAACAGTCCAACTTATCACAAAGGCAAGTAGTCTTGATATTACAACAAAGCAACCATACCTTGTCACCTACATTGAATTATAGTTGTTCATTTTAATAGACATCCACGTTGATCTTTTGTCATTCTTGAGCTTCATTTAATTGCACCTTCATTGTTGCATGTAGCTCTGACAAATAATTTGTCAAATCTTTTGCTGCAAGATTATTATCTTTTAAAAAGTCAAAAATATTAAGTTATGGATGGTAACTATAATTGGCAAAAAAAGGTATTTGTTGCATACAAGAATGTATTGTATTATTATAAGCAAACTCTACCAATGGCTAAAGAATTCTATAATCATCTTGTTGATAATTGATGGTACATCTTAAGTATTGCTCCAAAACTTGGTTTACGTACTCTATCTATCTATTAGTTTGAAGATGAAAGGCCGAAGAAAGCTTTATATCTACCTTTAAAATCTTAAAAAGAGTTCTCCAAAATCTTAATACAAATTGAGTCTCCCTATCCAATATAATAACTTTTGGCAATCCATGATATCCATAGATATTATCAAAGAAAAGCTCAGCAGTTTCTTCACTTGTGATAGATTTTGTGCATAGTACAAAATGTACCATTTTGATAGAATGATTTACTATCACAAATATAGAATCACACGATTTTGAAACTAAAAGATCCGTAATAAAATCCATAGAAATAAAAAGCTATGGTTGTTTTGAAATAGGTAATGGTTGAAGAAGTCCATAAGATCAATGCTGAGGAGTTTTTGACCTTGAACAAATGTCACACAATTGAACAAAGTCTTTTATAGCCTTCTACATTTGTGGCCACTAAAAATCTCTAGATATTAGCTCCAAAGTCTTGTTGTATCTAAAATGTCCTACTGCTAGAAAGTTGTGACGTGCTTACAGAATACGTACAAGTGCTTCTCTTTCTAGTACATATAGGCATCTTTTGAAATAAAGTAGGTTGTTTTTAAACTCAAATTTAGAAGTATCATGAGACTTAGAAGAAATATTCTTAATATCATGAATAAAAAGATGAAAGGATATATATGATTGAATTTTTTTGAAAAAAGTTGAATCAATAGTCAATGTTGATTTTTTTGCTTGAAGTTGAAATTATTCTTGTTTCAATAAAACTATCCTTTGTTAATCAAAAGCTGCATCTCTTTCTTTAATTGGAAGATAAAAACATCTAAAAAAGATATCAGACAAACCTTGTTGTTTTCTCGGCCAATAACTGATATTGAACTCAAATCTTAACAAAGACATGCTCCAATGAGCCTGGTGACAATTCAAAATACGAGCTAACATGAAATACTTGAGATTCTTATGATCCATATATACGGTGACTAGATTAGAAGCACCTTCTAGATAATGATGCCATTCTTGAAAAGAATCTATAATTGTAAGAAGTTTTCTATCGTGGATCTCATAATTAATCTTCACTACTGAAATTTTTTTGGAATGAAAAGCTACTTCGTGAAGTTTATCATTCATTTCTATTTGTGATAATATGGCATCCAAAGAAAAGTTTGAAACAATTATTTCTATAAAAAATACCTTAGAGAAATGAATGTGATATAAGATTGGTGCAAAAGCAATGGTTGTCTTTAAAACTTCAAATACTACTTTCGCTTCTTGATTCCATTGAAGTTTGTCTTTACAAGTCAAACATATAAGTGGAGCTGTAATTTGAGAGAAGTCCTTAATGAAGATTTGATAGTAATTAGCAAATTCCAAAAAAATATTAGACATCTTAGATCATTTTTGGGATCTTCAAATCTATAATAGTTTAAATTTTCTTAGGATCTATCAGTAGTCCATTGTTTGAAATGATATAAACTTAGAAGTCAACTTGAATAGTATGGATATACACACTTTTCTATCTTGACATAGAGTCTTAGATCTTTTAATTTTTGTAACATACAAAAAATATGAAGTTCATATTCTTTTGTATTTTTAGAATACATCAAGATATCGTTTAGATAATAAATAATAAAATTATCCAAAAACTCTCAAAAAATATCATTTATAAGATATTGAAAAGATGTTGGTGCATTTGTAAGTCCAAAAGGCATGACATTATATTTAAAATATCCGTACTTGATTCAAAATATAGTCTTCTATTTTTCTCTTTCTTTGATGCGTACTAGATTGTATGCTCCTTATAGATCTATTTTTGTATAGATCTTAGCTTAATTCAATTGATCAAAAAATCTACATATTAAAAGTAGTGGATACTTATTCTTGATGGTAATCTTATTGAGTCTTCAATAATCAACACACATCCGTAATGATCCATCTTTTTTCTTCACAAATAGAATTGAGATTCTTGTTGGAGATTTGGAATGGCATATAAAGTTCTTGGCTAGATTCACTTTAATATATTCCTTGCATTCAACTAACTTATTTTTTGATAAATTGTAGATTGGTCCAAATGGCGGTTGTGCTCCTTCTTGAAGGTCAATTAAATAGTCATAGGAACGATGTTCTGGAAGAGTATCTGCATTCTTTTTTTCAAATATATCTTGAAAATCTTGATATTGGCTTAGAATACCACTTAAACACTTTGTACTATTAGAAATGGGTGTAGCATAAATGATACAAGGTGATCCTTCTTTTATAGCATGCAAGAAAGGTCTTGCATCTACATAGGTTTAATTAGGTTTAACATAGGTTTAATTATACAATACTTGTAATTTTTTACTTGATTAATTATACTCTTAGTTATACTTTTAAAAAATTTAAGAGTATGAGAATTCTAATCTACTCAAGGATTTTATTTTTTTAACCATGATAAACCTAAAATGATTAGATTAGAGGGAGATCTAATGATATAAAATATCATAAAGCTACTATAACAATTAACTATTATTTCTATAGGAAGGATTTTGTGAGTAACATCTCCAGGAGACAACATGCAATCATTTATGACTTCTATGTGAATAAGTTTAGTTTTCCTTAATAAAGATATGTTAAGTCTTTTATCAAATTCTTCATCTAAAAAACAAGCCGAGGTTCTTGAATCTAACAAAGCAAAGGCTTTGTAATGTATAGGTCCTAAAATAATATTTAATATAAAATAAGGAGAGGATTTTTAAGAGAGAATAAGACCTTCATTAGATATTATACAAGATTCAAGCTGCATAGTCCCTATTGTAGCTAGAAAAACTTATTTTTTTAATATATTTTCTTCTTTGACATTTATACTCTTCATTTTATAATTATATCGTTTCTTTGGACAATGTTAAGTAATGTGCTTAGATTCTCCAAAATATAAGTACAATCCTTTCTAACAACGACGAGTCTTTTTTTGCTCAATAAAAAGTTTGAAACATACTACATCAATTTACATATCTTCTACTTTTAAATGTATGTGTTGAGAAGGCATTGGTATTGCCATTGAATTATAGTAATGTTGAAGTCCACTTGTCTGACTCTTAGATCAAAATTTAAAAAGCCAATTGTCACACTTCACGACAAAGTCAATTGCTTGACTCAATGTTTGAGGATCAAGTAAGTTGAGCATCAATTTCTTTATCTCATATTGTAATCCATAGAAAAATTGGCTAATAAAAAAAATATCATCCCATTTCATATCAGTTATAAGTTATCAAAATTATGAAGCATATAATATTATGAATCAATTGCCTTATCGTAAAATATGGATCTTATTGGTTGCAATATGAGTTACATCATGTTCTCCATATATAGATAAAAACTCTGCTAAAAAAGCCTCCAAATTATCTAATATTGAATCTTATCATTTAAAAAAAGATAAAAACCATAATAATGCTAAACCTAAAAGAAGTGTATTAATGAATCTAACTTGTGATCCTGGAGTTGGATAACTTTGGGATTGAAATTCAATCACAAGTTGTATTTGATTGATAAATCTTCAAAACTTGAATCTTGAGCCATTAAACTTCTTAGATAAGATAGTTCTTGGTTCTCTAGTACCGGAAGGATGTTCCACTATAGAAAAAGAGACATGATTGGATGTAGATATTAAAGCAACTTCAATCATATTTATATCTTTACTTCTTGTCATTCTTGTTGGTCCTTGTGGTGGTAAACTGAGTTCATGTATTGCAAGTATTAACTTCATCAATTGTTCTTGAATTTGTGCCATTGCACTCTTCATTTCAATAAGCTCTGCAATAATAATACTTAAAAAATAAATGTCTAATATTGCTCAAGACAAGTAGAAGAGGAGACTTGAAAACAAAGAAGATACTAAGAACAATATTAGTTTAGAAGAGGGTAATTCTTAACTTTTCATATGCTTATGTTTTATTAAGAAAAATAGATAATCCACTCTTAATCAAGAAAAGACAAAGTTCTAATATTATAAGTGTATTCTTGTGAATTTGTCAAAGACATGAATTGGAAGAAGATATATAAATCTGAAAAATTTGTATTAAAAAAAAAGTGATAAAATAGTAATAAAGTAGTATTTGTATTAAAAAGAAATTAAAATGGCTATTTCTAAAAGATAAGAAAAACTAGAGACTCTTAAATCTAGACTAGAAGCAAGAAAAGAATTTTCAAGAATGAAGAGGGCTTCATACTTGCCTCTATATATACTATTAAACTAGGAGTTATAGGCAATGTTCTAGAGGACTTCTAATATGTATTGACTTTGTAAGACACATGCCTTAGCTTATAAGGCAAGTTTTTTATATGTAAGCCATATAGTTAGCTTGTTCTTCAAGCTATCAACATGTGTGATATATAGCCAACTTATTGACTATGTTTTTAATCTAAAAAATCAATTATAAATACCTATAAAATCAAAGCAACGTCTATGAAGCTTTTAAAAAGATATTATAGAAGATATTATGGAATTAATCTATTTTTATCTAAATCAAATAGGTAATTATTGATTTGCATGTATATGTCCATGACAAAACTTCATTTCTACATTGATAATAAGGTATGGCTACTTCATCATAATATTAAAACTATTCACCTTTGTGAGAAGTTGGATTATCATAGAATTTGATCATTTCTTATTTGTAAATAAGTCAATGTAGTTGCTTATCAATTATATCTATTAGAGTCTATAAAAATCCATTTCATATTTCACGTATCTCTTTTAGAACCATATAAGATAGTGAATATCTCAAGAAGAAGATAAATACCATCGCCTCTAATAGAAGGGGATAATAATAAAAAATATGAGATAGAAGAAGTCTTAGACTCAAGGCGTTGCCAATATAGATTAGAACATCTTATTTATTGATACGGATATAATATTAACAAATGCACATAGGAGCCAATAAAAAATCTTATAAATGTAATAAAGAAGGTCATAGCTTTTCATCAATGACATCCATCAAAAGTAAGATGAAATATAACAAATCTTTGCTATAAAAGAAACATAATTTAAGAAAGATTGCATTCTACTTCTTATCTTTTTTTATAGTTTTTTTATAATTGTGGCATTAAAGAGATGGAGAACCAACAGCCAAGGGATTCAACTTAAGGGCCACCATTTGTTGAATTATCACATGAAATATTGTGATTATTATAGCATTTAAGTCAATGTAATAGAGACAAAGACCTTCAAGAACGACATGTTCATCCTCAAATAGATGAGAAGATATAATACGTTTGGTATCATGACTTGAGAAGAGACTTTCAATGTTTAGTAATTTTATTGGACATAGGCATAACTCTTGATAGTATTACGAATATTTTATTTGAAAAAAGTTATGAAGGTTTTAATAAAGATCAAATCACAAGGTGGTCTTTTTGTCCTAAAATGAGACATAACCAATAGCTAAGAATTACCTTTGAAAAGAACAAAGATCAAAATACAATTTGCCACATCTTAGACTACCTCAATATGTAATCACTGCTCTTTATAGAACTTATTTTTAGAAGGGAGAATAATGTCATGGATATATATCTACTATAATTATTACTTAGGTAATATAAATAGATAGAAATAAATAAAAGTAGATTAATTTCATTATATCTTCTAAAACATCTTTTTAGATGTTGATTTGACTTTATATATGTTTGTAGTTGATTGATAGGTTAAAAACTTAGTCAACATGCTAACCACATGCCACATATGTTAATAACTTGCAAAACAAGCTAACTATGTGGTGCCCATATAGAAAACTTACCTTGCAAGTTAAGATACATGTCATATAAAGTCAATACATTTTTGGAGGTCTTATTGAATATCGCCACATAGATCCTAGATAGATAGTATATATAGAGGCAAGAGTGAAGCCTTCTTCACTCTTATCAATTCTTTTCTTATTTCTAGTCTAGTTTCTAAAGTCTTTAGTTTCTTTATTTTTTTAGCAATAACTATTCTAGTTTCTTTTTTAACATACATGCTTCTCTATTTTTATTTTGTTATATTTCTTTGAGAGAGTATCACTTGATTATTTACTTTTCACAAGTTATTGTCCTTGACAATTCCATTGGTTGAAATTTATCTACTGTCTAAATCTTACTACTATAAATTCATATATTTTTTAAACCATATTATTTTATATTTAATATTTAGTTAAAAAAGTTATTTAATATAAGTCTTAAGATTCAAGACTATTGCATCAAATTAAATAGACTTAAGTCAAAGACTACAAATTCAAATATAAAAAAGTTTATTGGACCTAAGGCATTTATGCACATTACAAAAGAAAGATATCTATTTGACATTTATGCAACACTGAGTCTTCATTCAAATAAAGGTTATATTAGAATCTTTGATTAATATAAAAAATATTTTGATAAAAATCTTACAAAGAATTTTATTTGATATAAAAAATCTTCTATAAGTATACTAATATCTTTTGCTAAAAAAAAATAAATCCTTACAATTATATAAAGATTATTGTAAAATAAATAGAATTGACCATCAATAATTGTAATACTTTGTCTTTGGTATTGAAACTTTGTAATGAAGAAAGTAAAACTAAAATCTATACTCATGTAAATTTATAAAAAGCCTACAATTTGATACATAATAGAAAAAAAGATAAATATGAGATTATATTTTATACTAATTATGGCTATTTTAAATACAATATCATATCTTTTGAAATTATGATTTTTAAAGAAATTTTCTAATATTTGATAAATTATATATATTATAATTTTTTTAAAATAATTTTTTATTTAAATAATATTTTAAAAATTATATTACATATAATTCTATTACAAATAGATATAAATAATTAACCTTATTCTACTACCTTTCATTCAAAAAAATCTCTCAAGAATTGATATTTATTATAAAATTTACAACATAAAACTTCTTACAATTGAAAATCCATTCTAAAAACTCATTTAGAAATACTTAAAAAATACCATTCTTAAGATGTTATAAAGCAATTTATACATTTACGAGTCAAAAAGGCATGATATTATATTTAAAATGTCCATACGTAGTTCAAAGTGTAATCTTCTATTCATTTCTTTCTTTGATACATATTAAGTTGTATGTTTGTTTTAGATATATTTTTGTATAGATCTGTACTTGATTCAATTATTAAAGAATTTTTGATATCAAAGGCAAAATATATCTATTTTTGATTGTGATCTTATTGATTCTTTAATAATCCTTAGACATCTGCAATGATCCATTTTTTTTTTCTTCACAAATAAGATAGGAGCTCCTACTGGAGATTTTAAATGGCATATAAAGTTTTTAGCCAAGTTCTTATGGATATACTCCTTGATTACAACCAACTTGTTTTGTGATAAGATATAGATTGATCCAAATGGTGGTTGAGTTCTTTTTTGTAGATCAATTGAGCTATCATAAAGACAATGCTTTAAAAAAATATTTGCATTCTTCTTTTCAATTATTTTTTAATAATCTTAATATTAGCTTAAAATACCACTTAAAGTCTTTCTACCAAAAAAAAATAGAGATGGTGTAAATAGCAAAAAATGACTATTCTTTAGTAACATGCATAAAAGTTCTTAAACCTATTAATAAAACTTTGATTCTATTAGAGTTATGAATTTCTAGTTGCATAAAAAAAATTGGATTATTCTATGAAAAAAATCAAGTTTATAAGAAACCTAATTTATTTAAAAATTATACCTCTTTAGCCATGATAAATCTAAAATAATTGAATTGGATGGAGATTTAATAATATTAAATATTACTAAGCTATTGTGACCATTTATTATTATATCCATTAGTTGCTATTAATTTTATAATATACATCTTTAAAAGATAAGAAAGGACGATCTATGATTTCTACATAGATGAACATAATATTTTTAGTAAAAAGTGGTTTTTATTTTTTAACAAAGCCTTCGTCTATAAAATAAGTTGAAGCTCCTAAATCATCAAGAACATATACTAGGAAGTTATAGAAGATTCTAAAAGATTCTAAAAAAGCTTTGTAGTTTATAGAAGCTGCTTGAGAAACTTCTTAGTTTGTGGAAGTTATTCCAGAAGCTTCTTAGCTTGTTGAAGCTGCTTAAGAAGCTTCCTAGCTTATAGTATATATAGGAGCCGAGACTGAGAGGATCTTCAGTCTCGCAAACACATCTCTTAGAGCTCTAGCTCACCTCTCTAGTATTATTTTTATATTCATCTGATTAATCTAATTCTTGCCGATTCTTCTTGAGCTTCTTGTTTAGATTTCCAATCAATATTCTAAATTTGTGAAAATTTGTCAAGACTATACTCATCTTTCATATCAAAGCTAGTTTCTACTTGTTAGAGTGTAGATTATTCCTTTGCTTGAAGGTGTTGGCATTTTAAAAGTTGTGGATTACACTCTTCTAAATTGATATTTCTTCTATTATAATATTAGACTCTTATCTTTCTTGGAGAGAGTGGATTACCTCTCTTCTTGAAGGTTTTAAGGCATTTTAGAGGTTGCGGAGTACCCTCCTCTAAACCAATACTGCTTTCTTGTAGAGTCATTTTTTTCCTTTTCTTAGAATGGCCAGAGGTCAAGATATTAGTATGAGTGAAAGTTTGGAGTCCAAGTTGGATGCCATTATGAATGCTCTTACTACGTTATCACAAAGAATTATAGAGATTGAAGGAATCATTGCAAGACTTCATGATGATGGAGCTTCTGGGATGGCACAATCGAGGATTCACCAGCTTCAAGCTTCAATACCAAGAGAAGAAGCTTTGCCTTTAGTTCAACAAGGACCTTTGGTCTTATAACAAAAAGAGTCCCGAATTAGCGTTCTAGACAAGTTTGATGCTACACGTTCCAAGTTTTGAGGTTTTGTCAATCAAATTAGATTGATAACAGCTTTATAGCCCAAATGCTATCCAACGGAGGAGTCACATGTTAAACTGGTTGGAACTTTGCTCACGAGACAAGCTCTATCATGGTTTGCTCCTTTCTTTGAGAAAGAATCGTCAATTTTGAAGAACTTCGAAACTTTTTTAGAAGCATTTGCAGAAGCATTTGGCAAATATGACAAGGTATGATGGCCTACAACAAAGATTTGATCACTACGACAAGGGACATGCTCTATGTCAGTCTACGCATCATATTTCAAATAATTAGTGTGCGACATCAAGTGGGACGAAGAAGCATTGATGAGTCAATTTTATTGGGGCTTGAGAGACAATGTGAAGGATTTGTTATTATCTCTTTCCGATCCGTGAACGCTCAAAAAAGCTATTAACCAAGTTGTGAAGTATAATAATCCCATATTTCAATGTCACCAAGATCAACGCTTAAGATAACATACGGCTCACCACACTCCAACTATATCAGCAAGGAGTCTGAATTCACATTCAGAGATGAAAGACATGCAAATTGATGTGGTGCATGTCAAATTCTTAATTCTAGAAGAAAAAAAGCGGCGTATGGATGAAGGACTATGCTTGTATTGTGGTGAAGAAGGCCACAGAGCTAGAAACTGCCCCAAGAAGCAAAATCGACGCATTATCAGGACTAGAGGTGCATTTGTTTAGGAAAATGATGATGCCCAATCACAATAGGGATCATGCGGCTGGACAATTCAATACCACAACAACAATCAGGTTCCTCTCTTTTTGCTCAGCATGTCCATTGCTTTACCATTCCTCTATCTTTTGGCCCTCAGTAATTAAAAATCTTAGCATTATTAGATTCATGAGCATCTACTTACTTTTTAGATGAAGAATTTACTAAGCATCATGAGATTCTTCTAGTACAAAAATCTAAACCCATTCACGTAGAAGTAATAGATGGACGACTTTTATTATCTGGTAGTGTCACCTATGAATCAGAACCTATAGAGGTGACGTTTAAAGCCCATAGTAGTTATATTATTTTTAATATTATTAGAACCCCGTCAAACCCTATTATTCTTAGTCTTTCTTGGTTAGAAATGCATAACCCATCCATAGATTGGAGGTTATGAAAGATGACATTTCTTATAGAATATTCCTAGAATAAGCTTGTTAGAAGATTTCGAATGAAAAAACCCTTATTTATTAGAGCAAGAGCATTTGTAACATCATCCAAAGAAGGCACACCATTTGTCATTTATACGACTCCAACTAATGGGGAGAAGATTTTGACAATAAGTATACCGGAGTAATATAAGGATTTTAAAGACGTGTTTCAAAAGAAGAATATTGACATGCTACCGGAGCATCAAGCATATGATTGTGCCATAGACTTACAAGAAGGAACACAACCACCTTTTGGCCCAATCTACAATTTATTGTAGATAGAGTTAGCGGAGTTACGAAAGTACATTGACAAGAATCTAGCCAAGAACTTCATTCGTCATTTGAAGTCGCCAGTTGGGGCACCAAACTTATTTGTGAAGAAGAAAGATGGCTCGCTGCGAATGTACATGGATTATTGAGGCCTCAACAAGGTGAAAAAGAAGAATCGAGATCCATTACCTTTGATATCAGGTCTTCTAGACCAACTTGGGCATGCAAGGATCTTTATAAAGATTGATCTAAGGGGAGCTTACAATCTTGTGTGAATTAAAGAAGGATATGAATAGAAGACAACTTTTCGTACAAGATATGGCTATTTTGAATATAGTGTCATGCTTTTTAGTCTTACCAATGCTCCGACGGTCTTTCAACACATGATGAATGACATTTTTTGGGAGTGCCTTGACGATTTTGTTTTTATCTATCTAGATGATATTTTGATATTTTTCAAGATCATAGAAGAGCATGAAAAACACATTCGTCTGGTCTTTGAAAAACTTTACAAGCGAGGACTTTACGCCAAATTGGAGAAATACTTGTTTAACCAAATTGAGATGGAATTTTTGGAATTCATTGTAATTATAGAAGGTTTGAAGATGGACCCTAAGAAGGTGGAAGCAATTGTATCATCGAAAGTTCCAAAGATGATTAGACATGTACAATGCTTTCTTGGCTTTGCTAACTTCTATCAGATCTTCATCAAGAATTATTCTCAAGTTGCTGCTCTGCTCACTAGGTTGATATGTAAAGATAAGCTCGAATGGAGACCTCTTGCCACGGACATACACATGTAAGCCAATAATTACATATATATAAAAAGATAGAAGTAAGTAAAAGTAGGTAAAAGTAAATTCTATAGTATTTGATATGAAAGCTTCTTAGAAGCTTCATAGATGCTGCTTTGACTTTATAGGTATCTTTAATTGATTTTTTGGATTAGAAACGTCGTCAACAAGTTGGCCATGTGCCACACATGTTATTAGCTTGAAGACCAAGCTAACTATGTGGCCTACATGTAGAAAAACTTACCTTGTAAGTCAAGGCATGTATCCTACAAAGTCAACACATATTAGACATCCTATAGAACGTCGCCACGTAGCCCCTAGTTAGATAGTATATATAGAGACAAGAGTGAAGCCTTCTTCACTCTTGTCAACTCCTTTCTTGCTTCTAGTCTAGTTTCAAGGGTCTCTAGTTTTCTTGTCTTTTGGCAATAGCCATTCCAGTTTCTTTTTTAATATAAATATGAAGTTATTTCTATTTTGTCATCTTTCTTTGAAAGAAGTCTCACTTATTTATTTGTCTTTATTATATTCTTGTCCTTGATAGATTAACAAGAGTATATTTACAATATCAGAGCTTTATCTAATCTTGATTAAGAGTGGATTACCCTTTTTTCTTGATAAGACATAAGCATATTAGAAGTTGCGGATTACCGTCTTCTAAACTAATATTGTTGTTAGTATTTTCTTTGTTCTCAAGTCCTCTTTTCTATTTGTTTTGAGCAATGTTAGATATCTTTTCTTTTCTAAGTATTATCATCGCAAAACTTGCTGAAATGAAGAGTACAATGGCACAAATGCAAGAGCAATTGAAGGAGTTAATGCTTGCGATGCATCAATTCAATTTACTACTACAAGGAGCAACAAGATTGGCAAGAAGTGAAGATATAGAAATGATTGCAGCTGCTTCAACATTTGCACCAAATCATATTTCTCATCCTATGGTGGAACGCCCTTCCAGTGTTAGAGAACCAAGAATTGCCCTACCCGAGAAGTTTGATGGCACTAAATCAAAGTTTAGAGGATTTATCAATCAAGTACAACTTATGATTGAACTTCAACTCCAAAGCTATTCAACTCCAGGATCATAAGTTAGATTCATTGATACACTTCTTTGAGATTCAGGATTATCATGATTTTCATCTTTACTTGAATGACAAGATCTAATATTAGATAATCTAGAGGCTTTTCTGGTGGAGTTTCGATCCATGTATGGAGAACATGATGTAATTTGTATTGCAACCAATAAGATTTATATTTTACGACAAGGAAATCGATCAGTAACGATGTATGCTTTACAATTTTGACAACTTGCAACTGATATCAAGTGGAATGATGCTGCACTTATTAGCCAATTTCTCTACGAATTACAAAATGAGATAAAAAAATTAATACTCAACTTACCTGATCCTCAAACATTGAGTCAAGCAATTGACTTTGCTGTGAAGTGCAACAATCACCTTTTTGAATTCTGATCTAAGAACCGTACAAGTGGACCTCAACGTAACTATAATTCAATAACAACACCAACATCTCTTCAACACATACATTTGGAAGTAGAGGATATGCAAATTGATGCAATACGTTTCAAACCTCTTACTGAATAAGAAAAGATTCGTCCTCCTCAAGAAAGATTGTACTTATATTATGGAGAATCTAAGCACACTGTTCAATATTACCCAAAGAAGCGACGTAACCATAAAATGAAGATTACAATGATCAAAGAAGATAGCATGTCAGAAAACGAATTTGTCGAGCTACAATAGGGACCGTGTGGTTGGAACCTTATACAATGTCTAGTGAAGGTCTTATCTTCTCTTCAGAACTCTCTCAATGTTTTATGATAAATGTTATTCTAGGACCTAAATATTTCAAAGTCTCTGCCTTGCTAGATTCAAGAGCCTCAACATGTTTCTTAAATAAAAAATTTGTTAAAAGATATAACATATTTTTAGTAAAAAAACTAAACTTGTTCATGTAGAAGTCATAGATGGTCATCCGTTGTCTTTAGGAGATGTTACTTATAAACCCTTCTTATAGAAATAGCAACTAATGGTCATAGTAGCTTTATTATATTTAATATCATTAGATCTCCTTCTAATCCATTCATTTTAGGTTTATCATGGTTAAAAAAATATAATCCTAAAATAGATTGAACTTCTCGTAGTCTTGACTTTTTTGAAAGTATAACTAAAAATTAATCAAGTAGAAAGTCATAAGTCTAGTATAATTAAACCTATATTTGTAGGTACAAGTGCTTTCTTGCATGGTGCAAAAGAAGGATTACCTTGTGTCATTTATGCCACACATATTTCTACTGGTGGAAAGACTTCAAGTGGCATTCCAAGCCAATATCAAGAATTTTAAGATGTATTTTAGAAAAAGAATGCGGATACTCTTCTAGAACATTGTTCCTATGACTGTTCAATTGACCTTCAAGAAGGAGCACAACTGCCATTTGGACCAATCTACAATTTATCTCAAAATGAGTTGGCTAAACTCAAGGAGTATATTGAAGAAAATTTGGCCAAGAACTTCATAAGTCATTCCAAATCTCTAGTAGGATCTCCAATTCTATTTGTGAAGAAAAAAGATGGATCATTGTGGATGTGTGTTGATTATCGAGGACTCAACAAAATTACTATAAAAAGTAGATACCTATTACCTTTGATATCTGGACTTCTTGATTAGTTGAATCAAGCTAAAATCTATACAAAAATAGATCTACGGGGTGCATATAATTTGGTACACATCAAAGAAGGAGATGAATAGAAGACTGCATTTCGAACAAGGTATGGACATTTCGAATACAACGTCATGCCTTTTGGACTTACAAATGCACCAGCAGCATTCCAACATATAATGAATGATGTCTTTTGGGAGTTTTTAGATGATTTTATTGTCTGTTACCTAGACGACATCTTAATCTATTTTGAGAATCCAGAAGAATATGAATTTCATATTTTCCAAGTATTACAAAAATTAAGAGATGTAGGACTCTATGTCAAGATAGAAAAGTGTGTATTTCACACTACTCAAGTCGACTTCTTAGGATACATCATTTCAAATGTCGGACTTATGATCGATCTTAAGAAAGTTCAAACTATTATGGATTGGAAGATTCCAAAAACGGTAAGAGATGTCCAATACTTTTTGGGATTTGCCAATTACTATCGAATCTTTATCAAAGACTTCTCTCAAGTTGCAGCTCCACTTATACGTTTGATTTGCAAAGACAAACTTCAATGGAATCAAGAAGCAGAAGTAGCATTTGAAGCTTTGAAGACAACCTTTGTTTTTGCACCAATCTTGTATCGTGTTAATTTTTCTAAGCCATTTTTTATAAAAATAGATGCATCAAATTTTGCTTTGGATGTTGTATTGTCACAAATGGAAACAGATAATAAACTTCACCCAATAGCTTTTCATTCCAGAAAATTTTCAACAGTCAAGATCAACTACGAGATCCATGACAAAGAACTTCTTGCAATCGTGGATTCGTTCCAAGAATGGCACCATTATCTAGAAGGTGCTTTTAGCCTAGTCATAGTATATACGGATCATAAGAACCTTGAATATTTTATGTCAACACATATTTTAAATCGTCGCCAAGTCTGTTGGAGTATATCTATGTCAAGATTTGAATTTAAGATCACTTATCGACCAAAAAAACAATAAGGTTTGTCAGATGCACTTTCTAGACAATCTTATCTAACACCAAAGGAAGAAGATGTTACTTTTGATCAACAACGGACAATTCTCTTGAAGCCAGAGCATCTTCATCTTCGAAGAATGAAATCAATACTAATTGTTGATTCAACTTTCATTAAGCAAGTTCAATCAAGTATGTCCTTTGAACCTCTTATTTGTGATATTAAGGAAAATCCTTCAAAGTCTCATAATACTTCCAAGTTTGAATTCAAGAAGAATCTATTATATTTTGAGGGATGCCTATATGTTCCAGAAGGTGAAGCTCGATTATGTGTTCTTCAAGGTCGTCATGACTTTCCAGCAGTAGGATATTTTAGGTACAATTAAATGTTGGAACTAATATCCAAGGACTTTTGGTGGCTCCAAATGTGAAAAGCAGTTAAAGATTTTGTACAATCTTGTGATGTTTGCTTGAGATCAAAAACTCCTCGTCGTTGACCTTATAGACTTCTTCAGCCATTATCCATTCCAGAACAACTATGGTCTTCTATTTCTATGGATTTCATCACGGACCTTCCAATCTTAGGTTCTTATGGCTCTATATTTGTGATAGTAGATCGTTTTATCAAGATGACACATTTTGTACCATGTACAAAATCTATCACAAGTGAAGAAACAGCTAAGCTCTTTCTTGACAATATCTATCGCTATCATGGATTATCCAAGGATATTATATTAGATAGAAGAATTCAATTTGTATTAAGATTTTGGTGAACTCTTTTTAAGATTCTAAAAGTGGATATAAAACTATCTTCGATATTCCATCCTCAAACTGATGGACAAACAGAACGTTGTCATATTACGTGCTATCTTGCTTGAGAACTCACCGGGCATCTGGCTATGGAAGATAAAAGGATGTTTTGTAAGTATCCAGGTAGGCTAGTGGATTTCAACCATCTAAATACAAACTATTTCAGATTTCAATGTAAAAGCTTAATCCCAATACAAAGTTTTTAGAAATACTATTTTTAATAACTTCAAGATATTATAAGCATAAAGTCTTTTGTTATTTGTTAGTTTTATTTTTTTATTTTATTCTATTTTTTATTTTTTTTTTATTTTTTTTAAACCCTAATCCTAGAGAACGAGCTTTGGCAAGCTGTAATTTTCAATGTAACCATCCGATTGTTGTAAACTTCTACCACTAGTGTCTTTGCAAGCCTTCTAAATGCTCAAGAAGTTTCAATCCTATCTAACTTACAGATTGCAAGAAAATGTCGTAAATCTACATTGATGTATCTTGACTGCCACCTAAAAGTCCTCGACTTACCATGCCAAAAGTCACCTTATTTTAGCTGGTAGATCTCCAGATATTACAAAAATCCTAAACAACCCCAATCTGCTAACTTTTGATACCTCTTTACACTAATGGTCAAATATCCTCTATCTGTTTTGTTAGATTAACACAAACTTTTGCCTGCACTCAGCATACTCAATCCTCTAGACATCTCTAAATTTCAATCGTTGAAGTTTCTTCAATTTCACAAAATAGTCAAGAGTATCAGCCTTAACTTTATTGCAAAAAAAATCCAAATCACTAATACAAACACTGACTTTCAGCAACGATTGCAAAAGTCCTCCCAAATCCTATGAAAAAACCCAGTCTTACACCTTTCCAAAGGAACTTGAAGCTCGCTCTCTGACCCCCTCCCCCAAAATTCCCTTAAAAATTTTCCTTTTGTTGCCTTCAGTTTAACTCTGTGTGGTCTCATTTTTTTCCACCCTGGACTCCGAATTGGAATAGCCGACGGTGCTTCCCCAGAATTCCTGTCTCTAAGAGGTTCTTATCCCGGAAAGGACGTTTCTCCCAGAACGGCATAGAGAATGGAACAGCTTGAGACGGAACCGAAGCCTTTGTAATCGGGACCTCATTGGGTTGTCCAACCAATTCAGGTCCGATACCGGGTAAGAGACTCATAACAGGACCTGAATTGGATGTCCCGTAATTGGATCAAATTGGCCCTTTGCATCAAGCTCACCCAATTGTTGAATTGGTCCTTTCTCTTTTTTCTGACTCTTAGTAAGAACGGCTTAGATACATTCTACCCGTTTCTCAGAGAATCTTGAGGTCCTTGATTTATCTCCTCAATTTTTTCTTGGCTTTGGATCTGCTGATCTCGTTTATTGAAATTGGAAGGAGCATTACATTGTTGATAAGTATGCCCCGAATGCTTCCAATTCCTACACATTGACAGGTAATCATCAGTGGCCCTGGGATTAGAACATTCACTAGCATAATGACTAATATGTCTGCAACAAAAACGACGAAGTCGTCTTCCTAGACCTTCATCATGCATATTAGGTGTCTCCATCGATATATACTTACTAGGTTTGTTCCATGTAGGGTTGGAAAATGATCTTGGTTGTCCTGTTAGTACGGAGGGTACTTAGTTCAATAACGCCGGTGGGGTGACATTAACTGATCCTGAATATTGGCACTAGAATTGGCCATTGTTTCTAACATCCAAGATGACTAATTATCAATAATATCTTTTTCATTTATATTTTCACCATATAGTCATGTTATAACATGACAGCGTGTTAATCAAGTTTTGGAGCATTATTTAAGATGTACCATTAACTACCAACAAGATGATTGGACAACTTTTTTGCCATTGGCAGAGTTTGTTTACAATAATACGGTATATTCTTCTACAAAATAAACACCTTTCTTTACTAATTATGGTTATCATCCATGACTTGATATTTTTGACTTTTCAAAAGTTGATAATCTTGCTACGAAAGATTTGGCAGTTTATTTATCAGAGCTACATACAATGATGAAGGCACAGTTAAAAGAAGCTCAAGAACAACAAAAGATCAATGCGGATGTCTATCGAAAGGAATAACCACCATTCCACATGGATGATAAGATATGGTTACTTTGTCACAATATCAAGACCACTCATCCTTGTCATAAGTTGGACTATTGAAGGCTTGGACCATTTTCTATTTTTACACAAATCAATCTAGTTGCATATCATTTATATCTATCGGAGTCAATGAAAATCCATCAAATATTCCACGTGTCTCTTCTTGAACCATACAAGATAGTGGACATACCAAGAAGAAGACAAGCTCCACCTCCTCCTATAGAAGTGGACAATAATGAAGAGTTTGAAGTGGAAGAAGTCTTAGATTCAAGGCGGTGCCGAAATAAATTGGAATATCTTGTCCATTGGCGCGGATATGATATTAGTGAACACACATGGGAGCCAATAAAGAATCTTGTAAATGCAACAAAGGCGGTGGAGGCTTTTCATCGATGACATCTGTCAAAATCAAGATAAAAATCTTCTTTATAAAAGAAACAAGATCTAGGCAAGATATCATTCTACTTTCAATCCTTGTTTGTAACTTCTTTGTAGTTGTGATACTCAGGAGATGGAGAACCAACAACCAGCAAATTCAACTGAAGAGCCTTCGTTTGCTGACCTACGAGACGAGACATTACGATTGTCTCAACCTTCAAGATGATGTAATCAAGATAAAGATCTTCAAGAATGACATGTTCTTCCTCGAATAGATGGCGAAATACAACGCGTTTGGTATCACGACCTTGGAAGGGACTCCCGATATTTGGTGATTTTACTAGAAGTAGGAACAACTCCTGATGGTATTCCAAATGTTTTATTCGAAGGAAGTTATGAAGGCCTCAATAATGATCGAATAACTAGGTGGTCTTCCTGCCTTGGTATGAGACACTACTGATGATTGAGAGGTCCTAACAATCATCTTTGAAAAGAACAAATATCAGAGTATGTGGCGAATACAATTCGTTGCATCATAGAATTTCTCAACATATGATTACTGCTCCTCGTAGAACTCATCCCTAGAAGGAAGGGTAATGTCACAGATATATACATGTAAGCCAATAATTACATGTATAAATTGATAGAAGTAAGTAAAAGTAAATAAAAGTAAGTTAATTCTATAGTATTTGATATGAAAGCTTCTTAGAAGCTTCATAGATGCTACTTTGACTTTATAGGTGTCTTTAATTGACTTTTTGGATTAGAAACGTGGTCAACAAGTTGGCCATGTGCCACACATGTTGTTAGCTTGAAGACCAAGCTAACTATGTGGCCCACACATAAAAAAACTTACCTTGTAAGTCAAGGCATGTATCCTACAAAGTCAACACATATTAGACGTCCTATAGAACGTCGCCACATAGCCCCTAGTTAGATAGTATATATAGAGACAAGAGTGAAGTCCTCTTCACTCTTGTCAACTCCTTTCTTGCTTCTAGTCTAGTTTCAAGGGTCTCTAGTTTTCTTGTCTTTTGGCAATAGCCATTCCAGTTTCTTTTTTAATATACATATCAAGTTATTTCTATTTTGTCATCTTTCTTTGAAAGAAGTCTTACTTGTTTATTTATCTTTATTATATTCTTGTCCTCGATACCTCTAACAAAAAAAGTATTTCAAGATCTTAAGATGACATTTATTATGGCTCCAATCTTGATACATCTAGACTTTACAAAGGCCTTCTATTTGGAGACTGATGCTTCAGATTTTACTATGGAAGCTATACTTTTGCAAATATGCACAGACAAGAAGCTTCATCTAGTTGCGTTCTACTCTCAAAGTTTTTTGCTGCTGAGATCAACAATAAGATCCATGATAAAGAACTTCTTACAATAGTAGATTCTTTACAAGAGTGGCGTCACTTTCTCAAAGGAGCTGCGCATCCAATGACCGTATACATGGATCACAAGAATTTAGAGTACTTCATGTCGGCTCGGGTTCTGAATCGTCATCATGCTCGATAGAATATGTTGCTATCAAGGTTTGACTTTGTTATTACTTATCGACTTGGGAAGCAACAAGGACTATGTAATGCATTATCAAAGAGATCGTATCTAGTACTAAAGGTCAAAGAAGCAGCGTTTGATCAACAGTGTACAACATTATTGAAGTCGGAATGATTCAGGCTTTATTCTGCTATAGTGCCAATTGTTGCTGACTTCCTCAACTATGTACGTATTGTAACTATTGGAGATTTTATAGCCCTTGATATCACGCAACGTCTCAATAATGAGAAGTTCAAGGTGGAAGGAGAACTTTTATACTTTGAAGAGCAGTTGTGTATCCCAAAAGAAGCAGCACGACTCCGAGTTCTCCAATCTCAACATAACTTTCTAACTGTACAATATTTTTGATTCAATAAGTCCTTCAAACTTATTTCTCGAGATTTTTGGTGGTTCCAAATGTGGAAGGTTGTCAAGGATTTTGTCCTCTCCTGTGACATTTGTTCAAGATCTAAGAATCCTCGACATCGTCCTTATGGTCTTCTTCAGCCATTCCCTATTCCACGTCGACCATGGTCTTCAGTTTCTATGGACTTTATTACGAACTTGCCGCCATCAAATTTATTTGAAAATATCTTTGTTATGGTAGATCGGCTTACAAAGATGGCACACTTTGTCCTTTGCAAAAAAACATCGTCAAGCAAAGACACAACAAGGCTCTTTCTTGATAATGTGTATCGATATCATGGTTTACCAAATGATATTATGTCGGATCGAGGAACCTAATTCGTATCAAAGTTCTAGAAATCTTTCTTTGAGATATTGAAGGTGGATATGAAGCTTTCTTCGGCTTTTCATCCTCAAATTGATAGCCAAACGAAACGGATGAATCAAACTTTGGAGTAGTATTTACGATGAAGCATCAACTATCAGCAAGATGATTGGACTGCATATCTATCATTAGCTAAATTTGCATATAACAACACCCTTCATGCATCGACTCAACAAACACCATTCTTTTCTAAGTATGAGTATCATCCGAAGCTTGATTTGTTGAGTTTGTCAACTAATAACAACAAGACAGCAAAAAGATTTGTGAAACAACTATGGAAGCTTCAAACTACGTTGAAGCTTCAATTGCAAACCACCCAAGAAGCTTACAAGGCATTCACAGATAAATTTCGAAATCAGGCACCTACTTTCAAAATTAGAGATAAAGTATCGCTGCTTTGATAGAATATCAAAACCAAGCGGCCATGTGATAAGTTGGACTACCAAAGATTGGGACGATTTGTCATCCAGAAACAAATCAATCTAGTGGCATATCGTCTGGGATTATCGGTTGCTATGAAGGTACACCCCGTCTTTCATGTTTCTTTGTTGGAGCCTTATCGAGATTTGTCTTTTTTTTTATGGAAGAGTGCAATGTTTGCCACCTAGTATTGAAATTGAGAACCACAAGGAATACGAGGTGAAAAAGGTACTAGATTTGCGACATAAGTGGAAGAAATTGAAGTACCTAGTGCATTGGAGTCGCTATGATACTAATGAGCGAACATGGGAACCATCAAAAAATCTTATTAATACGTCGCAAAAGGTATAGGAGTTTCATCGACGCTATCTTCAAAAACCTAAGCCCTTTTGATGAAATTTTTTCAGTGAAGTTCCTTCTCTTTGAAGTTTCTTAATCCTCGGGCTTACAAAGAAGGGGGAGAAGGAACCTCTAAAAGATATAGTTAGAGACTATAAATCTGTAACTTGAGTCCATTATTCCATGTTTTCGGTCTGATATGGATAGCCAAGAGATAGATACCATACCATTCATGTCTTCTCAACCGAGTATCTCACGAAGACGACCCTGAGATGAAGAACCGCTTGTACCACGAAGACGACGGAGGATACCTAGTAACAGGTCGCTAGTGATTGTGTTTGAGGTAGAACCTACCTACGATGATCTTCTTGAAAGAGTGTTTGCGGGGCATTTTCACAATGAAGACACAGAAGTTCATACTTGGTCGGAAATCAAAGGCGTAAGACACTATTGTTGCTTACAAGGACCAATGAACTACTTGCCGCATGAAAGTAATTGGACAACATGTATGATAGGAATTTGAAGAATAGCTTTACAACCATAAATACAAAGTATTTCAAAGGTTGTTGGATTATAAAAAAAAAGTTATAAAAAATATTTTTTTTTGCATTTGTGCAAAAAGAAGTTTGACTATATTTATAATAAAGATGAATCATTTTAATTTAATCTAAATTGTAGCTTCAAGACTTTCTATGCATAGCTAATATTTGACATTAGACCTAACACAAGCATAGGCTATAGTAGCATAGGTTATACTAACAATAGATTTAAGTAAAAAAATACTACAGTTGTAAAATAATCAATCTTTGATTGATAATACTTCTAAAAAAGAAGAGATTTAGATTTTATCTAAGTTTTGACCAATAATATAATAAAGGATGTAAGTATGCTATACAAGTATATGACTTAATAACTTGATGCTTGAGCCATAAGTCTTGTGGTCTTTAGGAAGTTTTTACGAGTCTTTTTTAGTAGTTAGTATATATAGGGATAAAATTAAAGCCATCTTCACTCTTATTCATGTTCTTTTTTATATTCTAGTCTTGATTCAAGACTCTCTAATTTCTTTGTATTTTGACAATAGCCATTCTACTTCTTTTCTATTTTATGATGATCTTTTCTTTTCTTACTTTCTCTCTTTTTCAATGATAAGTATATTGACTTTTGAATTTTGTCTAAAATCATGTCTTTGATAACTAAGAATTCAATTGCAATTTGAAAATGCACTTAAGTTTCTTAATTGCTTATAAAATTTTAAAGAAAGTGGCTAATGACTTAATCCATATTTGTTTTGAATTTTTGAATTTTTTCCACTACATTGAATATTAATGGATATTCTTGTGAAGTTGTTTTTGTACCTTTTATTTGGAGCAACAATATCACATCTTTATAAATTTACATGATTGACATTGCTTTAAATACTGGAACATTTTTTTTTTTTTTTTAAATGTTCTTATCAAAGAATTAATTAGGGCTTAAGTACATAATTGTGCTTGTAATTAAGATCTTTTTACAATAGGAAAGGAGGGAGGGAAGGCAGGGAGAAGAAGACAGAAGTAAAAAGAGAAAAAAATGCTTTGAGTGAAAATAAGATTTGGATTTTTTATTTGCAAGTCAATTTCAAACTTATTAGGTTTGTCATTATATCTTTTTAATATTGCATTAAACCATTTAATATTTATTATTAGGATTTGATTCTCTATTATATTCTTATAGAAGCTTCTTTTTACATTCTTGGCTTATACTTCTAATCTTGAATCTTGAATGCTATTCTAAACCAACATTTCTTTTGTTCATTAAATAATTTTGTATGAATTTAAAGAAAATTGTGTTATTAAAAATATTTGTTTAGTGCTTTGTTTCCAAGAAAATTAAAGGAATTACTATAATTTATAAATATTTTTTCTTATTTTTATTATTTGGTTGTAAAATTGGTAACTTGGAAGGATAGTTTTAAATCTTCACTTGAATTAAATCTCCATGTTGTAAAGCAACTCTAAAGAACTTATAAACTACTCAACATTGTGCCTTTGCTTCTCCTGAACATCATTCAGCAGCGTTTAACAAAACTTGCATTCTTGTTTTGACATAAACGGATCCTGTCTGTATATGTTGACATGCTTGCTACCCTACTGAAAACCCTTAAACGACCCTAATCAAATCCTCACCTGGTTTAATTATCCCGCTTACTAAACGATCTCCATTCCTACTCCGGAATGAGTCCTATACACCCACAATCAACACTGCGAAACAACTGACTTCAGACTAAGATGGTTGTGGCCTGGAGCTCAAGTTGATACAAACACTAGGATAGTCCGTGACCTACTAGGCGCACCATTGCACCGCACTCCGTTTCCTTCGCTCTTCTGTATCAGAGGCAGGTTGGACACAATAGTTCACGATTTACACATGATTCGGTGAGAAACAGATTTCAAAAACAGTCAAGCTGGGATTAAATGCTCAAAAAACACAGGCAGTAACTACAGAAAAATCAGTGGTGCTCAAGTGAAAAAATAAATTTTTGCTGGAGCATAAAAGCTTCGGTAAACTCTGAATTCAATTTGCTCTCGTGGATATCTTGAAAAGAAAAACGTGCACTTAATATTCACCGGAGATGGAACTCAAGCATCACTATAAAAAGCTTATATTACGCAATTGGATTGCTATTCGTCCAGTAGGTTTCATGCTCAACTTTCTTTACATGCTTCAGCCTTTCGTAAGAAAAATGATCAGGTATAATTCAGGAGTCGATATCTGAATAGCTTTTGCTTATCCTGAATGTACTTACCATGACCTCTAGAAACTCCTCACATATAATATACAATCGAAACGTTAATTACCATTCAGAAGTATGCTACGAAAACTAAATCCATCTGGGTCTCTCTGTTTTACACGAATATATGCACATGCTAGACTAGAAAGTGGCACCCGCACTTACTTATTTACTGCCATTGTCTGACTCAGGTTTGAGAAACCGGACTGGAACAACAGGTATGCTATACCACCATTCATTGATTCGGCGAGTAAACCGACGCGTAGATTCAGCCCTCGTAGGCATTTCTAAAGTAAATACGTTCACGAAGGTAGCTAGAATCAACCAGCGAGTTGGAAAGATGAGCAAGACAGCCGCCACTCCAACAAGGATTGCTATGACCTGGTTTGTGGCCTGCATAAACACAGCCAAATCCTGTAAGATCAAAACTTGAAGTAAAAATACTGCATTTATTCGTTGTATTTCAAAATAATGAAGCCTTCTCTAAAGTTATTTAAACAAGAGGAAAAGAGCCAGAAAAAGAGACCTCGGGAAGGGCTGACAAAACCAAAGCACGTGTCTTGAGAAGAAATATGTTGCCAGCCTGAATCAATGCCTCCAACTGTGTCAATGCTTGTTGAAGGGCTATAAGCTGCTCAACCGTGCTCTGATTGGGGGGAGACGGAACCAAAACTTCTTTGATTGGCGCTTCATCTCGCATTCTCCGAACATACGCCATGTAGGCAGCCATCAATAACAGAGACAGTGGCAACCAGTAGGCTACCCAACCACTGTTTCACAAAATCAAAAATCCGAATGATTAAAAGTGGAAATTCGGGAACTCGAATGTACAGGTAAATACATTACATCTGTCATTTAACAAAGATCACCGACCCAAAAAGCAGCATCATTAGCTTTTGACAAAAGTTTCTATGTTTCATATATAGAGGTGATTCTGAAAGTTGGATGCTCCTGATACTCACTTGAATATAATGTAGCATCCAATAACACAGAATGTGATCGATTTAAGAGGCTCCTCCCAAAGATAGATACTTTGAAGCCAGGTCATCACAGCTGTCAGCGGAATCACCAGCTCCTAAAACCAAACAACGAGCTACATTAACCATAAACCCGATGCTTCAATTGCGGTGCTCATCAAGTTCTTTTCCAAAACGTAAAATATGAACAACTTATTCTTGGTGAACCTACCTGCAGAACAGCCGAATTTGTGCCAATACCATCAACTTTTACTCCCTCTATAGTAGCCTGCGCCTCTAGTACTTTCTTATTATTATCCCGTGACTGTAAAATTGCCTTCTCCAAAGGCGTGGTTTCACCAATAAGAATCTCTCCGACAGATACGGGTGCTTCTTTTATCTTTTCAGCCCCCTTAGGAGTCAAGAGACGGAAGTTATCCCCAATAGCTGCAGCTGAGATGGCATGTATCTTATTATCCTGGTACTTGTCCAAAACACTTACTACACTCGCTTGTCCTTCCCCACGACCCGAGCTACAAAGCGAGTTGGCCAGTTCTGCCAAGATAAAATCTCCACCGGGCATCTCTGCTCCTAATGAATACGTGAGCAAACTCTCAGGTCTTGGTGGCAGGACGTGAAACGTCTCCTTTGTAGCTCTCAACCTAGCGATCCCCAATACCGCTTTTGCTAAAGCTTCTGCTTTGCCTACACCCTCAAGTTGATAAGTGCGGATGAATTGGTGGACTAACATTACTTCCCGAATAATCGCCAACCAATAGTCACGGCGTGAACGCCCCTTTAGCTCTGGAAACTCCAACACGACAGGGTCCACCCTGCACCAAACCAACCAAAAAATGTTAAGGTCAGTAGATTCAGGTTCTTACAGAGATTGTCTTAATGTGCGGAATAGGGCCTTATCTGATACATCTTCTGGGGTGTGAATAAAGCGATATGAAAACTTTTGCTGTTCTCTGAAGTGTGTAATTAGTGCAAATAAAAAATACACATTCTATACGATGAAGACGCCACAGTTGAAAGGTACTGGATGTGGGTCATAAGTCATGCATTACTTACAAGGCGCTTGATTTATACATAACAGCCTTGTCAAAAAGGCGGGCACCCCATGGTCCAGTCAAAACTGGCTTCACAATGTGCTTTAAATCCGCCGAAAGATCAAATTTCTTGGGCTTGTCATAAGACACAACCCCAGTGGCTTCAAAGTAGATTGCATGATCCGTTAAGGTCAATCTTCCTGCAAAGTAAAAGAGTCAAAAACGCAACAATCAAGATTCTAAAGGAAGGAAAATAAAACTGTTAACAATAGCATACATTATGCGTACTAGTGAAAAAATAGCTAAAAGCACTTGCACCAGCAGATATTAAAGCCGATAACCATACCTGGCCAGGTGGATACACCAACGTGCTGGAGGACAGGCTGAGTTGTGGCGGTCCCATCTGTATCAATCAGTTTCTCATTCTTTCCCAATTGCAATGCCTTGACCAGAGCCGGAGTTGCCTGGTTCTTCATAGCCTTAATTGATCTGTGTGTAAGATTACAAATACAGAATTTCCTGGTCAACTCCTTATCTTTAACGACGTAAAGACGTGAGATATCCCCAAAAAATCTGGAATAGGATTCACCTCTGACTCTGGTGTTAGGACAGCTAATAGATCATTTCTACGAGAGACTGGAACATCAACTCAAGTACAGAAGCCAACCCTTTTCTTTTGCTATCACAGAATCCAAGAAAAAGCCTCTACACAAGCAGTATCGTGACTCCAAGGTTTAATTACATCCCTCGATTCTGAAAGCAACTCCACTGTTGATGAAACATCTAGTCATACTCATAAGATAAGAAAAAAAAACGCATTGAAGAGATTTATATGGGAAATACTTGTCCAGCTCAGCAACATATTTATCAAATATGGGGAAAGGTAGCCGGCCTCCAGTGTTCGCAGTAAGAGCATCAAACTGGCTGTGCACAGTTATTGAATCTGCAACGGTATGAAGGGCCGGCGCTATCCGTGCAAAAGCATTAAGTCCGACAGTACTCTCCACGTCAACCTGCATGTATCATTGCACTATTAAATAACAAGCTTATAATCGGTATATCTTAAAACGAGAGAACTTACGAAGCGTTGGCGACAGCCCTACTGTTACTATCCTTTCTCAAACGAAACGGTAACAGGCTTAATGCGGGTCTGGAAGAGCATTTGGACCATCAGAGACATCAAGTCAGAATAGAATAGTGCCGAATCCTCCTCATCCTCCGAACGAGACTCCTTAGTCGATGTCTCAGGTTCACACTGTCATGCAACGGAAACACAATGGGATGGGGACAGGTTTAATTCAGACGTGAAGTTATACAGATGAAACAATCTCAAATGGCTTCCATCCCCTTGCCATTACCAAGCTTCAGTACTAAATATGAATTTACTTCTAGCAGTAGAAAATCCATAAATACCGCATCTACATTTAGGGGTACAATATGATTCTTAGCACATGGTTCCTTGCATCAAATCATCGCCAATTTTTCGGAACCAATGAAGACTATCAATTTCCATATGACGAGAAATTGGCTCTGTTAGCAGCATAGCTACACCTCAAATACTTCTGAAGTAAAATTTTGTTAGATGAGATCCAAAACATATATCTCGACATACTTGAATGAAACAGAACCTGTACCTTCAAAACAGGCTTGTCCGCTGCCCCTGGAGTCTCCCAAGCGAGCATCATATCAAAAGTCAATCGTCGAAATTCTTTGTCGCTCAAATGATCAGTGACTTGAGCTTGCACAGAAAGGGCTCTAAAACAGCTGTATTCAAGAAGATGGAGCGCATATTTTGAAGGATCTTTTGCTGATGCAGGGGCCTCCTCTTCGAAATGCCTCTGCAGCTCCTCTGGATGAAGAAGTAATATCCTAATAAACAAGACCATGAACACATCATACTGTAATGTTACATACTTCGTATCCTAACAACTCAAAATAAAGCGCATAACTGTGATAGCAACGGCAATTTGCAATGTGAACAAAAAAATCTCAGCAAACCCAATGATATTTATGTACTCTCTCTGCAAAAAAAAATAAAAATAAAAATAAAAAAACGAAGGAAATGAAAGGAAAGGAAAGATAACTCCTACCTCGCACAATGTCCAACCACAACATTAGCAAGTGCAGATAGCTCTTTTATCCATTTTCGAGTGTCCGACGGTGAGCACTCATGTTCGTGAGGAGTATCACCCACGCCGGATTTGCTACTAAAGATGTTCTTTAAAGTGGTGTCCCCTGTAATCAGAGAGTCTAGAAAACTCTTTCCTCTGGTTAACACGGCCATGGTCACCTGACAACAGAAAGTTTTCATTCAGTTGGTTTACATCAAATAATTCCATAAACGACTTACAACAGAGGAATCCATCCCAAAAGAATAATTGAACAGGGGATGGAAAAATTAACAAATTTTTGAAAAAGAAGATCTGCTAGCACCTGTTGCCTTCCGTGTCTTACGATTAAATAATTCAGGTTCTGACACTAAGCACTAATGCTCAGAGGAGATGGAGTCATCAGCTCAAGAATTAAGGAACACACTATTGCTTCTAGATGACAACTGATCCAAAACCCCTACCAAACAAGCTGAACTCAGTCACCAAACTCGGTGAACGGTTAAATCATCACATGGATTATTGCGATAATAAAAATTGTTTGCAACTTAGCAAGAGAAATGTCCAATATGTTTGACTAGAACAGTAATCGACGCGGAGGTGTTCTCGTTACTATTTTTTTCAACTAGGAAATCAAAATAAGATGAAGTAGAGGGCAAGGTCAAGGCCTAACAATGACGCAAGGATCAATTCAGAGCTTCAGAACACCAATTCACAGAACTCGCGTTGGTTGTCAATCCAAAATCGACAGCCAGCTACAGCAACAAGTCATCACGAAAACTCACCACACCAAAATATTGGAGGTGCCAGACAATTACGGTCGCCTACTTCGGAAATCCTAACCTGCACTGTGTTGCCAAAAACCAATCGTGATCAAACTCCAAGTCCCACTCCTTGAATATTATTTATTAGTCATCAGATTTCCTAACCCCCATATCGAAACTAAAAAAGACGACACAACTCTACCAACCCATGAAGCACTATCCCAATTCACTGAATCCAACACGCCAATTCATAATTCTCGGCAATATCATCATCCCGAACCCAGGCCGAACAAACTAAGGTGTTGAGCCAACAAATTCACGTTTACCCAGAGATCTATGTAAGAACAATCTTATTGCAATTGATTTGTGTGCTTCTTCGCACGGAAAATGTGACGAGCTTACTACTTAAAACTCATTAACAAACTAAGCATCGCAGCATGGAGCTGATTTTTGGAATATACGTGTCTCCTGATACGCATAGGAGACGTGCAACAAAACCCTTTTTTCTAACAACATTCTTACAATTTCGACTTAGAATTCCAGATAAAATTAACCATATCTTTGACGTGCGGTACACTGCACGGACTGCCTCAATAGAAACGACGTTATCAATAACCTTTCTGGAAATCCCACTGTTACAGCTTGCAAGCGATGCGATGAGGTAAACAAGTCATAATTCTCACAACTTCGTGAAATCCCCAACATGAATATCGTATTCCGAATGCTACAGCAAGACAAGAGAGGTTGTAAACATCTCGCAACTCCGCGACTTCAGATAAACGTGGAAGCCACACTCAGTCAAAGTCTTCAACCGACCTTGTGATGGTCACAGACGTCGCGAATCCACAGAGACCCACATCAAATTCCGACCCTTCGCCACGACATCAAAGGATGGGCAAGTCAATGTGTCGCCTCCCGCAAACCAGTTCCCCTACTACTCGCATCTATCAAAGGCTGCTTATGATCGGCTTCCAGCCAATTAGCCAGTGCGCACCACCTCACCACACGCAACTCCAACCCCATGAACCCTAACTCTTCCCGCTAATAGAAGAGACTCATATTCCCAGCTGCATGCAGTCAAAACGTGGCAAGAGCGTCTCAAATGTACGCGAAGCAAGGTGCTGATTCCTCACGCAGGCGCGGTGCATCACTTTGATTCACCCACGAGTAGGAGGAGGAGCCCATCAAGTAGCGCACGGAATCCCACTCCATCGGCAAAACCCTGCTACCAATTCCGCAACCATACAGGATCCGCAGCTCAATTTCTCCCCCTCAACGTCGAATTCAACGAGCACTTCTGATGATCGAGTCACGATTCCGTAGCGACTTGGCAGCTTGATTGGAATTCTATCACCGCCAACGGAACCTCCGCCCGCCGACGCCGACCGGGACAACACTCTTGGATGGCTTCGTCGGACGAACGAACGAGCGAACGAACGAAGCTCATCGGACGAGGATGCGTCTTGTCGTGAACGATGCCAACTGTACACTTCGTCGACGAACGAAAATCGGCGGGTGAAGCAATATTGCTGGTTTGTGGAGCCAAATTGAATGAATTATTTATTTATAAATATAATCTTGGGATGATGGAATTGATAATGAATTTATGATATTTATGTGTATGTCTTATTTTGGGATAGTGGTATTGATATAGAAAGATTTTTGGAACTTAGAATTGAGGAATTAAAGAGGTTTCAAATTACACTTGATAGGTCGCAAATTGCAATTGCAAAGTTATAAATTAAGGAGATGTTTGATAAGATCTATGAGTTGAAGCTTCAATGGAACTATAATATATATAAAAAAAAATGATAATTTTAGTGAAAGATTCAAAACATATGTGTTAAGTTTATATTATTAGTATTTAATCTTTTTTGAATATTTTTAAAAAAAATATTTATATAATTTACTAGAAATAAAATTATTTTATATCATAAATCCTAAAAACATATATAAATATGAAATTTTATTTTAATAATGATAATTTATTATTAATTTTATATATTTTATTCTAAAATTTGTTATATATAGTATGTGCATTTAATCATCACAATTCTAATATCATAATTTTAATGCACAATGTTGTTTTATAAAGAATAAAATATTATTTATATTAATTTTCAAAATCTCTATCTATTATTTTCTAAAAAATTTATAAAACTTACTTTAAAAATACAAGTTGCAAAAACTACATTCAAAATTTCAATAACATATTAACATTGATATTTTTAATAATTAAAATCTTTAATTTTTTTCTAATCAAAATTCAAACATATCTCAACATTGCCATTGATTGAATTAAAAATACTTAAAGTTTGATTCTTATTTTTACTGACAAATATGCAGAACAAAAACTCAAAAGTTAAAAATCATATGGTCTATTATGACATTAAATTATTAAAAAATGGCAATCAGTATTGTGAAGTTGATAATCCAAATTTTAGTTATAAAAATGTCTAAATTTTCATGATGGATGCTAATACAAAAATAATAATTAGAAGAGGTTTTAATGTCTATAAATAAATATATACTCAACCAAATCCTTTTCTACATCAAGTGCAATGTATTGGTCATGCTTAATAATCAAATAAAAAAACGCATCAAATCTTTTTCCATTGATTTAAACAATATTAAGCTTTACTTCACTATGTAAAAATTACACAATTTTACAGAATAATACAACATACCTCACCATTTAAAGCATGCAATATTGGAAAAAAGGGCACCTAGGGTTTCTTTCTTGATACAAGGCTGATACCATGGTGATACAAGGTTGATACCAAGTTGATATTAAGCTGATACTATGGTGATATAAGGACAAACTTCATACCTGCTAGTTTTCAATGTGGTCAGGATATACACCAATCATGATCAGAAGTAGAAGTATAATTTGAACAAAATATAGAATAAAAGATTGAGTTAAATTATTTGAACAACTCATGTTTAAATTGTATGAATTGAATTCTATAAAGAAAATAAAGAAATTTTTGGTTATGAAAATCCTACATAATATCAAAGCAAGGCTTAGAAAATCTAGAAGAGTTGCATTGTTAAGGAATAAAAATAAGTATATCATGATGAGCATTCTATTTGCGAAGAGAGCATAATAAAGACATTGATAATGTTGAGCTCCAATAATCTCTTGTAGGTTGAGAAGGCCAAGAAATTGATTGGTGAAGAAAATTCATATGTTTGGAGGTTGAGGATGAAGATCTTTTTGTAAGCAAAAAACCTAGAGGAGCTCACTATTGAGAAATTTATACCAGCAATATATCCATGTTTATACAATGGGCATACATTGTGAGAAACTCAAATTTGTAATATGATGGCAAAGACAAAAAAAAAAAAAAAAAAAAAAAAAAAAACTTATATATGTTGTGAAGGACTATCTATTAGACATGGTGACAAAATAAGACAATCTAACAAATATATAGAAAACATTGAAAGTCAGGTACAAAAGTAGAGATCTTGCTCTGGTATTGAATCTCAACTATTATATATTAACTTTGAAGTTTTAAAATTTTACCTCCATGGAAGAATTTTTGAAGACAACTTGCAAAATCAAAAACCAATTGGTTGTATTTAGTGAGAAAATTCTAGCCAAGACTCTTGTACAAACAATTTTAAATAAATTGCTTCTTTCTTTTGATACTTTGACATATAATTCAACATCCATTGATAAATTTTTAAGTTTTGAAAAGATTTTATTTAGACTAATAACTAAACAAACAGATTATAATTAAGAGCTAATACTAATGCCAATTCTAAAAATAAAACATTAGTAGTTCAAGCTTCAAGAACAAAGTATAATACTAGAATTACAAGAAGCAAAGGAAGTTACTCATCTTACAGAAGAAGACGTCTTTTCTTGAGGGGTCGAGATATTACAAAAACACTTCATGCTAATAGAAATATATGCTTGATTTATCATTATATTTGTGGGAAGCCAAAACACATAACAAAAGATTGCAGGTTTAAAAAGCTACTATCAAATATTAATAAGCCAAGGGCATGTATTATTGAAACAAACAATTCATCCAACTTTAAATAAGAGGATGATTTTCAAGAAGTAAATATCAATCTAACTAAAACCATTAGAAAAAGAAAAAAATAATTTCAATTAGAATCTTTGTAGTAGAGCCTTTCAATATGTAACAAGCAACAATTTAGCATTAAGCTATTTCAAACTTGTAAGTCTATTTTAAAAAATAAGAGCAAAAGGTGGTGAACTTCATATTACATTTGAATAAAGGAAAATAAACATAAAAATTGAAAATGGAAAATCAAATAAGGTAATCAATATTTTATTTTTACCTTCTTTAAAGAAAATTTGTTATCAATTGGTTTCTTTATAGAAAAAAGAAATTTAGTAATTTTTTTGATGGATGAATTTTGAATTATTGATAAAAAAAAAAAAAGAGAACATATCATGATTATCAATAAGTTGCAAGAATCAAGGAATAACATGTATTGTATAAACCAATTTACAACTGAAGTTAATTTATCAATTATAAAAAAGATTAAAATATAATATGATATATTTAGATACCTTATTTTTTATTTTAAGAAAAATTTATATAAATAAAAAAATAAAAAACTTATCTATTATTAAAATTATACCTAAAGAAAATTTTAAAATTTGCAATGCAGGTTATGAGTATAGAAAGAGGGTTTTAAAATAAAGTCTTAATAGATCAAAAAATCTACTTCAACTTGTGCATGTAGATATAGTTGGATAAATTTAAAAACCATCTCTAAGCAAGACCAAGTACTTGGTAGTATTTAAAAATAATTTTTCTTACCAAAGTTGGATTTACTTTCTTAAGTCCAAAAAAGAAACATTCTCTAAGTTTTACATATTCAAAGCTCAAGTTGAAGAAAAAAAAAAACAACTAAGAAATTGCTCATGCTTAGAATAAAAAAAATAGATAATTCTTATTTAAAGAATTTCAATATTTTTTTAAAAAATGCAAAATAACAAGACAAATAATATAAGCTCTGATTTCTTAGCAAAATGGTATTGCTAATAGGTGCAATAGAAGAATAGTAGAAAAAGCCAAAAGTATGATTCATGAAAATAAATTATATTTGAGCCTATAGCCTAAAGCTATTAATACATCAAACTACTTAGTAAACTTGTGTCCAAGTGAATTCAATAATAGAAAGATACCAATAGAATTATATTATAAGAAGAAACCAAAATTACAATACCTAAAGATATTTGATTGTATTGCTTATTTGCATGTGCCATATGTGAGTCATCAAATCAACTCATTAATTATTTTAGAACAAAAAGATGTATTTAGAGATCTTAAAATCATAATATATGGTGAGTAGTGTAAAAATCCTTAGACAAATAGAAAATTAAAATGTTAGTTGTAGAAATAGAGTCTCAATAAGTCTTAGAAGTAATTATCTTAGTTGGTTTAGTATTTTTATTCATTATTGAGTATTAAAGATTAATATTTATATTGGCCTTATATCTATATGTATCACTTATAAAAAAAACTATAAATATTAGTTACTTGTTAAAAAAAGCATAAAAGAGAACTTCATGTCTTTTTTGTTAATTATATAAAAAATAGAATTTTTAATGGATATAAATTTATTTTATTATTGTAAAATATTATCAAGATATAAAAATATAATTTTGAATATATATTATTATTATAAAATTATTATATTATTTTTTACAATTTTTTTAGAATTTTTATAGAAGATTTCAAGACCTTGGTAAAATTGAATTTTACCACCTTGAGAGCCATTACAATTGTTCTTATAAATTTCTTAGTAGTGAAAAAAATAAATCTTTAAAATTCTTATTATTATTGATATTAAGATATTGATAATTAACTCTTATTTTGTTAAAAATAAAATCTCTATTGATGATTATTCATTTTTTTAGAATCATAGTCTCATCAAACCTTGCTATTGATGTCATATCAAATAAAGATGCATTTTCTTATCTTGCTATTGAACTTCACTTATTCATCTTTTGGTGCAAAGATAAATTTTATTCTTCAATCCAAATTACAAGATGGCCTCAATTAAGACTTGTTTGTAATTAGTAGTATAAAAAGGAAGTAGCAAAAATAAGAACAAAACAAGTACAACACAAAACAAGTGGAATAAGTACAATCAAGCAATTACATACTACAAAACTAGTCATAGTTTATTTATTAGATTTTTATTTAGTAAAAAATAAAAATAAAAATAAAAAATATTTTTAAATAGATAATTTTTTTAACTTTTTAATGAAAAAAAATAAATCTAATTTATTTAAATTTATAATGGCTCTCAATTATATATAAATCAATACTACCTTGAATTATAACTCACATATTTGTAATCCTAAAACTGGTTCTTCTCACGTTCTCATTCATCATATATTTCTATCTCCCATACAATCAATTTCTAATATTTCATATTGTTATCATTTCTCCAGCAACGGTGCCAAAATGTTGTTCTCGTTGTATTCAAGCTTTAATATACCAAAGCAATTGAACTAATAGACATGGGTTCGAACACGAGGAAAGACTGGTTATATGAATTGGGTCTGTTAGTGTCACAATTGATTGTACTCTAGCTATCTAAAATCAATTATCAAACTACAAAATACCAAGGCTTACTACTTCCATCTTAATTCAACACATAATCCATTCTACAACTATCAATTCAACAATACTTCCATATTCTTATCAGTTCATCTCTCACTTACTCTCTTTGCGGTTTATATATATTCAATTACTGATCTCCAGCTTACTTATTATATTTAGTTTCTCAATTCATCACACAGAATTCAATATCTTCACTTAGTACAATACAATTCGATAATTTCAATTCTCAAGGTCACAAATTTTCTCCAAAACGATCAGTCCAAAGTCATATTCCACAATATTTTAATCTTAGTTTCAACAATACTTCTTTCAATCACATTTCTTCATAAGCAAATAATAAAAGAAAAGAAAATAAAGAAGTAGCACCAAGCTTACTCCGGCTTACGACTCTCACAATCTAGCTCCCAAGCTTACGACTCTCATAGTTTGGCTCCTCGGCTTACGACTCTCATAGTCTAGCCCATCGGCTTACGACTCTCATAGTCTGGCCCCCCGGCTTACGACTCTCACAATCTGGCCTTCCGGCTTACGACTCTCAGAGTCTAGGTCCAATCTTTCTTTCCTCAACCTCTTTATTCTACCCAAAAGATGGATCGTCGGCCAATAGATTCCAAAGGTTATGACCCTTTGAATTCTTAACCATTTGTTCTACTAACAACCTACTGTTATCAACTAAACTGCCTAACCATCAATCTAATTCTCAAGGTTATCAATAACCAACGAGTAACTTACCACAAAATTTATTTACATATTCTACACTTATCTATAAGATATTATCAAATTTATCTATTTTAATCTACTTCTAATTATTCATATTATTTAGATTATTATTAGAATATATATATATATATGATAGATAATTAGTTATTAAATGTATATGCTTAAATAAATCCTATTAATTACTTTAAGATAGTTAAGAATAAGAAATAAAAAAAAAAAAAAAAAAAAAAAAACTATTAATCAAGAAATTCAAAGCATCAGAAAAAATAATACTTAAAAAAATTATGAATTACTATCTAAAAAGAGATACATAATTACTAAATAGATCTTCAAAAAGAAGACTAGAACTTTAGGTAGTACTAAAAAAATAAAAGGCTCAAGTAGCAACACCTGAATTTGAGAAAGATCGAAAAAAAAAAAAAAAAAAAAAAAAAAAAACTTTAAAACTTTAAAACTTTTGCTCTTGTCATACACTAGAACATAATAAGAATAGTTTCAGCATTAGAAACTACTTAATATTGAAAAATAAAATAATGTAGTATAAAAATAATATTTTTAAATGGAATACTAGAAGAAAAAGATTTTATAGTCATTCTACTTGGATTTGAAGGATATGAAAGAAACAACAACATATGCAAATTAAAACAATCAATATATAATTTTTTTATAGTATCTTTGAGCTTAATATAGAAGAATTGATGAATATTTATAAAAGATACGCTTAAACATGTTAATATATTTTAATATTTATATTTGACATTATAATGATAAATATATACTTATTTTATTATATATAGATGATCTAATTATCACAATAATATATTTCTTGAAAATCATCCTCTTATTTAAAGTTATCACAATAATTATCACAATAATTATCAAAATAAAATTATTAGATAACAAATATTCTAATTATTTTAATAATTATTAAAATAAAATTATTAAAGTTAAAAGAAAATTATTATTTAAATTCGAAATGAATAATATAAAATTAGTACAAGTATACTTTAGAGCAAAATTCATGTACATCAAAAATAGTGTAATTCACCATAAAAGAAATTATATTAATATTATATTTAATAGATTTGGCATCTTGAACTATAATCATAGTTCAACATCTATAAATAAAGGTACTAAGTTGCAAACTAATATAACACAAAAATTAGTAGATAACAAAGAATATTATAGGTTTGTTAGTAGTTTATTATATTTGTTAAATATAGGAAGACCAAACATTAATTTTATTATAAGCTTTATAAGCAGATACTATACATTGCCACAAATGTCACATTAAAAAGCTAGGATGTTTATTCTATGTTATTTGAAGGATACAAAAGAATTTGGAATTAATTATTCAACATGCCAACTTTGGAAATTGGTTGCTTATATTGATGTAGATTGAAAACAAGATATGGACTCACACAAGTCTATATCCAAACTTTTATATTTGATTGAAAACTCACTACTTAATTGGAGCTGAAAACTACAAAGCATAATAGTATTATGTACCACTGAAGTAGAATATTGAATGTTATCAAAAGTAGCAAGAAGCATTACATGGCTATGAAGGTTATTTAAGGATTTATATATTTATCAATAATGCAACTCAAATAATGAATGACAATCAAAGATGAATTAAATTGGTGGTGAATCTTATATTACATGTACAAATAAAACATATTAAAATATATTTCTATTTTATTTATAAAGAGATATGACTTGATAAAGTTTTAAATCTTATATATTCTTATTTAAGAATAATTTGAAAATATATTAACTAAATATGTCGACAAAAAATGACACTACAAATTAAGAAAGTATATGGAATTGAAACAGATATTTTTTAATACAACATCACCTGCAAGCTTGAACCTTGTTTTACACTTCTATTTAAAATACACAACGTAAGTTCTTCTTCTAAACTTTCTATATTTTTACTACATATAGTCATAAAGCAAAGGTATTCATCTTTGTATCTATATAATAAATGTTTACATTTAATACCTTTAATTATGACAATTTGTCAATAGCTTAGAATATTAACCTTGTAAATGTCAAAATATCCTAGTAATCAGTGGATTTTTTCTTATGTTTCCAACTTTTGCTCAAACCCTGTAGTCTCATAATCAAAAAAGGATTATTTACAACTAGTAGCTTATTTACAATTTTATTTTTTATAAATTTAATATCAAGTTAAAGCCAAGGGAGCAACACATTAGACAATGGTGCTTGTTTGAATTGAAAAATGCTAACACTGTTAAAAGAGAAGTTCTCAAATAAAGTATTGTTTATCAGAATGTCTTGTTCACAAGCAGTATTGCAGCATTTGTTGTACTCATCCTCTTGTTTTGTCTCATCAAAATGACTTAGAGACTCTTGGAGTAGTTGATAGGAGTAAGCAAGTGCTACATTGCGTCCTCTCTTTAGAGCTGTGAACAGGAGCTAAAACACACATGAAAATGTGAAAAAGAAAGAAAACTCTAGGCTAGAGGAAATATTAGAAAAAAGAGCACCTAAGGTTTCTATCTTGATACAAAGCTAATACCATGGTGATACAAGGACAAACTTCATACTCACCAGTTTTCAATGTGATCAGGGTAAACATCAATCACAATCATAAGTAGAAAGTGTAGTTCAAACAAAATATAGAATAAAAGGTTGAGTTGAACTATTTAAAAAACTCATGTTCAAATTGTATAAATTGAATTCTATGAAGCAAATAAAGAAACTCTTGGTTATGAAAATCCTACATGCAAATATACAAATCACTGCTTACTCAATTGTAGCATTGTGCTCCAGCAGTAAAATCAAAAGAAAAACAATCATCTGAAGCACGAAGACTTCCACTGCAATGCTAGAATCTCAGCTCTTGCACCTTCCACAAAACCGCTGCATGATGGCAGATTTCGAGGTAGTCTGGCTCACCACGTTGTTGTAAAGAACCCCAGAATCGCATTCAATCACAAACAAACAAACATGACCTCGTCAAAAAACAGAACTGGAATCGAGCTGCGCAGGATTCCATGCCCACTTGAATCCTTGACATCATTCCTTACAGACGTCAAAAAACTTGGAGTTGATTCCCGATGTTGGGGTACTGCAGATGGGTCGTTGCATATCTTTGCAGTATTTGTAGAGCGCTTTGCCATCACAACTATGACAAAAGACCAAGGCTGGTGTCAAACATGTCAAGTGTTGAAGACAAAGGTGAGAAGCTGATTGATCAATGGCTAGTAAGGAGCTTGAACATAAACACGTAATAAATCATTTTGTTAATATTTGATCAACATATGAATACTTGTAGTTTAGTGTATTTTATTCTTTTCTCATGATCTCCTTGTCAAGAGAGGGCTAAAAAGTTTGTCTCTTCCCTTCACAACTCATTGTGCTACATCAATATCAAGTAGACAAATTATAAAATATAACTATGACACAAAAATGTGGTAAATAAATAACAGCAAGAATAGAAATTAGAATTTCTTTCTTTACAAAAGTTCAATATATTAATTTTAAAATAAAAGTATCTTACCGCAATCCTTTCTGTTTATTCCAAATAAGATTTACAGATTAATAGCTTATGCTTTATAAGTTATTTGATAAAATACATAAAATATTATTTTATTAAAATATATTTTTTTTGTAACTCAGTTTTTTATAAATATTTAATACAAAAGAAATTATGTAACTATATATATATATATATATATATATATATCTACATAAATAAAGTTAATTTAATAAAAGAAGAAAGATTAGAATTCTTGAAAGAATTTATTATGATAATTTTTTGTAAAATAAATTTTTAGTAAAAATAATGTCATCAAAAAGAAAAAGAAAATACAATAAAAATACAATATACATGCACATATACTCATATAAATTTATAAATAGATTTTTTTTTAACAGTATATAGAGATAATTAATTTTAATTTTTCTTAAAAAGAACTTAAAATGGTGTACATTATTTTGGTTAAATATGATTTATTACTATTATCATTGCCATGATATTTAATATTATCAAACACCATAAGTTCTTTTGTAAAATAAGTTGAAAATTTTCATTTTAAACTTATGTATACAATATCTAAAAAGTCTTTTTTTTTTTTTTTTTTTTTTTCTAAACCATCTCATTTTTTACACCTGTTTATCTATTTTAGTTTAATATTAATTTAATGATGACCGTATTTATATGTGTGTATTATATGCTTATACACAATTTTTTATTTTTTATTTTAAAAATTTAAAAATAAGCATATTATGACCTTTTTCATGGTTAAATTATTGCAAATACTGAAAATAACCACACTTGTTGAATACTTCAAAACACAAAAGTCCTTTATTAAACTATCACGTTAGTTGTTTGAATTGAAGCCATGTCATATAAACCTTTTTAAACCCGAAAGACCATTTAATGTTATTTTATATGTTTGAATGGAGTTCTACAAGAGAAAATCTAACATGATAGACAAAAACCCACCTGATCGAATGCTCTTTAACGGATCATCATGTTACACAAAAAAATTTAGAAAATTTAAAAACAAAGAATAAACAAACAACTTACAACCAATTTACACAAACACAATCCAACAAGTCTTTTTGTGGGGTTTCATGTCAAAATGAAACTGTCAAGAACAACGACAAAGACCAAACAAACAAACAAACAAAGTCAGACATCCATAGCCACATGAATCCAACATGAGAGCAGTGCAGGCAACATCCCAACACTGGAAACATAATCCTTTTCCACAGACAAAAGAGACGAAGCGAAGCATGAATACAGAGAGAGAGTGTGAAGGATATCACGTATCAAGCTGCAGGTCATCCGTCCCCAAGCATATCAGTCTCTCAGGCTTACCAGAACCAGAACAGACCAGAACTGAACAGGCTTCTGGTTACTGTTGGGTCTCGCAGTTGCTGCTGCGCATGCAGAGTTCAAGTGAAGGACAACGCAAAAAGCAGTTTTAGGGTGCAGAGAGTGGCTCAGAAAGGTGAGTCTAGTCAACTACCAACTTTAAGGAACTGGTAAGAATGCCAGCTAGAGCTCGAAGTGTGTGTGTGTGTGTGTGTATATAAATTTGAGTGGGCCTTGAGGCGTCGGCTTCAATGAAGATCATTTAAGCCTGCTGCGTGTGCGGCTGCGAAATCCTCCCACTCAGCTTTCCGAATCGAGTCGAGACCAACGCATGGGAGCCAGAACATGGCCCTGTTCAAGTTCGCAAACGTGGTGTTGATCTAGCTATTATAGCAGGACAGCTCTTGGAACACGGAATCGTGTCTGTGCACTGATGGTGGATGTCAGTGGAAGATTGATTTGTGTATGAGTGCAGGTTGTACCTTTTTGGCAGTTCGAATTCCAGGTGGAAGAGTGCTTTACGTGACGTGGAAATAAATGCGAGATGTGGTGGTGGATTACCAGCGTTGGAGGAAATGCCATGTGTTTCGGAGACAAGAATGTGATTACGGAACAACCTGTGAAGTTTATTTCCACGACATTCGACATATCCAGGCCGTGGAGGCAACGGGCCAGCTCACGTGAAGGACGCGTGTTACATGATCAGCACCCACCGCTGAATTGCGGATGTCCTCGCATGTTTACGAAAAGATGCGAGAATATTGTACAGAAACTACCATCTCGTAAGCGATCTCAGTCAACGTTAAAGCTGGGTTACTTTGTTCACTGTGTCGCTATCTACATATGCGGAGTGAGCACAGTGCTGAGACCTGGTCGTCAGAACTGCGCTGGGAAGAATGATAATCAGACTTCACGGAATTACCACCCTTGATTCAGTGGTGCAAATCCATCACAATTCTGGGGTTTAACATTTGACAGCGGTAGCTTGCAGAGGGCACATGGAAATCCAGTCCTCCGGTGGTCTTGGGCATGAGTTTGGAACTTGTGACCGAAGTGAAAGGGCGAAACAATTGCGAAAGCTCGAGAAATCTGAATCATGGCATCGTCTCCTAGTGAGAAGAGATCCGAGCAGAACCGTCTGATCACAAGCCACAGAAAGCTCGTTGCCGTGAAGAGTGTTGTGGCGGAGATAAAACGCCTTCTGGTCCGGTCATTATGGTGCCACTTTTCACGGTTTGTCTTGAGTTGCAGTTCGCGTCCTGTGCGCCTGCCGTGACGCAGCCCATGAGTTCTCGGAGCCATTTCATCGACACAATGAGACTCAGAATTGAGAATTTATGGCGGGGCTTGTGCAATCGCCCTCGACTCCTGGCATCTCGATATTCGGGGTTTGGCGGCGAGGCTTCGAGTGACACGGAGAGCGCGTTGCAGCATGTGCTGGTATCTCTACACATGAACGAGGGTACGTGGGCGAAATTCTCCGGGATGTCGGACAGGTTCAACTTGTGTCGCAGCTTGCGGTCTCGGCATCGATCCTTGCGGAGCTCGAGCTTGGCCTGCGCTAGAATGATGTCAATTTCAGCGAAGTCCTGGTCGTCTTGGTCGTGAACCTTGGTCGCCATTAGCTCGACGGAACTAGCTGAAGATCACGGACAATAAAATCTCAAGCCAAAGAGTGGAACATGTAAACATACAGCCACGTTCAGCTAAGTGAAGACACCTGCATCAATCCAACTCCTGCGTACACATTGCGAATAGAGCCCGATAAACGTCGCCGACGCACTGCTACCCCGCAAAACCGAGTAATGCTGATTCGTTCTTCTTCAACTGAACCAGTTCACGTCAGCGGCATACAAACGCGGAGTTTCGCCACTCTCGAATATCACTCAGACTTCAAATTGACGGAGATGATTTTTTTTTCTTTTTTTCTTTTCCTCTTCGACACACCCAGCTTACCGAGGAGTGCAATCCAGGCGATGGTCTTATCTAGTCAATGCTTAACAAGTCCAGAGCTGAACTTTCCTCCCACAACCAAATTCTACCCCAATTCTTCAACTAAAACTCCACCACCAAACTCCAATACCACAATTCTCCGCAGATGCCCAAAGCTACCCACAGTTCGACAACAGCACAATTGTTAGCTACTGTCCCGCCTTCACAACCCCGCTGCCAACAAGAAAGCACCTCCCACCCTGCAGTCACCGAAACGAGCTAGACGAGCGTCCCAGCCACTCTCGAATATCACCATCACTGACACCATTGAATCACGACTTGGTCATCGCGAACAAAACGCCACCACTAGTCCAGCTGCACAACAAGCCATCGCAGTCCTCCACGCGCAAGCCAGCTCTCTCTCTCCCCACAAGTCGCCATCTCACACCACTCCTACGGCCAAAACCTCACTACCATCCCATAAAAACTACGCGGCAATGCAAAAATATAGATGGCGAAAGCTTCAATGGGACATGAACACACACTGGGCACAGTCGACAAGCTCCCCCCACTTCCACCTCCTCCTCTTCCTTCTCCTCCTCCTGATCAGCGAAGTGGATCCCGCACTGAAGAAGAAGAAGAAGAAGAAGAAGAAGCAGACAAAAAGTGAGGCGGAGCTGTAGGGACTCAACCCCGCATGATGAATGATCAGGGGCACACAGCACCATGTAATCTATGCCTCGCATGAGTACCCTCAAATGGGGCAAAAAAGTGATCCTCGAGGATCGCGACGCACGGCCCCGGAGAAGCATTAGATCGCCAGAGAAAAGAAAAAAAAATACAAAGCAAAGCAAAGCACGCCGCCTGGTGTAGAGCGAGCGCTGCAGCGACTCCGCTACCCCGGGATGATACCGGGCCCTGTAAAAACGGCTGGGATGGGCGGGGCCCGGGCGCCGGCGACGAGGGCGCATTAAACAGCGGGCAGCGTGTTGCCCGGTTCAATGGCAGGGCAATAATTCGGGTACCATCACTTCTTTCATCTTCGGGCAGGCGCATGGGGCTGCCCCCCGGTCTTCCAAACATATGATATAACCAATGAGGACCTTGTTTTGGGGTCAATAATTGGGTCCTCAAGATTTCCCTTTTCTCTTACATTGAAACCCAACCTCTTCATTTGTTTTTTACATCTTTGTATGTATGTATATGTACGAGTATGGCACTTCTTCTTTTACTTTTCTTATCTTTTTTTCCTCATTTGGAGTAAAGTTTGTAGCATTTTTATTTTTATTTTTTTAGGTTTTTTTGTAATCCAAAGATGTGACATGGTTGGGTGATGCATATCAATATGACATTCTTCTTTGCATATGGGGATGTGTTGGTTTTTTCACTTGTTGTTTGACTACCCTTTTTTTTAACTGTGTTTTTTTTAACATATATATATATATATATATATATATATATTACATTAGAATGACACAGAAACAATGAAGGAAGGAGCCCCACTAAATGCAATGAAAGAGGGGGTGGGGGAGGGAGGGGGGGGGATGATTCCATACAATACAAGTGCCAAATAATGCAACATAAGTTTGTGGACTTTTGGACTTGTGGGTTATGCTTTGTGGGGGCAAAGGAAGAATACCATAACATTCTTCTCTCATTTTGGAAGGCAAAGTGATGATAAAGACTATGTTTCCATGTCCATTGGCATTTGTTTCATTCATGACTTATAAGGCGGAAAAGGGGGCATTTTTAAAGAAAGATTCACAAGGGATTGTCATTTTACAATAATAATAATAATAATAATAATAACAATAATACATCAATTATAGAAAATAATAAAAAATAATAAATAATCCTTCTTTACCCTTCTTTTTGCTTCTTTTGCTTCTTTCTTCACATCTTTCTTTTTTTCCATCCCTTCCTTTCTTTCATTATGTTTTTTGTTTCATTTTTATATTTAGTTTCATATATTATTTTGTAGTGCTTTGACTAACCATTTGATGACACATAGATGTTAATTTGGAGAAAGGGATTAAAAGACCCAACAATTGGACACGTTGGTTCATGTCTTTGAGGATATAATATAGAATATTGTGGGTGGAGTATGATTTGAGATTCCAAGGGTTCTAGTTCAATTACTAAGGGACAAGCTCCATGTAGGGGGACCAAAAGAAGGCAAATTCTAGTTGAGAACTTGAAGGATAAATGCACTTCAATATAAAATTTGGGGGATGAAACTATAGTGAACTATGCTCCTAGAGACCCCAAAATTTTTTTTTGTATAAATTATGGTTTGGATATACTAAGGGCTTGGATTATTTTTATATATATATTTTTTAAGGGTAAGAATTAAAAATGTAGGTGTTGTGGCTCAATTTTGTTCTATTAAAGGTGATCTTAAGGGTTTTGTTTGAATTGGCTATTTTTATTTTTGATTTGGTTTTCGTCTTGCATTTGATACAATGCTATTCTGTGTAAGTCCAGTTTTGTGCTTTAAAATTTCCTGAATTTTAAGAAAGAATCCTGGTTTAAAATTTCAAAATATGTTTTGCTTTGCTGGATATGAAGAGATTTTTTTAAACACTGATGTCTATCTTTAAAAACTTGAATACAGAATGCTTTTTACAACATAAAGCTCAATATTGATTGCTCTGAAAGCCATTGTAGTATTAAAGTTCACTTTTCACTCAACATCTGAATTTTGGTAGAAATAAAATAAGAAAGTATTAAAATATACGATGCTTTATTCTTAGAAGCTTCTTTTTGAAAAGTCTTAGACATGTGCAATTAAAAAAAATCTAAAATATGCATTCATAGTATTTTTTAGTATTATTAAAAAGTTAAATACTATTAATATGTAAATAATACTGTTGAGAAGACTTTTAAAAAGGAATATTTTATTTTAGAAATATCATACAATCACAGTTTAATCAGGAAAAATAATTAGCATACCCATTTTTTGCTATGTAAAATTTGATATGATTTCTACAAAGATCAGTTACTTTACTACCATTTTTTTTTCATTTAATATTATTTACAAGAGTTTTACACCTTCACAATAATTATTTTGATTGAAAAGAATGTTTCTATTTTCATTTTTCTCAGCATTAAATAAAAGATTCTGAAGTCTATAATTATCTTGTTTCATGGATGCAATTATTGTTCGTCATATCAATCAGTTGCAATTTAACTGCTGTAGTAATTTCTCATATTTCATATTAAAGACATTATAATGTTCGCATCACTTTTAATAAAACTTTTTTTTTACTATCAATATTTAAAAACAAGTTGACATTCCTACAATATTTAAAAAACAAGTTACATCGGTGTCCATGTTTACATCTAAAAGTTATATGTACCAACTTTTACATTTGATTTGTGACCCATGGCATTGCTTAGTAGAGTTAACTGTTAATAAAATGCAACAATAATTTAGTTACTTCTAAAAGTTTTAGCCTTTATGTTTAAAAACTGATTATAATTGTAGTTGGTTTTTTTTGGGCAATATTTTTGATGACATCAACATAAATATTTCAATCACTACATTTACTATTCTATACTATAAACTATTATGAATGATGGTTTTTAGAATTTCTTACTTCAGGAACAATTTTTATCTGAATATGCTATTTTTCTGTTATTATTATGTACTCAATTATTGAATTTGAATAATAGCAAATAATTTTGATTTACCTGATAAACGTATATTTATGTATGAATATTTTTATATGTGATAAATGTAAAAGTTGGTACATATAACTTTAGATGTAAACCTGGACACCATGTATCTTATTAACATAATTTAGATAATGATTTTAAATGAATAGGTTTGAAATATTTTTGAAACTTTATCAGTTAGTAGTTAAAAGCATTGATACAAACCAAATGTAATGACAATTGGTTTAGATGATTTATTACTATCATCATTTGAAATTATATGTTTATATTATAAATATAAATACCCACACTTGTATTTTGAATACATATATATATATATAATTTTAAGGACATAAATGATTTCTTAAAGCAATTTAGAAAAGCGAAACTTGTCACAAACTGTTTCACAAAAACAGGTGACCATCTTCTCTTGTAAATTCCATTTTATTTCTCAATTAAATCACCAAGTTTAAAAAATCTTTATATGGATGCCAAGTCTTACATTTTATTGGTCTAAGAAGCATTTGTAAATATATCTTTTGGATGTTTAACTCAACAAATAAGATTTTCACCTAAAAATTTGTTTTCATTCAATTTTAAATACCCAAATAAATAAATACACCAATAAAAAAAATAATATAGTTAAAAATTAAACAAAGGAATACTAGTTACACTAATTGCAAACTGGCAATTTATTAATTATAATTTTTTCCTAATGTAATATATAATCTTGAGAGTAATTCAAAAATTAGAGAATGTTTTCTGATATATGAGTGCTCTTCAAAAACGTATATAAGAACAAGGAAAAGTAAAACCTTAGATCTATTGAGAAAGAAAGCATAAACTTATTACTGAACCATACAACAATGATGCACCAAACATTAATCAAATATAGTTTTAAATTTATCATAATAAAAATTAAAACGGCTCTCTTATTCTCACACACACATATTCAAAATAAATAAAAATACATACATAGAAACATAATACACACATGCATGATTTTGTAAATGAATTAACATCCAACTGTACTTCAATTGTGATTGCAAGAAAAGAGACACCAAAAGATGGCTTTTCACTTAGAACCACCATCATTCAATGAGAGATTGTCGGAATGCAAAATCTGTTCTTACCATTCTGATGGAAGATAAGATTAGTTTCAGAGCCGAACTTAAAAAAAAATAAAATTCAATGCACCACTTGTAATTCCATATGCACCAAAGACATGGGGTATGAAATGACTCCAAGGCTTAAGAACGTTTTTATTTTTAGTTTCTTCCGATTCCCAACTTTGAACTTGTATCAAGCTCAACTTTTCTTTGCCGCAAGCTACCACAGCTTCAAGTTCGCTCACACATGACCCCTGATATGCAGCAACCCTAAGAATGGCCCAGCTGAGCACCATGAGGCTCTGCACTAATAAAATATTCTTATCACACTGAAACAGACGAGAAAACAACAATCATTGAACCCCAAGGTACGCAGAGTCAAGCAACCAAGCATGATTGTACTACACTTTGACTAAATTGCTAAATGGCCAGAGAAAAATTGTCCTACACATTGTTACGCATCCACTTTACCAAGTTTATCTCGGGAAACGAAAGCCCCACAAGCGAAGAAGCTCCAGTCTTCTACTCTGGGTTACCCTGTAGAAAAGGAGCAGGCTAGGAGTAGTACAAGACTAGTGGATACTCAAATTTGAGAACGTTCCATGCTTACAACCAGAAACTGGAAAACAATGTTCATGCTCTCGTTGGCCAAGCAGAGCAGGATGAGTAGATAGCAGACCAATTCAGGCCCATTTCAATACTACGAATATGAGTCAGCTTACCACTCGACGGTTTCGTGTGACAAATAAGGCAGTTTGTTCCGTCTTCTAGCCACGCACTTGTTTCACCTTGTCGTCACGGAACAGTTCAAGAAAACATGGAGCAACTAAAATCTGCAAAAACTGTTATTCTTGTAGCTTTTCTCGTAATTCTAGTTCAGTGAATGACAAGCACTCAAAAGGCTAACTCATGCTGTAATCTAGAAGTATTACACCTCAATATCTTTTGTACCCACAGGATTGTGCCTACTTGACGCGTCCTGCAGTGTTTTCTGAGAAGAATTAGGAAACTGAACACCCTACAGCGCCATGATTCTGCTTGTTGAAGAGGAAAGGAAAGAGCAGGTGCGATGATTAAAGACGATCATTCCTCTTTGGACCGTTGAAGCTTGGAAAAGATTCGGAAGAGGGGTGCAATCCACTGCCAAACCTTTGAATACCAATGCGTCGCACTGCTCTGTGAAGTAGTGGTAGTAGGGGGCGGTTTGAAGAGGCCCTTGTACATCTCTCGTTGTTTATCATAGAGCTCACGTTCTTGCTTTGCAATCAAGCGCAACTCGCGAATCACGTCCTTGTTGTCTGGCTCTAGCTGTCGAGCCTTCTCAAAGTCTCCCTTAGCTGCATCGGTTTGCCCTAACTCAGCACGTGCTTTCCCGCGACGAAATAAGGCTTTGGTGTTCTTCGGATCTTCAGCAAGCACCTACAGCAATCCACTGACTCGTAAATGCTTACAGACTATTGTGCTTCTCTGAATGACTTGTATCGATTCACAACATAGATCATGAAAACCATTATTTTCAACTTAATCTGATGAAATCTTCAACAGATCACAAGGACCATCTTGAGTAACTGTCCATTAATAGCGATGGCGGCACCACTCACACCCAAAAATACTCAGACCTGAAGGATGTGACCAATCCATGTAAAGAAGCATCAGCAGTCTTAAGAATTCAACAATAGCATGTAATAGAAGAATACGGTTGACTGCAAACCACATGCTAATCTCCACCATAGGAGACAAAGGAAAAAGTCACAAAACGTACCACAGAGCAGTGACCGATGGCTTCCTCAAAGCGGTGTATTTTGAGCATACACATAGCAAGGTTGAGATGACACGGATTTTTTACTGCAATGGCCATGTCGTGGTACTTGCCAAAGAGTTGAAACATGAAGTCATCACCCATGTAAGCGAGTGCCTACCAACCAACCACTCGCGGAATTAGAACTTGATTGGAGTGACAACACCCAACAATAACCTAAATGTCTTCCTCAAAATTCGCTTTTGCCCCAAAAATGTATGAGACTGCTAAATATATATTCAACTTTTCTATCCTCAAGTGCCCACAAGTACAATTGGAAATCATAAAACCCTGCCTCTTCCACCAGATGAGTTAGTCGGGATACTAGATAAAAATAGAAGCGCACCATTTCATATTGCTGCATGGCTTCGGCAATTTTCCCTTCCTTGAATAACTCGTTTCCATCCACTCTCCGGCGATCCGCTGCCTCGATGCGCTCCTCTACTACCATCTCACCTGGCACTCTTCCCTGATTTCAGAAACACAAATCTCATCAAGGCAATAATTAGAAATCTCAGATGCAGCTTACTGCTTGTTCACAAAACAAAGAATCAGATATCACAAGAACTGTTTAGCGTACATTTTGTGATAGTATAACCCCAGCTCTTACAAAAAATCATACCTCTCGAGGTTCTTGGTAACCTATGAGCTCCACCTCGTACAGGACATCTGCCATGGGGGGCACATTGGGAAAGGAAAAGCTGCCCTCCTTGCCGTATGCAAGATTGTAGCTGATATGAAGTAGAGCGCGTTCACCTATTTTCATGCTGCCCACTCCTATAGCAAGCCCTTTGAGCACTTTCTTCTCTGTCACAGAGCATCACAAGATGAGTTATCCTCAACTCAAATTTGCTTCCGACAGCATGCCATCTTGAAAAGATTGACAACAGAGTACATAAATTATGTTCAGTGCCTCATTCCTGCTGTAGGACAACATAGAGAACCCTATCGACGTGCAGGAAAACTACTTCCAAGTACAAAATTGCACACTTGAAAGAATGAAAAGTCGCAAACAAGCATTGAGTTTATTCTCGGTGAACCACTACAGTAAAACTTCACGGTATTACATAATAAAGTACCAATGTCTACAAAACCAGTCATACTCTGGCTTGGCACTCCATATTGACTCACTAAGCACAAGTATCAAACAAATGAGGTTATTATAGATGAGTACCATGACCAAGCCTAAGCTCTTGGGGTTGTTGCTCATTCCAAGTATCATCAAACTTGTGCATTGTGCTCGCTGTCCATGCTCGATAGTGCACTGTGGGGAAAATTACATATATAGGCCCCTGTCAGCACACAGTAAAGATCTACAAGACAAATTGGAATCACATCGAAATATCAGGCTTCAAAGTCGAGAGAAATCTCAAGATGAGAGCCACGAGCATACCAAAGCAGCTTGAATGCCTAGGAGGCGGCCCGTCACCCTGCCCTTCTTTGATGACTTGCTTACTGACGCCCTCTTTGATTAATACTTTCTCCGATTTCACCCTTGGTGGCAATGATTCATCTCTTTCTTCCAAAATGTCTCCCTCTTCAGTTGTCTCATGCTTAGCCGTCTCGGAAGCATCAACTTTACTAGCTGGTGCAATGGGTCTCTCGTGATCTTGTTGGTTTTGGACCTTGGTTTCTGTGTCGGAATCTGAACTTGCTGCTTTTTCTCTCTCCTCAAGCAAGGCCGCTGATTCTGATTCTACCGACGGTTGAACATCATACTCGTGCCCCATATTTGCCTCACTGATACTACTTCCCTGCGCCCTACAACATCATCAGGTGGGGACCCTGCATATATGAAATCCAATCAAACAACCCTCAGCCTTGAAGCACCTCGAGAGTTTGAGTGCAGCTCTCAACATTTAGAGCTGTAAACAACATATGAATTCAATTCAGACCTTGACAGAATCAATTTGAAATGTGATCCGATGATGGGCAATAACAGAGTCCTCACGATGCGCAAAAACCCTACGATTGCAAGGCCAACGCAATTTCAAAATGGAAGGAACAACTGCAAGCGTAACATATGTAATGACTTGTAATCGTGAGGCTCACGCCCTAGAAACTCATATTCAGACATTCATTCTTCCTGTGACTAAAGCAGGGGAGCAACTGGCGCCCTCACGAGTCCGCAACTATGATTGATCACTTACTCGCGCAACCCAGAAAAAAACTTCACAGCTTCTGAACTCTCAACTCACGCATCAACACCGCGTAACCCTCAACAGATTCAGCCACATTACAGGATTACGAGCTTTACAAGTGCCAGACTAAATTCCACAACTTCTCCACCAGTCTCCGCCAATCGAAATTGACGCCTTGAATATCAGATTGCGGACCCTCTTGATCAACATGCGTCAGACATAATTAAAAAATTCCTGAACAGCTCGATTTTCATCAATCGGAACACATAACATGTTGCACGCAACAACAGTGAAGAGCTTCATTGATTTCAACGTAGGCAGGTTGGAGTCAGCCTAGGTTAGCGGCATTATAAATCTGTGCCCCAGACGCAGACTCTGGATGTTTCGGATACAGTACCCGGGTTGACATCCGGAGGAGGGCGAGGTATGAGACCGAGCACGGTGTCCAAAATCTTCGAAGGAAACAGAGTGGCAAAAGTGACTCACCTGGAGAACTCTCAGACAAGTTTGTTTGGTTCACTGGGCTTGTAGTAGGAGAAGCTCTGCCACACCCCACCACCCAAACCAACAATCATGCCCAGAACATCTGATGACCATGAATTCTTGACGTTGCATTCGCCATCTCTCGCAGGCTCAAGCATCCACACCATAGCCAGCCTACCTCTCGATCCTCTCGTTGTGCCTGCTGGCGTGTTTGCATTTCGCGGCATGGTTATTGGAGCATCTGGATTTGTGTTTCGGCCTCTGTAGGTGGAGATTGTGAGTTTTGGGGTAACTGTGCCGAGCAAGGGGTGTAGGGAAACTCTCCCGGAACTATGTAGGGTAGTAGCTTCCATAAGCAACTGTGTGTATAGAAACGACTGACTAGGACGGGGGGTTGTTGGGGCACAACATAAGGTTACGAGCTTTCGTGGGCAGAAGCAGAGGTGGGATGCATCAAATGTTTCACAGAATTCTTCGTAGTGCGTAGGCGGCTTGAATTTAGGACGGGAGTTCTCTTGTTTTCTTGGCATGTTTCAGAGATTCGTTTCGGCTTCTCTGTAGAGCTTGGGGAGTTCGCCCTATTCTGAACAGTTGCCGTTTTTGGTGCAGGGGAGATTAGAGGGTTGTGGGTTGGGGTTAGAGGTGAAGTCTGGGTTCATCGGGGTTTTCGGACTTGGTCACGAGAATTGGAAGTTTTTAGGCTGAAGGTAATAAGTTGAGCGGAGTGGTGAGGCCGTCGGCTTTGATGAGAAGGTAAATTTTTGTGGGTTTCGGTGGTTGTAATCGGAAGTCTGCTTTGAATTTACTGGTTTTTCGGTGAGTGTGAGGTGTGAAGGTGGGTTAAGGTCTGGAAATCTGGGCTGAAGCTGAGAGAAATTTAAATCTTGGAGAGATTTGGGGTATGTTCTTTGGTGTACTGAAAAGGGAGTGCTTTTGGGGATCCGAAGATTTGTAGGGTATTGGAGAGGGGATGACAAGAATGGAGAATGTGGAAGATGAAGGACGCGGAGTTGAGGTCTGGGGTATTAATGAGAAAATGCATGTGTGGAACGGAAGACTAGAGTGAAGTTTCAGCAGGAAATTTGAGAAGAATAGAGGTAGTATAACGTGTGTACGAAGGAAGCGGAACAATGGCTTCGGATGGGATGAGTTCGACAGGGCTGTATGGAGGAAGAAAATCCTCGCAATTCAATAATTCCACTCCTGTGCGTCTTCGAGTGTCAGCATCTATTATGAACTGCGACGACCAAGATGGCGATGTGGATTATGCTGGCTCGTAAGTTTTTTCAGTGACCATCAAATAAATTTTAAACATTTTAAACCTTCATTGCGTGACCTCAAGAATCTTTTGTGAAGGAGACGAGGATGGGGTTGTGGGTGGTATGCATGTTTTTCAAATCTAGTTGATTATTTCAAAGCATCTGTTCAGTTTGCAAGCAGAGCAGCTTAATGAGGTGTCCTTCTTGCGGACACAAAAAGTATTTTCATACAGAGCTATTGTGTAGGTTTCTGATATATGTATATATTTCCATTTGCTATGATTTGTTGAGTCAGAATTTGTCCAGAATGCAATGTGAAAGGCGCAGAGTATTTTAAGTACGGATGGACAAAGTCACCACACTCTACACTCATCAACTCTTATCGGTCATTAATGTTACCTTGATTGGCTTATGGGAGCAGGAGGCCGCAAAGTCGCGGGAGCTCGCATGCTGGAGATATCAATCAGAATCAGAGTGAGGGCAGTGAGAATGGGAATACTGTCCATGGAGTGTGAGTTTTTTCTATACCTGAACTCATCTCTTTTCTACCAGCTCTTTAACTTGGTGCTCCGCTTAATGTTTTCTGTGTTCATGGGGCAGAACTTTGATTTTGCTAGACTGGAGAGGGTTACATTTTCGCACGTAAACTTCTCTCTGATTATATTCGGCTTTTGAGCTGGTGACGAAATGGTGCTTCATGACTGTGCAGGTTGGCAACAACCTTCTTTCCGTCTGATCCGTTGGCTTCTGGCCCGGTTTTGGAGAAATACCAGGTGCGTTTAATATTGTATAGCCCTGTCGTGCATCCAGTTGTATTGTGTCCATGAATGGCATCTTGTTATCGTTGAATGTTATTCCGGACGCTGTGCTTGTCATCTTTTGATTACATGAGTATGAATTGGTTTCATATTGTATACCCGCTGCTGAACTTGGGGGTTTTCTCCTTCCTATTGGGGCATGGGAAACCTCAAGTTTTCTCGTTTGAGATGAATTTGTTGAACCTAGTGCAGGTTGAAGCATTTTTGAAGTCAATGCAAAGAATCATTCAGATTGGAGGAAGAAGATCTTATTTTGGCAAGAAATTCTCAATTTCTGGTCGAGACAGGTTCACGCTTGAAGACATGCTATCATATCAGAGAGTAAGCAACTCTGTCAGATATATGTGGGGGGTTGTCTCAACAACAATGGCTTCTCTCTTCCATGTACTCCTATCTCATTTCTTGATACTAAAACAATTCAAAATGCTCTGATGAAGGTCCACTCTAGGATATTAATGTAATTTCTAATCAGCTTAAGTTATGGTAGAGGTCAGAATCATAGTAGAGGCAGAAAGGTTTTTTTCGAGCATAATGTAAAAGTGGATCAAACATGCACTTTAATGTTGTCTAGTAGGTCTGTTTGATAATGATTATGGTGTTGTTACAGGACCCAATACCTACTTCGTTGCTGCGACTGAATAGTGATTCAATGACCCGGGCTGTTAAGCTCTTTCAGGTACATTGGCTTTTCTTTTCCATTTTGGTGCCTTGATTTAAGAATCTAATTTCCCTAGTATGTTCTAATTGCAACTTACAGAGAAGCTAGACAGAGTTTTCTCTAAAACGAATGGTCATTTCTGATTATTTAGAAATCCAATTGCGTCTAATATTTGCGCTGTGCTTATTGACAGGTTATCCTAAAGTATACAGGAGCAGATCTAGCTCCTGGATCCCCTCCTCCCACCGTACAGGAACAAATTGATATGGTGTTGAAGTTGTATAATTCTACCTTGAAACGGGCTGAGCTTCGGGATGAACTGTTTGTACAACTTTCGAAACAAATCCGCAACAATCCAGATAGGTGGGACAAATAATGTCTTTACTTTAGTGAGTTAGAGAACGGTTGCTTGCTGGTATTTCTACATGGTTGTCGGTGGAAACTTTATAATGTGAGGGCTTGTGCTGAATTTACTCCGCGTGTACCATATGGACAGGTCGATGTTATTGAAGGCGTGGGAGTTATTATTTCTCTGTGCTTCTGCAATGCCTCCTACCAAAGACTTCGCTGCTCCTCTCTCGGAATATGTTCATGACGTAGCCAATACTCCCGGTGACACTGAAATCCAAAGGATTGCTTTGAATACATTGAATGCTCTCAAGCGCTCTGTTAAAGGAGGACCTCGAAGGATAACTCCGACTGCAGAGGAGATTGAAGCTCTTTTGGAGAGTAGAAACTTGACCACTTTAGTATATTTCTTGGACGACACATTCGAAGAAATCACTTACGACATGACGTCAACCATTGCTGATGCTGTCGAGGTAATACTATGTTAAATTTGTTTGTGTCTTTTAATGATTGTATCTAGAGCAGTTTACGTTTAAGAATGAGCTGTGCAAAACAGTAATCTCAGAAGAGTTAACTTTTAGGCATATGCGTTGGTTTCAAATTGTTGTTGGTATTATCATTTATAGCATTTTAAAATTCTGAAAGGGAATCTTATACGTTGAACTTGGTCTTTTTACGCATTTGGTGTTATAAAAACTGTTTAAAAATATCTTTTTTGTGGTTTGGAAGAAAAAGAACAACAACAATAATATTGATAAAGTGTTATTGATTTAATGGTGAATCGGATTGCAATATGTACTAATACTCCTTATTTATTTGGTATACATAACTACTCGAAATATGTCTTTTTGTTAGAAACAGATGCAGTTGAAGTTGACTTGGTGACGAATGTTGTAACATATTAGATAGTGATTGGTTTTGAATGCAGCAATTAGCAGGTATTATCAAGCTGGCATCTTCGAGCACTTTTGGTCTCTTCGAGTGTCGAAAGTCTGTAACTGGCTCGAAAATCAGTGATTCTGGAAATGGTATGTTTCTGGAGATGGAAACCGAAGTATATTTAACTTGAGACGTTTATGTACTTGGGTGTAGGATGTACTGGAACAATTATGTGTAGGTTCAATTATGTTACATGGTGAAGGAGTATTTTTACTTAGCGTGTTACTGGTGTGCAGTTCTTTCAAATTTTTGTCTCTTTTTGTTTTGTTGAGTTAGTCTCTGCATATGTATGTTCTGATTGTTACTGTATCCACACTTGTGGTTTGCAGAGGAACACATTGGGCTTGATGACAACAAATATATCGGTGATATCGTTGCGGAGTTTAAGACTATAAAAGAAAAAGCCAAGGGAGAGCTACAATGTAGATTATTATTCAAAAAACGCCTTTTTCGGGAATCAGATGAAGCTATCGTAGACCCTATGTTTGTTCAACTGTTATATGTACAGGTGCAATTTCTACCACACTTTCTCCTTAATGTAATCTCATGTCTAAAACTACTGTTAATTTTTTCAGTTGTGCAATAAGTTATTTCCGTGATTATAAAATACCTCTTCGATTTAGGTTTGATGTTTGATAGAAGTAATGCTGTGGTTAGGAGTACATAGACAAGAAGTCTTTAACTTTCTTTCTTCTTCCTGCTAGCTTGGATGAATAAAGTGGCTTTTTTTTTTTTGACCTCTCGTGTGCTGTTCCTTTCTTTCTTTAGGTTGTATAGGTTTCTGTAAGGACGTTTAGATTCTTAAGAAAGTCGTACAAATCCGGCTGAGTCCTGTTCAAGTTGTGCCCATGCTTAGAGTACACTTACTGGCTGGGCTGGCCTAGGAAGCGATCTTAGTTACGCAATTACTGCTATTGTGAATCCATTGTTCTTTCCAATTGTATCTATATCTCCTTTTGAGCAAACTGTTGCAACGTGTGTTGAACAGGAACAAGTAATTGTTCCTCGTAGTTAACTATCCTTTGTGTATGCAGTCACAACATGACTACATGCTTGGAAATTATCCAGTTGGTAGAGATGATGCAGCACAATTGGCAGCCCTGCAGATATTGGTCGACATTGGTCCAGTTCCGAATCCAGAATCTACCACGTATGTTGGAAATTAGTCTTTGTCATTTTAGAACAATCGTTTGGTTCTAGTAATGCGATCAAGTTATATTCGTATAAGGACAGTTATTATTGCTAGTAATGTTGCCTTGAGTGCAAGCATGAAGGTGTAACGCTCCAGAACTTGCATCTTGAATCTGTGCAATTTCTTGGTAATACAAGACTAACCGTAGTATTTACACGATTATTATTGTAGATTATAGATTTGGTCCTTGCTTCTACCTAAAAGAGTTATTGGTCTTACATGTTATCTGGAACGTGATAGTAATGACATAGACTATTCTCTTTGATTAATTATCGTATCTTTCGACAGGGATTGGCAAGCACTGCTGGATCGTTCTTTACCGAAGCAGATAGCTGTTACTCGTGCCAGACGGGACTGGGAACTTGACATCCTGAATCGATATCAAGCTACTGTAAGATTCAACTGTATCGGATGGTCATTATCAGCAGAGTTTTATGAATGCTTTCTTTCTAGGTACTCCTATGTGTCTGTCTCCTTTTTACGTAAGGATGAAGGAACGGGAATAAACTGATTGCTACATAGTGCAGAGAACAACTGTTTAGGCTTTCAGTTTAAACCAGTTCTCCGTTGGTGTAATAGCATGGCAGAAATCACTTTTGGTCATGCGCAGACACATCTATCAAAGGCTGAGGCTCGGCAGCAATTGCTTCGCATTCTCCGGTCACTCCCTTATGGAAATTCGGTGTTCTTTACTGTTACAAAAATTGAGGACCCTATTGGATTGCTGCCAGGGCGGATTATTCTTGGCATCAACAAGCGTGGGGTATGTGGGAGCGCCTTCATCTTTGTATGCTTTATCACTTCCATAAACATTTTTATGACCAGCTGCGTTGTGACGCTTTTCCCTCATATGTTATTTCATGACTTTGATTATCGTGGGGTATAGGGTTTTTGACGTTGTTGCCTGCATTTATTTTGTCACGTTTCTGTATTGCAGGTGCATTTTTTCCGACCTGTGCCTAAAGAGTATTTGCATTCAGCTGAACTGCGCGACATTATGCAATTTGGTAGCAGCAACACAGCCGTCTTTTTCAAAATGCGTGTAGCGGGTGTACTGCATATTTTTCAGTTTGAGACTAAGCAGGTTATTTTCGTACCTAGATCTTGCTTTGTACTTGCAAATCCCTATATTATTTTGGAGATTTATTTTTGGTTTGTCTTGTGAGCAGGGGGAAGACATTTGCGTAGCACTTCAGACACACATTAATGATGTTATGTTGCGGCGATACTCCAGAAACAAAAATATTCCTAATGGGCAGGTATCAAATGAAGTGGATACGACTGCTACACTAAGTACTAAACCTGCAGGTCTTGAAGTTTACGAAAAGCATGTACAAGAGATGTCAAAGCTGTTGGAGGAGTCCCAGAGGAAAATAGATCAGGCAAGTCCTAAGCGAGACATGATACGATAGTTTCTTTGCTTGTAGTGAGCTGGACAGATCAGGTGATTCATGGTTGTGATGCTGTTGTAGCTGGGAACAGAAATGAAGGTCAAGGACTTAGAACTGATGTTTCTATGTCACATTTTGACAGCTTTCAGAAGCGATTAGAATTAAAGACAAAAGAGAGACTCTAGTGATGGAAGAGCTGGCAGGATTGCGCGATTCTCTTCGTGCGGAGGAACAAACTCATTCTGAGATTGCAGAAGAGCGAGAGCGATTGACCAAGCAACTGGTGGACATGGAGGGTGCCTTGCAGGTTCTTACCGTGCCTTGAGACATCATCATTTTTGTAGGAGTTTAGCCTTTTGTTTGTTTTCTTTTACAAAATTAAGATGAACAAAAGGAAAAGAAAAAGGGAGTTGAATGCTTCCTTGTTAAAGATCGGCGAATTTGGTTGCTTAGCGTGGACGATTAGTCTGAATAGGGCATACCTCGGATCCTTCATTGCTCATTTTGATCAGTTACAGAATCTAAAATGATAAGTTCTTAATGTTTGCAGGTAGCGCTTACTGAGAAAGCCTCATTGATAGCATCAGTAGGCGGTAGTCAACCTGGCGATGATGCTACAAGTGACATGAGTGATTACGAGACTTCTATACGAAAGGCCCCTACTGTTCGCGCTAGAAGAGACAGAGATTTCCTTTCTTCTGTTGGAAAAGAAAGAAAAGATGATCAGATCCGCACTCTCGAAAATCAGGTGGAGGTCTTGCTTAATTTTCTGTCATTCACTATAGAATACATACCAAACTGTAAATTTGTAGAAATTTTATGAGCAACTTATCTATGTATCTCTCTGTGTATCCGTGTTCATCTGTAAGTTATTTTGATTCTAACCCGCACTTTAGTATGCTTGTTTGCCTTGTCATCAATTTATGGAACTGCCACTTTGACACCTCTAGTTCAGTGTCATTTCAATCTAGCTTGATTTTTTCAACCGAATCTTAAATGTGTAAACTCGTGCAGATTAAAGAAATTCGTGCGGAGGTAAGGCTTAAGACCGAAGACTTGAGGAAACATGAGGACAAGGCAAAGAATTTGCTGAAAGACAAACAGCTTCTTGAGCAGAAGATCGGGCGCTTAGAAAAGAACAAAGTTGATGAGGTTTGTTGGTCGCATTGTCCTTAGAAATATTTTGAAAATGATGGTTTCATTCCACATCTTTATAATACTCAGGTTCAGCACTGTGTGTCATAAACTGCCATAAAGAAGTGAGTACTTATTATTGGACTAGGTGCAGTATTTTAAATTCGATCCTTTCCTCTGCCGTTTTACAGCTTAGACTGTGCTGCTATGAATCTAAAGTAATGTTGTCGCAATAGTGTGGCATACTGTATGTCGGGCCATACTTTTGTTGACTGGCATTGTTATTACTCATGTGACCTGTAGACAAGAGGACTGGAGCACAAGTTCGAACAGGAGAGAGATGAGCTTAGGGCAAGAGTAGCAGAAAATGAGAAGAAATTGCAAGATCGAACGCAGGAGCTTAGTCTTGCAGAGCAACAACTCTCTAGCCGTAGTGGTGAATTTGACACATTACAAGCAAATGTTAAGGAGCTTGAGGAGCTTCGGGAAATGAAGGAGGTGAAATGATCGGCATAGTATTTTATTAGACTGCTCGATTTTGACCTGTGTTGTTTTGCGTTTGTGGATGTCATTATGTCCAACATTATTCTTCAGCATTCATCTGATTGTGAATGGCTGTATGGCTGTTTCTACAAGTGATATTCACAAGGATATTGATTATTATGTGAATGTCTTATTCAGGACATTGACAGAAAGAATCTGCAAACAGCAGCCATTCTGAAGAGGCAAGCAGATCAGATAGTAGAGTTACAGGCTTTATATAAAGAGGAGCAAATATTGAGAAAACGATATTTCAATATGATGGAGGGTATGTCCTTTGCATGCTCTTCCCCTCGTGCTTGGGTTCTTTATCAATTGCCTAGTTTTGTTTCACTCTCTTGCGTCTTTTTTTATTTATCAATAGATTTATGACCTATCTTTACTCACAGACATGAAAGGTAAGATACGAGTCTATGCACGTTGGAGGCCGTTGAGCGACAAAGAGATCAGAGAAGGTGAAAAATTGATGTTGACTTCTTGTGATGAGTTCACAATTGAGCATCCGTGGAAAGATGATAAGATCAAGCAGCACCAATTTGATCATATCTTTGATCAATTTGCTACTCAGGAGGAAGTTTTTGAGGACACCAAGGTGCCGCTTCAAGTCCTGTAACTCTTGAATGTGAACCATAGATATGATTTCAATGATTTTGTGGATTTAATTGTTTGAGTTGTTGAGATTAATGCCGCACCATGATTTAACTTTTATTGATGGTGTTCCAGCGAACTAGCATTGAACATTGCTGGCCATGAGAGATGACGTTCATATGAACGGCACAGAACAGAAATTCCTTTAATCATGCACCTTATCAGGTCATGCTTTTGATCTGTTGTTGTTTCCTCACTTCTGAATTGGTCGTTTGCTTTGACTTGTGCAGTACTTGGTTCAGTCAGCCATCGATGGATACAATGTGTGTATTTTTGCATTCGGGCAAACAGGTTCCGGCAAAACCTACACAATATATGGCTCCAATAGCAATCCTGGGCTTACCCCTCGAGTTACTCAGGAACTATTCAACTGTATGAAGCGTGATTCCAACAAATTCCAGTTTTCTTTGCAGGTAATGCAGCAAAATTCTTGTAGTCATGAAGTCGGAGGAACTGCTCCAGGACGGTTTATTTCTTATATCAGTACTGATAGAACAGACTGCTATGATCGATCCTGGATGTTACTCTTTGTTCTTCTCGGTCGATTCTTGAGACACTGAATTGCTGAATTGGTTTGTGAACGACAGGTCTACATGCTAGAAATATACCAGGACACTTTGGTTGACCTACTTCAGCCCAAATTTGGATTTGGTGGTAAACCAAGGAAGCTCGACATCAAGAAGGATACTAAGGTAAGTCGCTTTGGAACACATCTGGTTTGATAATGCCATTGGACATAGAACGTAATGTATGGCTTGATTATTTTACGTTCATAGATTGATTGGAGTTGACATCGGCAGGGCATGGTGGTGGTTGAGAATGCGACACTCATCCCAGTGGTAACACGGGAAGAACTAGATTCCGTCATTGCAAAGGGCTTGGAAAAGCGGCATACATCCGGCACTCAAATGAATGCTGAGAGTTCACGGTCGCATCTCATACTATCAATAATAATTGAGAGTACCAATCTGCAAAGCCAAGTGCTAATGAAGGGCAAGGTGAACTGTTGTTTCTGATTGCTTACGTTTACTTTGGCCTTATTTAACGAAGCCATTTCCCTGTTTTTATATTGGCAAGGTGGTCAGTTCTTCGAAAAATGTTTTTTTACTTCCTTATAATCTCTAAATGTTTATATTTTTTACTCTATGTTTCCGTATCCTTTGCAGTTGAGCCTTGTTGATCTGGCTGGCTCAGAGAGAGTAAAGAAATCCGGTTCTAGTGGGGAACAGCTGAAGGAAGCTCAAAGTATCAATAAGTCCCTTTCGGCTCTTGGAGATGTTATCAGTGCCCTGGCAACAGATGAGCAGCACATCCCTTATCGGAACCACAAATTGACTATGCTTATGAGCGATTCTCTTGGCGGGAACGCCAAAGCTCTTATGTTTGCCAACATTTCTCCAGCTGGTTCCAACCTCGAGGAGACTCATAACTCTCTTTGGTAATCCCTCAAGTCTTATTCTTAGGCGTAGCTCGAATTGTTTTTCTAGCAGTTCCTTTCCGAGAAATGCTTGTATACTTCGAATCCTCCGTACACTAAATAATTTAGGCACGATTTGAATTCCACTAACTCGCGTGCTCATTACACTGCATCAGTTATTATCATTTGACAGAAGGCTTTTCTATGTATGTTGAGCTATTTGGTTACATTCTAATGTCTGTTTTCTGTTGCACAGTTACGCTACTCGTGTGAGGTCCATTATCAATGATCCCAGCAAGAATTTGACGACCAAGGAGATCTTGCGTCTCAAGAAACAGGTACAATTTTGGAAAGAAAGAGCTGGTAACCCTGGGGGTGAGGAGTTGGAAGAGGTTGTGGAAGAACGCTTGAAATATGCTGAGTGAGGTGTACAAATATTCGTTTAATTTTACTGTGTCCACATATATCGAATGAACCTGATCTGTGGCTGTGTGAATATTGCCCCAATTAGAGGGGCATTTGATGACTTGATTAAGCTCAGGATTTTCCTTCCGCTAGCCTCATTACGAGCAAGAATTTCAACGATTCATTGATTAGTGAAGTTGTCTAGCAGGTAAAGAACATTATATCGGCCCGTCCTGCCCCATTTCATAGAGAGCAGTCTGAAATCAGACTACATTGTACTAAAGCTTTAGCAACACGTTTCACTTTCTCATTATGTCTCATTCATCACCGCTTGTGTTTGATATATTTTTGGTATTTCCCATATCATTGAATTGCTTCGCTGTATCATAGAATTGGAAATGTGCCTAATTTGCATACCTGGATGAGGAAATATGTGATGACTGTTGCCTGGGGAGTATTCGCATCTGGGAGTTGGGTACCCATTACTTACATGTGAAGGCTTTCTCTGCTCTTTCTACATCTTTAGTTCCCCAGCTTGTTTGGATGCTTCAAGTTTCAGACCACAATGCTTCCACTGCTATAAACACCCTTATGACAGATAAACAGGATTCAACATTGTCAGCACCCTACACCTCTTCCTCATGTTGGCTTTATAATATTTTTTTACTAGGGAATTAGCATTATCCAGCAAGTCCCCAACTTATCCTTTGGAATCACAGGTAGATTCCATTATGGATGCAATCCTGGCATATAATCAGCACCGACTATATTAAACGTTTTCTAGGGACTAGACAACTTTGATACGTGAACAGGCTCTGTTGGGTTTTGGGATATGGTCGGCTAGAGGAATAAGAAATTGTCAAGCTGAGAAATCATTTGGATCATGGGTCACTCCACATTTTGAGACAAAAAAAACAAAAAAACAAAAAAAAAAAAAAAGATAGAAAAATTGTAGTCTCTCATTGATACGTAGTTTGTTTGCCAATCATATAATTTAATCTTATGCATTTTGAATATGGATATGCAAATCCATGGATGCATGTCCCAAAGCATGCTTTGAAAATAACATAAAACTATAAGAGAAAAAGTTGAATTTTTTTAGAAGTATAAATATTTGAAAGGACAAAAAAATAAAAAAATAAATGAAAATTGAAAAGAATAGAGTCTGAAGTCATATAATCTCTCCCAATGCAATTGTGGCCCTTTGTACAAACAGGTATTCAAAAGGCAAGCATCTTAATGCATGTGGGTACATTGGGTCCATTGAATTAGTCACTTGTTTTGGAGTCTTAATATTTGGAGAAGATTGGTATGGAGTAATAAACCAAAACATGATCATGCCACCATTCATACATTGATAGGATGGAATAAAAGACTTTCTACAACATTTTAGAAAATACCTTTGAGGATTTATGTTGGAAAACTTTGAAAACTTTGAGTGGGATATGTGGATATGCTTGTAACTTTTGTGCCATTTAAATATGTTAAGGTCATACTTAAGTAGTATTTCTCTATAGGTTACTAAAAAATGAAAAAAAATTACATTTTAAATAAAAATTTCAAATTTTTACTTAAATAAGAAAATTGATCATTTTATTTAAATATTTTACTTAAATAATCAAATTTTATAAATTTAAAAACATGTATTATATTCTTGAAACAATCACAGTTTGTATAAATTATTTTGGTTATGTAAGAGTGTTTTCAAATAAACCCCTAAACCTGCTTCTTCTTTTTCTTAACTAATAATCTTGACCTCCATGAATAATGTTAAAACTCCATTATGTCATGCTCACCCAGTTTGGTTTTTGCTATGACGGTTTGTGTAGTTTTATTTAGAGAATATCTTTGTTGGTATTTAACTTTCAAAAAAATAAAATTTTATTCAATGATTATCATTTCAACACATTTGAATTTTATTTTAAATGAAAAAAAAATATATATATATATATATATATATATATAACAAAAGTAAAGAACGAAAAATCATTTTGGTGGAACAATCATGAAGTACCTGGCCATTTATTACGGGAACTTACGTCATTCATAATTATTTAATTACTTATCTAATTACTTATCTAAATACTTATTTATGCATGTATTTGATATGAACCCTAAAGTAAATCCTTTTTGAAACAGACACTGTCTTGTTCTCATTCGTCGACATTCATCCATCGACAGAAATTTGGAACCACCACCTTTAGTCCAGCTTGTGCAGGGGAGGCTGCGACACGCTGGCAGATGAAGGTCCAGCTCCCCAGATTTGGAACCAGGATGCCTGACGTGGCATCCAGGTCAGATTCCTGTTGGAACCAGGGTTTCTGTCCAAGTGTGAACCCAAAAGATCCGAACCTGGGCAGGGAGGACGACTATTCTGGAAATAGAATCTGCGGGGCGGGGGAAGTATTCAAAGCTGCCAGCCAGCCTGCTTAAGGGTGTGACACGGAGAGAGGGGCCACCGATTCTGTCTGGAATGGTAGTTCCAAGGGACCAGATGAGTTGGCCCTTGTCCGTCTGTTTAGTCTGAAACGAAGGAGCAATGCAAACCATGTTTGGTTAAAACAGGAATTATGGGGGTTCACTCTCTACCATGAATAAGTAAAACATTGAATAGCTGTTGTATATGAAATATGTGTGTGTGTGTATATATATATATATATATATATATATTTACTTATTTATATTTCATGAAATTTTTAAAGAAAGGTGCATGTTAATCAAGGACAAAACAATGATGATGATGAAGAATAATTTATTTGTTGAATTTTTTTTGAATAAGTCATTGATGCTTTAGATTTTTTTTCAATATCACTATCACTTTTTTGGAATGCACAAACACATTCAAAGTTGAATTGGTTTTCAGTGACTTTTTGCTTGTTGATTGAAGAATGACAATTTTTAACACAAAATAAGTTTAGACTTTTTGACGCCTAATTCTCATCACAAAGAATAAAACTGTAAATCCATCTATGTGTTTAAATGAGATCAAGAGTACCAAAAAATCCTGTTAAATTTAAGTACATTTATAGTTTTTGTTTTAATTTAAATAAATATAAATAACAATCACACTTTGATGCTGATGTTAGCATGATATCATGAGAATAGATGTGATTTAATTCCATCAATGCTTTAAATATTATTTTAAACTAATTTTCTGACATGTTCCATACAAATGTTGGTTCAAGTCAGATACTATCTTTATTTTACAAATTTTGGTTCCATTTTCCGTTTTAAATTAGTATGTCAAAAAATGCCAAAGAATTCAATAAAAAATGGTGTCTTTGAAGTATTGGGCTTCGATCAAATGGATAAGATTTCAAAAGTTGAATATATGATTTTACGCAAAAAATATTATACAAACTATGAATGCAACACAATCTTGTGGCTCTGAATATTTAATCTGAAGTGATGCACTTTAAATAATGAAATATTTTCATCTGAATATTATCTAGCACCAACTTTGTTTGTTACATGAAATAAAACATTGATTTGTATTTCTGCAATTGTTACTGGGAATGGTTAGGTGGAGACCCTTGCATACATATCTCCTCTAAAAATATATAGTTTTGAATTAAAATAAGATTTTTAAATATTTTATTTGACATTGATAAACATGAAAAATAATAAAACACATTTTCGTATGTTTTTATCATTCAAAAAATAAATTTGATAAAAGCTTACAAAGACAAAAGAACTGAAGACTAAGATATTATGGAATATCAAATACATATTATATTATACATAAATTCAAAATATATAATATAATATAATATAATTTTGATTAAATTTGATGTAAAATTATAAATACATTTTGATAATAAATATAATAAAAACCATGATTTAAAATAAAAATTGGTTACTTTTTGCAAGAGTGTGCGTGCAAGGGTATGTTGCAAAAGGGGTGTCCACAAAGTAAAAGAGGAGTATCTTGGTATTAGTTCCCTTGTTGTTTTTGTACTTTATATATATATATATATATATATGTATCCATATCTATACATGTATATGGGAAATGATATGTTGATTGAGGATTTTACAAAATTGACCCGGTTCTGGTCATAGTATCTTATTGTGTACCACATGATTTTAACACATAATTTTTTATTTATTTTTAAATTGATATGTGTACACATGATTTTAACACATAATTTTTTATTTATTTTTAAATTGATATGTGTACACATAATTTTAACACAAAAATAAAATATTGTGTACACATATCAATTTATAAATGTGGTACATTAACTTAGTTTTAACACTCCAACCAGTTTCAACACATATCATTGATAAATATGAGCATATTTTTTGTACTTCCATAAGAATAAATTTTTGACGTACACAATAAAATATTGTGACCAAAAACACTGTCAATTTAGTAAAAACCCAATCAACTTATCAATTTCCTATATATATATATATATATATATATATATGTAAATACATACATACATATATACAGACATTCTACCCCTACCAAAATCACCATAAATTAATTTGGACCAGAAAAAAATCATTTCAAATTTTAATTCATGTAAATGCTCCATCAATTGAGTAATCTTAAGGGCGCAGTTCATAACTATATATGAAATAAAACCTTCAAGCAAGTATTTAGAAGGTTTTATTTCAAAATAATTTATTTCATATATAGTTATGAAAGAAAAAAAAAGAAAAAAGAGGAAAAACCCCAACAATATGACATGTGAAAAAATCATCTACATAACTCATATTTTCTAAAACATGAGACCTAAAAGTTGCAACATTAAAATTATTTCCAATAAAAGGCATGAAAACCAAGTTGAAAACAGCTAATCTATTTACTACAAAGGGCTGACATACTTTAAACACTACCACGTGGGGCCCTAAGCTCAACCCACAATTACCACATATATCATACCGTGTACTTTCTTTAAAAAGTAAAAGTAGGAGCACAGTTGAGTCTCAAGTATACTACCGTGTGGTTTTTTGTTCCTTATGAAGGGGACACTATGCAGCGTAATGAACGATGACCCTAATAGCGTGGTCCAAAGTAATCTGAGCGTCCCCATAATTGGAAATAGTCTTGAATCGGAATGAAGAGCCGTGTTATTCAGTTACCGTGGCTGAGAGGGAATGGGACAATTCGTCGTGGTTAGGGGGGCATGGTTGTGTTCCATGGCCTCTTGCTCGAGCCTCGACCGTTGTGTGGCACACCCTCGAAGTCGACTCTGATTTGCATGGCCTTTCCGTCCTCGCTTGCCATTCTCGATGTGATCGTATTCTTAGTCTTGTTGCCCTCACTCTGGCGAGCTTTCCCTTGCTGTGAACGGAGGCCCGTTGCTCCAGATATCGAGTTTTTCCAGGCTTTCGTTTCGATTGCTGGTCAGGTGCCTAGATGTGCTGTTCCTGATCAATTCTGAGGGGATCTAGAGATTCTTTCGTGTGAGAAAACGTTCAGTAGGAGCGAGACTTGGGTGGAGAGTTAGTTTTAAATTTGAGATGAATTTCAAGATTTCTTTGGGAGAGTGGATTCAGTTGTAGAGACAAAGAGGCGATTGCACGCGGTGGGAATTCAGAGGAGGAAAGTGATTGAAGAGAGTGTGAGACTGAGCTGTGCTATTGTTTTTGAAGTTTTTCTTTCAAGAATTTTAATAGTGGTGGCTCTGGATTTCAACTATTTGATTTTTGTTTGCATGTTTGCTTTTTGGATCGTTTCTTTTTTCCGACGGATTACTAACTCGTTGTTCAGAGTTGTCGTTTTGGTCGTCAGTTAGTGGAGTAGTTTTGGAGCTTGTGGAGGTACGGTACGAGGTAGTAAGGGAACGTGTTGTTGAATGCCTGCCGTGTTCATGCTATGAACATTCTTGTTGCGTGTGCTCAGTGGACTTTAATTCAGTCATCTGCTTATATTCAGGGATTGAATGGAGGAAAGATTGCACCTCTTGGCATTATATGGATCATTTCTTTACCTCTGCATGCAATATATCTCCACGCCCGGTCCCACTCGTATAAGTTGCTTGCAAATGTTAGCCTTCACGGCGCTGATAACTATATTGATAGTTGTAGAACGACTCTGATATAGATGTTCACTGATTCATTGATCATGTCAGCTGATTTGCAACCGGTTGATGTACATTCAGGTACAGGTTGGATAAGCTTTCAATCGCTTGAACCAGGTCTTCTGCATCATAGAACACGCTTTTAGTTCAACTATGTAAATGACAAACTATGCTCAGTTTTCGCTCTGCCGCAAGGGTGTAAGTATGAAGTAGCTTGGAAGGAGTTGTGAACTTTAGAGCTTCAAAATGGCTACTCCTGCAGTGTGTGGATTGTGCTCCGATTGATAGAAAGAGGCAATATCCTTTTTTCTTGGTTTGTTGAATTTGTGGAGGTTGATCTTGAACCTAGGCCCCATAGAGGAGTCTTCTCATGGTACCACACAGCCGAGAATGAATACCAAACTTTGACTTCATTGAATACACGTGGAATAGGTCTGTATTGAGGTTTTCTCGAACAACCAATTTTCATTGTTTATGTTAAGGTGCAGGAGATGGAGTAAGGTAATCTAATGCTGAAATTCCTGATCTGAATTTGCTGAAGACATTCAGTTTTCTCAGCACACGGTGTACACATCAGATGTGAATAGAGGAGTCACTGATGGGATATTATTCCAAGCACGATGTATGAAATCATGTCAGAAGATATTTTGTTGCGGTATCACTGATCAAATATGATCCAGCTTGGAATTCTTTTCCCAGAGGAGATTTTTTCATGCGAGACTTCATGCTAAAGTTGGTGAGGACATCTTGAAACGGTTTAGTTGTCTGTATCAAACAAAAAAACTAGTATTGATATAACAATTCGCAAATTAGTGAGGTGGAATTTTTTTGACGAATACTCGGCCAATCGCGGGTTTCAGGGTCGTTATTGCTGGAGACGAATTAAATCTTTTGTTGGAATTCTTAGATGATTTGTTTGTATACAATGTGTGCACCGCTTCACCAACCTCAATGCGATTGTTACTCATTGCCCCTATCTAGAGCGTCCGCAATCGAGGAAATTGCCTCTCGCTGCCTCTCGCCGCCTCTCGTGGTTTATTGAATACCGAACCCCTGCGTAACTTCAGAGATTACCAAACCTCAAGGAAGTCCTGAAATATCTGCTTAGAATTTTGTGTGGTAGTCTTCCACTGAATCCTGTCATGGGACTTTGGTGATTAGCATACAATTAGCAATTTCCCTTCTGCAGTTTGCACCTGCTTATTGATTTAGCATTGTGTGACATACCCGTGGCAGACTCTGTGTAACCTAAAGTCGTTCTTCAACATTGAGCCTGAGGATCTGACTCCGTGCCTTTCTCATAGAAGAGCGACCTCCATTCTCAGAAGGAAAGCCACTTTCGGCGACTTTGCAGCTCGGACAGTATTTCTCAGTGACGGAGAACTCCAGAGAAATCGGAAAACGGAAAACGGAAAACGCTACTCACACGGGCTAACGAAGGACATATCACTGAACCAGTTCTTGATGGGGGTTACCTCTGTGCCATGAATGAACTTGTAAGTGACTGTTTCATCTACGATTTGCATAAAGTGCTCTTCACCTGCCTCAGGTCTTATTTTCCGAAAAATTAGGCGGCTGCGCTGATTGCTCGTTTCTCCTCACTTTGCGTTAAGTTTCTCTCGAATAATTAATTCTGTAGTCCTTGCAATTTAACATTTGCAAAGCAGTTTTTACTGGTGCAGCTCTCAATCACCACCCTGGTGAATATTTCAAGTTATGTCTGCAAGAACGAAACACAATAGATGAGCACTGCATTGGAGGTAATTGTAACATCTCCCGGGTTGTCTCGTCCACACTTACTTCAGAGAAGTTTCCTTTGGAATGGCTTTAATTCACCAATTCACAGATTTCTGTTAATTTGGTAATAACGTTCTTGTAGTGGTCAATACCGTAAGTTTTATTAGGTCTACATTTTGCGCAATTGGTACGGATCTCAATGGTTGATCGAAACCTCTTAAACCATGTGGAGCTGCGTTCACTTCAAAGGATTCAAAGCTGAATCTTATATTCTCTACAGGATTTCTCATGAACAACTTCTCTCAACCTGCACATCATGAATGTTCAGTCATTCCAATATCTAGTTTATCTGTATCCCTAATTTAATCGTAGAAAGATTGACATTTTTTGTCTTGTCTGAAATATCTTAACAGTAAAACCATCGTGAGCTATGATAAAAAGACGATTGAAATTATGCGACAAGTTTATCTTCAGGACTCCAACATCACAAGTAATCGGTCTCATAATATGCTCATTGTGGTTGCAGATATTAGTGTTTCTCATTTGAATTTCGGAGGCAGCATACAATGGGGGCTCCAGGTCCACCCGGGGTTTATGATCTTCAAAAGTACTCAAGAGGACCAACTCAAAGTCCTCACTCACCTCAATTGGGTAGCTATCAACCTTCATCTCAAGTCAGTTCTTTTCACTATCAACTACCGTCTCGTGACTCCAACCCACTGGGAAGTAATCCTCCGAGCAGCTATCAGCCAAGCTCATATGCGTCTTCTAACCTTCAATGCACGAATTACACATATTTTGGAACACAAAACCAGCAATCTGGCTCTCCGGTGTGTGACAGTCAGAAGTTCATGCACAATGTCCAAGATCAGGGGCCTCGCACTCAGGCCCCTTATTCAACTGCTCTCTTTAATCAACAGCCTGGGTCATCGTTTCCTCGACTTCCTTCATCATCCTTACTTTCCAACCAAGCTCAATCTTCTCTTCCTATGTCATCATCGTCCTTGTCCTCCCAATCCAAATTTTCTCAGACTGGCATACCATGTAGTCCAGCTTCTGGTCATTCAGTGGAAGCAACTCGTCTAATGGCGCTCCTGACTACTCAGCAGTCTGAAGGTCAAGGAGCGAATGAAGATGACGAAAATTCCTCTGTACCCGGGGCCCATCATAGGTCGCCGCGTCTCCCTGTCTCTCCGAGATATTCAAATGTTTCTTTTGGAATACAGCCATCTAGTCCTGCATCTCCTGTGTCTGTAGCGTTGCCTATAGCATCACTTGTTACTTCTGCAGCACCAAGACGGTTAGCTTCGAAACCTCTGAAAGGACAACATCTTCGAGGCGATCATATCATATACGATGTGGATATCTGCAAATCTGGAGAGGCGCAACCACAGTTAAAAGTGAGTCCGATTACAGTTTACGGCTCAGATCCAAGTCTGGTACTAGGAAGGCAAATTGCAGTGAACAAAAAGTTCATATGTTATGGATTGCGTGGTGGAACTATTCGCGTGCTCAACAAAAACAACGCACAGAAAATATTGCTTCGCGGTCATACTCAGGTCAGAATTTTGATGTTATTGAACTCAACATGCATATACCCGTCATAGCTCAGATTAATACATGCTATTTTGTAAGATCAGGAGATTTAGTACTCTTTGAGTTTAGCACGTTTTAAATCAATCTTATGTTTGTGACAGAGGGTATCTGACATAGCTTTCTTCTCAGAGAGCGTGCATCTACTTGCAAGGTAGACCTACGGCAACTATGTAGTGGGTTCTTGCCGACATGGTTGTTGTTCGTTTTGATTGGTTTTCTTTCTTTCTTTCTTTCTTTCTTTCTTTTTGTCTTTTTCTTTTTTTTTTTTTTTTTTTTTTGACATTCATGTATAGAATTCTTTCCGTTTCACAAGTTTTGAAATGTATTCCAAACACGTCTTCCCTAATTGAACCTCTACTGCACATCTAGAATTCCTCTTTGTTGCACTTGCAAATCTGAGAAGCCCATAATTAATCCAATGTAATGTTGAAAACTGACGTTCATAGCGCGGGCGAGGATGGGAATATTTTCGTACGTCAAATACATGAAGGATTAGGGGAGAATGAAAAGCTAGCTGAGTACATTCTTTTCGCTATTCAACTTGTGGGTGATTGGGAAGCTTGCCATCCCCGCCTGTGTTGGCATCCAACTACACAGGTAATACTGAAGGCTGTATGTGCTTATTGAGAAGCGAAATACGAAATATAGTAGTTGGGCACAAGCCATTTTCATGTTTCCTTATTTTCTTTAAATCGATAGATGTTTGACATCTAGTACACTAACTTTCAGTTCGGTGACAACCTTGAAACCTTGTGAATGCAGGACGTCTTCTTTGTTGCCATTGGAAAATATGTCGTCAAGATTGATATAAATGAGGCAAAGCAATCTGGAGGGTCTGAGGCGTTTAGCACTGAACATCCTCTTGTATGTCGATTGGGAGATGCTTGCAAGGGTATCTCTGTGACTGCACAACATGATGATGTAATCACTGATTTTGCTGTCCCTTTTTCAGATCCCTGTCGTTTAACATCGGCTTCTAAAGATGGCACGGTAGATACTATTCTCAAACTATTTCCATTTCCATCACGTCTATTTGATCATGTGCTAATTGTGTCAACTCGCTATTAAGAACTATTTATTTTTGGTTTAAAATTCTGGTCCTTTTCCACTTTGGTGGTTGTAATTATCCTTCATTGTTGGTGACGATTGTTACACAAGAAATGATAACAAGACCAAAGAAAATTTAATCCAAAATCATCACAATTCACTTCCTCTATCTGCTTATTTCAGGTGCGCGTTTGGGAAGAACACAAGCAATGTCTTTCTAAGTTCACACCGTACAATGGAAACTCTGTTGATGCAGTGTCCTATTTATTTGCACCACAAAACGGAAATTTGCAGTTTCTGCTTACTGGGGTATTTCCTTTCTGGAACACAATCGCCTCATCTCATATGACTAATAATTAGCTACTTTATGCTTACAATCGCGAAACATCTCTTCGTTGTCTAGTTGTTCGTTTCTATTTTCTTTATTTTTGGTGAAACAGGGATTTTGTTGATTAGGCGTTCTCTCCCATTAATTCATCATTTTCCTCTTCCACAATAGGTTGTGATGATCCACCATGTGATGCTGCAGGGGCCTTTAAATCAAAGTATAAGACTCTGGATGCTTGATGAGATTTCGTCCAAGACTGGTCAAGGTGTTTGGAAATGTACTCAGACACTTGAGTTCAAAGTCTCTAGCACCATCAAGCCAGAGAAGGCCTTCTTCAACCAGATCGTTGTAGCACCTCGAGCGGGTCTGATTTTAGTGGCTAATGCTAAGAGGCATGCAATTTATGCAATCCATGTGGGATTCAGCTCCACCTCCGGTATTCCTCGGATGGACTACTTGACTGAATTTGCTGTCGCGATACCAATCCTCAGCCTCACAGTCGCTGATGATGCTGCCATTGAAAGCTGCGAGGGCAACCTCAAAGTGTTTTGTGTCCAGACACAAGCAATTCAACAATATGCTCTTGATTTGTCACAATGTCTACCTCCTCCTGTAGATGAACAGTGTTCGGAGGGCTCTACTCCCAGCACAACTACAAAGAGCTTTAGTGTAACACAGACACAATGGACCCCAACCTCGACGGCTTTCACTGCACTCGAAAAAGGTCATCAAAAGCTGACAACCACAACTGGCTCTACAGTAATAGGAATCACAAGCATGTCCTCCGGAAGTGCAAATCCGGGGATTCCTCTGAGGCCCACGACCCAACATTCTGTGGCAGCAGAAGGAAATAGAGTGACCGAGCGCACAAATTTGATCACGGCTGTACCTTTGAAAGACCATCAAGATGGGGCAGCGAAACCAACGGGTATTTTAACTTTTGGAGGAGGATTGCAGCCAAGTACTAGATCGAACATACGACCGGAGGTTACAAGAGAAGGCTACTCATCCTCGAACAATGCAAAACCACCTGCACGGCTATTACGAAGGCGTTCAAGGTCAATAAGTCCGGCGAAAGTTACCGACAAGCAGTGTGAAACCAAGTATACTGCGTTTTCAAACCTGAAAGCTGAGGAAGGGAAAATGGTGAAGGACATATGGCTGGAGAAGGACAGCACAAAGGCACTACCCCCCATTCCAGCCCTACCTCCAGCATCAGTTGGGATGACTCATATTTTTTCAAGCAGCCATTCTGTTGAGGATGATAATCATGTCAAAGACGATAAGGATGCAGTTCAAAGCAGCAGTGTTTTTAAACCAAACGCCTTTCAGCAGCTTCGAAGTCCACATTTAGTCAGACCTTCTGAGATCATGTCTCATGCGGGAAGGGCCAAAGGAGAAATGGCCTGTATTTCAGATGAAGCCCAAAATCAAACGGATGTGAAAGATTCGCAAGAAGCTACGCAATCATGTACTCCATCCACGGTGAAGAACCTCAGCAGTGGCACTGGTGTTCAGGACAGCGTTGCCGAGTCGTCAGATAGTTTATTATTTGCACGAAGAGAAGATGCATTCTGTGCTTCTACGATAACCTCACATCTAAGAGCCTTTAAGGAAGACGACGAGGAAGGCACTGAGTTCATTGAGAAAGACATATCAGTCATTCAGAATGTTGAGGATTGTACTACCGAACTCGGGTCGTCCGAGGTTATGCATTTAATAGTCGTGGATGACGCTCATACTGAAAATTTCTTGGAGGATAAGCTGTGGTCCGCCTCAGAAGTGGATTCGCAAGATGAACTAAAAAATGTGATTGCTAAGGAACGTGAAGCGGGTGTCTCTGCCACTGCCGCGCAACATAGGATTGCATCTGTGAAAGGGAGGAAGAGTAAGAACAAAACCAATCTCGCTTCGGCAAGCCTACCTCTAAATTCTGATCCCTCCAAACCCTTCTCTGCTCCTGCAACACTTCCAGAGGGTGAAGCGGAATCAAGACTCAATTCAGCTTTTTTGGACCTTGGCCTTATAACTCAAGTTGCTACGATGCAAGAGTCTCTGAATCAGGTTCTCTTTGACTAATTTACTACCTTGCTACTTCCTCTTAATATATCGGTGATGTATAGGGCCTGATTAAAAGATGCAATTTGTCATCGTTACGTTGTAATTGGATCGCTTATGTAACTAATGATGTTCGAACTTACTGCATGCAGTTGATTGCAATTCAAAAAGATTGGCAGAAACAAATACCGGTGATGGTTGCAGTTCCAGTTGCCGAGGAAGCCAAACGATTGGAAGGTTTGTGATAGTATTCCTGTTCAGTACTGGTTAAAGTGGATTCTAATTCTGGTAATTTTTTGTGGGACCCAAATATTAAGTTTTATGATACTGCACTTCTCTTGACATCATTTTCTATGATTGAAACATGCTTTTTAATATAGATAATCTTCACAGGTGCTTTTGGCCAACATATGGAGAAAGTTGTGAAAGCTAATATGGATGCTATGTTGGCACGGGTTAATGACGAGAATGTAAGGAGGGAGAAGCAAGATATTGATAGAGCGCAGCAAGTCTCGACACTTCTAAATAACCTTTTAGACAAAGATATGCCAATCGCCTTGGAATGCGGGCTGAAAGAGCTTTCTGGCGTTGGGCCTAAGATTTCTCAAACTCTGCTTTTACCTCTTCAAAAATCACTGTTAACAGGAGTAGCTGAAGCTCTTCAGGTATGCCCTATGACAATTTTCGTGAATCATTAACTCTGTAAGGCTGCAAATTACCATCATTCAAGTAATTGATTTATGAGTCTTCTTTTACTCGACACTAAAAGGCTGTAAGTTCCGACTTTAGTACCAACATCAGTTTCCTCAGATGATTCTATATGTCGAAGTTCCGACGAGAATCTCACTCTTTATCTGTGTGGGTGGTTTGGTCTCGGCATCCAGAAGAGTGCAATCGAGAAATTTCTACCCCAGTTGGAGAAAACAGCAGTTGCAAAGTTGGAGGCTTCTATAACCAGACTGCTCAAGATTCAATTTCAAACTTCTGGAAGACAAACATTGCAGGTATTTTTAATCAACATACAAGATAGACAATCAATCCTCCGAAAGTATCTGTTTCTGAGCAACTATGTAATGAATCATTTCTAAGCTTCATATTGACTTTGTGATGATTGATCTTGATTCTAGGAAGAACTTCGGGCAGGCCTTGAGAACTTAGTGATTCCAGCATTTGAACGATCTTGTGAAGCAATATCAGAGCAGCTCGATACGGCCTTCCAGACGGGTATGGCCGAGCATTTTTGTAATGCTCAGCAGCAAAAGGCTTCGGAGGATACTCCTCTTGCAATGACTCTTCAGGTGCTTCGGTTTTTCAACTTTCCTATATGCTGTAGCGTCTCAAAACCGCATGTTCCTCGTGTAAGCCTCATTAGGGTCATATAACAAATGTTCAGATTCTGTGACATTGTTCCGCAAATCAGCTAACAAGTCTGAACTTTGTATTAAAAATTCACAGGAAGTAATTGGCGGCGCCTCAGTTTTAGCCAATGTCTTAAGTGATGACCTATTAAATGGCACTGCAAAGCTATTGGAGCTTATCGAAACAGTCTGTGCAAATTTTTCTGGAAATGACGTGATTAATCACAACAAAAGGAGCCTACCTGAGCAGGTAGATATGTAGCACCCATTGCTCTTTTTCGTTGCCATTTACCCTTTCCGCTGATGCTGAAGCACTATCTTCAGTAAATGGAGTGTTAAACATTCACTAACATATTATTAAATAGTTCTCTTTTATTCTTCGATTAGTTTAAGGTTAGCTAATCAAATAATTGCGTTCATTTCATGTAGGCGCTTACGGTGCAACATGTGGAACAGACTTTGGATCCAACTGTTGAGTTGAATAAACTGCTCAAGGAAGGAAAATTGGAGGAGGCCTTCCACAAAGCATTATCTGGTGATCTGCAACTTGTTTCTTGGCTGTGCCTACAGGTTCTCTGCTCTACCCATTTGCTCACCCTAAAGTTCATTTCTCCCACTATCCAAATATATAACGATTTAGCAGTTGTGAATAAAGCGAGGTGAAGACCGAGAGCAGGGTAGTCCGTTTACGTTTTCTTCAACTGTAGGTACTCATCCTTATGAATGTGTTGTGTACAGCTTGAACCCAGTTCCCTTCTCTCAAGAGTGCCTCTACCTCTAAGCCAAGGAGTGTTGCTGTCTCTAGTGCGAAACTTGTCCTTTGATCTGGTAAAGGACACAGGGAACAAGCTCCAGTGGATCAAAGAAGCTGCACTTGCTCTGGATCCCTATGATCCTCGCTTGGTTCCGCATTTACGTGGATACCTTGGACAATGCTACCAGAATTGCTATCAAATGATAAGTACTACAAAGAATCAATCTGAACAGTCAACATTAAAACTTATCTCGCATGTCATCAACTCTTTGCTAAGTACGTGCAACTGACTGACGGGTTTTGGGAGAGTGACAAGGTTCTGAAGTTTCCTCAACCATTGTGACTGCAAATCTCAGAAGAACAGTCAGCACAGGCAACTTGGACCCTCGAATTCTTCAATTAAATATGGTCTGGTGTGTTGTTGAGGATAGTTGACTAGAAAATGCAATTACATACTTGCGTAAAATGGAAAGGAACGTGTCGAAAACGCTCTGAAAAAGTTGTCATAGATAAGAGTTTTGTACGGCCCTATTAGAACATTTCAGAATAGAGTATATGAAAGAACTTTGCACAGATGCACATGCCATCTTGCTGTTAGATTTTTCACCTCTTTATTGTGCTATGGATTAAATACAGTTCTTGTCCACTTACCACAGTGGCTTCGTTTTTTTCTTTTTGACTGCTAACATATACAAGTTAGAAACTCTTTTGAGTTGTACAGATAGTATTGCAAATTTTTCTTTAGAACAAATTTTTTTATGTGAAATTTACTTAGTATTATGTTTTGGAGGTATTTAAAATGAACTCTAAAATTATTATATTATATAATTTTTATTACTTAAATAATATTTTATTCAACAAAAGCTTCATATCATTATTTTTTAAAAATAGCTTCTATGTATGTATTCTTCATTATATTTAAAGTTTTGACAAAGACATAAATTAATATTAATCATGTATATAATTTAATTATATCTTTGATTTATAATGTTAATTTGATTAAATCATAATGTTAAATTAATATGTTGCTATATTATTTTTTGAAATCAAATAAAATTAGATTATAACTTAAATGAATTTAGGATATTATTAATGTTGACACAAATTGCCACTTATTATTTATTATACACCACTATGTAATTTTCTTCAATTACCATTGTATCAAAAAATGATTGTATTAGCTTACAACTTTCAATTAATCTTGTTGGTTGTCAGATCTTTCATGCTTGTATTAAAAGGTGCAAATTTGGCAAAAATGGATATGGAAGCAAGAAATGTTTATATGTTGGCTACTATAGATATTAGGAAATATATCTTGCACAAAAGATACATGTATTTGTTGTGGTTAAAGAAACTATATTGTTTACATCTTTGCACTTTCTTTCTTGCATCGTCAGAGGTAGATAAGTCAAGATTGGTTGATAACTTTATCATATTTTTGGTGCAAATGGATTGACCTTTTAGAGATAATAGAAGAAAATTTGAAAGAATTGGCATTTAGCCTATTTGAAGCTATGCAATTTGTACATACATAATGACTTGTTGTATAAAAGGCCAATACAAATATTGACGTTTAAATTGCTAAAGATTAAAATAAAATTCTTGAATATAGTCATTTGAATTGTTGTGCACCATTTATTATGCAAAAATATCATAGAGATACAAATGTGCATGAATAGCACTAAGTAAAATAAACATGCCTTGAAAAATAGTAATTATAAAGTCATCTAATAAGTCCATTATTTGTTTGAAGGTATCTATGTGTCTCAGATATATACATTTTTCTCAATAATTACTTATATAATTAAGTAGAAGTACTTATATGATTAAGTAGAAGTACTTAAAGAAAGTAGATTATCCCTCTTTTTGGAAATTTTTATCAAAGGTTGTAGATTACTTTCCTCTAATTTATTTTTTTTGGATTTGTTTGAGTTGCCTATGGAAAGAAAGATTATGGATGTTGATCCTAGCACAAGTGAGAATAGATTTGCAACTATTGTAGATCTTCATAAACTTGTCAATACTCTTAGAGTAGAAATCTCACATATTTCTAATGTGAATCATGGAGATATTATACCTATGCCTATGAAAGAAGTTTAGAGTCTAGAACAAGAAGTTGTATAATTGAAAGAAGTAAGTAGATCGACCTTACAACCAAATCCAAGGAGTTTTACTTCTACAAGTATGATGGGAGCAAGGATTAGTATGCCTGAGAAGTTTGATGGAACAAGATCAAAATTTTGAGGATTTTTGTAACAAGTCAAGCTCTATCTAAGGTTGCATCCTTTCCAATATCTTGATGGATTTACTCAAGTTGGATTCATAGGCACACTTCTATCAGGAAGTGCTCTCTTTTGGTTTGCACCTTTAATGGAAAAAGATTTGCGACTCTTCTATGATTTGAATTCATTCCTAGAAGTGTTTATGGCCACATTTGGAGAAAGTGATCGAGAACAAATAGTAGAAACTAAACTCTTGTCTTTACAACAAGGATCACAATCAGCCACCACATATGCTGTTGAATTCCAAAATCTACCTTGCGATATGGACTGAAATGACAAAGTACTTATCAATCAATTTTGATATGGATTGAAGGACAATGTCAAAGATTTTTTATTAACAATGCCAAAAGTAAAATCTTTGGAATAATTTATTGCTCAAGCCATTGCATGCAGTAATCGATTATTTGAAAGGCATTAAGAACAAAGACTTGGCTAGAAAGAAACAAGTCAAGTAATGGCAGTAGCTTCCAAGTTTTTTGAAATGTATTCATCTAAGCCAAAACCAATGCAAATTGATACGATACATTTTAGAAGTCTCACAAAGGAGGAAAAGATTCAACATTGCCCAGAGGGTTTATGTTTATACTATGGAGAAGCTAAGCACTCTACTCAACATTGCCCAAAGAAGTAATGCAATTACAAAATGAAGAGTTCAATTACCAAAGAAGATAGTATGTTGAAAAATCATTTTTTTTAGCTACAATAGAAACTATGCGGCCGAAATCATGTACAATATCTAATAAAGGTCCTATTCTCTCCTCAGATCTTTCACCTTATTTTATAATAGATGTATGTTTAAGACCTAAAAATCACAAAGTCTTTGTCTCATTAGATTCAAGTGCCTCAGCCTTTTTTAATAGACAAAGATTTTGTCAAAAACCAAAAAATACCTTTAGTCAAGAAAACTATATCCGTACATGTAGAAATCATAGATGGTTGTTCGTTGTCTTTTGAAAATATTATTCATGATACTGCTCCTTTGGATGTAAGCATTAAAGATCATAATAGCATAGTAGTATTTAATATAATAAGATCTCCCTCTTATCTAATTATTTTAAAATTATCATGCCTAAAAAAATATAACCCTCAAATAGATTGGATTTCTCATAACTTTAATTTTTATGGTAGTATAATCCAAGATCGAGTTATTAAAGTAGAAGCACAAAAGTCTAGTATATCCAAACCTTTACCAGTAGGTGTGAGAGCTTTCATGCATGCTGCAAAAGAAGCGTCATCTTTTGCAATATATGCTACACCCATTTCTAATGGTGAAAAAATATCAAGTGGTATTCCTAGCCAATATGAAGAATTCTAAGACGTTTTTTAAAAGAAGAATGCAAATATTCTTCTAGAGCATCAACCTGATGATTATTCAATTGATTTGTAAAAAAGAGTTCAACCACAATTCAGACCAATCTATAGCTTATCATAGAATGAGTTGGCTACATTAAATGAGTACATTGATGAGAACTTGAAAAAAAACTTCATACGTCATTCTAAATCCCCAGCCGGAGCTCTTATCTTATTTGTGAAGAAGAAAGATGGATCTTTGCGGATGTGTGTGGATTATCAAGGACTCAATAAGATCACCATCAAGAATTGATATCTTTTGCCTTTGATTTTAGGACTTCTTGATCAACTCAATTAAGCAAAGATCTATACCAAAATAGATCTATACTAAAATAGATCTACGAAGAGCATACAACTTAGTTGGTATCAAAGAAAGAAATGAATGGAAGATTGGTTTTTCAACTAGATATAGATATTTTAAATATGATGTCATGCCTTTTGGAATTACGAATGCACTGACCACTTTTTAATATCTTATGAATGATGTTTTTCATGAGTTTTTAGATGATTTTTTCATTGACTATTTAGATGATATTCTAATCTATTCTAAGAATATAGAAGAATATGAACTTTGTCTTTGTCATGTATTGTAGAAACTTAAAGATGCAAGATTATATGCCAAGTTGGAAAAGTGTATATTCTACACTACTTAAGTTGACTTTTTAGGATACATCATTTCCAATGAAGGTCTTATGATGGATCCCAAAAAAATTCAAATTATCATAGATTAGAAGATTCTAAGAAGAGTATGAGATGTGCAATATTTTTTGGGCTTTGTTAATTACTATCAAATCTTCATAAAGAACTTTTTTGAAGTTGTAGCTCCACTCACATGTTTGACTTGTAAAGACAAACTTGAGTGGAATAAAGAAACAAAAGCATCATTTGATGCTTTAAAAAAGGAATTTACTTCTGCATCAATCTTCCATTGTGTCTATTTTTCCAAGACATTTTTTGTGGAAATAGGCCAGTTAAACTTTGCTATAGGTGCCACAATGTTACAAATAGAAACAAATAAAAAATTCCACCCAATAGCTTTTCATTCCAAGAAATTTTCAGCAATCGAGATTAATTATGAGATTCATGAAAAAGAGTTCCTTAGAATCATGGATTCATTTTAAGAATGGCGTTATTATCTAACAGGCACCTCAAGTCTAGTCACCATGTATAGGGATCATAAGAACCTCGAGTATTTCATGTCAGCATATGTTTTGAATTGTCATCAAGCCCATTGGAGTATGTCTTTATTCAGATTCAATTTCAAGATCACTTATCAACCCTGAAAACAACAAGGTCTATGAGATGCTGTTTCTAGATGTTCTTATCTTGTACCAAAAGAAAGAGATGCATCTTTTGATCAACAAAGAATGATTTTCTTGAAGCCCGACCATTTTCATCTTTGAGCTATAAAATCAACATTGACTGTTGATTTAACCTTTGTCAAGCAAATTCAATCAAGTATGTCATTTGATCTTCTTGTTCATGATATTAAGAATAATTCCTCTAAGTCCTATGACACTTCAAAGTTTGAATTCAAAAATAACCTATTATATTTCAAAGACTGCTTATATATTCTAGAAGGCAAGACACAATTACATGTCCTTCAAGCTCATCATGATTTTTCAGCAGCGAGACATTTTAGATACAATAAGTCTTTAGAGCTAATATCAAGAGATTTTTGGTGGCCTCAAATATGGAAGGCAATCAAAGACTTCGTACAATCATGCAATACTTGTTCAAGATCCAAAACTCCTTGCCATCAATTTTATGAATTCTTTCAACCGTTACATATTCCAGAATAACCATGGTCTTCTGTTTCTATAGATTTTATCACAGATCTCCTAATCTTAGGTTCATATGATTCTATATTTATAATCATCGATCACATCACCAAAATGGCACATTTTGTATCATGTACAAAATCTATTTCAGGTGAAGAAACAGCTAAGTTTTTTATCGACAATATCTATTGCTATTATGGATTGTGAAAGGATATTATATCAAATAGGGGGACTCAATTTGTATCAAGATTTTGGAGAACCTTATTCAAGATTCTAAAGGTGGATATGAAGCTTTCTTTGACTTTTCATCCTCAAACTGATTGGCAAACAAAACGGGTGAATCAAATTTTAGAACAATATTTGAAGTATACCATCAACTATCATCATGATGATTGGACAACTCTTTTGTCATTGGCAGAGTTTACATATAATAATTTAGTACATTCTTCTACTCAACAAACACATTTTTTTGCTAATTATGGTTATCATCTATGACTTGATACTTTTGACTTTTTAAAAATTGATAATCTTATAGCAAAAGATTTAGCAAATCATTTATTAGAGCTACATGCAACAATGAAGATACAATTAAAAAAAGCTCAAAGACGGCAAAAGACCAACGCAAATACCTATCGTAAGGAATAACCACAATTCAACATGGGTGATAAGATATAATTACTTTGTCGTAGTATCAAGACTATTCGTCCTGTGATAAGTTGGACTATCATAGGCTAGGACCTTTTTCTATTTGTGAACAAATCAATCATATTGCTTATCAATTACATCTACTGAAGTCTAGAAGATCCACCTTGTATTTTACATGTCACTTCTTGAGCCATATAAGACAGTGAATATTTTGAGAAGAAGTCAAATGCCACCTCTTCCTATAGAAAGTGGACAATAATCAAGAATTCAAGGTGGAAAAAGACTTAGACTCAAGGTGGTACCAAAATAGGTTGTAATATCTTGTTCATTGGCATGGATATGATATTAGAGAATGCACATGAGAGCTATCAAAGAATCTTGCAAATGTAGCAAAGAAAGTTGAAGCTTTTCATCAACAAAATCGATCAAAACTAAAATGAAGAATATCAAATCTTTGCTATAAAAGAAAGAAGATCAAAGGAAGATAACATTCTACCTTTTATCTTTCTTTGTAGCTTATGTATATTTGTGATGCTAAGGAGATAGAGAACCAACAATCAGTAGATTCAATTCAAGACCTTTCATTTGCAGACTTATCAAATAAGACATTATGACTGTCATAACCTTCAAGACGACAAAATCAAGATGAAGATCTTTAAGAACGACATGTCCTTCTTTGATTAGATGGCGAGATACAACATGTTTGGTATGACGACCTTGGAAGAGACTCTTGATATTTGGTGATTTTATTAGAGGTAGGAACAACTCTTGATTGTATTTCAAATATTTTATTTGAAGGAAGTTATGAAGGCTTCAACAACGACCAAATAATAGGGTGGTCTTCTCACCCTAATATGAGATACTATCAATGGCTGAGAGGGCCTATCAACCATCTTCAAAGAGAACAAAGATTAGAGATTGTGGCAAATACAATTCGCCACATCTTAAACTCCTTCAACATATGAAGACCACTGCTCATAGAACTCCTCCCTAAAAAGTAGGATAATATTGCAGACATATACATTTATCTCAATAATTACTTATATGATTAGATAGAAGTAGATAAATATAGATTAATTTCATAAAGTCTTTTAGTGTAGCTTCCTAAAAGCTTCATAGACACGGTTTTGACTTTGGATGTATTTATAGATATGAAACTTGGCCAATAAGTTAACCACATGTTGGTAGCTTGTGGAACAAGGTAACCATATGGCACATACATGGATAACTTGTCTTGTAAGTTAAGACATGTGGCTAGCAAAGTCAATATGTTTTGGAGGTCCTATAGGACCTTGCCACATAGCTCCTAGTTAAGAGTATATATAGAGGCAAGAATGAAGCCTTCTTCACTCTTGTCAATGCCGTTCTAGTCCTTAATCTTATTTCAAGACTTTCTAGTCTTCTTGTTTTTTTGGCAATAGCCATTCTAATTAATAATACATTACCTTTTGAGTGACTTTCTAATTCTCTTCAGTGACACAAGAGTGTATCGAGGATTCTCTTTTTTTGAGATTCATGTCCTTGACAATGGTTCCTCACAATTTGATAAAATCCTATCAAAGTCTCTTCTTGCCACACTTTTCATATGCTCATGTTACATATGATCTATTAATTTTATTTTTTTACAAACTCTCTTATGTCTCCAACCTCAACAAATGATGTGTCTTTATCACAAGATAAATCTTTCAATGCTTGTGGCTGCTAATTCAAAAATATTTACTCCTTTCATATCCATTCCCATAAGACTTGCCTCTTTTATAATAAGCATCAAAGACGAGGTATCTAGCAAGAAAAAAAGAAAGTTGCAAACTAATACAATCAACTTTGGTATGATGTAGTTGGTTGAGATATTTTTTTTGTAGAATTCAATAAATGGTAGGTGGCATCTTATTATATTAGTAACAAAAATTAAGATGGAATTAGCAATAGCCTAAATTTGTAATTTATATTATAAAGTTATTTTTTATATGTAAGAGTGTAATATTTTTTAAACATTTATGACAAAAATAATAATATTTTTAATTATAATTATAGTTTTGTAAAAGAATAGAATTGTATTTGAAAAAATTAAAATTTTATAATAAAGTATTTTTTAAAAAAAATAGTTTATATATATATATATATATATATATATATATGTATATATATATATATGTATATATTTATATGATTTTATTATACATTTAAAAAAATAAGTTAAATTATTTTCTAAATTTTATTTGTGTTGACTTTATAATTTTTTCAATATTTATTATTATAGATTATTTTAAAATTTTGTGAAAAAAAAAATATATATATATATATATATATATATCTATCTATATACATATATATAAATAAGCATCAAAGATCCCGGCTTTGCAACTCTTGAAACTACCGATTAATGTGCAAAGTTAGCGAAGGTTAGCAACGAACCATTGCTGACGGACACTTCTCCAAAGTGCCACGTCGAATTTCGAACGACTCGACCAATCATATCTCTCGTCACGCCGATGTGATTCTGTCCACCTAAGCAAGCCTGCCTGGTTTTGGTGGGGTCCAACCTGACACGCTGGCAAGGGGGATTCAGCTGCCACGCTGGCAGGGAAGGTCTACGCAAGTGGAGGATGAAACCCTAAAGCCGACGGGTGGAGCCCTAAATCCGAGAGGGGGGGGGGGGTATGAAGGCTTCGGACAGCAGCATTCTCTTTCTCTTCTTCGCACTTCCTCTCGCTCAGCTTGGGCGCTGTGTTCTGCACCCTCCTTCCGCAATGGTACGTTCCCCCCTCCCTTTCACTCTGCGTTCGATTCTGCAACCATTTCTCTATCTGCGTCTTTGGAACTACCCTGTAACGATCTGCGGCTCCAGTCGTGTGGAGCTCTTGGAGTTTCTATCCAATTTTTGGTTATTTTAGTACGTGTTTTCTGTGGTAGGTTTTTTATGATGAGTTGGGTGAGATTTGGACTGTGGCTGGTAGGTAGCTATGATCAGAGTGGGATTGTTGGCATTTTTTCGAAGGGGTTATTGCCCTGACTTCTACTTCAGGGTTTAGGGTTTCGAGAATGCTGGTGGACCTTGTTTGTGTGTCGAGCTGGATTTCTCTTTTGTTAGTATTGGTGTTTACGAGCGTTTTTTTTTTTTTTTTTTTTTTTTTTTTTTTTTTTTTTTCTCTCTGTGTCTGTTTTTCAGGTGAAGTATGCGAGGGAACCCGATAATGCGACCAAGGGTATGTGTCTGTTTTTTCTCAGTATGGCATGGATGATCATGCGTGTTTATTGCTTTGGTAGTTCCCATATCATCTCTATGATTGTGAACGCTTGGGTATTCGCCATGTCTCTTATTGCTTTTTACTCTGGTGAACGTAGCCTGCAAGGCCAGAGGGTCGGATTTGCGAGTGCACTTCAAGAATACTAGGGAGGCAGCGCAAGCCATTAAGCATATGGAGTTAGCCAAGGCCAAGAGGTACCTAGAAGATGTGTGTGCGCACAAGCAAGCTATCCCCTTCCGCAGATTCTGCGGCGGAGTTGGGCGAACTGCCCAGGCCAAGGCTCGTCACTCCAACGGGCAGGGGCGTTGGCCTGTGAAGTCAGCTACCTTCTTGTTGGGTTTGTTGAAGAATGCTGAGAGCAATGCAGAGGTATATATTCACAATTCTTTAATATATTGCGCGAACAGTGTCCGCTGCCCAATTTTGTTGTTATTGATGTAAATGAACTAACAATGTGAGAACTATGTTGTGATTTCAGGTTAAAGGTCTTGATGTAGACACTCTTGTTGTATCCCACATTCAAGTTAACCAGGCACAGAAACAGCGTAGACGAACCTACCGTGCTCATGGACGTATCAACCGTAAGTTATCCCATCGTTTTACTTGGTTAGCTTTATGATCTTCTGTCCTATTAGTGCTGAGCGGAAGGGCGATGATGACGAAATCTTACCTATTTCATGATCGGAAATGATCCGGATGAATGCACTCTTGAACTGAGCCCTTACCCTTGAGTTAACAATGGCCTCTGAATGTGACTTCACCTAATCATAATTACAACTAATAACTTACGTCGTTATGCAGCTTACATGTCCTCTCCTTGCCACATTGAGCTCGTCCTCTCAGAGAAGGAGGCTCCAGTAAAGAAAGAGGTAATGTTACCTACTCATCTCTCTCTCCCGAAGTTCGCAAATGTAGCTAGTTTCAGTAAAGAGTATTTTACATGGTCCTCATGTGATTAAAAGTCTAATTGTAGAAAAATCATCGATCGTGCAGGTTGAGGAAGTTGCTGCCCCCAGGACAAACAGGAAGAACCAAGCCCGCCTGCGCAGCGGCGCCACTTCAGCCACTGCGACTGCTTAGATACAATGTTGATTGCGAACAGTCTCTGCCCATGAGTTGTGGGACACTCCCACTGTATCAAACGCTTTATCAAAGAAGCAATTTGTGGCTCAAATCTTGCGCTGGGTTTTGCATGACATAGAAGTATTGATTAAGTGTTTCTCGTCACGTTATTGAATACGTGACAAATATTTAGTGACAAGAAATGATGAGGGTCTCGGACTTGATCCCAGAATGATGAAAAACACCTAAATTTGGAAGTGCGAGCAACCGGTCAGAAAATGTATTGTAGACTAGTAAATGTATTGTAGTCCAAATCATTGAATGATTTCATATTCCCTTTTAATTTTTCCCAAATGATCTGAAGATCTGTTCGCATTTTACTATAAATAATCAGAAAAGTCTCACCAACAACCATATTACGCAAAGCCATCTCTTTTTGAACACGACCCGAAGTAAACTGACGATCACATGAGGGAGATATGGACGGTCTTCGACAAGAACAAGATAAATTCCATCGAAATCTCTTGAATTGTGCAAAAGGCCCTGTAGAGTTAATTCCCTTATAGAAAAATAAAGTTAAAGTTTGATTTTAAAGTCATTGTTCCAGAGCCACTTTAATGAGGTAGAATTAGAGATAATAACAAGGACAATCAAGAAAAAAATGGAATTGATGTGTGTGGCTTTTAGCAGGCATGTAATCTTTTTATAACATTGAACAAGTTAGTAAAGATTCAAAGACTTTAACATAAAATAGAAACTAAATTATCAAACTAGAAGAATTAAGAATTACTTGTCATAGATTATATATATAATTATTTGTGATATATTTTTAATATATTATTTAATGTCATATTTTTCCATATGAATTTTAAAATAGATACTATATAAACCTATCCTTGACTCTCTTAACCTATTATTTAGAAATACATAAGAAGATTTTATCTTTTTTATATTTTTATTCACCATTAATAAAAGAAATAAAGTCTATCATAATATTGTTTGATGATTGACTTATGAAGAATAATGAAGAAATTAAGATGAAATTAGCTTAAGTACAGTACAAGAAATTTCTTTGTAAGATGTTGATGTCTATAAATCAAGAATGTAGGAGATAAAGAAAAAATAAATAAAAAAATAAAATGAAAACCTCTTTCAAAATGAATAAACTATTACTGATCTTAATAATACACTTTTATAATTGTTGGTTAGAATTTGCCATTGCTGTATCTTGAAAAGGAGACTCATCAATTGTTACCTGCCTCATATATTTAAGTTTTATTACACAAACATACCCCATATTTATTCATGCATTTTGAAGTTTTATTTATTTATATATTTAATATTTTCTATTGCCACTATGACAACATTTTTTTTGAGAATCATGTTGAAAATTTAACAATACTGGCACAATATTGTGCAGATATACTCAATTCACATCATTTCAAGCAGTAAGGCATTTTGAAAGAAAAAGAAAAATGGACCTCTCTCTGCATAAATTATAATATGACATATATAACTATGTATAGATATAGATATTTTCAAGTCACCTCTGTTCAGTTAAAATAAATTAACAATTGATTCTTCAACAGAGACACCAATAATTTTACTATAAATACCAATATCTTTTTTAACAAATACATATAAATTGGCATTCCAATAGTTATTCCAAATTATTAATAAATTGTAAAGTATTAGTAAATATAAGTCAAGATATAGATTCACCCTTATTCATACTATTTCCTAGTCAAAATATTGTATTGCATGCTATCAATAAATTGACATACAAACTACTACAAAAAGTTAACAATATTACAATCCCATTGAAATAAGCTCATATAAGGTAGCCAACCCATTGTTGACAACCCCACATTTCCACCATGTAAGTAGGTTTTTTTTATTAGTCCAGTAACCTATTGTCGAGTAAGTCTGACATCGCTTGGTTGGAAATAGGTTGGGAGCTAGTTAAAATAATATTAAGTTGTGCATATGAAATAAAATTCATTGTACTTAGAATAGATATGTATAAACATTAATATAGGTGGCAATTGTTGATTGATTGGGGTGGAATAATATAGCATAATTAGGTGTCACACTTCTTAGTTTTGTAAAAGTTGAATTCTTAGTTTTTTAATCCACTATTGGTCGAAATTAGGTTTACTTATATGTCAAAAATGGATCAAAGAGAATCTTCAACTAATAATGACAATAATATAATACAATGATAACACAACGTAATGCAAAACATGCATTGTCAATACTCATTCATTTCAATATTTATTTCAGCATTCAAATTCATCAAGGACTTCAGTACTTCCATTATTGCAATTCAAGAATACAAAACATGTTCTTGCTCTCCGTTTTCTTGACACATGAGGTAACTTAAACACTACCCGTTGCAGTCATTGGTGCTGCATGCTACAAACTAGAGTTTGAGGTTACAAAACCCAAAGTAGGTCCAACTATAGCAGATATCGGAACGAACGAGCGCATTCAAGCGCTTTAAAGAGCCGAATTAAAACAATAAATGCTGCACGAGCAATACTCCAGCCAATGCAGAATTCAACTCGACCATAGCATACTCCATTATTCACCTTCGTAATACTCTACAGATTTTTTTTCCCTTAATAATTCTTCCATGAGGCGATTCTATAACGAACGGGACCCCGACATCTCCATGTTCATGCTCACTCAACCACTCACAGTAACCTGAAATTCAACAAAAACAATTAGTACAATTTGAGTAAAGACGCAACCAAATTTACGAGTTCAAAGGCTCATCAAATAAATGTATTTAGATAACGAACACTAGAGAGAAACATAAAATAGAGCACTCAAATGTTAAATCAAGGAAGCCGAGGTTCTAACAGAGCAATGTAAGAAGTGAAGAAATTTGATAACAAAACGCGGATAAACGTGAGAAAAGCTTACATTCTCGGCTGCTGTAATGGCCAACCATTCAGTAGCGAAAGGACCCAATCTGTAATCAACTGAATATACTCCCCAAATTGTAACCTTCTGCAATTTAAAACATCCTCGTCAACGGAAGAAACGCTTCCTATTGTACACTTACTATCAATTTGCTCTCGACTTTTAAGACACTCCAATTGTTTGTAAACCTCTAATCATTCAGCAAAAGAGACAGCAACAAGAATACAATGAGCGGACACTATTTGGTAACCCAAAATAAAATTGAACAAATAAAGAATAAGCAGATAATATTCACTTAAGCAATTGAACACTCTACTGTGTGCTGCAAGACAACAGACGTACAAGTGTGTAAATGAGTACACCTCAATCCCAAGTTCGTATAAATGAACCTACCGTGCCACTCCGCACCCCCTCAAACCACCATCTGCTCCACCTACACCTTGCACAGATCCACCCTCATCCCCCACCAAAATCCATGTCTCCAGCATGTGCCGCACACGGCCCACCCATCTCACTGCCCCCACCACCTACTCAGCAACACCTCCCATGCACCTCCTCGCCCGTTCCGTGCCCAATCGCTTGCCCCGCACTGTTGCGCGTCACATGCTCCCCGCTGGAGCTACCTCGTTCTACCTCATCGAGCTCATTGAGTAGCTCGGAGGATTCAATGACCCGTCCCGCAGAAGCCTCATGCTCAGGCTGTTGAACCGATCCCGAGAGTACTGCCGCGACGCTTTTCTCCAATCTGTACCCCTCCGCATCATCACCGCGAACTCCTCATAACTGATCCGTCCGTCCTTGTCCAGGTCCACCTCCGACAGGATGGCCTGCACCACGTCCGGCTCGCTCGACAACTCTGTCATCGCCTCCCCCACAGCTTCCCGCAGCTCCTCCGTCTCGATGTACCCGCTCCCATCCACGTCGAACACGTCGAACGCCCTTCGCAGATGCTCGTCGTCGTCCAGGCGCTGCAAATGCACCGTCGCAGCCACGAACTCGCCGTAGTCCAGCGTCCCGTTCCCCTCCACGTCCGCTGCTTCCATCAGCATCCGCACCTCGTGCTCCGTCAGTTGGGACCCGATTTCGATCAGCCCCATCTTCAGTTTCTCGAATGTGATGGTCCCCGTCTTATCGCTGTCCAACTTCTCGAACATTTCCTTCAGCCCGTCGATCTCCTCCCCGCCCAGGTGCTCGGCGATCACCTGCAGCGCCCTCTTCTTCAGCTTGTTCATCGCCGAGAACTGCTTCAGCCGCGACCTCACCGCGTCCAGCGGCACGTTCGGGTTCTTCTTCGCGTTCTGCAGCCACGGGTGGTCCAACACCTGCTGCGCATTGTACCGCGCTTTCGGGTCTGGCTCCAGCATGTGCCGCACCAGCGACTTCGCCGTCTCGGACACCTTCGGCCACGGCTCCCGCTTGAAATCCAGAATCCCGCGCAGAATCGCCTGCGCCACGCCCTGCTCCGTCTCCGCCCAGAAGGGAGGCACCCCGCACAGCAATATGTACAGGATCACGCCCGCGCTCCACACGTCCACCTCCGGCCCGTAGTTCCTCTTCAGCACCTCCGGTGCCATGTAGTACGGGCTGCCCACAATCTCCGAGAACCTCTCCCCGGGCTTGAAAAACACCGACAGCCCGAAGTCGATGGCCTTCAGCGGCGCATTCTCGTTGGTGTTGGCGAACAGAAAGTTCTCGGGCTTCAGATCCCGGTGTATCACTCCCTGCCTGTGACACGCCTGCACCACCTCCACGATGGTCCGCGTCACTTGCGCGGCGCCCCGCTCCGTGTAGTGCCCCCGCGCAATGATCCGGTCGAAAAGCTCGCCTCCCTCGCACAGCTCCATCACCAGGTGCACGGCGACGTCGTCTTCATAGGCGCCCTCCAAGGTGACGATGTGCGGATGATGGGGCAGGTGTTTCATGATTGCCACTTCTCGCCGCACATCCTCCACATCCACGGCAGTCCTGAGCTTCTTCTTGGAGATAGACTTGCAGGCGAAAACCTCCTGCGTCTCCTTGTCCGTGCACAAATACGTGATGCCGAATTCCCCACGCCCGAGCTCCCTACCAAGCACATACTTGTCCAATATTCTGGCCTTCGGCTGATTCTTCAAAATCTGATTATTGCCATAATAACGATCGTGTGCAAATAAGTTCGCCCTGCGCGCCCTCCTAGACTTGTTCGATGAAGATCCTACGCAACAGTTTCCCATACTGCCCTTAATCACACCAAGTTCACTCTTCCTTGTCCACTTCCATGAAGAGTCACCTCTCCGCCGCACCAAACGTTTCCAGCTTAACAATATTTAGCTTCTAAGATTACCCGCAACGAAATTTCTTCAATGACGCATCCCTGTGACCATGAACCTTCTCACACACCGCCTGAAAGCATACCGAACACAATCGCGAGTCAATTCGCACTCATCGACACTTTCGAGGCTTCATGACTACATAGCGCACACTGTTGGGTTCCTCAGTCTATGCTAAAAACTACAGAATCATCCTTCGCAATGTTGCAAGAGTCCACAAACCCTACTCGTGGATTCAGCAACAGCGAGGCAGTACAACTTCAGCGACTGCAGAAACAAGTGCGCGTCACGAGATCCCGCCGTGCTGCATTGCCATTCCGGGTCCAGGGAAGCGACCGTGCAGCTGGTAGAGAGATCCGATGAGTTTGGAGCGGAACATGGGCGACGATCTGGATGCGGAGATGGAGGAGCGATTGAAGGGGACGGGAAAGCATGGGAGCGGGGCCAGACTCATCGTCGTCGCCGCGCCCTCGCTTACCTCGCTCCCCACGCTGCGACAACGCCCCCCGCCCCCTACCCCTTCCGATGCCGCTGCTGCATTTGTTCATCTTCAAGCTGATGAATGATGATTTCCTGTGGATGAATGATGGGTTGTGACGGGTGACATTAATGGATGTTTCGTGGATGACTGAAAAATATGAGGTTGGTACGACTGGGGGGTGACGTGGTGGGTTGCATCCGTAGAATACGATCGCCATCCATGGATGCCCATGTGCTCTGTATCGTATATAACGTGGCCGTACTTCATGAATTTCGAGTTCATTTTCGTATATATAAAATGTAAAAATGTATGTAAAATGTACAATTCTAATAATTGTAACACTAGAATATTTTTAAAGATTAAAAGTTATATTGAGTTTGTGATTATTCATAACAATTTTTTTATGTATATTTTCTAACAGTTTTATAAAACTATATTTTTAATTCTCTCTAAATTTATGTTCTTATATGTATATGTATATGTATATAATACTAGAGAAACCACATAATTGATTTTTATTTTATTTTATTTAAGGACCGAAATGAAAAAGAAGCATTTGACATGATGCATGATTAAGAACTAAAATACTACTTGCTTAGAATAAAAAAGCAATATCATAGTAGGAGAACATTAAATTTTGGAATTTTTTAAGCATGCAAGTAATGCCTTTTCAACTCTGAAAAGTAAGTTTTTTGATAATAAGCATAATTTTTTATATATAACAAAAATACTGAAGGTTAAAGAACGCATTTAAAATATGGGTGTAGTAAAACAATGATTTTTTTAAATCTTCAGATATTTACAAGATAAAATCTTTACAATTAAAACATCTAAACAATCATACAACAAAAAATAGGATTTAAAATTGATATTACAATATACATTAAAATATAAAAAACGCAACTCCAAAATAAGAAAGAGGATATGGAACCAACAAATTTTGTTGATTCTTATAAATAATTTGTCTTCAATCTAAAAACAATGACATGCATAAAGGATCAACATAAATTCAATAAAGAATAAATATAACAAAAGATGATCACAAGTATATTGCACTCTATAAATTGTAAACAATTGATAAAGTACCCAATTAAATTTTAATTAATATATATATATATATATACATCTCAAATATAATTATTTATAAACAAAGCTTAAGTAAAAATTTAATAGGGATGCATTATGGAATGTATATATATATATATATATATATATACAGAAAAAGATTGATTTCAATTATTTTTTTCTACAAATATAGTTTTATTAAAAAATATATATTTTTAAAAAAAGTGAGATTAAAATTGTCAATAAAAGAACAATATGAAAAACAGACACAAAAATTAAATTTCTAAAAATAAGAATGACAAGTGGTAGATAAGAAATACATCATAAATGAAATTCAAAGTTACTATTAATGGAAGATGGTAAAAGTAGAATTAGCGAGTTAAAAGCTTTTACAAATAATCAACAAGAAAATGTTTTCAAAAAATAAACTGTATTCAACTTAAGGTAGATACAAGTAACAGGTACAACATAAAAATAAAAGTATGAAACACAACTTACTACTCACATATTTTACAAAAACTGCATTGACTAACATATATTAGAGTAATTTACAGGAAGGTGTAAAGTAAACTTGATTTTCAAAGGTTTTCAAAGTGTTTCTGGAAACATCTTTTGTCTGATGGACATTCTATTATAGCATTGGTGTAGTTGTTTTTGTAGATAACTGTTGTTAAAGGACCACCTATCAAATATATTTATTGTTAAATAAATGTTTTTTGAAAAAATTCAAGTGAAAAACCAACAATCAGACATACATTAGGAAACCCACTATTGGGCAGCCCTTCAAGCTTCCACACGAGCTTTGAAATTGGATAGAAATCAAACGTGGCTGCAAAGTCCACGAGCCCACGAAGACTGCAGGGCTGTGGGGCCTCGAAACAAGCACATGCGAAGACCATATAAACAAGACTGCGGAGCTTGAAGGACTTGAAGGGCACACACAGCACGAAGACTATGGATAGGGACATAACCGAGAATCAACACTCGTGCAGAACCATCTCAGATACACAACTTTTCATGTACAGTACAAAGAAAATATGGTACAAAGTCATAATGTAGCGCTCGGCAGCGTACCCAGATACTTGCCACCGCCTCTCACACGACACTCCTTAGAATGAGTCATGCAACACAAGAAACTCAAGCCCATGCACTAACATGGACAGAGTGCTTGCTAGTCAAGCGGCGAAAAGAAAAGAATCTCCCACCAAATGTTCTCGCTGAACGATTGATGTGCCCCAGCCATCAGGATCTTCAATGAGATGTAGCTCCCACCCCACCCACTCAAACCCCTCCAGGATCCAACATATAACTTCAACAGAGATCAGCTGCAGTATCTTCCTCTGACTCCTCAGTGAGAATCTAACCAACTAGGGTAGCTGTCTCAACTTCGCTAAGCGACCAATCCCTGAAGAATGTGCAATCCCTACGGATAGCATAGCATCGTGTCAACCTCGGTGCACAGTCATCGTCAGATATCGGAGCAACCCTAGAACCCTGGGGGTGAGCTGGTTCTGCAGAGCCGTGATGATGAACGGGCCTTCGTGAAAAGCACCCAATCAGGCAAGCCCCACCTTCTTCAGAGTGTGTCGATAATGACCGTTGAAACGTGTCCTCTATCCGGAGTGATTGAGTAGAGGCATTGCATGTCAAACACCCGAGACTCATGGCTATAAACTTTATAGGTGAGAGAACAAATGATATGATGTATGCTCCACGCGATACCTGAACACACCCCAAAAGGTTTAAGTTTGATGGGAACTTCATTCAGACTCCTACATACCGGCCATCAAGTAACTGGTACTACGCTGCCATAGTAAGCAAAAAAATTCTCGTGAACGTGCACAGTTCATAAGACAAAAAGTACCCAAAATTGATGTCGGAAAATCACAGAAGCCAGCTAAGCACTCTCATCGATTCCCGGCTCTTAGTGTTAGTAGAGCCACATCATTCCTACCCACAACTAATGACAAATTACACTACCCGAAGGAGAGGATAGGCAGCTACAGATAATACGTGCATTTTCAACTACTATCTCCGGAGAACTGCATAGTGCTGGTACTAACAGAGAAATTCCAAATCAAATAGCAGATTGCGAATCACCGCATGTGGACGTACGACATTCCAGGCACCGAATGCTCCGTAATTTTCTATGTACATCAAAGAAACTTCATTCTATTCAGAATATTTGGGCGTGATTAGCAAGAGAACAAATCTTATAAAAATGAAATTAAACAATTTCATGCGACTTCTCACATTAACCACACCGTCAGCAGAAAACCAGCAAGTATAAAGTATGAAAAAATAGCTAGTGACAAGAAATGATACAGGGTCATTCAAAACACGTCAAGCCTCACGAACATAAACCAATTAGGCCTCACATGAGTGCATGCATATACGCTCTAAAGATCCGCTCTATTTCCAGGCATGCTAAGCAAACCCATTCGCAAGAGTAAGACCTAAGGTACCACCAAAAGCATGCCCTCGACATCCAAGCGTCGCCAAAATTGCAAACCAAGACACCACATAACAATCAACAGTCACGGAACCACAAACACAATTCCACTAAAACCCAGCTGCTCACGTGTCTCGTAAACAAGACTGACAGTAGTGCCCCTACCAAAAAGCTCAAATAGAGAGGGGAAGGAAGTACCAGCTCGCTATTCCAGTCACGCCGTCACCCCAACTCCCCAACAGGATTTTCCTACCCTCACAAGCATCTCAACCCGAACGCCTTCAGCCAACGCCACTGCTCCTACAAACCTCCAGCTCTTCAGATCCAACCTTCCGCGAGCCTAACAGCACAAAATGCCCCTCAATTGAACGTTGTAAGAACCCAGCTTCTCCTCTTCAATTCTCTCCACCACCGCAAAGCAGAAGCACTCCCTCAAACCTCCCAAAATAACGAACACTGCCAAAATCCGCACTAATGCCCCACCAAACTGTCTGGGCTCTAAAAAAATTCCACGGTCGGCCTCCGACCCCGCCGTTGTCTCTATCGAAGGTCCTTAACTAACAGCAAACCTCCGAATTGGGCAAAACGACGATCCGAAGCGCAACAAAGCCCAAGCAGAGCAGACACCGTTGCCGAAGGACGGCCTTAGCTCCGACAGCTTGTTCTGGAGACCCGAATGGATGAGAGATTTATGGATGAATGAAGACCATCATGGGGGCGTGATTGATGATAAATGCGGTGGATGAAGTGTTGCTGCTTGTGATGCACCGTGGACGGTGGGTGACGTGGAGGGTGGGGATGACGTGAAAAGTATATATATATATATATGGATTCGGATTAATTAGTTCAAATACTGAAAAAAAACTGAAAATTATTTTTTGAATTCAGGTATAAGTAACAAAATTTATTTATTTTATTGTATGTCATATACTTTTAAAATAAGATTGCAGTTCTAGTGTGTTTAAACAGATATATTTAGAAACATATGTATATATATATATATATATATATTGATTTTTGCATAAAAATTAAGAAAATTAACCATTTTCAAATTATAAATTTATTCTAATTCGAATGCAATCTAATTAATCTAATTTGAATTTATTTTGTAATAATTTTTTTATTTTTTTATTTAATATTTTGTATCATTAATCAAATATTTTTTAATATAAAAATTTTAAAATTTTAAAATCACAAATTTTACATGATTAATTTAAGATAAATTTTAAAATTAATTTTTATTTCAAAAGCGTTTTTATTAATTTTTTATATTAATTAATTTAACTTGAGTTTATCAATATTATGACCAAAGTTCTATATTTTCTTAAAAGTAGTATAGTTTATTCTTAAATTATAAAACTTTCAAATAAAAAAATATATTTATATTTCTAAATAATATTCTTTTTAATTGATTACAATAAGTAAGTTTATTTATGCATATTAATTACTTGAATTTTTTATTTGATTAAAACTTTAAAATTTTATAACAATATCAAATTGAAGGACTTTAATTTTGTAATTTAAAAATTTATTTTTTTAAAATTTAACTAAAAATAAATAAAATATAAGATTAACTTGATTATGTACATTTTTTAAATTGACTATTTAATTTTTAGATATTTTATGATATTAAGAAAAATTTATCGAAAAGATTTAAATTTAAGTTATTTCAACTAAGATACCAACCTAATAATTATAGGTTGATGTGACTTATTATACTCTTAATTTGAATAGATTTTCAAATTTTTAGTTTCTCCTCAAACATTGATTTATTTATTTATAATAGTTAGTAGTAAATTTTATATATATATATATATATAGAGAGAGAGAGAGAGAGAGAGAGAGAGAGGAATGTAATTTTTTTGATGATATATTTTGTTCAACTATCAAATATAAAATCACACACTTAGAAAAATATACAATATATATATATATATATATATATATTCTAAGTTCTAATCAAACACATTTAGAATCACAATACTTTTGAGTAAAGCATTGGAGTTGTTAAATCTTTTAATGATTGCTTGTAATATATGTTAATTTCTCACCAGACAAGGCATAATGTATGTTGTTGCTACTCCTCTTCTTTTTGTTAAAAAGGGGCTCAAACATTGCCCTTCCACTCTTTTGAAACTTCTAAAGAAATGATTCAAAACAGCAAGCTTATTTACTATTTCTTATTTATGTACATATATATCATAATTCAAATAAAATATAGATTAAATTTTTTTTATTATTTAGATTGGTATAGATAATAATATAAAAAAATTAAAAAATCTATCTTTTTATTATTAGTAACTTTAATTGATGTTACTTCTAAGTTTGAATTTGATTTTTAATATAAAAAACTTTTGGTTTTTATTCTTCTCTAAAATCATTTTTATACATTTTTGTGTATTTTTTTATATAGAATATCTTTTTTCTATATTATGGGGTTTATACAATCAAAAATTAATACATATACATTTATATAAATCTCTCTCTCTTTCCATATATATATATATATATATATATTAGAGAAATTTCATAATGTACATTACTTTTGTAATACATTAGTTTTACAAACGTCACTTAATTGAAATTCTTAATTATTATTTTAAAAATAATTTTAGTATTTATTAATATTTAATCAAATTTCAAATTTTATATAGTTCTTTATTCTATTTTTTATATATTTATTTTAAATATATTTATATCTTATAAAGTAATTTTTTGTAATCAAGTTTTTTTTTTTTTTTTTTTTTTTTTTTTTTTAATGTTTTTGTAAACAAAACATTATAAAAAATGATAAAATTCTTAGAAATAATTAAAAAAAAAGAACATTTTAGATATAAACTTTTTAAATAATAAAAATCCTTTCTAATGAATACTAATAATACATATGATTTTAATTTTTTCACCTTGTCATAAGTAATCCTCCAAAAACTAATACATCTCAATAAATAATTAATATTATTGAAATTGACTTTGTTGAATGGACTTTAATTGAACTTTATTAATTAAAAAAGATAGTCTATAGAATCCACATAACCAACATAGATAATTTCCATGTTGTTTTGATTGCACCACCTCTAATGATTAATAATCTTTGATAATAAATAAAAAACCATGTATATGTATATAGTCATTTTCATAGACTATAATTGTTTTATACTTAATTCTTGATAATAAATGTATATTATAGTTTTAATTTTGAATTATTTCTTGATACAATATAGTTTTTTATTTTTTGAATCATATATGTTTATATATTATTAAACTATTAACACGTGAATGAAATATATATATATCTAATTAATTAAATATATATCTAATTAATTAAATATATTAAATATATTTCTAATTATAATATTTTTACATATTTAAAAATAATAATAATAATAATAATGATAATAACTCCAGTATCAATGTAAATATCAGATTTAATACATAGTGCAAAATTTATTTATTTTTGTAAAAGTTATATATCAATAGTTATACCATCATAAATTTTGATGTATTGTTCATCATATACTTTTAATAGAAATACAAAATTATTAATACTAAAGTAAAGTTTTTAAAGTTTTTATAAATAAGATCAATTTAAATTGCTCATAGCAAAAATTGTATCATATTAATATATTTGAAATTTGATATATGGTTTTTAAATCCATAATCTTTTAAGAAAATAAATATATTTTTTTAAAAATATAAAATTAAAAAAAAGTATTTTAAGCATGGAATCATGCATAATTCTTTTAAAAAAAATACAATGTAACATGTATAGTTTATATGAATCTTCTTTTAAATAAGTTTAAACTAATACTTAAAATAATATATATATATATATATATATATATTTACATATACTGAACTTTTTAAAGTATTACAATGGTTAACAAAGATAACAAAATCCACACACGTTTTTATAATTACAAAATATCTACAACAAATGAAGAAAAATATACAAGTAATGAAATTAAACTTATGATTAATTTTTACAATCCTAATCTTACTTTGTCTTAGAATTAACCGATTTGTTTTTTACTTACTCTACATCATTTTAACCAATTTATAGCTCTACTATGGTACTAAAAGTTTCTTGAGTGCAAAATGCATACATAAAAAATATATTTTTATAAATACAGACGAATGTCTTAGACATATATTAGTTCTTTATTAATCTTTTTATCAAGAAGTTGTATCACAGTACAACAATGTAATATATATATTTTTACTTTTATTTTTTATTAATTAAATATTAATAGTATTTTTTTTCTATTTTAAAATTTTTTAATTACAAAAGAAATCAGATTCTTAATGATTTAACAAATATTCATATTAAATTAAGATATAAGAATAATTCTTTGTAGCTCTTGACTTTATTGCTAGCATTATTTAAATATTTCGTCATTACTATATTATATAGAAAAGATACAATAGAATTAAAAGATTTCATAATGACTATAGAATTAAAAGATTTCATAATAACTAAAAAATAATAACTTCTATAGCATTTTTTTATAAGAAGCAAAAGAATAAAAAAAAGACATAAAAGAAGAAATTGTAGATCAAATGATAGAGATTGCTTTAATAAATCAAAGATTATATAATATGAATGTAAGAAATTAAAATATTTAAAAATTTCTAGATTTTTGATTTTTAATTTTGAAATAAGGACATCTCCAAATTTTCTATATAAATTTAGAGATGTTTTTATCTTAGAGATGTTGTTATTTTGAAATGTTTAGGTTATTGATTCATGTTGCTTAAATTATGGGATTTAAAAAAAAAAAAAGTTTTAAACTTCAATTCTATATAATTATAGAATTATATTAATGAAATAAAATATGTCATATATACTATAGCAATGGACATAATGTATATTAAATTATTTGATATGACTATAAATACAGATGCAGATGTTAGGTATATTCTTAAATTTTAAGAAAACTAAAATATTCTAAATATATTAGACATAATTAATTATAAATAGATAGCTTAAGATAGAATTATATATATATATATATATATATATATATATTAAAGTGTGTGTAGTGATAAATAACAAGAGGATTGAAAACTTATATTAACTTATCATGGACATTATTATATATATAATTGCTACTATATCTATTTATGAAAAAAAACTAAGTGGGTGTGGTATATATGTATGTGTTATAGATGAGTACCTAAAGAACGTGTAGATATAATATAGTATAATATAAAGGTTGAATTATGTATTTTTGGATAAAATATAAAAAGATATTATATGATATTAAATTGAAAATAAGCTTTTGAATTAGAATTAATATTATCTCTAGTATTTTAATAAATTACTTTCTATCTATTCATATTAAGCACAAGATATTTAAAGTTATTTAAAATATAGACCTTTAAAATAATTAAGACTAAGAATTTTTAGATATCCATTATATATTTATATTTAACAAGAAAAAGACTCAAAATTCAATTTTAAAGTTAAAAAATATATATTTTTAGATTATAGAAAATTTGTGAAAAGGTACAAAGTATTGGTTCCTTGTATAAGTTAGATCATTGTAAGTAAACATGTGAAGATCATATAGAGGCTCTTTTAGTTCATGCATATATTGCTAAGAGCTAACATGAAGCCTTAATGGAAGAAAGAAAATAAGAACTTTTGATGATAATAAAGAAAGAAATTCTTCTAATAGGCAAAGTTAAGGAAACAAGGCTTGTGAGGCGGCTTTAAAAGAATTGTCCACAAAAGATACTTCAACAATATTGAAAAAAAAAAAGAAAAGATAAAAGATAAATATAAATTAATAGTTTTTAAATTATTTTCTAATATTGAAGTAACAACAAATTTAAAAAAGGTGTTGGAAGAACATGCATTAAATGCTATAGTAGAATTCACATTGAAAGATATTTTTTGAATTACAAAGAAGAAATTTCATGATATTATTATTATCAACATTAAAAAGAAGATATAATTAATAAGTGAATCTGAAATGAGTCATGCTATTGATGTAAGGATATATAAAGATGAAAAAAAAGGTTGATAATCATAAGCAATCAAGAAGTGAAATGAATGATTATAATCAACATGTGTATTTTAAAGATTATAATGAAAAGGAAATAAATGCTTGAAGCCATTATATTCAAAAACATTGAGCAAGGGCAACTATAGAAGTATTGGTGAAGGTGGAAGATATAGAAGAACTGGTTGTTGCTTTAATTGACAACAATTTGAAGATAAATATTATATCTAAGAATCTTTATAAGAAGTAGAAATGGCCAATTGATATAGAGCATGGATGGCAATATAAGCAGCTAATAAATACATGAAATGAATTATATAGAACTTATCCAAATGTTAAAAATTGGATTCGAGATGTTACAATAGAATAATATTTTTTCTAATGATTTTAAGACAATCATATATTACATCAACATGGATAAAAATAAAAGTGCTTGATGATGGTTTAAGATATATATAGATACATAATGAAGATATAAAGAAAGAAATATAATTTTTAAATATACCTCCTAATTATGAAAGAAATTGAGATAAATTGAAGAAAATACAATTGCCAAGAATTGTTGAAGAATTTAAGGATTTTAGAAAAGTACCATTGTAAAGTGAGATTACAAAGGTACAAAAAGGGAGATACTATTATAAGATGTAGATACTTTTGATGCAAGCTTTACTAGAATTTTTAAAAATAAAAATATTATATACAAGAAATTTGAGGATTTAAAATTAAAAAAATGATATTAAAAAAATAATTATTTAAATTAGAAAAAATAAAAAATAATAAGTAGATTTTAAGTATTTATGAAAAAAATAGATTAGAAGATTCTTTGAATTTAATTGCATCTATTAGATTAAGAGATGATGATAAGATTGTAGAAATTCATTCAAAGGAGGTTTATTCTACACTTGAATCTTTTTAAGCACCTGAAGTTATTATAGGAATAAAATATAAAATCATAGATAAGAAAGTAAAATCAATTGCAAGACCTTTATTAGAGGATTCAATAAAATAAATAAAAGAAGCATTTTTTGGGATCTTAAGAAAGTTGGACATCAATTTAAATTTTTTTTAAAAATTGAAGGTTGGATGTGTCAAGAACAAGAATTTGATAAAAAAAAATAAAAAAAGTGAGACTTTTTCCACAAAGAAAGATGAAAAAATAGAAATAATTAAATATGTATATTAAGAAAGAAACTGGAATGGCTACTGCCAAAAGACAAGAAAACTAGAGATCCTTGAAATTAGACTATAAGCAAGAAAAGAATTGACAAGAGTGAAGAAGGCTTCATTCTTGCCTCTATATATACTATCTATCTAGGAGCTACGTGGCAATGTTCTATAGGACCTCCAAAAATATGTTGACTTTGCACAACACATATCTTAACTTGTAAGGTAAGTTTTCTATATATGCAACATATAGTTAGCTTGTTCTATAAGCTACCAACATGTGTGGCACATGGTTAATTTGTTGACCAAGTTTCTAATGTACCAATGAAGTATAAACACATATAACGTCAAAGCAACATCTATAAAGTTTTTAAGAAGCTTTTCTAGAAGATATTATGAAATTAATCTACTTTTACCTACTTCTATTTATTCATATCACCTAGGTAAAAATTACAATAAATATATGTCTGTGACATTATTCGTCCTTCTACGGACAAGTTCCATAAGAAACAGTGATCACATAACGAAGAAGTCTAAGCTATGGTGAATTATATTTGCCACATACTTTGATCTTTATTCTCTTTGAAGATGATTGATAGGGTCTCTTAACCATCGACAGTGTCCCATATCAGGGTGGGAAGACCACCCAATTATTTGATCATTGTTGAGGCCTTCATAACTTCCTTCAAATAAAACATTTGGAACACTGTCAGAAGTTGTTCCTATCTTTAGTAAAATCACCAAACATCGGTAGTCCCTTCTAAGGTCATGATACCAAACGCATTGTATCTCACCATCTATTTGAGGAAGAACATGTCGTTCTTAAAAATCTTCATCTCAATTGCATCGTCTTGAAGGTTGTGACAATCGTAATGTCTCATTCAGCAAGTCAGCAAACGAAGGCTCTTCAGTCAAATCTGCTGATTGTTGATTCTCCATCTCTTTAGCATCACAACTACAAAGAAGCTACAAACAAGGATTGAAAGTAGAATGTTATCTTGCCTAGATCTTGTTTCTTTTATAAAGAAGGTTTTTTGATTTTGATGGATGTCGTTGATGAAAAACCTCCACTGCCTTTGTTGCATTTGCAAGATTCTTTGCTAGCTCCAACGTATGTTCATTAATATCATATCTGTGCCAATAGACAATGTATTCTAATTTATTTTGGTGCTGCCTTGAATCTAGGACTTCTTCCACTTTGAATTCTTCATTATTGTTCACTTCTATAGGAGGAGGTGGAGCTTGTCTTCTTCTTGATATATCCACTGTCTTGTTTGGTTCAAGAAGAGATACGTAGAATATTGGATGGATTTTTATCGACTCTGATAAGTGTAAATAATATACAACTGGATTGATTTGTGCAAAAATAGGAAATGGTCCAAGTCTATGATAGTCCAACTTATCACAAAGACAAGTCGTCTTGATATTATGATGAAGTAACTATACCTTGTCATCCACGTGAAATAGTGGTTATTTCTTTTGATAGACATCTACATTATTCTTTTGTTGTTTTTGAGCTTCTTTTAACTGTGCCTTCATTGTTATATGTAGCTCTTACAAATGATTTATCAAATCTTCTACTGTGAGATTATTAGCTTTTGAAAAGTCAAAAGTATCAAGTCGTGGATGATAACCATAATTGGTAAAGTTATTTATTTTGTAGAAGAATGTACCATGTTATTATAAGCAAACTTTGCCAATAACAAAAGAGTTGTCCAATCATCTTCTTGGTAGTTGATGGTACATCTTAAATACTGCTCCAAAACTTGATTAATACGCTCCGTTTATCCATCAATTTAAGGATGGAATGCCAAAGATAGTTTTATATCTACTTTTAGAATCTTGATAAGAATCTGCTAAAATATTGATACAAACTGAGTTCTCATATTCGATATAATATCTTTGGATAATCCATAATAGCGATAGATGTTGTTAAGAAAGAGCTTAGCTGTTTCTTCACCTATGATAGATTTTATATATGGTATAAAATAAGCTATCTCAGTAAAACAATCTACTATCACAAATATAGAGTCATAAGAACCCGAGATTAGAAGATCTGTGATGAAATCCATAGAAACAAAAGACCATGGTTGTTCTAGAATAGGTAATGGTTGAAGAAGTCCATAAGGTCAATGATGAAGAGTTTTTAATCTTGAACAAACGTTGCATGACTGAACAAAATCTTTTACACCCTTCCACATTCATGACCACCAAAAACCTCTAGATATTAGTTCCAAAGTTTTAAAGTACCCAAAATGTCATATTGCTAGAAGAACTTATAATCGAGCTTCGCCTTTAGGAACATAAAGGCGTCCCTCAAAATATAGTAGATTGTTCTTGAATTCAAACTTAGAAATATCATGAAACTTTGAAGGATTTCTCTTAATATCATGAACAAGAGGATGAGAAGACATACTTGACTGAACTTGCTTAATAAAAGTTGAATAAAAAATTAGTATTGATTTCATTGCTTGAAGATAATAATGCTCTCGCTTCAAGAAAATTATCCATTGCTGATCAAAAGCAGCATCTCCTTTGATATAAGGTAAGATCGTCTACAGAGTACATCTAACAAACTTTGTTGTTTTCTTGATCGATGAGTGATCTTGAATTTGAATCTTCACAAAGGCATACTCCAATGGGCTTAGTGACAATTCAAAACACATGTTGACATAAAATATTCAAGGTTCTTGTGATCCATATACATGGTGACTGGATTAGGAGTACCTTCTAGATAATGGTGCTATTCTTGAAATTAATCCATGATTGCAAGAAGTTCTTTGTTGTGGATCTCATAATTGATCTCGATTGCTGAAAATTTTTTAGAATGAAAAGCTATTAGGTAAAGTATATCATTTGTTCCCATTTGTGACAATATGGCACCAAAAGCAAAGTCTGATGTGTCTGTTTTGATAAAAAATGGCTTAGAAAGATCGACATAATACAAGATTGGTGCAGAAACAAAGGCTGTCTTCAAAGCTTCAAATGCTACTTTTGCTTCTTGATTCCATTGAAGTTTGTCTTTATAAGTCAAACGTATAAGTGGAGCTATAACATGAGAGAAGACTTTGATGAAGATCCAATAGTAGTTGGCAAATTCCAAAAAGCATTGGACATCTCTTATCGTTTTTGAGATCTTCTAATCCATAATAGCTTGAACTTTCTTAGGATCCATCATAAGTTTATCATTTGAAATGATGTATCGTAAGAAGTCGACTTGAGTAGTGTGAAATATACACTTTTCTATCTTGGCATATTGTCCCACATCTCTTAATTTTTGTAACACACAATGAACATGAAGTTCATGTTCTTTTGTGTTCTTAGAATAGATTAAAATGTCATCAAGGTAATAGGCAACAAAATCATCTAAAAACTTCCAAAAGACATCATTCATTAGATGTTGGAATGGTGCTCGTGCATTTGTAAGTCCAAAAGGCATGACATTGTATTCAAAATGTCCATATCTTGTTCAAAATGCAGTCTTCCATTCATCACTTTCTTTGATGCGTACTAGATTGTATGCTCCTCGTAGATCTATTTTTGTATAGATCTTAGCTTAATTCAACTGATCAAGGAGTCTAGATATCAAGGTAGTGGGTACTTATTCTTGATGGTGATTTTTTTGAGTCCTCGATAATCGACACACTGTCAAGGACATACACTAGGAAGTTGTAGAAGATTCTAGAGAAGCTTTGTAATTTGTAGAAGCTACTTGAAAATTTTTCAAGCTCGTGGAAGTTGCTTCAGAAGCTTCTTAGCTTATAGAAGCTGCTTGAGAAGCTTTCTAGTTTGTGGAAGCTACTTGAGAAGCTTCTTAGCTTGTAGTATATATAGGAGTCGAGACTGAAGAAATCCTCAGTCTCGACAATACACCTCTTGGAGCTCTAGCTCACCTCTCTAGTATTATTCTTGTATTCATTTGATTAATCTAGTTCTTGCCGATCTTTCTTGAGCTTCTTGTTTCCATTTAGTATTCTAAATTCATTACAATTTGTCGAGACTAAACTCATCTTTTTTACCAGAGCTAATTCCTTCTTGTTAGAGTGGAGATTATCCCTCTACTTGAAGGTACTGGCATTTTAGAGGTTGTGAATTATCCTCCTCTAAATTGATATTTCTTCTATTATGATATTGGAGTCTTATCTTTCTTGGAGAGAGTGGATTACCCCTCTTTTTGAAGGTTTTAAGGCATTTTAGAGGTTGCGGAGTACCCTCCTCTAAACCAATACTGCCTTCTTGTAGAGTCATTTCTTTCATTCTCTTAGAATGGCCGGAGGTCAAGATATTAGTATGATTGAAAGTTCAGAGTTCAAGTTGGATGCCATTATGAATGCTCTTGCTACATTATCACAGAGAAATGCAGAGATTGAAGGAATCATTGCAAGACTTCATGATGATGGAGCATCCGGGATGGTACAATCAAGGATTTACTAGCCTCAAGCTTCAGTACCAAGAGAATCAACTTTGCCTCTAGTTCAACAAAGACCATTGGTTTTACAACGAAAGGAGCTCCAAATTAGTCTTCCAAACAAGTTTGATGGTACACGTTCCAAGTTTCAAGGTTTTGTCAATCAAATTAGATTGATAACAGCTTTATAGCTTGAACACTATCCAACGGAGGAGTCATGTATTAGATTGGTTGGAACTTTGCTCACAAAACAATCTCTATCATGGTTTGCTCCTTTTTTTGAGAAAGGATCGTCAATTTTGAATAACTTTGAAACTTTTTTGGAGACGTTTGCAGAATCATTTAGCAAACATGATAAGGTGTGATGGGCTACAACAAAGATCCGATCACTACGACAACGAGCACGCTCCACGTCAGTTTATGCATCAAATTTCAGACAATTAGCATGCGACATCAATTGAGACGAAGAAGCATTGATGAGTCAATTTTATTGGGGCTTAAGAGATAATGTGAAGGATTTGTTATTATCTCTTTCCGATCTACAAATGATCAACAAAGTTATTAGCCAAGTTGTGAAGTGCGATAATCACTTCTTTCAACGTCACCAAGACCAACGCTCAAGACAACATACGACTCACCACGCTCCAACTATGTGAGCAAGCAGCTTGAATTCGCTTTCAAAGGTGGAAGACATATAAATTGAGGTGACACGTATCAAATCTCTAACTTTAGAAGAAAAAAAATGGTATATGGAAGAAGAACTATGCTTGTACTGTGGTAAAGAAGGCCACAGAGTTGCAAACTGCCCCAAGAAGCAAAATCGATGCATTGTCAGGACTAGAGGCACGTTTCTTCAAGAAAATGAGGATGTCCAACCACAATAGGGATTGTGCGGCTGGACAATTCAATACCACAATAACAATCAAATTCCTCTTTTTCTGCTCAGCGTGCCTATTACTTTATCATTTCTTTATCTTTTGGCCCTCAGAATCTAAAAACCTTAGCGTTATTAGATTTAGAAGCATTTTCTTGTTTTTTAGACGAAGAATTTGCTAGGCATCATGAGATTCCTCTAGTATGAAAATCTAAAGCCATTCACGTAGAAGTAATAGATGGACGACCTTTATTATTTGGTAGTGTCATCCATGAAACAGAACCTATAGAGGTGATGTTTAAAGACTATAGTAGTTATATTATTTTCAATATTATTAGAACCCCGTCAAACCTTGTTATTCTTGGTCTTTCTTGGTTAGAAATGGATAATCCATCCATAGATTGGAGGTTACAAAAGATAACATTTCTTATAGAACATTCGGAGAGTAAGCTTGTTAGAAGATCTCAAATCAAAAAAACCCTTATTTATTGGAACAAGAGTGTTTGTAACATCCTCCAAGGAAGGCACATCTTTTATCATTTATGCGACTTCAATTAGCGGAGAGAAGATTTTAACAACAAGTATACCAGAGCAATATAAGGATTTTGAAGACATATTTTAAAAGAAGAATGTCGACATGCTACTGAAGCATCGACCATTCGATTGTGCCATAGACTTGCAAGAAGGAGCCCAACCACCTTTTGGCCCAATCTACAATTTTTCACAGATGGAGTTAGCGGAATTGCGAAAGTACATTGATGAGAATCTAGCCAAGAACTTCATTCGTCATTCGAAGTTGCCAGTTGGGGCACTAATCTTATTTGTGAAGAAGAAAGATGGCTCATTGTAGATGTGCGTGGATTATTGAGGTTTCAACAAGGCGATAAAGAAGAATCATTATCCATTATTCTTGATATTAGGTCTTCTAGAACAAGTTGGGCATGCAAGGATCTTTACAAAGATTGATCTAAGGGGAGCTTACAACCTTGTACAAATCAAGGAAGGAGATGAATGGAAGACAGCTTTCCGTACAAGGTATGGCCATTTCAAATATAATATCATGCCTTTCGGTCTTACCAATACTCTAGTGGTTTTTCAATACATGATGAATGACATCTTTAGGGATCACCTTGACGATTTTGTTATCATCTATTCAGATGATATTATGATATTTTTCAAAAACACGTTTGTCTGGTCCTTGAAAAACTCCACAAGCGAGGACTTTACGCCAAATTGGAGAAGTGCTTGTTTAACCAAACTGAGATGGAATTTTTGGGATTCATTGCAACTACAGAAGGCTTGAAGATGGATCCTAAGAAGGTGGAAGCAATTGTATTATGAGAAGTTCCAAAGATGATTAGAGATATACAATGCTTTCTTGGCTTTGTTAACATCTATCAGATCTTCATCAAGAATTATTCTCAAGTTGTTGCTCCGCTCACTCAATTGACATGTAAAGACAAGCTCAAATAGGGACCTCTAGCAAAAAAAGAATTTCAAGATCTTTAAACGGCATTTACTATGGCTTCAATCTTGATACATCCGGACTTGGCAAAGGCCTTCTATTTGAAGACCGATGCTTCAAATCTTACTATGGGAGCTGTACTTTTGCAGATAGGTGCAGATGAGAAGCTTCATTTGGTTGCGTTCTAGTCTCGAAAGTTTTCTACTGCCAAGTTCAATTATGAGATCTATGATAAAGAATTTCTTGATCAAGCCCTTTTGATGAAAGTTTTTTAATGAATTTCCTTCTCCTTAAAGCCTCTTAATCCTCGACCTTACAAAGAAGGACGAAAAGGAACCTCTAAAAGAGATAATTAAAGACTACAAATTTGTAACCTGAGCCCCATTCTTCCATGTTTAGTGCTTATATTTTTCGGTGTGATATGGATAGCCAAGAAATAGATACCATACCAGTTATGTCTTTTCAACCGAGTATCTCACGAAGACGATCCCGAGATGAAGAACTGCTTATACCACAAAGACGACGAAGGATACTTAGTAATAGGTTACTAGTGATTGTGTTTGAGGTAGAACCTGCCTATGGTGATCTTCCCAAAGGACTATTTGTAGGGGATTTTTACAATGAAGATATAGAAGTTCATGCTTGGTTGAAAATCGAAGGCGTAGGACACTATAATTGGTTATAAGGACCAATGAACTACTTGCTGTGTAAACAACAATTGGAGTATATTACAGATACTATGCGACAAATTTTCAACTTCTTACGTTGGTATTGACTCGTAATAGGAGTGCTTCTCGAAGACCTCGAAGCTAAAGAGGGGTGATGTCAAGGACATATACTAGAAAGTTGTAGAAGATTCTAGAAGGTTTTAGAGAAGCTTTGTAGTTTGTAGAAGCTACTTGAGAAGTTTTTAAGCTTGTGGAAGTTGCTTGAAAAGCTTCCTAACTTGTGAAAGCTACTTGAGAAGCTTCTTTGCTTGTGGAAGCTACTTGAGAAGCTTCTTAACTCTTAGAAGCTGCTTGAGAAGCTTCCTAGTTTGTGGAAGCTACTTAAAAAGCTTCCTAGCTTGTAGTATATATAGGAGCCGAGACTGAGGGAATCCTAAGTCTCAATAATACACCTCTTGGAGCTCTAGTTCACTTCTCTAGTATTGTTCTTGTACTCATTTGATTAATCTAGTTCTTGCCAATCCTTCTTAAACTTCTTTTTTCCAGTCAGTATTCTAAATTTGTGATACACATATCTGCAATGATCTATCTTTTTTTTTTTTACAAATAAAATTGGAGCTCCTGTTGGAGATTTGAAATAGTATATGAAGTTTTTGGCCAGATTCTCTTCAATATACTCTTTAAATTCAGCCAATTCATTTTGTGATAAAATGTAGATTGGTCCAAATGGCAGTTGTATTCCTTTTTGAAGGTCAATTGAGCAATCATAGGAACGATGTTTTGAAAGAGTATCCGCATTCTTCTTCTCAAATACATCTTAAAAATCTTAATATTGGCTTGGAATGCCACTTAAAGTCTTTCCACTAGTAGAAATAGGTGGGGCATAAATGACACAAGGTGATCCTTCTTTTGCAGCATGCAAGAAAGCTCTTTCATCTATAAATACAAGTTTAATTGTACTAGACTTATGACTTTCTACTTGATAAACTACACTCTTAGTTATACTTTCAGAAAAGTCAAGACTATGAAAAGTCCAATCTATTTTAGGGTTATATTTTTCTAACCATGATAAATCTAAAATGGTTGGATTAGATAGATATCTAATGATATTAAATATTACAAAGCTATTATGACCATTAATTACTACTTCTATAGGAAGAATTTCATGAGTAACATTTTTTGAAGACAATGGACGACCATCTATGACTTCTATATGAACAGATTTAGTTTTCTTCACTAAAAGTATGCTATGTCTTTTAGCAAATTCTTCATCTAAGAAATATGTTGATGCTCCTAAATCTAACAAGGTACAGGCTTTGTAATCTTTATGTCCTAAAATAATATTTATTGAAAACAAGGAGAGGGTTGTGAGGAGAGAATAAGACCTTCACTAGGTATTGTATAAGGTTTTAGCCGCATGGTTCCTATTGTAGCTAGATAAATTTGTTTTTTGACATATTAACTTTTTTGATAGCCATACTTTTCATTTTATGGTTGCATCACTTCTTTAGACAATATTGAGTAGTGTGCTTAGGTTCTCCACAATATAAACACAATCCTTCCTAACGACAAGTCTTTTTTTACTCAGTAAGAGGTTTGAAACGTACCACATCAATTTGCATATCTTCTACTTCTGAATGTATATGTTGAAGAAATATTGTTGTTGCCATTGAATTATAGTAATGTTGAGGTTCACTTGTATGGTTCTTAGATCGAAATTCGAAAAGATGATTGTCACACTTCACAGCAAAGTCAATTGCTTGACTCAATGTTTGAGAAACATATAAGTTGAGCATTAATTTTTTTTATCTCATATTATAATTTGTAGAAAAATTGATTTACAAGTGCAGTATCATCCTGCTTGATATTAGTTGCAAGTTGTCAAAATTGTGAAGCATACAACATTACTGATCAATTGCCTTGTTGCAAAATATGGATCTTATTGGTCGCAACATAAATTGCATCATGTTCTCCATACATGGATCAAAACTCTGCCAAAAAAGCCTCTAGATTATCCAATATTGGATCTCGATATTCAAAAAAAAGATGAAAATCATGATAATGTTGAATTTCAAAGAAATATACTAATGAATCTAACTTGCGATTCTAGAGTTGGATAGCTTTAGAGTTGAAGTTCAATCACAAATTATACTTGATTAATAAATCCTCTAAACTTTGATCTAGTAGTGTCAAATTTCTAAGGTAGGATAATTCTTGGTTCTTTAAGATTGGAAGGGCATTCTACTATAAGAGAAGGGACATGATTTGGTGCAGATGTTGAAGCAACTCCAATCATTTCTATATCTTTACTTCCTGTCAATCTTGTTGCTCTTTGTGGTGGTAAAGTGAGTTGATGCATCGCAAGCATTAACTCCCTCAATTGCTCGTGTATTTGTGCCATTGCATTCTTTATTTCAGCAAGTTTTGCCATGATAACACTTAAAAAAGAGAAGTTGTCTAATATCACTCAATACAAATAGAAGAAAGGACTTGAGAACAAAGAAAATACTAAGAATAATATCAGTTTAGAAGAAGGTAATCTGTAACTTCTAATACGCTTATATCTTATGAAGAGAAAGGGGTAATCCACTCTTAATCAAGATTAGACAAAGCTCTGATATTGTAAATGCACTCTTGTCAATCTATCAAGGACAAGAACTTAATAAAAAAAAATAAACAAGTGAGACTTTTTTTAAAGAAAGATGACAAAATAGAAATAACTAAATATGTATATTAAGAAAGAAACTGGAATGGCTATTGCCAAAAGATAAGAAAACTAGAGACCCTTGAAACTAGACTATAAGTAAGAAAAGAGTTGACAAGAGTGAAGAAGGCTTCATTCTTGCCTCTATATATACTATCTATCTATCTAGAAGCTACGTGGCGTTGTTCTATAGGACCTCCAAAAACGTGTTGACTTTACACATCATATATCTTAACTTCTAAGGTAAGTTTTCTATGTAGGTGACACATAGTTAGCTCATTCCACAAGCTACCAACATATGTGGTACGTGGTTAATTTGTTGACCAAGTTTTTAACCTACCAATGAAGTATAAACACATGTTACATCAAAGTAGCATCTATGAAGCTTCTAGGAAGCTTGACTAGAAGATATTATGAAATTAATCTATTTTTACCTACTTCTATCTATTCATATCACCTAGGTAAAAATTACAGTAAATATATGTCCGTGACAGGATGTGATGGTTCTTTGTTACCAATAAAAATTGAATATTTTAAAGAAATTATTTTAAAAAAAGATAAATCTTTTATCTTTAGACCTTATAAAATAAGGTATATGGATCCTAATATTGTTGATTTTATAGTTATCTTCACAATACCACATGTGCTTTGGAGCTTAAGACCAATGCTTCTATCAAAGGCATATTTGTCTTAATTGATAAAGTTATTAAATAAAAAGATACAAATAAAGATTTTGAAACCTTCTTTTGCTCTATATTCTAGTTGTTGGTTTATGATGCTTAAGAAAAATAGATTATTATATTTTATTTAAGATATGTAGCTGGTAAATATAGTAACTATTAAAAATATAGATATAGAATTTTTAATAGATGAATTTGAAGAAGCATTTGCAAGAAGGATAATTTATTCAATGAATAATTTATATTTGAGCTATAATCAATTTCAACTTATATATGAAAGTAGAGATTTAACAACAATAAAAACACCACTTGGACTACTTAAAATATGTACTTTTCTATAAGGTGCTACTAATTTAATTACATATATGATAAATAGAATAACTAAGATATTGAGAGACTTCATTCTTAAAAAAACTATACCTTTTTTTAGATGATATTTTTATTAAAGGATATATAAAAGAAAGAGATGAAATTTTAGATGAGAGAGGATGTTGTGAGTATATTATTGAACATATACAAGATTAAAAAAAGATTTTAATTCAACTTGAAGAAGTCCATTTTACACTTTTGAGAGAAAAATCTACATTTGGAATACAAGAAGTTGTAATTTTTGGACATTTGTCAGGATTTTATAGGAGAAAATCAGATCTAAACAAAATTGATGTAATTAGAAGGATGAAGGATACATGTGATTCTTTAACAGAAGTATACATGTTTTTAGGTACTTGTATATTTTATTGTATATGGATTCCTCATTATGCCGATATAATAGATCTATTGTATGAATAATTATGTAAAGATTGTCAATTTAAATGAGAAAAGAAGCATAATAAAGCAATACAAAGGCTAAATATAAGATTGTTGATACATCCAATTTTAAGAACTGATTATGAATATAATAGATAAATAATTCTTACTGTAAATGCTACTTCTATTACTATTAGGTAGACTATGGATTAAGATGATTCAAATGAAAATAAATTTGTAATTCAATTTGGAGCTAAAGTTATAAGTACTTATTAATGTATATATTTGCAAGTCAAAAGAGAATTTTGGGGAGTTTTTTCTAATATAAAAGTTGAAAAAGATTATTTAATTGGTACAATAATAATAATTGAAATAAATTATTTTCTATTACTTGGAATGATTATTAATTTTTCAATACCAAATACTACAATGCTAAAATGTATTGCGTATATCAAATCATTAAATCCAAAATTTAAGCATATTGCTAAAAAAGATAATTTGGTAGCAAACATTTTGCCTTGAGCAAGATATGAAAGAAAAGACGAGATAGTTTGTGAGTTCCACCAATGCATCGTAATTGATGGATTAATTAAAAATATATTTTAAAGTCATTTTAATATATAAATAGTAAAGTTAAAGAGTCTTTTTGAGTATTTAATTATTTATTCAAATTTAGAAGTATTTATAAGTTTCAAAAGTCTTATTGAAAGAAAAGTCATAAAAATAGAATCTTCATAAGACTTAGAGGCAATTATCTTGATTAATTTAATATTTTTACTTATTATTAAGTATAAAAGATTAATTTTTGAGACAAATATCTTCATTGACCTCCTATCTATATTTATTACTTATAAAAATCCTATCAATGATAAGTTAGTAGTTAAAAGAAGCATGAAGAGAACTTCATGATTTTTTAATTGATTATATATAAAATAAGATTTTTAGTGGATGGAAATTTTTACTATAAAAAATTATAAAGGTAAAAAAATATTCTTAAATAGATATTAGAATTATAAAAATATTACATGATTTTTTAGAATTTATTTAGAGTTTATTTAGGATTATTTAGGAATTTTTATAGAAGATTTCAAGACCTTAGTAAAATTGAGTTTACTACTTTGGAAGCCATTATGAAGAAATGAAGTAAGATTCAAAGGCCATTCAAGGTTCATAGGCTAATTGGATGTTTTTGAATACCATATTGAAGTCAAAATTATAAAAATTTTAGTTTTACTAGTAGAAAATAGAAGGACCAATAGCTAGTCTAGTCCTTGTAGAAAGAAAGGTACATAAGTCCCATATAGATTGTAGTACTTGGGATATAGGTAGGAAAGATTAGACTAAGTCCTTGTGGCCTGTCTTAACAATTCATATGTAATTGTAATTTTCACCTTTCAATCTAAATTACAAGATGGCTTCAATTAAAAGTTGTTTGTAATTGGTGGTATGAAGTCAAAATAGCTAGAAAAAAGAAAAAAAGAAAAACAATGCAAAACAAGTGAAACAAATGCAATCAAGCAATTAAACACTATAACCTAATTACAGTCTATTTATTAGATTTTTATCTAATAAAATATAAAAATAAAAAGTAAAGAATATATTTTTAGATAGATAATTTTTTTATCTTCCCAATGACATAAAAAACATATAAATCCGAGTTATTATGAGTAGTTATGATAGATTAAAGATAGAATGTAAATAATAGACAAATTAAGTAAATAATTTTTACCTCAAAGATAACTTGTTTAAGAGATTAAGAGTTCAAGTATCACCAAGGCTCATAAGTAGTCTATATGGAGTGTCTAAAGAAGCCTTGGGGCCTTAGTCTTATCTTCCTACCTATATCCAAGGTGCTACAATTCATATGGGACTTGTACACCTCCCTTCTTACAAGGACTAGACTAGTTGTTGATCCTCCTATTTTCTACTAGTAAAATCTTTTTTTTTTTTTTTTTCTTTTTTTTTCTTTTTTGACTTTATCATGGTATATAAAAATACTGTATTAGCCTAAGAACCATATGTGGCCTTCGAATCTTGCTTCATTTCTTCATAATGGCTCCCAAGGTGGTAAAACTCAATTTTATGAAGGTCTTGAAATCTTCTATAAAAATTCCTAAAAAATTCTAAATAATCATATAATATTTTCATAATGATAATATATATTTAAGGCTATATTTTTCTACCTTTACGATTTCTTATATTAATAAAATTAATTTAAATCCACTAAAAATATTATTTTTTAAAGAATTACTAAAAAAACATGAAGTTCTCTTTATGCTTCTTCTAACTACTAACTAATCATTGATAGGATTTTTATAAGTAACAAATATAGATAGGAGGCCAATGAAGATATTGGTTTCAATAACTAATCCTTAATTCTTAATAATAAGTAAAAATACTAAATTAACTAAAATAATTGCCTCCAAACCTTAGTAAGACTCCATTTTCATAACTTTTCTTTTAATAAGACTTTTATAACTTATAAATACTTCTAAATTCTAATAAATAATTAAGTATTTAAATAAATTATCTAATCTTAATATTCATATAATTAAATAACTTAAAACTATATTTTTAATTAATCTATCAATTAGGATGCATTGGTGGGACTTACACTATGTGCATAAAGTTGGAAGAAGACTTGCCTTATCTCTTAGTCTTCTTTCTTAGTCAAATAGGAGTATAATTCCTTACTATAATTGCTTTTTCCATCATTTGTCTCTTCTTCTTGATAATATTAATGATAAGCTAAAAGAAATCCTTCTTTGTAATGCTAAGTATTTTCCTCAAGATGAGCTCAATTTTTACATCAAGAGTCTTCTCTTCCAAAATTTCCTTCATATCAATAGAGCTTTCAATATCCAATTGAAACTTATAGGGAGAGCCCTTATTATTAGGATTATTTGAGTCTTCTTTCTCCTTATCTTTTGCTCTATTCTTATGAATTCTAACTTTAGTCCTTAGTTGAAATGAAGGTACTACTTGAGCTTGTGGATAAGAAGGCCATTCTTCTCTTTGAATAGACTCCCTAATTTTTGGTAGCCTCTTCTTATTAGAAAGCTCCACCATATCTTCTTGAGAGGACTTAGTCTTCTTTTCTTTCAAAATCATATTTTAATCTTCTAAATCTTTATTGCTATTTAAGAAGGCTTTGATATTAATAGTATCAATTAGATGATTTCAACTTATTGACTTCTTAATGGCTTTTGTCCTTCTAACCATAGCTTCTCTCGATGGTCTCAAAATAGATGTTGAGATCTTAATTTCCACCTCAATGAAATAAGATTTAGTTTTTTTCATATGTAATTTACTTGCTCTCTATGCATAATCTTCTAGAAGCTTTTTTATACCTCTTCTTTCAAATTTGAGCTCCAAAGGTTGTGCCATAGCAATGAACTTCACTCTACTTTCTTTGAAGAAGATCATTTTTTTAAAAAAATCTTCATCATAATCATAGCAACCTTTTTTTTTATGCTTAAGACTATCATAGTACATATGCTTTTTAATAAAATCCTTTGATCCCTCAAATATATGTAAAGAGTTTCTTCTTTGGCTCCTCTTCAACTTACTCATCTCTACTCTCAATTCTCTCATGTCTTTAATCAACTCCTCAAAGATGTCTTTGGTGAGAATCTTACATGTTTCTTGGATTGGAGTAGATGTCACTAGACTCAATGGAGTGATTGGCATCATAGGTAATAAAACTTGACACTTCAAAGTTCTTCTTTTTGCCTTCACTCACTATCGTATTACATGAAATCTTGCTTAAAAATGCACCTGACATCTAACTAAAGATGGTAGAAGAGAAATTGCAATAATAAGATCCTAATAACTCTAATAGAATCTAAAATAAACTCTAATTAAATCTTAAGAATGGTAATAAAATTTTAATCAAATCCAAAAGAAATCTTAAAGAAATTACAAAAGAAACATGAAGAAATCGTGAAATTTTTTTGAAGAAATTATAAATAAATCATAAATAAATAATAAGTAGATCTTAAAGAAATCTACAAGAAATTCTAAAAAAATATTAAAAAAAATCCTAAATAAATACTAATTAAATCTTATTTTTATTCTAATTAAAATCCTAATGGATCTTAATCAAATTTTTGTTCAAATCCTAACTAAATTCTAAATTCTAAACCAAATCTTTAAAAAATTTTAAACCCTAAATCCTAAACCAAATCCTAAAAAAATCCTAAATCTTAAATCAAATCCTAGACAAATCCTAAATCCTAAACCAACTTCTTATCAAAATCTAACCAACTCAAACTAATCCTAAGATAGATTAGAATCACAATATCTATTGATTAAATCATTGATCTTGCTTAAAGATATACAAATCTTTTAATTTCTTACTTAAAAATAAATACAAAAAATTTGAAGATAATTTCACTTACCAAATGGAAGGAAAATCCTAAAATCCTTTTAGGTATTGGCCAACCTCCTACTTTAATCTAAATGTTGAACTTCCAGCACCAATATCTCTTTTTAAAACTATTAAATTTCTTCTAAAATTTACTTTTAATATTAAAAATCAAGTCTAGTCTCCAAAAAATAAAAATAAAAAAAAATAAATAAAAAACCTCAATCCAATAAATAGATTACTAAAGATCTTAAAAATACTCACTAATCCTTAAATTCCAATTTCTGAGACTTCAATCCAAAAAAACTTTTATATGCTTCAATCTAATTGTTTGATTGATCTCAAAATTTGAACATACATTTATAATTAGCACACCAATGCTCTATCCAAAATTTATCCATACACATACCAAAAAACTCAAGTTATCCTAAAATGTATAAACATAGTTTTGTTTTTCAAAATCTAAACGAGCCAAGAATAATATTAACTTTGAAAATCCCTCCAAAACCAAATATGAACTTGATTCACATAAAACCAACGCCCAAAAATCTTTTTGCAAGTATGTTCTCAAATCCTTTTCTTTGATCTCTCAAAAAACCCTAGAATCACTATAGGTGCATGTTTTTTTGCCTCAGGATTTGATTTCAACCATGATGGATAACTAGTCCTCTTTGAATATCAATTCTTTACCTCTTGAAGTAAATTTTGCTAAAATCTATTCTTAATTTTTTTATATATATTTCTATATTATTATTATTATTATTATTATTTTTGGATTATTTATGGCCCTACAAAGTAAGTAAAAGCTTATTTTGGAAAAGACAGTATTAGCATTCTTTTGTTTACTATCTTTTTGATTATTATCTATATTTTTAAGATGATTTTTTATGATATTTTAAAATGAGATCTTCTATAATATAATTTTTTCTTCTATCTTTTATTTATTAGTTGTGTTACGTCTCAACATTACCATTGTTTGAACACCAATAGCACTGCATCCTACACTCTTCTCTAATCATTAGTTAAACCTCTCTTGATGGACTTATCAACCAAGAGCATGAAAAAAAATTTCTTCTAGTACTTCATCCAATGCTTATAAGAAGAGCTTGGTCTTCATTACACCTAATAAAAGTCTCTCTAAAGATGAGAATTTTTTTTCAAACTTCCTAAACAATTTGTTAGAAGCCATAGACCTCCCTAGTTATTACTCAATCTACTAAAAAAATAACCTTTTGGTGACTTTATCAAAAAAAATATCATAAAATTTATTTGTCAACCTCCCTTTAAAGTCACTCTAAATCTGAATTATCTCCATGCAAATTCCTCACCCTCTTTTTAATTTTAGAAATACATACCAAGTCAAAATTAGAAATATGGTAAGACTCAAGAATATTGTCACGGACACAGAAATACAGACTCGAGATCTAACAAGAAGTTCAAGAAGAATTCGTAAGAACTAGATTAATCAGATGAATACAAGAACAACACCAAAGAGATGAACTAGAGCTCTAAGAGATGTGTTGTCAAGACTGAAGAACTCTTCAGCCTCGATTCCAATATATACTCCTATTTACGAAGCTTCTCAAGTAACTTCTACCAACTAAGAAGCTTCTAGAAGGTTCTAAAGACTTGCTTCTAGAAGGTTCTAGAAACTTATCTCTAGAAAGTTCTAAGGACTATGTCCCTAACATCTTCTACCAACTAAAAAGCTTCTAGAAGGTTCCAGAGACTTGCTTCTAGAAGGTTCTAGAAGCTTGTCTCTAGAAGGTTCTAAGGACTATGTCTCTAACATCACCTCCTCCTTTAGCTTCGAGGTTTCTAAGAAGCAATGTTATTGTTAATTAGTACCAACGTAAGAAAATGAAGATATGTCACATAACGTCTGCTATGAACTCCAACTGTTGTTCATGAGGCAAGTGGTTCATCGGCCCTTGAAGCCAACAGTAGTGGCCGACTCCTTCAACTTCTGACCAAGCATGAACTTCTGAGTCCTCATTATGAAATTGTCCTGCAAACACACCTTTTGGCTAACCATTGTAAGTAGGCTTGAACTCAAATACAATCACCAATGATCGGTTACTCGGTATCCTCGGTCGTCATCGTGGTGTAGGCGGCTCTTCATCTCGAGGTCCCCTTCGTGAGCTAGTCGGTTGAGATAATCTGACTGGCATAGTATCTATCTGTGGACTATCCATATCAGAAGACCAAACTATGGCTATTGAAAAAATTCTATTTTATCTTGGAGAAAATAACTACATCAACTACGAATTCTGGTGGTGCTCTCTCCCTTTCTTATATTCTTGGGTGAACAAGCTTCAAAAGGAAGCTATCGTCGAACCGGCTTAGGTTTATGACGATGTTCTTGATGAAACTCCTGTACCTTTTATGGCGCATTGACAAGATTTTAGCTGGCTCTCACGTTCGCTCATTAATGTCGTAGCCGCACCAATGAACAAGATACTCTAACTTGCCCCACTTTTGTCATAAATCTAGCACCTTTTTGACCTCGTATTCCTTGTGGTTTTTGATCTCAATACTAGGTAGTGAACATTGCATTCTTTCAGAAAAAGACGACTCTCGATAAGGCTCTAACAAAGAAAAATGAAAGATTGGATGTACCTTCATAGAAGCCGATAATTCTAGTCGGATCGCCACTGGATTGATTTGCTTCTGGATGATAAATGGTCCCAATCTACGATAGTTCAACTTATCACATAGTCGCTAAGTCTTGAGATTCTGTCGGAGAAGCCATATTTTATCTCCAATTTTGAAAGTAGGTGCTTGATTCCGAAATCTATTTACAGACGCCTTGTAGGATTCTTGAGCGGATTGTAATTGAAGCTTCAACGTATTTTGAAGCTCTGATAGTTATTTCGCAAATCCTTCAGCTGCAAGATTGTTATTTGTTGATGGACTCAATAAATCAAGCTTCGGATGATATCCATAGTTGGAAAAGAATGGTGTGTATTGAGTCGACACATCGAGGGTGTTGTTATATGCAAACTCGGCTAGTGGCAGATATGTGATCCAATCGTCTTGCTGATAGTTGATGCTGTATGTTAAGTATTGTTTCAAGACTTAGTTCACCCATTCCATTTGGCCGTCAATTTGAGGATGAAAAGCCGAAGAAAGCTTGATATCAACCTTCAGTATCTCAAAGAGAGATCTCCAAAACTTTGATACGAACTAGGTTCCTCGATCTGATACGGTATCATCTGATAGTCTATGATATCGATACACATTATTGAGAAAGAGTCTTACTGTGACTTCATTGGATGATGTCTTCTTGCAAGGGATAAATTGTGCCATCTTTGTAAGCCGATCTACCATGACAAAGATGCTATCAAATGAGTTTGATGATGGTAGGTCCATGATGAAGTCCTTGAAAATTGAAGACCATATTCGACGTAGAATCGGCAATGGCTGTAAGAGTCCATAAAGGTGATGTCAAAGATTCTTGGATCTTGAACAGATGTCGCAGGAGAAGACAAAATCTTTCACATCGTTTCACATTTGGAGCCACCAAAAATCTCGAGAAATAAGCTCCAAGGTCTTCTTGAATCCAAAATGTCCCACAACTGGAAAATCGTGATGAGATTGAAGAACTTGGAGTCGTGCTGGTCCTTTTGGGATATATAATCGCTCTTCAAAGTATAAAAGTTCTCCCTCCACCTTGAACTTATTGTCATTGGCACGCTACTTAATATCAATGGCTACTGAATCTTCAATGGTCACGGCACATACCTGATTCAGGAAGTCAGCATCATTTGGCACAATAGTAGCGCAAAGCTGAAATTGCTCTAGCTTCAACAATGTCGTACATTATTGATCAAACGCTGCTTCTCCAGCCTTTGGTATAAGATACGATCTCCTCGATAAGGCATTAGATAGTCCTTATTGCTTTTCAGGTCGATAAGTGATAACAAAATCGAACCTAGATAGCAACATACTCCACCTAGCTTGACGTCGATTTAGAACTCGAGCCAACATGAAATACTCCAAATTCTTGTGATCCGTGTATACGGTCACTGGGTGTGGAGCTCCTTCAAGAAAGTGACACCATTCTTTGAAAGAATCCACCATAGCAAGAAGTTCCTTATGGTGGATCTCATAATTGATTTGAGCACCAGAGAACTTTTGAGAATAGAATGCAACCAGATTGAGCTTCTTGTCTTCTCCCATTTGTGAAATTACAGCTCTCAAAGCAAAATTCGAAGCATAAGTTTCTAAATAAAATGCCTTTGTAAAGTCTGGATGTATCAAAATTGGAGCCATAGTAAATGCGGTCTTCAGATCTTGAAACGTCTTCTCCGCTAGAGGTTCCCATTTTAGCTTATCCTTGCATGTCAATCGAATGAGAGGAGCAGCAAGTTGAGAGTAATTCTTGATGAAGATCCGATAGAAGTTGACAAAACCAAGAAAGCATTGTACGTCTCTAACCATCTTCGGAACCTCCTAGGACATGATTGCTTCCACTTTCTTGGGGTCCATCTTCAAGCCTTCCGTAGTCGCAATGAATCCCAGAAACTCCATCTCTATTTGGTGAAATAAACACTTCTCCAACTTGGCATATAGACCTCGCTCGCGTAGTTTCTCCAAGACCAAACGAACGTGCTTTTCATGCTCTTCCTCGTTTTTGGAAAATATCAAAATATCATCCAAATACATGACAACAAAATTGTCAAGGTGCTCTCAAAAAATGTCATTCATCATATGTTGAAAGACCACTGGAGCATTGGTAAGACCAAAGGGCATGACATTATACTCAAAATGGCCATACCTTGTACGGAACACTGTCTTCCACTCATCTCCTTCCTTGATTCGTACGAGGTTGTAAGCTCCCCTTAGATCAATTTTTGTAAAGTTCCTTGGACGTCTAAGTTGTTCTAAAAGACCAAAAATCAAGGATAATGGATAACGATTCTTCTTTGTTACCTTGTTGAGGCCTCGATAGTCTACACACATCCGCAACGAGCCATCTTTCTTCTTCACAAATAAGATGGGTGCTCCAGTTGATGATTTTGAATGACGGATGAAGTTCTTGGCTAGATTCTCATCGATGTACTTCCGCAACTCTGCCAACTCTGTCTACGATAGATTGTAGATTGGACCAAAAGGTGGTTGTGTTCCTTCCTGTAAGTCTATGGTGCAATCATATGGTCGATGTTTCGATAGCATGTCGGCATTCTTCTTTTGAAACACGTCTTTAAAATCCTTATATTGCTCAGGTATACTTGTTATCGAGATCTTCTCCCCGGTAGTTGGAGCCACATAAATGACAAATGATGTGCCTTCCTTGGACGGTCTTATAAACGCTCTTGCTCTAATGAATAAGGATTTCTCTATTTGGGGTTTTCTACTAGACTTGCTCTTGGGTGGTTTTGTGGGAAAGGTCATCTTTCGCAACCTCCAATCTATGAATGGATTATGCTTTTTCAACCAGGAAAGACCAACAATAACAGGATTTGACGGGGTTCTAATAATATTGAAAATAATATGACTACTATGGCCCTTAAACATCACTTCTATAGGTTTTGATTCATGGGTGACACTACCAGACAATAAAAGTCACCCATCTATGACCTCAACGTGAATAGGTTTGGATTTTTGTACTAAAGGGATCTTATGACGCTTTGTAAGTTCTTCATCTAAGAAACAAGCAGATGCTCTTGAATCTAATAATGCTAAGGTTCTCAGTTTCTGAAGGCCATTAAGCAAAGGGATTGTAAAGCAAAGGATAAGTTGAGCGGAAAGAAGGGAACCTGGTTGTTGTTGCGATATTTCACTGTCCAGCTGCACGGTTCTTATTGTGGCTGGGCATCCTCGTTTTCTTGAACAAATACGCCCCTAGTCCTGAAAATACGTCGATTTTGCTTCTTGGGGCAGTTTCCAATTTTGTGGCCTTCTTCACCGCAATACAAGCATAGACCTTCTTCCATACGTCGCTTTTTTTCTTCTTGGGTAAGGAATTTGACACGTATTGCATTAATTTGCATGTCTTCTTCCTCTAAATGTGAATTCACGCTGCTTGCCAACATAATTTGGACATGGCAAACCGTATGTTGTCTTGAACATTGGTCTTGGCGGCGTTGGAATAGGCGGTTATCGCACTTCACAGCTTGGCTAATAGCTTTGTTGAGCGTTTGCGGATCAGGAAGAGTTAACAGCAAATCCTTCACATCGTCTCTTAAATCCCAATAGAATTGATTCACTAATGCTTCTTCGTTCCAATTAATGTCGCATGCTAATTGCCTGAAATACGATGCATAGACAGATGTAGAGCGCATCCCTTGTCATAGTGACCGGATCTTTGTTGTAGCCCATTGAACCTTGTCATGTTCACCAAATGCTTTTACAAATTCGTCCAAAAAGGTTTCAAAGTTGTTTAGTATGGACAATCGTTTCTCAAACAAAGGAGCAAACCATGATAGAGCTTGCCTTGTAAGTAAGGTTCCAACAAGCCCAACATATGACTCCTCCATTGGATAGCGTTCGGACTTTAAAACTGTTATCAACCTGATTTGATTGACGAATCCTCGAAACTTGGAATGCGTACTATCGAACTTGTCCGGAAGGCTAACTCGGGGCTCTTTATATAGTAGAACCAGCGGTGCTTGTCGAACTTGAGGCAAAGTTGCTTCTCCAAGTACAGAAGTTTTAGGCTGGTGCAACCTAGATTGTGCCATCCCAGATGCTCCATCATTATGAAGCCTTGCCACGACTCCTTCAATCTCTGCAGTTCTTTGCGATAACGTAGTGAGGGCATTCATGATAGCATCCAACTTGGACTCCAAACTTTTCGTCATACTAATGTCTTAGCCTCCGGCCATTCTAAGTGAAGGACAGAAATGACTCTACAAGAAGACAATATTGGTTTAGAGGAGGGTACTCCGTAACCTCTAAAATGCCTTAAGAGCTTCAAGAAAAGGGGTAATCCACTCTTTCTAAGAAGAATAAGATTCCAATATTGTAACAAAAGAAGTATCAGTTTAGAGGAGGGTAATCCGCAACCTCTAAAATGCTAGTACACTTCCAAGCAGAGGGATAATCCGCACTCTAACGAGGAAGAAACTGACTCTGATATCTGAGGTGAGTGAAGTCTCGACAAACTGTCACAGACACAGAAATACAGACTCGAGATCTAACAAGAAGTTCAAGAAGAACTGACAAGAACTAGATTAATTATATGAATACAAGAACAACACCAGAGAGGTGAGCTAGAGCTCTAAGAGATGTGTTGTCGGGACTGAAGAACTTTTCAGCCTCGATTCCAATATATACTCCTATTTAAGAAGCTTCTCAAGCAACTTCTACTAACTAGGAAGCTTCTAGAAGGTTCTAGAAACTTGTCTCGAGAAGGTTCTAAGGACTATGTCCCTAACATCTTCTACGAACTAAGAAGCTTCTAGAAGGTTCCAGAGACTTACTTCTAGAAGGTTCTAAAGACTATGTCCCTAACAAATATAATATACCTCTATTTCCTACATATACTTAAAGAAACTTAGTGATGTTCTTCCTATCAAAACCTCTCATGGTTCTTAACCATACCTACTTATGACTTGGTCATCTTCTTTTTATTTACTAATATATTTTATTATTTTTCTATGAATATATTCAAAGCCAAGAAAAAATCATTGGCACTTGTTCTCCTAGTGCCACTTATATCAACCTCTTCAAAATCATTCATCATCTTCAAATGTTAAAAATCTCTCACCTCTTCCTTTCAATTCTAAAAACTCCTCCTCATACCTCAAGCTTGCATCTTAGCTCTATAATTCTATTGTAATCTACTTGTACTTTCAATTGCCTTAAAGATACTATTTATAGAAGTATCAAATTTATATTAAAAGAGTAAACTTCTTTAAGAGAATATGAGGTCTTTGATTGCAAGTAGATTGAAAAAAGCACATTGTTGTCCAAGTAAACTCAAATACAAAAAAAAATAGTCCAAAGGTCAAATAAAATTTTTAGATTCATTTCTCTTTTATGCCAAGATGCACTCAATTCCTAGCTCTATTCTCAAATCTAAACCTTATTTTACTAAAATATCTATAATTTCCTTATTATTAATCTAATTTAAGAAAAATTTAGCTCATTTATCTTAACTCAACTTAAAAACTTCAAATTTTTAAATTCAATAAACAAAAATTTGAGAAAATGAGATGCAAATAAAAAAAATAAAAAAATAAAAAAATAGCTACTTACAACATCCACTACTTTTAAAACCTCGGTCTACAAATTAGCTTAGATTTTTTTCATCACAACTTTTCTTTTTGTATGCTAAGGCTTATTTAAAAGCTAAAAATAAGATCCATCTTCTTTCAAAATCTCAAATCAAAAAGAAAAAGATGCAAAAAATAGTATAGAAAACTCCAAAGCAATCTTGAATCATGCTACCTCAAAAATTCCAATTATTCTCCCTCCAAAAAGCTCATATGGATCTTCCTTATTGTAGCTCCACTTCTTGTGTGCTAAGGCTTATTGAAAAGCTTACTACAAGATCTAGCTTCTTCAAAAAAATTTAAAAAATAAAAAAAATAAAAAATAAATCTAATAAATGGCATATTAGTTTTAAATTCTACCTCCCAAAAACTCCAATGATTCCTCTTTTACAAGTTTGCATGAATCTCTCTTATCACAGCTCCTCTTTTTATGTGCTAAGGCTTGTTAGAAAGCTAACAATGAAATATAGCTTCTTTCAAAATCTCTAATCTAAAATTTAAAAAATAAAATAAAATAAAAACAAAAAATGGCACAAAAACTCTAAACTAGTCTTGAATTTTGCCACCCAAAACTCTAGTCTTAAAACTTGCCCTCCCAAAATTTCAATGACTCCTTCTCACATACTCTTATCTAAGCAAAAAATAAAATAAAAAAATAAATAAAAATAAAAAAATCCCACTTGATGCCAAAATCCCTATCTTAATCTTCTTCCAATACCTGCCTTGTACGACTATAGAGTCGGATGTCTATCCTAAAAGACAATACTCTCAAAGCTTGAATAATCCATTCAAGCCAACAATCTCTTATTTTAAATCCTATTGAAATTTATAAATATATTAAAATTATATTCTTCTCATCCTACAAGCAAAATTAATTATCCTCCAAATATCTTTGATGCACTTAAATTAAGTACATTACTACAATGCCAAATTGGCAATGCTATCATGTAAAGTAAATTCTTACTTGAGAATGTATCATACAACTAGCTGTGGAAAATAGAAAATAAAAAAATAAGATCCTACTAAATCTAATAAAACTTAATTAAATTCTAAATAATCCTTAATAATCTTAATCAAGCTTTAATCAATTCAAATAAATTTAAAAGATATTACAAAAAAAACATAAAGAAGTCATAAATTAATTTCAACAAAAAATATAAATATAAATCTTAAAATAATATAAAAATAAAATATTTAAAGAAATAACAATAATCTTAAAGAAATGTTAAAATAAAATTTTTAAAAGAAATAATAATTCTTTAAAATACTAAAAATAGAAATCCCAAATAAATACTAAATGAATCTAAAATAATCCCAACAAAATTTTGATGTAGTTTCAATCAAATTCTAACAAAACTCTAACATTTTTGAACAAATCCTAACAAAATCTTAATAAAATCCTAATCAAATTTTGAATCCTAAACCAAATCTTAAAGAAATCCTAAATAATCCAAAGAAAATCTTAATTAAATCTTAACCACTTTCTAAAGATGTTTTAAAATCTCAATAAATATTAACTAAACTTTAGATCTTAATTAAAATTTTACTTACATTTCAATTCACAAGCAAATAATAAGCATAAAAATTTTGAGGAGAATTGAATGCACCAATTGAAAAAAAGCTCCCAAAATCTCTTGGATGCTGGCTGCCTATCATCTCCAACTTGAATATTGATCTTTCAACAATCTTTTCTCTTTGTTGAACAATTAAATTCCTTTAAAAAAATTCTGGTGTATAGATTTCTAAGTCTAAATTGCTTTCATCAATTTGAGTTTTAATCAAATTGGCAAATATTGTAAGATTGCAAAAATCCTCACTAATCCTAAATTTCAATTATCTAAGACCATAACTCACAAAAATTCTTTTAAATGTCAATCTAATTGTTAGATTAATATCAAATTTCTCAAAAATATTTAAGACAAATATAATTATGGATTGACAAAATTTCACTTGTCAATATATTACAATATTCACAAAATCCTCAATTTTATAAACTTCATATTTCTTAAAATCCAAATTTACTAAATACATCTTTCATTTTGAAAAGCCCTCGAAACCTTGATATACCTTCAGCTACAACTCTAAATAATACGAATAATACTAGTCTGATATAGGGACTGGGGAAAGTTGTGAGAAATGCTGTGGGATTTTACGCCTGCTGCTAACTTAGGGGCTAGCCAAGCACAATGTAAGAAAGGGCAGGCTCAACGCTCTTGCAGCTGCAAAATGGCGTCCAAAAGAAGTGACAAGATGTGGCCAAGCTGTTGCAGTGTCGCTGTCTGGCCCATCACAGTTATCACCATTTTCTAATAAAGTTTGATTGCCAGCTAAAAGGACGCTATAATTTCTCACTTCAAAGCGGTGGTAAGCCTCCAAATGCCGAGGAGGCCGCTTTTTTCATATTACGTTGCGAGCATTGAATTGCACCCACCTCGTTGATTTCGTGGTTCACCTGCCTGCTCAGAGACAAAGACGCGATTCAGGTCTGTTTAGACGCAAAAGATCATTTCCAAGCTTCACCGAAAGTCAATAAGAGAATCCGCATTTCCAGGTGGGGGTTTGACTATCCGACGTGCCCATACGAGCACGTCGCCAACAGCTGCGGTAACACAGGAAGAGTCCAGGACGGGGAGGAAAAGCTAGTTATGAAATGCTGCAAAAGGGGATGTTACAATTAACATGTGATGCCTTAGGGCTCTAACAGTCGGCCTAGTGACATCACTCAGCAACCAAAAGAAAGGTACGTGTATGGCAAATCTTCGCGGCTCAGTACTAGAATCTTATCAAGTAGTGACTCAATGACTCGTTGGTTCCACACGAAGGAAGACAGATAACTTACAACCCACGGGTCGTGTGTGAATATCACAGGTGCCGTGGAAATTGGCACTTAGAAGCGAGTTATAGGCTTCAAATGTCAATCACAGAAACGAGCAAAAGCTTCCAATGTCAATCGGCACTTGGAAAAGGATCGAACGAAAACTGAGTTGAAAGAAAGAAAATGATCAGGGTGCTAGCATCAACGTTTAACACTGCGCTTGACTCAGGTATCAAATGCTGAAAATTAATCAAATTGATATATGATACAAAATTCCTGTGTGCTGCAAGGCAACAGACGTACAAGTGTGTAAATGAGTACACCTCAATCCCAAGTTCGTATAAATGAACCTACCGTGCCACTCCGCACCCCCTCAAACCACCATCTGCTCCACCTACACCTTGCACAGATCCACCCTCATCCCCCACCAAAATCCATGTCTCCAGCATGTGCCGCACACGGCCCACCCATCTCACTGCCCCCACCACCTACTCAGCAACACCTCCCATGCACCTCCTCGCCCGTTCCGTGCCCAATCGCTTGCCCCGCACTGTTGCGCGTCACATGCTCCCCGCTGGAGCTACCTCGTTCTACCTCATCGAGCTCATTGAGTAGCTCGGAGGATTCAATGACCCGTCCCGCAGAAGCCTCATGCTCAGGCTGTTGAACCGATCCCGAGAGTACTGCCGCGACGCTTTTCTCCAATCTGTACCCCTCCGCATCATCACCGCGAACTCCTCATAACTGATCCGTCCGTCCTTGTCCAGGTCCACCTCCGACAGGATGGCCTGCACCACGTCCGGCTCGCTCGACAACTCTGTCATCGCCTCCCCCACAGCTTCCCGCAGCTCCTCCGTCTCGATGTACCCGCTCCCATCCACGTCGAACACGTCGAACGCCCTTCGCAGATGCTCGTCGTCGTCCAGGCGCTGCAAATGCACCGTCGCAGCCACGAACTCGCCGTAGTCCAGCGTCCCGTTCCCCTCCACGTCCGCTGCTTCCATCAGCATCCGCACCTCGTGCTCCGTCAGTTGGGACCCGATTTCGATCAGCCCCATCTTCAGTTTCTCGAATGTGATGGTCCCCGTCTTATCGCTGTCCAACTTCTCGAACATTTCCTTCAGCCCGTCGATCTCCTCCCCGCCCAGGTGCTCGGCGATCACCTGCAGCGCCCTCTTCTTCAGCTTGTTCATCGCCGAGAACTGCTTCAGCCGCGACCTCACCGCGTCCAGCGGCACGTTCGGGTTCTTCTTCGCGTTCTGCAGCCACGGGTGGTCCAACACCTGCTGCGCATTGTACCGCGCTTTCGGGTCTGGCTCCAGCATGTGCCGCACCAGCGACTTCGCCGTCTCGGACACCTTCGGCCACGGCTCCCGCTTGAAATCCAGAATCCCGCGCAGAATCGCCTGCGCCACGCCCTGCTCCGTCTCCGCCCAGAAGGGAGGCACCCCGCACAGCAATATGTACAGGATCACGCCCGCGCTCCACACGTCCACCTCCGGCCCGTAGTTCCTCTTCAGCACCTCCGGTGCCATGTAGTACGGGCTGCCCACAATCTCCGAGAACCTCTCCCCGGGCTTGAAAAACACCGACAGCCCGAAGTCGATGGCCTTCAGCGGCGCATTCTCGTTGGTGTTGGCGAACAGAAAGTTCTCGGGCTTCAGATCCCGGTGTATCACTCCCTGCCTGTGACACGCCTGCACCACCTCCACGATGGTCCGCGTCACTTGCGCGGCGCCCCGCTCCGTGTAGTGCCCCCGCGCAATGATCCGGTCGAAAAGCTCGCCTCCCTCGCACAGCTCCATCACCAGGTGCACGGCGACGTCGTCTTCATAGGCGCCCTCCAAGGTGACGATGTGCGGATGATGGGGCAGGTGTTTCATGATTGCCACTTCTCGCCGCACATCCTCCACATCCACGGCAGTCCTGAGCTTCTTCTTGGAGATAGACTTGCAGGCGAAAACCTCCTGCGTCTCCTTGTCCGTGCACAAATACGTGATGCCGAATTCCCCACGCCCGAGCTCCCTACCAAGCACATACTTGTCCAATATTCTGGCCTTCGGCTGATTCTTCAAAATTTGGTTGTTGGTCTGATAACCGTCCTGAGGAGCAAATGGATTTTGCCTGCGCTCCTTCCTGGACTTCTTTGTGGAAGATCCTACACAACAGTTACCCATTCTGGCGTTGATTCCTGTGAAGCTATTCTACCTTGTCCAGTCTCATAAAAAGTCGGCTGCACTTTCCCGGGGCTTCCACCACACTCGCAAGATTTATTTCTGACGCCTTGACAGTGAAACGTAAGCAGAGCACCTTCCAAACGCTCTTTACACAACCAGAACCTCTCTTTCTTTCTCTCACTCTCTCTCGCTCGCTCGCTCGCTCCTATCTATCTCTCTTTCTCTCACTACACAACCTGTTCCTCAATTAATCGAACACCTTCTCCACATACCCTAATTTTACACCAACCTTAAGGAACGCCTCAAATCTGCGCAACTCAGAAACCGTACTTACTTGATTATGTAATGACAAATCCCTAACAAATCCAAATGACCCATCCACCGACTAAGCCTTACAATACACTACCTGCTGTCTTGACGTATCTACTTCTTGAAAGAAACCGCACACCCTTCTAAAAGGTGCAATAATTTCTGGGTGTCACATGAGAGCGGAGCTCATGTTTCGATCAGTGGTTTTGACGCACACAGACGCCCACATTCTGTTGAAACCTCCAATGTGATGCAATGAATTTCTTGACCCTGATCTGCAAATCTACGTGCTTATAAAATTCCTCGAAAAGCACGTGCGTGCGCTCTCATTATTCGAGTCCAACATCCTGCGAAGCCAAGTTTTCCGACCCTCGAAGATCCACTCTTCGGCATGCACGTTTTGATTAGCATGCCCAATCTCGTTTAGCTCTTTCACAAGCGATAACTGCCGTATACGCCTGCAGCCGCATCGATCCAGACCCGTGTAGTATTGAAGCCAGAATTATTCCTAAGCTCTAGCAATCTGTACATACGAACAAGTATCAGGTTGCAAAGCTCTCGTCCAAATTTGATGTGACTACGGTAATTACGTAAGGCAAACGTTTCCTATGCCAGATTCATCATAAATTATTTATTTGAAGTGTTCAGATTCAGGAGTGGACAAATAACGGGAAAATACGTTAAACCTGAACCCCGCAATCTCATAAACTTAGAATTTTCTGTAATCAACCACACCGACGTGTTGGTATTGGAGAGAAAGATCATGCATCGATTTCCATAACCAGAAGGTAACTACGATCTAACAAAGGCAATGCAATTACGCAGAGACGTGATGAGCTACCCAACAGACCTATGCGAAAATTGACGATGCAAATTATCGACAGAAGGAGAAAACCGATTCTCCTTCCGAACAAATATTCTAAATTACCGCTGATGCTCTTCAAAAATATTTTAACATTAGAAGAATAGGTCTACTTCAAGCATCGGCATCCTGTGTCTACCAAGGATTGGCGCCATCGGAAGCCTAACTTAGAGGATGCATCAATCACACACATCTACTCTCTGGAGACCCTAAACATTGTGCCTAACGGTCAAACAAGCGCGTCAATGGACAGCTTTCAAGACTGCCTAAGAAATGGCACGAGTAAGTGCCACTTTTCAACTAAGTGCGGAAGCGCACTTTTCCATACTTCTAGCGCCTGAAATTCGCGACAAGCAACAACGAGGAACATGCAAGCTTTAATTTCTCTTCATTGAAGCCTTACTTCCACGACCGACTTGCTCGACTCTTCTACATCAGTCTGCAGATCGCGGTTCTAGAATAAAGCGGGCGGTAAGATGAAACTCAGTACCAAATACGAACTTGTTCAGCAGGATGAAGATTCTACGGCAATTTCCTCTTGTATCTGTGATACGGACTCTGCGCAACGAAGTGTAGCCTAACTGCCGACAAACGCAATCATTGACGAAGAAATTCCAAAATTTGATGTTGAATTGTTAACAGAAGAGTACGCGGACTTCTTCGTCAACAGAGAGGAAATATGCTAGACGGCGTCAAAAGGGCTTTATTCTCTGCCGAACACGCACTTGACTCATCAACCCATAAAAAGGTTACATCTATTCCACGAAAGGTGTCGAAGTGAGAACTTGTAAGCTCTCATTTTAACAAGCAAGCTGAGAAAATCTCTGACAGATGAACCAAAGTGAGGCATCAACCAAAAACTGACAAATGCACTAAAACAAACTCCACAATCGCTTGACACTCCGCGCCACTCCAGAACAAACACGAGCCCCTTCAGCTTCACACAAAACCTCAAAATCCTCACAACACACAACCCTCACACAAAGCTCGCAAGAACTACACCACGCTACTAATTCACACAACACAGTCACCTCTCCTCATCATCCTGCTCAGAAACTTAGAAAATTAACAAGAGCACAGCGAAAGAACCTCAAACACACAGAGCTCCGCTCTACAAACGTACCACGACCACTCCCAACTCTAAGCCAGATGATCCTCGAACTTGGCCCCCTCCTAGTCTCTAGTTTTGGAAAGTCTCAAATGGTCACTAATCCCATCTCGCTCAATACCACGTGTAAGAAGCCTAAAAGAATGTAAAAACTATATAAATACTCACATAACAAATGCAAAATCTCGTTTCCCATCGGAATTCCATGAAACGGAAGCCAAAAGAAAGGTGAAAAAGAAAACAGTGACCTAAAGGAGTGGCACGCGTTGCGGTTCCCGAGCAACATCCAAAAGTTGATTTGAGAGCGATCAACAGACGTGGGCAAGTGTTCAGCGCTCCAGCGAGGGATGCTAAGTCGCCAACATCAGTGTCGCCTAAAACGCTACGACTACCACTCCGTCCGAAGATTTCACCGTCGAAAGCATCCGCAAGAGAGCTGTCGCGCTTCACGAGAAGATGGGTGCGGATGGATTTGGGTTGAGCGAGGGAAATCGGAATCAGAATCAATCGGGATGCAAGATTCGGTGCACTGATCCAAGGCTAAGGCCAGAACCAGAGCCAGAGCCTCGAATGCGTGGGGCGATAATATATTGATCATTATTTGTGTGTCGCCTCCGAGCTACCCAGATTTAAGGGCAAAATCTGAGTGCGCGATCTCTCGCTCTCTCTCTCTCTCTCTCGCTGCTCTCGCTCTCGCCAATGTTGTTGACCGGCGTGGCAGGAATTTGTCCTTGGCTCGCCATGGATTTGGCACCCTGACAGCACGGCAATCATTCCGTCTCTGTCGGCAATAATTGAGACGGAGAACGACTGGGCCGTCAATTCGTGGCGAGGGTTCACATTTGCCGCAGTCTCGCATTCAAATTCAAACCCATTTTTTCTCATTTCCTTCTGAGAGAGTGAGTGAATGAGTGTTTTCATTTTGTCTTTTTTTTTTTAAAAAAATTGATTTAAATGCATTCAAAGCTGTCTGCTGTGGTCAGAATCCATGCCATGCTGCCTGCTTTCATCCCCTCCCTCGCCATGCACTCCGAGGGAATCCACAGCCTCGACTCGGAGGTCGAGCATACATACATCAGAGCAGTATTAGGGTTTGGTGCTCCCTTGGAGTCGTTGCAATGTGTAGTTTGAACGTGGGACTAGGATTCAAATACCTTCGTGCTCACGATTAGTACTAAACTTTTAAAATAATATAAAGAATAAAGAATGTAAAAAATTGGGTATTGGAGATTATTTTCTCTAAAAAAATTAATTATATTAACAAGTAAAATGTAGACTATTGCAATGGTCAAGGTACTAGAATACATTAGCATCCAAATCCCATGTATAGAAGCAGTTCTTAGAACATCTCTCTAAAAAATAAATAATTTAACTATCTTACATGGTTTTGTTTTTGTTATTTGTCTTAAAGATTATTAATTTTTTGTTAAGAGTTGTGACATTTTATTTAATGGTTATTTTTTATGTAGATTTTATAATTCTTTTACTTATCTAAATGAGATTTTTTTTAATGAAAAATATATAATTATTTATTATTATTATTATTATTATTATTTTCTATGTTACAAAAAGGTATATCACACTTATTTGTTTTATCTCTTATTTTTTTATGCATCTTTTCTTGTCATAAGCATATTTATACATCTAAATAAGAAGTGTTAAGTAGAAGATAAAATGTAGGTAGATTTAATAATATCTTGTAGAAAAGTTTTATTGGAAGTTTTATTTATATATACTTGTAGTTAATTGGCAGCTTGAAAACTTGGCCAACAAGTTAACCATGTATTGCATATGTTCGTGACTTGTTATATAAATTAGTTTTGTGGTGCATATGTACATAACTTATCTTGCAAATTAAACATGTTACTTATAGGTTAGACATGTATTGGAGGTCTTATAGAATGTTGCCTTATAGCTCTTAGTTGGGTAATATATATAGAGATAAGAGTAAAGTCTTCTTCATTCTTATCATTGCCTTTCTTATTCTTAATCTTGTTTCAAGAATCTCTAGTCTTCTTGTCTTTAATAATAGCCATTTTAGTTTTAATGCTACTTATTTAAACCACTATGGAAATAGAGGATATTGATAAGGAAAATGATTGTATACTTAGAAGGACAAAAGAACCAATATCCATCTTTTACCTTTGCAACATCGACCTACAAAATTCTATCAATATTTATCATTAAACTACTTACAACCTTCTATCTTTCTATTGCCAATTAGCAACTTAACATCTTTAGTTATACAAGGCCCACATGCTCAAGTTCAAATTAAGACCTTCAATGATATTAGATTAGAAGAATTTAAAAGTGAAATAAAGCTAACTAATAATGTGTTAAAAAATAAGATGATCAATACTATGAAGGCCATTAGTAATCAAATGTCTTGCCTCATTAAAAATCAAATTCCAACTATAAAGCCTAGATACCATAAATTGGAAATTCATATCTCTAAATTGTGGTATAAAAATTGTAGAAAATTTAAATACATAACACAATTTTGATAACAATTCTTACAACAATTACTTCTAGAGAAAAACCAATTTGAATCTTATAAGCCTCTTCATCAATTGAAACAAGTAGGTCATAATTTCATTTTAAATCAAAAAAATAATATGACACCTTATCCTACTTGAAGGAAGCAAAATTTAGTAGGTCAATGTTGGATTGAGAATAGAATTATTTGTTCCAATTGTAGATGATTTCATCCTATGGATTTTTATAGAAGATTCAATTAAATTATTCTTTTAACCTCTTCTTCAAGAAAATATAATAATCAAGCCAAAGAAAATATATAAGGAGTGAGATTTATAGATCCTATTATTACAAATGGTTTATCAATTATATACTATGACCACTAAAGTAATAGTCAAAACTATCAATCTATAATGATAACTCAAACCAATCATCAAACAATGCAAAAACCTTTAGCACATAAACAAAATCAAAACCAATAGCCACAAACTTCTCAAGATATTAGATATATAGTGGCTCAACTTGATGTAACTTCTACATCAAATTCATCACTTCTTAAATCCAACTTGGTACTATTAGGTAGGAAGAAAATCTCTCTTTGTATATTTACCTTCTTTACTTGTAATCAAAAGTATGAGTGCTAAAAAACCAATAGACTTAACACAACTTGAAGAAGATGAAATATATAAGGATATATTAGAAGAAGCATCTAAGTTTGTAGAATTGACAAAAATTATTCAAGAAATAGCTAAAGAATTTAAAAAAAAAAAAAAAAAAAAAAAAAAAAAACGATTTTTTTTTAGTTGAATATAATAAGAAAGAGTACTAATTTGTAGACAAAAAGACCTTGGGCTTCTATTACTTTATTAAAGCGACTAACAACTAATAAAATCTTTAATCTTGTAGAACCTTATAACTTATGGCAAGATCTTTGTAGAACTAAAGCCAACATTTTTTTTGGTTAATTGATTCAAATAGCACACAACTATCAAACAAAGAGTAACATTATAAAAAAAACCAAGAATACAAAAAAAATAGTTAGAGTTGAAATTGATGATGTAAAAGGAAATATTATCTTAAAAGAAAAAAGAAAAAAGATAATAGAAAATATGTTTAAATCTACTATAAACAAATTGAAATTAAAAATCACTCAGAAGGTAGTTATGAAGATAAGATTAGCTGATCAAAGATCTTGTCAACTTCTAGATCAAATTCATGACTTTGGAATGTGAGAAAAAGTTATAGATTATATGGTATCATTTTATGTAATATGTTTATATGAAGAATTAAATAGTTACCCTCTTTTTAACAATTAAATATATTGGTCCTAGACTATACAAATATAAAAATAAAGGTGATTTTGCTAAGTGATTAAGAAAAAATCCTTATAAGAAAGAAGACATTTACATTTGATCTATAGAATTTGAGTCCCATCTTTATGAATTGTCATTAATAAAAGATTGGATACTTCTCAATTTTTGAAAGAATAATTAGAACATTTAAAAAGACTAAGTAGGATTCAAAGATTTATAACCCAACATATAGAAACCATCCAAATGAAAAAAGAAGAGATCTTTAATAGAATTTTTTTTAAAAAACTTAAAAAATTAAAAATAAATAAAAATTAAAAAATAAATCTCTAGAGATGTGATGGTTTAAGATGCTAAAAATCAGAATTTCTGGCTAATTTTGATGAATTCTAGATAAAAACATATTTTATCAAAAAAGTCTTTGTTAACAATTTAGTCCAAATCAAAAAATTAGATAATAAAGACTTTCTTATACAAACTAATAAAAGTTATTATAAGAAATATATGAGATAAACATTAATTATAACACCAACATCTTAAATTAATTTTAAAGTTGTTCTAATTCAAATCTATAGATTATTTTTATCTTTAATATATTGTAGAATTAGACTCAAGACAAAGACATTGAATATTGTTAATTTTATTTTAAAGTCATATTTATTTTCTATAAAACTAATAGAATTATATTAGATTTTTATGGATTTATAATCATGTAGTTTCCGATTCAAATCTTAAAAAAAAATATGGAAGGTACCTAATATTGAGCTAGTAGCTAAGTGTCACGGACACAGAAATACAAACTCGAGATCTAACAAGAAGTTCAAGAAGAACTGGCAAGAACTAGATTAATCAGATGAATACAAGAACAACACCAGAGAGATGAACTAGAGCTCCAAGAGATGTGTTGTCGAGACTGAAGAACTCTTCAGCCTCGATTCCAATATATACTCCTATTTAGGAAGCTTCTCAAGCAACTTCTACCAACTAAGAAGCTTCTAGAAGGTTCGAGAGACTTGTTTCTAGAAGGTTCTAGAAACTTATCTCTAGAAGGTTCTAAGGACTATGTCCCTAACATCTTCTACTAACTAAGAAGCTTCTAGAAGGTTCCAGAGACTGGCTTTTACGGGATTCTAGAAAGTTGTCTCTAGAAGGTTCTAAGGACTATGTCTCTAACCTCACCCCTTCTTTTAGCTTCGAGGTCTCTGAGAAGCAATATTATTGTTAATCAATACCAACGTAAGAAAATGAAGATCTGTCACATAACGTCAGCTATGAACTCCAACTGTTGTTCATGAGGCAAGTGGTTCATCGGCCCTTGAAGCCAATGGTAGTGGCCCACTCCTTCAACTTCTGACCAAGCATGAACTTGTGAGTCTTCATTATGAAATTGTCCTACAAACACGCCTTTTGGCTAACCATCGTAAGTAGGCTCGGACTCAAATACAATCACCAATGATCGGTTACTCGGTATCCTCGGTCGTCGTCGTGGTGTAGGCGGTTCTTCATCTCGGAGTCACCTTCGTGAGCTAGTCGGTTGAGATAATCTGACTGACATGGTATCTATCTCTTGACTATCCATATTAGAAGACCAAATTATGGCTACTGAAAAAATCTTACTTTATCTTGGGGAAAATAACTATATCAACTACGAATTATAGTAGTGCTCTCCCCCTTTATTATATTCTTGGATGAACAAGCTTCAAAAGGAAGCTATCGTTGAACCGACTTAAGTTTATGACGATGTTCTTGATGAAACTCCAGTACTTTTTGTGGCACATTGACGAGATTTTCAGCAGGCTCCCACGTTTGCTCATTAATGTCGTAGCCACACCAATGAATAAGATACTCCAACTTATCCCACCTTTGCCGTGAATCCAGCACCTTTTCAACCTCGTATTCTTCGTGGTTCTCAATCTCAATACTAAGTGGCGGACATTGCACTCTTTCAGGAAAAGACGACTCTCGATAAGGCTTCAACAGAGAAATATGAAAGATTGGATGTACCTTCATAAAAGCTGATAATTGAAGCTCTAATAGTTGCTTCACAAATCCTTCAGCTACTGGATTGTTATTTGTTGACAGACTCAATAAATCAAGCTTAGGATGATATCCATAGTTGGAAAAGAATGCTGTGTATTGAGTCGACACATCGAGGGTGTTGTTATATGCAAACTCGGCTAGCAAAAGATATGCGGTCCAATCGTCTTGCTGATAGTTGATGTTGCATCATAAATATTGTTCTAAGACTTGGTTCACCCATTCCGTTTGGTCGTGAGTTTGAGGATGAAAAGCCAAAGAAAGCTTGATATCCACCTTCAGTATCTCAAAGAGACATCTTCAAAACTTTGATACGAACTAGGTTCCTCGATCTAATACGATATCATCTGGTAGTCCATGATATCAATACACATTATCGAGAAAGAGCCTTGTTGTAACTTCATTGGACGATGTCTTCTTGCAAGGGATAAAGTGTATCATCTTTGTAAGCCGATCTACCACGACAAAGATGTTGTCAAATGAGTTCGATGATGGCAAGTCCGTGATGAAGTCCTTGGAAATTGAAGACCATGGTCGACGTGGGATTGGCAATGGCTGTAGAAGTCCATAATGGCGATGCCGAGGATTCTTGGATCTTGAACAGATGTCGCAGGAGAGGACAAAATCTTTCACATCCTTTCACATTTGGAGCCACCAAAAATCTCGAGAAATAAGCTCCAAGGTCTTCTTGAATCCAAAATGTCCCACAACTGGAAAATCGTGGTGAGATTGAAGAACTTGGAGTCGTGCTGGTCCTTTTGGGATATATAACCGCTCTTCAAAGTATAAAAGATCTCCCTCCACCTTGAACTTATTGTCATTGGCATGCTACTTAATATCAATGGCTACTGAATCTTCAATGGTCACGGCACATACCTGATTCAGGAAGTCAGCATCATTTGGCACAATAGTAGCGCAAAGCTGAAATTGCTCTAGCTTCAACAATGTCATACATTGTTGATCAAACGTTGCTTCTCCAACCTTTGGTACAAGATACGATCTCTTTGATAAGGCATTAGATAGTCCTTGCTGCTTTCCAGGTCGATAAGTGATAAGAAAATCGAACCTAGATAGCAACATATTCCATCGAGCTTGACGTCGATTTAGAACTCGAGCTGACATGAAATACTCCAAATTCTTGTGATCCATGTATACGTTCACTGGATGTGCAGCTCTTTCAAGAAAGTGATGCCATTCTTAGAAAGAATCCACTATAGCAAGAAGTTCCTTATGGTGGATCTCATAATTGATTTCAGCAATAGAGAACTTTCGAGAATAGAATGCAACCGGATCGAGCTTCTTGTCTTCTCCCATTTGTGAAAGTACAGCTCCCAAAGCAAAATTCGAAGCATGAGTTTCTAAATAAAAGGCCTTTGTAAAGTCTAGATGTATCAAAATTGGAGTCGTAGTAAATGTCGTCTTCAAGTCTTGAAACGCCTTCTTCGCTAGAGGTCCCTATTCCAGCTTATCCTTGCATGTCAATCGAGTGAGAGGAGCAGCAACTTGAGAGTAATTCTTGATAAAGATCCGATAGAAGTTAGCAAAACCAAGAAAGTATGGTACGTCTCTGACCGTCTTCGGAACCTTCGAGGACACAATTGCTTCCACCTTCTTGAGGTCCATCTTTAAATCTACCGTAGTCCCAACGAACCCCAAAAATTCCATCTCTATTTGGTGAAATAAACACTTCTCCAACTTGGCATATAGTCCTCGCTCACGTAGTTTCTCCAAGACCAAACGAACGTGCTTTTCATGCTCTTCCTCGTTTTTGGAAAATATCAAAATATCATCCAAATACATGACAACAAAATTGTCAAGGTGCTCTCAAAAAATGTCATTCATCATATGTTGAAAGACCACTGGAGCATTGGTAAGACCAAAGGGCATGACATTATACTCAAAATGGCCATACCTTATACGGAACACTGTCTTCCACTCATCTCCTTCCTTGATTCGTACGAGGTTGTAAGCTCCCCTTAGATCAATTTTTGTAAAGTTCCTTGGACGTCTAAGTTGTTCTAAAAGACCAAAAATCAAGGGTAATGGATAACGATTCTTCTTTGTTACCTTGTTGAAGCCTCGATAGTCCACGTACATCCGCAAGAAGCCATCTTTCTCTTTCTTAAATAAGAAGGATGCCCTAGTTGACGATTTTGAATGATGGATGAAGTTCTTGGCTAGATTCTTGTTGATGTACTTCCGCAACTCCGCCAACTCCATTTGCGATAAGTTGTAGATTGGGCCAAAAGGCGGTTGTGCTCCTTCCTACAAGTCTATGGTGCAATCATATGGTCGATGTTCCACTAGCATGTCGGCATTCTTCTTTTGAAATACATCTTTAAAATCCTTAAATTGCTTTGATATACCTGCTGTCGAGATCTTCTCTCCGGTTATTGCAGCCACATAAATGATAAACAGTGCGCTTTCCTTGGACGATCTTACAAACGCTCTTGCTCCAATGAATAAGGATTTTTCTATTCGGGATTTTTTACTAGGCTTGTTCTTGGATGGTTTAGTAGAAAAGGTCATCTTCCGCAACCTCCAATCTATGGATGGATTATGCTTTTCTAACTAGGAAAGACCAAGTATAATAGGATTTGATGGAGTTTTAATAATATTGAAAATAATATGACTACTATGGCCCTTAAACATCACTTCTATAGGTTTTGATTCATGGGTGACACTACCAGACAATAAAAGTCATCCATCTATGACCTCAACGTGAACAGGTTTGGATTTTTGTACTAAAAGGATCTTATGATGCTTTACAAATTCTTCGTCTAAGAAAACAAGCAGATGCTCCTGAATCTAATAATGCTAAGGTTCTCAGTTTTTGAGGGCCAATAAACAAAGAGATTGTAAAACAAAGGGCAGGTTGAGCGGAAAGAAAGGAACCTAGTTGTTGTTGCGATATTTCACTGTCTAGCCGCACGGTTCTTATTGTGGCTACGCAACCTCGTGTTCTTGAACAAACGCACCCCTAGTCTTGATAGTACGTCAATTTTGCTTCTTAGAGTAGTTTCTAACTTTGTTGCCTTCTTCACTGCAATATAAGCATAGACCTTCCTCCATACATCGCTTTTTTTCTTCTAGAGTAAGGGACTTGACACGTACCGCATCAATTTGCATGTCTTCTATCTTTGAAGGTGAATTCACATTGCTTGTCGACATATTTGAGGCATGGAAAATCATACGTTGTCTTGAGTGTTGATCTTGGTGACGTTGGAATAGGCGGTTATTGCACTTCACAGCTTGGCTAATAGCTTCGTTGAGCATTCACGGATTAGGAAGAGTTAACAGCAAATCCTTCACATCGTCTCTTAAATCCCAATAGAATTGATTCATTAATGCTTCTTCGTTCCAATTGATGTCGCATGCTAATTGCCTGAAATACGATGCATAGACAAATGTAGAGCGCATCCCTTGTCGTAGTGACCGGATCTTTGTTGTAGCCCATTGAACCTTGTCATGTTCACCAAATGCTTTTACAAATTCCTCCAAAAAGGTTTCAAAGTTGTTTAGTATGGACAATCGTTTCTCAAACAAAAGAGCAAACCATGATAGAGCTTACCCTGTAAGTAAGGTTCCAACAAGTCCAACACGTGACTCCTCCATTGAATAGCGTTCGGGCAATAAAACTGTTATCAACCTGATTTGATTGACGAATCCTTGAAACTTGGAATGCATACCATCAAACTTGTCCGGAAGGCTAATTCGGGGCTCTTTATATAGTAGAACCAGCCGTGCTTGTCGAACTTGAGGCAAAGTTGCTTCTCCAAGTACAGAAGTTTGAGGCTGGTGCAACCTAGATTGTGCCATCCTAGATGCTCCATCATTATGAAGCCTTGCCACGACTCCTTCAATCTCTATAGTTCTTTGTGATAACGTAGCGAGGGCATTCATGATAGCATCCAACTTGGACTCCGAATTTTTTGTCATACTAATGTCTTGGCCTCCAGCCATTCTAAGAGAAGGACAGAAATGATTCTACAAGAAGACAATATTGGTTTAGAGGAGGGTACTCCGCAACCTCTAAAATGCCTTAAGAGCTTCAAGAAAAGGGGTAATCCACTCTCTCTAAGAAGAATAAGACTCCAATATTGTAACAAAAGAAGTATCAGTTTAGAGGAGGGTAATCCGCAACCTCTAAAATGCTAGTACACCTTCAAGAAAAGGGATAATCCACACTCTAACGAGGAAGAAAATAGCTGTGATATTTGAGATGAGTTCAGTCTCAACAAACTGTCGCGGACACTGAAATTGTCATGGACACAGAAATACAGGCTCGAGATCTAACAAGAAGTTCAAGAAGAATTGGCAAGAACTAAATTAATCAGATGAATACAAGAACAACACTAGAGAGGTGAGCTAGAGCTCCAAGAGATGTATTGTCGAGACTGAAGAACTCTTCAGCCTCAATTCCAATATATACTCCTATTTAGGAAGCTTCTCAAGCAACTTCTATCAACTAGAAAGCTTCTAGAAGGTTCCAGAGACTTGCTTCTAGAAGATTCTAGAAACTTGTCTCTAGAAGGTTATAAGGACTATTTCCCTAATAGTGATTGATAAGTTGAATATTTAACCAACAAGTGAGCGACATGTCACACATGTTGATGACTTGCGATACAAGTTGATCATGTGGTGGACATGTAGGAAACATATTTTGCAAGTTAGATACAAGTTTTATAAGTTAGACATGTATTGGAGGTCCTTGCAAATATCATTGCATAGCTCTTAGTTAGATAGTATATATGGATGCAAGAGTGAGGCCTTCTTTGCTCTTGTCAACACCTTTTTTAGTTTTCTTATTTCAAGATCCTATAGTCTTTTTTGTTTTTGGCAATAGCCATTCTAGGTTTAATATTATATCATCTTTAAGTGATATCTACTCTTTTATTATGATACAAGTATATTGATACTTTAATTTATATCTTTGATAATTATGTGGTGTCATATTACATGAAGCCTTGCTTGAGGATGCACCAAGGACCTGGCTATGGAAGATAGAATAAAAATTGCAACAACAAGATTTTAATTCTAATAGAATCCTAAATAATTTCAATTAAATCTTAACAATACTAATCAAGCTTTAGTCAAATCTAAAGAAATCTTTAAAAAATTACAAAAAAAGCATATAGAAATTATAAAAAAATTTAAAAAAAGTATTAGAATAAAATCCTAAATATATTTTAAATAAATTTCTATCAAATCTTGATTTAATCCTAGTTAAATCCTAAATCAAATCCTAACTAAATCCTAAATAATCCTAAATAAAATCCTAAACAAATCCTAAATCCTAATCAATTCTTAAATCCTAAATCAAATCCTAATCAAATTAATCTAATCCTAGGGTAGTTTAGAACCTCAATATCTATTGATTATATTCTTGATCTTGCTTAAAATTTTACACACCTCTCAATGACTAAGTTGACAACAAGTACATAAAATTTGAAGAAGATCAAACCTACCAAATAGAAGATCAGTCTTAAATTCTACTTGGGTGTTGGTTGGCCTCCTACTCCAATCTAAATGTTGAACTTCTAGTGCCAATATCTCTTTCTTGAACCATTGAATTGTCCCAAATTTCACTTAAATTGTTAAAAATTGAGTCTAATTTTTTTATATATATATATATATATATATATATATATATATTTTACTTTGATCCAATCAATAGATTGCTTAAGATCTTAAAAATACTCACTAATCTTCAAACTTCAATTTTTGAGATTTTAATCCACAAAAACCTTTACACACTTTGATCTAACCATTTGATTGATATCAAAATTTGTACACATACTAGTAACTAAAATACCAATACACTTATACACATACCACAAAATTCAAGAAACATTCAATTTTGTAAATATAATTTTATTTTAAAAAATCTAATCCAATTAAGAACATCACTAACTTTGAAAATTCACTTAAAACTAAATATTAACTTAATTCACATAAAACCAATGCCCATAGAAATCTTATTAAGTCTACTCTCCAATTTCACTCTTTGATTTACAAAAGAACCCTGGAGTCATCATAAGTACATGGTTTTGTGTCTCAAGATTTGATTTCAATCTAGGTTGACAATTAGTCCTCTCCGGGTATCAATTCTTAGCTTCTTGAGGTAAATTTTGCTAAAATCTACTGTTGTGTCTCTCCTACATATGCCCTAATTATTTAGTTTTCCAATCTACTTTACATTAGATTATTTGTGGCCCTACTAAGTAAGTAGAAGCCTATTTTGTAAAAAGGCAACATTAACACCCTTTTGTTTTAGTATCTTTTTGACTATTATCTATATTTTTAAGATAATTTGCTATAATATTTTAAAATAAGATCTATAATATAATATTTTCTTCTTTCTTTCATTCATTAGCCATATTACATCACAACAATAGTATAAGATATCAAGAATTAAAAAATATTTTATAACCTAAGATTGACTTTTATATACTTAATGTAACTTCTAACTATGTAAAAAATCTAAGTAGTATAATAGCTTGTGAATCTTGTTTTATAATTTTTCTTGCTATTAAATAACTTATCAAATAAGCAAGCTTAATTATAAATAATAGGACTTTATGGATGGTTCTTAGTAGAGTTTCAAAATATTTTAGATATATTAAATATTTTTCTTCTATCAAATTTGAAGAATAAATTAAGTTTTATGAAGAAATAGCTAAATGAATTCCAAAAAATATTCTATAGATTATATAAAAAAAATTAAAATAGTATGGATATAACATGCAATAAATCTTTATGTTGTTTTAGAATACTCACTCAGGATGAAGAAGACACTTAGAGCTTGTTAAAATTACAATTACTAATATCATTTTCTTCAAGCATAGAAATGGACCTGAATACTCTTAAAATAACATGAAAGAAGTAGTGCAAATTTTGGCTAAATTATATTTTTTTTTATATAATTTCTATTCTAATATAAATTAAAATTTAAGAATATAAAATAAAAGATGGTAAAACTTTCTAAAATCAATTTTTAATTTAAATTAATTTAAAATTATTAATTTTTATTCTAATTATAATATAAATATATATTAGTTAAAATATTTTAAAAATATTGTAAGTATTATATTTTTATTAAAAATAAAAATTAGAATTAAAATAAATCTAAGCACATCTTAATGTTAATTCTTTTCAATTAAATAATATATTTTTTGTTTTTAAAAATCTTCTTGTAAACAATAAGCTTATTTAAAATCAAGATAATTATTAGAATATCAATGAATGATGATGAAAGTTCACACAACGCTTCACTTGCAACTACAAAATTTGAAGTTTTATGTTATATTAAAAAAATCTTAACATAAATTAAGAAAAGTAGATGATTAGTAACTTAAAAATTAAAGGATAAGATTGCATATTAAATAAATAAACTTTTGGAAATAGAATCACTAAATATTTTTTTATTACCATCATAAAAAAATATTCTTAACTTTTGATTATTGAATTTTAGAATTAATAAGGTGTCAAGAAAAGAAATCCTTTTTAATTAAGTAATATATTCTAAAACTTATAAAAAAAATAATAAAAAATGCGAAAATTTCTTCAAATTTTCTTTTGATTAATTTCTAATATAAATCTATTTTTACTTAAATTCCAACCTTGACATCTTTTTTCAAATATAAATGAATTAGAAGTTAGCATTAAATTAAATAGCAAATGAAAAGGCTTTAAAATTTGATGGAATAGATGTTGAGTTTTTAATATTAATTATAATATTATTAAAAAATTATATTTTTATAGTTAATTATTCTGTAGAAATTGGTTTTTTTTCAAAGCATTATAAAAGACACTATTACCTTATTTTGTAAAGATAGAAACTAGACCCTGTTAAAGATCTGGTGCTGTTTTATCTTGTTATATATTTTCTAAAATTGTTTTATTAAAGTATTACAAAAGAAATTGCAATTAGTATCCGTAGAAGTAATCTATCTAAACCAATATTTTTTCTTATTTAAATATTTAAATATTTATAATATTAAAAATATCTATAAAAATTTAATTTAAAAAATATAAAATGTTCATATTTTTATAAATAATTGATTTTACCAAGGCGTAATGTAAATTATTATAAAGCTTTGTCCTTCAAGTAGTAAAAAATTGGATTCTAATGCCACTTTTTATCTCATGATAAAATTCAATTTTAAAATGTTGTTATAAATTTTTAAATAATCTACTCTTTCATAAGAGATTTTATTAGGGAGAAGGTTGACTTGTGGTTTTCTTTTTCTTTGTTTCAACTAATAAAAATTTCAGTATTAATATTTAAATCCTTCAGTCCAAATTAAAAGATTTTGTAGCATTGATATACAATGGAGCTTGAATCAATACATTACATGTGGATATGTTGATGATTTTACATTCATACTTAAAAAAAGAATTATGCATACATCATGCAAAAAATCCTAAATTTTCTTGACATTTAGACTAGAAATCAATTAGTCAAAATACTTTGTCCATTGGCAGCATAAAAAAGAAAATTAAAGATTGCAATAGATTCACAAACTTGGATAGGTTTAGGCATCTTCTAAAAATTTGAGCAAACTTCTAGAAGCTTTGTTTGGTGTTTGTTGAAAGCCTAATACTTTGATAAAAAAAAATTTAATAAAAAAAATAATATATTTTTATTTTTAATGCACCAAAAAAACTAATGTAGTAAAAATAGTCATTTTAGTTGATAGTATCATTTTTTCTCTATAAACTTTCTTTGCCATAGAGGTTGGTACATCTTCATCAGATTTATTATAAGAATTCTTCACTTTAGAAGTTTAAGTATTCAAAAAAATTCTTAGATATCAAATGATAAATATTAAACCAAAGCCTTTAGGTAATTGATAGCATGATTTTGATTGGACTTTAACATTAAATTGTAGATGAACAATTGGTTCTAAATTTGTTTTAAAATACATTAAAAAATTAGATATCTCTATAATACAATTCATTTACTAGAATAAACCAATTTTTTTATGAAGTATGAAAAAATTATCTTTAAAAGGGCCTATAATTTTTTTATATGTAAACATTAATTCTATATTCACTTTTACTTTAAATAATAAAATATATTTTAAGGATTCAAATCATTTATTAATTCAAAAAGAGAGATATAAAAAAATGGTATTTTACTTTTTCTATTTAATAATTAATTTTAATTTATAAAATATAAAATTATTGGCCTTTATAATATTCTTTTAGCTTCTTATCTAAAAAATGAATGAAAAAGAAGATACTTAGTTTATTAATTATTGTAGAATGGACTTTAAAAAAAAATCCAAAAAAATAAAAAATATGTATATCAATTTTTTTTTCTAATCAACAAGCTTATGTATGATTTTAATAGATATTTTTGGCATCAAGAAAGTAATCAACAACTTACAAAATTAGATAAAATAATAATGTTAAATAAACTTATTTTTTTTGTACTATACCTCTTTAAGTTAAGAGATTTTGTTTTGTATGGTCATTAATACAAGGCTTGAGTCTATAGACAATTTCAGTTCATTATGATAAATCCATATTATAAATAGAAGTATGGATTGACTTCTATATAAAAACATAAACATATGAAAGGCCAATTAAATATATAAAATATCATGACAACTTGCATATACATATATAGAAAAAAAAACTAAATTATAAGGTAATAAATTTTTAAATATAAAAAATAATTTTGAAAGCAAGAAGCATTATTGGCATTAGAACTATTTTGAAAATGAATTAGAATTCTAAATTAACTAAATGTGATTTAATTGTCTAAGATAATCTAAAAATTAAGTAATTTTTAAGATAGCAGATGTTAGTTATTAAATTTTCTTATATATGATATTAGAGTATAAGATGTAGTTATTTTAAATTTTACTTAATGAATAAAATTAATATATATATATATAAATATATATTATTAAAAATAAAAATATACTTACCATGAATATTTGCTAAAATTTAACTTATATAAAAAAAGAATAGATTTGTTTTACAAAAAAAATAATTATTTTAGATATTTAATACTTTATAAGTAAAGATAAGATTTTACTAGTAATTTAAGTTAGATAAAATCAAAAATAAAATAATTTGAATATAAAAAAAGATATTTGATTTTTTATTTAGATTTTTTTTCTATATGTATATATATATATATATATATATTTTTTTTAATCTCAAAAAAATTATTTCAAAAACAAAACTAAGATTAAAGTATGTTGTAAAAACTACTACATTACATGATAAATAAGTTTGCAAAGTCATAGAAGATAATTTATGTTGCTAAATCTAAGATAATTCTTTCAAAAAGATAACAATAAATAACAATGATAAGTATAAAATTTCAAAAGTATTTAATTACATTAAAATCTTAGTAGGTTGCATTCAAATATATCTACTTTAAGATAGTGCTTTTTTGAAGGATTCTTAAAAAATTGTTCATTTTTTCTTCTATGTATCAAATTTAAAAATCATAAAAATTTAAAAGTTTTAGTACATTTTAAAATAAAATTATTGATTAGTCATATCATTATTGCATGTTTTATTCAAAATAAATCTTTTAGAATATTTTTTGCAAAGATTATTTTAAATTTTAGGTCTATAGAATCTTACTAAAAGACATGTATATAAAGAGATTTTATTTCTATCTAAAAAATACAACTAAGATGTTTTTAAGAAATATATTTGCTTTTGTAAAATGGAATTTCAGCAAGTGTAGGTACATTCAAAAAATAAATTTCTAATTTTAATATAATTATTATTTAGAATCAACATACAACATCTATATATGGATTTGTAAATATTTTGATACAGATTATATTACTAATTCATTCAAAATATTTTGCAAAATCTTATTATAGGCAGAATATATTTTAAGTCAAATTTTAAGATTAGCTGAAGTTAATTATAATTTAATAAATTCCATTTTTTTATAATTATTAAAGATAAAAGATAAAAATAGATATTAAAGTTATATACTTAAATAATTAAAAAAATGTAATAATTGTAATTACCAATAACCAATTACGTAAGTCACTAAATCAATTCAATTGGGTATTTAGTACTTAGCAGATTGAGAAAAAAGTGGTGCTAGAACAAATGTTTAGTAGTCCTATGTATGTGCAAGATTTTGTTGGATACATAGATAATCATATTAGATACAATATTTTCTATGGCTTAATGGTCGCTAACTTAAAGGTTATGCAATATAATGGTTGAATAAAGACTAATCATACTATAGAGGAAGTAAAAGTTTTTAATAAAAATCAATTTACCATTTAATTCAATATGGTATTTACTTTGGCTGTGAGTTTTTTGAATGTAAAATTGAGTAGAATAATATAGTCACAAGATCACCATATGATTTTATTTGTTGATTTTTTTTTTAATGATAAAAATTGCCTTTGAGTTTTAGTTGTTTGAGATTCAATTTATATCATAGTAATAGCAACTATCATAGTGATGGAGTCTCAAGTTCTCAGCAAAGAAGTGATAGATCCATACTCAAAGAAGGGAGTTGTGTTTTTAGCTAGATCAAATGGCTTATAATGGTCATAAAGTTTCTCAATCTGTAAAGGAACAACCTATTCAAGTCGACTCTACATCAGCAATTAGTGATATATCAAGGACATGAATCAAAATAAGAAGAATTTTAAAACACTCTTGTGTAACTCAAAAAGAATAAATATTTATTCCAAAAATAATACATCATTAAATCTAGAATGGCTATTTTCAAAGACTAAAAGAGTATAGACTCTCAAAACTAAACTAAAAATAAAAAAACCATTGTCAAAAATAAAAAAAAAATGCTTCATTCTTACCTCCATATATATTATCTAACTAGAAACTATATGGTAATGTTTTATAGGACTTCCAACATGTGTTTAAATTGCAAGACACATGTCTTAATTTGCAAGGTAAGTTTTTTACCTTATAGTCAACTTATTCGGCAAGCTACCAATATATGTAATATGTGGCTAACTTATTAGCTAAGTTCCTAACTTATAAACACATGTAAAGTTAAATTTATATCTATAAAGCTCCTAATAAGTTTTTTAAGAAGATATTATAAAATTAATCTATTTTTATTTACTTCTATTTAATCATATAGATAATTATTGAAATAAATAAATATATTTCCATGACATTACGTCCTCCTTTTTGTTTTAGAAATAAGTTCTACAAGGAGCAGCCATCATATGTTGAAAAAAATTATGATGCAACAAATTGTATTTGCTACATATTTTGATCTTTATTCTCTTTGAAGATGGTTGATAAATCTTTTTAGCCATCAATAGTATCTTATGCCAAGATAAAAGATCATCTTTTTATTTGATTATTGTTGAGGCCTTCACAACTCCCTTCAAATAAAACATTTGGAACACCACTTGTAATTATTTTTACGTCTAATAAAATCACCTACCATCAAAAGTCTCTTCTAAGGTCATGATACCAAACATGTTGTATCTTGCCATTTATTTGAAGAAAAATATGTCGTTCTTCAAGAACTTTATCTCAATTATGTCATCATGAAGGTTGTCACAATTATAATATTTTGTCCAATAAGTTAGCAAACGATTGCTTTTGAATTGAATCTAGTAGTTGTTGTTTCTCTATCTCTTTAGTGCTATTATGATGCACTTAATTTAAGTATATAAAAGATATTTGGAGGATAATTAACTTTACTTATAGGAAGGGAGGAATATAATGCTAATATATTTATAAATTTGAATGGAATTTAGAATATGAGATTGTTGGTTTAAATGGATTATTCAAGCTTTGAGTATATTATCTTTTAGGATAGATATTCGATTTTATAATAATTCAAAGCAAATATTAGAAGATTAGGGTAGGGATTTTGGATTTTGGATTTTGGATTTTGGAATTTTTTTTTTTTTTTTTTTTTTTTTTTTTGCTTAGATAGAAGTATGTACAAAGCAAGGTTGCTAGAATTTGGAAGCGGCAAGTTGCAAGACTAGCTTGGGATTTTCAATTCTACTTATTAAATTTTTATCTTTCTATATTGAGATTTGGAAAGAAGCTAAATCTCATTGTTAGTTTTCCAACAAGTTTTAGCATGTAAAGTGAAGAGGTGTAATGAGGAAGATTCATGCGGATTTGTAGGAGGGAGGTCATTGGAATTTTTAAGCAACACAATTCAAGACTAAATTAGATGTTTTTATGTCATTTCTTGTATTTTTTATTTTTTTCTTTATTTGAAATTTTAAAAGAAGTTGTGTCTCATTATTAGCTTTTCAACAAGCTTTAATATATAAGAAGAAGAGTTATAATAAGGGAGATCCAAGGTAATTTGTGGACAAGGAATTTAAAAGCAGCGACTATAGTAAGCAGTCAACTTTTTTTTTTTTGATTTGGCTCTCATTTTTTCAAATTTTTGTTTATTAACTTTTATAATTTTAAGTTTGTAACTTGAACTAAGTTCAATAAATTAAACTTTGCTTAGATTAAATTAATAATAAAATTTATTATAGATATTTTAGTAAGAAGAGATTTGAATTTAAAATTAGAGCTAGGAATTGGAAGCATCTTGGCACAAGAAAGAAATTAATCTAAAATTTGTACTCAAATTTTGAGCTATCTTTTTTATATTTGAATTCACAGAGACAACATTGTACTTTTTATAATCTATTTGCAATTAAAAACCTTGTATTCTACAAAAATAATTAAATAAGTTATATCAAATTTATTATCAATAATAATAATAATAATAATAGTAATAATAGGTTAGATTTTTAATTTGGCTAAAAAAATATAAAACATAGATTCAAAGACTTAACATAATAGGTAATATAATAATAGCCTTAAATATGAAAAAAATAAGAAATTTTAGCATATTCAAATATATATATATATATATATTTAATATTTGAAAATTTGAAATAAAAACAAAAATAAAAAGTTGTTGATAAAAATAACTTTTATCCTAAAAAAATGAAAATTCAATCAAAAATTGAATCCTAAAAGAATAATAAAGTATTACCAAAGAAGATTCTACTTATGAATAAGTAAGAAAATATATTATCAATTATTTACACAATAACTTATTTATGGATCATATTAAAATAGAACAATATCATAAATGTATTGTACTCTAAAATCTCAATTCTAAATATGGATTTTCTTATGACATTTATAAACTAGAAGCTATTATTGCAATAAATAGATCTACAATTTAAAAAACAAATGACATAATATAACAAAGTAATGATTAATAGTCATATATTGTCAATTTTTTAAGCCACATAAAATATTAATGTACCATATATAATTTTAAGATATGTCAAATAGAAGAGACTTAAAAAAAAAATAACATATATATTATCCAAGAATATTAAAAATAACCAATAAAAAATATACATAATTAAGTTTTGGCTCAATTCCTCTATAACTCCAAGTTCTATTGAACTATTATTTTATTCTTCTTTTTATTGAATTCAACATTTTAATAATTTATTTTGCATAAAAATAGTGAATTTCAAATAAAAAAGTAATAAAACCTTTACAATGACTTTTAGATCTTATTTTTTAATAAATAGAATAAATTATATTAATAAAAGAAAAAAAATCTCTATATATTAAATAATATAACAAATATAATTCTTCTAATTTCTACATATAAGATTAGTAAAAATATACTTATTATATATGATATTAAAGGATTAAATGAACTTTAAAAATATATAAATTTAGAAGCTATATTAGAAATTATTAACTTACATATAATACATTAATGTTACTTAAATATAAATTTTGTAAAATTAAGATATAAAAGCTAAATATAAAAATTTATTTTGATATAAATTATTATATAAAAAATATAAATAATTTCTATTTTTATTTCTAATTTGGCAAGAGCTAGAAGTATTTTTACTTTTATAAATTACATCTTAAGTGTTTGATTGATTATATAGTCTTGTTAATAAATAATTGAATCATATTATTTTTAAATAAATTATTAAATTAAGACTTAGAAGTAAAAAAATATATAAATTAAATATACATGTAAATATAATAACTTATTAAAAAAAATATCTTAAACATTTTCTTGTATAATAATTTGTAGAAATGAAAAAAATTAAAATATGAATAAAAAAAATTAATATTTTTTAATATAAAATAAAATATTAAAATATTCATAGAAGAATTATATATTTTATTTTTAGAATATTAAGGAAGATAGTATAAATATTTTAATTAAATTAAATATTTTTTATCTTAGCTTGTATTTAAATTATTTTAAAATAGTTTTTATTATAAAATATAAAATAATATTGCATTATTAAACACCTTTTAACAGAATTTTTTATCTTATTTGTACAAATATAAAAATTAAAATTAATATACGTGATAAATAATAATATTTTTAGAATTACAAAAAGTAGTGACTAAGGTTTTTTCAAAGATAAGAACTTAAAAAATATTAATAATAAAGTAAGATATTTTTCAAAGAAGGTTGATAAAAAGAATAAAATAAATATGCATATTTAAAAAGAAATTGGAATAGTTTTTGTTAAAGATTAAAAAAAACTAAAGACTCTTAAAATTGAATTAGAAGAAAAAAAGAATTAAAAAGAGTGAGAAAGACCTCATTCTTGCTTCTATATATACTAACTAACTAACTAGAAGCTATGTAATGACATTCTAAAAGACCTCCCATTCATGTCCAACTTATAAGACACATGTCTAATTTGCAAGGCAAGTTTTTTTTATATGTACGCTACATGTCCAACTTGTACTAAAAGTGGCCAACATTTATAATATATAGCCAATTTATTGGCCAAGTTTTCAACCTATAAATCACCTATATATATATATATATATATATATATAAGAAAATCTTATTCTATGAAGCTTCTAAAAAGCTTTTTTATAAGATATTATTATATTTATCTATTTTTACTTATTAATATCTACTCTTATTATCTAGATAATTATTAGAAAAAATAAATATATCTATTATAAGTTTTAATTATAATGATAATGATTAATTATTTGAATCATTTCCTAAAAAAAATAAAAAATTTAAATATGTTTCATATAAATTATCATAAAAATCAAAGAATTAAAAAAAAAAAAAAAAAAAAAAAAAAAAAAAAAGATATAAAAAAATCAAAAAAGCTAAAAACATTTAAAACATGATAAAAAAATAGAAAAATTAGCTGAATCTAAAAAATATAAAAATAAAGTAGTTCTTTTACAAAATTAAGAATATAAAGATATAATTTTTTTTAAAAATTAAATAAAAAATAAAGATTTTAGTTCTAAATATTTATTTTAAAAGAATAAAGAATAATATCTATTGTCTTATATAAGAATATTTATTAATATTCATATCATTTATTATATCATTTATGAATAAAATTATAATTTATTTCTAAAGATAGAAATTTTGGAAAGCATTTATAAAGAATAATTTAACATTATAGAATTAATTCTATTTCATATTTGATACTTTAATCAAATTTAGTCATACATAGATAAAATTGCTAATGAACAATTTTCATTACAAGAAAAAATAATAAATTTTAAACAACAAATATAGTTTAACTAGATGTCAAGGAAATAAATCACAAACAATAAAAAAACTCAATATATTCTTATATCACTCAAAAGACTAGATATTCATTTATATATAATATAGTATTAAATTATAATGACTATTGCCAAAGACAAAAAGACTAGAGATTCATGAAATAAGATTAAGAATAAGAAAGACAATAATAAGAGTGAAGAAGGCTTCATTCTTACCTCCATATATAATACCTAGTTCAAAGCTATAAAGTAATGTTATTGTAAGACCTCCAATATGTGTTTAATCTACATGACATATGTCTAACAAGGTAAGTTTTCTACATATGCACCACATGACCAATTTATACCACAAGTTTTCAACATATGAAATATGTGGCAAAATTATTGATTAAATTTTTAGTCTAATATGAAAATAAAATTTATTCTTCAATCCAAATTACAAGATGTGCTCAATCAACAGTTATTTATAATTGATGGTATAAAATAAGACAAGAAAATAGTAAAAAAAAAAAGAAAAAAAAATAAAAAATAAGTAAAATGAATTTAATCAATTAATTACTTACTAAAAAATTTAGTTACAATTTATACATTAAGTTTTTTATTAATAAAAAAAATAAAAAAAAAAATAACAGTTTTATATTTAAAAATCTAATTTTATTATCTTTTTAACGATATGAGAAATATTCAAATCTAACTTATTATGACTAATTTATGTATGTTTAAAGATAGTAAGTAAATAATAAAAAAGTTAAGTGAAAACATTTTATTCCCAAGATAACTTATCTATAGGTTAAGGATTAAAGTCTTATAAAGTCTTGTATGTAATGTATATAAGTGTTATAAATTAGCCGCTAAGCCTTATTTTTATCCTCCTACCTACATCTAAGGTGCTAAAATCCATGTAGAACTTGTCCACCTTCTTTTATATAAGGACTAAACTATTTGCTGGTCTTTTTATTCTTTACTAGTAGATTTTATTTTTTTATTTTTTTATTTTTGATATTATCATGGTGTTTCAAAATACCTCATTAATATAGCAGCTATATGTGACCTTCAAATCTTACTCCAATTCCTCATCATAGCTTCTAAGGTAGTAAAATTCAATCTTATCAAAGTCTTGAAGTTTTCACTAAATTTTTTTAAAAAATTGAAAAAAAATTACAAATATATATTTTTTTAATAATTAAAAGCTATTTTTTCTAATTTGATAATTTTTTATAGTAATAAAATAAATTTAAATCAACTATAAATCATATTTTTTATATGAATAATTAAAAGATTTTTTTCATGCTTCTTTTAAATACTAACTTATATTAATAGATTTTTTATAACTAATATATGTAGATAGAAAGCCAATATAGATATTGGTGTTAATAATTAACTATTAATATTAAAAAATGAAAAAAAATACTAAACTAACTAAGATAATTGTCTCTAAGATCTACTAAGACTCCATTCTTATAAGGTTTCTTCTAATAATATTTTTTAAACTTATAAGTACTCCTAAATTCTAATAAATACTTAAATAATAATTAATTTTTTAATATTAATATTTTTATTATTAAATGACTAAATTTTATGTTTTTAATCAATCTACCAATTAAAATTTATTAGTGGCTCTCACATATGGCAACAATTTGGATCTATTATTAAAAAAAAAAAAAAAAAAAAAAAAAATCCTATTGTTGCCTTAACACAATCTATAAAAAAAATTAAAGAATATATCAAAATAGACACTAAAATCGATTAGAAGAAAAAAATAAGAAAAAGAAAATACTAAAACTTTTATTTAGGAACAAAAAAATCTCTTTGTTTTGGACTCAACATGTTTCAACATAGAACAACTTCCTACTTAGTGTTAGGGACATAGTCCTTAGAACCTTCAAGAGACAAGTTTCTAGAACCTTCTAGAAGCAAGTCTCTGAAACCTTCTAGAAGCTTCTTAGTTGGTAGCAGATGTTAGGGACATAGTCCTTAGAACCTTCTAGAGACAAGTTTCTAGAACCTTCTAGAAGCAAGTCTCTAGAACCTTCTAGAAGCTTCTTAGTTAGTAGAAGTTACTTGAGAAGCTTCCTAAATAGGAGTATATATTGGAATCAAGGCTGAAGAGTTCTTCAGTCCCGACAACACATCTCTTAGAGCTCTTGCTCACCTCTTTGGTGTTGATCTTGTATTCATCTGATTAATCTAGTTCTTGCTAATTCTTCTTGAACTTCTTGTTAGATCTCGAGTCTGTATTTTTGTGTCCGTGATAGTTTGTCGAGACTTCACTCACCTCAGATATCAGAGTTACTTTCTTCCTCGTTAGAGTGTGGATTACTCCTCTGCTTGAAAGTGTACTAGTATTTTAGAGGTTGCGGATTGCCCTCCTCTAAACTGATATTTCTTTTGTTACAATATTGGAATCTTATTCTTCTTAGAGAGAGTGGATTACCCCTTTTCTTGAAGCTCTTAAGGCATTTTAGAGGTTGCGGAGTACCCTCCTCTAAACCAATATTGTCTTCTTGTAGAATCATTTCTGTCCTTCTCTTAGAATGGCTGGAGGCCAAGACATTAGTATGACAAAAAATTCGGAGTCCAAGTTGGATGCTATCATGAATGCCCTCGCTACGTTATCACAAAGAACTATAGAGATTGAAGGAGTCGTGGCAAGGCTTCATAATGATGGAGCATCTGGGATGGCACAATCTAGGTTGCACCAGCCTCAAACTTCTGCACTTGGAGAAGTAACTTTGCCTCAGGTTCGACAAGCACCGCTGGTTCTACTATATAAAGAGCCCCGAGTTAGCCTTTCAGACAAGTTTGATGGTATGCATTCCAAGTTTCAAGGATTCGTCAATCAAATCAAGTTGATAATAGTTTTATTGCCCGAACGCTATTCAATGGAGGAGTCACGTGTTGGACTTGTTGGAACCTTACTTACAGGGCAAGCTCTATCATGGTTTGCTCCTTTGTTTGAAAAAGGATCGTCTATACTAAACAACTTTGAAACCTGTTTGGAGGCATTTGCGGAAGCATTTGGTGAACACGACAAGGTTCAATGGGCTACAACAAAGATCCGGTCACTTCGACAAGGGATGCGCTCTATATCAGTCTAAGCATCGAACTTCAGGCAATTAGCATGCAATATCAATTGGTACGAAGAAACGTTGATGAGTCAATTCTATTGGGATTTAAGGGATGATGTGAAGGATTTGCTGTTAACTCTTCCTAATCCACAAATGCTCAATGAAGCTATTAGCCAAGTTGTGAAGTGCAATAATCGCCTATTCCAACGCTGCCAAGACCAACGTTCAAAATAACATACGGTTCGCCACGCCCCAACTATGTTGACAAGCAGCGTGAATTCACATTCAGAGGTAGAATACATGCAAATTGATGTGGTATGTGTCAAATCCCTTATCTAGGAAGAAAAAAAGCGGTGTATGGAAGAAGGTCTATACTTGTATTGCGGTGAAGAAAGCAAAAAAGTTAGAAATTGCCCCAAGAACCAAAATCGATGTATTGTTGGGACTAGGGGCGCGTTTGTTCGAGAAAACAAGGATGCCCAGCTACATTAGGAACAGTGCGGTTGGACAGTGAAATATCGCAACAACAACCAGGTTCCTTTCTTTCCGCTCAACTTGCCCTTTGCTTTACAATCCCTTTGCTTATTGGCCCTCAAAAACTAAGAACCTTAGCATTATTAGATTCAGGAGCATCTGCTTGTTTTTTAGACGAAGAACTTACAAAGCGTCATAAGATCCCTTTAGTACAAAAATCCAAACCTGTTCACGTTGAGGTCATAAATGGGCGACCTTTATTGTATGGTAGTGTCATCCATGAATCAAAACCTATAGAAGTGGTGTTTAAGGGCCATAGTAGTCATATTATTTTTAATATTATTAGAACCCCGTCAAATCCTGTTATTCTTGGTCTTTCCTGGTTGGAAAAGCATAACCCATCCATAGATTGGAGGTTGCGGAAGATGACCTTTTCCACAAAACCATCCAAGAACAAGCCTAGTAGAAAACCCCAAATAGAGAAATCTTTATTCATTGGAACAAGAGCGTTTATAAGATCGTCCAAGAAAGGCACATCATTTGTCATTTATGCAGCTCCAACTACCGGGGAGAAGATCTCGACAACAACTATATCTGAGCAATATAAGGATTTTAAAGACATGTTTCAAAAGAAGAATGCCGACATGCTATCGAAACACTGACCATATGATTGCGCCATAGACTTACAGGAAGGAGCACAACCGCCTTTTGGCCCAATCTACAATCTATCGCAGATGGAGTTGGCGGAGTTGCGGAAGTACATCGACGAGAATTTAGCCAAGAACTTCATCCGTCATTCAAAATCGTCAACTGGAGCACCCATCTTATTTGTGAAGAAGAAAGATGGCTCGTTGTGGATGTGTGTAGACTATTGAGGCCTCAACAAGGTAACAAAGAAGAATCGTTATCCGTTATCCATGATTTTTTGGTCTCTTAGAACAACTTCGATGTGCAAGGATCTTAACAAAAATTGATCTAAGGGGAGCTTACAATCTTGTACGAATCAAGGAAGGAGATGAGTGGAAGATAGCGTTTCGTACAAGGTATGGCCATTTTGAGTATAATGTCATGCCCTTTGGTCTTACCAATGCTCTAGCAGTCTTTCAACATATGATGAATGACATTTTTCGAGAGCACCTTGATGATTTTGTTGTCATGTATTTGGATGGTATTTTGATATTTTCCAAAAACGAGGAAGAGCATGAAAAGCATGTTCGTTTGGTCTTAGAGAAACTACGTGAGTGAGGACTATGTGCCAAGTTGGAGAAGTGTTTATTTCACTAAATAGAGATGGAGTTTCTGGGATTCATTGCGACTACGGAAGGCTTGAAGATGGACCCTAAGAAGGTGGAAGCAATCGTGTCCTGGGAGGTTTCGAAGACGGTTAGAGACATACAATGCTTTCTTGATTTTGTCAACTTCTATTCCATCTTCATCAAGAATTACTCTCAAGTTGCTGCTCCTCTCACTCAGTTCACATGCAAGGATAAGCTGGAATACGGACCTCTAGCGGAGAAGGCGTTTCAAGACCTGAAGACTGCATTTACTACGGCTCCAATCTTGGTACATCCAGACTTTACAAAGGCCTTTTATTTAGAAACTCATGCTTCGGATTTTGCTTTGGGAGCTGTAATTTCATAAATGAAAGAAGACAAGAAACTCGATCCGATTGCATTCTATTCTCAAAAGTTCTCTATTGCTGAAATCAATTATGAAATCTACGATAAGGAACTTCTTGCTATAGTGGATTCTTTCCAAGAATGGCGTGACTTTCTTGAAGGAGCTGCACATCCAATGACCGTATACACGGATCATAAGAATTTGGAATATTTCATGTCGGCTCGAGTTCTAAATCGACGTCAAGCTAGGTGGAGTATGTTGCTATCTAGGTTCGATTTTGTTATCACTTATCGACCTGAAAAGCAACAAGGACTATCTAATGCCTTATCGAGGAGATCGTATCTTATACCAAAGGCTTGAGAAGCAGCGTTTGATCAACAATGTACGACATTGTTGAAGCTAGAGCAATTTCAGCTTTGCGCTACTATTGTGCCAAATGATGCTGACTTCCTGAATCAAGTATGTGCCGTGACCATTGAAGATTCAGTAGCCATTGATATTAAGTAGCGTGCCAATGACAATAAGTTCAAGGTGGAGGGAGATCTTTTATACTTTGAAGAGCGATTATATATCCCAAAAGGACCAGCACGACTCCAAGTTCTTCAATCTCACCACGATTTTCCAGTTGTGGGACATTTTGGATTCAAGAAGACCTTGGAGCTTATTTCTCGAGATTTTTGGTGGCTCCAAATGTGAAAGGATGTGAAAGATTTTGTCCTCTCTTGCGACATTTGTTCAAGATCCAAGAATCCTCGGCATTGCCCTTATGGACTTCTACAGCCATTGCCAATTCTACGTCGACAATGGTCTTCAATTTCCAAGGACTTCATCACGGACTTGCCATCATCGAACTCATTTGACAACATCTTTGTCGTGGTAGATCGGCTTACAAAGATGGTGCACTTTATCCCTTGCAAGAAGACATGGTCCAATGAAGTCACAAAAAGGCTCTTTCTCGATAATGTGTATTGATATCATGGACTACCAGATGATATCGTATTAGATCGAGGAACCCAGTTCGTATCAAAGTTTTGGAGATGTCTCTTTGAGATACTGAAGGTGGATATTAAGCTTTCTTTGGATTTTCATCTCAAACTCACGACCAAACGGAATGGGTGAACCAAGTCTTAGAACAATACTTATGATGCAGCATCAACTATCAGCAAGACGATTGGACCGCATATCTGTTGCTAGCCGAGTTTGCATATAACAACATTCTCCATGCGTCGACTCAATACACACCATTCTTTTCCAACTATGAATATCATCCGAAGCTTGATTTATTGAATCCGTCAACAAATAACAATCCAGCAACTGAAGGATTTGTGAAGCAACTATTAGAGCTTCAAACTATGTTGAAGCTTCAATTACGATCCGCTCAAGAATCCTATAAGGCGTCTGCAAATAGATTTTGGAATCAAGCACCTACTTTCAAAATTGGAGATAAAGCATGGCTTCTTTGACGAAATATCAAGACCAAGCGACCATGTGATAAGTTGGACTATCGAAGATTGGGACCATTTATCATCTAGAAGCAAATCAATCCAATGGCATACCGTCTGGAATTACCGGCTTCTATGAAGGTACATCCAATCTTTCATATTTCTCTGTTGAAGCCTTATCGAGAGTCGTCTTTTCCTGGAAGAGTGCAATGTCCGCCACTTAGTATTGAGATTGAGAACCACGAAGAATACGAGGTTGAAAAGGTGCTGGATTCACGGCAAAGGTGGGACAAGTTGGAATATCTTATTCATTGGTGTGACTACGACATTAATGAGCGAACATGGGAGCCAGCTGAAAATCTCGTCAATGCGCCACAAAAGATACAAGAGTTTCATCAAGAACATCGTCATAAACCTAAGTCGATTTGACGATAGCTTCCTTTTAAAGCTTGTTCACCCAAGAATATAAGAAAGGGGGAGAGCACCACCAAAATTCGTAGTTGATGTAGTTATTTTCTCCAAGATAAAGTAAGATTTTTTCAGTAGCCATAGTTTGGTCTTCTGATATAGATAGTCAAGAGATAGATACTATGTCAGTCAGATTATCTCAACCGACTAGCTCACGAAGGTGACCCTGAGATGAAGAACCGCCTACACCACAACGACGACGGAGGATACCGAGTAACCGATCATTGGTGATTGTATTTGAGTCCGAGCCTACTTACGATGGTCAGCCAGAAGGCATGTTTGTAGGACAATTTCACAATAAGGATATGAGAGTTCATGCTTGGTCAGAAGTCGAAGGCGTGGGCCACTACCATTAGCTTCAAGGGCCGATGAACCATTTATCTTGTGAACAACAATTGGAGTTCTTAGGAGATGCTAAACGGCAGATCTTCATTTTCTTGCATTAGTACTGATTAACAAGAACATTGCTTCTCAAAGACCTCGAAGCTAAAAGAGGGGGAACATAGTCTTTAGAACCTTCTAGAGACAAGTTTCTAGAACCTTCTAGAAGCAAGTCTCTAAAACCTTCTAGAAGCAAGTCTCTAGAACCTTCTAGAAACTTCCTAGTTGGTAGAAGTTGCTTGAGAAACTTCCTAAATAGGAGTATATATTGGAATCGAGGCTAAAGAGTTCTTCAATCTCGACAACACATCTCTTGGAGCTGTAGCTCACCTCTCTAGTGTTGTTCTTGTATTCATCTAATTAATTTAGTTCTTGCCGGTTCTTCTTGAACTTCTTGTTAGATCTCGAGCTTGTATTTCTGTGTCCGTGACAATTTCTATATCCATGACAGTCACTTACAATCATGCATAAAGTCAAATTTACATTTATAAAGCTTATTCATAAGATATTATCAAATTTAATTACTTTTATTTAATTCTATCTAACTCCTTTAATCTAGATAAATATGTATGTTTATGATAATAAATTATATTCTTAAATAAATATGATGTCTTATTTTAAAATAATACTTTGAATATAGCTACAAAATTTATAAACATTAGGTAGATCACTTGTTTATTTACATTATAAGTTATAATTTTTATTTTTAAAATATATAAATATAAACATAAATTTTAAAATAAAATGAAATAAAATAAAATTATAATTTATATTTTTGATAATCATCTTTATCATTCTTTCTACGTCTATATCTTATTCTATGTTTATATATATTTTTGTATAAATTAAAAAATCTTAAAAAATAACACTCTTGTATTATATAAAATTCCTTGATGAAGTATATGAATCCTTATTTTATTGTTAAAATTAAAGAATATTTATTATAATAGCCTATTTATTTGATTTAGATGAGCAAGTTCTTGATATTTTTCATGTGAATAATAAATATCTATAAACTAAATTTTACTTCAAACAATTTAGTATACAACCTCTATCTTGGTAAAGATTTTTTTTTTTCTAAAATTTTATTATTTTAATCTCATACAAAGAAGATCTCACCATAGTTCATGCCATAAGATACTCTTCAATTGATGTTGGATATAGATATAGGCCAAAATAATAAAGTTCCTATATTTTTCTTGCCTCATCATTTGATAAGAGTATAACTTGCATAATTCAAACCTAATACATTTTTTTGTGATGATTTAGTACTAAAAGAAAAAAAATATTATATATCAAAAATATAAGACATGCTATAAGTATAAGATTTTGGTATATAAAATAAAAGTTATCAAATTATCTTCATTTAGATTCCAATCATTTTTAAAGACTATATTATTAAAGTCTTATTTTTTGGCTCTAAGTCTACTACTAAATAGCTACTATTAAATTCAATGGATGAAAGATCTTGTGATATAACACACATACATATATATATATATATATATATATATATATACATATATATATATATACACACACACACACATATATATATATATATATCATTATATATTATTATATTATTATATAAAATAGATCAAATTGTATTAAAAGAAGAAATGTCAAAGCTAAGTATTTCCTTTGTAGCCATGTCTATGCACATAATTGCATTTGTAATGGCTTTTAAACTATATAAGAATACTCTTTGTATAGAATTTTTATAATCTTGTTCTAAGAAATTTTAGTATTTATGAGAAGACAAAATAAGATCTATCATTAATAAAAAAAAATTACATGTGCTTCTATACTCATCATGTATTATTAATCTATTCATGCTAATTGATTTGTGGATGTAATTTCTATGCTAGATTGCATTATATTTCAGTTTGTACTTTAATGTATTAATGACTACCTTTATTCTATTTTAAGATATTTTACATTTCTATCTTGAATATTTTTATTTGATTGGTGGAATATGTAATGTAGTTAACAAATTTAAAGGTTGGTTTTAATATCTTCTATAGTAGAAAGAGTTAATGCAATAGATTTAAACAAAAAGAATAAGCAACAATCTCACAAGGCACTTATAAGTATTGTGAACTAATACCTTATAGATGAAGGCCACTACTATTTGTAGAAATAAAAAATAAAAATAAATAAATAAATAAATGTTTAGAAGCTTTGCTTATTGGAAGTATCTTCAAGTCCATCTAATTTCTTAATTTGATTTTAGTGGTAGAAATAGCTAATACAAAAGGAAAATCAAGCTTCATCAAGGCCAATATAATATCCTCCCTAGTTGATACTAAAAGCTCAAAAGTTGAAGAAACTATTCTTGTGATTTTTTATAACATAGAATTATTATTAATAAAAAGCTTATTATCTAAAGGAAACTTGTTTTTTTTATATGTGTTAGAGAATTAGGTTTTTCCAAAGTTTGAAGTCTATTTTCTTTCTTTCTTCCAAATGATACTGAAGTATTTGCATTTTTTCTGTAATTCCTTTTTGCCACCTATTTAGATCCATTAAGAGACAAAATATTTACAAATCTCACAAAGTTTAATATGGTTTGTATGCCATGTTTGTATTTTGGCTATTGATTATGTTTTTATTTGTATTGATATTTTGACCCCTCTTTGTATGTTATTAATATCTCTTGTATCTTTTGTTTGTTTATTCTTAATTATTTGCAATAAGATACAATCTTTAATCTTGTAATTTGTTTTAGAAGTTGGAATTGAATATCTCAAAAAGAAGTTTATGTATCTTTTGAGTGGACAATAAAGGATTTTGTGTTATTATTACAGTTGGTGAGTAGGATCCATAGATTTTGTGTTATTATTACAGTTGGTGAGTAGGATCCATAGATTTTGTGTTATTATTACAGTTGTCTATAGATATATGCATATATGTACACTTCTTTTTGTCTCTTTTTTGAAAAATTAATTCAAAATTAATACTTATGCCTGTCAATGTATATGCACTAAATGATGAATGTTTCTTTGGAGGTGACACTAGTTTTTCTAAACAAAATAGATGGCAAAACCGAGCAAAATAAATAGATAAAAATATTTCATCAAATCTCTATCCATTTCTCCCAGATTCTGGTACTCGAACAATGGACAAGATGAGACCAAAAGAGAATCACAATTGACTGGAAAAAAATGGTCCATTTCAGCCAGGCATTGTCTTCATTCAAACCCACATTGGTTAGCTTTTTCTACTAACCTTTTTTCTTTCTTTGTTTTGTTTTGCCCACAAAAAGCTACTCTGAATATGCCTCAAGATCTAAGCAAGAAAAAAAAATCAGTATGTTTAGTATTCTTTTCTATTTCAAATGATGTCGATTCACCCTTCATTGCGATTCCAAAACTGCCACTCTTTGTAAGCGAAGCATTGCAAAATTTGCCCATTGGTCACCCTAGTTTCCGTGGAGAGGGCAGGAATCTCCGCTATTCACAGGTAAAATATTCCCAACATTCATGTGTGCCCACATGTGTGTATTCAAGGACACATGCACAGAGTACAAGAGCCAGAATATTGAATATAGAAAACTTTCTTATTCCAAATTAGTAAGAAGATTGAAATTGTAGTGCATACAGAATGCGACAACGATAATATCACAAATCATCCAGAGCCTGAACAATGACCATCAATTCAACTATAATAAGCTCAACGCATTAGTCGACAAAAAAAAACATGGCAATGAACTTAAAGTAAGATGCATGAAATTGTTGCAAACGATGCGAAGATATGGTGGGCTCTCTCCCAGAACAAAAATTAGTGGAAAAAAACAGCAAAAATATAAATCCAAACGGTATTCTTAACGCAAATCACCACCGATTCTCAGCGATTCGTTAGCAACCTGATGAAGCAACTAGTTTCGGTTCATGCTCTGTCGAGATCCGAGAAGGCGGATGACCTGTGATCCGGAGCCTCTGCTGATGCATAATTCTGTAAACACAGAGAAGTTCCGTACTACGAAGCCTGTGAGATGTTGAGACATGAGTGCATAAAACAAGTATCTCTTCTATACAAAACTTTGGGAGCTACTACAACAATACACCGAAGAGATCATCGAGGTACGCACATGGTCGATAAGTTATTTGAGTTTTCTATGAACTATAAGTAAGGCTCATGATGTAGGTAAACAGCATGACAGCTCTGAAATGCCGACGACCAAGGAGCAACATGAAACCCATCAATTGCTGGAGTGAAAACTGAAATATTACAGCTTCTGGAAACCTACCCAACTCCGTGCAAACATTTTAGTTTGCCTACATTCAGTCTAAGTAATATAAATCAAACCAATTCGGCTTCTGTGGATCATCCTCACCTCTTAGGAGGGCGTTTTCTCTCAAAGTGGAGTATCAAAATTCAGCTGCATGTCCATTATAGCCGTCATCTTCACGTCGCAGTATGGAACAATTAGCTTGAGTCTCGTTTAATTCTCATCACACGTCCTTTTTTCAGAATCCAGCTGGAAATTTGCGCAAAGGAAGAAGCTCTAATGCTCTCTAGAGCACGCCGCTGAGCTGAGAAGAAATGCTCTCCACAAGGGTGTTGTTGGGTCCCGAAAGTCGTCTCCTCCGAAGACGCTCGGCAATGATGAAGGAAAGCTCCAGCGCCTGGGATGCGTTCAGACGAGGATCGCAGTGTGTGTGGTAACGCGAGCTTAGATCTTCGAATGTCAAGTTATTGCCTCCACCGACACATTCTGTTACGTTCTGGCCCGTCATTTCAAGGTGAATACCTCCGGCGTGAGTGCCCTCCTGCTCGTGGACGTCGAAGAAGGCCTTCACCTCCTCCAAGATGGCGTCGAATGGGCGAGTTTTGAGACCTGAAGGAGCCTTAATGGTGTTGCCGTGCATGGGGTCATTTACCCAAGTGACGATGCTTCCAGCCTGACGAACTGCACGCACCAGAGCGGGGAACTTCTCCCTGAGCTTGGAAGCGCCCATGCGCACGACCACAGTGAGCCTGCCGGGCTTGTTCTCTGGGTTGAGAATGTTGCACAAAGTAACCAAGTCTTCAGGTTTCATCTTGTCACTTATCTTGACTCCCAAGGGGTTAGCAACGCCACGGAGAAATTCAATGTGAGCGCCGTCAAGCTGGCGAGTGCGCTCACCGATCCAGAGCATGTGCGCGGAGCAGTCGTACCATAAGCCCGTGGTGGAGTCCTCCCGGGTGAGAGCTTGCTCGTAAGGGAGCAGGAGGCACTCATGAGAGGTCCAGAATTGGGTGGAGGTCATCACAGGATGGTCAAGGGTGAGTCCACAAGCGGTCATGAAACCCAAGGCCTCGTCAACTCTGTGAGCAAGCTCCCGGTATTTGTCGCCTTGCTCACTGTTCGCTGCGAAGTCTAAGTTCCATTGCGCAGTTCGCTGCATTGCGGCAAACCCTCCCGTAGCAAAAGCACGCAATAAGTTCAGGGTTGCGGCTGCCTGGCTGTAGGCTCGCACCATGCGCGACGGGTCCGGGACGCGAGCCTCCAATGTTGGCAGATCCGCGTTGATGTTGTCGCCTCGGTAACTGGGAAGCTCCAGACCGTTAACAGTTTCCGTATCTGCCGATCTCGGCTTGGCGAACTGACCCGCCATTCTTCCGACCTTGACAACAGGCATTTGACCTCCGAACATGAGCACCACGCTCATCTGCAGAAGCACCCGGAATGTGTCCCTGATGTTGTTAGCATTGAACTCTTTGAAGCTCTCTGCGCAATCTCCGCCTTGAAGCAGGAAGGCCTTGCCAAGGGCTGCTTCCCCAAGGCGCTCTTCCAAGCTTCGTGCCTCTCCAGCAAACACGAGAGGAGGAAAGGCGCCAAGGACCTTTTCTGTCTCAGCAAGCTTCTCAGCATCTGGGTAGTTTGGCTGCTGCAGCGCAACTTTGTTTCTCCAGCTGTTAGGGGACCAATCCTTCGTGGTGCCTGGCAAATAATCTGTAAAAAAGGCGATCCTCAAGTAAGAATCGAATATTCCGTCAGGCATGCTACTGAAAAAGATGTGTATAGACAATTGCTACAGAGTACCTTGCAGAAATCGTTATTAGAAAACCTCAAAATGTTTACCCTTGTTTAAATTCGTTTTCGGGTATTCCACGGTTTCGACACCCTTTGCACCTCCATTTGCGAGTGTAGCATTGATTTGCACCCGGCGACTCACGCTCGTGCTTCGGTTGATACCACTGGGATTTGCAGACAGGATCTCTACCCGAGGGGTGACGAGGACCCGGCTGACGAGAGCCATGGTGTTGCCAAAGAAGGGAAAAAGAAAATCTGCTACAAAGCTTTACTGCCTGCGCAATCACAACTGAAAAGTCGTCAGGACAGCACCAAATCCAAACTTCCATTGCAACATGGACATGTAAGTAACGAGGACCTAACCGCCATATCTAAATTCGTAATTTTTGAAGACTGGTATTTAAGTGCGAAGTTCCATACTGACAACGAACGCAACCAGAAAAACAGAAATTCAAAGACAATGTGATTACATGCGAAGAATCTTGACAAGACAATAAATTGAGATTGAAGAGAGTAAACTGAGGGATAAACTTTACAAGAAGAGAAACAACATCAGCTAGAACACTGCTTGGACACTATGTTTGAACATTGAACAGAACAGAATGGACTCATGTGAGCCGGTGTAGAGCGAAGAGTCAATCCAGTACCGCAAAATCTTCTCAAAACTTAGCAATGTTCTCTAGTCACTGCGATCGCAAAATTATTTCTCTGCACTAATCCACAAAGAGAGAGGGCAAAATTAAGGGACGCCTCTCGCAACGTGCAACGCAGACACCAAAACCACCCCCCCCCCCTAACAAATCCTTCCCTCACCACTATCTCCTCCTCCTGTCGCTACTCAAAACGTCCTGCAACCGCAACGAACAGTACGGATCACTTCCAAGTCGTCCAATGGTGGCGGCGCCGCATCTCTCCCCGCAACACACGCGCTTTGCGAACAAAGAGACCATGAAACCACGAGGAGAGATTTTCTAATATCCACCTCACTTCACCCCTGCTACACAACAAAAACGCAGCGAATTCGGCCGCGAAACCACGACCCACCTCCCTTAAACCCTTACACTCCTAAACCCCTAAACCCAATTAGCACACCCCCATAAAGTAACCATAATATCTACCTCTAGAGCAAAGAAACCCACCAGCTTGCTACAAAACGGGACTCACTTTCGAGCAATGTGTGCGAAAATCTAGGCAAGCTGGGGCACTGCACCACACAAGAGATGTCTGACTGCGTCATTCTGTTATTCACGTGTGTTGCCTTCTCGTCTAGGTGAAATCCTAACCCTAAATCTACGTTCTCTACACTCCACTGCATAATTGCATGGTATCATTGTGTTGTTTGTGTTTATATGTCAAATTGTAATCTCATATTTTGTACAACCACATTATATCTCATTTGCGTAAGTTAGATGAGGCAGATGTGAATTAGGAGGTCTTTTTACACAGGAGACAAAGTGAGAGGGACATAATTTTTAAATTCTTTAATTGGTTGAAAATAAAGAAGTGTCAACATAGTAGGTTTAGTACTTAGAAAAATTTGACTAAAGGCCTTCAAAGAAAAAGATGGAATGGAATCACAAGATTTAAAGTTGTGGCGTCTTACATTGTATCCTAAGTATTAAAAATTAAAATAAATTAAAATTAAAAAATCATATGCTCTAATAAAAACTAGACACAAATTGAAATGAAATGTAATCAAGTCAGATATGATTGGGTTGCAATGTGGCAAAGAATGGAGTCTATAATCAAAGAAAAAATAAATTATGACTGAAAGCAATCTAATATAGAAGGTAAATTGTAATTAAATGCTAGTAGCAAAAACAATTTTAAAAAACCAAGAATAAACAATAATCATGATTTAAATTAGATAAAAGTAAGAAACAAGCACATTAAGAAGAAATTAATAACAAAAAACAAGCGCCATGTGAAGAAGTTGAAGATGATTAAAAATTATGATTAGACACACCATGGATAAATCAATATAATATATTGAGAGGAGGTTGAGGGAATAAAATAAATATAATAAGAAACAATTGATGGCAAAAAATTTCAAAATGAAGAGAATAAGTTGAAGGCAAATACTAAACATAACTACAAGAAGTTCTAAACAAACAAAAAGCAATTTTAGAAGAAGTTAAGAATGAACAATAAGTACAATTACAAGAGGTTAAGGATAAACATTAAAGAGAGAAAAAAATAAATAAAAAATGAATAATTAAAGAAGGAATAGGAAAAAAAAATTAAAACAATAGGTAAACAAAAAATTAAAAAACTAACATTTTAAATCTAAAAATGCTAATAATCTAACAATTAGCAATAAAAATAATGTGTAGAAGCTTAAAATAACAACAACAAATGAAAATAGGAGAAATTATTGATAAGGCCTAAAATGATATATAAGTGAGTACATCAAAAAAGAATTAGAATGTAAATTACTTTAAATTAGTGTAAGAAAAGTTACAATAATGTGGAAAAAATAGCAAGCATAAATCAAATCAGTATGATAAAATAAAAATTTAATAAAGCCCAAATAGAATTAGATTTTAGAAAAATAATTAAGGATTAAAGTTATGAAAATTTTAAAAATTAAAACCTAAAAGATTGAAATAAAAAAGAGTAACCAAGATCCAAAAGATGCAAATATTAGTAATTATAATACTAAGAAAAAAAGTAAGAATAAAAAAAAATTAAAAAAAGAAGAAATAACTAAAGGGCATATAAACATGTAAACCATAAGAAGACCAAATTAATAAAATAATCAAAGAAGTACACCAAGTTGAAGTAAAAAATATAAGTGTTATAGTATTTTTATTGACTGGATTTTAGATATGGTTTTGGCTACATTTATTAACTATATTGTATCCTTTTTTCACACAAGCAAGCCGTGGTTTTTATTAGATTTTATAGTGACAATTTTTCATTATCATTTGTTCTTCTACACTTTTAAGAATTTCTTATCTACCAATTTTTTTAAATTGACAACTTCCTTGTGCACTTCATATGAATAGTTTTTTATGATAAACTTATTTTTTATTATTCATTATTTTTGTACTTATATCTAATTCTTGAAATTTAGATATATTTTTTTACATATAGAATTTTTTAGTTTAAAATTTAAACAATGTTAATAAATACTTTAAAAAAGATTTTGAAAAAATTAAATAGTGTTGTGGGCTTGAAATGTAAACAATTTCTTTAAAAGTAACTAAATCCAAATATAAAATATTATAAATTTTTAAATTATTAATTTTAATAAATAAGCAATCAAATAAAATTTGGTTATTTATTATTAAGTATTTTAAGAATATTATTATCCAAATTATAATTCAATTTTTAAAATTACTCTTGATTTCAAATATATATATATATATATATATATATATACCTATGTGTTTTTATAAAAAAAATTAAATAGATATTGACCATCATTCGAATCATCAATAAAAGAATAAAATGATTAATGAAGATTACGTAATACTGAATAATAATATTTTTATTTTTAAATTAAAAAATTTAAACTTTAAATTCTATGTTTTTAAGAATATTTATCATGTTTATGTTATTAATAATATTTATTTATATCTTTTTCAAAGAGAAGATATAATATCATATATATGATTTCCTAAAATACTTTCATATCTTTTAAAAAATAAATATAATCTATTCATAACTTATAATTCAGTTAATATTTATATTACAAGTTAGTATTGGAAGATTAGCTAATAATTCTTTGTAAAAGACTTGAATTAGTTTGTAAAAGACTTGAATCTAGCTTAAATTGTTTTTTTTAAAGAATAATTTTAAAAATTAATCATTAGATAACTGAAAATGTTAAACAACAAAATTATTTTAAGATAGTAGTTGTTTTGTATTATTTACAATTTCTACATAAAAACACTCATTCATAAAAGATCTTCACATCTGATACGTCCTAAATTTGTTAGATTGGAAAAAACTGAATTAAATTTTCTTTAAAATCTAATTTAACAATTTTACTATTTTATTATCTTACTTTTTTCATTTCTTCTTGTAAATATTGACTTTAACCTAAAGCACAATGAATTTAACCTATAGCACAATGAATTTTAAATGTTAATATAACATTCAAGTCTTTAGATAAAAAAGTAGAAAAATTAAAATGCATAATTATTCATTTTTTCATGTTTAATCGAAAAATTATTGCATTGAATTTTGATTTTTATTATTATTATTTTTAAATGGTATTAACAAAACAATATCTAAACTTGTATGCTCTAAAACACAACAAGATCAAAAGATTCAAAAGAATCATAGTTTATTTCTACTTCAAAACGTATAGTACATGTAAATATATATTCTGGTGATGTTTTGTTATTATTATTATTATTATTATTATTATTATGTAGATACAAAAGTTACAAATGAATTTCAATTTCCTATCAAAATTTATGGCATAAGTAGTTCACAATAAAATGCATGGTCTATTTTTAAAATATTAAAAAATAATATGTATTATTTTCTGAAAATAATTAATGTAAAATATTTTTATAATTCATTATGTGTCATAATATGGACTGTAAAATAAGATTTTAATTTTATTAAAAGCTTTAACATAGATATGTATCTATTTACATTTAAAAATGTATTATATCTATTTATGGTTTTCTACATATATAAGTTATTTTTGTTAATGATATACTTTTAACAGAACATTCTAAAAGTATATCGATCTTCAAATAGTTGTACAGAAAACTTTGGATTAACTATTTCCTACGTAACCAAAGTAAAAAATAAACTATGGTAGAAATAAATTGATCACTATTTCTTAATTTTTCATCTCATCCTAATTTATTTCAACATGAAAAATAGTTTCACTTTTGAATTTCGGTGTGTTAATATTTTCAAGGAAATATCATTTTTTGATCATTTTTGTGCACAAACTAGTTCTTTGAAGAGTTTATAACATGAGGTTATATTACTACATTCCAAATATCATGTCTACAGTCTTATTGTTTCTACTAAAATTTATTTATTTTTAAGTGTAATGTAACTGTAATATTTCTTATTTACTACTTTATAATTTTTATTTTGTGATATGTCTGAGGAAAATAAAATCGGTTATTTGACCTTTTGCTACAGATTTCCACAACTCAAAATTCTGAATTCTTTAAAATACACTGTAAAGTTTTAAAAAGTCATACAATAAAATTTGATTTAAAAAAAAATAAAAATAAAAATAAAAATAGAAAGAAAGAAAGAAAGAAAGAAAGAAAGACAGTTTACTCTCTACAAGACTTAGATTTTTTAATACCAAATTATTACCAATATTTATCTGCTCATTATATTACTATGTGTATTTGTAGAAATTAAATTATATAATTTTTAATATGTGTTTGTATGTATTTAATCAGCATACTTCACAACAATCTAAACAAATTTTAATTTTTAAGTTTAAAATTCTCTTTTTAGGATAATTAAAAAAAATTAATTGCAAAGATAAAAACAAAAAAATAATTAAATTAACTCAATGATTCAAAAAAATAAAAATAAAATCATAAACTTAATTAATTCAAAAAATACAAGTTTTTATAACATATATTTTTAAAGTTATTATCTTATAAAATAAAATGTAGAATAGTTATATTAAAATAACATAATTAATATATATATATATATATATATATATATATATAAAAAGATATTATAACCAAGACTTGACTATATCTAATATAACACGTTTTTCACATTTATAAATTCCATGTAAAAAAATGAAGAAAATTAATTAATAATATTTTAATTTCTTTTTCTATTATTTTTAGTATATTTTATTTAAACCAATAGAATGATAAGAATGAGTGTGTATTTTTTATGAATATGTGTTTAGATACAAATGGTATCAGAAATTTTAAGATTATAGTACATAAAATGTACATTACAATTATATGTGTATATATATATATAAACTTTTAAAAAGTATTCTATGCTTAAATTTTGATTCTAAAAAAAAAAAAAATATAATATTTTTTACTATCTAACTAAATTTGTTAATGAAATAAAATAAAATAAGAATTTTAATTATTTGAAAACTAATGAAATTGGAGTTGATTAATTTTATTTTAATTTTGTAGCATTATTCAAACATCTTTACACAAATGTAATTGTTTTCCATTCTTTTCTACTAAAATGTCTTGGGAACCATAAGAGCTTTAATAATCTTAACCATAAAGTTAATTATATGATTTTTTTTCAAAATTATATATTTTTAGTTCTTACATAGCTCTTGAACTACATTTAGAAATTTATAAAAATAAGATTTACAAAAAGTATTTAAATAAAAACGTGTCGTTTTTTTATCACATATATTTGAACATGATTAGTTTTAAATATAAAGTTCACACATAAAATCAATCAAATCTGGTTAGAATCTATAAGTATTTTATGATATCTCTTAATAATACGTGCGTGTGTATATATGTAATTGTTTTCATATCATATCTTGATGTTACATTTAATATTTAAGATTTTGAATCTTTTACACTATATTTCCAAACAATCATATATTTATATTGCTAAGTTTCAACATAAAACCACTTCACATAGTAAATAAATAAGTTTTATGTGATTATTGAAAATAATTTATTGAATATTTTTTATAATATTAAAATCCAATTTTTTTTTTTTTATTTTATTATTTTATATTTTTGTAATTCTCAACAATTTTTTTTTTCTAAAGCTATTTCATTATATATATATATATATATTTCCAATCATTTTATTTTAGATAATTTATTTTTTTCATATTTTTTAAAGCTAAATCTAATAAATTTCACCTTAAGACATTAATAGTACAAACATTATTTATATTATAAAAATTAAGATGGCAAACATATTTATAATGTTATCATAGATATTTTATTGATTAAGTAATATACAAACTTTACATTACCATTGTCCTATACCAACCTAACTTTATTAAAAATCATATAAGAAATGAACCTTGTGCATTGTAATAAATATATAGTTACATTTATTAAGTGAAGGTGGAAAGAATGTCATAGATTTCATTCATTACATCAATTATTGTGAGTGAAATGTGTCTTACATATCCAATAGAACTTAATAAAGCTCTTTTTGCCAATCATCACAATCTACTTTACACTATAAATAATGGTACCTTACATTGAAATTCACTGATTGGCTAAAGTTTTCAGCATGTCCTTGAAATTTGTTAAATGGATGAATTTTTGAGCAAGGGGAGCAGTTACTGATCAATAAAAATTAGAGAATCAAAACAATTCTGCTAAAGTTGTTTACAAAATTCCAGAAAGGGAGTTTTATTCTGGAATGCATATTTGATTTTGAATGTGCATTAACAAGTTTGCAATATTTCATTTTTTATTCTGAATTCTATTTGACCTGGAATGACAAACGAAATCTCTTCAATAATTAGGATTAAAAAAATTAAACATTTACCAATTTTACTGTTGCTATACGAAAAAATATATTTTGATGTTATTTCATTATGATACCAACAGTTTAATGTTGACCAATATTGAGCAATATTCATATATCAATTGCTCATGCAATATATCAAAATTTGTTGAACATTATATATATATATATATATATATATATAATTCAATCATCCAGCTTGCTATTTGATTGCTTTCATTATTTATTTATAGAATTTTACTATATAATTTTTTTTGCCATTTTTGCATGTATAATTTTCTTTTATTATTAAAAAAAAATTCTATTCATATTTGATATTAAAAACACATTGATGTTATTAGTCTTATTACAGTCATGTATGTAACCAAACCTTGTGTGAAGAATAACCCAAGTATATATTACACAAATGTGCCTAAAACTTTGTCAAGTTATTTTATATGATAGATATGTGAAGTTTACCTCAATGCCAACACATCTTGTACTCATTGCCACTTGCACATCCAACAAATTAAAAATAACAATGACAAATTCCACATAGAAAAATCAAACAACAAAATTCTTTATAAAAGAAAAACAAAAAACAAAAAACAAAAAAGTGCACAGAAAGTAAGGAAATAACGGCAAGGACGCAAAAGAGAGAAGTAACGGAAGTCTATTTTTCAGTTGCATAGAAAGATCCACCAAAATGTCGAGAAACCAAAATATATGGCCACAAGTATCTGCCACATATCCATCTCCAGCCTATGGTGTGGCCAGGGAAGCCCTGCCCACGCTGGCATATGGCACCCATCACCGACCCCTTCGGTTTGGAGGCACAAGGAAGAAGCTTCTCGAAGGATCTCCTACACAAACGGCTTCCTCCTCCAGACATATTTATCATTCATTCTCGTATCAGCACGTTTATTCATCCAACAGAACAGATAGTAATGCATGGCTCCTTTGGTGGGGCAACTTTGGATGCGCAATCTCCTTTGCGAAGGAGCATGGCCTGGGTGCCATGGGACGGGAATAGAATATCCCCCATTTGGGGTGGTCGGTTTTAGGCCCTCCTTGGGGATTGGACGTCAGCCCCTCCCTCTCCCCTCCACCTCAACCTCCACCTCAACCTCCACCTCAGCTTTTCAGGGATGGCCTATGTGGTCCCCACCACTTGGCCCGGTCCAGCTGGCCCGACCATCTGCCACCGTCAATTCCCGCCCTGGTCACTGTTCCCGTCTGCCCCTCCTCTTGGGCAGCACGTTTAGGGTTAAGGGTACCTTCTCTGCACCTTCTTCACTCCTTCGTATTACTTTCTTTTTTCCTCAGTGGTGGAGATGCTTCTTGTGTCTTTCGTTTTATTGGAAGTCCTTTTTAACATCCTTATTATTATTATTTCAAATTTCGGTGTTTGAATGTAGTTGGAGGGTTTGTGAACTTCTTAAACACCTTGTTTAGGACCATAATGTTTTGTATTATAGCATATGAATCAAACATGATATTTTTTAAAAAATACAAACAAATAAATAAACAAATGGAAGCACAAATTAGTGTTTCCTCAAATCTATGTGAAGAAGAAAAAATAACAACTTTTTTTTTCTAAATATTGAAAAATATACACATCATATCCGAGAGTCTTTTTTGGGTTTTTACAAATCAAAGTCCAAAGTTATGAGATTGTCGGCAATAAAGATAAGAAAAAAGAAGAAGTATTATCTAATCATAACGTTTAAAACATTTAATTGATTTCTATGAGAAACCACTATTTCAGTAATCGTTTTCAATAATTAATTATTTTTTTTACCATATAAATATCCCACATTTTCCAAGACAAATTTTAAAAAGTACCAAAGTAAAAGGTTCCCTCGCACTCGAAGTGCAAAGCGAAAGCTATATTCCACGCGCAGAATGTCCTCGTCTTTGGAGTTTTCCGCCTCATTCCCTGCAAGGGCATTACGAGATGGAATGGTCCCACAGTCGACACCATTATGGGAACGCGGTGAAAGGGGTAACCGTGAGAGTAACCCAAAGGCGTGCATGACATCAGCAACCGTGGCCGCTCCGCGCGACGCGTCGTCCTCGCGGTGAATAATTCTCGATTCTGGAGAAGAAGAAGAAGAAGAAAATAAAAAGAATACTTCAAATCTGGGTTTGAATACTCATTTCCTGCCCGAAATGGCTGATCGAGCTTCCCAATCTGCAAAAATTACAAAACGTTACGAAGACAAACTATCCGGAAACAGGCAACGCCGTTGACAGGCGTCTTCTTCTTCTTCTTCTTCATCCTCGGCAGCAATTCTAATCCATTCAGAATCTCCTTCTCGTGTATTTGGTCGATTCCACAACGAGTTTATCTGCAGATTCATGATTTCCTACTGTGGTAGTTGTGGAGAGTAAACGACGGAGACAGTTTGAGGGAAAGGCAAAGGCATGGATCCGGGAGGTTGGGTTGTCGAAAGTGACTCAGGTAGCTGGGGATCCCTGACCGTCGAAACCTTGCGCAACGTCGATGCAGCTCGTGTGATTGATGACTGCCTCGCTGACTCTGACTCAGCTTTCAAATTTGGGTTTTGGTTGGAAGCCTGGTTTGGGAAATCGGGGGAGGGAGGAATTCGTTTGCAACCACAGGAGCCACCCTACTCCTCTGCCCACCACGAAATGGAAGAATCCCCCCCCTCTCTCTCGCCTTTCGAGTTCTGGTGAATGCTTCCAGAGGGGCTTTGATTCGTCGTCGAATTTCTTCACTACGAAGGGCCATCATTACCAACCAGTACGCCGCCCCCTCTCCCGGCCAATCGCCTACAACTTTCCTAGATGCTGCCTCCCCTACCTCACCCGGATATTTCTTTACTACTTGATTTCCAGCAGCAGTCGTGATCTCGGAGCAGTCGCTTCATTGATCGAATTCCTCCAATGCAACGTGCTGGAATGGTAATGTAGGAGAGGTTTGGATTTGTACGTCCAACTGCGACGTTTCGAGTGGAGGGAGCAGTAGTTGGAGTTTAATTAGTGCTTGGTTGCTTGGAGAATTAGCCCTTCTCGCGAGATGGCGGCTACGATGGCGTGCGTGTCCACTAGCTGCTGCTCCATTACGAGTTCTCGGGACAGTTATGGACGCCAAGGGCAGCAGCAGCAGCAGGGAGGCCAGGGTGCGGCCCCAGCTTCGCCTCCATTTCGGTCTGGCTTTTCCGGGGAGAAACTTGCAGCGTCACTGAAAGCTCAGGCGTGGTTGCCAGTTGCTCCCCTCAAGCAGCGGAAAGATTCCAAGGGCCCTCTCTCGGTCTCGTCCGTCTTGATGGAGCCCCGACCTCTTGAAGACACCATTGTAAGTATTGTCTTAATACGCTGATTTCTGCATACATTCGAGCTTGTTCGGCCTCCGACATGAGATTACGCGGAGCTTTTGCTGAAGATCGAATTATGTTTTTTTTTATATATTTTTTTTATCAACTACCATCTTTGTCGCCCACTAGAATGTTGTCCATCGGCGTGTAGTGCCCCTAACCGTAGTCTAATAGTTGATCACTTCTGTCTTTGGAGGGGTTGCATTTTCGCTCAACGCCCCTGCTCAAGTCCAGTTCCCATCTGTCAATGTTAGCACTCCAATGTTTTCGTTAGTGTGGTGCCATTGCTTGTGTGATTGTACCACGAAACAAGCGGTGATGGATTGGTGTCAGTCTTTCCTTCGTGTTCAAGTTTAATTGGGAATGTATGAAATCAGAATGGCGATTGCCATTCTACAATTCTTGGTCGGGGCAGAGGTAGACTTCAGGCGTTCAGATACTGAAATGGGTTGTGTGCGTGGCTTCCAGGTTAACACTGGGGAGGCCACGCGAGTTGATCCGAGAACAGTTCTTTCAATTATCCTCGGAGGTGGTGCGGGAACGCGCCTGTATCCCCTCACTAAGAGACGCGCTAAGCCCGCCGTAAGCTTCTCCCTCATTCAAGAGTCTGTGTTGGCAGTGCACTATTCTAAGCCCCTACGATTAATAATATGTTTGTTGTTATCAGAATCAAAACGAATGAAATCCTGTGTTAATTATACCATCAAACGTGCAACATAATTGTTCTCCAGTACTGGTGTGAATGCCAGTTGGGTGAGTCCTATGCGTCTCTGTATTGCAGGTGCCTATCGGAGGTGCGTACCGATTGATCGATGTACCCATGAGCAATTGCATCAACAGTGGCATTAACAAAGTCTTTATCCTTACTCAATTCAATTCCACTTCTCTCAACCGTCATCTCGCACGCACCTACAACTTCGGCAAGATTAATTTTGGAGACGGATTTGTAGAGGTCTTGGCAGCTACCCAGACTCCAGGTGATAAGGGAGCTGAGTGGTTTCAAGGGACAGCTGACGCCGTTCGGCAGTACTTGTGGTTGCTTGAGGTATCACCCAGCATTTTAATCTTAATCTAGTTTCAAAACGTTCACTTCATGCACTTGGAAAGCCTGAATTTATCGCTTGTACGTATCTTACAGGCTCGTCTGTTGAATGTTTCAGGATGCCAAGAATAAGGTTGTGGAAGACGTAGTAATTTTATCCGGAGACCATTTGTACCGTATGGACTACATGGACTTTGTTCAGGTAAATCCTCAGTCCCGTGTTCAATTTTGTTGTCATTGAACTCATAGCTACAAATAACTCTGGTTGTTCACCGCTAGTCATCTGAATTTGTACTCAAGTTTTTTCAAATGAAGATCTCAAGAGGCGTGTGATTTGGTAGCAAGGTTCCTCACAGTGTCTTGTTTTACGCATTTGACAGAAGCACAGGGACAGTGGTGCTGATATCACAATCTCTTGCGTGCCAATGGACGACAGGTATACTTAACATTCCTGGTTTGGAGTTACAACGGTTTCTGTATAAGTTTTGTTGGCGAAAGTACCTGCCTTGAGTATGTAATAACACGCTGGGCTTCTGGATTAAAATTAGCGTGTTTACTCACTCTGTCCTGTTTTTCTCGCGTGTAAATGTAAAGCTCTCCTTCACGATTCCCAATTTTTTTCTCAAGTGAACCCGTGAGAGATTACTACCACAGTTAGTATTCAGGGTATGACGTTTCCATTTCGTATTAGGATCTGAAAACTTAATTCAATTAATTTGTGACTTGACAACTCATTACTGAATTTCTTTGTTAACTATCTGCATTGCAGTCGTGCTTCAGACTACGGGCTGATGAAGATTGATGATGAAGGACGAGTTCTGTATTTTAGTGAGAAGCCAAAGGGTAACGATCTGAAGAACATGGTGAGTCTTTATCCGACTAGCACCACCTCACAAATCTATCTATTCAAGTTTTTCTTTTCATGTTGTTTCGCAGCCTTCAAAATCAGTAAGTTATAGTGTATGAGCCATCTTATTCTTGAGATGCCTAAGTTTAGTAACCAGAGAGTTGATCGTTTGCAGCAAGTTGATACAACAGTTTTGGGACTGTCCCCCGAAGAAGCTGTGGAGAAGCCCTATATTGCATCTATGGGCATATACGTGTTCAAGAAGGACGTTCTCATGAAACTTTTAAGGTATGCTACAGTTTTCTGACAATAATCTTAACCCAGGTTGATTTTAAGCTTCGATTTAGTATTACTTGATTGGTTAGTTTCTTAATGAACTGCATTATAGACGGTCTTAGAGGGTTTCAACTTCTTGGACTCTGAGATGAACTAAGTACAAAATCAGTAATCCTGACCGCGATAACATGACTAATTATAAGAAATGAACCATTGGATCCCTTTGATTTAGACTTGTCTGGACACTGCAGGTGGAGATATCCAACTGCCAACGACTTCGGATCAGAGATCATTCCCGCATCAGCCAAGGAGTTTAATGTTCAGGTATCCCTTTGTTAACCTTATCCTCTCCCAAGAACATCAGATTTTCCTTCACAAAGGATGTTATTAATTTGAAGAAATCCTGCTCGGATGTATAATACGTTAAATCTTCCAACCTTCAGATTTATAGAAGATTCTAGATCTTCTTGAGACGTTACTATTCTAGTTCAAAAGTGTGAGATGCAATAACTCATTAATACTGTTTGTGCAGGCGTACTTGTTTAATGACTATTGGGAAGATATTGGAACCATTAAGTCCTTCTTTGATGCCAATTTAGCTCTCACTGCTCAGGTATGGCACCTTTGTTTTATAAAAATATGCTTGGTCAGTGATTTGAGTACTGGGTCTGCTTTGTAGGACATGAAGGATTATTATTCTCCATGTGGAGTTCTAAAATGTTTTCTTCTCTGTTGTCTTCCTGCAGCCACCCCAGTTCAGCTTCTACGACGCTGCCAAACCTATCTTTACGTCACCACGATATCTTCCCCCAACCTCAATAGAACAATGCATGGTAAGCATGAAGGAAATATAACTGAATGTCTAGTGTGCTACTAATCCTGCAACTAGGAATATCTGTGTGAAAATTACTTCTCCTATGTACAAGTTTATTACCTTCGGAAACCAGTAGCAGTGTATTGTCAATAATTTTTAGATAGTGTCGAATTAAACCGTTTGAATATAATTTGTTTTGTAGACAAGGTGGTTTTATTATTCGTCACTGGACCCTCTAGATTCGATAGCATCTAATACAGTTCCTAATCCAGCACTGAGAGTTCTAATTCTGACTGAACTGTAAACTTTCAGATTAAGGATTCAATTGTCTCGCACGGATGCTTCCTAAAAAATTGCAGTGTAGAGCATTCAATTGTCGGAGTTCGATCTCGTCTGGAGTTTGGCTCCGTCTTGAAGGTGAGAGACATGCTTTGGACATTGATGCACATCGCCTTCCTCCGATTCGCAGGCTAGTGTGTGTTGATTGCCCTACATGAACGCACCTTCTATCAAATTGCAGCAGTCTTAAGTGCCTCATGAAAACTATTAATTGGAACGCTTGGTTGTCAGGACACAATGATGATGGGGGCTGATTACTACGAGACAGAGGATGAAGTAGCTGCGATGTTGAAGAATGGAAAGATCCCCTTGGGAGTTGGTGAAAACTCTAGAATCAGCAACTGCATTATAGACAAGAACGCCAGGGTCGGAAAGAACGTCATCATCGCAAACACTGATGTAAGCACATGCTGAAACTCCAATCGCAGTTCTACCCAGTTGGAAATTTGTTGGTTTTAGTTGTCGATGTCGGGTAATATCGAATCACTTCAAATGAAAATCCTTAGAAGATGAAGAGTGCCATTTGTTTGGATTGATGCAGAACGTTCAAGAATCTGCAAGGCCAGAGCTTGGTTTCTACATCAAAACCGGAGTGACGGTGATTGAGAAAAACGGCATTATCAGGGATGGAACCGTGATCTAAATCTGGGAATAAGGACAGGGGCGTTGATTTTACCAAGATGAAGAACACACCATGTATCTTAGTAAACACCCAATTTTTTCTCTTTTAGCTCCACTAATCAACCTGATACCAAAACACATTCATTTTGTAGCTTACTTACCTGTAGGAAGATGACAGCGTAATTTTTTAATCTTTTTAATCTTTTTATTCTGGAAATCGTATCGGGGTGAAGTGGTTTCTGAACAAAGCGTGGTGATGATACTTAGTAACAACGGGAAGACCAGGTGACATAGTAGTAGAATACGCATTTGTAACATTGGCCATACAATATTTCTGTCAAAGCATTTTAATTTAGCCACACACTTCAATAGTTTGTTTCAAATCGTTCAATGGGCATCTGTTGGTCATTTTGCAACCCCCCGTCAAAGTAACGTACCGCAGCTCTCTCCACTTCTGACTAATTCAATACATTTATATCCAATCCGTGTAACCATTGTAAATCCCATATATTCCTTAAACACAAAAAGCACAATCGTCACCTATCAACAAACGAAATCCACTACCGAAAAAATTCTAAATTACAGTTTTCGAATGCATCCACATTTTTCGTGAAGAAACCCAACATTTCAATACGTAGGTCATAGCACCAGCACCTTCTACATGTTCCGCACACAATGCTGTTCCGAATTGGAATAGTAGAAACTGTCCGAAGAGAGACGAATAATGCAATGTAGACAGCAAAATAATGTAGTAAAGTCCTCATATTAATGGCGCTACTGGCAGTGTAACGAAGAGGACTAGTTTCAAGCTGTTCTGGGATCACAACTGCGAGACAATATTGAACGCACCGCGTCGATGCAAGCGAGTTTATCTGCGACTCAACTCGAGGACGAAACCGCTGCAGGATTCCAATTCTGTCGGCGACGGTGTCGGCACCCACAGAAGCGAAACGAGACTTTAAAGTTATAGTGTTTACTTTTTTCTCGGAAACGTAAAACAAAAAAAGGTGATTGGTATCTATTACAGGTCATCACTTTGCAAGTGTCCCAAAAGATTTTGTGAGAAAAATAAATTAAAATGTTGGTCGCTTTTGCAACTACTCTTTCATTATGGAAAAGTGAGAGTGGTTCGTGAGAGAACGTATTTATGGAAGTATTGGATATGCATATATACCCACATATCTATCTATCTATCTCTTTTAAACTTTTAAAAAAATCAAACTTATTGTTTATAAATAAACCATCACTTGTAAACACTGTTAAGTTTTAATCATATTATTAATACGTATTCAACTATACTAGATATATATATATATATATATATATATATATATTTTATCTTTACAACATGCAAAGTTAAACGCTAAATCTACTGCTATTTTATTTTAATATTATTTAGCTGTAGAAATCACTATGAAAATGTATTTTATAAATGTCCTTCAGCTTAAGCTTTCGAATGTAGATAACTCAACTACTGAGATGAACATTTTTTGAGGTAATTAAATTTTTAAATAAATATTTCAATTATTTTAAAGTTATAAAAATATATACACATTTTAATTTGAAATAATGTTTTTTGAGGCACATATGCATGTATTGAATTTCTAAAGTAAAAGCTATATTGGTTTTTAAAGAAATATATATAATTTTCCATATATTAAAAAAATTAATAATAAGGTTTATTTTTTATTTTTTTTAAAAATCTTTAGGTTCCTAAATCAAAAAATTAAATTTTATAAAACACAATTTAGATTAAAAAAAATAACAAAATCTATTTCTAAAAAGACAACAGATGCATTGTAATGCCAAAGCAATTATAAAACTTTTATTATTTCAAATATAGTATAGAATGAATATATACATAGAGTATAAAGATTTAGGTATGAATCTTTAACAATTCTACATGAGAGCCACAATGTGCTTCATAAATTTTATTTATATTAGAAAATAAATTTATTTTAATTTATTTTTAAATTTATAGTATTTTTTAATAAACCAAAAACTTATTTTTTCTATACATTATTTAGTACTGTTTATAGTTCAATTCAAAAACTTGTTTAAAAGATAATTGTTTATTTTTTCAAAAAGTACTTTATCAGCTTAAATAATATTAAGAACTTCTATATAGGCCCAAGTTATTTTATTTTTTAATTTACAAGATAGTAACACCTAAACACATCTAATTATATAAGTTAAAGTAAAGTGCATCATATAATAGTTTATTTATAAATAAAAATGGCATGTAGAATAAACACTTAAATAGATTTTATTATTGGCTTCAATCAAACTAGTCGTACTTAAATTAAATGTTATCTCGTGACCAATTTCCTAAAGGTGATGTTTAATTAAAAATCTTTTTATTTTTTTTAAATAAAAAAATAAATTTTATATTGATAATAATTTAAATTATATATTTTTAAACTTCAAAAGAAAGTAAGAATATTAGGCTATGGTACTTGTGCTAGTCAAGTACAATATAATATACAAGGTCTTAGATCCAATTTCTAATATTAATATTATTTCTTATAACTTTTTATAATATTCTTTTGAACCAAATATAACTATTTTATTTTTTTAGAAACTATTTTTTTTCATTTGAATTTATTACACATAGATAAATAAGGCATGTAGGCATGCCAAAAGATTTAAGACTTACTTGAATATCCATTAAGGGTGCCTATCTACATGACACCCTTATTATATTCAAACTTAAGACTTGTCTTATCTTAGAACAACCAAAAGATTGATCTTTAGCTTTTTTACAAAAATTCTTTATCTCTTTTAAATAATATTACAAAATCTTAGTATACAAATAAAATGGTTGTGGATTAGTGTCACGGACACAGACTTGAGATCTAACAAGAAGTTCAAGAAGAACTGGCAAGAACTAGATTAATCAGATGAATACAAGAACAACACTAGAGAGGTGAGCTAGAGCTCCAAGAGATGTGTTGTCGAGACTGAAGAACTCTTCAGCCTCGATTCCAATATATACTCCTATTTAGGAAGCTTCTCAAGCAACTTCTACTAACTAGGAAGCTTCTAGAAGGTTCCAGAGACTTGCTTCTAGAAGGTTCTAGAAACTTGCCTCTAGAAGGTTCTAAGGACTATGTCCCTAACATCTTCTACTAACTAGGAAGCTTCTAAAAGGTTCCAGAGACTTGCTTCTAGAAGGTTCTAGAAACTTGTCTCAAGAAAGTTCTAAGGACTATGTCTCTAACATCACCCCCTCCTTTAGCTTCGAGGTCTCTGAGAAGTAATGTCGTTGTTAATCAGTACCAACGCAAGAAAATGAAGATCTGTCACATAAAGTCTGCTATGAATTCCAACTGTTGTTCACGAGGCAAGTGGTTCATCGGCCCTTGAAGCCAATGGTGGTGGCCCACGCCTTCCACTTCTAACGAAGCATGAACTTCAGTGTCCTCATTGTGAAATTGTCATGCAAACACGCCTTCTGGCTGACGATAGTAAGCAAGCTCGAACTCAAATACAATCATCAATGATCGGTTACTCGGTATCCTCCATCGTCGTTGTGGTGTAGGTAGTTCTTCATCTTGGGATCGCCTTCGTGAGCTAGTTGGTTGAGATAATCTGGCTGGCATAGTATCTATCTCTTGGCTATCCATATCAAAAGACCAAACTATGGCTACTGAAAAAATTCTACTTTATCTTGGAGAAAATAACTACATCAACTATGAATTTTGGTGGTGCTTTCCCCCTTTCTTATATTCTTGGGTGAGCAAGCTTCAAAAGGAAGCTATCGTCAAACCGGCTTAGATTTATGAGGATGTTGTTGATGAAACTCCTGTACCTTTTGCGGCGCATTGGCGAGATTTTCAGCTGGCTCCCACGTTTACTCATTAATGTGGTAACCGCACCAATGAACAAGATATTTCAACTTGTCCCACCTTTGCCGTGAATCCAATACCTTTTCAACCTCGTATTCCTCGTGGTTCTCAATCTCAATACTAGGTGGCGGACATTGCACTCTTCCAGAAAAAGACAACTCTCGATAAGGCTCCAACAGAGAAACATGAAAGACTGGATGTACTTTCATAGAAGCCGGTAATTCCAGACGGTATGCCACTAAATTGATTTGCTTCTAGATGATAAATGGTCCCAATCTTCGATAGTCCAACTTATCACATGGTCGCTTGGTCTTGATATTCCGTCGAAGAAGCCATGCTTTATTTCCAATTTTGAAAGTAGGTGCTTGATTCCGAAATCTATCTGCAGATGCCTTGTAGGATTCTTGAGTGGATTGTAATTGAAGCTTAAACGTATTTTGAAGCTCTGATAGTTGTTTCGCAAATCCTTCACCTGCTGGATTTTTATTTGTTGACGGACTCAATAAATCAAGCTTCGGATGATATTCATAGTTGGAAAAGAATGGTGTATATTGAGTCGACGCATGGAGGGTGTTGTTATATGTAAACTCGGCTAGCGATAGATATGTGGTCCAATCGTCTTGTTGATAGTTGATGCTGCATCGTAAGTATTGTTCCAAGACTTGGTTCACCCGTTCCGTTTGGCTGTGAGTTTGAGGATGGAAAGTCGAAGAAAGCTTGATATCCACCTTCAGTATATCAAAGAGAGATCTCCAAAACTTTGATACGAATTGAGTTCCTCGATTTGATATGATATCATGTAGTAGTCCATGACATCGATACACATTATCGAGAAAGAGCCTTGTTGTGACTTCACTGGACGATGTCTTTTTGCAAGGGACAAAGTACGCCATCTTTGTAAGCCGATCTACCACGACAAAGATGCTGTCAAATGAGTTTGATGATGGCAGGTCCATGATGAAGTCCATGGAAACTGAAGACCATGGTCGACGTAGAATCGGCAATGGTTGTAGAAGTCCATAAGGGCGATGCCGAGGATTCTTGGATCTTGAATAGATGTCGCAGGAGAGGACAAAATCTTTCACATCCTTCTACATTTGGGGCCACCAAAAATCTTGAGAAATAAGCTCCAAGGTCTTGTTGAATCCAAAATGTCTCGCAACTGGAAAATCATGGCGAGATTGAAGAACTCGGAGTCGAGCTGGTCCTTTTGGGATATACAACCTCTCTTCAAAGTATAAAAGATCTCCCTCCACCTTGAACTTGTCGTCATTGGCACGCTGCTTGATATCAATGGCTACTGAATCTTCAATGGTCACGGCATGTACCTGATTCAGGAAGTCAGCATCAATTGGTACAATAGTAGCGTGAAGCCGAAATTGCTCTGACTTCAACAACGTCGTACATTGTTGATCAAACACTGCTTCTCTAGCCTTTGGTATAAGATACGATCTCCTCGATGAGGCATCAGATAGTCCTTGCTACTTTTGAGGTCGATAAGTGATAACAAAATCAAACCTAGATATCGACATACTCCACCAAGCTTGACGTTGATTTAGAACTCGAGCCGACATGAAATACTCCAAATTCTTATGATGTGTGTATACGATCACTGGGTGTACAGATCCTTCAAGAAAGTGATGCCATTCTTGGAAAGAATCCACTATAGCAAGAAGTTCCTTATCATAGATCTTATAATTGATTTCAGCAATAGAGAACTTTCGAGAATAGAATGCAATCGGATGGAGCTTCTTGTCTTCTTCCATTTGTAAAAGTACAGCTCCCAAAGCAAAATCCGAAGCATCAGTTTCTAAATAAAAGGCCTTTGTAAAGTGTGGATGTACGAAGATTGGAGCCGTAGTAAATGTCGTCTTCAAGTCTTGAAACGCCTTCTTCGCTGGAGCTCTCTATTCTAGCTTATCTTTGCATGACAATCGAGTGAGAGGAGCAACAACTTAAGAGTAATTCTTGATGAAGATCTGATAGAAGTTGACAAAATCAAGAAAGCATTATACGTCTCTAACCGTCTTCGAAACCTCTCAAGATACGATTGCTTCCACCTTCTTGGGGTCCATCTTCAAGCCTTCCGTAGTCGCAACGAACCCCAAAAACTCTCTATTTGGTGAAATAAACACTTTTCCAACTTGGCATATAGTCCTTGCTCGCATAGTTTCTCCAAGACCAAATGAACGTGCTTTTCATGTTCTTCCTCATTTTTGGAGAATATCAGAATATCATCCAAATAGATGACAACAAAATCGTCAAGGTGCTCTCAAAAAATGTCATTCATCATATGTTAAAAGACCGCTGGAGCATTGGTAAGACTAAAGAGCATGACATTATACTCAAAATGGCCATACCTTGTACGGAACGCTGTCTTCCACTCATCTCCTTCCTTGAATCGTACGAGGTTGTAAGCTCGTCTTAGATCAATTTTTGTAAAGATCCTTGCACGTCCAAGTTGTTCTAAGAGACCAGAAATGAAGGGTAACGGGTAACGATTCTTCTTTGTTACCTTGTTGAGGCCTGGATAGTCCACGCACATTCGCAACAAGTCATCTTTCTTCTTCACAAATAAGATGAGTGCTCCAGCTGACGATTTTGAATGATGGATGAAGTTCTTGGCTAGATTCTCGTCGATATACTTCTGCAACTCCGCCAACTCCGTTTGCGATAGATTGTAGATTGGACCAAAAGGCGGTTGTGCTCCTTCCTCCAAGTCTATGGCGCAATCATATGGTCAGTGTTCCTGTAGCATGTCGGCATTCTTCTTTTGAAACATGTCTTTAAAATCCTTATATTGCTCAGGTATACTTGCTGTCGAGATCTTCTCCCCGGTAGTTGGAGCCACATAAATGACAAACACTCTGCCTTCCTTGGATGATCTTATAAACGCTCTTGCTCCAATGAATAAGGATTTCTCTATTCGGAGTTTTCTACTAGGCTTGCTCTTTGGTGGTTTTGTAGGAAAGGTCATCTTCCGCAACTTCCAATCTATGGATGGATTATGCTTTTCCAACCAGGAAAGACCAAGAATAACAGGATTTGATGGGGTTCTAATAATATTGAAAATAATATGACTACTATGGCCCTTAAACGTCACTTCTATAGGTTCTGATTCATGGGTGACACTACTAGACAATAAAGGTCGTCAATCTATGACCTCCACGTGAACAAGTTTGGATTTTTGTACTAAAGGGATCTTATGACGCTTCGCAAATTCTTCGTCTAAGAAACAAGCAGATGCTCATGAATCTAATAATGCTAAGGTTCTTAGTTTTTGAAGGCCAATAAGCAAAGGAATTGTAAAGCAAAGGGCAGGTTGAGCGGAAAGAAAGGAACTTGGTTGTTGTTGCGATATTTCACTGTCCAGCTGCACAGTTCCTATTGTGGCTGGGCATCCTTGTTTTCCTGAACAAACGCGCCCCTAGTCCTGACAATACGTCGATTTTGCTTCTTGGGGCAGTTTCTAACTTTGTGGCCTTCTTCACAACAATACAAGCATAGACCTTCCTCCATACGCCATTTTTTTTTTCTAGAGTAAGGGATTTGAGACGTACCGCATCAATTTACATGTCTTCTATCTCTGAATGTGAATTCACGCTGCTTGTCGACATAGTTGGGACGTGACGAACTGTATGTTGTCTTGAATGTTGATCTTGGCGGCGCTAGAATAGGCGGTTATTGCACTTCACAGCTTGGCTAATAGCTTCGTTGAGCGTTTGTGGATCAGGAAGAGTTAACAGCAAATCCTTCACATCACCCCTTAAATCCCAATAGAATTGACTCATCAACGCTTCTTTGTTCCAATTGATGTCGCATGCTAATTGCCTGAAGTCCGATGCATAGACTGATGTAGAGCGCATCCCTTGTCATAGTGACCGGATCTTTGTTGTAGCCCATCGAACCTTGTCGTGTTCACCAAATGCTTCCGCAAACGCCTCCAAAAAGGTTTCAAAGTTGTTTAGTATGGATGATCGTTTCTCAATCAGAGGAGCAAACCATGATATAGCTTGCCCTATAAGTAAGGTTCCAACAAGCCCAACACGTGACTCCTCCGTTGGATAGCGTTTGGGTTGTAAAACTGTTATCAACTTCATTTGGTTGACGAATCCTCGAAACTTGGAACACGTACCATCAAACTTGTTCGAAAGGCTAACTCGGGGCTCCTTATGTTGTAGAACCAGCAGTGCTTGTCGAACTTGAGGCAAAGTTGCTTCTCCAAGTGCAGAAGTTTGAGGCTGGTGCAACCTAGATTGTGCCATCCCAGATGCTCCATCGTTATAAAGCCTTGCCATGATTCCTTCAATCTCTACAGTTCTTTGCGATAACGTAGCGAGGGCATTCATGATAGCATACAACTTGGACTCCAAACTTTTTGTCATACTAATATTTTGGCCCCTGGCTATTCTAAGAGAAGGACAGAAATGACTCTACAAGAAGACAATATTGGTTTAGAGGAGGGTACTTCGCAACCTCTAAAATGCTAGTACACTTCCAAGCAGAGGGGTAATCCACACTCTAACGAGGAAGAAACTAGCTCTGATAACTGAGGTGAGTGCAATCTCGACAAACTGTCACGGACACAGAAATACAAACTCGAGATCTAACAAGAAGTTCAAGAAGAACTAGCAAGAACTAGATTAATCAGATGAATACAAGAACAACACCAGAGAGGTGAGCTAGAGCTCTAAGAGATGTGTTGTCGAGATTGAAGAACTCTTGAACCTCGATTCCAATATATACTCCTATTTAGGAAGCTTCTCAAGCAACTTCTACTAACTAGGAAGCTTCTAGAAGGTTCTAGAGACTTGCTTCTAGAAGGTTCTAGAAACTTGCCTCTAGAAAGTTCTAAGGACTATGTCTCTAACAATTAGTGAACAATATAATTCTTTTTTATCAATTGATAAAAAATAATTATCACTTATATTTTTAATAGTATGTTAAAAAAAACTATTCAAATTTATTATAATATTATAATATCTATTATATATAATGTATAGTATTAAAACATTAAATTAATATATATAAAAATATTAGAATGTAAGAATAAATAGGCATATTGATTAATTTTAAATCCTAATTTCTACCAAACGAAAGAAAAATGTACCATCATACATAAATCTATTTATTGATTAAAATGTGATTGATTTGTATTTATATATAATTTTTTTAGTTATATATTATTATTCTAAAAAATATATTTATTCGAATAGATATGTTTTGAATAAATATAAGTGTGTATATTTTAAATATTAAAATATTTACCTTATTATTATATTTTTATTTTTAGTTATATATTTTTATATAGAACATAAATTTATTTATATTCAAATTATGTGATTCTATCAATCATACAAGTATTTCAAAAGATTGTGTAGGCAACCATTCTAGACCAATTTCACAATATGTTTTAGGTAATTGTCATATTTACAAAAATACAATATTAAACATAATAAAAAAAATATTGATGGCTATACATCAAATGTACACTGAGATATTGATTTATTGGAGTCTTTACCTCAAGGTATAGTTTATAGAAGTACTCTACAAAAATAGGCATGCATGACTTGTTTTATTTTATAAAACCAAGTTTAGATTATATAGATGATGAAAAAAATATGGATGATAAAGATTATTTTTTGAATCTCATATAAAGAATCTTTTGTTCAATATATATCTTGTAAAATCCAACAATATGAATAATTATAAAATTTTAAAAAACATACACACATATACATATCTTTAAATAAAAATAAAAACATACATACATGAATATAAAAGCAAGGTTTTACTGTTTGTGTGTATATATGTATGTATGCACATATATATATATATATATATATATATATATATAATGCTATTTGTAGTGCCTTTGGTGCTTACAGCCTAATTTTCAAAATACACAGTATTACAGACTTCAATTTAGCATATACAGAAAAGCACGATTAAGTTTTCAAAAAATATCATGTTCTTCAGCATTTAAGACTGGGACAACTTAAAATAATTACAATAAACTAATGAACACAATTTGGACAAAAGCAAATCAAAAGAACCATCAAATAATTTTCACATAAAGAACCTACCAAAAATTGATTGTTGGTTTACCACCATGTTTAAAAAAATGGGGAACAAACCATTTTCCCACATGCATGTGATTGTGTCTCCACAGACTCATGGTTCGAAGAGAGAACTGGGCTTGTGCTCACCAGAATCTCAGGCTTATGCTCACCAGGATGCAGAAACTGGTTCTCCTTGAGAGGTCTAGAATGAGCGATGGAGTTGCATCAGTCGATCAGAGGAGGCTCCGCAGGGACCTCAACATGATACTTCACTTCACGTTGCATGGTGGACTTGTATGTGTAGCCGCGGGAGACCTGAAAGAAGGCAACAAAGTTGACAGCGCTCAACAGTGCCAGCATCCAGTAGTAATTATCCAAGCGAGAGTCGTTGATGTTGTCTACAATCCAAGGCTGCCTGCCATCTCTGCCTGTCACGCTAATGACGAGCTGCAAGATGGACGTGCAAACGAAATGGGCAACGCCAGTGTTGGAGGTGAAGAGGGCTGTTCCAATGGTTTGCATGTCGTCTGGGACTTGGTCGTAGAAGAACTCCAACTGGCCCATGTACGCGAACACCTGCACCGGATTTTACCCAAAGGGTTCAATGAAATGGCACAAGCCGAGCTTAATGAAAGAATAAGAAAAATCTGGGATGTCAAAATTGGGTGGGTTCAAGGCAGTGAGGGTGGTATTATTACCTGTGCTATGCCCATGATACTGTACTGGGGGATGAGCCATAACACACTCATGGGGACCGGTGAGATGCTGTGCTCCAAGCCGTTCTCTCTGATAATCTCCAACCTTCGCATCTCTACAAGCGCTGCAACTGCCATGCCTAAGACGGTAATCACAAGACCAATTCCCAGCCTTTGCAGCAACGAGAAGCCGCGTTCGTTGCCTGTAAATCTTCGAGCGTAGGGGATAACGTAACTGTCATAGATCGGAATTAGCATCAAGGCAGTGCTAACAGTAGCGAGGTCTAGCGATGCTGGAGGAATCTTGAAGTTTGGCCCCACGCTTTGATCCATGCTAATGCCTTGGCGCAGAAAGAAGGTGGACATCTGCTGCACAGTAACCATAAAGACCAGTGTTGTGAACCAAACGGGCATCACAAGAGCGAGAAGCTTTACCTCCTCCACTTGCGTTACTGTGCACAACCTCCAATTATATGTCACCAAGGGTGCTGTTTCATTGTCTTTTTCTCTCACTTGTACAGCTGCCTTGTCAAGGAATCTGCAGTCAAATAGCTGTTATAAGTATTGAGGTGAAAGCACAAACTCTCCATTCCACAACCCAGGATTATTCTTCTGTAGTAAAACTAGCCTAAGAAAACCTCAAGGATGAGTACCTATGAATCAATGTTTCAATCGACTGACACACCAATCGCGTCAAATTAAAAGACAAAATACACTTGACGTTTTACAATTAAATATATTTAGTCCAAGTTGCATGAGTAAATATAGTGCACATAAGTGCTGCTGCCTGGAGCTACTTCGTGAAAGAGTAATTAGAAAGACCATCTGATGATTGTACCTGAGATGATGAGTGTGATGAAGGTTTCGCTTCAGAGGGTGGCCCACCTCGTGAAGGAGAGCACTATCAGTGGGAACTTGGACATTGCGATTTCGCATTGCGGCCACTAAAACACATGCCACTTGTGTTAGGGGACTGCCCTTAGGGTGTTTGTAGCGGTAGCTACGTGTGCCGAGGAGAAATACTGCCAAGGCAAGGGCCAACCCGACCGTGGGAATGCCATAGCCCCATCCGAACCCTACGTGATCTTCTATGTAGACCAGAACTGTGAGTGCAAAAAAAGAACCGCTGGTGACTACGAACCACCAGTAATTGAAATACGAGTATTTCATGAACCGCTCCTTCTCGTCTTCCTCCTCAAACTGATCAGCACCTAGCGATAAGAATTACAGGTTAATAGTTTGAAGCAATAGACGGACTGAGCATGTTGGGCATCGCTGTTACTTGATTCACACAATGCCAGAAAAGATTATAGCAATTTCCTTTGCACTGAAAGCGAATGTGGATATTCAATGATTTCGTGAAAGATTAAGAGCTTTTTCTTCCCACCTAGAGTTGAGGCACAGGGCTTGACGCCGCCCACTCCGATTGCAACAACGTACAAGGCGCAATAAAATACTCGAACTTGTAATTTGGAAGCAGACTGACAGTCGATGTTTGTGGGACATTCCGGTGGCCTAAGGCCAGGAACCGATACAGTTAGTGTCAAGAACACCATACCCTGGAATGTAAAACACAATGCCGCTGAGCACCTCAAAGTTAACAGAAATATCGGCAGCAGTCCGAATAAAACCTAAATCCACGCTTCGTGCAGCCCAAAAGATTGGTTAACTGGGAAAGTTTCCTGACCAGCAAAAAAGGAGCTGCAAAATACTCGCTATTTGCTAGCCCACCCCGTAAAATCTAAGTACCGAGTTGTTTCTTTTTCCCAGAACGTGTCGGAAACATCAACAATGTCCACAACCATGCGAAATCTACAGCCATTGCAACAAAAGCGATTGCACAACCACAAACTAAAAGCGTCTGAATGAGAGAAAATGGGCGTAGTGTGATCCATAAATTCTGAGAGGCATCACCTCATAGAAAGCATGAGATTGCGCGAGTACAGATTCTAAACAAGAGCTGAAACTGACTTTTTCAGTGGGTTATTGAAGAACGTACCGCAACGTAGATGATCAAAGAGTAGGTGATCGTCCAGTATCGACCCAAGAACGAATCGGCAATGAAGCCTCCTAGCAGAGGAAGAAGCCAAGTAACACCGCCCCAAACCCACACGTTGGTGACGGCATCAGCACTCCCTTCGTGAAGCTTGATTGTGAGGTAGGAGATGAGGTTGGAAGCGATTCCATAGTACGCCATTCTCTCAAGAAGCACCGCCCCTATCACAGATCCCAACACCCTGATATCAAATTTAAGTCTCAAGAAAAGGGGCGTCTTTCCTTCACAAATAGGGAGAATATCCTCACCAGAACCATGGTGGAGTTAAAGCCTTAGCTTGCTCACCCATGATAAACGACACTCCTTTCCAGCCGCCGTATTTAGATTTATCAACAGGCCGACCTCGGTAATCCACCGTGCCATCTCTGGAAACGTCCGTAATACACCCCTCGTAAACATTCTCTGAGTCGTAGGCTCCAGTTTTCGCTTCGCTTGGCTTCTCCACCCACACATCAAACAGATTATGGAGAGAATTGAATGAATTCTTACATTTTAGGTCAAAGTAAGATGTGGAGCGTGAAGAAGCAAAAGGAGTTGCGATCGGAACAACGAGCAGTAGAATGGGTTGCTTTGCTGCTCTCACCACACACCCTACCAGCAGGTTTAAGTTCCCGTCCTCGGGACAGGATTACATGCTTCCAAAATGCCTGCTGCAGAATATGCAGAATACAGAGCCGCATGGCATAGTGAACAAGATTGCTACCACCAACAATTGACTCGGGAGTTTCACTGAGCGGTATTGTAGCCAGGGCTGGATCTCCTTACCGGAATGAGTGGCTGTGTCAAATTTTCTTTCGAACTCGAACTAGACAGCACTATTGGAGTCGAGCTTGGGCGCCCTGCGTCCGTCCCCATCCTGAAGTGAATCGCTAGAATGGAACTTCATCAATCAACGTGTCTACGAATCAAGGGAGCCCGCGTCAAAACTCATCTTCCTGCAAGCACTTCCCACCAACAAAATTGCATCAATTCGTGAGCTGGGTCGTGGAATCTGACAACCATCTAAGGTGACGAGAACAGTAAGAGCAGGATCTCACTGATGGATCAGTTCACTGGTGAGTCAGATAGTACCACGACGTTGTGACTTAGCCCTAGTGCTGATCACAATACAGCTTGATGGCTCAAATCTTCTCGAAGCAGACACCACCGCCAAAAGTTCCAATACCCTCAGATATACACAGGAAGCACCCCAGCGCAAAATATCATTTGCTCATACCCAGAGATTATCAAACTTCAACAGAACCTGGGGCAAACTGTCCAGGACTGCACAAAGTCCCGCATTAGCAGGGGCACAAGGGAAATAGGACCCTAGCCTGGCACGGCAGGCTTTCGATGAGAACGATGCGGTCCAAATTGGGTTTGTCCAACTGAGATCAGCATATACGATAGAATCAGGCGAGAAAGTTGACTCTAATGTCACACATCGCTGCGCCTACGCCGGACAAAGGACATCTCATTCATTTTAAATCACGTTGTGTGGTTTGCTGGGGTGGGGGCGGCTGGGATGCGGTGTGCGGGGGTGCGGCGGCGGCATCGATGGCGTCATCAAGCATCGATTTCCTCCTCCCTCCTCCCTCCTCCTCCTGAATTCACTCCTTCTCCGCCTCCGACACGAAGTTACTCCTGCTCCGAAACCAGGGCAGGCAAGCAAGCAAGCGCGAATGTCCATGCTCGGAGTCGATGATTCATGCAGCAGCTCTCTCCTTCAAAATCAGAAGCCATCCTCCTGGTGCTGCTGCTACTGGATGTGCTTCGTGGTGTTCGCATGGTGTCGAATCTGTCTTGCACCCGACTAGCATAGAATTTTTGAATTGTTTTCGTATTTTTTTTGTTTTTTGTTCTTCATTGTATACATATTTTTAACATATTTTGTCATAATTTAGGATTTTATACCAAATATATGTATATATATATATATTTTTCTTCTTCTTCTTCTTCTTCTATCCAATTGTTTTTTTGTCAAAAACTTAACTCATTGCATTTTATTTGAATAGTCCTAAAGTATGTATTTTTATGTTTGGTATAGAGGACTTTTATGTCTATTATTTTGTCTCTGCTAGTTTTAAATAATATTTGTTGTAATTTCTTAAGGTTTTAAACTATCATCTTAGTAAATTTATAATAAAAGATGTTGCAATTGTACAAAATAAATGCCAAAATTGAAACTAGTAATGATGGAGTTGATGGTTTTAGTAAGGTTGTGAATAAAAAAATAAAAAAATAAAATCTCAATTATAACTTTATTTTTTATATATAAATTAAACATTGAATTAATGTAAAGTAAAGTTTTTAGGTTGAAACCGTTTTTATGATATTCTATAAATTTCCTACTTAAAACAATGCATAGAAGAGAGTAAAATAGTGGCAATATTAAGTCATGTGGCAAACAATTTGGCATGCATATACATTACAACAAACACTATTTATTCTAAGAATTTTCTAAGAAAGATAATTAGATTTCTTTTTATAATAAAGGTGGATCTAGTTGCTAAAGAAAAAAACTTTAAGAATGTAACGAAACAAAACAAGATATACAAAAGAAAATAAGAAAGTATATACATTCAAGAAGAAATTAAAATGGCTATTGTCAAAAATAAGAAGATTAAAGAAGCTTGAAACTAGAGTAGTATCAAGAAAGATGTTCACAAGAGTGATAAAAACCTCACTTTTGCCTCTACATATACTATCTAAATAAGGATCTATGTGGCAATGTCCTATAGGCCACACAATATGTGTCCAACTTAGATAACTTGTATTTAACTTGTAGGGCAAGGTTTTGACATATGCGCTATATTGCCAACTTGTAATTCAAGTGGTGAACATATGTTGTATGTCGCTCACTTAGTCTTCAACCTACCAATCACTTACAAATACTTGGAAAGCCAATAAGATATTATCAATTTGATCTAATTTTATTTATTCTTACCTAATTCTTCTTATGTTACTTATCCAAATAAATATAATAATAAATGTGGATATCCACAATACTTGTATGTACTTTGAAATAAATTAAAAACTTGCATAAAAAAAAAGTAAAGAAATTATGAGATATAATCTATTCCAATTTAAAGCACATATTTTTTATAAGATGCTTCTAATTTAGAAATAGAGTATGTGGTGTATTTACAAGTTTTAATGCCAAATAAATTAATTATAATGGTATAAAATGATACCAAAATACATAGAACTATGAAGAATAAAAGTAAAAACTAATAAAATTAAGCTTAGGATTCTAAAGATGATCCATATAACCAACTTATATGTATAGGCTTCTAACAACACATTATTATGTTATAATAAAACTATAAGGTGAAAGTATAGGATGAAGACTAATAAATACACATATATATATATATATATATATATGATTCTGTCGGACCAAGTGAGCTTTACCAGCTGCATGACACACATCGTATGCATGTAGAGATAGATTGCTGTGAGGACTGCTGTGACTCGTTCAAGAGGGCAGACTCTCATTTGAGGTGGGTTCGCATAAATAAGTCCGAATTATCCAACATTTGCATCTTCTGAATACTACCTTGTTAGGTGCATGGCGAGCCTGTGAACTTGCAGTATCAATCGAAGAGATACCTTTTTCGAACTTGTACTTGTTTTGTTTGTTTTGAAGGAAGTTGACGTGAGGATGCACATGGTTTGCAATTTGGATGCAAGTCTGCGTGAGATATGAGTGGTAGCTTCGAGGTTGTCTCGAATGTGCGGTGTGGATGGAGTGATATCATGTAGGTGAGGAGTTATTAGGTAGGACAAAAACAGAAAAGAGGTGGACTCAGGGTTTGCGGCAAAGTAACGTTGATTAGTTCTCGCATTAATGTACAAGTGTGAATACTAAGCATGCCCACCGTTGGTGCTCATATAAACCCCCAAAATTTGAGGCTTCCATTACGATTTGAGAGGGTTTCTGCCAGGGAGGCCATTCCAGGCGGGTATCGTGCGCAAAGCTGGTGATTGCCCTGGTTTTCTTCAGAAGTGCAGCGTGGACAATATACGCAAAAGATTTACCAATTTCATTACTTGGGCGTTTCTCCAGTTTCACTCATTGCAAGCTTTACTTAACACTGAACTACTAAATTTAATTGTAGAAAACTTGAATATGGTCCATCTTGCACTTACTGCGAATAGAATTATAGGCTGCCGTGGTAAAATAGCTTGGGACAGATCCGATGTAGCCCTAGGCTGGGCATCTTCACATTGCATAAATCACCCTTAGAGTACTGTGTGTTTTAGGTTTAAGATTTTGAGATTTATGTTCACAGAAAGGGTCAAAGAGAGATCTCCACACAACATAGAACTCAAAGTATGAATACACTGCTTGAATTCACAAGGCTACGTTGCAACTTGGGAGCAGAGCTCACATATGCAACCCTGATAACTAAAAAGAAAAAGTCGAAATTACTCAACACATGAGACTAAGAAAATCGAACCAAGTTCTATACATAATAAATGCATTTATTGATGATGATTCACGGCCTACGTAATAAACAAACTTCACGAACAATCGATATCTGATCGATCGCAAGAGATTTATATCTGGGAGGGAAGGAGCAGGGATAATTAATTCAACGTAACTGGAGCGAGCATCCTAAACTTAACGGACTCTCCACGGGGATTCAACTAAGGTAAAATCAAACCTTTTTTTTACTGACTGTTGAATGTTTTCGACTAAACCCCAAGCCAATTAAAAGCTTCAACAGAACAGTCATCCAATTTTAGACTACATGTGTCAAGCTGAGAGGAGGAACTACTGCCAGCACTTGACTAAACTACAAAGACCAGGGCATTGCGCAGGACAAACAAAGAGGGCCACAACCTGTGTGAGCCTCAAAGTTAGTCTCAATTCCTGGCGACATTCGACGCGTAGGTGTGATGGAAACCTTGTTGCACCTCTGGCATTCTGCAAACAGGCTTTTAAACCAGTTAAGGTCCGGAGAAGGAGACCCAAGTTGAAATGAGCTAATTTGATGCGACTAACAGACGACTGTTAGTGGTTGTTAGGTACTTCGTGAATAGGAAGACACCTAACTATGGCAAGAAATCTTGCGGAAAGACCTTGCAATCCATCCTCGGTAAATTAATTCTACGAGGACTAGGTGAAGTCAGGAACCTTTCAGATGTTTTTGCGCCTTCTTTCAAATGTTGGCTGTTCTAATTGGCATTTCAAAATGCCAAACCATTTGAATTCACTGCCCGCCACTTGCCTTTTGCTTGACAATCCGAGCTTGGCTTCAAGCACTTTGACACTTCAGGCACCTTCATAAAAACGAAAGAAAGGCTCCAATGATAGATTTTCACTATCGGTATTCTGAGGTAGGTCGTATCCTAATTTGAGGCAAATGCCAAAGCTTGAAAAACAATGTAAATTGTAAGCCTCATCAGAGGCATCCACGACAAATCATGGCAAACTCTTCCGGTGCCCACGGTTGCTGAATGTCTCACTGCGAGAAAGCCCGGCGCGCTGCCATAGCAATCCCTTGGTCTTGGGAGGCGTCCCAAGCTCGATGCTCTTTCTTAGAATCTGCCGCATAGCTTGGGCCAAATCTGCTGCGGGGTCTTGACGTGTGAAGGTGTTGAATTTGAAGCAAATTTTCATATGGGCACTAAGGGCGTCTTCCATGGAAGTCACCGGACCCATGCGCATCCTCTCCTCCTTGACAGCTTCACCACAGAGGCCACAGAGTAGACGGCCACAGTACATGGCCTTCATGCGAGCAACGTATCCCGGTGTGCACTCCTCCGCCAGTCCACAGCACTCGCACTTAGCCATGTACTCCTTTTCATCGTCGGGCTCCTCCTTCACGGAATCCACGGAGGACACCGCGAAAGTGAACTTGGAGAGGCTCTCCACAATCTCCGCGAGTTGTGTCTCGGGCTGAGAGAGCGTCTTCCGATGGTTGAAGCTCTGTGACTTAACAAATCTCTTTGGTCTGACAAATGTACAGACCGGACTCATAACCTCTACCTGCGCGGTACCCATGGTAATGTCCTGCTTGAGATTCACACCGAACCTCGATGGTCTGATCGGAGATGCCTTGGCGTCCCCTGTGCGACGAGACTGGAAGGTAGCTATTTCTCCCTTGTGTGTATTTCCCAACTGCAATAGATATAAACAAATAAATTTTAAGAACCACACCACTGCCTGAGAAAATGGAACAGCTCTAACGCTGCAGGTTGAATTTTAACACATGCGTTTCGTTCACGCACAACACACACAAAAAAATTAGAAGAAATAAAAAGCTTCCACGCGAAGGAAGATAGTCATGCGCTACAATTACAGACATAGCTTACATTAAATGTATCCCTGAATTATGTTTCTTTCAGAAGCTACTTCCCTCCTTGCTACTGTAACAGACCAATAAATCTTCGACAACACGTGAGAGGTCTGGTCCGAAACCACAAGACCACCTACGACACTCTCTTTCCGTGTGTCTGTCGGTGCAACCTCCCCATCACCGATTCATCTCTGCAATCAATCAGTCAACAACCGCCACTGCAACCATGAGAACCACCTCCGCTGTCACATCCACACCAGCACAGGACCTTGCCCCTTTCATCCCAACTCTCACAAAGGAATCTCTCCTTTCGAACGATCACACAACAGACAAAAGAACCCATTTTTCTGATCATTTTTCAGGTCAGCACCACTTTGCCTTGATCTCCGTCAAATCCAACTCTTCAGAAACCCCACCAATCCATACCTTGCCTACAAGAAACCAGACCTCGACTAGTATTAAAAAAAGGACCCTAACTATGAATTCTCGTCCACAAACAAAGCCACTCCATCATTACCCCGTAAACAAAAACCCTGAATACTGGACTTAAGCACCCATGAGTCGGCGATTTGCGGCACAAACCTTTCCGACGGCGCGATGGAGCAGCACAAGAGCCAACAACTCCACCAGTGGCATTCTCGTCCAGGCTGCCAATCTCCTGCCACGCCGGGCGGCACATGGGGCTGGCCAGGCGGCAGGCTAAACCTAGTGGCTGCTGTTCCTCCGTAGGTTGCTTGCAGCGCTGATGCCGCTGCCTTGTGCTCAGCCGCTGCACCAATCTCCCTCAGCCACATACGACCCTTGGCTCCCCTTATCCGGGCCGCAATCCGGGACCCACCCCGCTCTAAGAAGGGCACCTCATGGAATCTGCCCTGCGAGCCGCGATACATCGCATCGCGTCGACTGGGAGCTAGACGGCTGGATGGTCCTCATACCAGCCCAGAATCAAGCAGCCATGGCGCGGCTGTTCTTAATGATGCTCCGAAGGTTTTAGCTATATTTAGGCTTTTCTTCGCGCACACGGCGCCAGGTTTACGTCTGTTACTCCTCTTTCGCTCTTCAAATTTCCCTCCACTATACCTCTCCACGGTGCGCTGCTTGTCGGCCTACTCTCGTCCCTCTCCTTCTCCTCCCATAGCGCGAGTAAATGAACCTGCAGAACCAGAATTTCTCGTCTCACTGCCGTTGTTCTTCAAAAGCAAGGAATCAGCTCATAATAGCCACATCGGCAGCGAGACGACGATATCCACATCACCAGCGATGTGGCTCTCTTCTCGCCGATCCCGCATCAAAGATCTGCAACCCCAGATGCATGCCATTGATTGTGGGTTCACTTGCAACTTGCACAACCTCGAGGAAACAGACAAAGCCGCTACTCAAATTGCTTGCTTGGTCGCTCGCTCGCTGGTTTTCTCCCATCCCTGTGCAAAGGCAGCGCCGCGCCGTCTTGGATGTTGCTCCCCACCCGCGGTGCATCCGAGGATTTTGAAATTTTTCTCACTGTGCACAGTGTGTTGCCATGCACTTGACATTTTGAATTCGGAGTCGGTGGTTCACAGAGACGTGATGGCACGCCGGGGGCTGAATTTGGCCCTTTTTTTAACGCTCTTTTTTGAAACGCCTGTCAAACAAGTTGTATAATAATAAATAATAAATCCGAGATCAGATAATAAAAGTTGTCGAACTGACTTGGCAGATAGTGTGGGGTTTCTGTTCATGGTGATTTTGTTGATTCAAAAGTGTGTGATTGGTGGAATAATGTTCTCCGAAAAATAATATTAATGTTAGGGGGTGTAAAGTGATGTTTGTGAAATAATAGCAAGGTTGGCTTTTTGTAAACATGTTGTGTACAGTGGTGACTGAGTAAGGCTTCCCATCAAAGATAATCTGTGTTGTGTTGTTCCAATTGTGGCGAAATCTGATATATACTAAATAACCACTTTGAGCTTTGCACACCCAACTGATATTATCACATCTTCAAGCAATCTGTAGTTACTATTTTTTTTAATCATAATTATGCCAATATTTTGAATATTTAAATTTTCAGTAATAAATTTATTTTTTCCCAATACACGTATATTACTCTGGAGGTGTTAATTATATCAGGGTAAAATTTAGAGGATTGATTGGGCTAAAACATTTAAAACATAAATGTTTATAAAAAAAAATTTGATTTTTTAAAAGACAAAAATATGATGCATTAGATTCTTTGTGTCTTTTTTGAAAAGTTGGACAAAGAGAGAAAAAAAATCTTTAAAAAACCCGAGTTATATATGTATGTATTAATTTATATTTGACTTAATAGCACTATCTATCATAACATCCCTAGAATCTTCACATATAGTTGTTAAATTTACTTCATTTTATTATTTATAAAAAGTACTTTGAAAATTTATTTACCTGTTATTTTAAATGATTTTGATGGTCTATTGAAATCTTTAAATGAACTAATATATTACTAAAACAGATAATTAGAAAAGAAGCTGTTTTTAATAAAACAAAGTTCATAAGTACATTTTGCATGTGATATATTTGAGATAGCAGATTTTCAAAAACAAAAATTAAAAATTAAAAAATTTCATATTCTACTAATTGATATATATATATATATATATATATATATATGTATGTGTGTGTGTTTCTTGTTGAATTGATAATATATATATATATATATATATATATAGTTTTATATACAAAATAGTAATAATTTATTGATTTGATTCGGATAAAAATATCAAATCATTATTTATTGTAATACTTTTAGCTCAAAATAATATGACAATCTTAAAGAAATATGCTTTGCAATAGTATTTTTATCTTATAACTTATTGATTACTTATACAAATTTTTCTAAAGTAATTCAAATGTAGCAATGTATTGTGCTTTGAATCAATTTAAATAAATTTATAATATCTTGGTTTATGTATCACTATTTTTTCATTGAAAGTTTTGGAATTCATATATTTAACTTGAATTTCAGTATACTTTTATTACATTTCTTTTTTATTTATTTTTAAGCATATTAATATAATTTAATAATATGTGCTCTAGAACATAGGCTACACAATAGTATGGACTTCCTCAACATTGATGTATTTTAGAACAATCACATTCATTTACTTTAATAGATTTTATTTTTAAGAATATAATTTAGTTTTTTAAGATTTAATTTTATTTATTAATAAACTATCTGATTTAAATGATATATTTTGTATCTAGTGTAATATTATTATTGGTAAGAAATAACCAAATTATTTTTTAATCTCATCAATTGATATTGTAGATTTTAAAATGATATTTAATATAATTGAAGATTCTTATTTGTATTAATCTTTTTAATTTTTTTTTCAAATATTAAACTTTAATATTAAATCGTTTTAAGAAAATTATCTCTAAAATAATGTATAAAGAAATTATGTAATTAAAGTAATATTTTTTTTCAAAAAATATTATCAATTATCAAAAAAATAAGTTTAAAAACTTTTTTTAATCATCGACAAATAAATATTTAAAAAATTATACATTCTTTTGTTCAATAAACACTATTTTTTCTAATTTTATAGTTATTTCTTATAATTTGATCTTTTAAGTTTTTTGAAAGTTGATAATTTAACTACAAAATATTTAGCTAATTGAACATCAAACAATAAAGAAGCTACTACAAAGAATGTAAAAATAGGAGCAAGTCAATACACATACATTTTGAAAAGCACAATTTGTATTCAAAGTTGGTAATAAGATTTTTTTTTTTTTTTTTTTTTTTTTGTTACAATTTTTTTGTAATAAGTTAGATTATTGAAGGTTTAACATGTCTTCTATGTATTTGTGGTTTAACTTCATACAAATTCTATTGAAGTTAATAAAGTTTTATCATATCTTCTATATATTTGTTTTACTTTATGAATGAATCAATATGAAGATAAAGAAGAAATTACCACCAGCTACAACTAAGATAAAATAAAATTCAATAGTTTGAAGTAGAAGTAATTTTAGATTCAAAGTATTTCTAAAATAAAATTTAATTATCTTAAACACTACTAGTGTTTTAAGATGGTATTAAAAGTTTTAAATGTCTTAAAGATGGTATTAATCTTGCACAAGGTACCAAAAGTTTAGAAGACCATTTTAATCTTTGATACTTCAATTGGAGGTAAGTTTTATGTTTGATAATATTTTGATTTACTTTATTTGAAAGCTAATTTTAAAGATCTCAAAAATAATAAAAAAAATTGGTAGTCTTTTTGATGGTTCAAAAGATATATCAATAATCTATATATAGAATATAAAGAATAATAAGTTGTAAATATTATTCAATAGATTTTGAATTTTATCAATTTACAAAAAATATGAACTATAAATTATGGAAGTTATATCTAAAATTATACATAATATAACAAATACCTATACTAATTAAGTAAATATAAATAAGTATAAGCAAATATATTTACTTATATATTCTAAAATAACAATAAAATTAAGTAAAAACTTATCAAATATATATTATCTTTGTTATGAAACATTAAAAACTTCATAGGTTGAATTAAATAAAAAAAATATTTTTAGATATAAATATGGTTATAAAATATTTTTACAAAAATTTAATATTTTTTAAAACATACTATTATAATAAATTTTTATATTATTTAAATAAAGAAAAGTAAATAAAAGTAGATAGGATATATTAGGCAAATAATATCTTTCTTAAGAAACTTTGAAATACATTCTTGGACATAATATATATATTTGGACTCTTATAGATATGCCACATAGATATTAAGTCTTATTTTGATAGTTTCTAACTTTTAAAAAGTCATTTTAGAAGCAACATATAACTTAATAATTGGACCACAATATATGTGGATCTTAAGAAGCTATGATAAGACATTCTTAGTAGCTAGTATATATAGAAGTAAGATTGAGGCCATCTTCAATCTTGCTAATACCTTTTTTATATTATATACTTATTTTAGGATTATTTACATTCTTTATTATTGTTAATAGGCTTTCTAGTTCTTTTCTAGTCTGTATCTACTTCTTATCTATCTTTTTTTATTTTTATTTTTAGAGATACAAGAATAATGTTTTTTTTCAAAGTTTTATCTAAATTTATGTTATTGACAACTATAGGAGTAATTCACAACTAAGAAATTTAGACCACGATCCTTATAGCATTTAAAAAGTTTTTACATAGCTTTATTTGTAGCTTATATACATAGAGGCAAGATTAAAGCCATCTTTAATTTTGCTATTGGTCTTTTTGTATTTTGATATAGAATTCTAATTATTTTCTTTTCTTTTTTTAATATTTGGAAAAATCTATTTTTTATTTTTTGAAAGTTAATAACTAATTTTTTTTAGTACTGTGTATTTGTGCTATTTTAAAAAATATATAAATTTGTGTCTATTATTATAAATTTTAATATAATACTAAAATCATATCTAAAGTTTATCTTAAATAAAACTAAGTTGACTGTAAAAATTATTTTTCTTTTATAATTATAAACTTTAAAAGTCTTTAATTTTTATATAAATTTTTAAAAATAAAATAACTATTAAGTTGTTAAAAGATTAAATTTAGAAATTTTAGAGAGTCTAATTTTTTTTTAAATTATAAAAATAAATTATTGTTATAAAATAAATTTTTAATAGAAAAGAAAATTTATATTATAGCTTATAAATATATATATATATATATATATATATATATATATATATATATTTAAATTAAATTTAAATTATTTCAAATATTTTTGTAGCTTATAAATATTTTGATTTTTATGATATTGTAATAAATTATATAATTTTTTTTAAAGCTAAAAACAATTTGTTATTCAATGATTATAAAAATAAATTAAATCAAGATAATATATAATAATAATTTTTAGAACATTTTATATTAATAATTAATAATTTAAAAAATTTAACAAAGTTTTAATAATTATTTAATTCAATTTATAAAATTTAAATATTATAATAAAATAATAATAATTAATTCTAAAAATTAATTCTAAAAGTTAATTTAAATTAATAAAAAAAAACTTAATTAAAAAATTTTAGACAATGAAACTTTGATTCAAAGCTTAAGTCTAGAAGTTTTGAGGGTGTATAAAATGATCACATTAACTTTAATTGAATGAATTATAATCTCTTATAGCCTATATGTTTTTTTTTTTTTTTTTTTTTTTTTTTAATTTCTTCAAGTATAGTGAATTTTGTATCTTAAATAATTGAAATGATTGTATACCCATATAACTACACTTTTCTAAAATATTAAGTACAATATTTTTCTTGGATATTCACAAGATATTACAAATTTAATTCCATTGGAACAAGAAAAACCAAGGAAGAAGAAAAAATATTATTTAGTACGTATCTATTTATTTATTCCTAACCTCATTATAAAATTGAACTAGTTTTTTTTGCTTTCTTCTACTTAAATTAAGGTTATCCAACTTTTCCATAGGCAACAAAGGAGGACATCAAAACATGATTGTGAATTATAAAAATGATTGTAACTAGCAAGTGGAGCCCTACATCAATTCTACTTTTACTTCTTACTAGTTCTTTTATCAAGCCAACAACTTGGACCACCAGTGAATAGTTTTTTTTTCCTAAATTATTATATTTATTATTTGTTCTTCAAATTTGTGAATGATGCTCAAGCGTCCTGTTCTGGGATCTTGACACTGTGAATCTGGGTTTTGGCAAAAGTATGTAGTCTCTCTAGGATCAGATCTTTGAAAGCACACTTTGAAGTCCACTGTGGAGTGTGAAAGTGGATACAAACGTCAGCCACATATTATATATATATAGATATAGATACATACCTTAGACCAACACAAGGGAAAACAATAAGAAATGCATCACTCACTGCCAATCAAGCATTTGGTGATGTGAGGACTAGTCGAGCTAGCAGTTGTGGCTGGAGAGGCCTGGAAATAACGACTGCACTTGCTGCCGTGGAATCGAAGACAATGATCTCATGTCATGACTGGTTCTTTTGTATGTTTGTGTTTTTTGCTTGTTTGCTTGTTTTCGGGGACACAGAGCCAATGGAGTTGTTGTGCATGAGTATGAAAGCATAATCTACGCAAGAGATTCCTCTGAGATGGAATAATCCTCGGAGCCACGGGGGGCTGAGCACACGGTGCAGCACGGCGTCTGATGCTGGCCTGATGTTTCACGATTCTGTCTCCACAAGGGTGGTGCCGAAGCTGGTTGAGAATCGTGTGGCAATATAAACATCACTAGGAATGATTTTCTATAATGATATCTGTTCGTATATATATATATATATTGCGTGGTATGCGTGTTGCGGTTAGTTTTGTCTGAGACATGGTGACGGAGTCGTAAGCCTTTCCAGACACTCTTCGAATATGCTGCTGGATGTGAAACACACGGACTAATATTGAAGCAAGCCTGCCAAATTCTTCTCAGAAATCTATTTCTGGAATGGTGTTGATACTCCAAAAGTGTTCTTGCGGTGCAGAATATGCTTTCATACTGAACACGAGTGGACTCGAAACTTGAAATTTCAGACACCGTTAGTCATTGAAACCAACGCCAGGTTTGAGATCCGGGAACTCCATGGCACTGACGTTCAAGTGCAGAAGATAACGTCGCCGATACGTTGGGATACATGAGATGCATTTTGACTAGTTCAAAGATTAGACCAAATGCCCTTTTCCCGTTCACTACCTCGATATAGCGAATGGATAATGATCTGGGTTTTGCTAGAGACATATTTCTTTCTGCTTTTGTACATTTTATTTCAGACAGATGCCGCACATGAATCTTTCTGTCGAGGTTTGCAGACGCTGTTACGAGTAAGGAATTTTTTTTACGCTATTGACGCAGCGCTCCTGGAGCAATGAACTCCTCGGCAGAAGAAACACTGAACAATCACAAATCATGAGCCATCCTGGTGGACATCGTTCATCTCAGCTTTCAGCACCAGTCCCACGCACCTCAACAAATGCTTCTCATTCAGACTTTAAATTGGAACAACAGCTTCTTCTTCTTCCTCTTTCATTCTTTTTCTCTATCCTTTCATTTGTTAACATGATAAATGTAAATATCTAAAAGCCTGAACACGTTTTTTTCAATTGATCCAGTCGTCGATGAGATCGACACACAAAGCTGTAGGATCTCCAACTCCAGCACATCCAATGACAAGCTCCTCGTCCTCCTGAGCTCGCAGGATTCGCTTTGCCGTTTGTAGAAGAGTTCTCTTCACTGTGGCAGAAAATCCCTTCTGTCCCTGGACAACGTGGATCAATGCGTAGCTCTTGAAAATCGTATCGAATTATCCATGAGTTTTGCAATACACTGAGATTCTGATAGACTATACACACACAAATATTGCTATATATATATATATATATATATATGTGTGTGTGTGTGTGTGTAGTGTTCAACTATAGTGAAGAACACACCTGAAACTCAGCAAACTTGCAATCCGCGGCAAAAATTCCGGTGGTGAGATAATCATCCTCTCTGCCGTCCATGAAAACTTTGGCGGCCTGTTTTGGTGTCATTCCATGAGCTTGATGCAATTTCATGTAGACTTCTTTTGTTTCCTGATACGTTTGCCCTGCACAAAAATTTACCATTTTGAGGGGTTAATGCTACAGAACATACGTAGTAGGAATAATTTATAATAAAATAAATAATAATGATACAAATAAGTAGTTCAGTAACCCTTTTAAGACAAGAATTTTAATTTGTAATAGTTTGGTTTTCTTTTTTCGTTTCCTGTAGTTAAATTTAAGTTTCTTGTATCTATTGAAACTTGGTTTTGAAAGTTTTGTTTTTAATGGTAAAAGGTGTGTGTGTGTGTGTGTGTGTTATTTTTTGTGAATACAAAGCATGTTGATCATACCAAGAATACCGTGCACTTGATGAGAAACATTAATTTCTTTCAGTTGGAAATTAATCTGCAATATGTTTCCAATCCAATGCATGTTACAGAAAGTGTCAATTTAATCCGATTTGTGGTAGAAAATTATTTACAAATAGCTGTGAAATGGTTTTAAAAAATAAGAAGATTCTGTGTTAGAAGTATTTTAATAAGTAAAAAACAAATGTGCATAAATTTAAAGTTGCTTACATAATTAGCTCCGGATCCATGTATACCAAAAGTAGGCTTCATGATTGTTACATTGAAGTCTATTACATTGGGTATACGAACATGAATGAAAGTAGGATAATAACTAATTGTCATTCGATTGGATTGACTTATAAATTCATTGCCTTTTGGAAGTTCCACCTACATAACATTTATTATTCCAAATCTGGATTATTTAATATCTGATTAAATCATATTACATTTCTAGATTACTAAGTGTACCAAATATATATATATATATATATATATATATATATAAATACAACATGATATCAATTTATTTTATTTTTTATTAATTCTATTCAAAAAGCTATTCTTTTCATATCAAAGATTCTCAACTTACATTGTTAATCTTAACAACAGATCCTATAAGGTTTGATTGGCTTTCATTTAAATGTGGATGTACATTGATGAGAACATAATAATTATCATATATAACACCGACCATTGAAATAAACTGCAAAAGATGATCCAAAAAAATGATTAGTTAGCCCTCTATAAAAAATTTAGTTGTGAATGTTATATATTTAGTATATAAACATAAATACACATACACATACATAAAAAATAATATCAGTTAAACACACCACATAAAAATATGTAAAATGCCAAAAAAAAAAAAAAAAAAAACTTACTGAGCTACTTTTATGAATTCCCTGAAAGAAGTGCATATTAATTTGTAGCGTTGTGTCACTAATGACACAATAATCTTGATTGTTTTTGCCATGGAAATCAAAGCGTTCTCCATGTTTTCCAAAAAAATGAGGATCTCCAACAACATGTCCATTTGTATGTGGGGTTGATGGAGGAGGGCACATACAAGTGGATGTTGGTGTTAAAACTGGAGGCACTGCTATTGGTGTTGGAGGTGGCGGAGATGGTGGTGGTGGAGATGGTGGTGGAGGTGGAAGTATGCACTCCTGAGGTATCCATTCACAAAGGGGGGGCAAAGGTGGTGGACACATTTCACCTAAAATTGGGAGAGGGAGGGGGAGAAAAAAAAAAATGAAAAAAAAGGATTTTAAGTACTAAATATGATTATTTAGTATTAGTTCATTTGTGTGTGAGGATGTGCTTATGTATAATGTAAATGTATATTCATGTTAAATGTATTATCAATTGTGCTTAGTTTGAATCAACTTAGAATGTTTTGGAATGTTACTTTGCGAAGAATTGCCAGAAAATAGTCCATTAGAAGGTGCCATCTGTCGACAAGTTGTTTGGAAAAATTATGAATCGTTTACAATCCTTGTTAAAAGAAGAAGAAAGAAAGCTATTCTTTTGTAAAGTTACTAATTATTTATAATTTTGTTAACTTATTTGTGAGATTTTTCTAATATCCATAGATTTTATTTTTGAAAATTTTGAAAATTAAGAAATAAAATTAACAAACCGAACTTCATGTGGAATGAAATTTGGAACTTGTAAAAACCCCAAACAGAAATGGAAAATACCGTGTACTGGTCTCCTCGTTTGGGACAAAATTCACATATCCGACCACCGCAATAAATTGCATTCGCATCCTGCAAGTAGGAAATTCACGAAACATTCACATTCATACACACGTATCCACGAGGGAAAAATGTCCATCTTTTCAGGAAATGCCATAAGCAATTCACTGCAAAAATATATATTTAACTGGGCTCCATCCAAGCTGGCTACCTTCTCTCTGCATCTGATGAAACTGGCCTGTGCAAAGCTTTTCACTGCAACGGCAAAGCCACCCTACATCACACACAAATGCAAAATCACTTCGTAACCCAAACTCACGATCAGATTGCTGAAGATTGATTGATATTCACGATTGTTCAATCTCAAAACTTCACTGTGCAAACCGCTTGAGCAGAATGTATAGACTAGATCAAACGGCAGCTTTGCCAGCATGCACTCACCACTCCGCTAAAGCCAGAGAATTCAGTCTTGTAAGCCACGAATTCTACTCCGTGTGTGTGATCTATCCCAGCTTGCAACTCAACATCACCTCCTGATGCCTGCACAGCATTGTTTGACAATCATTCGAACGGGGAAATCGTTAGTCTTTCTTGATAAAGTCCTGTTCGAGAACACATCGATGAGTTTAACAACAGTAGGAATGCAGAACAAACGTCGACAACATCACGCATAAATGTACCCAAACACGGCACATGAGTACTCACCTTAGCAGTGTTGTTGAGGAAGCTGCTCATTTTGACATGCGCAATGGAGCCAGAGGAGAGGAATGCCAGCAACATGGCGCCTCCATCAACCTGTGCAGATATACGACTGAAATGAGCTCCGATTTCCACGACTTTGTAGCCTGAAACTGTTCACCTGCAGCAACTCTGTTTGTGCGACACTGGAGCTCAAGAAACCAGCTTACCCAGGCGGTGTTGTTGACGAAGCTGCAGGTAGTACACTCGAATTTGGGTCCGCCAAGGTGATGGCAGTGAGGGAGAGCGTCGTCGACGTAAACAGCGCCTCCCCAGCTGGCTTCGTTGCGCCAGAAGGCAGTATCGACAACAGTGACGCACGTCTTAATGCCGCACTGACTCGAGTCGTTGAGGGGCACGGGATACTCCTCAGCTGATCCCACGAACAGTGCCGCTCCCCGGGAGGCCTGCACTAATCCCTCCAAACAAACTATGTTAGCCAACAAACCAAAACAGAGAAGAATGTGTTGCGATGAGTACCGAAACTTGGAGTGGGAATCAGTGGCGCTTGCCTTGTTTTCCTCGAAGACGCAGCTGCGGATGTGGGCGAGAGCTCCCGCTTTCACCATGACCGCGCCTCCGCTCCCGGACACCGTGTTATTGCGGAAGAGGACATTGAGAGCCAAGAGACGACCACCTTGACCATGCATGTTGCCCGACACCAGGACCGCCGATCCTTCACTGCAGGTGCCCCCACAGATCTCCAAGTGCTTGAGGGTTAGCATTCCGCCGAGGCCAACAATGAAAATCTGACCCATGCCTCCACCGTTGATCATGCACGGATCTCCGGAGCATGTACCCACTATTGTTGTCTTTGAGGTTATGTCAGGAAGCGGCAGGGATTCAGAAACATCAATGTCGCGCGTGACGACAATCTGGGGTTCCTTGGTGAGAATGGCCTGCACCAAGCAGAGGGCATCGGCACACTCCACCAGCCTTGGCCACGTTGTCATCCCTTGCGGTGAACCGCTGTTATCTGCGCATCCTCATCTCCATCACATCTCCACGTTAGCATCACCTAACGATGTATTATTTAGCGATTGGCGCAGCACAAGTTGTGTGGAAATATGAGCTTGCCTTCTAATGATACAGAATCGACGAGAGACTCTCCTTCGGGGTGCAGATAAACATGACAACCAGCCTTCTGACTAAGCACCGGATAATTTGCCAGGTGATGCCGCCTGGAAGTTCGCCTCGTCAGCGTCTGTGATGGCTCAATGTTACCCGAGTCCTTGCGGTGCGTGTGTGAGTTGCTTGTCGATTCTTGAACCCAGTTGCCACTACCCTGTGCGGCAGTTGTCTTCAACTCCGGCCACGATGTCACTTGTGGGACATCTGTTGAGGCAACGCGCATGATTCTGGACGTGAGTGTAGACAATGACACACAAAAGGATTGTGTATGAAGTTCGATGATTCAGTGACTTTACTTGACTTCAGCAAAATCCAAGAGTATGAGGGAGTTAGACGACAGTAGCACCTTGTGTAGCCAAGAGGATGACCAGTATCCAGACTGCGGCAGTTTCACTTCTCGCAGCCCGCAGCTGCCCCATCTCTTGAGATGAGCCTCTTGGTCACCCAGTCAAAACTCACCGTCTTTAAAACCGAACATATTTCTCTACTTTTTATCTTTATTCCTCCAACTTTTTAGATCTAGACAATGCAGCAGCATATTCTGAAATAGCTACTCCCTGCACTACATAAACTCCTTTAACAGCTGCACAGGATTGTGATAAGAATCCGACAATTTATTTCATTTATGTTTTTTGTATGTTCAAAGTCTCCGTTCAAACCAGCCTTCGCTCAACCTTGAGTTGCGGTATGGGTCTCCACTTTTGAGGGGACGCAGTCACGAGCACTGTGAAAACACACTTGTCGACATTCATTTAGCTTATTAGCGGAGAGGGGAGGATGAGAGTAGCATTCTTCGAGTCCAAATGAGTGAAATAATACGAGGGGAAGTGAGGAGCGGGGGGGAGCTGTAACTAACCGAGAGATAGAGGGAAGCGGTTATCAGTAACTGTCCGTATAACTCGTAAACTTCACCAAATTTTAGTGAGATCTCTTGACTCCGTGTCACAACTGAGAAACTCCAACCTGCATATGATTTCGTCCATTTCGGAGTGCCTATGGCTGGTTCTCACGGTTGTAACTGGTTCTGCTGAGGTTGCGAGAGGTTCTCTTCCACGAAATGAATGGTAACAAGGTATCTGGGTTCCTGGAGCTGGCGAAGTGAAACTGAGCTAATACCCGGGTGAAAATAGTACACAGACAGAGAGCCTTTTTTCTACTATATTCTCATAATGTTATTCCGACGGTGATTTCCTTCACTCTAAATTTACATAGTGTTGTTTATAAAAGCGCTCAAACACGAAGACACACACACACACACACATACAGGAATATTCACTTTCTTATCCAGAACGGGCTCACAAGTATGGTTAGTGCAAACCCATGATTTTCGGGAGGCTATTTTTGTCCTAGCCTGCTCAACCAAACTAGTTTGGCACCTGGTAGAATTGATTTCAAAATGTTTAAAGTTCTTAAAATCAGTGGTAGGAAGTTACTTTAATTTCGTTTTTCATTCCACAGGGGTTGGGCTGCTCATAACCCTAGATCCAGTGGACGCAGCGGGTAAACCTCAGCGGCATCAGAAGCCGGTTGCTGGAGCTGGAGTAAGCGCCATATTTCTTCAATGAAATGGCATGTTCCGTGCACAGACTCCGTTCAAGGGAAGATTACTTTTGTCCATTCACAAATCGAGTTCTTTCACAAAGAAGAGTAGACGCTGCCGAGAACCAAGCTATTCGTGGTCTCTCGACTCACCCACTACCTTGGAAGTGTGGTACGCGTCGTAGATGGATGATTGACGTCCAGAGGCCAGGTGCGTTCTGCAGGAGAAATCTGTCGTGCACACCAAACCCCGTTCAAGCGAAAGCGTAAAGACTAGTCCTCTGACGGCCTTTATATCGTGAATGCCGGAGCACTGAATGATTGGGGCTCATTGCAGGGGGGTTCAAGGCAGGCTTTAGGAGACTTTGGGCTCCCGCTTCCATTCTGTGATGCTGATATGCTGAGAGCAGTTCAGTCTCGTGCCCAGGCTGCTAGAATTAGTGATGCATTCAAATAAAACTTACAACTTAGTTAGATCGTTGGTGACTACAGCCAGTTTGCAACTCCACGGAATCCCCTGAATCATCATTCTTGTGCAGATGAGTCCCTTTTTGAAAACCTCACGCGCTCTAGACCTTTCCGTTTCATCTTCTTTTCAATCGACTGATTCACTTCAAGCTGCTTCTCATGGCATTTTTTCTTTTTTGGGTACTGTAGGTACAACGTTCGAGGTCGAGAAATGGTAGCCAGTGCATGGAAGGCACCGGTCCTCACGGTCACGCTGATTACCTTGGCAACTGTGCACATCCGTCCCATTGAAGCAAAAGGTAATGCACTGTACACACAATTCAATATCTTCAAGTTCTTTCTGAGAATGTCTGGAATGCTGTTAGTAGCCTGGGTATGAAGCTTGAAGGTCGAATCGACCTGGAAACTCGCTTGCCTCTTATACGACAGGAGAAGAGATCAATTCTGCCTTCCGTGCAGGAGTGAACGTCAACGAATGTAGTGTGGGTTCCTACGAGTGCGATCCAAACGCGTACGCTCCGCAACATCCACCACCAGTTCCATTTCTTAAAATAATAAATAAATAAAAACACAGCTTCTGCTTCCCACAACCACCGCTTACGACTTACCAGCTCACAGTGCACGCACTGTGGTGTCTTGCTGGTTTTAAAACTCTGTGTCCAGTCCAAAAGCGTCGACTAGCAGAATGGGAACTCCTGCTCACACTGGTTGGATCGATATTCGGTGAGACTCTCCTCGTGTACTTAGGTTGTGCGCTCATCCGCAAATGCATCAACACCAGGCAATTACAAAACAACGTGGGGCACAGTGAGGATTACGGATTCTCGGCTGCGAATTCCTGCGCTTCTGCGAGCAACAACGTCAAGGTTGCCGCGTCGGTGGACGCAGTCTAGTTGGACCTCATTCACGGCTACAGAGCGGCGAAATCCTCGATGTGGTGTTGCCGCAAAATCTAGACGCCATAACACTCTTTGTTTTGCAAACTTGTCCATATCGTAATTGTACATTGTTGTTGATGTTTTATTTTTTCTTCTTCTCTTCTTCTTCTTCTTCTTCTTCTGCTTCTTTTTTAAATTTATCTTTCTGTTGAGCAGGGGGACTAGGAGAGTATTGTTTTGTTTTGTTTTTTGTTTTTTGCTTTTGTTTTGTTTTGTTTTGTTTTTTTTTTTTTTTTCCAGCCGTCAAGTTCAGAATTTTACATCTGGGATTTGCATAGCCAGCTTATTTCGGGCAACTGCTTACCATCTTTTGAAGGACAAGTTCATTGCAGATGCATGTACATGATTTCTGCTACCCCTTTCAGCAAGTTTTCAAGTTGAGTGAAGTCAATGAGGCAATATTCAGATGTTGCCATGCTTGATGTATTGATATTGGGTGGTTGCGTCTTTGAGTAAACATTCATTGTGGATTACATTTAAATTTTAAAAATTGAAAAATGATGTGTCTGCAATGAAAAGGTAAAATTTAAGCTCTGTAAACTATAAAATTTTATATTTTAGAAAATAGTATTCTTCTTTAAGCACTAAATAAATGGATTTTGAAAATTATTTTAATTTAACTAAATTGTGATAGTACAACATTTGTAGGGATTATGAATATTATAAGGCACTTGCATGTAATATGGTATATGTTAATTTACTCTAAAATAATTAATTAAATAGGTAATATTATATGTTCAAATTGTGTTATTATTAGTAGTCAATTTCATATTAAACATCATGTGTTGATATGAACACTTGATAGTTCATAGGTGTATATTCCAAATGTTAACTAATACATAATTGAATAGTCTATTTAGTTGTACTCTATCTTCTTAATAATTACATTCTTGTGTAATCAATATTTAAACTAGTTGTCATTGGTTCTATACTAAATAGTAGCTTGTAGCTTTGTACTATGTAAGAGCTGAGAATTAAGGCTACTTACAATTGTTACTCTTTTTAAATCTCTAATTGTTGGATTGTCAAATTATTTGATTTAACATTATTTAAAATTCTATCTTATTCTAATATATTCTAATATGAACTGATCTAATATTAAAACCTAGCACTTTTGATTTTTTTAAATAGCTTAAAGAAAGTTGAAAACAAAACTAAGAGTGGTCTAGTTCTAAACAAACTTTGTATTGAAATAACCTTTGAAAATACTAAATATTATTATAAATATCACATTAATAAATCTTATGAAAAAAAAATGCAATACTAGTAGATAATATTAGATTTCAGAATTTCAAAGAAGTAAGATTTTACAGATAGAAAAAATAAAACATATTCAACAATATATTTAAAATAACTATTGGACACTGTTTACTATTTTAAATGAAGTATTTCAAGCTACAGATCGAATAAAGCCTTATGCACCTAATAAAATATATTAGTATATGCAATTTAATATTAAAGCACAAATAGTACAGATTGAAGAATCAAACAAATTAATCACAAAAGCAATAATTTATTTCTTCAATATTCATACATACATATATATATATACATATATATATATATATATATATATATATTATAGAATTCATCATCTTTATTCAAAATGATAATGCTAATTTATGATATTTTAATAATATAAAATAAGAGGTTGGATGCAATTATTAAACACATAACCAATTAAACTTCTTCCACCTTTGAATTTATAACCTCACTCAATTTAAATACAAGTATAGAATATTAGTATAAATTATTTTGGTTTAATTTAAATTAATAAATTCAAAATTCAAATCCTTGTCTTTTTTTTAAAAAGATATTCAAAAATATTTTTATACTATAATATACTAAAACAAAAAAATAAATACAAAAATAGATATCTATGATAATGATTATAATTGGTGTTAATATTTAATTTTAATTTATTCCTATTAAATGTGAATTATTTTAGAATCTTTTATTTTACATATTTCAGATTTATTTTTATTTATTTTTATATAAATATAGTATTAGATATATATATATTATATTAAAAAAATATTTGACTTCTATATTTTAAATAAGTATATATTTATAAAATTGAATATATATATATATATATATATATATATCTTTATATATGGAAATGTTAAATTGACATTGACTTTTACTAAATCAATCTACTTATCAAAACCATCATTGCACCTCTTTTTCTATCTTTCTCCTCCTCTTTTCATACCCTATTTCCATTCACTCTATTTCTAATTCTTCTCTCCAATTCCTTTCATCTTTATTCTTAGCATCCATCTCTTATTCCCTATGCCTTCCATTTCCCTTCATTGTTTCCCAATCCATGTCATCTATTTCACATAAATAAGTTGACTTCTTAAAAGATTTTGTCACAAACGAGTTTTTTTCAAAGAATTGACTGCCTCAACAAAAAGATTAAAAGATAATATTTTGATACTACTTTTAAGAACCATTGCTAGAAACTAAATATTTTAAAAATGATTATTTAAAACATTGCTAAAACATGGCATTTTAGTTATTCCATACTCTCATTTAAGACCACCTACCACTTGCAATAATCAAAACATCTAGAACTAAAATTACTTATGAATTATTTTATACCTAAGAATGTTGCCAATATATTGTTGTAAATAAGCTTGTCAAGATTGTACCTCTTCCTGGGTAAAGTAATGTCATCTTGCTATACTTGTAGAAAGACTCCTCAACCCTTATTACAATATAAAGGAGCTAATCTAGTAGTAAATCATCCATTATACACTACTCTAATTTTTACATGTGTTATTTAAGCTGATACAAAGACAAAAAGATTAAACTTACAAATGTAAGAATAACACTTAATTTATAAATACTATATCAATAACATCCTCTAAGATTTGATATTAAATTTAATTTGGGTTCATCATACTATAATTCAAGTACTCAATTCCAAATCTTATACTAAAAAAAATTTATCTGATTGATGAGAGATTATCTTGAATAATTACCTCATGAAAAGGCTAGTATGAAGTAGTCTAACAAAACTGGACTTGGTTCTATTGTTTGAGCCGTGGAGTCTCAACCAAATATCATTGTTGGCTGAGTCTTAAATAATTGAAGTTGTGCTTGTTAGAATAGAATGAACAGTGGATTTATGTCAAGGACATACATAAATATTCTAGTAAATACTTATATGATTACGTAAGAATAAGTAAAAATAAATAAAAGTAAGTTAATTTCATAAGACCTTTTAGAAAAGCTTCATAAAAGCTTCATAGACTTTGCTTGATTTTACATGTGTTTGTATTTGATTAGTAGATTAGAAACTTAATGAAGAAGTTAATTACATGTTAATAGCTTGTGGAATGAGCTAACTATGTAGCGTACATATAAAAAACTTGTCTTGCAAGTTAAGATATGTATCTTGCACAGTCAACACATTTTGGAGGTCCTATAAGACATTACCACATAGCTCCTAATTAAAAGTATATATAGAGGCAAGAGTGAAACCTTTTTTACTCTTGTCAATGCTTTTTTAGTTGTTACTCTTATTTCAAGACTTCTAGTCTTCTTATTTTTGGCAATAGCCATTTTAGTTTAATATTACATCACCTTTGAGTGTCTTTTTAGTTTTCTTCAATTTTTTGGTTTCCTAAAAATTATTATCAAATCTTTATCAAGAACTTTTCTTAAGTTGTGGCTCCTTTTATACATTTGACTTATAAAGACAAATTTGAGTGGAATAAAGAAGCCAAAGTATTGTTTGTTGCTTTGAAGAAGAAATTTATTCTTACACCAATTTTGTGTCCCATTGACTTTTTTAAGATATTCTTTATGGAAATAGATGCATCAGACTTTGTTTTGAGTGCAGTATTGTCATAAATGGAAACAGATGATAAATTCCATTTAATAGATTTCCATTCCAAGAAATTTTTAGCAACCAAGATTAACTATGAAATCCACAATAAAGAACTTTTTGCAATTACTGATTCATTTTAAGAATGACATCATTATCTAAAAAGTACTTAAATTCCAGTCACAGTATATACAGATCATAAGAATCTCAAGTATTTCATGTCGATACTTGTTTTGAATTGTTGTCAAGGCTGTTGTCAAGGACATGAATCTCGAAGAAAGGGAATCCACAATACATTCTTATATCACTGAAGAGAACTAGAAAGTCACTCAAAAGATGATGTAATATTAACTGGAATGGCTATTACCAAAAACAAGAAGACTAGAAAGTCTTGAAACAACACTAAGATTAGAAAGGCATTGACAAGAGTGAAGAAGGCTTCATTCTTTCTTCCATATATACTATCTAACTAAAAGCCATGTGGGGATGTCCTATAGGACCTCCAACATGTGTTGACTTTGCTAGCCACATGTCTTATCTTGCAAGGCAAGTTATCTATATACATGCCATGTAATTGGCTTATTCTACAAGCTACTACATGGAGGGAACTTGTTCCATAAGCTACCAATACATGGTTAGCTTTTTAGCCAAGTTTCTAACCTACGAACACATCTAAAGTCAAAACCGCATCTATGAAGCTTCTATGAAGCTACTTTAAAAGACTTTATGAAATTATTCTATTTTACCTACCTCTACTTAATCATATAAGTAACTATTGAGATAAATATATATGTCCATGACATTACCCCTCTTTCTAGGGACGAGTTCTATGAGGAGCGGTCTTCATATGTTGAGGAAGTCCAAGATGCTGCAAATTATATTTGTTACATACTCCAATCTTTGCTCTTTTCAAAGATGGTTGATAGGTCCTATCAACCATGTATAGTATCTCATACCAAGGTGAGAAGACCACCTTGTTATTTGGTCATTATTAAGGCCTTCATAACTTCTTTCAAATAAAATATTTCGAACACCTTTAGGAGTAGTTTCTACTTCTAATAAAATCACTAAACATCAAGATTTCCTTCCAAGGTCATGATACCAAATACGTTGTATCTTGCCATCTATTTGAGTAAGGACATATCATTTTTAAGGATCTTCATTTCGATTTCGTTGTCTTGAAAGTTGTGACAATCGCAATGTCTCGTTTAATAAATCTGCAAATGAAAGCTCTTGAGTTGAATCTGTTGGTTGTTGGTATTCCATCATATTACAAATACATAGAAGCTATAATGAAAGATAGAAGGTAGAATGTTATTTTTCTTTGATCTTGTTTCTTTTATAGCAAAGGTTTGCTATTCTTCATCTTAGTTTTGATGGATGTCATTGATAAAAGACTTCAACTTTCTTTGTTGCATTTATAAGATTCTTTGATGGCTCCCATGTGCATTCACTAATATCATATCCATGCCAATGAACAAGATATTCCAACCTATTTCGGTGCCACTTTAAGTCTAAGACTTCTTCCACCTGAAATTCTTGGTTATTATCTACTTCTATAGGAGGAGGTGGCATTTGTCTTCTTCCCAAGATATTCACTGTCTTATATGGCTCTAAAAGAGACATGTGAAATACAAGGTGGATCTTCATAGACTCCAGTAGATTTAATCGATAGGCAATAGAATTGATTTGTTCACAAATAGGAAAAGGTTCGAGCCTACGATAATCTAATTTATCGCAAGGATAAAGTAATCTTGATATTACGACAAAGTAACCATACCTTGTCGCCCTTATTATATTATGGTTGTTCCTTACGATAGGTATCTGCATTGGTCTTTTGTCGTTCTTGAGCTTCCTTTAATTGTATCTTCATTGTTGTATGTAGCTTTGATAAGTGATTTGCTAAATCTTCTGGCACAGGATTATCAACTTTTGAAAAGTCAAAAGTATCAAGACGTAGATGATGACCATAATTGACAAAGAAAGGTGTTTGTTGAGTGGAAGAATGTACCAAATTATTATATGCAAACTCTGCCAATGGTAAAAGGGTTGTCCAATCACCTTCATGATAGTTGATGGTACATCTCAAATACTACTTCAAAACTTGATTTATGGATAAATATTTGTCCATCAGTTATTTATGGATAAATATTTGTCCATCAGTTTGAGGATGAAAGCTGAAGAAAGCTTTATATCTACTTTTAGAATCTTGAATAGGATTCTTTAAAATCTTGATACAAATTGAGTCTCCCCTATCCAATATAATATCCTTTGGCAATCCATGATAGCGATAGATATTGTTAATGAAAAGCTTAGCTGTTTCTTCACATGTGATAGATTTTGTATATAGTACAAAATGTGCCATCTTGGTAAAATAATCTACTATCATGAATATAGAATCATAAGAACCTGAGATTAGAAGATCCGTGATGAAATCCATAGAAACAAAAGACCATGGTTGTTATAGAATAGATAACAGCTGAAGAAGTCTGTAAGGACAATGACAAGGAGTTTTTGATCTTAAGCAAATATTTTAAGATTGTACAAAATCTTTGACTGCCTTCTACATTTGTGGCTACCAAAAATCTCTGGATATTAGTTCTAAAGTTTTATTGTACCCAAAGTGTCATGCTGTTGGAAAGTCATGACGAGTTTGAAGAACACGTAATCAGACTTCACCTTCTGGAACATATAGGCGTCCTTCAAAATATAATAGATTATTCTTGAATTCAAACTTGGAAGTATCATGGGACTTAGAAGAAGTATCTTTGATATCTCGAACAAGAGGATCAGAGGGCATGCTTGATTGAATTTTCCTCACAAATATTGAATCAATAGTCAATATTGATTTTATAGCTCAAAGATGAAAATGATTAGGCTTCAAGATAATTCATCTTTGTTGATCAAAAGATCCATCTCCTTCTTTTGGTGGAAGATAAGAATGTCTAAAAAGAACGTTCAATAGACCTTATTGTTTTCTGAGTCGATAAGTGATCTTAAAATTGATTCTAGATAAAGACATGCTCCAACGAGCTTGACGACAATTCAAGACACGTATTGACATGAAATACTCGAGGTTCTTATGGTTTGTATATATGATAACTGGACTTGATGTGCCTTCTAGATAATGATACTATTCTTGAAATGAATCTATGATTGCAAGGAGCTCTTTATCATGGATCCCATAATTAATCTTGGCTATTAAAAATTTCCTTGAATAGAAAGCTATTGAATGGAGTTTGACATCTGTTCCCATTTGTGACAACATGGTACCTATAGCAAAATCTAACACGTCTGTTCCCAAGAAAAATATTTTTGAGAAGTCAATGCAATGTAAGATTGGTGTAGAAATAAACTCCTTCTTTAAAGCATCAAATGATGCTTGTACTTCTTTATACACTGAAGTTTGTCTTTACAAGTCAAAAGTGTAAGTAGAACTACAACTTGAGAAAAATTCTTGATGAAGATTTGATAGTAATTAGCAAAGCTCAAAAAGCATTGCACATCTTATATTGTTCTTTGAATCTTTCAATCTATAATAGTTTAAACCTTCTTGGGATCCATCATAAGGCCTTTCGTTGAAAATAATGTATTCTAAAAATTCCACTTGAGTAGTATAGAATATACACTTTTTCAACTTAGCATATAATCTTGCATGTCTAAATTTCTATAACACTTGACAAAAATGAAGTTCATGTTCTTCTGTGTTCTTAGAGTAGATTAGAATGTTGTCTAAATAACAAACAACAAAATCATCTAAAAATTCACAAAAAACATCATTCATAAGATGTTAAAAAGTGGCCGGTGCATTCGTGAGTCCAAAAGGCATGACATTATATTCAAAATATCCATACTTAGTTCGAAAAGCAGTCTTCTATTCATCTCCTTCTTTAATACGAACTAAGTTGTATCCTCTTCGTAGATCTATTTTGTTATAGATCTTTGCTTGATTGAGTTGGTCAAGAAGTCCTGAAATCAAAAACAAAGGACATCTATTTTTGATGGTGATCTTATTGAGCCTTCAATAATCTATACACATTCGTAGAGATCCGTCTTTCTTCTTCACAAATAAGATAGGAGCCTCGGTTGGAGATTTAGAATGGCGTATGAAGTTCTTTGCCAAATTCTCATCAATGTATTCCTTTAATGCAGCCAACTCATTCTGCGATAAGCTATAGATTGATCTGAATGGTCGTTGAGCTCTTTCTTGCAGATCAATTGAAAAATCATAAGGTCGATGCTCAAGAAGAATATTTGTATTTTTCTTTTCAAAAACATCTTGGAATTTTTGATATTGCTTAGAAATATCACTCAACGTTGTTTCACCATTAGAAATGGGTGTAGCATATATAGCAAAAGATGATCATCCTTTTGCATTATGCATGAAAGCTTTTGCACCTACTAGTAAAGGTTTAGACGTACTGGACTTACATACTTCTACTTTGCTAACATGATCTTGGATTATACTATCAGGAAAGTTAAAGTTACAAGAAATTCAATCTATTCGAGGGTTATATTTTTCTAGCCATGATAATCCTAAAATAATCGAATTAGAGGGAGATTTTATTATATTAAATACTACTACGCTATTATGATCTTTAATTGCTATATCTAAAGGAATTGTTTCATGGATAATATTTCCAAAAGACAACAAACGACCATCTATGACTTCTACATGTACGGATTTAACTTTCTTCACTAAAGGTATTTTTTGATTTTGATAAAATCTTCGCCTATAGAACATGATGAGGCTCCTAAATCTAACAAGGCAAAGACTTTGTGATTATTAGGTCCTAAATATACTTCTATTATAAAACAAGGTAAAGGGTCTGAGGAGAGGATAGGACCTTTACTAGGTACTGCATATGATTCCAGTCGCACAGTTCCTATTGTAGCTAGAAAAACTTGATTTCTGACACATCATCTTCTTTGATAATTGTGCTCCTCATTTTGTAATTGTGTTACTTCTTTGGACAATATTGAGCAGTGTGCTTATCTTTTCTATAATATAAATACAATCCCTCTTGGCGATGTCAAGTCTTTTCCTGCTTTGTGAGAGGTTTAAAATGTATAATATAAATTTGCATTGGTTCCGGCTTTGACGAATATGTTTCAGAAAACTTGGGAGTTGCCGCCATTACTTGACTTGTTTCTCTCCAACTAAATCTTTGTTCTTGATGCCTTTCAAATAAATAATTGTCGCATGTAATGGCTTGAGTAATAAATTATTTCAAAGATTCTATTTTTGGTATTGTTAATAATAAATCTTTGACGCTATCTTTCAGTCCATATCAAAATTGGTTGATAAGTGCTTTGTCATTTTAGTCCAGGTCACAAGCAAGATTTTGGAATTTGACAGCATATGTAATGGTTGATCATGATCTTTACTGTAAGGATAGAAGCTTGATCTCTACTACTTATTCTCAATCACTTTCTACAAATGTGGCCGTAAATACTTCTAGAAATGAATTCATATCATAAAAGAGTCGTGAATCTTTTTCCATTAAAGGTGCAAATCAAGAGAGAACACTTCCTCATAGTAGTGCGCCTATAAATCCGACTTGGGTAAATCCATCAGGATATTGGAAAGGGTGCAACCTTAGATAGAACTTGACTTGTTGCAAAAATCCTCCAAATTTTGATCTTGTTCCATCAAACTTCTCATGCATACTAATCCTTGTCCTTGTCATACTTGTAAAAGTAAAACTCTCTGGATTTGGTTGTGACGTTGATCTACTTGCTTCTTTCAAGTACACAACTTCTTGTCGCAGACTCTAAACTTCTTCCATAGGCGTAGGCATAGTGCTTCCATGATTCACATTGGAAATACGTGAGATTTATACTCTTAGAGTGTTGATAAGTTCATGAAGATCTGCTGTAGTTGTAAATCTATTCTCACTTCTATTAAGAGTAGCATCTATAATCTTTCCTTCTATAGACAACTCAAATGAATTCAAAAGTTAAATTAGAGGAGGGTAATCTGCAATCTCTAAAAACAAATTCTACAAAGAGGGATAATCCACTCTCTTTAAGAAAAAGATCAGTGTTAAAAAATAAAAAATTTTGTTTAAAGATAGATAGTTTGCAACCTTCAAAACACAATAGTTGAAGTGATGTAACCCACTCACTTCTAGAACAAGACACAAATAATATGTTAGCACTCTTGTCAAATTGTCAAGGACATGAATCTCGAAGAAAGAGAATCCTCAATATACTCTTCTATCATTGAAGAGAACTAAAAAGTCACTCAAAAGGTGATGTAATATTAACTAGAATGGCTATTGCCAAAAACAAGAAGACTAGAAAGTCTTGAAACAAAACTAAGACTAGAAAGATGTTGACAAGAGTGAAAAAGGCTTCACTCTTACCTCCATATATACTCATATATACTATCTAACTAAAAGCCATGCAGTAATGTCCTATAGGACCTCCAACATGTGTTTACTTTGCTAGCCACATGTCTTATCTTCTAAGGCAAGTTATCTATGTATGTGCCACGTAGTTGGCTTGTCCTACTAGCTATTACACGGAGGTAACTTGTCCCACAAGCTACGAATACATGGTTAGCTTTTCGGCCAAGTTTCTAATCTACGAACACATCTAAAGTCAAAACCGCATCTATGAAGCTTCTAGGAAGCCTCTCTAGAAGACTTTATGAAATTATTCTATTTTACCTACTTCTACTTAATCAAATAAGTAACTATTGAGGTAAATATATATGTCCGTGAGAATTGTTGGAGCATGTCATTATCAAGATTTGATTTCAAGATCACATATCAACTTCAAAAAAAACAAGGTTTATTAAATGCTCTATTTAGACACTCTTTTCTTGCACCAAAAGAATGAGATGTATCTTTTGATCAATAAAGAACAATCCTCTTGAAGCTAGAGCATTTTTATCTTTAAGTAATGAAATCAATACTGACTATTGATTTAACATTTGTCAAATAAATTCAATTAAGTATGTCCTATGATCCTCTTATTCATGATATAAAGAATCTTTCTTCTAAGTCTGATAATGTTTCAAAGTTTGAATTCAAGAACAACCTTCTCTACTTTGAAGGATGCTTATATGTTCAAGAAGGAAAAGTACATTTATATATTCTTCAAGTACATCATGACTTTCTAGTAGCGAGATATTTTGGATACAACAAGACTTTAAAGCGTATATTTAGAGATTTTTGATGGCCACAAATATGGAAGGCGATAAAAGACTTTGTCCAATCATGTGACATTTGTTCAAGATTAGAAACTCATTGTCATTGACCCTATAGACTTCTTCAACCATGGTCTTCTATTTCTATGGATTTAATTATAGATCTTCCAAGTTTAAGTTCATGTGACTCTATATTTGTAATTGTAGATTGCTTCACTAAAATAGCACATTTTGTACTATGTACAAAATTTATGTTAGGTGAAGAAACAACTAATTTTTTATTGATAATATCTATCGCTATCATGGATTGCCAAAGAATATTATATGAAATAAGCGGATTCAATTTGTATCAAGATTTTGAAGAAACCTATTTGAGATTCTAAAAGTGGATATAAGGCTTTCTTCAATTTTTTATCATCAAACTGATGGGCAAATAGAACAAGTGAATCAAATTGTAGAGCAGTATTTGAGGTGTACTATCAATTATCATCAAGATGATTAGACAACTCTTTTTCCATTGATAGAGTTTATATACAATAATTTGGTATATTCTTCTATTCAATAAATATCTTTTTTTATTAATTATGATTATCATCTACAACTTGATACTTTTGACTTTTCAAAAGTTAATAATCTCATGGCAAAAGATTTAACAAATTATTTGTTAGAGCTACATGAAATAATGAAGATACAATTAAAGGAAGCTCTTGAACAACAAAAAACCAACATGGATGCCTATTGCAAGAAGAAACCACAATTCAATATAAATAATAAGATATGGTTATTTTATGGCAATATCAAGACTACTAGTCTTTATGATAAGTTGGACTATTGGAGGCTGAGACTTTTTTCTATTTGTAAACAAATCAATCTTATTGCTTATCGATTATATCTACCGAAGTCCATGAAGATCCACCATGTATTTCATGTATTCTTTCTTGAGCCATATAAAATAGTGAATATCTTGGGAAGAAGACAAATGCCACTTTTTCCTTTAGAAGTGGATAATAATCAAGAGTTTGAGGTGGAAGAAGTCTTAGACTCAAGGCAGCATTGAAATAGGTTGGAATATCTTATTTATTGGCGCGGATTTCATACTAGTGAATGTACATGGAAGCCATCAAAGAATTTTGCAAATGTAGCAAAGAGAGTTGAAGCCTTTTATTAATGTCATCCATCAAAACTAAGATGCTTGACTTGCAAAACTTTGCTATAAAAGAAATAAGATCAAAGGAAGATAACATTCTATCTTTTGTCCTTTTTTATAGCTTTTCTATATTTGTGATACTAAGGAGATGGAGAACCAACAACCAACAGATTTACCTCAAGAGCTTTTATTTGTAAATTAACTTGAAAAGACATTGTGATTGTCACAACATTCAAAATGATGAAATCAAGATGAAGATCCTCAAAAACGACATGTCTTTCTTCAAATAGATGGTAAGATACAACGTGTTTGATATTATGACCTTTGAAGTGACTCCCAATGTTTGGTAATTTTATTACATGTAGGAACAACTCTTAATAGTGTTCCAAATGTTTTATTTGAAGGAAGTTATGAAGGCTTTAACAACAATCAAATAATAGGGTGGTCTTCTCGCTTTAGTATGGAATACTATTGATAGCTAAGAGGGCCTATCAACCATCTTTGAAGAGAACAAAGATTAGATTATGTAGAAAATATAATTCACCGCATCTTGGATTTCTTCAACATATAAAGACTACGCTTCATAGAACTCATTTCTAGAAAGGGAGATAATTTCAAAAACATACATAGGTATTCTAGTAAATACCTATATGATTAGATAGGAATAAGTAAAAGTAGATAAAAATAAGTTAATTTCATAAGATCTTTTAGAAAAGCTTTCTAAAAGCTTTACAGAAGTTGCTTGACTTTACATGTATTTATAGTTGATTGATAGATTAGAAACTTGGTTAACAAGTTAATTATATATTGGTAGCTTGTGGAACAAGTTAACAATGTGGCGCTGTCATAATATGTAAAGTCTTGCTTGAAAATGCTCCGAGCACCTAGCTGTGGAAGAAAGAATGGAAATTACAACAACAAAATCTTAATTCTAATAAAATACTAACAATGCTAAACAAGCTTTAATAAAATTCAAAGAAACCTCAAAGAAATTCCAAAGAAACAATAAGAAATCTTAAACAAATATTAGAATGATTACAAACATATCTCAAATACATCTCAATTCAATCTTAAGTTAAACCTAGTTGAAATCTTATTGGACTTCATTCAAACTTTAGGCCAAAAATTAACTAAATCTTAAATCCTAAACAAACTCAAATAAAATCCTAAATCCTAAATCAAATCCTGATCAAATTCTAATCAAATCTTAAATCCTAAACCAAATTTTAAACCCTAAATCAAAACCTAATCAAACCCTAATCCTAAATCAAATCCTAATTAAATCCTAAACTAAATCTTAACCAAATCCTAAATCCTAAATCAAATCCTAATCCTAAATCAAACCCTAATCAAATCCTAAAACCTAAATCAAATCCTAATCTTAAATCAAATCCTAATCAAATCCTAACTTTAAATCAATGTCACAGACATATTCATGTAAGCCAGCAAAAACATATATAAATAGGTAGAAGTAAGTAAAAGTAGATAAAAGAAAGATAATTCTATAGTATTTGATATGGAAGCTTCCTAGAAGCTTCATAGACATTACTTTGACTTTATAGGTATCTTTAATTGACTTTTTGGATTAGAAACGTGGTCAACAAGTTGGCCATGTGCCACACATGTTGTTAGCTTGAGACCAAGTTAACAATGTGGCCCACACGTAGAAAAACTTGCCTTGTAAGTCAAGGCATATGTCCTACAAAGTCAACACATATTAGAGGTCCTATAGAACGTCACCACATAGCCTCTAGTTAGATAGTATATATAGAGATAAGAGTGAAGCCTTATTCATTCTTATCAACTCTTTTCTTGTTTTTAGTCTAGTTTCAAGAGTCTTCATATTTTTTAGTCTTTGGCAATAGCCATTCCAATTTCTCTTTCAATATACATACTTGTTTATTTATATTTTGTTTCCTTTCTTTGAGTGAAGGCTCTCTTGTCTGAATTGCTTTTTCATCGAGTTCTTGTCCTTGACAGACTGATAAGAGTACACTTACAATATCAGAGTTTTGTCTTATCTTGATTAAGAGTGGATTATCCCTTTTTCTTGATAAGACACAAGCATATTAGAAGTTGCAAATTACCCTCTTCTAAACTGATATTGTCCTTAGTATTTTCTTTTTTCTCAAGTCCTCTCTTCTATTTGTCTTGAGTGATATTAGACAACTTCTCTTTTTTAAGTATTATCATGGTAGAACTTGCTGAAATGAAGAGTACAATGGCACAAATGGAAGAGCAATTGAAGGAGTTAATGCTTGCGATGCATAAACTCAATTTACTACCTTAAAGAGCAACAAGATTTGTAAGAAGTGAACATATAGAAATGATTGGAGCTGCTTCAACATTTGCACTAAATCATGTCCCTTCTCCTATGGTGGAACGCCCTTCCAGTGTTAGAGAATCAAGAATTACCCTATCCGAGAAGTTTGATGGCACCGGATCCAATTTTTGAGGATTTATAAATCAAGTGCAATTTGTGATTGAACTTCAATCCCAAAGCTATCCAACTCCAAGATCGCAAGTTAGATTCATTGATATGCTTCTTTCAGATTCAGTACTATCGTGGTTTTTATCTTTTCTTGAACAACGAGATCCAATATTGGATAATCTAGAGATTTTTCTGATGAAGTTTCGATCCATGTATGGAGAACATGATGCAATTCGTGTTGCAACTAATAAGATCCACTTTTACGACAACGCAATCGATCAATAACATTGTATGCTTCACAATTTTGACAACTTACAACTGATATCAAGTAGGATGATGCTGCACTTATTAGCCAATTTCTCTACGGATTACAATATGAGGTAAAAAAATTAATGCTCAACTTACCTGATCCTGAAATACTTAGTCAAGCAATTGACTTTGCTGTGAAGTACGACAATCACCTTTTTGAATTCCGATCTGAGAACCGTACAAGTGGACCTCAACGTAACTATAATTCAATAACAATACCAACATCTCTTCATTACATACATTCGAAAGTAGAGGATATGCAAATTGATGCAGTATGTTTCAAACCTCTTACTAAGCAAGAAAAGACTCGTCGTCGTCAAGAAGGATTATGTTTATATTGTAGAGAACCAAAACACACTACTCAATATTATCCAAAGAAACGACTCAACCACAAAATGAAGAGTATGGGTGTCAAAGAAGACAATATGTCAAAAAACGAGTTTGTCCAGCTACAATAGGGACCTTGCAGCTGAAACCTTACACAACATCTAATAAAGGTCATATTCTCTCCTCAGAACTCTTTCTTTGTTTTACATTAAATGTTATTTTAGGACCTAAATATTACAAAGCCTGTGCCTTGTTAGATTCAGGAGCCTCAGCGTGTTTCTTAGATGAAGAATTTACTAGAAGACATAGTATATCTTCAGTAAAGAAAACTAAACATGTTCATGTAGAAGTCATAGATGGTCGTCCATTGTCTTTTGGAGATATTACTCATGAAACCCTTCCTATAGAGGTAATAATCAATGATCATAACAGCTTTGTAGTATTTAATATCATTAGATCTCCCTTTAATCCATTCATTTTAGGTTTATCGTGATTAGAAAAATACAACCCTCAAATAGATTGGATTTTTCAAATTCTTACTTTCTCTAAAAGTGTAACTACCAATGTAGTTGATGAAGTAGAGAGTCATAAGTCTAGTTCAATTAAATCCGTGTTTATAGGTACAAAAGCTTTTTTGCATGCTGCTATGAAAGAATCACCATATTTTATTTATGCAACACCCATTTCTAATGATGCAAAGACTTCATGTGGCATTCCAAGCCAATATCAAGAATTTCAAGATGTATTTGAAAAAAAGAATGTAGATACACTCCCAAAACATCGATCCTTTGATTGCTCAATTGACCTTTAAGAAAGAGTACAACCGCCATTCGGACCAATCTACAGCTTCTCACAAAATGAGTTGACTAAACTCAAGGAGTATATTGAAGAAAATCTAGCCAAGAATTTCATACGCCATTCTAAACCTCCGACATGAGCTCCAATTCTATTTGTGAAGAAAAAAGATCCATTATTGTGCATGTGTGTTGATTATCGAGGACTCAACAAGATTACCATCAAGAACATGTATCCACTATCTTTAATATCTGGACTTCTTGATTAGTTGAATCAAGCTAAGATCTATACAAAAATAGATCTCCGATGAGCATACAATCTAGTACGCTTCAAAGAAGGAGATGAATGGAAGACTGCGTTTTAAACTAGGTATGGATATTTTGAATATAATGTCATGCCTTTTGGACTTACAAATGCACCAGTAGCTTTTCAACATCTAATGAATGATATTTTTTGAGAGTTTTTGGACGATTTTGTAGTCTGTTATCTAGACAACATCTTGATCTATTCTAAGAATTCAGAAGAACATGAACTTCATGTTCATCATGTGTTACAAAAATTAAGAGATGTGTGACTCTATACCAAAATAGAAAAGTGTGTATTCCATACTACTCAAGTCGATTTCTTAGGTTACATCATTTCAAATGATGGACTTATGATGGATCCTAAGAAAATTCAAACTATTATAGATTAGAAGATCCCAAAAACGATAAGAGATGTCCAATGCTTTTTGGGATTTGCCAACTACTATCGGATCTTCATCAAAGACTTCTCTCAAGTTGCAGCTCCACTTACACGTTTGACTTGTAAAGACAAACTCTAATGGAATCAAGAAGCGGAAGTTACTTTTGAATCTTTGAAGATAGGATTTGTTTCTGCACCAATCTTATATCGTGTTGATTTTTCCAAAGCGTTCTTTATGGAAACAGATGCATCAGACTTTGCTCTAGGTGTAATTTTGTCACAAATGGAAACAGATGATAAACTTCATCCAGTAGCCTTTTATATAAGAAAATTCTCAACAGCTAAAATCAATTATGAGATCCATGACAAAGAACTTCTTGTAATTGTGGATTTTTTTCAAGAATAGCATCATTATCTAGAAGGCGCTTCCAATCCAGTCACCGTATATATGGATCATAAGAACTTCAAGTATTTTATGTCAGCATGCATATTAAATCGTCGTCAAGCTCGTTGGAGTATGTCTTTATCAAGTTTCGAGTTCATCATCACTTATTAGCTAGGAAAACAACAAGGTTTGTCTGATACCTTGTCTAGATGTTCTTATCTTGCACCAAAAGAAGGAGATGCAGTTTTTGAGCAACAAAGAATGGTTCTCTTGAAGCCGAAGTAATTTCATCTTTGAGTAATAAAATCAATATTGACTGTTGATTTAATTTTTCTCAAGCAAGTTTAGTTAAGTATATCTTCCGACCTTCTTGTTCATGATATCAAGAATAATTCTTCTAGATCTCATGATCCCTCTAAGTTCGAGTTTAAGATCAACCTACTCTATTTTGAAGGATGCCTATTTATTCCAAAAGGACAAGCACATTTACGTGTTCTTCAAGCTCGTCACGACTTCTGAGCAGCATGACATTTTGGATACGATAAGACTTTGGAACTGATATCTAGGGATTTTTGGTGGCCTCAAATGTAAAAGGTAGTCAAAGATTTTGTACAATCATGTGATGTTTGCTCAAGATCAAAAACTCCTCGTCATCGATCTTTTGGACTTCTTCAGCCATTATCCATTCCAGAACAACCATGGTCTTGTGTTTCTATGGACTTCATCATGGATCTTCCAATCTCAAGTTCATATGACTCTATATTTGTGATAAAAGATCGTTTTATGAAGATGGCATATTTTGTACCATGTACAAAATCTATCACAGGTGAAGAAACAGCTAAGCTCTTTCTTGACAATATCTATCGCTATGATGGATTACCTAAGGATATTATATCAGATAGCGGAACTCAATTTGTATCAAGATTTTGGTGGACTCTTTTCAAGTTTCTAAAAGTACTTATAAAACTATCTTTAGTATTCCATCTTCAATTGATGGACAAACAGAGCATGTTAATCAAATTTTGGAGTAATATTTAAGATATATCATTAACTACCAACAAGATAATTGGACAATTCTTTTGTCATTGGCAGACTTTGCGTACAATAACATGGTACATTCTTCTACAAAACAAATATCTTTCTTTCTCAATTATGGTTATCATTCGTAACTTGATACTTTTGACTTTTCAAAAGTTGATAATCTTTCTACAAAAGATTTTGCAATTCATTTGTCAGAGCTACATGCAACGATGAAGGCACAATTAAAAGAAGCTCAAGAACAACAAAAGGTCAATGCGGATGTCTATCGCAAAGAACAACCACCATTCTACTTAGGTGATAAGGTATGCTACTTCATCGCAATATCAAGACCACTCGTCCTTGTGATAAATTAGACTGTCGAAGGTTTGGACCATTTTCTATTTCTGCACAAATCGATCCAGTTGCATATCATTTACATCTACCAGAGTCAATGAAAATCCATCCAGTATTCCACATGTCTCTTCTTGAACCATACAAGATAGTAGACATACCAAGAAGATGACAAGCTCTACCTCCTCCTATAGAAGTGGACAATAATGAAGAGTTTAAAGTAGAAGAAGTCTTAGATTCAAGGTGGCACCAAAATAAATTAGAATATCTTATCTATTGGCATGGATATGATATTAGTTAACGCACATGAAAGCCAGTTAAAAATCTTGCAAATGCAGCAAAGACGGTGGAGGCTTTTCATCGATAAAATCCATCAAAATCAAGATGAAAACTTTTTTTATAAAAGAAACAACATCTAAGCAAGTTAACATTCTACTTTTAATCCTTGTTTGTAGTTTCTTTGTAGTTGTGACGCTCAGGAGATGGAAAACCAACAACCAGCAGATTCGACTCAAGAGCCTTCATTTGTTGACCTATCGGACGAGACATTATGATTATCACAACCTTTAAGACGACACAATCGAGATGAAGATCTTCAAGAACGACATGTTCTTCCTCGAATAGATGGCGAGATACAATAAGTTTGGTATCACGACTTGGAAAGGGACTCCCGATATTTGGTGATTTTACAAGAGGTAGGAACAACTCCTGATGGTATTCCAAATGTTCTATTTGAAGGAAGTTATGAAGGCCTCAACAACGATAAAATAATTGGGTGGTCTTCCCGCCCTAGTATGGGACACTACCAATGGTTGAGAGGCCCTATGAATTATCTTCGAAGAGAACAAAGATCAGAATATGTGACAAATATAATTTGTCGCATCATAGATTTCTTCAACATATGATGACCGCTCCTCATAGAACTCGTCCCTAGAAAGAGGGGTAATGTCACGGATATACTCATGTAAGCCAATAATTACATATATAAATAGGTAGAAGTAAGTAAAAGTAGATAAAAAAAGATAATTCTATAGTATTTGATATAGAAGCTTCTTAAAAGCTTCATAGATATTGCTTTGACTTTATAGGTGTCTTTAATTGACTTTTTGGATTAGAAACGTGGTCAACAAGTTGGCCATGTGCCACACATATTGTTAGCTTGAGACCAAGTTAACAATGTGGCCCACACGTAGAAAAACTTGCCTTGTAAGTCAAAGCATGTGTCCTACAAAGTCAACACATATTGGAGGACCTATAGAACTTTGCCTCGTAGCCCCTAGTTAGATAGTATGTATAGAGACAAGAGTGAGGCCTTCTTCACTCTTGTCAACTCCTTTCTTGTTTCTAGTCTAGTTTCAAGAGTCTTCATATTTTTTAGACTTTTGCAATAGCCATTCCAGTTTCTCTTTCAATATACATACTTGTTTATTTATATTTTGTTATCTTTCTTTGAATGAAGGCTCACTTGTCTGAATTGCTTTTTCATCGAGTTCTTGTCCTTGACAATCAAATCCTAACCAAACCCTAATAATTTCTACAACAGATTTAAACCTCAAAAACTAATAAATGAACCATTGATCTTAGCTCAAATTTTGTACAATTCTTAAAAACTAAGTTGAAAACAAGTACAAAAAATTTGAAAATGATTGGAATTACCAAATAGACGATAACCTCAAAAACGTGCTTGGGTATTAGCCGGCCTCCTTCTCCAACCTTGATGACAATCTCCTAGAGCTAATATCTCTTCTTTTCATCATTTGATTGATCTCAAAATTCTCATACACATAGATAAATAAGTCTAATATCCTCTCACATAAATTTTACTTCAATCCAATTTGTAGATTGCAAGAAAACTTAAGAATCTTTATTAGACCTAAAATTCTACTTTTTGAGACCTTGACTCACTTAAACCTCAAGAATCCTCAATTCAACCATTAGATCAAGCTAATATTTACAATACATATTAAGCACAACTATGATCAATAACCCAAAAAATTTCACTTGTAGATTGAATACAAAAATCTTGAAAATTTCCTAGAAACATCAATCCTATTTTATTCCACAAAATCCAAGTCATCCAAAAACAATCTTAACTTTGTAAAGCTCTTACAAAGTCATAACAACTCCAAATCACTCAAATCCAATGCTCATAGAAACCTTATCCAATCTGCTATCAAATCCCACTCTTCGATTTGCAAAAGAACTCCGGAGTCATCGTCGAGACTCGGTTTTGTGCCTCAGGGTCTGATTTCGACCCTAATTCATAACTAGCCCTCTCTGGGTATCAATATCTAGTTTTTCTTAGTTAATTTTGCTAAAATTTACTCTTAAATTCCTTCTAAAGATGCCTATATTATTTATTTTTCTAATCTACTTTGTTTTGCTTTATTTATGGTCCTACAAAGTAAGTAGAAGTCACCTTTCTAAAAAGGCAGCATTGGTACCTTTTAGTTTTACTACCCTTTTCACTATTTACTATATTTCTAAGATAATTTGCTCTAATACTTTGAACTAATATCTCCTACATTATAATAATTTCCACACTCTTTCATCTATTAGTTATATTACATCATGACAATACACATATAAAAAACTTACCTTCCAAGTTAGGATACATGGCTTGCAAAGTCAACACGTTTTGGAGGTCTATAGGACATCACCACATAGCTCCTAGTTAAGAATATATATGGATGCAAGAGTAAAGCCTTCTTTACTCTTGTCAATGCCTTTCTAGTCCTTAGTCTTATTTTAAGACTTTCTAGTCTTTTTATCTTTGGCAATAGCCATTCTAGTTTAATATTACGTCAATTATGAATAATTTTTTAGTTCTTTTTAGTGACACAAGAGTATATTGAGGACTTTCTTTCTTCGAAATTCATGTCCTTGACAATTTTTTACCTTGCACATCATCTATTCTTATGGCTTCAAGTTCCTACAAAAATAAACAAATTAATGCTTAGAAAGTTGTAGTCATTATGTATATAGAATTTCTTCAAAAAGAAGGTAATTAGCAAGTAAAGTGAAATAGAATCACAATTAATAAACATGAGGTATAATGCCAAGCTTGTTTATTTATATTATCTTTAGAAAATCAATCAATCAATTAACAAATACATTAAACATAATCATAGTTGTATTGCAATAAGAGCTCTAAGAAGAGCAATCATGAGGTAATAACTTGCTTGAAGAAAGTAATTGGGACAAGAATGGGAGACAAAAAAAATAGAAGATAAGTGGTGGAAATGGAAACAAGAGAAGAAGGCTAGGAACAAGATAAACTAGAATGGAAGATGGAAGTGGAGGGTGTAATGATGGTTTTGATAGGTGGATTGATTTAATAAAAGTATAAGTCAATTTAATATTTTCCTATATATATTAAATTCATGATATAAGCATAAATATTAAATAATATATTTTTAAAATATCTATTTATATTTTTAAATAGAATTTAATAGTAATTTAGATTTGATTATTTATATAATTTATTTTAATTTTAAAGTAGATATTTTTATTATTTTTTAAAATTAAAAATTAAAAAATATATAAATGTGAATATTTATATTTCTTATTGAATAAATAAAAGATGTGTTTATTTTTATAATAAAACTTTAGTGGGTAAAAATTTTAAATAACTTTAAAAGCTAATCTTTTAAGTCACATATTATAGTATTTTATAATTAATCCTATCAAAAAAGAAGATTAATGCTAAATTTCTATTACAATGATTATTATTATTGTTATTATTATTATATATCTATACATATATAGATCCTATTATATTATTGTACTTTAATATACTTATAATCTTTTCAATATAAAGATTTAACTTATCTTTTAACAACTTTTGATACTTATATTTATAAAAAGAATATAATTCTCAGATAGAGGGTTTTTTTATTTCATATATGATATTTTTATAGTTGGCTTTCGTATTCACAATAGGTAGTATCTATTTATTTGAATTTGAATTAAACATGTAGTTAATTATTCTATTCACAATAAAATTAATTTTAAAGTCTTTAGTATATGATTTTTTGATTTAAAAATTATTTATTTTTATTATTTTATTATTATTTTGTGAATATAATTGATACATTATTATTATTTATTTAAGCTAATCTTTGTATAAAAAATTAAATTTCAAAAAATATATTTCTTTTTCTTTTTTGTTGTATATTTTGTTTCATTAACAACTTTAGTAATAATATATAAATAGTAATCCAAAAACCTTGTGGAACAAAGTAATTCAAAACATAATATGACTTTTTTCTTAATTACCTTTATCTTTTTCTAGAACACTAGTATTTTATGGCAATAGTTTTAAATATCTTTTCCATGTACAAAATAAGATACAGGACAACATCCACACAACATAACAAGAAAAGTTTTATATCCAAAACAAATAAAATAATCATAATATAGAAAAGAAATCAAGTAAAATAATCATAATAACTAAATAAATAAAAACCCTTGTTGTGACCAACTTTTTAGTTTTTTTCTTCTCATAATACTGAAACTCTAAATGGCGTTGAGGATGGAAAATCCTAATGGGCAGTTCCTGCCTGGATATGAGTTTCGATATGAGTGGCTTCTTCTGTAAGGATCCCCTTCTCTCCCACCCACTCTGAATCTGTACTAATTGCGCCAATTGATGCACCTTTGACTTCGTTAGGGTTAGTATCTTGAGTGTATTAGGCAGAGGTTATTGATACTGTATTGTTGGAATTCCACACTTCGACTCTGTATCCCACCCAAGTTGAAGAAATGCACCAGGATAGCCAGAATCGGCATCAGAGACTGGATTACATGATGCCCTATGTCAAGGATTGAAGCTCCGAGGTTGATGAGCTCCTCCTTCTGTGTCTCTCAGCATCCCAACTCCCCATCACCTTTCGATGCATTCGAAGGTGTATCAGTTTGTGCTTGGATTGCTTCTTTTTGTAAATGTTGGTGATGTTCCTGTTCATATTGTGCATAAGTCCACAATTACCAACCTTTGTTCGGTGTTGACGCCCTGTATGTGTTGCATAGTTTCCTGCATTCGACCCCTAACCATCAGTGGAAGTCGGATTGTAAGCTAATTGCTGGAAGTGCAAAATTTACTCATGCTTTTCTTGCGGTGGAGCAAATTCATTTTCATTGTGGGACGATCCGTTTGGTGACAGACTCCTGTGCATGTGTTGCATGTCTTTCCGTTAAATCCCTTCTTTTTAATCTTCCACTTTTCTTTGTTTTCTTTGTTTTCTTTTTTCTTTTTCTTTTTTTGTTCCGCCTTTGCTGATTACCGAAAGTGAGTTTAGGTTTTGTTGCCGCCGTGTCTTGTTTCTCTGATCACTTTAACAGCCGCTCTATCTCTCCACCGCATCTCTGCTGTATTTTTTTTCTTTTTCTTTTTGTTGGTCACGTACATTTCGTTCTTTGTATTTGCAACAGTGTCACGAGAATCCAGCTTCTTGGGTATTATCTAGAGCACAAGATGTATGGTTGGGCTGTCGATGAAGTACACAATTGAATTTATCTTTCAAGAATGTAACAAAATCAAAGAACAAAAACAAAGATTAAACTTGTGACTCTTGAATACTGACATGGCTCAACCTACTAAACGAAGAAAGCACAACTTGCGCATTCTACAGTGCTTACTTGCCTCAAGTTCAACAGATAATGAAGAGTCTGCTTTCAGACTGGAGCCCACACTCGCGACACACGACATCCTCAAGCGGTGAGGGAAAGGTAGGAGCTGCGACGTTGCAAGATGCCCAGATGCCACAATGGCAGTTCGACAAACTTGGCGGGTCTCATGAAAACTAGTTTAGTCTCACCAAATTGTGAAGGAACATTACTGATTAAAGCAGCTGAATGAAGTAATGAATGAAGCTACTATACATTAAAAAAAAAAAAAAAAAAAAAAATCTACACACATTGGACTGAAGGTATCTTTCGTAATTTGGAACTTGAAAGCCCTTACAGATTAGTAACCACTGCAGCGTTGGAATTTGATCACGCGAACCCTTCTACCGCGAGAAGGGTCACGCACCTGCATGGCCTTGCCAAATCTAGTGAAATCCCCTGAGTGAACCAAAGGAGAGCAAGACTTCTCGTGAGACGGATTGAAGAACCGAAATATTAATATACATCATGTCGGTGTAGGCTCCACAGACGGATGCATCAGTGACCAGAGATTGACGACAAAAAACTTGAAAGGCGGTGATTGTATACACACTTGGCCAAGGTCTTTGATCGCGAAGGATTGGCCTGTAATTTGCAGAGAATCACACTGTGCTAGACGGCTTCTCAATGAAGCAACAAATAGGCAACAGTCAACTTTCCCCCTCCAAAGAAACTCACAACTGCCAGAATTGACTACTCTTTCCGCCCACACCATGGCCAGCAGCTCAAATCAACCATAATCAGTCGGGCCACTGGCCAAACCTCATGTGTGTGGCGAGCCGATGGGGCAAACGAGGTGGGTCCTGAAATTGCAGGTGCCATAGTTGCGACGCTGGGATCGATGACCTCCATTGGGATCGCCGAAGTCACCCCCCAAGGAATGGGAGCGCCTGACAACGCAGACGCCAATCCTCGAGATCTGTCGTTTCCCTCGAATCCCCCATCTATATCCCCAATGCACACCATCCAACAAACGAATCCAACCGCACGGGAGGGATCCGCGATTGTTTGGACCCACGGATCCAACGTTGCCTGTAGGATGTGGGGCCGCGGGCAGATAGACGTCATTGACTGGGAAAAGAATAACCACCCTCTCTAGAAGGTTCGCTGTAGCAAATCAACGCTCATGCCGTAACACAGTTGCAAGGAAACTCGTTGGGTGCGAAAGTAGCCAAACTACACTTTAACCCAAATTAACCCAATCTTCGAAGCGAAGCACAACCTTCCAGCCGCAGAGATCGTTGCGGCAGCTGAACGGTGGAGCGAAACGTACCAATCGAAAACCAGCTGGCTTCCTTCTTCTACTGAGTCAACCCCCACTAACCCATCCCAAGCAAACGACCGCATGAAAACGAATAGCAGCGTCGCATCGCAACTTAAATTGCAGGTTGTACCACTCCAATGCATGCGGAAAGGCTGATTCATTTCGCAGCGGCCATTGCAATCTCGACCAGTTACGCGAAAGCACGAAACGGGTACTTCTGAGAGCTCGATCAGGATTAGGGTTTGTGTTTTCTGTGCTTTAATCAGATTTTTGAATGGATTAATGAATATTATGGATGATGGTGGAGATGGTAGATGGATGAAAGGAGCGGAATTAGGGCTCCGTCATGGCGTGTGGTGTTAAATCAGTTTTAGAGGTATTGGAGGGACGGCCACAGGTCTCCCTTCTGCTGCGGCTGCGGCGTGGCGTGCAACGTATGGCCAAGCTACGTTTTAATTTAATTTAATTTACTTGGGTATTGCTTGCTTGGACCCATTTGAATCTTCCAGCACGTTTTTGGGTGAGGAGCGGAGATGGTCCCCACTTTGGGCTTTTGTGGCAAATTGCTGCAGGGTGAAGCCAACATGTGGATTTGGATTGTGAGAATATGTGCTTTTGTTTGTTCGTTTGTCTGCTTTGTTTGTTTTGTTGTGGAAATGATATAAATTGTGTGGAATGACTTTTTGTGATGCTCTAGAGTTCTGTCTCTTCAGAACTGGGATGTTGCATCCTGGGATATTTAGAAAACCTGTTACCATCGCTCGTGTCATATAGAAATTTTGAATGGTTTTCTTTTTTTCTTTTTTTTCTTGCATGTGTTTGTGCATATGAGCATTTCGCATGCCTTTTTTTATTTATTTTTAATTTTTTTGTGAAGTTGAATTGAGAACGATGTAATATAGTGCCACTCAAACCTCAAACCGAGCCTGTGAGGGTAAGATGTCTAGAAGTTATGGTGCTATAATATGCTTTTTATAGCTGTTTAATTTGTCAAACTCGAACTGGCTTCTTTGCCACATTTAATTTTTTTTGAATATTTTCAATATATATATATATATATACTTAATTTGTCTTTGTACATACATGCATATATGCACACTCATGGTGTTAAAGATTACAAAGAACCAATCATTCCAACCTCATGAAACGAACCGCAATTGTGCACCAAAGAGTGTGAGACTCATACAAACCTCCACTGAAGACCCACCCACAAAATAACCAAAATCCATAAAAAAAAAAAAAAACACGGTTTTATTTCCAATGGAACACGGGAACGGGCGTTCCGAAAGTGGGTTCTCGGAAGAATCTCACCAAGTTCACGAAGTTACCCATATCCACGGGTCCCCCGCTTGGGCAAAGAAATAAGGGGCCAGGTCGGAGGTCCACCCAGGCAGCCCATAAAGGAAAACCCAGCCCGGCCCAGCCCGTCCCTTCTTCACGTCTTCTGCTCTTCTTCACTACTTTGCAGCCTTCACTTCGCGTACTTCTCGTCCATTGCGCGCGGCTGATTCTTGACCCCCACACGCGCCTCAGATTTGCACACACATGCTCTGGAATCCTCACAGTGCGTCTCCGCTCGGTGAACTCTCTGTGGGTTGCTGCATTGTCGTTTCCGGTGCAGGATTTGGTGCGGAACTTGGGGTGGGTGAGACGGTGGTTGCGAGGTGGCTGGTTTTTTTTTCTCGTATATCTTCTCGGGTCAGCAACGTTGCGGCCGTGAGTGAGTGAGTGGCAAGCTAGCCGGTGCATGAGTGGAGTGTGCTCCCGTAGCGCAGCGTGGTTGCTTTTTTAATGGAGTCTTGTTGAGGAGGCCTGCTTCTGCGGAGTTTTCGTGTTAGTGCTCGCCCTGGTTGGTGTTTGATTTCTGGGTGCCGCCGCAATCTGTCTTGGGAATTTCGTCTCGCGGGTATGGTTCTACGAGGAGCCTTCACGCAGTAGTTTAGTGGGTTTTGTGGTTTTGTGAGAGTTTCATCTTTGAAGTGGTTCGCGTGCAATGTAGGTGCGGGCATCGTTCTATGAACTTGCTTTTTTTCTGAGAGTTAGCATCGTCAGGTAGCTTGCGGTAGTAATCTACTCATCCTCTTTTTTCTTTCGTGTCACGTTCTATTGTCCGTCACGCAGCTCTTCGACCTCTGATTCAATGATCGTGGTGCACCATCGTGGTTTGTGCTCAAGATTTTCATTATCAGTTTTTTGTGAATGAACAAAAAATTTGATCGGTGGATATAGATTTTCTAGTCGGAGTTACCAGGGAAGGTGATATCTGTAGGAAGTAGTGCTCGGACACATTGTTGGCGTTGTGAAATAAAAAAAAATAAAGGCTATAGTCATGGTGGTCGTAGGTCCTCGCCCAATTGTTGCCTCCTCTGCTCTTCCTTCCAAAACCAAGCCCCTGCAGCAGCAATCGCAGGAGAAACATCAGCATTCCGATAGTTGTGTTGCTCACGAGTATAGCGTTGACATGCGGAAATTTAGAACTTCGAATGCAGTTGACCGCTGCTTAGCGACGGAGTTGAAGGAAGTGAAAGAGTGTGTTGGAGTGAATACTAATTCGACATCGTTGAAATGCCCTCCCATGACCTACGCTTTCGTCTATGGGACCTTGAAGAAGGGCTTTTCGAACTACTGGCTCATGGAGGATGTGTGTTCCAAAGGCCATGCCCGGTTCTTGGGCTTTGCCAGAACGAAAGAAATGTTTCCCATGGTTTGTGGACCCTATCAAGTGCCGTTCTTGATCGACATTCCGTCCTTGGGCCATCATGTCCGAGGGGAGCTTTACGAGGTTCGTTTTACAAGCCTGAAACATTTATTCCCTCCAATCGAGACCTATCTCTTTCTCAATGTTTCTCAATCCTGTGGGAGTCTGAAAGCTGATTTACTTTCTTACCTGAATGTAGAGTTTTGCTCCCATTCTGACATGTGCAGCGGGTTTTCAGGTTGATCGAATTGCAATTGAGCGCCTCGACGAGCTAGAAGGAGTCTCCAAGGGGAACTATGTCCGGCGTCCAATTGTGCTGTCGGCTCTTCAACTGCAATCTTCTGTTGAGCAGGAATCCCTATCTTCGGAGATAATTGCACAGGCGTATTTTGCAGCCCCGTCGTACGCTTCAAAGATTGCGAAGGCACCTCATATTGAGGCCTTCACTGAGAAGGAATACGCCACCTACGTGCGTAGGAAGGATAGACCCCAGAATCGCACGTTTTTGCAGCACATCGAGCACTGGATCAAGACACAGGAGATGGCCAGAAAAAATTGAAGCTTCCTCTAAAATTTTGATGTCGTGGTCTGCATCAGGTTAATCTCTGATGTTCAATGGCTAGTGTTTGGAGGAGCTTTCTTCTTCCTCTTTTCTTGTTTTTCCCTACAATTCTTACCAATCGTTTGGATAGAATAGTGGTCAGACGTTTTGCATTCTCCTTTCTCAATTGAGTATCCTTGCAACTATTACAGTAGTCATCGGTATCATCCTACTCAAAGAGGATGAAGGGGAAGAGAGATCACATGATGGGAACTCACAGGCGGGTTCACAGCAAACATGTGAAGCTTCGAAGCAGGCAAGAGCAAGTGTAAATTAATATACTGGTAGGCAATTTGGAGAACGATCCATTGGTGCAGTAACTACCGGAAACCGTAAGAAATGACAAAGAGCTTCTGAAATCTCTGTATAGTCATGGCTTGACTGAGTCAATGTTCCTGGTTTCAGATTCTACATTTGGTGTGTTCCGTGTGTAACTGCTTCATGAGCTTGGTGGTTGTAAGCTACTCAACCCCCTGACTTTCTACTGTTGCTGATAAATTTTTGAGATTGCATTACTTTGAGTCTGTTAGTAAATAACCACCATTCTGTAATTCAATCTTCTGGTCAGGTTTTCGTGCCTCACAACCTCAGATTATGCATCATTTACAGGAGCAGCATGACACTCTGGTGAGTAGGAAGAAATAGCTTTGATAAATTGTTGTACCTTTCATTTGTAGCCATCCAATTTCATAAGAATTGTACACCATGTCATGCCCTACAAGGTCATGTTCAAGGTCCACGGCTCTGCAGAACTGCCCCTGTAATGCTCTATCTTGTACCTTACAAGGGGTACAGTTCTACAGAATTGGTCCTGATGGAGCTGGACTATTCATTTATCAAAAAAAGGTGGACTGTACCATGTGATGTTTCCCCACAGCGTGCTAAATCCATTTTGATTTTTTGTGTTGAATATGTTATTCTCGTAATGTGTGCTATGTGTCTGTTTGATCTGCATTCTTAGTCAATGTTGTGAAATCCAAGTGGGTGTGCTGTCAAGGTGGTTGGAGAAGGAAGGAGGGCTTTATCTTTAAGAAACCTCAGCATTATACCCAAATTATCGTTAATATTAATAATTTCATTAGAATATGATGGGTGTTACTCTTAGCATTTTGTGTGTACTTGTGATCTTGGTTTGTTTTTTCCTTGTTAGTTTGTTTTACATCAATTCTAAGGTGATAGGTTGGTCATGTTTGGCTTCATCAGTTTCGCATGTCAACTCTGTTTTGCTTCGATGCCTCACAAACATCTAGTATCACCTGTGGAAGTTTCATTTTGTTTTGGAGGTATTTTTGTTTGATTGCTTTGTAAGATTTAATTTAACTTTGTTTTGCTCTGCTGCCTCATGAAATTCATTGTTGACTTTATTTTGTTTCACTTTGCTGTGTTGACAAGATAATGGAACAGTGATTTGAGTCTGATCAGCTTCTTGAAAATCCAAACTTGATCAATCATAGTTAGCCTTGTTAATTTAACCTTCACCTTGACCTAGGACTCCATTTTATTGCTAATATAATGGAACTTTGTTCCATCTTTGTGGTCCTTGGTACATTTCCTAACTCCAAGAGTGCTTTGTGATTCTTGAATCAACCTCAATTTACTATCATTCAACTTCTTGACTTGATCTTGACTGGCACTTGGGAATTGAAATTGCAATGTATCCAATGTTGCAACTTGTGGTATTATAATGTGGTTACTTGCATGTGTTTATTTCTAAGTATGTAATCATATGAAAAACCTTCAAATGTATTATTAAGTAATACCATTCTTTAAATATATGTAGTTCAAAAAACAAATACCAAAATTTTATTACAAAAAACATTTTTGTTTAATGTTGTTTATAAATGATTTTTGATTATTTAAATAAATAAATATTTATATATTTATATAACCAAAATTTGCAAAATTTATGGTTTTTATAAATTACAATAAATAACATTTGTGTTTTGGTATTATGTGTATTTGCATATGTATATTATGTAATAATTACAAAAAATATCCCTATATTCTTCTATTATTTCAAAAATATCACTATTGTTAAGATGAATATGGGAACAAATATTTTCATTTGTTATTGTTCCAAGTTTAACTCTCACACTCCTTGATCTCTCCTACACCATCTTTCCTACATCATGGTTTCCCACTTAGTCTCTCAACTTCAAATAGGCTCTTTACAAGTTAAGTGGTTATGCCCACGTCAGTCACACTGACTACACTTACACATGTTCACACTCACTCACACTTGTCTTTATATAACACACTTTTCTTGTAGAAAATTTTAGTAATAACGTTTTCGTATGGCATGATTTGCAATCTGGGAATACACTAGGTATCTAGCTGTAGAGAGTGTAGCTTAAACCTTTATATGAATCTTGTCTTAGCTTCCAAAACTCTTTTATTTTGCATAAAACTCAAAATATAACAAAATCCCTTTAAAACATATTTTTCTTGCAAAATGTTTTCTTTTTTTAAACTTTAGAAATTCATAATTCTTGATCTAACCGTTCAATTTGTCTAAAATTTATAGGATAGGTAGAATTCACCCTTAAGTTTTATCACAAAAAAACCCAACTATAAATTAATTTCCGAACTTTTGAAATCTAAGAAACCCTAGTAGACGCTCTAAACCCTAATTTACAAGCACCTGAACACTATTTTCTTAATATCTCAAGAATCCAATACTCAAATGTCATAAAACTTATGTAAAAAGTTTACTAACATGAATTTACACATTTCCTCAAATTCTAAGCCAATACCTTGTCAAATTGCTCAAGATATAGTTCAAGACACAACCATTAGTAAATTGGGTCACTTACTACTCTTAGATTGCATGTGCTGACTTCAAAATCCAATAACTCCTTTATTCCAACTTAGAATCTAGCAAGCAATATATGAAAAGTATAGCTGCAAAAGTGCTCTCTCCAATCGCGGATGCCGATCCTCAATTGTTGTATGTACGTGTGCGTTATGCCAAAAAGAATGACAATAGCTCCCAATTCAACACCTTAACTTTGAGTGCTTGTATCTCCTTTATATAAACTCCAAACCATACAAAATTTGCACCAAAACCATAGCCAAAAACCTAAACTTGCTAACCTTAGCCTTCAAAAGTCGAATGGCCCTGAAAAACTAACCTTAATCTCTAATATGGCCTCAGGCAGCCTCCTCAAAGCCTGTTGGTCATGATTTTTGACCAATAGGAATGGAGATTTTCATCATTCATCTCCATTCATCTATATTGGTGCCCTAATTACTCTCTTTGCTACCAAAACCCTTCTTCAATCCTTCTTCTTATAAGATTTACACAATTTATGCTCTAAACACCAAATAAAAGAACCAAAATAAGTTTTTAAATGTCACCAATGTCTAACAAAGGTGACTCTAAATATTTAGAAGTTACTATCAACGAAAACAAATCTTAAAAGCCACTATCAAAAGGAAATTAAAGTTTTACAAATTCTATAGTAATCTTTTTAAACAACCTCTCCTCAAGGTAATAATCAAATTATATTCTACAACCAACTAAAATCTATTAACATGGCTCTCACCATGTTACTTAATAAATTATATATTAAGTACATAATTACATTATTTTCATATAATAGCAGAACCACAACATGACAACGTCATCTCTAATCTCTCTATAGACTTGAAGCTTATCATATTGACCACTAATTAGACTAACTTAACAAATTTAGAGGTAGGCAATCAAAGTGTTACACGTGTGAATCAATATGGTCACTACTCATTAATGTAGATATATTTGATATTTTCAAAATATATTAGTATTTTTGATATTGTAAAAGAATATTGGAATATTTTAAATATTTCTTCAAATAATAAATTATGTCTCTTATGATCATGTAATAGTTAATTATATATTTACTTATTTATTTATGTGTAGAATATATAATAGTATAAAATACAAAGGTTTAGAAATTATATTATTAGACTCAATTCTAGATAATACTAGTGATTTTGAAGATGCTACACATAGAGATAAGAATTTTATTAAAGGTCAAAAAGTTGAAAAAATATATATTAACAAAATAATCAAAAGATAATTTATTTTAAAAATTAACATTTAATATATTATAAAAAAATAATTATATTTCTAAGAATAGTTATTAAAGTTAAAAGATTGAATAATTCTTCATAATATGATTTTTTGTAACAATTAAAAAAAATCTTGAATAAACCAAAAATTACTAAAATTTATAAATATTATCTAAAATATTAATTTTAATATGAGTTTTGAATTAAAGGTGGATAATGTAAATACTTATATTAATGCAAAAGACATAAAATTATTCTTTAAGCTATACAAGAATAAAACTATTACTATAAAATAATATGCTATATATATATATATATTTAAGTTTACTCCAAAATAAATTATATAATTTTATAATTATTATTTATGAAAAATAATTTTGAAATTATTTTTTTTAAAAATTATATATTGATTTTATAATTATAATATCTAATTTTAATCAAGATGACATGTATGGATTAAATTGTCATTGATGTATAATATTATAGATATGTTTTTAAATATCAACTTTCCTTGTTTATAATTGTCCTTGCCATAGTTTCTTAATAATGTTTAAAGAGCATCCATTCTATTACTTTGGCAAGATGTAATATATTTAAAGCAAGTATTATTTATTCATGGATTAGATAGTTGGATGGAGTCTATTCAAGGAATACCCAACTTTAAAAAAATCAAGAAATAGGTGGCTAGATAGACTCTATCTAACTTTAAAAAAAATTATTACACCTCAAATCCTATCATATCAATAATGCTTGATATAGTTATTAGACCAAACTTTTAAAAGACCATAAGCAATTAAAGTAAGGGCCACAACTAAATTGTGCAAAAATGAATTATTGTTAGTTATCAACATAGATAAGATAGGAAGTAATTCAATCAGATAATTTTTGTACTATTTTTTTGTTAAATATAAATAAAAATATTTATCTATTTATTATTTACAAGTTTTCTATTTAGAACACTAACTAAAGTGCTATATTTTTAAGGCTATTAAAATAAATTTTAAAATTTCTATGTAATTATAATATAATTTCTAGATTAAAATATCTCAAGAAAAAAAATGTTATATTCTTTTAATTTAGTTTACAAAGTTAGCGATAAAGTACTAAATTTATATAAATATTGTATAATAAATAGTTAATAAATTTTATATTCTGATTAATGTAAATTAATATTTTAATAAAATATTAAATTTAAATCTCTCAACTATCTTATTTAATTTAATAAAAAATTACATATATATTTATACACACAAAAATAATATATGTATTATTATGATTTATTTATTCTAAGTATTGTGTTTTATTAGCATCTTAAAAATCTTTTTTTGTAACTTATAAGTTATAATAATAAATTTTAAAATATAGTAATTAAAGTTTTATATTCTAAAACATGCATATTTGATATTTACCATTGAGTTATTTACTTTCATTAATTTTTAAATTATCAAATTTTGAATTTGAATATAAAAAATATAGATATTAGATAATTTGTGTTTTGAAGAATGAAAATTGATAATGCTACACCCCTAATTGGTACTGCTACGCCCCATGTGACCTCTACACAACTTAAATTAACTGATAAAACATGTTTATACCCTTAGAGTGCATTTGAAAACTCAATATTTATACTAGTAATCACTTCAAAAAAGAATAATTTTAGATATAAGAATTATGTGTTTTTAGCAGCCAAAGTTAAATATTAAAAAACAAAACAAAATATTCATATATATATATATATATATATATATATAGAAACAAATTGATTTTTTTTTTTTTTTAATATTCACTCTCTTATTCTCAACCACCATCCTTTCTTGAAGCAAAGAAATGAAAAATTGAGCAAAATAAAGAGGTATATTATTAGCTAGTTATGTACACAAAGATTACATAAGATGTAGCTAAATCAATTGGATATATAATGTTAATTATTCTCTAAAGAATCATTGCACTATTTTAAACCATTTTTTTGTTTTTATTGAAATTTTAGTCGATGTTTTAGAAATGATATGATCCAAATATTATTTTGTTGTACTATTATGTACATTTCTTAATATAAATATAAACTTATTTAAATTAAAAATATATATGTTCTACAAATATATTACTATGAAAATTTATTTTAACTGTTCTATCTCTCTCTCTCTCTCTCTCTATATATATATATATATATATACATACATATTGAGAATGTATATTTAAGAATAAATATATAAATTTAAAAATTTATAATAGAGAAATATTTTTCCAATTTATAAATAAATTATTTAAATTCTCCATTAATTATCTTATATATTTGTTTTATTATTTTATAACTCTAAAACACCATGAATTAAGAAAATTGTAAGTTACAAAATTATTAGTATTGTATTATAAAGTTGAATATTTTAAGATTTTTTATGTGATTATATTTTTTATTTTTAAAAATATAATAAATTTCTAAAAAATAAAAATAAAATATTTTTAAAATTTTATTATATAATTATATTTATATTATAAGAAATTAGTAAAATTAATTTTTTAAAAATATATTCCTAATAATATATATATATAATTTTTTTCTTAAACCTTATTGTTTATTGTAATTAATAAAGTAAAATTTGAAATATTTATACATTAATCTTCAACATAATTACTTAAATCATAACATAAAATATAAAAATAAATCTTAATTTGATAAAAATTATGATTTTTAATAATTTGTGATTATATATATATATATATATATATATATATATATATATATTAGTTAAATTATTTATAGAATAAACCTAAGTAGGTTTAAAATATGCCTTTTATATTTTCTATTAATATCTGATTATTTAGAATATATTATTTAGTTTAAAAAATATCTAAAAATTATACAATGAAGAAACAAAATATGTCGGTGATCTAATATTAATTAATATATTTTTGTTTTGATAAATGTTTTTAAGAATTAATATAACTAGCATACTTAAATAAAATCTAAGTAAATGTATCTTCAATAACAGTAATTTTTTTATAAATAGAAATTTGGATTTAACTTTTTACTGTTAACAAGTTTTTAACATATAATAATTTATTTTTTAAAATCCCTAAATTGTACTCGAATTAGATAAGATATATATATATATATATATATATATAGAGAGAGAGAGAGAGAGAGAGAGAGAGAGATAAGCATATTTTGCAACCAACCATATTGAAATTTTTTATTGTTTCCAATTACTTTGTTAAAAGTATTAAAAAAAAGAATATATTAAACATCTTTTAATCTAAATTTGTTATAAGCTCATAAATAATAATAGTGTTTTGTAGCAGTCTAGTCATATAATTCTAAATACCATTTGATTATTCACTATTTGAATTCTAGACTTTACATTTCTTGGGTTCAACTAAGAGTACTAAAACTTGAATTAATTTTAATCTTATTCTAATTTTATTATAAAAGTACTTTAGTTTTATATGCAATTTTTTTTTATTGATATCATTAATTTTTTAAATATTTTATAGATTTATTAATTTATTAGAATCAATTATGATTTATGTTGCTAACAAAAAAAATCATACTAATCCTTAATCTTCAAATCTTAATATTATTTAATCTTAAAATAATATAATTATTAAATAATACTTAAAAATAAAAAGATGCAAAAGGAAGTAGGTTATTTATTAATTTGTAATAAAACCAAAGTCAATCCTTATTCACAAAACAACACATAAATTAATGATTTTGTTTTATTAACATTTTAGAAAATTGTTGAATAAGAGCAATTGTAATATATAGGCCATTAATTCTAATATAGGATGTTATCTTACTTATACTCTATCAAGTAAAATAGGATACATATTTGTACTAATAAAAATAGGGAAATGATAAAGCCATCAAAAGTTTTAATAAATTGATCCACATGCCCCGTGCCCAGTCATTCCCCTATTCCTTTGTTTCCAACCATTGCCCCTGTTCTCAAAATTTCCAAGCTCCCACCCTTGTCCTTAGCAATGATTGGGAATGGAGAATAGCTGGGATTAGGGATGGGGGCTTCAAGGGTGTAATGATGCTTAAGATAGAGTGGATCACTTTAGTAAAAATTTATGTTACTTTATCATTTTCTTAAAGATATATAAGGATATTATTAGACTTTAATAAATTTAAGTCTTGTACATTAAAATAAAATAGAATAAAATTTATTTTCTCTTTTGATGAAGGTGTGCATATGCTACTTGAAGCACAATTAATATATGACAAGTAAGACAATATCCTCCACAAGAAGGGCCAACAATGTGTGTGCATCCAATTTACAAATCTTTTATTCTTAAGATATAGAATAAATACATTATAACTTTTTGTCGTAACTTTTTGTGGTAAATTTTTGTTGTCCTTGTTACCAACGAATACATTATATGTATATATATATATATATATATATATATATCTTTTCTTTTATATCTTCCAATAATTATAAAAAAAATTCAAAAAAACTTAGGTTAAACAATATATTATCAAATATAAACCTCATGTTATGTAAAGCTCCGCCTCCTTGCTTGTCCTTCAATCTTTCTTCAAGCTGTTATTTTAATTTGACATTGGATGATTTATCATTAAAATTTACACCAATTTTTATTTTAACAATTCATAGTACATATTCACTTGATTTGTCATTTACAAAAAAAAATGCATAGTCATTGCACAAATCCACAAGGCCAAAGGGGACATACAAGAGGTGGACCCACACTTGACAATATGTCACTCTACTCCAAGTGTATAATCCCCTCCTTTCATTCAAAATCTTCGACATCTTTCCTCCCAATCACTTCATTTGCTACCCCATATTTCATTTCATTCGTCATCAGCAGATGAATGAAACACAATCCATCCAAAACTCCTTCCGTCCGTCGGACGACGCCGAAGCCGCTGCGAATAGACGCCGAAGGCCGCGAGAGGCCATTCAAAGCGGCGGAGGAAGCATTCAACGGCGACACATGCCGTTCTGACAACGAGGCATGGAGCGTCTCTGACTCCTGACAATTCCGCCACAAGCTTCAAGAGATCGCCCGCGATTCTCCCTGTCAATCGCTCTCTCTTTCAGTTGCCTTTTTGTCTAATTCGGGCAGCCTGCAGGTGGGATCGCAATTCCATGACACTGGGTTAGGTGGGGGCCATGCAATTCCGAGGCCCTCTGATTGTGGTGGTGGTGCTGTACATTTGAGCGCGAGCCTTGACTGGGAATGACGCAAAATTTGATGGCGATTATTGCCACCTTAATGGCGAGATCAAGGTCGTGGTTAAGTCTTTCACACTCCTCTTCCTCCTCCTCCTGCTACGCTACGCCGTACCTTACCCCAGCGCTGTAGGTGTACTGTGCTCACGCTTGTGTGTTAGAAAAACCAGAGTCTCGCATTCACTGCAGAGTTCGGAAACCTCGCCGGACTGCTTTTGCTGCTCGCCGATGGCTAATGTGGTTGTAAGCTTCGATACCCATGTCTCTCGTTCCTGTACAGCTATGTTGGTGCTGTAGCTCCCGGAGCCAACCCTGTGCTTCTGTGTTTGTGCCTGGGAGTCAGCCTTCTCTGGCCCCTTGTTGGTGTTTCTGAGCGGTGAGAAGCTTGTTGATGTTCTGATCGATCTTGGACAATGTCCCTTGAGTATCTGTGATTTGGGTATGGCGTTTGAAGCGGTGTTTTTGTGGTCGTTGTTTTGGGGTTTCTTGGAGAGTTTTCGGTAGTGGGTAGAAGTTGTTTCTGAAATTGTTGCCGTTCTTATTCTGTGATGCTCATTGTCTCATCGCATTGCTGCTGATGTCTTCGAACCTGCAAAAATACACTCAATTTCGTTCAGATTTGAGGGTAGGCTCTCTCCGCGACCTTGGATCCGGAAAGCCACACCCGGCTTCATCTAGGTCGTGGGCTTGGGTCTACGGGTTGGTTGCCCTCTTTAGAACCCTCCCGGTTCCTCTAAATCCTGAAAGCTTTCTTTTCAAATACTTTGAATTAATGTGATTTTCTCTGGGCACCATTGGGAGCAGTAAAGAAGTGTTCGACCCGAAGCCTCTCTTTCTGTTGGTTTACTGCCTTAAAGCTTGGGTGGTCTCGCTCTCAGACACTAGTGTGTAATGCCCTTGTCACAGTCGTAGTAAAGTTCCAAGGTTTCTGAATATTTGTTTGAGGAACCTCATTTTGAGATGTCTGAGTATATGACCATCTGTATGTTGGCCATACGTTCTTGGTGCTTGTTAGCATGTATGCACACGCTTCTCACAGTCGGCTTTCTACCTTGTGTACATAGTTAGAGGAGTGATGTAGTTTGGATGAATCACTGGGATCTGGTCGAATGGCAACAAATGGCTCTAGGGTCACATACGACGGATGGCTGTTGCTCATGTCTTTCACCTGCCATCCCAGTAATGTGAAGAGTAATATAAATAGCAGAAGGAACAGAAAAAGATCTGAATCCAAACATTATGCAAGTTTGATCAACTTCTTGTGAACTGCTTGTTTGACTGATCCTACAGATTTAAAGCATTGGATACTTGATTTTTCGGGGTGCTCCTGCTGAGGATCACTAACAGCTCATTCGAATGTCTTAGGCTGCACGAAGGATGGAGAAATCAAAGGAAGGATCGGTTTTATTTGCACTGTTGGTAGCTGCGCTTCTACCGACAGCACTTTCAAACTCGGAAGGTGATTCGCTGTACGCATTGCGCCGGAGCTTGACTGATCCGTCGAATGTATTACAAAGCTGGGATCCCACCTTGGTCAATCCTTGTACCTGGTTCCATGTTACATGTGACAGCCAGAATCGAGTCATCCGAGTGTAATTACCCCACATTCAACTGTCGTTGATATGTCTTCAAGAAAGCAACCACTTCGTTGCGTTTGCAGTATTGAATAATGTTTAGAATTTTATGATTTCATAAATCAAATTTAATCGTATTGTTTTGACTTTGTTGGTCTTTATTTGCTTGTACAGGGATCTTGGAAATGCTCGCCTGTCTGGGTCGTTGGTTCCTGAACTTGGAGACCTCCAGCACCTGCAGTACCTGTAAGAGTTTAAACATTGTTGCATAATTTACTTGTAAGATTGGTTATTTTCGACTTATTCCACACTCCCGCAAATTGAAAGTCCGTTCGAGCATGAGTGAGTTTCATGCTCAAATTTGGCATAGACTTGGACTCCATCTGAAGAGAGCTCGTCGCAACTCTTTTTCCCCTTAGCCAATCGGAATGTCAGAAGAGATAACAGTAATGGGAAAACCAGTGGTAGGTGCTGATACTTCCTGAAATCTCATGCCGTGGTCAGGGAATTGTACAAGAACAACCTCACTGGTCACATTCCTTCGGAATTTGGAAAGTTGAAGGTGAGTGCTATTTTGACTTTCAGGATCATTTTTTCAATTAATTCTCGATCTTTACTTCAGTCAACGTTAATAATAATAATGTGAAAAGAGCGACTGACCATTTTGGATGGATTCTTGATATTTTGAAGTCACTTGTGAGCTTAGACTTGTACCACAACAATTTCACTGGCTCCATCCCTCGATCTCTCGGAAAGATCTCTAATCTGGCATTTCTGTGAGTTGATTACTCTCATCTTTAGTGTAGGAAGTCGTGGTTTGTGAATCTTTTTGAGAGGGTGAGCTCGATAACAAGTACTAATTGATTGAAAAGATGGATTACTTTTGTTGCTGAATATTGAAATCCTGGTGCTAGTATATCTCCATAAGTTCCTAACTAGATGTTAAATTTTCTCTGGCTACAGACGTCTAAACAGCAACCATCTGACAGGACGTATTCCACGTGAATTGACGTCAATTACTACACTCAAAGCTGTGTAAGCCTATCGGACGATCCTGTAGTCAGCGCTAAGGTCAAGGTCTAAGGTTTCTAGTTTAGCCAGCCTAAAATAGCGCTAGAAAGCTTCGTTGCTTAAGTGAGAGCTTTGGCATGATAATGGACATGTTTGTTGCACAGAATATTTTCTCGTGGTGCTTTGTAAAATGAAGATTTGAGCTGATCGACTCTTTGTGTGGAATACGGGTTACAGTGATATGTCAAACAATGACTTATGCGGCACCATTCCAGTTACGGGCTCTTTCAGTCACCTTCAAGCCAAAAGGTGAGTTCTCAATTTAAACAAAAGTTAATCTCCGCTTGGCTCTTGAAACCCTATTCGGTGCCACTTCCCTTGAATCTGTGAAAATTCATGTACGTTCTCTCGAAATAGTTTAGTTTAGAGGTGTATCAAGTCAGTTCTTTCTGACTGAAGAAATGCTTTCGAATGGTTGTGGATGCAGCTTTGAAAACAATCCTCGTCTCAATGGACCTGAACTTGAAGGCTTCGTTCCTTACGAAATGTCTTGTCACTGAAAACCTCGTTTCAATTGTCTACGATGTGAGGGAGCTTTTTGGTTCAGTTGATGGATCGCTTTTCTTAAAGGGTGGATCGCTTTAGTGAGGAAAGAGTACTATTTTTAGCTTGATAACAAGACTGCAGTAGCCAACCTAGAGCAGTCCCAATATTGCATCTGGAGCACTTGGAAGAAACAAAGAAAATTCTGATCCTTCGCAAAATATCCAGTCTCAATGCTTGATTAAGACAACTTGAATGAGTAATAAGTAGGACGTCTACTACTTTGAGTTAAATTTCAATGAACTGTTACAGATAAGTGTAAAAGTGTTTATGTCAATTGTAAGTTTCATACATGCGAAAAGTGTTTTACCTCAACACATAAGTTCATTTGTCTTAAAATTGTCCCAATTCTGAGTCCAAATTTTCAAAACTAACATCAGAACTTGACTAATCCCTAATATCCCGCATTAACAGTTTGAACTTGATAAGAAGTCTTTGACTGTATATGTCACAAGACTAATGCAGGTTTCAACTATATTGTGTTCATCATGTATCATGTTATGGTCAAGTTGGAAGGGGAAAAGCACAGAGTGCCACAATGAGATATGTCTATACTTGGCATACATCGCCAATGGGCCAAAGGTAAAGCTAGGGCTAGACAAATTCTGTCACACCATGTTAACCACGCCACTTCTGTCATACTAAGTAAGATTGTTGAGAGGAGGCTGTAAACCCCGTCCACAAAACCATCTTCACAAACCACACTCTATCTTGTCTTCACACTCCCATCTAGAAACGATCATCCTACGGCACCTCAGATACAGTATCCACTGTTTGGTGCATCGGTATTTACAACGCCGTGAGATCAGTGGGCCGCAGAATATCACTGCAGAAGTCTGCATGTCCCCACTGTAAGCCGAAGGACTTCCAGGTCCTGAAGCTTGCAGAGGTTGTACTTGTTTAGCTGATTCAAAGCATGACCACGTTCAAGCTCTTAACCAAGTTGCTTCGTCACCTAAAAACCGTAGACTAAGAGCTGAGTGATAAAGAACGTACTTCACTCACACTGAAGAACTCAGGTTTTGAAGTCCCAACTACTTGGAATATAAGCCGAGTCTCTGATCTAACTGTAGTTTGCATGCAAGAATCCTGTAATGACTTCCTATTTGGGAAGTTGAAATTCACAGCTCGGTAATCACGAAGAGTAACCAGAATCTGAACCTTCGGTGTTCCTGTCAGAATTTGAGTTTTCGGTTAGATAGTGGATGATATATCAATGTCCTAAACCGTAGAGAGTTGGATACCAAAAGTCTTCAGCAGTAAAGCATCAGAATGGAAAATTTTAAAAAACCTCTCAATGAAATCAAGGATGATGGATTTGTTAATTTTAAGACTAACACTAATCGAAAATCTTTACAAGCCAAGTTTGAATGAGCCATGAAATTAAACAAAATGCCAAGACGCACCGAATAGTTGGTTGATCCAGCCTTGTCGATGGGTCATGTCCATTCGGCTGACAGCCGAACGCTTAACAGATGATAAAATTCTAGTGTCACATGACCGACCCTTGAATCCCTGGAACTCCCCAACAACAATCTTCCCATCTTCAAGCTCCAGCCTGTACGGTTAAAATAGTGTACTGTTTTACTTCTCATCCTTCAAGAAATGCAGGGCTCAACGAATAAACATCATGCACAATAGACCTTGAAGTACAGAAGGAATTGAAGACAGAAAACCAATAAACTGCCTTTCTCTTGAAAATAGAAGAATCTAAGTATCCACACATAATTCAGTGTGCAATAGCTACAACAGACAGTAAGTTTGCAACAAAATTAATGCTCAAACCTGGTGATCCATCCAAACTTAGTAGCAGAAGCACATTTAGGTTGATGTATCTTGATATTTTGGTAGTTGAGTTGAGTAGCAATTGAAATGACATCAATAAACGTTTAAGGTAAGCGAAACATGAAACACATGATTCATACCAGATCAAACGCATGTGTGAATCAGGGAAAATGCGTACCTATCCCATGTGGGAGCAGTACTCAATATATAATGAAGCTGCTTTCTCTCTTGTTCCGACAATGTCTCCTCCACCTTTTCGCTGCTGAGTGCATTCCTCAGCCATCCTGAATCTTTCTGAACTAAATTAATATTATAAAAATGTTCCCATTGATCTGCCGAAATCACTTCGCGCTGCATGATTATGGCTTGCTCCGGCCTATTAATGCAACACACCACGCAAAAAATCAGTCTTTCATTCCACAAACCTACTCATTTTCAGGAACTAAGCTCAACTAAAGATTATTCAAACTTGGACCTCCGCTGACGATCAATAAAGCTCCCTGCGTATACATTGGTCTGACCTAAAATGCAGGGAGAATACTATTGCTTCTGATGCCAGTGTACGTGATCAATTGACAGCTCTAGCACATTAAGGTACAGACTGTTCCATACCTGCATTGCCGATTCAAAAGAAACACTTTTGGCTGCAGAAATCCATGAGGTAAAGCGACTCCTCTTCTTTCAAGATAAGTCTCCAGCAGATCAACGCGGTACTTCAAATCCTCCATCTGCAAGGGATGCCTCAGAGAGATTGCGCTTGGCATAATAGAACAGACACAAAAAATTATCTATACATTATGTTGAATAAAAAGCCGGCTTCCATTAAAAATATTTCATATCTAAACGCAAAGGATTGAGAATGTCAATCATACCAAATTTGAATGCACTACAGTTGAACCATCACTACGAATCTGCACCCAGCTCCCGTCACCATTAAGATGAATAGACCCTGACCAATTCTTCACCTCAAGAACGAACAGGTCCCTGTTGCACAAAATGCAAGTTTGATATGACTTTTCATTCTAAAAATCAGTCCTACAAGAAAGCAAAGCAAGGAGTATACCTATAAAAAAAGCATAAAGAAGCATTCAAGTAAAATCTCATGCGGTACATAAAACTGTTACACAGATAACACATATTGCATATCTGGTAGAAATGAAATATGGCTCAAAAGTAAGTGCCAAGTTAAGTAATTTAGATACCAAACCCACAGAATCGGCAATGAATATATCATCAATGTTGTACACGTTACAGTAGCAACCTCATGCTGCTGGAATTGTCGGTCGAGTATTTAGGGTTACTTTCTTTGCATTCAGTGCGATTCTCATTGCGTTGTTGCATACTGACCTTTTCGTCAAAAGAACTATATCAACCTCACGACGTCCCCGGTGTCCAGGATCTGGAATACGCAGTGACTGGTAAACCTCAACGCCAGGAATCCCTTGAAATCTGCTCAGAAACATGACAAGGATCTATTTCAGCAACTTATAAGCATCAGGATCATCTGCATCTTTACAAATTATATACAGCATTCTCTGTACGAATCGCAAACACAAGCGCCTCTATGATCATCAAAGGATTTGGAAAAGAAGACGTACAACTCCGCAACCCTGAGCTCGGCAAGTCGGCCAGCGCGATTGGTTTCACTATTTTCGCCATTGTCCAGCTCACGAATATAAGCTGGGGCGAAGTTGTGCACAATGGACCGGAATTGGCGATACAAAGCAAGAACAGCAGCCGTTGCAGCGCTGAAGAGGCCCACCCGCACCGCTACTACTACGGTGCTACATGATCTTGAGCGCCCATGGTGACGATGATGATGCTGACTACGATCATGACACCGTCCAGACATTCTTCTCGACCTTCTTGCCTCACACTCCTTAAATCCAACCTCGTACTTATATTCCTCTCGCTATGGGTGTACTACATCTAATATGATCCTTTTCAGCAGAATTCATTCATGTTCTTACAGCTCAATCTCCTATCAAAATTCATATCCGTGGAATAAACACGGTGTGCCCAACTTCTTCAACCCAAATTCCACTCCAGAAATTGACTTCAATCCACCTCAACTCCACCCAAATCCATCTCCCCGTCCCGCAATAAACTTTGTTGATTCCCGTTCCCCACCTCCCACATCCCACGCTGACAGTACCAAAAGACGTCTGAAATTTAATCAATCTCACCAGCGAATTCTCCTCCACTCCGAAAGACCACTCTGCAATTGCATGACGCAAAATTTCTCGCTTATCTTAAGCCTAGAAATCGGCAGCAACCGCGATTCTGCCCTCGGAACCACGCCGCAACTTGCCACCCAAGTCGACGAGCAAGCTAAGCTCTCTTTCCATGAAAGCCTGCTTCACCGCCGGATCACCCCCCCCTCGGGAACACGTTTTCGCCCGGTGTTTCCACGGTGCGGTCATAGGGCCGCCATTGGTTCCGCCCGTCTGCGGCCACCGGTTTTTTCCAAACCAGAGGTTGATATCCATACACGTATTGATATATATATATATATATATATATGTGCATGTGTGAAACAGGCATAAAGCGGATATTAACGAGGGTATCAAGAGAATATGGGAGGGCATAGGACAACCTTGGAATGAGAAGGGTGCTGGAGTTGCGGGATTTGGTAAGACCTTGTGCAGCGGGATCGCGAGCAAGGATCGTATTCAGCCAATTTTTCTGGTGCGGAATTGCTGTGCAACGGTGTCGATTTCTTCTGGAGATATGAAGTTTTGAGGTTGCTGCTGTGCGGAAGACGCTCGCAGTTCGGAGTGCGGATATGCAGACCTCGGTATGGTCTCGAATGCCGAGATAATTTCATTCGGCAATGTTTCGGGGACTTGCTAGATATGTAGAGTGGTCGATAAATCCTGTCAGGATTTGATGCTTTATTAATCTGTGGCCATTTTAAAGTAGCGTCATCTTGCAACTCCATTTGGTCGTTTGTTTTGTAATAAATGTCTCCTAGTTGAGTGAGTGTTGATTCAAATTGGTCGTAAAACAGGTGTGTGAGATTAGAAGCACGTCTATTTTGAATCTTGGCGATTGCTGGTGAGAACTATTGCACGTTCTGTGTGATGGCCTTGGTATGAGGTCGCAATTTCTTTGCAGAGCGTCATGTATCTGAGCTATGCCTGTAATGTTTTTGGTAGTTTTTGTGTCATGCGGAGTATTTAGAGCAGTCCACATTAGCACTGGATGGGCAGATTTGTAGAATTCTTCGCTGACGGATTATGATATCCCTGTGTTGCTGTTGTATTTCAATTATTAAGGATTGAGCTTTCTTTTCCAGTAACTTTGCACTTTCTCCAAGATTTGATGCTGGTGGTCTTGTTAGGTATTACAGCGATTCCTTAGCGTTGAATAGGTTGCGCATTTGTTGACCCGCTTTGAGTTGTGAAGGACGAAGTAGAAAATTCATACTTGTGAAGCAGGTTGATGACATTGTTTTCATTGACTTGTGGTAACTTTAAAATCATCAAATATAGTCAAACTCTTTAAGCTCACGAGATTTGTAGTATATATTGATGAATGAAACATTTCTTGCAGCCGAATGGTATTGTTCTGACAAGATCGCATCAGGTTTTTCATTTTTCATGTTGCTCTGGAAATAGGTCTGATTGTCTTAGCAAGGCGTGATATTGACTCCATAAAACCCTCCGGCATGTAGAAGCTTTTATCTCCAAAAAAATCCTCTGAAGGACGTCGGAGAGGTCTTAGTGATGGATGGAGCAGATTCACAGGCGATTGGAAGCAGCTCACAGCTTCCATGTAAACCTGAGGCGATTTTGATAGACAAGGACGTTGGCAGAGAAGATTTTGAAAATTCTGAATTCCAACGGGATAATTGTGAGGATGGAGACAACAAAGTGGAGACTAAAACTGAGAGTGAAGACTATGAGTATAGAGTTGTAGCCGGTGTTACTTGCCTCGTCAAACGTGTTCGGACAAGCAGAATCTTGGAAGGGGGACCGTTAAGTTGTCAAGTCTCAAGAAACAATTCCAGTGACGTCACCACAGGAGAATGTTCAACAAGCTTAAGAGTTGATACTTTGACAAGTGATGTACGGACTGACGAAGACACCTCACGGCTTCCACACGATAGAAGGCTTTTTCGACTTGAGAGAAATGAAGACGGTGTAGAAAGTGTTGAAACTTTTGAAGATGCAAGTGTCGTGGTCAGACAGGTATTTGTATATCAGAAATGGACATCTATTTGTTTTATGAAGGGATAACTAGCTGTTGTTGCTTTTATAAATTGTGGAGGACCTCATTTGTATAGAAAGTTGATGAATTTCTGTTACTTCATTTCAGAATGTGATATCAAAGGCGCCTGGCTATGGGTTACTGTCAGAAGATTTTGTCTGTGAAATCAGCAATGAGAAAGTTGGACCATGTTCTCAAGACTCTTCGGCTCGGCCAACTTCTCAATCACAACTTGGAGCTGCAGAAGTTTTCGAAGAAGACAAAGACGGTCAAGTAGTTTTCGAGAGGAACTTGAGCTTTGGAAATCGAGAGAGCGACCCAGAGATGGATGAAAATATATGGCAATCTCTTCCTGAAGATGTAGCGGATAAAATTTTGCTGTGGCTTCCCGTGGCAAGTTGTGCACGCTTCCGGCCTGTCTGTAAAAGGTGGCTTAATTTGATGAAATCTGAAGGGTTCTTTCAGATGCATTCCCAGAATGCTGCGCATGAGACCTGGATTCTCTCCTTTGCAGATCGATCGCCAGATCTAAAACATGAAGACAAGTACGAGGGACAAATTTTTGACCCCGTTAGCAACAGAACATTCAAACTTGAGTTCCCAAGTCTTCCTGAAGGCAGTGTACCTGTTGCCGCAGCTGGAGGTCTTGTATGTTTCTGTCGTGACTTAAACGACAGCGGGGAAGATGGCGTGTGTTTCTATGTTTGTAACCCTATAACAAAAGCGTGGAAGATAATACCAAGTCCATGCTCACGAGTTTCTATTGTAACTCTGGTTGTTGATACTGAAGCGAGTTTTATGAGCTACAAGCTTTACGTGGTTTGTGAGGCTTCAGAAGTTCGATGGCTTTGGATGGGAGTGCTTGACCACTCGACGAAGGAGTACGACTCCAAGTTGAACCGCTGGATAGATGTAGGAGATGTTCACAGCAGTGAACAGTTCAGAGGTCAGAGTGTTTTTAATCACGGAAAGGTCCACCTTCTATCCTCGGAATTCGTGCATGCTCTTGATGTACAAGAAGGCAACTGGATGATGATGAGTGTACCTGCGTATGCTTCGTGTGCAAGCCTTCTTGAGCGAGAAGGTCGACTTTTGGTGGTGGGTGACATAGTAAATCATAACGTATTTCATCTTCCGGGCATGAAAAGTTATGTAGGAATTGCGATTTGGGAGTATGATCCGGTTTACAAAGACTGGAACGAAGTAACACGAATGCCTGAGGCCATGGTGGAAAATTTCTCCTATTCTTCGTTTTCTTGTGTTATCGTAGGGGATCTTGTATACCTTTTTTCTAGGCGTTATATCACACCGCAAATTGTTGTATATTCCTTTTCTCAGCAATTGTGGTCTCAGGTAGCTGACTGGTGTGAGGGGATTCCATTCAAGGTGTTCACTTTCAATCCAAGACTGGATAGTTGCGCATGAGTAATTAGTCAGCTGTGAGGTCGTTTGGAGATGCGGGGCATTTATGGAAAAATTGTAAGATTGAGATTCAATGAGCATATTTTTCTGCAGGCTCCAATTGGCATGTCTTTCTTTTGAGGTGGTAGAAGCCCTTTGGTTCTTCGTCTGGGCTAGGAATGCCAGCCGGTGGTCACCCGCGTGGATGGTTGTCTTCCTTTGTATTATCTGTAAATTCAATATTGAGCAACTGCCTTGCTGTTTAAGGATTTTGGAGTATCGTAGGAAGCTTTAAAGATTGGGGTTTCTAAGCCATTGTTTGTTTGATTTTTTTTAATACTTTACATTGTAAAGATATTTGGATTGTGTAGTAAAGATATTTCGGAAGGCCTTGCCTCGTGCGGCGATGTCAATCTGTAAAGGCTATTGTCATATCGCCCTGCCACATTACTGCAGTAAACGTCGTTGACAACTACAATCAGATCTCTGGCTTTATAAACCCGTGTTACCCAGCAGAGTAGCTAGTTACGAGCATAGTTTCATGTTTTTCTATCTTGTGTTTATCTCCCCATAGTAACTTTCAAACCATGAGTGCTTTGGTAGTGTATTTGTTTGGAATAATTGAAATTTCAGAGGGTTTGAGAGTGGACCATAGTAACTTTCAAACCATGAGTGCTTTGGTAGTGTATTTGTTTGGAATAGTTGAAATCCCAGAGGGTTTGAGAGTAGACCATGCCAACCTCTTGTTTAAGGCAACAATCTTCATTGTGCCAAAGGCTTTCCCAAATTTACCATTGGTTGAATAATTTGTTGGGAAGGCCCATTTTCTTCTTAGAATTGAATTGAGCAACATTGGCCTTGGATTGATGGAAACCTAGAGCTATGATGAATCACCTTTTGTTATTTGTTATTAGAGTTGTACTTTTATTGGATCAATTCAATTATTTAATCCATTAGTTTGATTCTTAGATTCCAAAATATTAAACCTGTACAATTTGATCATCATTCTAGTTAGAAATTTCCTTATAGCAAGATTAAAACTTGTATTGGGATTTCTTTAGGACATTAAGATTAAAATTTGAATAAAATGATTGAATTTCCTTGTAATAATTATTTGAACGAAATGACACAAATGACTTCAATTGATCTTATTAAAAATAGCACAAATCTATTTTCAATGCCAACAACAACAATTTTACATGTTCCACTTGATATTCTATGAAGAAACACAAATGATTGCCTAATTGTATTTCTAATAGACAAGGTTATGAATATGAAGATGTAAGATTGTAGGATAATGATGTATACAATGTCAATCAAGAAGAAGGCTTGCTTTTAGAATATTCTTGCAACATTTGATGTTTGTTTATTCATAACCTAAATTTCTTTTTCAAAGTTGGTGCCAACATTTTAAAATGAGATACAGATCACCTCAACAAGTTTGTTATAAATGTTATCCATATGGGGACAAATCCTCACAACTTATATTTAAACAATGACTAGATTATCTTTAAAAGAAAGTAGGTCATATTCTTACTTCTAGAAGAGCCCTTATTATGAAACTTAAATCACATATGTCTTGCTTACACATCCAAACAACTACAAAAATTAAATTGTAGATCAAACACAAAGTAATAAAAATAAATCAATGCTTTGTATTTTCTTTTATTGATGTAAAATCAAAGAATTGTTAACTCTGCATCCTCAATTGATATTACTATATTTCATGTGACATCTTTATAGACAATTAGCTATTAATATGTCTCTTTCTTTTGTGAATTTCTTTCTTTCTTTTCTTTAAGAAAGAGTGGTGGTTGAGAGGGAGACATTAAATACTTTATAAAAAAAATAAGTTATAAGTTGTTTTTTTATCACAAGATAGACCTTCTATGATTAAAAAATATATATATCCTCAAAAACAAATTCTATAAGCTTTAAGATATGGAGAAGAATTATAATGTTGTAAGAATTATTGCTAAAGACCTTAAGTATAAATGTCCAAATAACTATTATTGGATACCAAATTATTTTTTATGATTGAAAAATTATGTCTTTTATTCTTTTTCTCAACCAAGCTTATTAAACTATAAAAAAATTTAGCATTATGCAAGTTAAACAATTATAGCGCCTTATTTCTTAATTATGAATATAATAAATAATAATAAAAATATATAATTATATCATACATAATGAATAGATATGGTATTATATTACTTAATGCATTTTTTTTATAATGACTTTAGATCATCCAAGCATGTTTTATTAAATTTTGAAGTGAATAATTGGGTTGTTATTTTTTGCCAAATTGATCTATTATGGCACTCTTTCTCATTTAAGATTTTATGAGGTAATAGGGACTCATTTAGCATTCAAAACCAACCACTACAAGAGATTTATAAAATTAATAGAAAAACATTGATTCTAAGATGAGACATCCAAATAGAAACCTTACAATTAGATAAAATATTGCTAGATATTCAACTATTTTATCATCCAATTCTTCTAAACTATAATATTGTAAAATAGCGAGGCTCACATTTTAATATAAAATATAATAGAAAAACTCGTAGGATAAAACTAAAGTTCTTATTTATTTTTATGCAATAAAAAACCTTAAATTACACAAAAAGATAGATATTAGTATATAACAAATAAAATTAAGAAGAAAAATTTATAAGAATTTTTTTTTCTATTACAAAACAATTGAAATAATAATTTATTGCTTTAAAAATATCCTATAGCTATAAAAAAAGAAAATCAATTAATTATACTGATTAATTAAAAATAAACAAAAAAGCTCTTAATTTGCTTCAATCCAATATTAAGATATCTTTAGAAAAACTTTCTTTTAGGTTGAAGATGCAGAGAGATATTAGGAATACATTTTTAGAGCTATTTTTCGACCAAATCAAAATAATAAAATGGTAAGATCTTTAAAGACAAATCAAAGTAGAAATAAAAATCTAATATCACCTTGTAGCTTATAATAAAACTAACTAGCATACAACATTGCAAAAAATGTAATAACATCCTTTTAAATATTCTGATTTTTTTTTTTTAAATCAGAAAAGTATGGATTAGAGTTACATGACAAAGAATAGTTGTTTTAGACAGTATCATTAAGTAGAACAAATTTCTATATTTTCTATTCTACCTCCAATCTTTGAAAACATTTAGATTGTATTATGCAATATCTATTAAAATGAATATTTAAAGCATTTATATTCTTAGTCGGAAAAAAAAATATGTTGGTGGTTTTAGACTATAAAGTCAAGAATGTGAATTGTCAAGAGTATTAATGGTTTTAGAATAAAATATAATATTGGTATTTCAAACAAAATAACATTCTTAAAATTCTTGTTATAAATTTGCATTTATAATTTTATTTTGTATCCATTGTAGTAATTAATGAAAAAATAAACTTATGTTGGCATGTGTGGCTTTTAAATCACAAAAATAAAATTACATCAAATTTTTGGTTTTCATCTTTTAAAAATTTAATTGTAAAAGTTTGAACAAAAAAAATGTTGTAATTTATATTGTATATTGATACATAAAAAAAATTGACATAATTATAATAGTGATTTTTTTAGTAATAAATTGGTCTATCAAAACATATTTTGCTATTATATTTAAAATTAATTTTCTAATTGGTTTATATTCTTTTACAACATTAATTATAAAAATAAAGTATTATGAGATATTTGGTTTTAAAAACATAAAAATATAAAATAATAATAATATAAAATATCAAATTAAATAAAGTGTTTTGAAATGTGATCTATTTTGAATGATTTATATAAAATTTTAATAGATAGTTTCATTCTACTTTTATTAGACAAAGAATAATTTTAATTTTCATATTATTAATTTAATTAATAAATTATTTATTTATTTATTTTAATTTATAGTATATGTTGATATATATAAAAAATGACATAATTATCAAAGTGATATGTTTAGTAATAATCTGGTTTATCAAAATATCTATTGCTACTATATTTTTAAAAATATATTTTATTATATTATTTTATAATACTAATTATTTAAATAAGGTATTGAGATTATTAATTTAATATTTAAAATAATAAAATATCTTATTTTTTAATCTTAAAAATATATTATATATTTACATATACTTATAATATTAAATTATAATCCAATAATTGTCATTATGCATATATATTACCAATGTTAAAAACATATTTCTTTCAAGATATAAATATTTATTTCAAATTATATACAACTAATTTATTTAAGATTATGTCTTAAAATAGCATCAAATTATAGTAAAATTTTATTTTTTGAACAATATTCTTATTTCAATTGCATCCACTATCATGATATTACTACCAAGTGACTTCTATTGAAAATTTTAATTTTAGGTGATTTACTTCGAAATCATATTTTAAATGTTTTAAAATATTTTTTACTACACAAAAAAAACTCATGCTACTTCTTTGATTTATTTTATATCTCTTATATGTTTTAATACTTATAAGTCTAATTTATTTTTAACAATGTAATGTTAATTTTTTTTCTTCAAAAAATAATTAAATCAAATTTAGCTTTAAATATATTTTCATTACTAATTCGTCTAAAAATCTCCATTATTTAAAAAATTTAAAATAAATTATATTTTTTTGTCTTTAATCTTTTAATTGACATTGCTAATTGATATCTCTAGCTTGATGAATATATGTGTATATATATATATATATATATACACATGTACTAATTGAAACTTGTGTTGTTGGACACTATGATCTCTTGTACATTCATCCATTTTCTTATTCATCTATACTCCCTTGTTCCCATGTTTCAATGTTCCCTTATTCTCATGTTCCTTGCATTTTCTAAGTTTCCTTCTCCACAACCAATCAAGTGACTTCTTTGTCTCTTTGTATTATATCCAAACTGTCTTATATAATGAATAGATTTACATATACATTAATTTTTTGATTATTATAAAGATTATTTATTTATGAATATTTAGATTTCATGATGTGTAAATTGACACATGTTAGTTTTTTAATAAGTTTATTATGGTAATTTGCCAAAATAATTAACAAATTAAGCAATAAATTAACAAGTGATACATTAATATAGTTAAAATATATTAATTAATTAATTAATATATTTTATTCACATATCAATTGATACAATGATCTGTTTAATATTGCATAAAATAATGTATACAATCATTTGTGTGTATGTATGTATCTGTATATATTTATATATATATATATATATATATATATATATAGTCTTATTTTTAAAATTATATTAAAAAATAACCTGAATAGACTTTTCAAAAAACAAAACAAAATGACACTACCCTTAATTCCAATCTAACAAACATTTTTTAAACAACAAGAACTCTCAGGTATTATTTAACTCACAACATGTGTCCATTTCAATAGCATTCTTTTACAAGATGGACAAAAAGACATGATACACTACACTAATTTTGAGAAACGTTCTATTTCTGCTCCTAAAAGCAAAACAAGTAACAATATATCATTTTGATATGTCCTTCAAAGGCATCCACTTTTCAATCTAGATATACACCGCTCTCTCATCCTCTCTCTTTCCTTTCTTCATTCATTCATTCATATGTATATATATATATATATATATATATATGTCTTTGTTAATTTATGGAGTTTATGTGTGAAAAGGGAGTAAAATACCGAGCGATGGGAGAGCATCCAAAAGGTGCGAGGGAGTCGGAGAGCGACATGAGGCGAGGCTCACTGCGCCGACTTGAATGCGCGGAGACGACGAAGCCCCACGACGAAGTTGACATGGTCGAATCTTGCATGACGACGCCCTCTTTACCCCCTCCCCACGACGACGCTGATGCCGATGACGATGGCGATGGCAACGAAGACGACGACGACGATCGTGTGCCAGTCAGTCACCACGCCCCCACAATGTTCGATTGAGCACGGCGCTGTGGAGATGGTGGTCGTGATGGTGGTGGTGGTGGTGGTGAAGGATCGGAGGGGTGGGTGATGCGATTCGGGTGCCCGTGAAGGCTGAGCTGGGCTTTGCATCGTCGTCGTCGTAGGTGTCGTTATCGTAGTCGTTTCGTTGCAGTGGTGCAGTGGGGGTTGGGAAGATGCCGTCGCGGGCTAGAGCAGTAGCTCTCATGAGCCCCTACGCGCGACTGCGCCTGCGCCAGCGCTTGCTCCGTATAAAGTGGCCTTGACGCGTGACTTGATGTGTCGCGCTTGACTGGAGCTTCGTCCCTCTTGGATCAGTTGGTGTTCTGGGATCGTCGGCGAAGTGCTGGGTGTCGAAGTCGGGACTTGCATGTGGGTGCGTGACTGTCTTGTGCTACTATCAAAGGTTTGGGTCCGCTGCAGTTTTCGGGTGACCTTGGGAGAAGGCATTTACTCGAGGCCCACGAGCATTGCGCAGCTGTGGCGCTGCTCTAGACTTGCGGTTTTTTTTATGTCGAGAAGAGGGTTATGTAGTCCAGGGAACGTTACGAAGGAAGTTGACTTTTCTCGCGGGTGTACAACACTTGATTGAACCCTGCAAGACTGCTACGGCGTTTTTGGCGTTCCGGTTGCCATGGTAAGGGTAAGACTGAGATCTTCCCGCAGAAGCACTGCAATTATTGCAGAAACTTTCGTTGAGTGACTGGATGATTTAGTCTCTTTGGTCTGGTTCCATGAAATACACGCTCGACGTTATCTTCTAACGTTCATTGGCTTTCCATTGAACATCAGATTCTTGAATTACGGAGGTGAAGCTACAATTGATCGACACATTGACCATGGGTTCAGTGGAATTTCATCGTCAGGTTTGAGATTCTGCAGCTTACTGAACGAATCTAGAGTCCAATGCTTCACCCAGGATTGAATCTGAATTATTTCAGAAACTCCCTGTTGTTTTGGAAGTGCCTCGAAGCTCGCAAAACCTTCACACTTGCTGCGGTGACCGTACTCTTCTTCTATCTAATCTCCCCCTTCCTTCTTCAGCAACACAAATGCTTTATACTCCAGTCGCCGGCAGAATCGATTCCAGTTGTTGTTGTGATTTTCAGCATTAATAGTTGGATTGTTCTCTCGATGCAGGGTAATCAAGATCTGGCGGAAAAGGATGTCCACTACGAAGAGGTAGAGCTACTGAACAATGACACGTAACATAAGTGCTGGTCGAAAGCTCTGCAACCATATATGATCATGCCGTTCGTCTGAGCAACTTTGAGTGATCGAGTGATTAAATTCACATACCTCAAGTTCCTCCTTCTAGAGATTGATGGGCTGAACTTGATTCCTTCTGCGTATTGTTCAGGAGTACATTGAGTGCTGGGAGACAAAGCGTTTCACGTGCCGGTGGCTGCCTGTGCATCAGGAGATCAAGGCACTCGTCTTCTTGTGTCATGGTAAATTGTGAATTTTTCATTATTTTCTGTCTGTTACTTGTGAATGCCACCTCTCAACTCTGATCGATCCGCAGACTTTCGGTCAATTTTATGAGGGTGCGATCATCTTGGTATAACAAGCAAGTGGTCAATTATGTATCAGGATACGCCATGGAGTGCAGCGTTTTTATGAGAGAGACTGGAATTCGCTTTGCACAAGCGGGATACGCCGTGTTCGGCATCGACTATGAAGGGCACGGCAAATCGGACGGTCGGCGATGTTACGTGGAGAGCTTTACAGCCCTTGTGAACGATACCATCGCCTTCTTCAAAAGTATACGAGGTATCTAGTGCACTGTCTCTCTAGCGACAATCTGAGAAACTTTTACGACTAAAATGTAGACTATTGAGATGGCTTGCTTAATCTGGGGCATTGTCCATCCTTTATTTGTTTCTTCTAGCAGAGATGGAAATTTACGGGAACAAGGCGAGGTTTCTGTATGGTGAGTCAATGGGTGGTGCTGTAGTTCTCTACATCCATCGCAAAGAACCTCAAGAATGGAGTGGTGCAATTTTGCAAGCTCCCATGTGCAAAATCTCTGAGAAAGTGAAGCCGCCAGCAATCTTTACCTCAATTCTACTCAAGCTCGCAGAGTATATTCCATCCTGGAAGATTGTGCCGTCTGCGAATATCATTGACAACGCCTTCAAGGACCCGATCAAGCGCCAAGAGGTGGATCCACTAGTTTCTCTCGTGTACTAATTCTTTCTTCTATGCACATGGTTGAATTCGCTGGGTTTGTCGATGGTAACGATTAAATTTTCCTTCTAGCAGATTCGGGCTAACCCACTCATCTACCAACAACTGCCGCGAGTGAAGACCGCCGTTGAATGCCTCAAGGCGAGCGAGGACCTTGCGAAGCATTTGGATGAGGTACGAATGGATCGCATTGTAGGTTGCTGACGCCAACTTAGAAAATTCTCTAAATTCTCGAATGATGTTGATCCTTGTGTTTTCTGACTGCCTAACCCATTCTTTGGCTTCAATCACAGGTGACGCTACCCTTCTTGGTGCTTCATGGAGAGGAGGACCGCGTGACAGACCCTAACATTAGCCGAGAGCTTTTCCAAACATCCAAGAGCTGCGACAAAGAGTTCAAGCTCTACCCCGGCATGTGGCACGGTTTGACAGCAGGCGAGTCAGATGACAACATCGAGCTTGTGTTCAACGACATCATCCGTTGGTTGAACAATCGCAGCCCAACCAACGCCAGGGACAGTCCTCTTCGACACGCAGACGTTGAATCTGCCATGGAATTCACAACACCATCGAAACTGCAAGATAAGGAATTACCCAAAGCCTGCAGAGTTGCAGCTCAAGCATGCGGTTGATTTTCCTCCGCATTTATTCTCTTCTTACAATCATTGTGTAAATTAAGCTCTAAAAAACCATAGCATCACACCATAATGCAGAGGGTTAATAAAAGGTCCTCACAAGGAATAGGTTAGTTTAAGGTCTCAGGACCTGGTAGAACAATGACATTCACAAAACTGATCATGTACAATACAATTCCACGACTTGAATTCGTTGCGTGGCGTCCCGCCGATAACTTTCGCCCTCCATATACGGTGACTAACTAGAAACAAAATCCAACTCACATCTAAAACCTAATCAAAGACACGGTGACCTCTTAAATCAGCGATTAAGGTTCTAGTTCCGTTTCGGCACCTACCATGAGTGATGTACTATCAATCGACGTGTAAATTGGGGGCGTTGTACATGAAGTAGATACGAAATCCTGTTGAGTGGGATAACCAACTGACCACGTGCAGTCAGTTTGTTGGCTTGTCAACTCTCCTCTTGTTTTTTTGTGCAACACTGTACTGCAGATTCTTTGTCACGTTCACCTTCTTGCACACGTTGACAAGCGCTCCACACTGAATGTACTGCAATGGACTACGTGGTGATACCTGTTGCAAGCCGACTATGTCACCGACTATTGCTGCCAAAAGGGATCACTCGTGAGTCTCATCTCTTCGGTGCCCACGTCTAGATTAGGGTTGGAGATGCATCGCCATAACCTGTCTGTGTGCTCGTGGGCGGAATCGGTTCCAGACCTTGAGTTGGGTGCCCATATTACACTGGAAAGATGGGAATTCATCGTCGATTGAGCTGGTTGAGACAATTTGTAGCAAGGGTGTGTACCGGCAATATCATATACAACAGCGTCACCAACCATACCTACTTCACATCACACTATTTGGTTAATCCCCATCATCGGCGGTTCTTCAAAAAATATGCAAAAAGCACTGACAGTATGAATAAACAAATAAATAAACGAGGCATGTGTTCTAATGCTCCAAGTTGCCTAATGTAGACATGAAGAATGAAAGTAGGTGAATTTGTGTCTGAGTATTTTTCATACTGTCATGAGTTTAGGCTAACAAGCAAAATGCTTAGTTAGTTATGAAGTTATTTATTCATACCAGTTCTATTCCTCAAAAAATTGTGTTGCTTAAGCAATACAATTTGAGATCCTTTTTATACATGACAATATATGTTTTGATATTTTCCACATGGGATTGTGTCAAAACTTCTTTAATTTAGACTAATTAAATAATAACATTCAACTTAAAGTAGTCTAAATCCAACATGAACACTTCAATTATTTAAGTTCAAGTCTTGAATATGTTTTCTAAAGAGAAGTGTAACCACATTGTGCTCTTGTTTATGTAGTTTTTAATAGCTTGAGGGTCTCATAAAGGGTGTTGTTAATGTTACCACAATTTTTGCTATTGCTACTATAACTTGCTATCCACCACATGCAATCATGGTTTGTTCTAATGCCATTGTTCTAATGACAAGTTGTTGTACACTTGCATTACACACCACAATGTACTTTATAAAATACTAAAATATACATCTATAAAGAATGTGTGTTTTATCCATTATAGTATACATTAATAACATTTTTAAAGTTATATTAAGGTATACAATGTAAGTTTATAATAGCTTGTAGTGGCATTAGTAAAAACTGTAATGGCATATTCTAGATGGCAAGTTGTGGTAGCAATAGCAAAAATTGTGGTTGTATTAACAACACTTTAAAAAAATCATTTTTACTTTTTAGAATTTTTATCTTTAAAAAAAATTTAAAAAGGCATAAATAATTGCTAAGAATTTATATGTAAATTTCAATATATATATATATATATATATATTGAATTAAAAATATATTTTTTATTTTTTATTTACAATATAATTGTAATAGCAGTAGGATAATCTTTTCTTTATTTTTAGAACCATGACTTATATTATGCAAAGAGACCATACAACATTATTAATATCATTGCTACATTGAAAAGTATTTTTACTAGTTTAAAGTTTATCATCTCTTCCATTATAACTATTCACAATCTTTAATGCACTATTTGAGCCTCTTTTGCTAAAAAATTAATATTTTTTATTATTAAATTTTAAAAATAAATTATTCAATATAAAATGGAATTATCACTTCTTAATACATGATACTATCTTCAATCTTCAAATATAAAAAACTTTAATATCCAATAATACCAATTCTAAACTATACATGTATATAATATGCTAAATATAATAACTAATGATTGAAATAAGAATAAGTTATACTTATATTTTATTATATGAAAAAGCACATGGAATTTTCATTTTATCAAATGCATCTAAATAAATTTTGCAAATTTTAAAGATTAAAAAATCAAAAAATTGAAATTTTATAAAATCTGTTCAATGAATAGTAATCTTAATTCTTTTTGGTAAAATTTTATTATTTAAATTAATTATCAATTAAGGCCTTTTTTCTATCTAAATTGAATAGAAATACTTTCACCTGAAGTATGGAATTGTTTTCATCGTTGGTAGAGCCTACTGAAAATGGACGATACCCGAACGAATTCTCGGGCTCCGTCGCACACCGTCGTTACCGACAACGAAGTCCATGACACAATCCACGGCGCCGACATTGCTCACTCCACACGTCTCATCTCCGAGGACAGTGAAGTCAATCTTATTCTCGTGATTCCATACTCATTCGGAGAGATCCAACGTTTCCACATGCTTGACGACTACCAGACCCACATTTATATTCACGTCTTGCTTCGTTGAGGCGAGTGTTGGCTTCGGCCGACAAGTAGAGACGCGGACAGGGAGAATCTCACGGTGTGCCCCATCTGATCTTCCTCCAGCGGCAACGATGGGTCGATTCTAGGCACCGCATTGCTTGTGTAAGGCCACCGAAAGGAACGGTTACTCTGACGCATCAGTCGTAACAGCGATGCCCTCATGGATTAGGGGCCCTCAGCTGGGGTGATGGATATGCGGGAGCTCATGAGCTGGTTGCGCAGCATTGGACTTCGAGTTTAACAAAGGCTGGGCAGATGAGTACATGTTGAGCCGTCTTGCCTCAGACCGCTAGCTAAAGCAGTCAGTTGTGGTACTACCTGGGTAGAATGTTGTGGATCGTGGGGCAAACCTACATGGAGAGTGTGACAACAATAGATGTGTCTCCGCCGGAGGAAGAACTGGCAGCTGCTGAGCGCGTGAGGTGCCAGCGGCATGGCTCCCTGTCGCAGCAAGGCAGGCAGATCGCAACGTGCTGCAAATCTATAGGGGCTTTCCCTACAAGTAATCCAATCTCTAGCATTGTGATGGGGTTGATAGGTGGCACCGACCAGAGCTATATTACCTATAACTTCAGCAGCGACTAGAAACAAAGGAAGCCGCACGTAACGTCAGTGTCCGTATCGTCAGCATGTTGAGCGAACTTGCCACCGGTCGTCAGTACTGATACAGGTGATCTTTCAAACTGTCAAAAAAACAAACTGAAAAGACTATATCAACCTCAATGGATTTTTTATGTTGCAATGCATGACGGAGAATTCAATACAAGAATCCAGCATTTAATCACTTCGAACGAAAAATTCTAAACCTGCATCTGAAGAGTCTCTGCCCACGCAAAAATACTTGATGCACGTGCTGCTGAATCGGTGACGTCACTCAAATTCCACGCAGTTGAACCTCCTGGTCTGAATACGCGTCATGAGGATTATCAACGACCTGTGCTCAGAAATTGCTGCTGCTTCATCAACAAATACTCGTGCGCCTTTGACAGAATCTGTTCAAGAGAATCGAGGTGCATAACATGGGAGTTAGAGACTCATATGCAAGACGTTCGCGTCGTGAAATCAGATGATAATTTCTTGGACGACACACAAATTTTGAGAGCACGACATAACGTGCTGACCACGAAGATGTGTTACTCATTGCAAGCAAAGCGAAGTAGTTTGTCATTGTGGAAATGGTCTCTTTAATACATACTATTGAGAGAAAGCCTGTGAGACTGAGCAATTACAAGGTAAAGGGATCACATGATGACATGAGATTGACAAACAAAGGTCTACTGATGAGAGTAGCCATGACGTCAGAACTGCTTACGACCCCGGGAGCCCATTTTTCTCTCGGTACACATGATCGTGCTCGCAGCGAGTCGACACAGCGGAACATCAAGGGATTAACGAAACTCTGCCAATGTGAGGTTTCACTTCACTTAAATGAATTTTGTCAGTACTGAAGAGTTGAAACGTTGTGCATAGAGAATTCTCAAGAAATCTGTGAACACACCTTACACGAATCAAAAATTCAAATCTGACGCCACTTGGGGTTTACTTCCAACGCAGAAGCTTGTCCAGATCTTCAACAAATATCACACATCGAGACTATAGAGCGATAAAAGATACAATGTCAGCTGAACAGATCAAAGTCTGAGAGTACAATAAAAAATATACTGCAAAAAGCATTGTGCTTTTACTGGCAGTGATAATAGTAGGTTTAGTGTCTGTAATTTGCACTACAATCTCGTAGCTCGACGGTTGGCTGAAGGACCAATGTACACAAAAATGTCCACCCCATAATAATGTAATGTACACCTCTACCACAGTGATGAGCAAACAAATGGGAAGCTACGTCTTCTTACTCACGAGAGGAAAACTTCACACATAAATCCCGCGACAATCTTCTTACACCTCCAGTACAGATCATCCGTCTTCCTTACTGGACAAGAACTATCGAAGTCATCCCCTATATTCCCTTTCAATCTCATAGGATTCCTTGACATTTATCACCCACATTACCGAGGGGGAAGTGAACATTATCGGCACTATCGCCCTTCACACAGGTCTGTGGGCATGTATCTGCGGAAGGATGGGTTGAAGATGACATCCACCTTCCAAATGACGAGGCACCAACCCAAGGGTGAGAATTATTACCATCCCATGTATGGCTAAAATTTAAACATCCTCCGTCTTTGAAGGACAGCTAACAATTTCATGCTGCTAACGATGTCGACACTGTCAAGCCCCCATGGCTCCTTGATACATGTGATGTTTGTTGTAAGAAAAAGCAGCGTTCACGTATTGCTTTCTCTCTGAAGATCCTAGGCTTTTCTGCAAGAGAAACCATCAAGATAAGGTCTTCAGCACGCGTCCTAGACGATCGACAATACACACAGATAATGAAAATAAATGAGTCATGTATCACAAATTTGCAGATGAAATTCTCGTTCTATTAAGTAATTAAGAGGAAAGAGGAAAGTGAAAGCACCTTTTGTGTTCGCTCTTCGTCTTCATCATTCTTAGTACTGTCACTGCTGTCACTGTTAGCAACACTAGACGCTTTGCTAGAGTTTCCTGTACGCGATGTTTTCTCAACCATGAGCTGTCTCATAATAGCACCTTCTTCAAGTTCCGGATTGTTATGCCAGTAACTACCTAGAAACGTCTTTGCACCGTCCAGGCTTGGAAAATAAGGTGGTTCGAAATAAATTTGAGCTAGAGCGTCTGCAGCGGATATTTCTGTCTGCGCTGTGGCCTTATACTCACCACTTCCCATTACAGCAATCACTAACTGCTGGTATGAGAAATAGAACTGACGAACTGCTGCCTCAACCGCCTGGAAAGCTTGCAGCAGGTGGATTGTGGATGAATGGTATCCCGAGGGGCGCTTGTACAGCGGTGCTGCATGAGTCCGCAACCCATGGGAGTGAAGCAAATCCATCACAGCCTCTTGGAGCCTTGGACCGCCTTTAGGATCAGCTTCAACCCCGACGACCTTAGGAACCAAATGCCGAAGCTCCTTGCAATCCTTCGTAACATGCCGTAGCCTCGAAGATCGCAAACAGTACGCACCTAAAGAGTTGACCACAGCCCATCAGAACTCAAATTTGCAACTCATCGGGGAAGTAGACGTCAATTGAACAGATGTCACATATGTTGACATCAAGATTATTGTCTCACCTCCACCAATATGTTCAGTACTGATGGCTGTTCCGCCCTGAGAAATTGCAAGCTCCTCCTTCAAGCGCATAAAATCGTCTGGGTCCATAATTTGAAGCAAATCCATCGTGGAGATGAGAAGCTTCCACACCCGCTCGACAATTCTGCAGCTCTTGGCAGCTGATTCAAAATTTCCTTCTTTAACCGTCTTTTCCACATTTTGCAACAAACCAGAAGCAACCTCCAACCATGCCTCCATGATTTGATGCACAGTCGAAAGAGTGTGATCCTCAGGATGCCCAGGCATGGATTGTCTGCAGCCATACACCTGTGATGAAAACCCTCCGTAAGATTTCCTTCAATGTACTCAACAACATTAAATGTTCTATGGGTGATTGAGGCAGCACACGTATGGCTGCTGCCACCCATTCTCGACCGACCTCACACATTCCAAAGCCGACTGTGTACACAAAACGGGTGTAGAAGTTGCATCCTAATCCCCATTCACTAGTACTGGTCGCAAACGTCTGAACAATATATTGTTATCGAGCAGAATAAGGTTCCGACAATGATGAGCAAAATATGAACAAATATGATGCATTTTCTACCAAGTGTATCAATCTCGTAGAAAGTGATTCATATCAAACATCAGAGGTATATTTAAATCAAAACAATCTAAATGCAGTGTCGACTAAGAATTTGCTTGTCCGAAATCATCTTGAACAGGTTGGAATGACACAATGCAACCCTACGGAATGTCAAGCATACAGGTGCGACGGTCTCCCGCTGCAATCCAAACTCGATCCCGAAAGAGGCTGACCGAGTAACAGATTGCGAACAAACTTAATGCAAATCACGTACACGATATAAAGAGAACAAGTCTACTGTAAGTGTAGGGAAACCCTCGGTAGTATACCTCAAGAGGCGTGCAAACTTTGTCGTACTCCAAAACTGGCTTGCCAGAGAGATTGGGCTCGCCAAGGCCCAGCGTGAAAGGTGCACGTGCCATGTGACCTTCAATGGCGAAATGCAACAATATGCTTACATTGTGCGCCGTCCTCCAGGCCGCAAGACGAGGCAATAAGCTCTCTTTGCTCAACCTGCTCACGAGAGGCCGTGATCCAGACTTGTGCCAAACCACTGACTCCGTTCCAACGTAGCTGCAACTATTAGAAAGCTTCGATGTAGGAGCCTCCTCGTCTCCTTCTACGATGCAAGATATAATTTCCAGTTGCAAGTTTGCCAACGATTCCAATCTCCGAAGCCACTCATCGCGGTCTATGTATGGTCTCGTGTCGCACAAGACAGCTGAAATCACGCGGAAGACGAGTTCAAGGCTGTGAAGAGCAGGTCTCACAATGATCTCATTTTCCCAACGCGGATAGAGCTTTGTCCGCCATAGCCGAGTGAGCTCAGGGAGATGCAAGTACAGCTCATAGGCTTCAACCTGCTCAGGAGACGGTTGCACAAGGGCCTCAATGTCGCAGTTTGACAAGGACACAGACACGGGCGTTCCGGGGAAAAGAGAGCAGTGGACCCCTCCGCAGCCTTCGCAGCTCCTGAATCTCAAGTCCCGTGCGTCCATAGCTGTATGACAATCCACGGTTGAAGTAATGAGGATCACTTTGATAGGTGGTCAAACACCTAAGTCGCGATGCAGCAGATTAGAGACAATACTCTCTCGACGGGGACAAACTCCAAAACGTAAACATCTCCCGTTCAAAATTAGACGAGTCTTTGCAGTGTCGACGACCAAATTCTTTCGTGTGTAAGATTTAGACTTTGAGATTTTGGTAATCACCTGAGTGCAGATTAAAGAAGGTAAACGTTGCAAACAGCTGAAGAGCCTTCAATGAAAAGGAGACTGCAGAATCTCCTGAACCAGACTGGATCGCTCTTGCAGCTTTTGACTGTACAGATCTTAAGAGCTCCTAATTTGGTGTATGTGGCTACAAGCCAACGAACACGCCTTTCTTCCCCAAAATTCCAAGAACAATTCCTTCCTAAAACTCGATAAGCCTGTTAAAGATTGAAAAAAATAAAAAATGAAAGATCAGAAACAGATGAGTATCCGCACTGGACACAAAAACTCCGTCGTTAAAACATGTGTGCACGCATGATACAAAATCATACTTACAAAAAAACTCAAAAATCAGCCCGAAACTAAATGAAGCAACTCAGTGCTGCCAATACTCAATACCCTCGAAAACTACGAAACACCCGACGGTGGCAAAACCATAAATCTCTATTTTGAACGTACTTCTGCCAACTTGCACTTCACTCGGCTGCAAAATCTATGCTGAATCAGAATAAGGACGAAAAAAACTTGTACTCGTCCCATACCAAACTGATTCCCATCCTTAAGGCATGATCATACACAAACATACACGGCAATCAAAGATCCTAACGACAGAAAGGGTGATGAAATCAACCAAGGCGTCAACGCAAACAACATGTTGACCAACTTCTCCCAAAGATTTGCTTGTACAAATTTCAAGCATGCGATAAACTTCGTATCCAATACAAATGGTTCAAAAAACTTCTATTCGAATTAACTCTTCGTCGAACAATCCCACGAACGCGCAATTGTACCTGCTCAAGCTCTGTCTAGCTCCCGAAACTCGCCTTCCAAGCAAACGATCGCATCCCCTTCGAGCATCTATATATCTTCCCCAACCTTGGTCCCTTGATCCCTCTATCTGTGACCTCTCAAAGTAATCTCAGAGTCAGAAACGAATATCCAGATCCTACCAAAAGTCTCTCTCGCTTGTCACTTGGCCTAACCGCCTACTCAGCTCTGTCTCCCCTCTCTTTCTCTCTCTCTCTCTCTCTCTCTCTCCCCACACCTCCCTCTCTCGCGCTCCTCCTCGCTGGCTATTCCCCTTCACAATGCTCTTTGTCTGCAAAATCTCTCGAGATCGAGCTTGAGATTGAATCAAGAGGTACGCACGCAACTCTAGGTATACCTTCACCCCCAGCCACCTCAGCATCGACCGAAATCCACTGCGCCCTCCGGAATTTCTTCCCCAGCCCGACTACGTTCATTCTAACGACTCGACAAATGAAACCCCCTGGATGCGCGCTTCCTGCTGCAGCAGATTCCTCATCTGCAAATGATACAACCAACTAACCACCTCGTTATTTCGTGTTGTTATCTCTTCCTTTTTCTTTCTTTCTTTTTTTTTTTTTTTTTTTTGGGGGGGGGGGGGGGGGTGTGTTTCGGCCTGTGAGTGCACCACAATGCCACTAGTCTCTCCACGTCAATCCGGTTCGTTACGAGCCCTCCCTCCCAGCTCCCCGCCTCCAGGATTGACCGCTTTCCCAATCTATAACAGTGCCAGTTGCAGAAGTGCGGATAAACATGACCACCGCCTCGCTCTTACGCAGCAGCCTGCGCATCCCTCGTCGCGGTGGCAGTGGCGAGCCATGGCGCCGCGATTTCCACCCCCCGTCTAGCTAGCAGTTCGGAGCGGGGGGCCGTCGGATGCCCCTTTCACCACGTCCAGTTACAACAACGGCATCGGCGCAGCGCGTAAAAAAAACAAACCAAATCTCCCGCCATTACCCGCGGGCTCACAATCTTCTCGGGGGGTGTGCGCCCGGCCTCTGCTTCTGTACACACCCGCCACGGGTCTGCTAGGATATTTTCGGTGCTGAGCTGGACAGGGCCCCTATACCCGCGCTTTCAGGGGTCCTACCAAGCGGTGCTAGTCCACACACAGCAGCAAAATTCCCTTCAGGAAGATGTCTCCTATTCTAGAACCAACGTTTCATTCACCCCCTTTACACTTATCACGAGATCCTCAAGCTTCATCTCCTCTTCCACATATTTCAATATAAAAAATTAGAACATTTTGTAGCTTTTGGTGGACTTTTATGGAACGGGAAAAGGGAAAAAGTTTTTGAGGAAGTGGAGCTCACATTAGATGGTGCACTACATACATTGGAGCAATTGAAGCCAATTTGGTGGTCAATGAGTTGTGTGGGATAGAATGCAGCCGCTTTCACAAATCTCCCTCCACACTGTTCCCTCCATTATCATTTTTCATTTTTTATATTTATATTTTTAGTATTGCAGGTGAAGGTTTGGACTTGTACAGGAAAATGTAACAGACAGCTCTTCTCTGCTGAATGATGGTGTGATTATGCAGCTGGGCCTGCAAACGGTATGAATTATTGAAGAGCTTGCTTGCAAGGCTGACAGGTAACAGTCAAAACCAAGCAAAAGCAATGGCAATCAGGTCAGAGTAAACCAAATATACTATGGAGGAATTTCAGGGAAAAAATTGCCATAATTCAGAAGCATCGTCTGTTTATTTATTAATATCTTTATAATCATACTGTGGGGGATGAGGGGAACAGGGGAGTAGTTAATCATTAGTGAGTGTGATAAAACATCAAAGTAAAACCTTGGTGTAAATGAAATTTTGAAAGGTGAGCCATACTACTGCATAAAAGTTGTGTAAACTAGAAAAATAAATAAATAAATAAGGAGAAAGAAAAAAGTCAAATTAATAAGGAAAAACTCATGTGTATTTTTACATGTGGTTGATTTTAAACATTCATATATATATATATATATATATATATTGTTGCTTAAGCATGATCAAGTTCAAATCAACTTCAAGTCTTATTCAAATTGTTAGGTCACGAAATTTGATGGGGGAATCACTCTTAATTTTACTTTAATTTTTCTTGTCACTTGTAACTCTATTCTTTTTGGAGTACATGTGTTCATTCTTTTTGGAGTACATGCCTTGTATGCTTCAAGTTTGCCTTGTATCCAAAATCCAACTTGAACTTATGTGCTTCTTTTCATGGTTTTTATTTTGTAATTGCTTCATGAAGGTTGACATGTATACACATCAATGTCCTCTGAGGGTTGAGAAACTCTCAAATAGTTAATAATTCAAACAGGATTGAAACCATAATCCCTTGCAACCACTAAACCTCCTTGCAAGGCATTATCTTTTTACAGAGAGAAACAATTTCTCTTGGATTTTCGTACTTAAACAGCCACATCAGCCTTATTCCTATTCACAGGTCACAACTTCTTCTGAAAATGGAATAATGTGATATTAGATCATAAACACACAAAATGATCACCTTTGAATAACATCTAACAACAGACACACGTGCCTCAACATCTAATAACAACAAGACCTAAAATTCAAACATCCCACACACAAGCACTCGGCGTGCCTTAATTATTATTATTTTTCAAAACTCCCAATTTGATGCACCACGTGCATCCCAAAAACCCATGATCCAAATGGCACAAAGCATTTTTGCTTTTTGCATTCCTGTGCTGATGTGGCAAATACAGGAGAATACAAGGCAAACTTGAAGCATGAACAAATCCACCCCTCACCTCCGATGAAGAAGATGGGTCTATGTGGAATCAATCCAACAGCCCAGCTATTCAGATCAGGATAGCCCTAGAGATTGGAGGATGAGAGGACAGGGAGCAGATTCCAAAGCTCGGAATCTGCGTGTGGTATACGTGTGGGGTTTCCCTTCAATCATAAAGGAGGGGGGGGGAGCCAATGAGTGCTTCTGGCATTGATCCACACGGATTCTGTGTTCCAGATGTTGAGACTCGGCCACGTTCATGGCCTCCACATGGCACCACAGAGCTGCCCTAAACTGTTCAACCCTTCACAGCAGCTTCTTCTCTCTGTGTGCCTTGCTTTTGCAATTTTGCAATATGAATGCAGGCAGCATCCTCTTTCCCCAAAGGAGGACCCATAACCAAAAGATTCAACCCACAATTGACTTGTGATTGAAGCACCACCTGACTGGGTTATTGCTCTGCCAACTTGACAGGTACCCATCTTTGGAATTTTATGACTGTGTGTAAACATGAATAAATATACAGAGAATATGATGGGAACAAGAGAGCAGTAATAACTGATTTGTAGTAGCAGTAGGATGAGGAGAAGTACATGTCCATTGAACCAGTCCGAACAGCCAACTAGCCAACAACAAGGAGTTGAAGTGGTACTTGAGGGAAAAGGGGTTATCCACATTATCCTCTTCAGGTTGACTCAACTTGTACAATTCTCATACAAAATAAACAAATAGAACATACTAGAATATGAAAAGGGAAAAATGACAATAAAATAAAAAAAATACAGTTGTTTCCAATGTCCCCTGTGCTGACTCCGTGGGGGCCAAGGTACACCCTCATTATCAAAACTTTTGGGAACACAAGGGTTGTGGAAAGACTCCAACCAGCTCTCGTGGAATTGACTGAATGAGTGAGCAATGAGAGGGAAAATATGAAACTTTAGAAACTGCATGTTAACTTTCATTCTATATATATATATATATATATATATACACACACACACACACACACACATATATATATATATATATATATGTGCTTAGTTTCTAACAAAGGGTATCAATTTTATAAGCTTGGCCAGACACAATGGATAGTGTAAATTTACATTTGGATTTGCTTGGCATGGAACTTCATCTGAATTGTACTTGTTGTAATAGATAGCGGGGAAAAGGTTGCTATTTCAATTATAGTGAATACATATATTTATACCCATATATATGAATATGTTTTCACAAAAATAGCCATGAAATCAAGTTCTAAGTAATTCTGGAATAACTTCCAAACCCTTGACAGCTACACGCTTCACACTTTAACAATTGGTTTTTTATTTTTATTTTGAATGATACTTGTTACAAGAATATAAACCTGCAATAATTTTCTCTTTCTCTGTATATAATTCTGTCAATTTTCTAAAAAATCGACAAAAACTATTGGTACTGTTTACTCTCTTTTTGTGCTTCCAATTAAGCTCATCTGTTTTGCACTATTGAGCTCAACAATTAAGCTCATCTGTTTTGCACTATTATAGATCTACATAACTACCTCAATAACTCATTAGTGCTGTGCATGTGGGTAATGACTTGTGCCACTTCAGCTGCTTCATCTGCTTCTTAGTCCAACACAAGATGAAGAAAAAAACGGGAAAAAATAGAGGAAAAAAAAAAAAAAAAAAAAAAAAAAAAACACACACACACACACAATCCAACAACTGCTGACTGGACAAGTGGATAATGTGAGTTACTCCACCTTCTTTCTTAAAAAATAAACCATTATTTGCTCCTCCCCATCTGCCTGACTCATCATGTCATGGGCTCACCGCCTCAAACCTTCCCAAATAAACATATATATATATATCTATATATCTATCTATATATCTATACATGTAGGGCACAATTATAACAAGCTAGACTGAGTCTTTGCCCCTCCAACAACAACCCTAGATACACCAATTTGGTATTGGTTTTAAATTAATCGCCAAGATCTAAACTGCCCAAATTTAGGGCTCCCCCCTCATTGGTTTCCAATCGGGTTTCCAGCACACAGCAATTAGGGAGGAACCCAGTAAGGGAAGCCTGGCTCTGCTTAAGTTGAAGAACACTCCTTTTTATCTCATATGCCAAGCCAAACCATTTTTCATATCTGTTTTTGTGGTGAGGAGATAAAAAGTGAAAGGAAGCCAGAGGGTTGGATAGACAAATCAATAGTGTTTATTTATTTGTTTATTTATTGATTATGTTAGTTTGTTGTGGTAGGAAGACATTGGTGTCAGAAAATGGATTAGGAAAGGATATGTGAGACATGTGGTGACCACACTTTGCAAAGGCTATATATAGGACTAGACCTGCCCCACTTTCAGCGTTGGTTCCCAGCAGGACAAATCTAAATGACTTTGTTATTATAATCTAGGGTTTGTGAGTGGAGCCTATAGCCGTGTGAATTAGGGACCTCTGTCTCCCTCCATCAATTCTTTGCACTTTTGTGTCCATGGGCTTGTATTTGCTTGGACACCCCCTTTGCCTTCTTCTTTTATACATATATACATATATATATATATATATATATATACTAGCCAAAACCCTTAATATCTTGCACTGCCATCCATCCATTCCCTTGTTCATCCATTGTTTCATTTGCTCCCATGTTCATTAACAAATGAGAATGCTTCTTTGTCTTATACCCAAGCTGTTTTATATAATAGATATATCTACACTTAATGGTGGTCCTAGAGACAGGTCCCTCTTTTATATGTATATATATATATACATACAAATGAGGACCAAGACGAATGAAGGAGATAAACAAGTCCCATGAGTGGCTACATGTGTTTCAGCAAAGTTCTTGTGACGATGAATTTGATAATTCATGCATTTCATGTTGACTTTGCAAACACACAGAGACGAGGTGTTTTCAAAGCAAAGTAGAACAAACTCACTTGATGTTTTATAGAGTCTATTGGAATGGGATTTTGGAAGTAGAGCTTGAGGTTGTATTAAGTTCCATGTTCCATCTGCATGACTACCACAAAAGCCCTCTCAAGAAATTTTAAATAATTTATGATTTGAATATTGCAGTTGGGGCAAATTTTGGTACTTGCAGGAATTGGTGAAAGGGATACTATCCATTGTGTAGAGTCAAGCAAATTTGGTTGGTGTTATTTCCACAAGCAATAATTTATGCAATAATAAACATAAGCATTGTTTTTGCATTTGCATGACTTAGGGGTTTGAGATGTGGAGTAGGTTACCTAGAGCATCAAACAAAACAAATTCATTTGATCAACAAAACCACTTGTACATTCTCATTCTGAAATCCTACCTATATATATATATATATATATACACACACACATAAATTTACAAGGAAATTCAGTCAAACATCTCAAAAATATAACATGAGGAGAATTTCAAACCATATTGTTTGCTAACAAGAGAAAAAGGGAAAGAAAATAACAATCAAACAAGCATGGTTAACTCTTTTTGAAATCAAGAAGTGAACATGAACACAATAGAGGGTTTATTTTTTTATTTCATTTTAATTTTAATTTTCTTTTCCCCTCATCCAACCAAAGTGCCAAGTCATCAATTTAGGGTAGAAGACACCAGCTCTGTGCAGGCATGATTATTCATCCATGTGCCAACCCTAAAACCTGGATTCTTGTGTTGAAGGGTTAGTTGGCTATGAAGCAAAATCCAAAACCCTAAATGTGGCTCCAGTGCATGTGCTACGGTGATGGCTGCTTTGGTCGAGCCTTTCCTCTAGAAAGTGCATACAAAAGGAAGTGTAATGCCAAATTTGCAAAAGCATGTCAGCTTGTTAAAACAAGCACCCCCCCCCCCTCATCCATTTAGTTTGATGATGTGAGTGCATGGGGCTTTAGCAAACAAGAGATACTTGTTCATGTGTTTGGCTTCTTGTCTGGGGAGCAGTAGCAGTAGCAACTTTTAAAGGTTTCAGAAGTCATGGAGATCATGGTCACTTTGAAGTAGTGTGTATGTGTTAGTTTTCTGTATTGAAGTCAAAGTCATTGGATAATCTAAGTTTAAGTTTGCCAAGTATTTGTAGAGTACTCAGCATGTGCATTTGCTTGTGGGTCACTACTGAGAAAATGAATTTGGGTGTAGCAATGCCTTGAGTTCTATATATCCATAACTTGAACCTGGCCACTACACATATGATATAAAACTACATATGTATATATATATATAGAGAGAGAGAGAGAGAGAGATATGCCATTTAGGTAAAGTGCTTGGTATATGAAATGAAATCTACTGTGCAATGAACAAATTTTGTTATTGTTTGTTTGTTTGTTTGTTTATTTATTTTTAAAATGTTGATAGATTTGTGCAGAAGCAGAAAGATTTGGAGTTTGTGCATAAGAATATTTGCTAACTGTTCAGGTGTGTTTTTATATTGTTGGTTGAGAGAGAATAATTAATAAATGAATAAATAAATAAAAACATCTCATTTTGAGACCAAGAAAAAACTGTACAAGAATTATCTGAATGTTTTGTTTTGTTTTTGTTTTTTTTTTCTATCACACTATCTTGTAAATTTAAATCTATAATTTGCACACACACATGCACACACACACACACACACACACACATATATATATATATATATATATATATAGGGTTAAATTTAAGGTAGTTTCAGCTGCTTAATCATAATCTTACAATCTCTGAGATGCATGAAAATAAATAAATAAATAAATTTAAAAAAAATTATAAGGAGAAAAAGATAAAAATCCACAAAATAATTTCTAACACTTTTTTTAAAAAATAAATAAATAAAAGGGTTATATCAAGTAACATCCTTGTTCTATGCTAGATATTAACAGATGCATAAATAAAGGCTTTGCAAAAAAATCACATTGATAAGAGCCTATTACAAATTCTATTATAAATATATATTTAGGATATAGTGTTATGTTGATGACATATTTATTAATTCACTTTTATGATTAATCTAAGATTTTACTGCAACATTCTCATTCATATATATATATATATATAATGTTCAACACATGTGTGGATTATCTAGAATCAAATAATCAACATTATGTTGATATTATAACAATTTTTATACCAAAAAATACAAAACAAAACAAAAAAAAACTGATTTTCATTCTCAAGTTGGATATTTGAAATTTTATTTCATGCAACAATTGCCATTTGCAATGTTATTTAAGTTTTAAACAGGCTTTAGGATGATAACAAAGATGGAGACATGTTAGGAGAAAATAAAAACAAATGATCATACAAGATTTAGGTTTGTGTACAATAGGTCAAATTCAAGCCATATTTTGACTCATTCTTTAATTTGTGTTTGGATAGGACCAAGAACTCTTGTGTGTGAGATGGTTGGCAATGAATTTCTTTTTGCATTGCAAGTGAATTGCCACAAATTTTTAATCACAATTGGTTAAGAAAGGGTAAGGGTTGGTTGCATTCTTAGCTCAACCACCATCATGCATTTGACTTGTTGGGTGCAAGTAATCTTCACAATAAGAATTTTGTTAAGAAAAGCTTTCCAACAATATTAACATACTTACATCATCACCATCATTCATTACTCTACTTTTGCTGATGGTATTATGCAATTCCTCCTCATAATCACAACCACACCAGTACTTGTTATGTAATGTTAAATACTGTGTTCTTTAAAGGAAAAAAATCTTCAAAAAATTACAACTAAAACAAAAAAAGGCTTTTGTATCATAAACATGTGTACTAATTGAAATTGATAATATATATGTTTTTTTGTTTGAATCACTAGTGTCCAAAGAGTGATTGAAGTTTACATCCAAATGCTTAACAAACAGCATAGATTTTTATTTTTTATTTTTTATTTTTATTTTTATCATGAATAGAAGATTGAGAAATTAAATTTCTTTGAATCAAAAAATGACTACACCAAATACTCTTTGCAATCTTGTAATTAAACTCAGGAGCAACCTTCGAATGGATTTTTTCAAAGCTTGATGTTTCACTAACCATGATTCTGATAGCAACTAAAAATGACAATCCCTGAGCTTGTATGACTTAAAAGTATATTATTAATAATGCAAGATTTACTTCCCTATTTTAAAAGGATCTTTACGCACCAAATAAAAATTCAATAAAGTTTATAAAAAAGGTCGACTGTCCATTCTCCTTTAAATCCAACAACTTTTTTCTTTCCAACCAAAGCTTGACTCATTATCAACATCATCAATATCCAATCAAAGCAATGGGCTCCTTCAATCAAGGATCCACTGTCCCACTGTTTCTCTTTTTTCAATGATTTTCTCAACAATGTTGTTTTGTTTTGTTTTTGTTTTTTGTTTTTTTTTTTCATTTTTTGAAAAACAAAATATGCAGATATTTTTCAAAGCATTAAATGCCCCATACTCCACAGTTATAAATTCAACATTCTGTACAGCATCATGGCAATGGTGCTTACCATCAAAATTGATAAGTACAATGGTTCTTATCCACATGTCGGAAAATGTAGCACCCCACCCCCTCTATTCATTTAAAAAAGGTTACATTATTAATTAATAACGTGCAACTTCCCTTGTGTCTATTTGTTCACTAATTGCTCGTTAGATGAACAGGACCCATGCATCCAAACTGGGTCCAATACATACTTATCAAATGAATTGCTCATTTGATCCCACTTTTCTTTTTTTAAGGGAAGCTTGTTTGTTTGATGATGTCCACTCACAACTGCCCCATATTTTTTAGGGTTTCAACTCACAATGTATCCATATATTTTTCCAGCTCATATCAGGATGGAAAAGGAGTTAGATATGTCTTGAAATTGTGTGAGGCTCTGCATGCAGAAGAAGCCCTTTTGTCCACCAATCTTTGTTTCAAAGATTCATAAAACCTTTTGGGGCATGGGACTATGAGTAATAGCTCTTTTGTAAAAGTAATATCAATAATTGTTGATAATGGTGCAATTTGTTGAATTTTGGTATGTTGAAGTATTTTGCCAATTTCAGTGTTGCATGGACATGAACTTGTTTTGAAACTATTGATTAGTTTTAAATTATTTTTATTTGGGGGGGGGGGTTTGCCATTGTAATAGCTACAAAGTTATTTTTAATTCTTGTAGGTTTAGTTATCAAATTCTTGTTGCTTTGTGAACAACAAATGTGAAATATATTGCTGATTGGGTTTACCACTTTAAGTATTTGTTGATTCTAAATTCCTGGAAAATAATTAAATGATGTACTAACACATATTTTTAAAATTGTTATTTTTTCTTCACAAAAAGAAATGGAAAAAATTGAACAAATGATTTGAATATCAAGATTATGTGTGTGTATATATATATATATATATATATATATATATATACTAATTTAATTGCAAAGTGTCTACAAAATATTTTTTAGCAAACAAGAAGTCAAATATTACTAGAATTTATTAACTTTTTTTATAGAATATTTAAGATATTTTACTTTGTATAAGTATTGTATTATAAAATGAGAAATTTTAAAAGTTTTTTTTTTTTTTTTTTTTTTTCTCTTAATACAAAAAGAATAAATCGTTTGTAATGCTGAAAATTATTATCGAAGTAAATCTTACTTCTCAAAACTAACTTTGTCTTCAAAATGCATAATACCTAAATCATACTTATTTGCACTACTTTACTTAAAAAGTTGGTTTGTAAAAGCATATATAAACCCCTCGTTCACATGTAAACACTTCTTAGAAAAATTTAGATCCCTTTAAATGTCATAAAGCTTGCCATAACTTTTTCCAATAAAATCATTATTTTTCTTCTTTATTTTTTTAATTTCTACTACAAAATAGATGTTTAAGGTCCAAAAGATAGTGGATGTATACACGATTATTTCACAAAAAAAAACACGTCAAATTTTACATGTAATTTTCTTAAGTACACATTTCATAAACTGTATACAAAATTTTCATTAAAAAATTGTCAACAAACGTAACACATAAAATGTACACTAATAAGAGTTTAAGCCTGCAACTATTGACAATAATTCTTTGTTGCCACATATGCCAAATTGGTATAGGTCTTTTGGTTACTTTAACCTTTTTTTTAGGTATTTTTATGATTATATTAAATTGATAATCTAGCAGAAAATAATAGTCCTGCCACTTATTTTCTTCTAGATTCTAATACAATTATTTTTTTAATTGATTTTTTTATCCTAGTTTTCTTGAATGGTTAAAAGTGCCACATCCTTACATTATTGATATTAAAGGATGCTAAATCATAATTCTTCAATTATATTATAGAAGAGGTAAACACAACATGTAAATATGTAAATATGTAACATGGTAGGATATCTTTGTGGATTGCCACAATTTAAGGATATCTATGTCAAAACAAATAACAGAATTAGAGCCACATGATATTATGTAATTAAATGATATTTATAATCATAATAATAATAATAAAATTATATCTCTATTTAAATCTATTCCCAATTTTAAAAAATAACATTTTCTGTTATATTTGCCAGTTATTTCTTGCTATTTAACTTTTGGTTCTACCCCAAAAGGTAAATCTGCATTCTAAAACAAACCTATTTGCGGTAAAAAACATTAATTGAGAATGAATTTGAAAACTAATATCAAAACATGTAAAATTTATCCTCATAAAACATTTATGAAGAATATTTATCAAGTTTAAATTTTCCAAATCATAAGCCTTACTAAACCGTCAATTTTTAAAATTTTTAAAATTTCTAATCAGATTTTGCTTGTACTCTCAATATTTTTACATACAATGAACTTTATTTTTGGTATTTTTCTAAGTTTTAGTTTTTATGTAAAGATCAAAATAATAAAATTACAATGATACTAAAAACAATGTTAAAAGTTACCATGTATTCAACCATAACAAACAAAGAAGAACATCGAAACTTTTGTTTTGTGTCATTTTCTTAATACGAAACTTTCTTATATCTTTTGTGTCCAAATAAAATCCAAAGAAGATGCCCAATTACTTTTTTACACTCCCATTAGTTGTTTAAGTCTACCCAATTTTGATTTATCCATGTTGGCTTTATAATCCTTACATGCAAGTAAATTATAAACTTTGTTTAGTTTGTTTTTAGAATACATGTAGGAAAAATTAGCAAATGAGTTTTAATCAATTATAGCATTATGTAAATTGTTGACTTGAAAATGTAATTTTCAAAAAATGGTTTTTTTTTTTTACAGAATATTCAAAATTATATTGAATGTCTTGAATTTGATTCATCAGAAATATGCCAAATAAAGGATATTTTCGTAGCTTATTAAAAAAATGAAAATGATATAGTTATTTTTATCTTTGTAAATACACCAAGCTTAGTTATTTCAATAATTCGTAAAAGCCTTGGAATAATTTTATTTTTTACTTCTTCCTAAAAAAACAAAATTTCCGACATTACTAGATGTATAGGCTTTTTCATTTTTATAATTTCTATTATATTATCTTGTAAAATAATCCATAGTTTTTGGTTTTTATCACGTATTGTGTAAGTTCAGATAAATACAACATTACAATTCAATTTGAGCATTGTTAGATGTTATTTGAATATAGTCTAAGTTTCAAGCCAATTGAGGCCCTATATGTTATTGAGGAGAAGTAAAGATCAAATTTAAACATGATTTTTAAAATTCAGTTTTTTTTAAAAAAAAATAAAAAAATCAGTAGATTTCAACTTATATTTGAATTGATAATAATGTGTCCTTCAAATGAAAAAATAACCATTGTCGAATAAGAAAAATTTAGAAATGAAAGAGTTGAGTGATAGAACCACTATCTTTTTTAGATGAGTTGTTCTACCAATTCTAATTAAAAGAAACTTAAATGTGATTAAACATATCTAAATTGGTTTAAATATGATTATTTATATATTTGTTATCATATTGGTGCATCAATTCTTTTGTACTTAGAACGTACATTAAGTTTTTTAATCAATCAAAACCAAGTATTTTTTTTCATTGCTTGTTTTACAAAAAAAAAAAAAAAAAAAAAAAAAAAATCATTTTACAACATTTTAATATATAAATAATTGAAAATACCCTCTCCCCCCACATACAAACACCTTCCTCTGTCTAATAATATCAAAAATGAATTGTAGTATATAATCATTTTCGTTCTCTTGTTTTTTCAATTAGAACTTATTTAATTATTTATTACATATAGAGATAACACACCAAAACTACCAACAACACATATATTGTTTTTCTTCAACGTTTCCGGAATGCAAAGTAAAGCAAAGTAAAGTATTATTAATGGAGTTATGTGCAACTGAAATATATTGATAATATTGAACATCTTATTCACTGACTGTGAATACTGTTGTTCCAAGTTTAACGTCTATAATAGGAATAGAAAAAAGTAAATAGAAAAATGAACAGAAGAATGAATGGGCGGCAATGGCACGACAGGGCGGGTGCCACGTTGGATGAGCCAGACCCATCCAGCTCGACATCCTCGGGGCGGCGCCGTCCTGCTTTCTGACTTTAGCTCCTGCCACGTCGGATTTCATCCGTGTCCAGCTATGAATAGCCCGACATGCCACGGTGGCCAATGCCATGTCATCATGCCAGCTAGGCAGCTCGGCGATTCCGTCCTTGGTTTCGCCCTCCTTTTTCTCAAGACCAGCGTTTGTTGGGGTGTGTTTTTGAATCTTAAAACGAGGGGAGGACGCCTTTTACTTTTTGGAACAAAATAATAATAATAATAATAAAAAAAATAAGAAAGAGTTGCACACACTGCCATGAGACTTTGTGTGTCGTAGGTTTGACAAAATTGGAGAAACAATTCTTCGTATTTAAAAATTTAAGGACGTCAATGTGGAACTCATTGAAATGAGATTTTCCTTGATAATATTATTAAATTATAGGTATGCATTATATATATATATATATATATATATATATATATATATATATTTCTTTTACACGTACACATACATTTTTTCAATATAACATATACAAGTTAAGAGTTTTTGATTCTTACAAAACCTTACATTGGATTTGTAAGACTGGGTTGGTTGTAGATTAATATTGAACTTTGCTATTTACAATAATTATTTGGAAAAACAAATCCATGCGTCAACGGCCAGGGATTGTAATTCTCCTTTAAACTTGGGGCAGAAAAAAATCCTTCGAGTAAAGCCTATTTCATAAGGAAGACGTATATATATATATATATATATATATATATATTAACTCTTTTAATAATAAAAGAAAACTACATTCACTTCTATTGCCTGAGATTAAATGCCCCATTACGGCAACCTTCCAATTTGTAATGTGGTCCAAATGAAGATGAAATTGATTTCACAAATCCTAAAATTTACATAAGCGTTTCAAGAAACTAGTGTGCATATATATATATATATATATATCTACACACACATATATATTCCAATTCTCAACACGTGGGTAGTAAATTTGACACAAGAAATTTCTGTCACGCTGGAACACATTTTCACATTTTTGTATAACTACTGAATTAATACAACGACTGAATGTTATACTATAATTTTTGTATAACATTCAGTCGTTATGTTAATTTCCAAAAATGTGAAATTTTGGAAATTAGCAAACTAGTGATATTACGTCCACGACAACACGAACAGTTTAAAACAGAAACATGTACAATTTATGATTCGCTGTGCTGATTAAATTCAGTTGAATTGTCCATCATGCCAGATTTGATTTTCCATTCAATTCTGTCCCCGCCTCCGGTCTCACCCACTCCCCATTTTAAAACATTAAATAAAGGAGCTTTATGTGGCGCTACATGAGTGTTGGTGTGTTGGTATGTGTGTGTGTGTGTCGTGGCTTTTTGTTGTCTAGTTTTTGGAAATAGATCGCCATTATTAAGACATTGACAGAGTTGCCTGTCCCACTGCCTCCTCAGAATTGCTAAATCTGAAGCTTGTGATGGTGTACCCGCAGTTGTACTACAACTTGGCCTTATCTGCTTATTTAAAAATTGCTTACGCTTTGCACTGCCCTATCAAGATGTATATATATATATATATATATACACACTCACGCATACAATCGAAGGAGTTGCAGGAAATGATCTGTGACATTCATATTTATTCGAAGTCGACGAAGTTGATCAGTACATTTTCACACGCACACACACACACAGATCTATAACTATCTGTGAAATCGATGAAGGAAATGACCAGTAGCAATGTGTGATCAGCGGCGCCGTTTCAGACCCCGGGGAGAGCAAGCCGGGAGTTGAACAGTACACATAGATCGATATTGAGATGACTAGCAGGACCCGGTGTATCCGTCCGACACATGTGTGCATCAATACCAGCGGTACTGATGAATCCTGCATGCTGGAGTTAGAAATCCGTATACCCCCTCCTCCATTGACCATTCGCCGTGGACAATCCCCACTTTGCAATCAGTGGACCGCGCCTTCTGTCAGACGCCGATCCTTTGGTGGCGTCGTGGATGAGGTGGGACTGCACCGTGACGGCGTGCTATCGTTTTCAGGGTCGTCTAACTCTGCTGGGTGCACCATCATCTCGTCACAACCACGCCTATGCGTCGAATGCTGCAACTTCAGTGAAAATGGTTAATAAGCACGTTGGAAGCTTCTGAAAGTTGTGCAGTTTGTGATACAACCTTCGTAAATGGTTTCGGAGTCATCGGTCGTGGGATCAGGAAGCACCCCGACATCCACACACGATCACATCGAAACCTAATCATGAATCGTCAGAAGCAATGTCTGCTTGTTGTCGACCGATTTGCCTCATTCGTCGCTGGCGGCAGGGCAGCGGATCAGGCTTCGTGGAGATGAGGATATGGAGAACAGCGTGCGTGGATTTTGTAGCACGAACGTGATTGCAGTGAAAACTGATACGTCTAATCCAGAAACATTACGTGGATTCACGACGACGTCGTGGGTTCGTGTTTCCTAGGTCAGGTGCCACACGTTACGACTTGTGTGTTGTTTTTTTAGTTAAGAGTTGGGCTCTGGTTCCAATCAGTGCGACAGAGTCAAGCATGCGTGGACTCTGCAAGTTTATGTATCCCATCTGATTGTTCGATGTGTCTGGGAAAATCTAATGGGTCTTGCAAAGCAACAACCTTTGTTTCACGAAAGATCCCAAAATGGTGTTATTTGCAGAGATCCTCAACACAGTTCGGTGGATCTGCAGGACTTCGCATTCGCATTAGTCCACTACTCTGCAAACTTGAGTTTGAACGGCATCGTCGTGACATACACCCTGAAGATTCATGAAAGATGGGTGGTTTGCTTTGAAAGGGTGAATGTGTTGCTTATGTTTCGAGAATGAAGGCGGCTCAACGAAGAAAAGCTCACTCTAGACCCTCTTTTTGTGTTGCAGAACTGTAAGTTTTCTGAAAAGTCGGTATCACAATTCGGTGAACCTTATTATTCTGTAACTATTAAGTTCTTTAATGTTAATTTTGGTTCTTTGACTATGATTTTCTTCTTTTGCTTTTCTAGTTTACCGTATCTGGAGAAATATATTTTTTTTAGGTGTTGTCGGTTTCATTGCTAAATACTGCATAGCTAATCGGAACAACCTTTTCGGAATATTCCAAGCCTTTCAAATTCTTAAATGTATGCAACTTGTCACTTAAAGTTTTGCTGCTTTTCAAACATGTGTTACAAAATTTGATTAGTTTATTGTGCTTGAGTTTTAAGGTAAGATTTGAGCTTTTCTTTGAAAGTTGTATTGGTTGTTTTTATGAATTCAATTCTAAACACAGAACATTCAGGCTTTCAAATTGATTTCACAAAATTAACTTTAACTATAAAACATTCAAGTTTTAATTCTTTCAGTTCCTTTTCCTTGTTATTTTATTTTGACTTTGCAAATAGTAAGTTTGAATTATTCTTCATTTCAATTTCTTCACACATCATAAGAAAATTCTCACAATCTATACATCATTTACAAAAGTTTTAGGATTTTATTTTTTATTTTTTTTATTTTTTATTTTTTATGTAAGCAATAAGAAAGATCATTAAATGTCTATAAAAATAATAAATATAACATATAAAAGACTCAATATATATATAATATTGAAATATATCATTTTTTCTTGATAGTTTAATATTGAACTATAAAATATAAAACTATCAAGAAAAAATATAAGATTGTATATATCTATATATAGAAATAGAGAGAAAAAATTATTAAATTAATCCAAATATTTACTAAATCAACCTACCCATCTTAACAATCATCAAAAAATTCTCCATTGCTTGATTTGTATTGGTTGAAAACTAGTGAAAAAATAGTTGGATCTTCAACTACTAATGATGGGTGGCTCAATTCAGTAAATGTCTTAGTCAATTTAATAATCTCCTATATGTATATATATATATATATATATATGTGATACAAAATTAGATATTTTATTGACTTGTTATTTTATAATATTGAATAAATAAATAAATAATATTTATAAATGTATGGATTGCAAACAAATCTTGTACTTGATTTTAATAGAATTGTAGTAATAGGTTATCTAATGTAATATATAATATTTTAACATACTTTACAAATCTAGTATGATGATACATATATATATATATATATATATATATAAATGAGGCATGCTATTCTATTAAATCCATTCTTAACTTTTTACAGGCCATCTTCAAACATATTATTACAGTATCCACCAACTTTTATAAAAGTCTTTAATTGATGTATGTCTTTTGTTAAATAAATCCAGTACATCATAAAAACAAATAAAATTATAAAATAATTCTTAAAAATTGTGATAAATTATGAATATGTATATATATATATTTATATATATATCACTTAAAATAAAAATATCTTGTTTAAAGCTATTAGAGAATACATTTTTATTATAAATTTAATGTTTTATATCTTATAGAATTAATTTTTATTTTTTAATTTTTTTATAATTTAGTTTAAAAAATATATCTGAATTAAAATTTTAACTTTTGATATTTTTTTAAAACTACATTATAATATATATATATATATATATATATATATATAAGTTGATATTGATAATTTGTCAAATATCAAATATCAAAAATATCAGAATATCAAATATCAGAATATCAAAAATAATTTTTCATTTAAAAAATATTAACAGGGTAAATGTAAATATTTATAGGTATTAGTTTTAGTTAGACATATTTTTAAAATGAAAAGTTAAAAAAAAATCCATTTTTTTATAAGATATATTTATGATGTATAGATTTTAATGCAATAATCTTTTAAATAATTTAAAATTATAAACCTAAAATATAAAAGTTTTAAATCTTTTAATATTAGATTTAAATCAAATAACAGGTCAATAGTATTAACAGTGAAAACTTAATTATAAAGGTAATATTACATACAATTCAAAATTATAAATTTATTTATGATTTAAAATAATTAATTTGAGTCATTCATGCCCAAAAGTATTTTAAGAATAATAAACACACAAAAATAATATAATATTTTTTAAAAATATGTTTATTATTTAGAAAATAATCATCTTTAAAATCCAATTGTTCTTAGTTTCTAATTCACGTTAATAAAGATTCAATGATGAAGAATTGATATTTTTTTTACTTAGCACATACCACTGCACATTGTAAATAATCATATAATATTGACGTCATTAGACATTATTTTGTACTTTTTGTTTTTAATAGAACAATCATTTTGAGGTATGATTTACAAAGACATATGCTTATAAAGGTTTTACTTAATTTAATTACTTGGTTATTGAGTGGAAAATCTTGCTGTTTGAGAGATTTTGTTTTCATTTAAAACAATTAACATAATATATTGCATTTGTCGCAAACCACGTATGGATAGTACTTTGATATATTTCTTGTGTTCATTAAATCATAGTAGTATGCAAATATGGTAAAGGCTTCTTCAACAATTTTAGGATTCTAATCAGATTCATTTAAAGAAAAAATAATCGACTTATAAAATTTGAAAAATGTGTTGTGAGTGCTTTAAAAAAACGTAAGCCAAAAAATGGTATCTTAATTTGAAACAATAATTTCCAAATCCATTATATGAATTAATTACATTGTTAGCAATGTGCGCACAAACAGTTTTTTGAAATGTTTATCAAGTATTTTTTGATACAAGTCTAATTAGCACTTATTAATTATCACAAAGAACTCTTAAGTAATTCATTTTAGATAATATTATTTAAAACCTCGTGCAACAGTTGTATTTGAGTCAAAGTTTTACCTTGAGCAAAGTCAGAACAAGATACTTGTCAAAAAAAGTAGAACATATGCTTTAAACAAATGTATCTATAACAATATTAAAAAAATGGTAATATTAAGACAACCTAGCATTGTTTAAGGATTTAGCATATAAAAACAACAATAATAATAATAATATACAAAATTTTACATACTTATTAAAAATATCATTTTCAAATTTTATTACAAAGATTTTATGGTTGAAATTGCTTCTTTTTATTACATACACATGGTTTAGAGAGAGATACTTTTCAGTGATAGATAGAAATGCGTGTGGTTTGTTACACTGCTAAAGCATGAAGCTGAGTAAAAGTGTGTGTCTTTGTACTTATCTGGGGTGCTTGCTTCGCTTCTCAATGACAATTACTTGGCTGTGAAGATAGAAGAGGGAATGTCAGGTAGCGTCCACTGGGTTTTGTGTAATCCTAAAGGTTTACAGAATATTGGGGCTTTGTCGCGTGAAATCAACTCCCTCCACATCACTGACATATCGTCATAAAACCTTTCGATATGAAAACTCTAAGCTAGTTGATGAACACGAGCGCTGTGCACCAAATCCATCATAATCCATATGACAACTCTCGAACAATCATATTGTCTACAATTCACGTCCAGTATCATTCTACTGCACTTTCGCAAGCGTGAAAAACAGCCCCACGAAGAGATAATCAGTTGAAGCCTCTGGTTTCATTTGCTCTCCTGTATTCCTACCACGTATTGAAGTCATGTTATTCTCGTTGTCCGTCATATAATAGTAGGTTTCGAAGATTGAGACTGGAATTCAACCCTGGATGTGGTGGATTCTCTTCAGATTTGAATCAACTAGAACTCCGTCTCGTCTACGTTTCGTAAATTTGTCCAACGACAATTGGATCTGTTTCTCCGCCCGTGACGTCACTCTTGGCTGCTCCGATTGGTGTCAAACTAGCCTACCAACTTGGCGAAACTGGGTAGTGACGTTTTTAGGGTAAATTCGGTTGAGTTCTTAAGTGTCTCACAATGTGATTAAGGCAATGTCGAGCACTTTATGGTTTGCAAGTTTTGCTTTTTGCAGTTCAAACCCATTGCTTACCATGATTTCTGATGGAGACTCCTCTAGTGGCTGTGTCTGGGCTGCTCTATCGTATCGCAAGTTTAGCATTTAGTAATTATGCGAAGAAGAAATCGTATAATTTAGCATTTCATAAACTGTACAATTTTACTTTTCAATGAATTGTTGTTTGATGCAAAGATCGGGTCCATGGAAAATATAGATAGAGCACGACAGTTCATGAAGCAAATTCCTATGGAAAGAGCTTTGCACACTAATAACGGACTTGCGTCACAATCTGCTCCTAAGCAAGCCCGAAGTAGAAGATGTCAGAATTCTACTGTAGCTTCCATATGCGGTTCAGGCTCTGAATCTCCTAGTCAGTTTACCTTTGGCCCTGGAAAACAACATCATTTATCTGATGTTTATCCGCAAATCAAATTATCATGGACTTCCAAAGTTGATGACAGTAATTCTGCAGCCCTTTGAAATCACGTGAGTTATAAATCTGTTTGCAGATTTGTATAACAGATCTGATTCATCTCCAATGGTGAAAACAGTTGGGGTTGATGGTATTATCAAAGTGCATTAAGCGGTTGATGTGCAGTGCAGTACAAATCAGGAAATTCACAAGACTAAGAAGCTTATTTTGGAGATCAGGGACTATACCGAACTCAGCTATTTGTACTTGTTTCTCTTCACAAAGAGGTTCTTAATGCAATAGACTATTCTAGCTTGTATTGCATCAATTGTATATTTGGTACATGTAATCTCCTAACCAACCACTTCGAATCGCCTGCTGTGATGTTCGGAGCCTTCAAGAGCTGAATTGGTCTTTACTCGGCATGGCTACTTCAAACAATCCCCAACCTTCTGGGCATTTTTCAATTTACACTGACGAAGATTTATTATTGCCAACGACTGGTTTCATGTGAATATGCAATAACTCTGAAACACTTTACAAATATAGCTGCTGCAAATTTCTGGTGATAAATGAATTTCCAGCAATTCTCTTTTCTGGCACTTCAAGTTACCGTATTCGAAAACTCGAAGTGACCAAGCATTAATATCTTCATGTGCGTCTCCCCGTTTGTTCCTGTTTGGAAGATAGATTTTATGTGGTAGAGTTTCATGCAGGATGATCTAAAGTTTAAGGTGGAGTACGTGCATTCTTATGGAGACGGTAGCAATTACCCTTGGTGGTCAGAAGTTCGTGCTAGCTGCTTCAACTGCTCATAACAGAGCTCTTTCACGAGGTGTCCAGGTATGAAGGATGTCCCCTCAGTATGGGTAGACTGAGCTGGGTTTAAAATCCAACCATACCGAGGTAAGTAACTGAATTCCAGCGTACTATTCTGTTTCTCATTTAAAGGCCTCCTTGATTTGGATTCACAACATCAACAACGTTACTAGCCTAGAAAACATTCGCAACCGATTTCCTGAGCAAAAAGTTATATGGGTTGCTTACAGCTGATAAGACACCAATTGGGCTCAGGCTCCTTCTCAAAGAATGATATTTGTGTTTGTCTTCTTAATTGAACAAACCTCCTCGCAGCATAAGAGGTTCACACATGGGCTGGTTGTTAAAGAAGAATATTTACTGGATCAAACTGGTCCATACTACTTTGCTTGCACAGAGCATGCAATTTGCCAAGTGGTGCACTTTTGCTGTTTAGGTCCTTCCACTACAGGCTGTGATATTGGCATTGACTACGCAGCATTTTTGATATCTAATCTTACAGATGATAACATTTGCTTTGTAAAAAAACAGTCTTACTGGGAACAATCGCATAATCTAGGTTAGTTTCCCTTTTGCTTCTATTAGTTGGCTTCATTGTGATGCATCATTGTAAATTTACTTATTAATTTATCATCTATATTATTCAACAAGGTTCAAATGGAATGTGGGATATCTCACAAAACTGGTTAACAGCAGGCATGCGAGGTAGGGACCCACCTTGGACTCATCTTACGCTACCACCTATTTAGATCCATCACTTCATAAGATTGGTTGTAATAGATGTGAAGTTTTAACATATTTTAACATGTTTAACATACTAGTGTGTATATATATACACACACTCATATACACATCTGCAAAGTGTATGTTAAATTAAATTAAAATAAAATTCTTTATACAAAAGGGAGTAAGTCTCTTCACAAATTATTAGAATTTTTGAAGTAGAGGCCAATTTCTTTAAATCTTTAGGTAGTCTTGAAAAGATTTAAATTCTTAAGGTAGTTTTTATTGAAAAAAATAAATTAAACTGATTTTTAAGATTTTATTAAAATAATAAAAATTAGTGTTTATATATATATATATATATATATATATCAAAGTACAATACAATTTTTTCTAATCATAAAAAATAAAATCTTTTATGTTTTAAGAATTTATTTATAAGAACTAGATATATAATTTAGTAGAGTGATTAATATATAAAGAAAGAAATTGGATGTACATGGATATATAAAAATAAAAATAAAAATCTTAAAATGAGTAAATTAAGATATAAGGCTAAATTGGTGGAAAACTGATATGGTAAAAAATATAGTATTCTTTTTAGAATTTTTTTTTTGTCTTGTAATAAAAAATACTTTACTTTTTAAGTTATTGCATTTTTTAATGAAGAATGAAAGTGCCTAATTATTAACATTTATTTTTAATGTAATTTTTCAAAAAGACATGTACAAGCACTAGAAAGGATGCTTTAGAAGGCTTTTATAGGAATATATTATACTTGTTATATTTTAATTAAAAAAATAAATCTAACATCAAAAAAATTAATTAATTAATATAGTTAATAATTTGATATGAAGTATCTAAAATTTAATAAAAAATTATTAATATTTATGTCTATAAAGATTGTAAAGAACTTAGATTTTAGATAATAATCAAAATGTGAAATAAAAAAAAGTACTTCAGAAAAAAAAAAATCAATAAATACTCCTTTAACATCTTATTTTAAATTATCTTCAATATAATGTTCCAGCACCAAAGCCAAAGAATGAACATATCTAATATTTTATATGCAAGTGTGATAGAGAATTTTTTATAGGCAATGATATGTCTTAGCCCACATATCACATATATTGTAAGAATAGTTTGTAAATCAAGAAATTATTTTTTAAAAAATTAAAAAATTAAAATTACTAAAAAATATTAAAATAAATATTTTTTTATTTTTTTTAAAAATTACGATTTTTTTCATCATGTTTGATGCAAAATATTTTATAATTTTTTTATCATAACTTTGCTCAAGATTTGGATATATTAAGATTTATTATAAGTCATATCTTTAAGATGGTTGATAAACTTATAAGTTTAAAGTCTACTTTAAAGTTTGCCATAGTACTTTCAACCACAAAAGAAAAATATATGTTTTTCATAAAGAAGTAATATAATTAATAAGATATAGTATTCAATATCTTAAATAGTATGATTAAATTAAATAGAGTTACCTCTTTGGCCACACTTTATGTATGTGAATGTAGAAACTTGACTTCTTTTTAAAATAGATTTGATAATCTTCTATCTTTTAGTTATTTAATATCTTTAAGTACTTAAATTAGACCATTTTTCTAGATAGATGGAACAATCTTATGCCTTTTAAAAAAATAGACATATTAAAATGTCTATATTTAAGATGTTTATAGGCAATTTATTTTTACTCATATGAATAGAATTATATAGAAATAAGAAAATATATGTCATATAGATAATATTTTCTTTAAAAACCATCTAAAAAGTTTTTTTTATTGCAAATTAAATATGTAGATGCTTCTATATATAATATGTGGTTTTAAAAGCTTCTTACAGAAGTTTATTACTACTATGAGACTAATATAGAAGCTTTGTTTTAAAGAAGATTCATTTTGGGCAAATACAAGATTTTTAGTCACAATTGAAATACTTTGTGAAAATAAGTAAAATTAATACATCTAGATATATAATTACTTGCAAATAATCAAATATTAAGTTACAAGATAGTTGCAAAACCATATTCAAAATCATAAATTTAATGCACAAAATTTCTTATTCAATTTATTTTGCAACATCTTTAATTTTTTCACATCCACTCTATATACATATAAGGTTGCATTTGTCACATTATTATTTTTTTTTCAACATTTCTTCTTTAAAAAAATTCTATTAGCTATTCTAATCTATCTTTTTTTAGTTCATAAACTTTATATAGTATTTAATATCTTAAAAATAGTATGTAAATCACTTCACCTTAACTCACTTTTTGAAATTGTATTATAATGTGTCTTTATTATAAGATTAAAAAACACCTCTTAACCAAAATTATAAGATAGAGTCAATTTAAAATTTCTTGTAATTGTTGGTGTAAAATGAGAAGCACAATTAATAAAAAATAAGAAAAGAAGAAAGAAAAAAACAAGTAAAAGATAAACAATTAAATAAATATACACTCAAAAAGTCATCAAAATTTGTTTAATAGATTTTCTTTTGGTATAAAGTTATAAAAAAATGTAATTCCAAGTTATTTAGAATAAATAATGAAGATTTAAAGATTTAAAGATAAAAAATAAAAAAACATAAAAATTAAATAAATGGATATTACTTGAAGGTCAACTTGCTTAAGTAATCGAGGATTATAACCTCACCAAGCCTCATTAGTAGTGTATAAGGAGTTTTAAAGAGGTTACAAGATTTTATTGTAATTTTAGTTTTTGTGACATTTTTTAAAATTTGAAATTTTAATTTTTTTTGACTACCTCATGGTGTTAAATAATATTCTAATTTAATAATATTCTAATAAATAATTTTTTATGTTATAATTTAATATAGTATAATTTAATATAGTATAATTTTTTTTAATATGATAGTATTTTTAAAGAGATATTTAATTAATAATTGAAATTTTATACTTATCTTTTTATTTAATTTAATATACTTGAATAATTAACTCTTTTAAAATATTATAAAAATTAAATGCAATTATGATTGAAGGTTTATTACATACATATGGTATTATCTGAAACAAGTGGTATATATTTTTGAAAGTAAGAATCTTACTAATAAACACCTGTATTTTTAAAATGAAATTTTATTATTAATTTATTAATTAGAAATATAAAATAAAAAAAGAAAAATATAATTAAGATTTTATTATTAAATTTTTGGTGTATTTATATTTTAGAATAAATTAATCAATTAAAAATTGATAGTAAATTATAAAAATATAAAATTATTTTTAATAATTATTAATCAGAAGCTGCTAATTAAGTTTTTATAAAAGAATTTTCTGTTTTAAAACTTAAAGTATAATTTAAAATTTGTATTAACATAATAAAAATATCTATTTTTATCTTTACTTAAGTCATCTTCGAAATTGTAGAAATAATATTTTAGCACCAAATCACATATCCATTTTATGTTCAATCCTATTTTATTTACTAAATTATTTTTGATGCTTCCTTTTTTAATTTAGCTACTTAGCTTAAGCCTAGAAACATAATTTTTTTTTCCAAGAATTCACTATAGCACTATTTCATTGTGTTTTAACAATCCATAGTAGTTTGTCATATTTTTTGTGACATTTTTTGTCGTATTTGATAAATAATAAAATTTTCATATTTTTTTAATAGTTTATAAAATATTTTTTAATTTAATTTATAAGTGCTAGATACAATAAAAATTACTTGTTATTTTACTTGCTAAATATAACGATAAAATTTATCTTAATTTCTATTTCAACTCATTGCATATAGAAGTGTTATTATTATTATTATTATTATTATTATTGTTGTTGTTGTTATTTAATCTTATCTTTGTTTTGAGATAACATAGAACTTTCATGATATATACATTTGTATGTGTTTTATGTCATTCATGTCAATTAAATTTTAAAATTTTATTTAATTAATAAATTATTATAAATTAAATTAAAAATTATCACACATATTTAGAATAAAACATATTTTAATGTAATTCATTTTTAATTCAAAAATATTTATAGTCTATCAAGATTTATGTTTTGAAATTTCTATTAATTTTTTATTTTATTGATTTAAATTTATTTAATTTATGTATGTCAAGTTAAATTGTGCTCATACTCTATATCAAATTCAATAATAATTGGCATATACACATGAATGTATACATGTGGGTCACATCTCTTTTCGCACAAAACAAGAAGCGGAAAAGAGAGGGAAAGAAAGAAAGAGGCATAAAAGAAATACATTCTAAAACACTGCGCCGAAAGGAATGGAGACGTGAAAAAACGCGGGGCAGGACATAATCCACAGCTGCCGCTGCTGCTGCTTCATGGTCTTGGCATTGCATTTTGTGGGTCTTTGTGGGTTTAGTTCCTGAGCTTCAGCCATGGCATTTGCTGCTGTACCCACCTCCATGGCAGCGCGATTCGCCTCCATGTCGGTCTCCTCAACCAGCACCCCCATCTCTGCTGACAAGTTCTCTCGTCCTCCTTCACCGGGACCAGCGCAACGCTCTTGTCTCTACGGACACGCGTCACCGTGCCCCTTGTTCGCACTCGCAACTTGCATTGCAAGTGCATGATGCCAAGGGTGGTTTCATTCCCGCCGAGCAGTGGTGGTTGTACGAAGGCAGTGAGAAGATGGGCCCTGTAAGTAGGCGATTCTTGACCACTTCATCGTTTAAGTCCTTCGCGTTTTGAATTCTTTTATAAGTGTGGGTTCGTTGTTGAATTTTGGCTGGGTTTGTGTTCTTGCGAAGTCTCCAAAGAATGTACCTCTTTGATTCTTTTGTCTTGTAAAACTAGTATACAACTCTGGCAAATTCCAACTACATCATATACAGATAGCATTAATCCTAACAAAGTTTTAATGAACACAAGTTCTTTATAAAGTAGTACTAGACACAATCTAATATAATTTCTAGATATCATATTTTAATAAGTATTCTCCAAACTATTTTAAGTCTAAACCATAAAACTTCTTTTGTTGAAAATAGACATTGGAATAAAAAATAACTACAAATAAATAAATGAATTTTCTTCCAATAGAAACTCAAATATTTAATGTAATTTTTAATGAAGATAGTAATGATTTAAATCAAATTGATTCAATCCATTTACATCAAATTAATTTAGCAAAAAATAATTAATCACTTTAATTTAAATTGATTCAAATCAATTTAATTTGATGTTATTTAAATTCTTAATTATACACCTCAATATTGAAATTGTGAACCTCTAGATCAACATTATATTGTATTGACAATAACTTTGATAATTTTTAGAGATTTTATTACTAATTTAAACTTTTTAAAAGATTTCAACTTATAGATTATTTAAACAACATTGTTATTAAGTTAAACTTAGGAACCACCAATAATTGATATTAATTGCAAAAATGCACACTTACTTAGCATTTGATATGGTTGTAATATTAATAAAATTGTAAGCCATCACTTGTGTCTTTGGATTTATTATCATACTTATCTTAAATCATTAGCAAACATATGGTTGTTTTATTGCAATTGTATAGATGTATATATCATCTATTATATTGATTTTTTTTAAAATGAAAAGTTGAACAAGCCTATGCAATTGTGATTTTAGTTAAAAGATTCAAAAAGAAATTACAAGAAGTTATCTTATCTTTGGTGGAGAAATGAGATAACTTAAACAATACCACATAAATAGATTCTAATCATTGAAAATAGCCATTTACTATATGAAATGAAAAAACTGATTGGAATCTTTGGCCAATACAATTCTTTACTATTTTTTTATATTTGATAATGTTTTAGGAGTATGTTAGAAAAAAACAACTAAGACAGTTTAAATTCATAAAATCAAATAAATCAAGTATTTCATATAATAATTAGATAAATGCATATATTAACTAAAGCAAAATAAGAATCTACTTTGATCTAAATATTTTTTTATGGATATGTTGGAATTAATATTTGAAAAACCAAATTGATAAGTAGGATGCACAATAATTTTGTCTTATATAGTTCTAAAACTATTAAAAATACAATGATATTTTACTTTTAAATATATTAAATGGCTCAAAGAACATAAAATATGATATTAACTTCATATGCCAACTAAATAATATATATCCTTGCAAAAGACCATAATTTATCCTCTCTTAAGTCGTTTTGGAGGACATTATGTGTATATTAAGTAATATAAAGACATTGTTGCCATTAAATATTGGTGTTTACTTAAAAATACAACAACCAATTTAAAACAAACTTTTTGCCAATGAAAAAGTTAATTGTCATAATAATAATAATAATAATAATAATAACAAAAAACATTAAAAAAACATAAAAAGCATGTAAAAAATCATAAGATTTAAAAATAAAAATAATAATAGTAATAATCTAAAGACTAAATATGTAATACAAAACCAGATATAATAATTACAAATTGTATTGTGAGATAGGAAAAAGTTCCACTCTCTAAAGTTTATGTTACTTATGCTATTCTTGAATTTAGAACAAGGCCTTGGACAATGTGACATCTAAGAACAAGGGGGTTTACTCTTCCATGTGTCAATAAAAACAAAATAAAGCAAATCAATCAATCAATCAATCATTGACATGACTGCAATTGCAGCGCAGCCGATCAATTGTTCCTATATCTAACAATTGTCGAATTCCAAGTGGATTTAGGTTAGTAAGCGCCGTGTCTTTAATCCGCATCAACTTACTGCAATTTGATACATTCAGTTGCAACCAAAGATAAGGTGAAACGTTGAGAAGCCTTACCCAGTTGCAACCCTTCAACGCAAGATATGCAGAATGTGTAGGGGACTCAGCAAGTTGCGACGCTTTCATATTGAGCGGCCCACGCTCTATTCCAGGTTATACGATATGGGGTGAAACTCAGAACCCACTTTTATGTAAAAAAACATCCAAATTGAGTCTATTCTGTGGCGTTTGAAACTGCGCATGTGGCTGTTCCAACCCACTTGTTGCATCTTCCATGGGTGGTGTTGTATATGCTTCGCATCTTCTTGACTGCCCTCAGTTTTGCACAACCGGAAATTGCGACAGGTTTAAGATCTGCACCCAGCTGAGCGAAGCCGTAAACTTAGATGTTTCAATAATACATTGTGATAGGCCAGCTTGCCATGGAAATGCGGGTGCCAGTGAAGACAACCCAAGCATACGTTTTTGTTGAGCATGGGACTGACCTTGGAAGATCCTTGACTCTGCGTAAACGAACGCAAGTGAGTAGTGCTGTCAAATTATCAGACCTTAAGACTCTTGGAAACACATCTGATTTCTTCAATCCAGCTGAGATTGGAAGCGTTCTCCCACGCTCTGGAAACCAACGCTTGAGAATCGCAGTTGTTGGCAGCAATGGGACATTGTGATTGCTTTTGTGGCTATAAATTTCTTCGTCCACCACCGCTAGGACACTGTAAGCGCCCATTGGGCATCAGTCCCGGCTGTTAATAGGTACAGAGGACCAATTCGATAAGAATGTGGTTGTAATATTACATTCAATGTTGTGAACTAGATACACTCTACAGGATGAATCTCATAGTTTCAAGTGTCGGGGTTCTTCTCTGTAATCAACTCATATTCAACCGATGTGGTGCATGCGCAACCATTTCTTCTTTCTGAAATTCTGTCTAAAGACATGCCTTCTAACCTTCCTCAAAAAAATCAATTTTACTTTTTCTTTGTTGATGTGATAAGGAGATTTCTTCCGTGGCTCACATTTTTTTGTTCTCGGTGCTGTCTGACGTATTAATTTATCTGTTGTCGCGAAGTAGTGATGAACTCAAGACTCTTAGCTCCCAGGAATCTTAATTATGAGCATCTAACTCCACATTTACGTCTTCTATGTCACCTGTTTTAGACAAACACCAAATAGGGGGAGAGGAGTTTCTTTTTTGTTCCGTGGCATTGAAAAAAGAGTCGGAACTGGAAAGAGGAAGATTCGTGCGGCAGTGACTGGTAGCCATGGAAGTGGCCATCGCAACCTGTCCCCAACCACGAAGCAAAACAGAAAAACCACCATTGATAAGTCTTCTGCTAACTTGAAATTCGGTTAACAACCTTCACAACACATGAATTTGCTGCTATTCGATGAAGCCAAAACGATGGGGTTAAATGCCTCCACTCAAGGAAATTTCGGTGGCTCAGCACCGCAACCAATGTGGAAGAATCTCTGCGGTCATGGAGACTTGGCAACGCCACCAATCTTCAGCTTCAGAGGTAGAATTTGAAGCTAAAATCACCGATCATTGTGAGCTCAAAGTGAAAATAAAGCAATCATCTGCGTCGACACAAAAACTACGCCATATCTGCTGCAAAGTCGCAGAATGTGTTGAATGATGCAATCATGTAATGACGCCACTATAATAAATAGCCGACGTGAAAAGAATCAAAAATAAAATAAACTAAAAAAAGAAGTCAGAACCCAGTGCATTGCATGTGAGTTTTTACTAATACTTTGTGTGGATGCTTTTCGAACTTTCGCTCCTTGTACTGTCCATGCTGCTGCCACTGCTAATTTTTATTTATGAAAATATAGTTCGAAAGATTTAAAAAGGAACAGAAAATTTTTAAACAGTTGCTGTGGTTTTACGCCTTCTCAGATGGAATATGAGACCAGCTTCCAGAACATTTCTACTAAAGATGTGAGTGTCTTGAACAAAAGGTGGGTTTCAAAAACTTGATGGAAACTTTTTACGGAAGGTTCTGATCAAAGGTTACATTTAAAAACAAGCTGTTGGGTGTAATTTTAATCAATCTTGAAAGGGTCATTTATGTGGTGTTATTTAAGGCCTGTTTACACTGTGAATCAATGGCCACACTCAATTATTGCTCTGGTTGGGACCTTTGGTCAAAGAACCATGTCAAACAGAAAAGAAAGCAACTTGAATGAGTTTGTGGATGTTTGTGAGGAGAGACAAACAAAAAAAAAAAGCAAATTGTATGAGTTTGTGGATGTTATTGAGGAGAACAAACAATGAGGAACATCAAATTTGAGAAGGAGCCAAGCATGGATGTCACATTGCGGATAGCTTTGAACAGTATAAATAGAATGGGCAAAGCATGTAAAGCATTACATTCTTTTCAATAAATGAATGAATAGTTAAATAATCAAACAATGGATTTAGGGTTTAGAGTTTATTTTCTTTATTGCATGGGCTGAAGCATGAGTTCTTTATCATGAGAACTTTTGGATGGATCCAAATCAGCCAATTTGTATCAAATACATCCACAAATTTATGAGACCTAACACTACATAAGGTGCCAACACTTTTGCCAACAAGGCTTGTGCAACATCTTTGTCTTCAATACACAAAATATACAACTATAAGTTGACTTCATAGTATTAAAAACTGAAACTTCAATGTTAGGAAATTGAGGAAGATGGCCAATAATGTACAAAAATTATATATATATATATATATATATATATATATATGGATTTGTTTGGGTCCGTTTATTTGTTTTCTTTTCCTTTTTTGTAATCAATTAAATAACAGAAATTGAGCTTCATTATTATATATTTTATTTGTTGATGGAGTGTTTTTTATAAGGAAACCTCCACCTTCCTAGGGGGTGTTATGTGAAGGAATCTGATTTTTCTATGAAAAGTTTTCAGGGTTTGGGAGTAGTTTAATACTTAGAAAGGAAGCAAAGGCATTGATGAATAAGTAACCCACAGGAAAATCATTCCTTCTTCACTCTTAGTTCCATGCAATGCATCCACTCTCAAAAGGTCATGATCTCAAAAGTTCTTTTACTGTATCTGTACCCAGAAATCTTCAAAAACTTATTTAAAAATTCACAACATTAAACAAACACTGTTGGTGAATAGTTCATACTTTTCAAAAGAAATAATTTTGATGCTGAAAGACTAGCTGGAGAAGCCAAATTAAGAACAAGCAATAATATGTCTAAAATTAAACCCTACTTTTTAAAGTTTTACTTAGAGAATAATTATCTCTAATGAGTAAACTGATGTTTGGTTTGTGGTCAGTTGGCAACTTGCTATACAGAACATCCATGTAGAACGTCCAGTTGGAACCCATGGACGCAAAGATCCTCGGCATCTTTTGAGTTTGTTGCATTACTTTTAGTGGGCACAGGTTCAATCACCACAAGATTGCTTACCTCAAAGAAGTGAATGAGCAGGCAACTGGGATGGTGAGAAAAGATCCAAATTAACATATAATTGTAAGTCAACCTTGTCATGGGTTTCAAAAGTGCTTTAAATTGATACAAAAATAGACAAGGATGAAGCACAATAAAGTGTGAAAAAAGCATACACACTTAGGGTTTGGAGGGTTTGGAGTGTTAGAGAGGCACTCCCTTGTGGTGGATTTTGGAAAAAAAATGACACCAACTTAAATTCTTGGACACATTTAAAGGATGTGAGTTGTGGATGGGGGGAAAATTCTGTGTTGTTGAAATTATTAGACCTTTTTGTAAAGGAACTGGCTTCTATGTGTGGTCCAATAATTTGGTGGTCAAATAGACATAAAAGAGCTTCAAAGCTTAAAAGTGTGTATGTGTGTTTGTGTACACACACATGCAAACATATACAAACAAAAAATAAAATAAATTGGAAAAGAAGAAAGAATAAGACATGAATTCCAAACCCCAACACCTTTCAAACTAAACTTTTTCCAATCAAATTGATCTTATTCTAGAAGATTGAGCATCTTAACATCTTTGTACTGTGGAACTTCGTTTATGATAATGATAAGGTAAGTTCAATGCTGAATGAATGTGGAATTCCATTATTTGCTTCAACATCCATTGTCAAAGCTTCAACCTAAATTGAATCTTGAATGTAAAATCCCAACATTATTTGACATAAACTCACAAATTTTTGCTACTGCCACCACAACTTGTCGTTTGTCATGTTGTTATAGTTTTTATGGAATATTGCTAATGTACACTGGAATGGGTGAAGTGCACATTCTATATGGATGTGTATTTTAGTGTTCCATAGAATATATTGTGATGCACAACACAAATTTAGGACAACATATGGTGGCAATAACAAAATCTATATTTACATTAGAAACACCCTCTATCCATCTATATATATATATATACATACACAATCAACCTTTGGACTCTTGGTCCTTAATGACCTAAAAGAAGCTTGTTGTTGCTGTTGTTGTTTTTTGTTTTTTGTTTTTTTTGCCTTTGTATGTGTCACATATCAACCTTGATTTGAACTAAACCCATAACACTCCAACATCATATTATTATCAAATCTTGAGATAACATCACAACCAATCATAAATATTCAAAGTTACATCCCATGATCAGAGGTAACATCTCATGAAATTACTGTTGTTATTTATTAGTGTTTATACTTAACACAAAATTCAAATGTTTGCCTCTCAATTGGACCTCATGGTGTGCACCCTCTCTTCTGTTTTTTCATGTGGTCTCTTCAGAGTCCTTGCAAGCCAGATTCCAGCCATGAACCCCCCTCCATTCCTCCTCCAATAATACTATCTCCTACTATTTGCAGCACGTCACAAAAAAGCCTAACATACACAACATAGGGGGTGTAGATTTTTCATGCCTTTCGAAAACTTTGAATTCCTTTTAGCATTGGGAGTCGTGAAACCTGGAGAATACCGAGGAAGCCTTACGTTTTGTGAAAAAAAACGACTTGTGTCAGGGTTGGAGTTGGTGCTTGGGCTATGGGCTCCAGAGTCAAAAGAACTCCGTAGAATATCTATTTCACAGTAGAAATGTGTTTAAGGAGGGAAACAAATAAAAATAAAAATAAATCCTATGAAATATATGGATCTTTCAATTGAGATCTCATGTTGGGAACGTTGTGCACCACACTGACAACTGGAGGGCGTGGTTGGACAATAGCTCTCATTTGTGTCAGGAAATGTCTTCTGCTGTGTCTCAAAAAGACAAGCTGCTTCATCACTGAAAGATCTATTTTTGTTTAGAATTTTATTCTTGAGAAGTGAGAGGTCCCCATTGTCACAAGGTTTAGAACATGCATTCAAACTGCATTGATTTCACAAAAAACATAGTTACTTGTATAAACCAAAAAGAAAGAGAGTAAAACCTCAATTACATATGTATGTACTTGCTCTATATCAAATCCTATACATTTTAGCAAATATGGGTTAATTTAAGTAAAATTAGTAAAACTGTTGCTAATGCCACCGTAGTATTTGCTATTGCCATTACAACTTATTTCGAATAATAAATTAATTATTTAAAAATAAATAAATAAAATTTTATATACTTTAAAAAATAAAAAAAACATATTAAAAAGTATTAGCAATTTTTTTGTTTGGAATAAATAAACATATAAATAAATAAATAAATATATCAAGTGGGTGGCAAGTTGTGGATTCTATTGAAAAAAATGTTGTGACAATAGCAACATCCTAAATATAAAAATAAATATGCCATGTAAACATTATATCTATCATAGACAATCTAAAATAAATCCAAGATTTTGATGTTATTTATTAACCAAATCTTTCAAAATTAAATATTTTAATAAATTTTAAATTTTAAATTTAAACAAATAATAATATATATAAAATTAATTATATTTATAATTATATAAAATTACATATTTATATAATTTTTTATAAAGAAAAAGATTGATTCTATAAATATACATATATATATATATATATATATATCAACACTTTATAATCAAGCAAACAACAAGCATTTAAATAAGATTTACATACTTATAAATTATTTCTTTATATAATAAGAAACTCTAAAGTACTACTATATTTAAAGAAATTATAATATCTTGTCCAATCGACATATTTTTTTCTTATTCTAATAATACCAATAGCCATCTACATTATGTTATAGTATTAAGAAGATTTAAATATGCATTCAATTATTTAATGATTTTTTTGAGATATAATCTTATATAATTTTATCATTATAAAATCAAAGTTACTAAAATGTAAGAATTTTCATGTATTTTTATAAATCTATATTTTTCTATTAATGGCATTTATATTGCACTGTATTAAAATGATTAGCAAAAAAATAAATATATCAAATTAGAACCAAATTATTTTAAATTTTTTAATAAATAAAACAATATGTTTATTTTATTATATATATATATATATATATCCTTAATTTTCAATAAGCATGATTAATTTATTATAAATTAAATAATAAATAATATTTATCTCAAAATTATTTTAATATAGCTACACTTTTAAACCAAATGCTTGACTAATTAAAATTATAATTAGAAATAAAAATACCATAAAAAATTTATCCTTTATATGTTAAGTTGATTGGCTTTTTTTGCAAAGTTTTGCAATATAAGACAATTAAGTTTTTACTATTTTTTTATACTTTAGTTGATAAGATTACAGATATTTTACAAGCCTATAAACATGTTTATAAGTATCTTTTTTATCTTGTTTAAATTTTGTTAAAGAAAACACACAAACAAAACCTCCAAAAAAAAAAAGAGTTAAAATTTAAGATATAAATATTTTGTCTTTAGTCTAATTAATATTATTTATTTATTTATTTATTCTAATGTACAAAATATTATTTATAACCAATCTAATAAGAATCTATAACTATTATTTTAAGAACATCATTATAGAATCTACTACTAGTAGAAGAGACCAATTTCAAATTTAAAAGACACATGATGGAGTTGTATCTGTAATAGAATTAAAAATACTTCTATACTTATAATATTATAGGGGTTGAAATCTAGCATCTACAACTTTGTACCAACATAGTAAAAGGATGTCTTTGATGCTAGTGACTTCTATTCTATTTAATTTATAACTAAGTTTAAAAATCACATCTCAAATCACTTTAGAAAGAATCCATCATGTATAAAACATAAAACTAGTATATAATTAATATCTAATTATCTTAGAGATTCATTTCTCAAAACAATTAGTGTTTTTAAGTTGTTTCAAAAATGATAAAATCTGACAAATTTTGACTGAAAATAATCTCACTGTGAGTTAAATATTTTAAATAAATATTTTATAGTACTATACTTAAAATATTTACAAAAATATTATTAAAATTGTAAAAAATATTTATAGATATTAACATAATATTTATTTTCCTTTGATTCATTATATATTTCATATTTTATAATTTTCATATTTCCAAACCTCATCATTTTGTATATTCCTCATTTCTTTGTCAATTATAACATCTATCCATCTTTCTATAAAGCATGCTTCACAATTTTGAAGACAATAAAATAAAAAATCAAAAATTTCTGTAATGACTTTCTTCCTTAAGGTTAAAACAATACGTCGATCTTTTATTGCTATTCTAAAATAAAATAAAATATATCTTGAAAAGGAGAGGGTATAAAATAAACACATAGATTGATGTTTCTTTTCAACTTATTAAATCACTGATACTTTATGTTCCTTTTTGGTTTAAAAAAAACATCTATTCACTCTATGTTGATCTTTTCTCTAAATCAATGCATTAGTTCTCCACATTTCTCTAAAAAAAACTTACAAAACATTTCCTCGGCAAGAGTAAAGACACATAGGCAAGTTTCTCATACTTCAGTCATCACAACACTCCATTTCACAAATGACCTTGTGTGAGCCACTCGCTAAACCTAAGATAACACAACCCAGTGATCTATGCTCAAAGATTTGGAATATGCTCGTCACATGAAGACAATGAAGAGTTCAAGACAAGCTCATCCCGTCACCAGAATGTGCAATTTTTGTGTTTATGTGAGAGCTTTGATCCATTCGGTGATATTCTCAGCTGCCACGTTGATAGTGTGTAGGGCCTAATCAGCGGTGGACAAGTGGGACTAACACATGGAGAGAGAGAGAGTGAGTGAAGTCAGAGGGGCTGAGAATGTGGGTGAAACTGCAGTAAAAGCAAGCAGCACAGGAACTGCAGGATAGGAAAAGATATGTTAGGGGGGGAGGTGGGGTGGGGGTTTAGCTGTTGTGGATACCGCGTGAAGGACCCCGCAAAGTCTCGGAGACCACCCGAAACTTCGAAGCTCTCGCAGCGGGATATCGTACGACTGACGCGATGACTCAACTTGTAGCGTTGTGCCAGGGATCTGCTGGGATGTACTTTTCGCAGCATTGAATGCAGCTCAATCCTGATGGGCTTAGTTAACGCTGCCATGTAACGGATCGGCACCTGGGAGCCGAAGTCGTTTGGAGTTTTGCTGGCGAACAGCAGAGTAGCAGCATGTGCAGCCCTCACGAAAACTGCGGTGGTTTGCAGGATGCAAACAATGGGGCTGCATAAAGGTCGTCGCGGCATTCCGGATTCTGGCCGAGATAAGTTACTGGGATGATGCACTAGGAACCAGTAGAATGCGAGGGAGCTGAGGTCTCCCTACAATGCGCGCGCACTTGATGAGAGTGTCAGATCATCCACGGCCCCGATTGACTCTCGCTGTTGCATGGCCTCGTGCTCCAGGAGTTGACCTCGGATCGCGTTAATGCATCGTAAGCACCGGAGGCTCGTTGGATTCTTGGAGCTCTTGGCCCCTGAATTGCTGTCGACACACTTATCTTGGGGTGGGCTTCACTTCGTCCCTCGATTTCTACCCACTCCACACTTCTCTTGCAGAATCTGTTTGTAAGCTTCTAGCCGACCAAACTAATACGCGCACTAGACAGATCAGCACCAGAGTGCACACCTCACCAGAGTGCACTACCTATCTCCACTTTGTGCGTCACTGCTACACTAGTGTGAGCTAACCATTTTAATAAGTTGACCTGGCCGGAGCTAGAGTGGATAGGTAAGTTTACGTGTCTAGTTCTTTGTGAGCACTTTCTGATTCCATTTCGGTCTTCAGCTGTCATCATTCGAAAGGAACTCAACGTGATCACGTACAAGTAGATATACAACTTTGCAGTCGAAAATCTGCATCTCTTTGGTATCCAACATTGCATATAGTGCACTTAGCACTACCAAGTATAATTCGCGATCTCCCTCTGGGGAGGGGCGAGGGAGAAGTCTAGTGCTTGGTGTACTAGCAGGAACGGATCATCTATAACAATGACCAGGGCTCCACTCGGCGACATCGAGAAAGAGGTGTTGAAGAAAGGACCGTGGACACCCGATGAAGATCAAAAGCTTGTGGCTTATATTCAACAGCACGGTCATGGCAGCTGGCGCTCTCTCCCGATCAATGCAGGTCTCCAACGTTGTGGCAAGAGCTGCAGGTTGAGGTGGACGAACTACCTTAGGCCTGATATCAAGAGGGGCAGATTCTCGCATGAGGAAGATCAGATGATTGTCCATCTCCATGCAATTCTAGGCAACAGGTACCGTTGCTCTCGCTGCTCTCCTATCGTCATCTTATTATGCTTCTACAGCCTCGGGCAGCATTACACGCCTCTTTGAACACAGGATTCTCCTGAGGATTCAGATCTTAGAATTCAACATTGTGTGTTTTGTTTTGTTTTGTTTTTTTGTGTTTTTTTGTGTGTGTGTGCGAGTGCGTGGAGCACAGAAAAATTGATTTTTTGGAATGTGTTGTTGTTGATTCGCAGATGGTCTGCCATAGCTAGCCATCTTCCTCGCCGCACTGACAACGAGATCAAGAACTACTGGAACACACACTTGAAGAAGCGTCTCATGCAAATGGGAATTGACCCTGTAACACACAAGTCCACGGCAGCGGAGGAGCTCGTGCATTACAGCATCATCCCCGGGCTGCGGCCCGTGGTTTCAACAAATCTCACCCACATGTCGCAATGGGACAGTGCCCGCGCAGAAGCGGAAGCCAGGCTTTCACGGCAATCATCTCTTACATCTCCTGCTTCAGACTTAGCACAGACTTCTCTAGAGCACCAGAAATCTAACCTGAGCACCAAGAATGATGTCAACAATCAAGTCGCATCCTCCAACTTCATGAGCTCCTGGAAGGCTCAGGTCACTGAGACACTGAGACCTAACTTTGGCGTTGTGGAGCTCGACAAACCACCCGCTAGCCCAGTCAATCTTCAAAAGTTTTTACAAGAGTGGGAATCCTCACTAAAAGCCCCCCAGCCAGAAATGGAAGGTCCTTCAATTCACGACTCTATCACTAATATCCCTTCACTGAGTTCCGGCACCGCGTCTGAATTAGTATCCACTCAATACAGCCCCGACGTCTCCTCGGCCTCCTACCGCATGCCAGTTTCTTCCATGATATTGCCATCACCAGCTCAAATTTCCGAGCGGCTTATGGCTTCTCGACATTGTGACTCGCTTCTACCGCTCCCCCGAATCGACCTTGCAGGTTCAAACATTTTTCCTGCCCAATCCCCGTCCGCGACAGAATCCAGCTTTAGTTTTTCGGGCCTGTGCAAGGTGGATAACGAACACCAGTATTCCCCAACGAGTATTCTTCACGGCCCCAGCGGCCACGATTCTTCTTACTCCAGTCCTTGTGGCAGCAGTAGCAGTGCTTATGACAGTGTCGACATTCTGGCGCAGAGCTTCTCTTTGGTCCACAATGACAACCACCAACACTCCAGAGCAACCCTGGCAATGAACTTTTCTCAGGAACCGTCTTTTTGGACTCAGCAGCAAGTGGCTTTGGTGGACGCACTTCAGCCCGAGTCTTACTTCACGCACGAGCTTGGAGTGAACATCGCTCAGAAACCCCCATCCCACAGTTTCAACCTGAGCGTGAACTCCATGGTGAACCAAGTTGGAGTGCCGAACAACATCCCCATTCCACAGTTTGATTATTTGTGTTGAGAGCATCTTTGTTGCATATTTTCGTCGGTCTCGATGTACTAGTATAGCGAATTTGCACATGTTTTTCGTTTTTCGTTTTTATTTTTATTTATTTTATTTTTCCTTTGATTTCTACCGCGTCCCCTTGAGGAGACGGAAATCACAATGGTGAATGACGGAGGCGACATTGGCCATGCCAATTCGGTCTATGCGTTTGGAACTTGAAGGACCCTCTGTTTATAGAGGGAGTTCGAGAGCTGCGTCAGGCGAGTGCGCCGCATGTGCCCAAGTTTTGTAGATAGTTGAGATAATATCACTAGATGGCAGAATTGTTGTTGTTGTTGTTGTTGTTGTTTTGTGTTTTGTGTGTTTTTTATTTTTTTTTATTTTTTTATTTTTTGTATTTTTTGTGTTTTTTTACCAATTTTTTGATCGACACTCCCGCATCCGGAGTGCCTGGCATTTGTATCATTCATGACCATTTTTTTTGAAGAATCTTCACCTCTTTTTAAAACAAACTAATCTCTCCTGTGTCTCTGTCTCATGTAAAGGAGTACTGAAACTAATCTTTATGGTGATATTTTCCCAACTCTGCAATATCTCTCTATTTTGCACAGCAAAGGGACGTATCAGTCATACACCACAATGCATATTTAGTGCACATTCAACAATCTTCTTGTCAGCTCCCTGCAACTCTACACTTCCATGTGACTGTTGCTTTTCCGTCAGTTTTGTTTAGGCTCTTTCCTTCGCCGCACAATACTCTCGCCTGCCACTTGTTACTCTCTACAAGCGCGAATTCAGAAGCAGATTTGGAAAGGGACGACAAAATCGTCTCTGATCATGTCAGACAATTACGGTCGACCTCATTCTGCAACTGACGTTATGATTAATGATCAATTCCTTCGCAATAGAACACCTATGCCCGGATTTTCGCGGGGCGCTGTGAAGGATTTCAATCGATATCTGAAATAAGATTCGAATGAATTACACTCCTCATCAAGAAGTCAAACGCAGTTCTATCTTCTGGTAGTTGTTGCTTTATCCAATCATTTAGAGTAGAGAATTGCCCACAGATGCAGTTTGTGAATTAGCTCGTATAACATTCATCAGTACAGGATCAGAAGAATCTGTCCTCTGCAAATGTACTCATTTCTCCTTCCCTGTCGACTGCATAATGCAACACATGATAATCTTCGTTAAGTGCTAGGTTGAATTAAAACTCCAGGGATATTTAAACTTTGCGAAGAGTCGCGCTGTCATTTCCATTGTAAGGCTCCAGATGAGTAGCGGCAGATGGAAATAGTTCATTGTTGACATTCAAAACCAGTTCAGTGGCGTAGGTTCTCCGCCATGTCGAGCAAGGCAGGATTAATTTGTTTCTTGTTAGATTATGTGAACATGACGTGTCTTCTCTCTGTAGATATTGCGCCTACGGTCCGAGCATTCGGTATTATGCCCACTGGTTAAGGGGATAAAGTTTCTCACTTTTAGGCCTAATTCATGGATTTTGCTCGTACGTTCCAGATGCTTCTCTGTACACTCTTGGGGTGCTGATAGTAGTCATCGGAATGATGTGCTTACAGCCAAGCAGAAGCCATTCGGTGCCCCCGCGGATCACTATTCTTATAATGGTAAACTTCCAGCAGTATACTGGGGTCCACTCTTCCCCTAATCAATTCGAAACTAATAAAGAAATCTAAAAGTGCGTTTTCGACTCAATCTAACTATGTAAGCGGTGCATACCCTAGGATAGGCAGGATATTAAAGGGGTATCGAGGTTCACCTTACACCAAAGATCACTTAGTCAAAGCAACCTAATGATTCCTGATTATGCACAGCAACGAAGACCAGTTCTGAAGGAAAGTTATAATTTCACTAGAATCACCGTGATAAGTTCTAGGCATTGTCATGAAATGACCAGATGCTTTGTCCCAAGGCTAGCCTCCCAATTGAAGCTTCTGACATTAGGTCGGTTTACTGCGGCTGGAATCAGCTCTGTCTCACTGACACCGATGCAGCACTTCAGGGTCAAAATTAAAATTCTTCCCCCTCGTGCAGGAACACTGCTGATATAGTGCGCATGAGTGCAGTCACCATCGATATTTTGAAGCTCTGGCCAAAGACAGGCTGTGCTGCCTGGCGATAGGTAGAGCTGCAGTTCATACCTCAGGTTCTCTGAGAAATGCGTTACGAATGAATCTATCCGCAGTTACCAATTCGTCTGAACTCCTCATTGAGATTATCATTTGTGACTTTTTTTTGTCTCCACTGTTCGGTTCCCTGCTGGAGTTACTGCCAGCATTTGAACAATTTGTCCTCTCTCAAGCAATTCAATACTACCTAGTTCATTCTAGACTTGCCGTTTGGCAAGAGTCAAGACTGGTACACTATTATTAACTATGCATCATAAATTGGGGACTAATAGAACGGCACGCAGGACTGAAAAATTGGAATTACATGCTGCGAGTAGCATTTCTCTAGTTATTGGTCATCCCATTCCCGCAGATCTAATGAACTGTAAGTATCTCCCTTGAGCAAGCTCGCTTTTCCCGCTTTCACTATTTCTTCTGGTATTAACATGAGCTAAGCCTGAATTATTCTCATTCTGCCTTCACGGTGCAGGACCTCAGAAACCTGTCTTAAAATGTCCATGTTCATGCGGTCTGCAAGGCTATCCTGAAAGCGCTCCAGGCTGTTGTTCATTTGATACCCATGACATTCAATGGATGCCGTCTCAAGCTCTTGTCATTTCGCAGTTTGTCTTTCACATTCCACATTACTGTTGCCTTAATGAGCTTGGGGAGCGGGTTAATTGTTCCAAGGAAACATGTGACTGCTCTTGAAGAAGGTGTTGCTCCCTGTTCTTGGTCTTGATGTCAACCCAGGAAAAGCACTGCGGAGGAAAGAGATATTAAATCATTACCAATCTCTAATTTGTCTGGACATGTTTAGCTCCAAATTTTGCAGACCTTGTCACAAAATTTTCATCGTGCACGTTCTGTTATCTACTTCAAACGGCTAAGTTCCCTGATCAATAGACTCTCGAAGCTATATGATGCCTCTGCTTATGATCTCATTCATTGAAATGCTCTCTATTTAACATCTGAAATCTGTGTGAAACAGAACCAAGTGTTGGTTAATCAAGACCTAGATGAAGTCCGGTGATAACTGGTAGTCATCAGAAATCCCTATTACCATCGCAGGAACGTTACAGGTACATGTCACAAAACGTTTAGCCCTGATATAAAATGGCAGCTTGATAATTACAGCTCATTTTACGGATTCAAAAACAATGATACACAGTGCAGTAAAGAAGCACGAAAGTTCATCAAATTCTCACAAACATCCGAGCTACACGAGACTCGATGGCATGAATACACACAATCTTTTAATAAAAGTGTGTTCTTACACGATCTACTACCCATACTAATGTGACTTAATGTCCATCTTGAAGGTTGTAGAGCGTAGAAATTTCAATATCCTCAACTTCTCTAGTTCTGGAGACTGTTATGATTGATTAATTACTATCTAAAACATGGACATCAATGTATTGTGGCGCCGCTCTTAGATTACAAACTGCAGAAGGTTTACAGCTGGTTTGTGATGAAGAATGTGCAAAGTCTACGAGATTATTGAAGTTGTGAGAATTTTCCAGAAGAAGATATCTCAAAGTCGATTCAAGTTCTGATGAATCGTCATAGCCGACCTCAAGATGTGGCTCATGAAGTAGCTGACCTTGTTCATAATTACTGGATGTCTCCCGAAATGACTGAGCGTCGGCTTTCATGGGCAGCTGTGCGGCCTGCGTCTGCCAGAAAGACGAACACAGGTTGATATCCCAGAGAACACCGGCAGAGTTCGACCTAGGACACAGCACGGAAGTGGGCGACATGGGATTGAGAAACTTGGAGCTGATAATTGTGCTGGAGACGGAGCTGTGGTAGTTGTCAAGGCTACTTCCATGATTCGATGTTGACCTCGACTTAGCGGGTATATCTTCGCAGGTGCCATAAAGATTCCCAGGGGATGCAGAGGAATGGGAGGAAGACTCCTTCCCTCGGAACACGTTCTGAAGATCTGAATACGCAGCTTCATTTGAATCGCCTAAAGCTGGCCTTGCGCTGTGTGTAGCGACTGAAGATTTCCATGAGCTCGATGTTGCATGCCTTGGGGGGGCCTGTTGCAGGGCCTCTCCGGGATCATAGAGCGATGATGGTGGGCGGTCTATATCACCCACTGCAGTTTGATTGTTAAGGGAGGTGGTGCTAAACAGTCTGGTCTCGGTCTCCATGCGGACAACATCCCATTGCGATATGTGGCAAAGATTTGATGAGACCGATCGCTTCATGTCTGCGCCTTCATGCACAAGATCTGTTGCGATGCGGGCTGTGTGTGTCAAGGGATCGATTCCCAATTGCAGAAGACGCTTCTTCACGTGTGTATTCCAGTAGTTTTTAATCTCGTTGTCAGTCCGTCCGGGCAGATGCGCTGCTATGGTCGACCATCTGCATGGCAGGACAGAAAACAGAAACGCTGAGACAGTGTCCTTGAGTCACTTTCTCACACAGTTAAAGCAGCAGTATGCGCTTGCGATGCACTGGAATGGGACCGTGCGAACCTATTTCCAAGCACCGAGTGAAGGTGGACAATCGTCTGGTCTTCGGCTTCGGAGAATCGGCCACGCTTGATATCTGGCCGCAAATAGTTCGTCCATCTCAATCTACAGCTCTTGCCGCATCTTGTCAGACCTACAAGTATACCAAACACGGACGCACATTCAGTTTGAGCCATCCAACCATCATCAACTAAAATTTCCGAATCCAGTAGTTTTTTTGCAATTAATGGAAGGGAGGTCCATAGGCGGTCCAGGACGACCTGCATTTTTGGGAAGAACACGCCAACTGCCGTGTCCATGCTCTTGAATATACGCCACTAATTTTCGGTCTTCATCTGTAGTCCATGGTCCTTTCCGAAGCGTCCCCTCCTTCTCATCACCGTTACCTGGTGCTCTCCCCATGACTGCAACTCCTTCCTTATCCGGAAACAAACCCCTCGATCACTCCGTGTGATCAATGCAACACTCCCACATACCAGTCGTTACAACCAAAAGTTTCAAGTTAAGTAGCAAAGTTGCCTTTCTCCTTCAACCATCTATTTTACTGACCCTTACAAAGTGAAGTCCCGATTCCGACACGCACCGCCCAATTCCTTGAAGTAAAAAAAAAAGGAAAAAAAAAAAGAAAAAAAGGAGAGAAGATGGAGCGTTTCAGTAGCATTCAAAATCAGAAGAACTCGATAGCAACTCGTTCTTCAGAGTCTGCAACTTCCAAGCACAAGACTCCACATACTGCACTGTCACTATGACAATCACCTCAACTCTGATTGAATTGATTATCTGATCTGCGAACACATGCACATATGCGTAGGTCTGACAAGTCACGAGGACCTCTCGCCAGAGGCTAGACAGACAGGTCCACACCACCCCTGACAAGCTGAACAGCACCAATCCATCGATCGATCGCCGGAACGAGAGATCAATAAATTGGCGTGCATGTCGATCTACTTCTTCGAGGTCGAAGGCCACACAGTCTCGGTTCCGTGCAGGAATGCTGCTGCAGGTGAGGAGGGGTTGGAGGTCGCGCATGTCTCGTGTTGGGAGCAGCTCATTAATGAGCCGCAAATATAAAAAACTGACTGACAGATCCGGCTGCGAAAGGCTGCTGCGGCAAGCTGCGAATGGGAAGAAGCACATGGCAGTGGGAACACGACACGATGAGATTGCCATTGTGGGGCCTGAAATCTCGTTGACTCATGCGCCGCCATCGAAGCACACACACTCGTCTGCATAATCCGACGCTCATCTCTTCCCATTCTTCTCTCTATCTCTCGCTGCCTGCGGCGCCTGCCCTCCGTCGCTCGGAGCTTCCACTCTGGCTAATCCTCCCCTTATTAATCCTCCTCTCAGCTTAATCCCACCTCTAAACTCACTCCCTTTGCTTTCGCTAATCCAGTCTGGTCAGTTACTAATCATACTGTAACCACCGGAGAAATGGAACTTGTGTCAGAAATAGTACAAACCAAAGTACCCAGAGTAGATAATCAGGGCTTCTGAGGTAATTTACAATTATTTGATTTTATTCATTTGGTTATTTTGAAGCAATTGCACTAGAAACTGATGAACTTAGAAGAAATGATCATTGGAATGATATTTAGGGGAATGATAAAGTGATCCAAATTTTTACTAAAGCAACTTACTTCTATAGTAACCATCATTACAATCATCCATATCATCCTTGTTCCTAGCCCCACTTCCTTCATTTCCAACTTTCATTCTAAACTTGTTTGTTTTCAACCTTGCTCCCTCTATTTCTAATCTCTATCCCAACTCTAGTAATAGACAACAACTTACAATTAATGTAAGTTATTATTTTAATAATGGAAGGAAAAAAAAATAAATTTTGGAGCTTTGGATGAGGTACTATCACTGACATATATATGTAAATCAATAATTACCTATATGTTTTAGATAAAAATAAGTAAAAATAGGTTAATTCCATAATATCTTCTATAGCAGCTTCCTAGAAGCTTCATAGATATTGCTTTGATTTTATAGGTGTCTTTAATTGATTTTTTAGGTTAGAAACATGATCAACAAGTTGATTATGAGTCACACATGGTAGCTTGAAGAACAAGTTAACTATATGGCCTACACATAGAAACTTTGTCTTGTAAGCTAAAGCATGTGTCTCACAAAGTCAATACATATTAGAGATCCTATAGGACATTGTCACGTAGCTCTTAGTTAGATAATATATATGAAGGCAAGAGTGAAGTCCTCTTTATTCTTATCAACTCCTTTTTTGCTTCTAGTTTAGATTCAAGAGTCTCTAGTTTTCTTGTCTTTTGGCAATAGCTATTCCAATTTCTTTTTCTAATATATTTATATTTTATTATCATTTTGTCACTTTTCTTTTAACACATATTTTTCAGGTTTATGCATCTTATTCCAATTCATGTTCTTAACAGATATACAATAGTATACTTATAATATTAGAATTTTGTCTTCTCTTGATTAAGAGTAGATTATTTTTTTTATAAGACATAAGCGTATTAGAAGTTACACATTACCCTCTTCTAAACTAATATTGTTTTTAGTATCTTCTTTGTTCTCAAGTTCTCTCTTCTGCTTATCTTGAGCAATATTAGATATTTATTTTGTAAGTATTATTATAGTAGAGCTTGTTGAAAAGAAAAGTGCAATGATACAAATGTAAGAATAATTGAGGGAGTTAATGCTTACAATGCATCAACTCAGTTTATAACTATAAGAAGCAAAAAGAATAGCAGAAAGTGATGATATAGATATGATTGGAGCTACTTCAATATTTGTACCCAATCATGTCTCTTCTCTTATAATGGAACATCCTTCCGATAGTAGAGAACCAAGAATTATCTTGTTTGAGAAGTTTGATAGTACAAGATCCAAGTTTTAAAGATTTATCAATCAAGTACAACTTGTAATTGAACTTTAATCCCAAAGCTATCCAACTCTAGGATCACAAGTTAGATTCATTGATAGACTTCTTTCAGGTTTAGCATTATTGTGATTTTCATCTTTTTTTAAATGACGAGATCCAATATTGGATAATTTGGAGGCTTTTTTAGTAGAGTTTTGATTCATATAAGGAGAACATGATACAACTTATGTTTCAACCAAGAAGATTCATATTTTACAACAAGGCAATGGATCCATAATATTATATGCTTTATAATTTTAACAAATTTTTATCAAGGACATGAATTAAAAGATGATACATGAATCAATGAAATCCATGTCAAAGAAAGAGTAACAAAATAGAAATAAGGAAGTACGTTGTCGGGGTAGAGAGGTTTTGCCTCAAGAAAGCGCTGGGCTTCTGGCTGTCACTAATTGCTCAATCAAGCTTAAAATAAGGAAATCCTAATTTTATATATATAAGTTCTCCTTTTGGGACAATTACACCAAATACTTAAGTCTTAAATAACCAACAACATCCAAAATATGGTAGAAGTACTCTAAAACCTTGTATATCCTTGTGTAGAAATTCTCTCGAACCTCAACACCTCATAACTCTTGATCCAACCGTCCAAACAAGATCAAAATTTACATGAAGTACTGATATGTTGTTATTAAACTCTACAACAAATTTCAACTGCAAATTCGTTGCAGATCTTGAGATATCTTCAAAACCCTAACAGTCGCTTCAAACCCTAATCTTTATATACCCACGCGCAATTTTCTTCATATCTCACAAACCATAAGTCCAAATGCCACGAAACTTGTATAGATAGCTTTTTAACACAAATTTTTACATTCTCCCAAAGTTTGAGCCAAAATTTCGTTCGAAAACTCAAGTTATGGCTCCTAACACTACTTTGAATAAAACCACTCACTTACTGCCTTTGATTTGAATGCATTGTCTTTAACTCCCTATAACTCCTTCACATAAACTCCAAATGCAAAATTTCCTTTAAAAAAGATGTATGTCTTGAAGTTGCCCTTCCAGCCGCACCTTCTGATCTCCAAAAACTTCCGTAAGACTCCTCTTAAACTCAAAAGAGTAACAGTAGGTCTCAAATTGACACCTTAACTTCAAACGGCTATAACTTATTCACCCTAACTCCAAACCCTATAAAATTTGTACAAAAATTGTAGCCAAAACCCTAAAATTTACAATCCTTGCCTCTGATTTTCTAATGGCCTCTTTGAAGTCGCCGAAACCCTTATCAAGGTCGCGGGCAGCCTCCTAAAAGCCCATTGGGCATGGATTTCGACCAATGGGGATGAAGATCCTTATTTCTACCTTCATCCAACCATGCCTTGGTTTCATCCCTCCCAATTAACCTCCTATTAGTTTAAATCTTCATCTTTAGGCTTCTACCTTCTCCCAAGGCTTCATACTAAACATTTAGGTCCTATATATATATATATATATATATATAATGTGAAAATCAAAAGAAATAAAGAAACAAGTAAAGTTTCTTATACCAACTCTTTTTAATTTAATCTACTAGCCACTCTAATACACATCTAGATTTGTCAACATATAATATGTTTTAACTAATTTTTACATACTGTAAGTATTTACAGTACGACAACGTATATTAAAAAAAAAATGAAAAGGCTTATTACCAAATGACAAGAAAACTTGAGATTCTTGAAATTAGACTAAAAGCAAAAAAAAGAGTTGACAAGAGTGAAGATGACTTCATTCTTATCTCTATATATACTATCTAACTAGGGGCTATGTGGTGATGTTCTATAGGACCTCCAATATGTGTTGACTTTGTAGGACACATGCCTTGAATTACAAGGCAAGTTTTTCTACGTGTAGGTTACATAATTAGCTTGATCTTCAAGCTAATAACATGTGTAGTACATGGCCAACTTCTTGACCATGTTTCTAACCCGAAAAGTCAATTAAAGACACCTGTAAAGTCAAAGCAATGCCTATGAAGCCTCTAAAAAACTTCTATAGAAGTTATTATAGAATTAACTTACTTTTACTTACTTCTACTTACGTCTACTTATTTATATAGATAATTATTAGCTTATATGCATATATTTGTAATATTACCTCTCCTTCTAGGAACAAGTTCTATGAAGAGCGGTGTCTTATTACGTGCTATCTAGCTTGAGAATCCATCAGAGGTCTGGCTGTGGAAGATAAAACGATGTTTTACAAGTATCCAAGTAGTCTAGTAGATTTTAACCATCTAAACATAAACTATTTTGGATTTCAATGTAAAAGCTTAATCCCAATATAAAGTGCTTAGAACACTATTTTTAATAGCTTTTGGATATTCTAAGCACAAATTCTTTTGTTATTTTTTATTTGTTATTTATTTTATTTTTATTTATTTATTTTTTTAAACCCTAATCCTAGACAACGAGCCTTGGCAAGCTGTAATTCTCAATCTGACCATCCAATTGTTGTGAGACTTCTACCACTAGTGTCTTTACAAGTCTTTTAAATGCTTAAAAAGTGTCACGGACACAGAAATACAGATTCGAGATCTAACAAGAAGTTCAAGAAGAATTGACAAGAACTAGATTAATCAGATGAGAACAACACCAGAGAGGTGAGCTAGAGCTCCAAGAGATGTGTTGTCGAGACTGAAGAACTCTTTAGCCTCGATCCCAATATATACTTCTATTTAAGAAGCTTCTCAAGCAACTTCTACCAATTAGGAAGCTTCTAGAAGGTTCCAGAGACTTGCTTCTAGAAGGTTCTAGAAACTTATCTCTAGAAGGTTCTAAGGACTATGTCCCTAACATCTTCTATGAACTAAGAAGCTTCTAGAAGGTTCCAAAGACTTGCTTCTAGAAGGTTCTAGAAGCTTGTCTCTAGAAAGTTCTAGAAACTTGTCTCTAGAAGGTTCTAAGGACTATGTCCCTAACATCACCCCCTTTTTTATCTTCGAGGTCTCTGAGAAGCAATGTTGTTGTCAATCAGTACCAACGCAAGAAAATGAAGATTTGTCGCATAACGTCTGCTATGAACTCCAACTGTTATTCGCGAGGTAAGTGGTTCATCGGCCCTTGAAGCCAACGGTAGTCGCCCACTCCTTCAACTTCTGACCAAGCATGAACTTCCGTGTCTTTATTGTGAAATTGTCCTACAAATATGCCTTCTGGTTGACCATCGTAAGCAGAGTCCGACTCAAATACAATCACCAGTGATCAGTTACTTGGTATCCTCCGTCGTCGTCGTGGTGCAGGTGGTTCTTCATCTCGGGGTCGCCTTCGTGAACTAGTTGGTTGAGATAATCTGACTGGCATAGTATCTATCTTTTGGCTATCCATATCAGAAGACCAAACTATGGCTACTGAAAAAAATTCTATTTTATCTTGGAGAAAATAACTACATCAACTACGAATTTTGGTGGTGCTCTCTCCCTATCTTATATTCTTGGGTGAGCAAGCTTCAAAAAGAAACTATTGTCGAACCGGCTTAGGTTTATGAGGATGTTGTTGATGAAACTCCTGTACCTTTTGCGGCGCATTGGTGAGATTTTTAGCTGGCTCCCACGTTCTCTCATTAATGTCGTAGCCGCACCAATGAACAAGATATTCCAACTTGTCCCACCTTCGTGGAGAATCCAGCACCTTTTCAACGTCGTATTCCTCGTGGTTCTCGATCTCAATACTAGGTGGCGGACATTGCACTCTTCCAGGAAAAGATGACTCTCGATAAGGCTCCAACAAAGAGACATGAAAGACTGGATGTACCTTCATAGAAGCCGGTAATTCCAGACGGTACGCCACTGGATTGATTTGCTTTTGGATGATAAATGGTCCCAATCTTCGATAGTCCAATTTATCACATGGTCGCTTGGTTTTGATATTCCGTCGAAGAAGCCATGCTTTATCTCCAATTTTGAAAATAGGTGCTTGATTCCGAAATCTATCTGCAGACACCTTGTAGGATTCTTGAGCAGATTGTAATTGAAGCTTCAATGTATTTTGAAGCTCTGATAGTTGTTTCGTAAATCGTTCAGCTGCTGGATTGTTATTTGTTGATGGACTCAATAAATCAAGCTTTGGATGATACCCATAGTTGGAAAAGAATGGTGTGTATTCAGTCGACGCATGGAGGGTGTTGTTATATGCAAACTCGGTTAGCGGCAGATATGTGGTCCAATCGTCTTGCTGATAGTTGATGCTGCATCGTAAGTATTGTTCCAAGACTTGGTTCACCCGTTCCGTTTGACCGTCAGTTTGAGGATGAAAAGCCGAAGAAAGCTTGATATCCACCTTTAGTATCTCAAAGAGAGATCTCCAAAACTTCGATACGAATTGGGTTCCTCAATTTGATACGATATCATCTAGTAGTCCATGATATCGATACACATTATCGAGAAAGAGTCTTGCTGTGACTTCACTGGACGATGCCTTCTTGCAAGGGACAAAGTGTGCCATTTTTGTAAGCCGATCTACTATGACAAAGATGCTGTCAAATGAGTTCGATGATGGCAGGTCCGTGATGAAGTCCATGGAAATTGAAGACCATGGTCGACGTGGAATCGGCAATGGCTGTAGGAGTCCATAAGGGCGATGTCGAGGATTCTTGGATCTTGAACAGATGTCACAGGAGAGGACAAAATCTTTTACATCCTTCCTCATTTGGAGCCACCAAAAATCTCGAGAAATAAGCTCCAAAGTCTTGTTGAATCCAAAATGTCCCGCAGCTGGAAAATCGTGGCGAGATTGAAGAACTCGGAGTCGTGCTGGTCCTTTTAGGATATATAACCACTCTTCAAAGTATAAAAGATCTCCCTCCACCTTGAACTTGTCGTCATTGGCACGCTGCTTAATATCAATGGCTACTGAAGCTTCAATGGTTATGGCATGTACTTGATTGAGGAAGTCAGCATCAATTGGCATAATAGTAGCGCAAAGCTGAAATTGCTCTGGCTTCAACAATGTCGTACATTGTTGATCAAACGCTGCTTCTCCAGCCTTTGATACAAGATACGATCTCCTCGATAAGGTATCAGATAGTCCTTGCTGCTTTCCAGGTCGATAAGTGATAATAAAATCGAACCTAGATAGCAACATACTCCATCGAGCTTGACGTTGATTTAGAACTTGAGCCGACATGAAATACTCCAAATTCTTGTGATCTGTGTATACGGTCACTGGATGTGCAGCTCCTTCAAGAAAGTGACGCCATTCTTGGAAAGAATCCACTATAGCAAGAAGTTCCTTATCGTGGATCTCATAATTGATTTCAGCAGAAGAGAACTTTCGAGAATAGAATGCAACTAGATGGAGCTTCTTGTCTTCTCCCATTTGTGAAAGTACAGCTCCCAAATCAAAATCCGAAGCATCAGTTTCTAAATAAAAGGCCTTTGTAAAGTCTGGATGTACCAAGATTGGAGCCGTAGTAAATGCGGTCTTCAGGTTTTGAAATGCCTTCTCTACTAGAGGTCCCCATTCCAAGTTATCCTTGCATGTCAACCGAGTGAGAGGAGCAGCAACTTGAGAGTAATTCTTGATAAAGATCCGATAGAAGTTGGCAAAACCAAGAAAGCATTGTACATCTCTAACCATCTTCGGAACCTCCCAGGACATGATTGCTTCCACTTTCTTGGGGTCCATCTTCAAGCCTTCCATAGTCGCAAAGAACCCCAGAAACTCCATCTCTATTTGGTGAAATAAACACTTCTCCAACTTGGCATATAGTCCTCGCTCATGTAGTTTCTCCAATACCAAACGAACGTATTTTTCATACTCTTCCTCATTTTTGGAGAATATCAAAATATCATCTAAATAGAAGACAACAAAATCGTCAAGGTACTCTCGGAAAATGTCATTCATCATATGTTGAAAGACCGCTGGAGCATTGGTAAGACCAAAGGGCATGACATTATATTCAAAATGGCCATACCTTGTACGGAATGCTGTCTTCTACTCATCTCCTTCCTTGATTCGTATGAGGTTGTAAGCTCCCCTTAGATCAATTTTTGTAAAGATCCTTGTACGTCCAAGTTGTTCTAAGAGACCAAAAATCAAGGGTAACGGGTAACGATTCTTCTTTGTTACCTTGTTGAGGCCTCGATAGTCCATGCACATCCGCAACGAGCCATCTTTTTTCTTCACAAATAAGATGGATGCTCCAGCTGACGATTTTGAATGACGGATGAAGTTCTTGGCTAGATTCTCGTCGATGTACTTCCGCAACTCCGCCAACTCCATCTGCGATAGATTGTAGATTGGACCAAAAGGCGGTTGTGCTCCCTCCTGTAAGTCTATGGCGCAATCATATGGTCTGTGTTCTGGTAGCATGTTGGCATTTTTCTTTTGAAACATGTCTTTAAAATCCTTATATTGCTCCGATATACTTGCTGTCGAGATCTTCTCCCCAATAGTTGGAGCCGCATAAATGACAAATGGTGTGCCTCCCTTGGACAATCTTATAAACGCTCTTGCTCCAATAAATAAGGATTTCTCTATTCGGAGTTTTCTACTAGGCTTGCTCTTTGGTGGTTTTGTGGGAAAGGTCATCTTCCGCAACTTCCAATCTATGGATGGATTATGCTTTTCCAACCTGGAAAGACCAAGAATAACAGGATTTGATGGAGTTCTAATAATATTGAAAATAATATGATTACTATGGTCCTTAAACATCACTTCTATAGGTTCTGATTCATGGGTGATACTACTAGACAATAAAGGTCGTCCATCTATGACCTCAACGTGAACAGGTTTGGATTTTTATACTAAAGGGATCTTATGATGCTTTGCAAATTCTTCGCCTAAGAAACAAGGAGATGCTCCTTAATCTAATAATGCTAAGGTTCTCAGTTTCTGAGGGCCAATAAACAAAGGGATTGTAAAACAAAGGGCAGGTTGAGTAGAAAGAAAGGAACCTGGTTGTTGTTGCGATATTTCACTGTCCAGTCGCACGGTTCCTATTGTGGCTGGGCATCCTCGTTTTCCTGAATAAACGCGCCCCTAGTCTTGATAATATATCGATTTTGCTTCTTGGGGCAGTTTCCAACTTTGTGGCCTTCTTCACCGCAATACAAGCATAGACCTTCCTCCATACGCCGCTTTTTTTCTTCTAGAGTAAGAGATTTGACATGTACTGCATCAATTTGCATGTCTTGTACCTCTGAATGTGAATTCACGCTGCTTGTCGACATAGTTGGGGTGTGGCGAACCATATGTTGTCTTGAATGTTGGTCTTGGCGACGTTGAAATAGGCGGTTATCGCACTTCACAGCTTGGCTAATAGCTTCGTTGAGTGTTTGCCGATCAGGAAGAGTTAACAGCAAATCCTTTACATCGTCCCTTAAACTCCAATAGAATTGACTCATCAACGCTTCTTCGTCCCAATTGATGTCGCATGCTAATTGCCTGAAGTCCGATGCATAGACTGATGTAGAACGCATCCCTTGTCGTAGTGAGCGGATCTTTGTTGTAGCCCATCAAACCTTGTCGTATTCACCAAATGCTTCCGCAAATGCCTCCAAAAAGGTTTCAAAGTTGTTTAGTATGGACGATCATTTCTCAAACAAAGGAGCAAACCATGATAGAGCTTGTCCTGTAAGTAAGGTTCCAACAAGCCCAACATGTGACTCCTTTGTTGGATAGCGTTCGGATTGTAAAACTGTTATCAACCTGATTTGGTTGACGAATCCTCGAAACTTGGATCGTGTACCATCGAACTTGTCCAGAAGGCTAACTCGGGGTTCCTTATGTTGTAGAACCAGCGGTGCTTGTCGAACTTGAGGCAAAGTTGCTTCTCTAAGTGTAGAAGTTTGAGGCTGGTGCAACCTAGATTGTGCCATCCCAGATGCTCCATCATTATGAAGCCTTGCCACGACTCCTTCAATCTCTGCAGTTCTTTGTGATAACGTAGCGAGGGCATTCATGATAGCATCTAACTTGGACTCTGAACTTTCCGTCATACTAATGTCTTGGCCCCCGACCATTCTAAGAGAAGGATAGAAATGACTCTACAAGAAGACAATATTGGTTTAGAGGAGGATACTCCGCAACCTCTAAAATGCCTTAAGAGCTTCAAGAAAAAGAGTAATCCACTCTCTCCAAGAAGAATAAGACTCCAATATTGTAACAAAAGAAGTATCAGTTTAGAGGAGGGTAATCCGCAACCTCTAAAGTGCTAGTATACTTCGAAGCAGAGGGGTAATCCACACTCTAAGAAAGAAGAAACTAGCTTTGATATCTGAGGTGAGTGCAGTCTCGACAAACTGTCACGGACACAGAAATACAGACTCGAGATCTAACAAGAAGTTCAAGAAGAACTGACAAGAACTAGATTAATCAGATGAGAACAACACTAGAGAGGTGATCTAGAGCTCCAAGAGATGTGTTGTCGAGATTGAAGAACTCTTCAGCCTCGATCCCAATATATACTTCTATTTAGGAAGCTTCTCAAGCAACTTCTACTAACTAAGAAGCTTCTAGAAGGTTCCAGAGACTTGCTTCTAGAAGGTTTTAGAAACTTATCTCTAGAAGGTTCTAAGGACTATGTCCCTAACATCTTCTATCAACTAAGAAGCTTCTAGAAGGTTCCAAAGACTTGCTTCTAGAAGATTCTAAAAGCTTGTCTCTAGAAAGTTCTAGAAACTTGTCTCTAGAGGGTTCTAAGGACTATGTCCCTAACAAGAAGTTTAATCCAATTCAACTTACAGATTACAAGAAAACATCGTAAATCCATGCTGAAGTCCCTTAACCGCCACCTAGAAAGTTGATGACGAACTTTAACTTGTAATTTCTCTTTCTCTGACTGTTAATTCTTATTCAAATTTTGTATACAACTCCGCCTTTAAGTCCTCAACTTACCGTGTCAAAATTCACCTTATTCCAATTGATAGATCTCAGATATTACAAAAACCCTAAACAACTCCAATATACCAACTTTTGATATCTCTTTACACTAATGATCAAATATCCTCTATCCGTACCGTAAGATTAGCACAAATTTTTGCATGCACTTAGTATACTCAACCAACTATAGATGTCTCTCTAATTTCATAAAACAGTCAAGAGTACTAGTCTTTACTTTATTGCAAAAATCCAATTCACCAATACAAACACTGACTTTGAGCAACGATTGCAAAGTCCTCCCAAATCCTATGAAATCCAATTCTACACCTTTTGAAGGAGCTTGAAGCTAGCTCTCCGACCCCAAAATCTCGATCTCTGAATGCCTCCTTCTTTTTCTTCTCATTTCTTTTTAACTCCATGAGGTCCCCTATTCTTCTGCCTTGGACTCCGAATTGGAATAACAAACGCACCTCCATGGAATTTTGGCATCTAAGAGGATCTTTCGATGGAAGGATATTTCTCCAAAATGGCATAGAGAACAAAACAACTTGAAATGGAACCGAAGCCTCTGTATTCGGAACTTCATTGGGTTGCTCAACCGAGTCAGGTCTCATATTGGGTAAGAGGCCCATACCAAGATCTGGATTGGATGTCTCTGTAATTGGGTCAAATTGGCCCTTCACATTAGACTCACTTGAATATTGAATTGGTCATTTTTTCTTTTGCTGACTCTTGCTAAGAATGGCTTGGACTTATTCCACCCGATTTATTAGAGAATCTTGAGGACCTCAATTTATCCCCTCAATTTTTTTTTGGCTTTGGATCTGCTGATCCCGATTATTGAAATTAAACGGAGCATTACATTGCTGATAAGTATGCCCTGATTGCTTGCTATTCTCACACATTGGCGCATAATTATCACTGACTTTGGGATTGGGACATTCACTAACATAATGATCAATCTATCTGCAATGGAAACAATAAAGTGGTCTTCTTGCACCCCTATCAGGCATATTGGGTGTCTCCATCGGTATATATCTAAAACATATCATTCTTGAGGATCTTTATCTTGATTGCGTTGTCTTGAAGGTTGTGACAATTGTAATGTCTCATCCGATAGGTCAGTAAATGAAGGCTCTTCAATCAAATTCAGTAGTTGTTGGTTCTCTATCTTCTTAGCGTCACAACTATAAAGAAGCTATAAACAAGGATTGAAAGTAGAATGTTATCTTCTCTAGATTCTGTTTCTTTTATAAGGAAGATTGTCATCTTGATTTTGATAGATATTGTTGATATAAAGCCTCTACTTTCTTTGTTGCATTTACAAGATTCTTTATTGGCTCCCATGTGCATTCACTAATATCATATTGGCATCAATAGACAAGATATTCGAATTTATTTTGATGCCGTTGATGGGGTAGAGAGAATTTGCCTCAAGAAAGCGTTGGGCTTCTGGTTGCCACTAAATGGTTAATCAAGTCCAAGATATAAAAATACCAAGTTTATATATATATATATATAATATTCTCTTTTAAAAAAATTACATCAAAATATAAGCCGAAGTACTAAGAAAATATCCAAATGTATGATAAAATATCTTAAAACCTTATATATCCTTATGAGAAATGTTTCCAAAACTTCAACAGATCATATCTCATGATCAATCCATCCAAATAATCCTAAATTTTATATAAAGTAATGATATACTTTCAAAAACTACTAAAAAAAAATTCAACTGCAAATTTATTACAAATCTTGAGATATCACCAAAATCCTAATAGTAGCTTTAAACCTAGCTTACATACACCTACATGCTAATTTCTTCATATCTCACAAAATAAGTACTCAAATACTATGAAATTTCGATTTATAACTTTTGATCTTAATAACACACACTTATGGAAATTTTAAGCTAAAAATTCGTCTGAAAACTCAAGATATGGCTCCAACCATTACTATCAACAAAATGACTCACTTATTGCCTTTGAATTACATGTTCTATCTTCAATACCCTATAACTTCTTCATCTAGACTTGGAATTCATCAAATAGTATATGTAAAATATAGCCAAGAAAGTTTTCTCTTCAATTCCAATTACCAATCTTTCATTACTCTTAGTACGCATATGTTATGCTTCAAAGAGTGACAGTAGGTACAAATTTGACACCTTAACTTTGAATACCTATATCTCCTTCTTAAAAACTTGAAATCACACAAGCTCTTCATCAAAATTATATCCAAAATCCTGAAATTATTGACTTTAGCCTCCAAAGCTCGAATGACTTCGAAAGACAAACCCTAATCCCTAATAAGGCCTTAGGCAACCTACTTGAAGTCCATTGGGCATAGCATTCGACCAATAAGAATGAAGATCTCCATTCCTTACCTTCATCCAACCATGCCTTACTTTCATCCTTTCCAATAAGCCTCCTAATAGTTTAGACTTTCATCTTTAAACTCTAACCTTTCCTTAAGTTTTATACTAAATATCTAAATCCTACATAATACAAATACTATAATCGAAATAGGTAAATCTCTAAATAAATTTTCCTATATCAATTCTCTTTAAATTTATTTACTAACCACTGTAATCTACATCAAGTCTTATAAACATATTACATATCTTAATTAATTTTTACATACTATAAGCAATTACAGTAGGACACTGCCTTGAATCTAGGACTTCTTCTACTTTGAACTCTTCATTATTGTCCACTTGTATAGGAGGATGTGAAACTTATCTTCTTCTTGATATGTCCACTATTTTGTATAGTTTAAGAAGAGACAAGTGGAATACTAGATGGATTTTTATTGACTCCAGTAGGTATAAACGATATGCAACTGGATTGATTTGTACAGAAATAGGAAATGGTCCAAGTCTACAATAGTCCAACTTGTCACAAGGACAAGTGGTTTTGATACTGTGAAAAAGTAACCATATCTTGTCATCGGTGTAAAATGGTGGTTGTTCCTTTTGATAGACATCTGCATTGATCTTTTATTGTTCTTGAGCTTCTTTTAATTATGCCTTCATTGTTGCATGTAGCTTTGATAAATGATTTGCCAAATCTTTCGCCGTAAGATTATCAACTTTTGAAAAGTCATAAGTATCAAGTCATGGATGATAACCATAATTGGCAAAGAAAGGTCTTTATTTTATAAAAGAATGTATCATGTTATTATAAGCAAACTCTGCCAATGGCAAAAGAGTTGTCCAATCATCTTGTTGGTAGTTGATGGTACATCTTAAATATTGCTCCAAAACTTGATTAAGATGCTCAATTTGTCCATCAGTTTGAGGATGGAATGCCAAAGATAGTTTTATATCTACTTTTAGAATCTTGAAAAGAGTTTGCTAAAATCTTGATACAAAGTGAGTTCTCTTATCCAATATAATATCTTTGGATAATCTATGATAGTAATAGATGTTGTTAAGAAAGAGCTTTGCTGTTTCTTCACCTGTGATAGATTTTGTACATAGTACAAAATATGCCATCTTCATAAAACAATCTATTATCATGAATATAAAATCATAAGAACTTGAGATTGGAAGATCCATGATGAAATCCATAGAAACAGAAGACCATGGTTGTTTTGGAATAGGTAATGATTGAAAAAGTCCGCAAGGTCGATAACAAGGAGGTTTTGATCCTGAACAAATATTGCATGATTGAACAAAGTCTTTTGTATCCTTCTACATTTGTGGTCACCAAAAATCTCTAGATATAAGCTCCAAAGTCTTGTTGTATCCAAAATGTCCTGATGCTGAAAAGTCATGACGTGCTTAAAGAACACGTAATTGTGCTTCTCCTTTTAGAACATATAATCGACCTTTGAAATAGAGTAGTTTGTTTTTGAACTCAAACTTAGAAGTATCTTAAGACTTAGAAGAAGGATTCTTGATATTGTGAATAAGAGGATCAAAAGACATACTTGATTGGATTTTTTTTACAAGGATCAAATCAATAGACAACATTGTTTCTATTATTTAAAGATGAAAATACTTTGGCTTCAAGAAAATTATTCTTTACTAATCAAAAGATGCATTTCTTTCTTTTGGTGTAAGATAAAAATATGTAGAAAGGATGTTTGATAAACCTTGTTGTTTTTTGGATCAACATGTGATCTTAAAATCAAATCTTGATAAAGACATGCTCCAACAAGCTTGATGATGATTTAAAGCATGTACTGACATGAAGTACTGAAGATTCTTGTGATCCATGTATACGGTGAGTGGATTCAAAGCGCCTTGTAGATGATGATGCCATTCTTGAAATGAATCAATAATTGCAAGAAGCTCTTTGTTACAGATTTTATAGTTAATCTTGGCTGCTAAAAATTTTCTAGAATGAAAAGCTACTAAGAGAAGTTTATCATCTGCTCCTATTTGTGATAGTACAACACCCAAAGTAAAGTTTGATGCATCTACTTCCATAAAATATACCTTAAAAAAATTGATGCAATACAAGATTGGTGCAGAAATAAAAGCTGACTTTAAAGTTTCAAAAGATGCTTCAACTTCTTTACTCCACTCAAGTTTGTCTTTGTAAGTCAAATGTGTAAGTGGAGGTGTAACTCGAGAGAATTCTTTGATGAAGATCCAATAATAGTTGACAAAGTTCAAAAAGTATTGGATATCTCTTATTATTTTTAGAATCTTTTAATCCATAATTGTTTGAATTTTCTTAAGATCGATCATAAGTCTATCATTTGAAATAATATATCCTAAGAAGTCAAATTGAGTAGTATGGAATCCATACTTTTTTTATCTTGGCATAAAGTCTCACATCTCTTAATTTTTGTAAGACATGATGAACATGAAGTTCATGTTAATTTGTGTTCTTAAAATAGATCAAGATGTTGTCTAGATAATAGATAATAAAATTGTCTAAAAACTCTCAAAAAATATCATTCATTAGATGTTGAAAATTTACTGGTGTATTTGTAAGTCCAAAAGGCATGACGTTGTATTCAAAATGCCTATACCTAGTTTGAAATATAGTCTTCTACTCATCTCCTTTTTTAATATGTACTAGATTATATGCTCTCCATAGATCTATTTTTGTGTAGATCTTAGCTTGATTCAATTGATCAAAAATCTGGATATTAAAAATACAGGGTACCTATTCTTGATAGTGATCTTATTGAATCCTTGGTAATCAATATACTTTTGTAATGATCCATCTTTCTTCTTTACAAATAAGATTGGAGTTCTTACTAGTGATTTGAAATGGCATATGAAATTCTTGGCCAGATTCTCTTTAATAATTTCCTTGAGCTCAGCGAATTTATTTTGTAATAAATTATAGATTGGTCCAAATGGCAGTTGTGCTCTTTCTTGAATGTCAATTGAACAATCATAAGGACAATGTTTTGGAAGAGTATTTATATTCTTCTTCTCAAATATATCTTAAAATTCTTGATATTGGCTGAGAATACGACTTAAAGTCTTTGCATCATTAGAATCAGGTGTGGCATTAATGATACAAGTTGTTCCTTTTTTTGTAGCATGTAAGAAAGCTCTTGCACCTACAAACATAGGTTTAATTGCACTAGACTTATGACTTTGTATTGGATCAATTTCACTCTTAATTATGCTTTTAAAAAAGTCAAGGATACAAAAAATCTAATCTATATAAGGATTATATTTTTCTAACCATGATAAACTTAAAATGATCGGATTAGAGAGAGATCTAATTATATTAAAGATTACGCAACTATTATGACCATTTATTGCTATATCTATAAGAAGTGTTCATGAGTAATATTTTTAGAAGAAAATGAACGACTATCTATGACTTCTATATGAACATGTTTGATTTTTTGTATTAATGATATTTTATGACTTTTAACAAATTCTATATATAAAAAACAAGCTAAGGCTCTAGAATCTATCAAGGTAGAGGCTTTATAATTATTAGGTCCTAAACACACATCTATTATAAAATAAGGAGAGGATTTTGAGGAGAAGATAGGACCTATATTAGAAATTGTATAAGATTCTAGCTGCACGATCCCTATTGTAGCTGAACAAATTCATTTTCTGACACATTGTCTTCTTTGATAGATGTGCTCTTCATTTTGTATTTTTGTCACTTCTTTGGATAATGTTGAGTAATGTGTTTAGGTTCTCTATAATATAAGCACAATCCTTCTTGACGACGATAAGTCTTTTCTTGCTCAATAAGAGGATTAAAACGTATCACATCAATTTGTATATCCTCTACTTCTAAATGTATGTGTTGAGGAGATGTTGGTATTGCCATCAAATTGTAATAACGTTGAGGCGTATTTATATGACTCTTAGATCAAAATTCAAAAAATCGATTGTCACATTTCACAATAAAGTCAATTGCTTGACTCAATATTTGAGGATCTGATAAGTTAAGCATCAATTTCTTTACTTCATATTGTAATCTATAGAAAAATTAGCTAATAAGTGTAGCATCATCTCACTTGATATCAATTATAAGTTGTCAAAACTATGAAGCATATAACGTTACAAATCGATTGCCTTGTTACAAAATACGAATCTTATTGGTTGCAACACGAATTACATCATGTTCTCCATACATAGACCAAAATTTTGCCAAAAATACTTCTAGATTATCCAATATTGGATCTCATCATTTAAGAAAAGATGAAAACCATGATAGTGTTGAACCTGAAACTTGAGGATAAAGAAAATACTAAGAACAATAACGGTTTAGAAGAGGGTAATCTTCAACTTCTAATATGCTTATGTTTTATCATGAGAAAAGAATAATCCACTCTTAATCAAGACAAGACAAAACTCTGATATTGTAAGTGTACTCTTGTCAATCTATCACAAACATGAACTAAAAGATAATGCATAAATCAATAAAATCCGTATCAAAGAAAGAGTAAAAAAATAGAAATAAGGAAGTACATATATTAAAAGAAACTGAAAAGGCTTATTGTCAAAAGACAAGAAAACTTAAGACTCTTGAAAGTAGATTAGAAGCAAGAAAGGAATTGACAAGAGTGAAGATGAATTCACTCTTCTTTCTATATATATTACCTAACTAGGGACTACATGGCAATATTCTATAGGACCTCCAATATGTGTTGATTTTGTAGGATACATGCCTTGACTTACAAGGCAAGTTTGTCTACGTGTGGACCACATAGTTAGCTTGATCTTCGAACTAATAACATGTGTGACACATGGCCAATTTATTGACCACATTTTTAACCAAAAAAATCAATTAAAGACTCTTATAAAGTCAAAGCAGCATCTATGAAGCTTTTAGGAAGCTTCTATAGAAGATATTATAGAATTAATTTACTTTCACTTACTACTTATTTCTACTTATTTATATAGGTAATTATTGGCTTACATGTGTATATCTATGATACTTACAACTGATATTATGTGAGATGATGCTACACTTTTTAGCCAATTTTTCCATGGATTATAATATAAAATAAAGAAATTGATGCTCAACTTACCTAATCCTCAAACATTAAGTCAAGTAATTGATTTTGCTATGAAGTGTGATAATTAATTTTTTGAATTTTGATTTGAGAGTCGGATAAGTGAGCCTCAATATTACTATAATTCAATGGTAATATCAATGCCTCCTCAAGACATACATTTAAAAATAGAGGATATGCAAATTGATGTAGTGTGTTTCAAACATCTTATTGAGCAAAAAAAAACTTGTCACTTCGAAGAAGGATTATACTTATATTATGGAGAATCTAAGCACATTGCTCAACATTGTCCAATGAAGAAATGTAATTATAAAATGAAGAGTAAAAATTTCAAAGAAGACAATATATAGAAAAATAAGTTTATCCAAGTACAATAGGGACCATGTAATTGGAACCTTGTATAATACCTAATGAAGGTTCTATTTTCTCTTCAGAACCCTCTCCTTGTTTTACATTAAATATTATTTTAGGACTTATACATTACAAAGCCTTTGCCTTGTTAGATTCAAGAGACTCAGCATATTTCTTCGATGAAAAATTTGCTAAAAGACTTAACATATCATTAATAAGGAAAACTAAACCTATTCATGTAGAAGTCATAAATGGTTGCCTATTATCTTCTGGAGATGTTATTTATAAAATTCTTCCCATAGAAGTAATAACTAATGGTTATAATAGCTTTGTGATATTTAATATTATTAGATCTTCTTCTAATCTAATTATTTTAGTTTTATCGTGATTAAAATAATACAATCCTTGAGTATATTGGATTTCTTATACTCTTGACTTTTTTAAAAGTATTACTAAGAGTGTAGTTAATCAAGTAAAAAATCACAAGTATAGTACAATTAAACCTATGTTTATAGGTGCGAGAGCTTTTTTGCATACTACAAAAGAAGGATCACCTTATATCATTTATGCCACATCCATTTTTAATAGTACAAAGACTTCAAGTGATATTCCAAGCCAATATCAAGATTTTCAAGATGTATTTGAGAAAAAGAATGTGAATTCTCTTCTCAAACATTATCTCTATGAGTGCTCAATTGACCTTCTAGGAGGAATACAACCGCCATTTGGACCAATCTATAATTTATTACAAAAAAAAATTGACAGAATTTAAGAAGTATATTGAAGAAAATCTAATCAAGAATTTCATATATCATTCCAAATCTCCAATAGAAGCCTCAATTTTATTTGTGAAGAAAAAAGATGGATCATCATGGATGTATATTGATTATCAAGGACTCAACAAGATCACCATGACAAACAGGTACCCACTATCTTTAGACTTTTTGATCAATTATATCAAGCTAAGATCTATACAAAAATAGATCTATAAAGAACATAAAATCTAGTATGCATCAAAGAAGGAGATGAATGGAAGATTATATTTTGAATCAAGTATCGACATTTTGAATATAATGTCATATCTTTTGGACTTACAAATGCACCAACAGCTTTTCAACATCTTATGAATGATATTTTTTGAGAATTTTTAGACAATTTTATTATCTGTTATTTAGACAACATCTTAATCTATTTTAAGAATATAGAAGAATATAAACTTTATATTTTTTATGTATTACAAAAATTAAGAAATGTGGGATTCTATGCCAAGATAAAAAAGTATATATTCTACACTACTCAAGTCGACTTCTTAGGTTACATCATTTCAAATAATAGACTTATGATAGATCTTCAAAAAGTTCAAACTATTTTGAATTAGAAGATCTCAAAAATAGTCAGAGATGTCTAATGTTTTTTGAGATTTGCTAATTACTATCAAATCTTTACTAAGGACTTCTTTCTAACTGTAGCTCCATTTACATATTTGACTTATAAAGTTAAACTTCAATAGAATCAAGAAGTGGTGTCATGTTGTAACATGACTATATGGTGAATGATGATAATATGGATCTTATTATAGAAGAGCCAAGTTAAAAGAAAAGATAGAAAAATATGGATAAAAGATAGGAAGGTAGTAAAACTTTTAGTAGTAATGCTGCTCTTTTAGAAAAAATAGCTTCTACTTACTTTGTAGGGCCAAAAATAAGGTAAAATAAGGTAGATTGGAAAAATAAATGATATAGACATCTTTAAGAGGAAATTAAGAGTAAATTCTAATAAAAATTACTTAAAAAGAACTAGATGTTGATACCCGGAGAGGGCCGGTTATGAACAAGGGTCGAAATTAAACCTTGAGGCACAAAACCAAGTCTCGACGACAACTCCGAGACTCTTTGGCAAATCCGAGAGTGGGATTTAATAGCTGATTGAATAAGATTTCTATAAGTGTTTATTTTGGGTGATTTAGAGTTGTTATGACTTTGTAAGAGCTTTGCAAAGTTAAGGTCTATTTCAGATAACTGGGGTTTTATGAAATAAAATAGGATTTATATTTTGGGTGATTTCGAGAGTTTTGTAGCAGATCTGTGGATGAAATTTTGTGGATTTATGATTATAGTTGTGTTCAATATGTATTGTGAATTTGAGCTCGATCTAACGGTTGAATTGAAGGATATTGAGGTTTAAGTGGATCAAGGTCTCAAAAAGTAGAATTTTAGGTCTAGTGAGGATTTTTAAGCTTTCTTGTAATCTACTACTTGAATTGGAGTAAAACTTATGTGAGAGGATATTAGACTTATTTTTTTATGTGTATGAGAATTTTGAAATCAATCGAACGGTGCAAAAGAGAGATATCAGCTCTAGAAGATTAGCATCAAGATTGGAGAAGGAGGCTAGCCAATACCTGAGCACATTTTTGAAGTTATCATCAATTTGAATTAGGATTTTGTTATTAAAATTTCTATTCTTCTTTCCATAGCCAGGTGCCCGGAGCATTCTCAAGCAAGACTTCATGTATTACAACATATTTGGTGAACCTAACGTGAAACGCTTGAGGTGGAAGGAATTTGGTTTTTTTGGATTATTTGAATTTTGGAGAAGAAATACAAGAAAGTTGGAAGAAGAGCTTTGGGTGATATGTAAATTGGAGCTTTTGAATTCTTGGAGCTTTGGAGACTATCTTAATATACAATGGCAATATTTGGATTATCATGGAGTATTATAAGGCTTTATAGATGTGTTGGAGCATTTTGAAGTATCATAAGATATTTATTGGAGTATTCCAAGGAATATTTTTGATGATTATAGAACAAAATGGAAGATGTCTCATCAAGTTTTTGGATATGTCGAATATTATGGATGGATCAAATATTAGTGAGTTTTTTAAGGCTTTCTATATATTCATGGAAGAGCAACAAAGAATGCAAGCAATTAAAGAAGATATCATAAGGGCATTGCAAGGAGTCAATAACAAATTTGGGAGGTTTGAAGGATGCAACATCACTAAGTTTTTGCAAGTTTATATATGTGAGATGGAGACATGCCAAATCCCTGAGGCAAAGATGATTTCAAGCTTATATTTGGCTATTGAACCTACATTTCAGATAAAAGTGAAGGGATTACTTGAAGGGGGTATAGAAACATGGTCAAAATTTCAAGAACTTTTGAAGAAAGAATTTATTGTTGGATATGAAGATAGGATTACCAAGCAATTTTTTTTGAATTGGATAGAGTTTCAATTAGGCAAGCATATGGATCTTTGTGAATTCTCAAAAGAATTTGATAGGAGATTTTATCAACTCTCATCCTTGGATAGACAATCATTGGATGCTTTAAAGGTAGATTTTTTTTTAAATGATTTTGATGATGCCTGGGGAGATGAGGTTTTCATGCTTCTTGAAGATGAGTCTACGGATAGTGATTATACTAATAATTGAGAGAAGTTGAAAGAAGTAGTAGTTGTTTTAGCACGGCAACAAGAAGAAAAAGCTAAAGATGTTGTAATATGGTTTAAGAAATTTTCTACTTTGGCTTCTATGTCATCTTTATCAATGCAAGGGACTAATCTTAAAAAAAGAGAAAGGGAAGAGCAAGTGGGGGATTTTAATGGAGAAGCCAAATTTTTACAGATGAAAGAAATTGGATCTTATAACAAAGGTAGTAAAGGAGAGAACAAAGATTCTTTTCAAACTATTACTATAGAAGGCCAAGGTATCCAAAAATTTGAAGGTAATATGAAGATCAAGGATTTGGAAACAAATGACAATGTGATTGAAAGCTATGGCTATTCTACATAGAATAAGTTTGTGCAAGTTAATGATGGCAATTTGGATAGAAAATCTCTTGGTGATAAAAAGATATTTTCTACATTTGAAGGATGTGAAGATATTTTGCCTAATACTTTGGATTATGTTGAAGAATTTAAGGTTGAATCTTTACAGAAAATAGATTATGGATCTATTGAAGGTTATAATCATGAAGATTGTATGAATTCATAACATTATGATGTGAGAAGTGGTGAGATTATGCATAGATATGATGATGAAAGTCAAATTACATATGGCTATGAAACCACATATGAGTTGAGTGAAAGAAGTTATGAGTTTTTACATGATTATCATAAAGAGGGTTATAAAATTGTACAAGATTATGATACTAAATGTGGTTGTAAAATCACAAAGGATTATTGTGAAAGTTATGAGACTTTTCAAGAGCATGAGATTTCTAAAGGGTATAAGAATTTTTAATATTATGAGGTTATACAATGCTTTGAGACAACAAAAGGTTATGATATTTTGCAAGGATACATTCAAGAAGATATGAGGGATGTTATACAAGATTATGTGGCAAATAAAGATTATGGAAAAAAAGATAAGGATGCTAAGTCATTGACTATGATTAAGTTAATTGTGAGCACTTTTCTTTTGGACTAAGGTCAAAGTTACATAGATAATGCACATGTAATGGAGACACAATTGGATTTTGACAAAGATATGGTTTATCATCAAGTATAGAATTCAAGGGTTGAAAATCTAAAAATCTTCAAATATGAAGATAAGAAAAAAATGGGTTTAAAGATTATATGGACATCTTAAATGGGACTTGGAATCAAAGAAATAAGAAAAAAAATACAAGCAAGATGTATGTGGCTATGTAGAAGAGGTTTCAATTCAATCTTTTCATTTCAAATTTTGTACCTCGCCAATGGTTTAATCATGTGCAAAGGAGGATATTTATAAACTACTTGCACATAAAGAGTAAATGGAAATATTGGCATTGAAATATATATATTGGATAAGTATCATTGTAAAGTAAGACTATGGAGGTATAAAAAGGGAGGTACATTTATAAGATATAGATGCCTTTGATTTAAGTTTTATAAAAAAAAATAAAAATTGAAGAAGTATCATTGTAAAGTAAGACTAAGGAAGTATAAAAAAGGAGGTACATTTATAAGATATAAATGCCTTTGATTTAAGTTTTGTTAAAAAAAAAAAAAAAAAAAGATTTTGGAGAAGTATCATTGTAAAGTAAGACTATGGAGGTATAAAAGGGGCGGTACATTTATAAGATATAGATGCCTTTGATTTAAGTTTTATTGGAAAAAAAAATAAAAAAATTGGAGAAGTATCATTGTAAAGCAAGACTATGGAGGTATAAAAAAGGAGGTACTCTTACAAGATATATGTGCCTTTGATTTAATTTTTATTGGCAAAAAAAAAAAAAAATGATTGAGAAAGAATTATGTGAGTTGAAAACATTAGAAGATGAAGAAAGATTTTTGGTATTTATCAAAAAAATGGATTGGAAGATTCTTGGAGAAAATTGCATACATTGGATTAAAGGATGATGACAATGGAAGCAAGTGAAGATACTCAAACAAAAGCAAACCTAAATAAATATAGAAGACTTTGTTAAAGACATAAATCTTTTAAGACAACAAGATGATTTTGATTTGAATAGCGAATATGAAGAAGAAGAATTGGATGAGGACATTGAAAATAATATATGAATCAAACAAAGTTGGATTATTTGGTGCATACCGGAGGATGCATAAGTTCAGAGGGGGTGGATGTCATGTTGTAACATAACTATATGATGAATGATGATAATATGGAACTTATTATAGAAGAGCCAAGTTAAAAGAAAAGGTAGAAAAATATGGATAAAAGATAGGAAGGTAGTAAAACTTTTAGTAGTAATGTTGCTGTTTTAGAAAAAATAGCTTCTACTTACTTTGTAGGGCCAAAAATAAAGCAAAATAAGGTAGATTGGAAAAATAAATGATATAGACATCTTTAGGAGGAAATTAAGAGTAAATTCTAGTAAAAATTACTTAAAAAGAACTAGATGTTGATACTTGGAGAGGGCCAATTATGAACAAGGGTCGAAATCAGACCCTGAGGCACAAAACCGAGTCTTGACAACGACTCCGAGACTCTTTGGCAAATCCGAGAGTGGGATTTGATAGCTGATTGAATAAGATTTTTATAAGTGTTGATTTTGGATGATTTAGAGTTGTTATGACTTTGTAAGAACTTTGCAAAGTTAAGGTTTGTTTCAGATGACTTGGATTTTATGAAATAAAATAGGATTTATATTTTGGATGATTTTGAGAGTTTTGTAGCAGATCTATGGATGAAATTTTGTGGGTTTATGGTTATAGTTGTGTTCAATATGTATTGTGAATTTGAGCTCGATCTAATGGTTGAATTGAAGGATATTGAGGTTTAAGTGGGTCAAGGTCTCAGAAAGTAGAATTTTAGGTCTAGTGAGGATTTTTAAGCTTTCTTGCAATCTACTACTTGGATTGGAATAAAACTTATGTGAGAGGATATTAGACTTATTTTCTTATGTGTATGAGAATTTTGAGATCAATTGAACGGTACAAAGGAGAGATATCGGCTCTGGAAGATTGGCATCAAGCTTGGAGAAGGAGGCTAGCCAATACCTGAGTACATTTTTGAAGTTATCATCAATTTGAATTAGGATTTTGTTATTACAATTTCCATTCTTTCTTCCATAGCCAAGTGCCCGAAGCATTTTCATACAAGACTTCATGTATTATGACAGCGGAAGCAACATATGAAGCTTTAAAGATAGCCTTTGTTTTTGCACTAATCTTGTATTGCGTTAATTTTTTAAAAGTATTCTTTATTAAAATAGACACATTGGACTTTGCTTTAGGTGCCATATTATTAAAAATAGAAATAGATGATAAACTTCACCTAGTAGCTTTTTATTTCAAGAAATTTTTTGAGGTCGAGATTAACTATGAAATCCATGATAAAGAGCTTCTTGTAATTGTGGATTCTTTCTATGAATGGCATCATTATCTAGAAGGTACTTCTAGTCTAGTCACTATGTATGAAGATTACAAGAATCTCAAATATTTCATATCAATTCATCTTTTGAATCATCATCGGCCTTGTTGGAGTATGTTTTTGTCAAGATTTGAGTTTAATATTACTTATCGGCTAAAAAAAAAATAAGATTTGTCTGATGTTCTTTCCAAACATTCTTATCTTATATCCAAAGAAAAAGATGCAGCTTTTGATCAACAAAGGATAATTTTATTGAAACCAAAATAATTTCATCTTTGAGCAATGAAATCAACATTAACTATTGATTCAACTTTTCTCAAAAAAATTCAATCAAATATGTCTTCTTGTTTATGATATCAAGAATACTTCTTCTAAGTCTTGTGATACTTTTAAGTTTGAGTTCAAAAACAATCTACTTTATTTTAAGGATGCCTATATGTGTCAAAAAAAAAAAACACATTTACAAGTTCTTCAAGCACGTTACAAATTTCTAGTAGTAGGATATTTTGGATACAATAAGACTCTTCAACTAATATCTAAAGATTTTCAGTGGCTACAAATGTGAATAGCTATAAAAGACTTTATTCAATCATGTGACATTTTTTCAAGGTCAAAAACTCCTCGACATCAATTTTATGGACTTTTTCAACTATCATCTATTCCAAAAAAACGATGGTCTTCTATTTCTATGGATTTTATTACGAATCTTTCAATCTCAAGATCGTATGATTCTATATTTGTGATTGTAGATCGTTTTACTAAAATGGTATATTTTGTATTATATACAAAATTTACTATAGGTGAAGAAACTACTAAGTTTTTTTTTGAAAATATCTATTAATATCATGAATTGCCTAAAGATATTATATTAGATTGGGGGACTCAATTTGTATCAAGATTTTAAAGAACTCTTTTTAAGATTTTAAAGGTAGACATAAAGCTTTCTTCGGCCTTTCATCCTCAAATTGATTGACAAATAGAGCTTGTAAACCAAGTTTTGGAGCAATACTTAAAGAGTACTATCAATTATCAATAAAATAATTAGAGAACTATCTTGCTATTGGCACAGTTTGCTTATAATAATATGATGCATTATTCTATATAATAAACTTCTTTATTTACCAATTATGGTTACTATCCACGACTTGATACTTTTGACTTTTCAAAAGTTGATAATCCTACGGCACAAGGTTTGACAAATTATTTGGCAGAGCTACATGTAACAATGACGATGCAATTAAAGGAAGCTTATGTACAACAAAAGATCAACACAGATGCCTATCAAAAGGAACAACCACAATTCAATGTAGGTGACAAGATATGATTCCTTTGTTATAATATCAAGACTATTCATCCTTGTGATAAGTTGGACTATCATAGGCTTGGACCTTTTCTTATTTGTGGACATATCAATCCAATTGCTTATTGATTATATCTACCAGAGGCAATGAAGATCCATCTTGTCTTCTACGTATCTCTTCTTAAACCATAGAAGACCATGAATATACCAAGAAGAAGACAAACTCCACCTTCTCCTATGAAAATGAACAATAATGAAGAGTTCAAAGTAGAAGAAGTTATAAATTCAAGGTAGTGCTGAAATAAATTAGAATATCTCATCCATTGGCACAAATATGATATTAGTGAACGTACATAGGAGCCAGTAAAAAATCTTACAAATGTAACAAAGGCGATAGAGGCTTTTCATCGATGACATCCATCTAAATCAAGATGAAGAATAGTGAGTCTTTTGCTATAAAAGAAATAAGGTCCAAGGAAGATTGCATTCTACTTTCTATCTTTCTTTGTATCTTCTATGTATTTGTGATGCTAAGGAGATGAAAAATCAACAATCAGCAAATTCAACGTAAGAGCTTTCATTTACGGACTTATCAAATAAGACATTGCGATTGTCACAACCTTCAAGATGATAAAATTGAGATGAAGATCCTGAAGAATGACATGTCCTTCCTCAAATAGACGACAAGATCATGTTTGGTATCATGACTTTCAAAAAGACTCCCAATGTTTGGTGATTTTATTAGAGGTAGGAACAACTCTTGACAATGTTTCAAATATTTTATTTCAAGGAAGTTACAAAGGCTTCAACAATGACCAAATAATAGAATGGTCTTCTTGCCCTAGTATGAGATACTATCGATGGCTGAGAGGGCCTATCAACAATCTTTGAAGAGAATAAAGATGAGAGTATGTGACAAATATAATTTACCACATCTTGGATTTTTTTAATATATAAAGATCAATCTTTATGGAACTTGTCTCTAGAAGGAGGGATAATATCATGGACATACACATGTAAACCAATAATTATCTATATGATTTAGATAAAAGTAAGTAAAAATAGGTCAATTCCGTAATATCTTCTATAGAAGCTTCATAGATGCTGCTTTGACTTTATAGGTATCGTTAATTATCTTTTTAGGTTAGAAACATAGTCAATAAGTTGGCCATGTGTCATACATGTTGGTAGCTTGAAGAACAAGCTAATTATGTGACCTATGTATACAAAACTTGCATTGTAAGTTAAGACATGTGTTCTACAAAGTCAACACATATTAGAGGTTTTATAGAACATCTCCACAAAGCTCCTAGTTAGATAGTATATATAGAGGCAAGAATAAAGCCCTCTTCACTCTTGTCAATTCTTTTCTTGTTTTTAGTCTAGATTTAAGAGTCTTTAGTTTCCTTGTCTTTTGGTAATAGCCATTCCATTTTTTTTTTTTTTTTTTTTTTTTTAAATATATACATAATTTATTAGTATTTTGTCACTTTTCTTTTAACACAATTTTTTTAGGTTTATGCATCTTCTTTTAATTCATGTCTTGATAGGCACTTTATCTGCAAGTTGATCAAAATTTATAGTCTTGCACTACATTTTTGTCTTCATGTAGGAATTGATAATATCTATAAAATATATATCAATAGAGTTGCTGGCTTCCACCATATTCAGTTGTTAGCTACTTTGCAAAAAAAGTGATTCTTTGATCAATGAAAAAAAAACACCTTATATTTTTCAATAATAATTGAATTAAGTAATCATGGGCTTAATAAAATTTAGGACATACTTGTATAGAAGTGACTTTTTAAATTTTTAAGTTTGATTACGGATCTTTCATTAATTATCACTAATTATTTGTATGATTATTGAAAATTAGACCATCTAAAATTAAATGATGTTCTAAGATTCCACAAGAGATTTAAGAAGAGATAAATTTTTTTTGCTATTTCAAAAAGAAAGTATGAAGAATATTACAATGGTTCAAACAAATATATATATATATATATATATATTCTTAGTCATAGTAGATAGAAGAAAAAAATTATATTTTCATTGAAGTTCACACACAATAATTTAAAGTGATATTATTATACAAACAATATAAAATCTTGTTCCAAAAAGAAATCTTATTTCAAATCTATGGCTATGTTATACCAGCAATATGCGTTAAATCAAGGTATTCAAAGCCATATGTGCAGCAAGCTATATTATAATTTTTTAGTACTTGATTGTTATATAATCAAATCCTATAAGAATACATAAATACTGCTAATAAATTTATCAATATTAATCTTGTTCTTTATATATTCTACCATCTTTTTATTTAAATACTACATTGGTATATAAAATCTAGTCGTCCAAGTATTATATTTTGATCAATGAGGATTTGGAATGTCCAACATTTAGAATAATTGTAAGAATTATAATTCTTATTGATTCAACTTTGATGATAGTTATATTAATTATATATAATTTTCTATTAAAACATCACATCTAAGTCCATTTTAGAAAATAAAGAATGTCCCAAAAATTGAAATGTAAGCTTTTTTTTGGTGAATATACAATATTGGTGATAATTCCAATAAAAAATTCTCAAGAGACATTTTGGTATTAAAAATGCAGCTTAATCCATTGTCTTCTTTACCATTATTGTTGCTTTATCCAAAGTTCTAAATTTTTTCTTTTTTTTCTTCTTTTTCCAAAAGAATAACTTATTCTAATTATGAGCTATCATCTACCATTAAAAAAAATGAGGAATGAAGTATCAAAGATAAAAATTCAAAGGCAAATAAATAAATGATATTTTTTTCAAAAAAAGATGACAAAATAGAAATAAAAAAGTTTTCATATTTAAAAGAAATTAAAATGGCTATTGTCAAAAGATAAGAAAATTAGAATTCATTGAAACTAGATTAGAAGTAAGAAAGAAATTGACAAGTGTAAAAAAAGACATCACTCTTGCCTTTCTATATACTATTTAACTAAGAGATATGTGACAATGTTCTATGGCACTTTTAAATATGTGTCTATTTTGCAAGACACATGTCTTAAATTATAAGGCAAGTTTCTTATATATGCACTACATGGTTAGTTTGTACTACAAGCTTTTAATACATACAACACATGGTTAAGTTGTTGGCAAAGTGTTCAACCTACCAATGACCTTTAGTCAAGTACTAAATTGAAACAACATCTATGAAGCTTTTACAAAGCTTTTCTATAAGATATTATTAAACTTATTTATTTTTATCTATTTCTACCATTCATATTATTTAAGTATCTATTGGCATAAATATATATATTTGTGACATTTTTTTTTTTATTAATATGTGATCATTCTAAAGATGAGTTTTACAAAGAGCAATGATCACATATTGATAAAATCCAAGCTATGAAAAATTATATTTGTTACATATTCTAATATTTATTTTCTTTGAAAATAATTGATAAGTCTATTCATCAACTAATAATTTTTAATTCTAAGGTAAGAAGACCATCCTATTATTAAATCATTGTTGAGAACTTTGTAACTTTTTTCAAATAAAATATTTATAATACCATCAAAAGTAGTTTCTATCTCTAATAAAATCACCAAACATTGAAAGTCTCTTCTAAGGTCATAATATCAAATGCATTATATCTTGCCATCTATTTAAGGAAGAAAATATTATTCTTGAAGCTCTTTGTTTCTATTACATCATCTTGAAGGCTGTAACAATTACAATGTTTTATTTGATAAGTTAGCAAACAATAGCTCTTGAGTTAAATCTACTAGTTATTGGTTCTCTATCTCTTTAGTACTATAAATACATTGAAACTACAAATAAAGATAGAAAGTAGAATGCAATCTTTCTTGATTCATGTTTCTTTTATAATAAAGATTTGCTTAATTGATCATTTTGGTTTTGATGGTTGTCATTGATAAAAAACTTTGATCTTCTTTATTACATTTGTAAGATTCTTTACTAACTTCTATGTATATTTATTAAATCATATCTGTACTAATCAAGAAGATATTTCAATCTAAGTTAACATCACATCAAATCCAAAACTTTTTCTACTTCAAATTCTTTATTATTATTGATTTTTATTGGAAGCAATGGCATTTGTCATCTTTTCAAGATATTCACTATCTTTTATGGCTAAAAAAGAGACATGTGAAATACAAGATAGATCTTTATATAATCTAATAGATATAATTAATAAGCAATTGAATTGACTTTATTATATATAAAAAATAGTCCAAATCTATAATAATCTAACTTATCATAAGGACAAAAAGTCCATAAGGTTAATGACAAAGAATTTTTGATCTTGAATAAAAGTTACATGATTATACAAAGACTTATTATATCCAAAATAATAACTACCTTCTACATTTATGGCTACTAAAAATCTATAGATATTAGCTCCAAAGTCTTATTATATTCAAAATATCTAATTGCTGCAAAGTTGAGATGAACTTGAAGAACATATAATTATACTTTACTTTTTGAAACATATAAGCATTCTTTGAAATAAAGTAGATTGTTCTTGAATTAAAACTTAAAAGTAACATGAGATTTTGAAGAATTTTTCTTAATATCACTAATACAAAGATTAAAAGACATACTTGATTGAACTTACTTAAAAAAATTTGAATCAATAATTATTATTGATTTCATTACTTGTAGATAAAATTGCTCTAATTTCAAGAAAATGGTCTATTTTTAATCAAGCATTATATCTCTTTTTTTTGATATAAGATAAGATTATTTGAAAAAAAAAATTAATAAATCTTTTTACTTTTTTAGTATCAAAGATATAAACTTTAAAGAACTAAAATATCAATCTACTCTTATGTCACTCAAAAAGACTAAAAAACCATTCAAAAATAATATGATATTAAATTAAAATGGCTATTTTTAAAGACAAGAAGACTAAAATATCTTGAAACAAGACTAAGGATTAAAAAGGCATTGACAAGAGTGAAGAAGGCTTCACTTTTACCTCCATATATATTCTTAATTAGAAGCTATATAACAATATTATATAGAACCTCCAAAGTATGTTGACTTTGCATGATACGTATCTTAACTTGCAAGACAAGTTTTTTATATATGTGCCTTATAATTAGCTTATTCTACAAGCTACTAACATGTGCTTAACTTGTTGATCAAGTTTCTAACCTATCAATCAACTACAAATATATGTAAAATCAAAGAAATATTTATGAAGCTTCTAAGAAGTCTTTTTAAAAAATATTATGAAATAAATCTATTTTTATATACTTCTATTTAATTATATAAGAAATATTATAATAAACATGTATATTTATGACATTGCCCTCTCTTTTGAGAACAAGTTCTATGAAGAATATCATCATATGTTGAAAAAATCTAAGATGTAATAAATTATATTATCACATACTTTAATCTTTATTTTCTTTGAAGATGGTTGATAGGTCCTCTTAGCTATTAATAATATTTTATACTAGGATAAAAATAACACCCTATCATTTGATTATTATTGAGGCATTTATAACTTTTTTTAAATAAAATATTTAAAACATTGTCAAAAATTATTTTTATTTTTAATAAAATCATCAAATATGAAAAATCTCTTCTAAGGTCATAATATCAAATATGTTATATCTTGCCATCTATTTGAAAAAAAACATGTCATTCTTAAGGATCTTTATTTTTATTACGTCATCTTGAAGATTTTGATAATTGTAATGTCTAGTCCAATGAGTCAATAAGTCAATAAGTCATAGCTCTTGAATTGAATGTGCTGATTGTTGATTCTTTATCTCCTTAGTAACACAAATATACAAAAATTACAAACAAGAGTAGAAGGTAGAATGCTATCTTTCTTAGATTTTGTTTCTTTTATAATAAAGATTTGCTATTCTTTATCTTTGTTTTGATGGATGTTGTTGATAAAAAGCCTTAATCTTATATGTTATATGTGAAAGATTCTTTGTTGACTTCTATATACATTCATTAATATCATATTTGTACAAATAAATAACATAATCTAATCTATTCTGACACAACCTTGAATCTAAGACTTCTTTCATATCAAACTCTTGATTATTATCCACTTTTATAGAAGGAAGTGTCATTTATTGTCTTACTAAGATATTCATTGTCTTATATGGCTCAAGAAAAGATACGTAAAATATGGGATGGATTTTCATAGACTCCAATAAATATAATCAATAAACAATAAGATTGACTTGATTACAAATATAAAAAGGTCTAAGCTTATAATAGTCCAATTTGTCACAAAGAAGATTAGTCTTAATATTGCAATGAAGTAACCATATCTTGTTACTTGTGATGTACTATAGTCATATATACAAATTTTTTTAATAGCAAAAGAGTTGTTGAATCATCTTGATGATAGTTGATGGTATACCTCAAATATTACTCCAAAACTTAATTCAACCATTCTATTTGCTTATTAATTTGAAGATAAAAAGCCAAAGAGAGTTTTATATCTATTTTTAGGATCTTAAAAATATTCTTTAAAATCTTTATACAAATTAAAACTTCCTATTTAATATAATATCTTTGGATAATCAATGATAGTAATAGATGTTGTTAAAAAAAAGTTGCTTCTTCACCTATAATATATTTTGTATATGGTACAAAATATGCCATTTTAGTAAAACAATCTACTATCATAAATACAAAGTCATATAAACTTGAAATTGGAAGTTTTATAATAAAATTTATAGAAACAAAAGACCTTAGTTGTTTCAAAATAGGTAATAGCTGAAGAAGTCCATAAGGTTAATAATGAAGAATTTTGGATCTTGAAAAAATATCACATGATTATACAAAGCCTTTAACTGCCTTTTATATTTGAAGCCACTAAAAATCTTTTGGTATTAGCTCCAAAGTCTTATTGTATCTAAAATATCCGGCTACTAAAAAATCATGATAAGCTTGAAGAATATGTAATTTTGCTTTATTTTCTAAATTATATAATTTTTCTTTAAAATAGAATAGATTATTCTAAAATTCAAACTTGAAAGTATTATGAGACTTAAAAGAATTATTCTTGATTTTATGAATAAGAAAATCAGAGGACATACTTGATTGAATTTGCTTGACAAAGATTGAATCAATAGTTAATATTGATTTTATTGCTTAAAGATAAAAATGCTCTATCTTCAAGATGATCATTCTTTGTTGATCAAAAGATATGTCTCCTTCTTTTGATACAAGATAAGAATATTTAGAAAGGGTGTTTGACAAACCTTATTATTTTTTTTAATAAAAATAAAGATCTCTAATAAAATAGATAGTATGTCTTCTAAAAACATCAATAATTTTATCCAAAATTGATCCTAATTCCTTATTCTTTATTGTCAACTTATTGATTGGCTGCATATCTTGAATGAATTTTAAAGCTCCAAATTTCTTTGGTACTGTGAACTATCAATTAGAATATGGAGCCATATATGATTCAAATATTCTTTTTTGTATCTTTTCCTTTAATAGATTCTTCAACTTAGATAGCACGACTTTTACACAAGAATTAGCTTCAAATTCTAAAGCACATGTAGAATAGTAAAAATGACCATTGATGCAACAACCTTTGGATTAATTATGCAATCTCATCTAATAAAGAAGCAAAAGCCTTGTTATGCTTGAAGATCATTTTTTGAAACCATTTCTTTTTAAATTCTTTGAAGAACTTATTTCATTCAATCTTTAGCTTGGCTAATGTTTCTGTAGAATAAGTAGTTATTTTCAGAATGTAGATACCTAGTGTATAGTGTAAACATGGATAGATAACTGCTGAAAAGGTGGTTCAGCAAGTAGAATGGATGAATAGTCAGGAAAAGTAGTTATCATCTGTAGCATAGGAGTTGGTATCTCAGGGTAGTATAAGGAAGATGGGAGAGGGGAAGAAAATGCGAGACTGCGATAGTGCTGAGCCGAGGGCGAGACTGCGATAGTGCTCAGCCGAGGGCCAAACTGTAAGAGTCGTAAGCCAAGGGCCAGACTGTGAGAGTTGTGAGCCGGGATAAGCTTGGTGCTACCTCTTTTCTTTTGTTTGTTATTTTCTTTGAATAAGAGGATTGAAAGTTTCTGAATATTATGAAGTGAATTATGGAATAGAAATGTGATTGGTATTATTTGAGAAGAAGAAAGATTGAATGCTGAAATCTGATTGTAGTTTAGCAAAGAGAATAAGTCTATGTTTGTGTGAAACACTGTAATGTGAATGGCAGTTCTGTGTGAAGAATTCCAGAGATTGGAACGAGGATAATTGTGTGCTGAAAGCTGTGAAGGTGCAGTATTACAGTTGGAGATTATGAGGGTGAATATATTGGTGGAAATAGCAGTTATTGGTATGACTAAATTGTTGTAAGGAAGAGACCGATAAGGTGAAGGAGGAGATTATAGTTTCCTTGTGTTTTCAGATATTGGAAATAGAGATGATACATTCAGGAGATAATTGATTGTGTGATCCTAACGTGAACACTTAAGCAACTAGTCATTCCCCATGTTCGAATCCCCCTATACGGGTTTATATTGGGAGGTTTCTTCCGAAATAAGTAAAACGAGCAATCACAATTTTTTTTTTTTGAAATTATATCCAATTTTTTTTTATTTTTCTTAGTTTAGTCTCTTTTTCAATCTTCTTGATATGATTTTTACAATTTGATGGAAATTAAATCATGATTGGTCTTACTTTCTTTGCCACAAACTTTTACTTGGTATTTATTATTGCTTCAATCTCTAAGCCATAACTTTCAACTAACTTTATATTAATAGCTATCTTCAATATCTCTTTATATAGTCTTCTTGAATAAATTCCTACTATTATATTAATAGATATAATATCTTCTTCTTAAAAAGTCTCTAAAATTAATAAAACATCATTTGAAAAGCTTTCTTCTTTAATAATTCCAAAAATAAACTCATCACTCAAAATTACATCAATTCTTTTTAATTTTCTTTCAATCTTCTTAATCAATCTTTTATACATAGAATCTAAATTCTTAAGCTTTTGAAAACTTACAAATCCAATCTTTCTTAAACTCCAAACTTTATAACTTTTTTTTTATATATTAAAGTATTGTATAATAGATGATTTCTTTGCATCCGTGGCACTCCATGCTCTATATGTACAATCTAAAAATCCAAAAAATTATCATGCTCATGGTCTATGGAAGTTTTTTTAAGTTGATTTCTATGCCTTTTATGATCTAGGTTTACTATAAAAAACTAGATTAACCTCTTATTATCATAGCTACAAATCTTGGCATACTGTGAACCATCATTTAATACCTTGGTTTCCATTCTTGTTGCAATGATATATGGCTGCCTCAAAATGATTAAATAATTTCGTTGATTTTGTACAAAAAAATTTTGCTCAACTTCTAAATCATTAATTTTGATGCCCACTATTGGACATGCTCTATAAAGACTACCTCTTTTATTATTAGAAACTCTCAACATCCATCCATGATTGGTATCAATTGGCCACTTATACTTCTCATAAATCTTTTTGGAGAAGATGTTGATTTCAAAGCCATAATCTATCAATGTTAAGATTGGTTCTTCAAGACTACCAATCTTCACATGTATATCTATAGTAGTTCTTGTTTAAAATGAATGAATATAAGTTGTCAAAGCTTCTCCTTCACTCCTCCATATCTTTTAAGCGTCACACTGAGATACTTTGGCCTCCATTATAATTCTTTTATCTTGGTTTTTAGTAGTATTAGCTTTCACTTTGATATTAGCTATGCCATTACATACAAAAATTTATAGTACTTCATCTTCCATCTCATCACACAAATCTTCTTCCATAACTTCAACTTTTATTTTTACAAACTTATCATAAATGACTTCATATCTTTTGCTTTAATCACTACTTTCTATATCATTACATTTCAAAACAAATACTTATCTAACCTCTTCCTCTTCTTCTTTGGTCATTAGAGTATCTAGTACTCTTACCATCATTGTTTCAAATGTTATTTGCCTCTTTCTCTTAATAACATCAATAATAAGCTCGTGAAAAACTTTCTTGATAATACCAAGAGCTTTTTTCTAGGTAAAATTAATCTTGGTATTTAAAATCTTGTCTTCTAAGATGCTCTTTATGTCAACTGAGGATTCAATATTATAATAAAGTTTATAGATTGATGCCTTATCATTTCTCTTAGTATTATCTTCCTTTTCCTTATCTTTGCTGCTATCCATTCTCCCCTCTCACTTTTCAAGTGAAAGTTGAAAATCAAATCGTGGATGTGAAGTAGAAGGCCTTGCCTCTTGTTTTTGCCTTGTATTACTTACTGGTCTTTCTTTTAGAGCAATGCTTCTACGACTTGGAGTCTTTTTCTTGTTGGCTAGTTTTCTTATGTCTTTTTCTTCACCAGTTCTATCCTTCTTAATTTGTATTAATGCATTATAGGATTCTTTTTTTCTATGTTCATTTATCAAATAGGCCCTAATGATAGTTGCATCAATTAGATAAGCTCCATCTGATTAGTCTTCTAATAGCTTGAGCTCTTCTCATCATTATTTTTTTAGATACATGTATAGAGGTTTCTATCTTGATGTACTCACCTTCAATAGTATAAGTCTTTGTTTACTTATTACATAAAGAGTTGTTCTCTAATCTATCTTCTATTAATTTTTTCATGTCTCTTCTTTCAAAGTTAGTCTCTAGAAGCTCATCCATTGGAGCATCTCTGATTTTGCCTTCTTTGAAGGTAATAATGCCATTCATTATGGTATTTGTATATAATCCATAGTCACCACATTTGTGGTTTGGATCATCACACCAAATATACTTCACCACAAATCCTTTTGATCCTTCATTTGGTTGTAAAGTGCTTAACCTTATACCTTTCTTTAAAGTACTTATTTCTACCTTTAATTCTCTCATGTCCCTCATCAATTCATCAAGAATTTCTTCATCTATATTTTTATTCTTTAAAAAGCTTGATAGAATAGAAGTGGACAAAATTGTTGTTGAAGCTTTCATACCAATTTTAATATTACTTCCATCCTTGTCTGGATCCCTTTGGACTTCACACATTATTACTTGGCAATGAGATTCATTGCTTCTTTCAATCTTTTTCAATTGGTAGTAAAACCACCTTCTATAGTTCCATTTTGAAGAAAGAAAAGAAATATATCCTCTATTATCTCATTTGTAGCTTGTTGGAACAACTCTGATTTTCTCACCTTTAAAAGGTGCTTCTCAAATAATGAGATTTGTCCAAATTTCTCTTAAAACTTCTTTAGTAGCTCATTTGGTTCCATTCATTTGGTTCTATTTATTTTTTTACTCGACTCAATCAAAGAAATCTCCCTTAGTCATCATTTCATTATATTCATTAAAGTATTTATTCCACAATCTATCTTCAAATCTAGGCCATGGGTTCACATCAATACTCCCATGTAGATGTTTCATCCTTTCTTTGATTTTTAAGATAACTACTAAATTAAAGGTCTCAATTATCATATCTTTTGGAACTTGATAGATTTCTATTTTATAAATATAAATCCTTAAAAATTTAATGATATTCTTTCCATCAAACTTCTCTACTTTGCCAATAATATCTCTCAATGCCTTGGTAGTCCCTTGCAAAATTACATTGATAACTTATTAGTCCATGAGTGTTTGCATGGCTTTTAAAAAATTATTTACAAGATCCTAACTACTTCTATTATTTAAATATTAACTAATTCTATTATTTAATCCTCCTTATTTTATATTCCCCATCTTGACTTGTTGAAAAATTAATACTTTAAGCCTTTCTTAGTGGAAGCACCAAAATTATCATAGTAGAGAGATTTGCCTCACAAAAGTGCAAGGCCTTTTGCTGCCACTAATTACTCAAATAAATTACAAGATTATGAAATATAAATATAATTTATAGCTTTTCTTTAAGAAATCAAATACATCAAATATACAAGTCTAAAATGCACAAGAGTACCCAAGATATGGCTAGATATCCTAAATTCACTTCTATTCTTGTGAGGATCTTTTTATATATATATATATATCATTCAATAACTTCCAATCTAACCATCTAGTTGAATTTAAAATTCTCCACAAGTTAATTTATACTTTTGACTACCTCTATACAAAAATCCAACTATAAATTCATTACAAAACTTTGGATATTGCCTAATCTCTAGTAAGTACTAAACATCTCAATTTTTAGGTACATGTGTACTAATTCTTTTATATCTCAAAAATCCAATATTCAAATATCCTGAAATTTTTATATAAAACTCTTTAACATAATTATCTACATTTACATAAATTTTAAGACAAAAATTCGTCCAAAAGCTCAAAATATGGCAAAAACCAAAACCTCTATTAAAAACAACTCACTTACAAATCCTAGTTTTGAATATTAACTTCCAATATCTCTCTCCTTTTTTTTAGACTAAAATATATTGATGTTTTTACATAAAATTTAGCTCTTTAAGTTAGGTTTCAAACTTCATTTTTTGATTCTTCAAAGCTTTCCTACAACTCTCTATATGCTCAAAAGAGTAGCAATAGGTATCCAAAATCACACCTTAATTTCAAACAACCATAACTATCTCCTTATAACTTCAAATCACTTATTTCTTTTACTGAAATTCTAGTCCAAAACACAAATTTTTTGAATCCAACCTCTAAACTTTGAATGGATTGCCTTGCCTTAAATGTTCTGCCTTGCCTCAAATGGGTCGCCCTAAAGTGGCTACAAATTCCAATGTGGTTCCAATTTATATCTTAAAATCCATTGGGCATGACTTCCAACTAATAGAAATAAAGTCCTTTGTTACTTATCTTATCTACTTACATGGGATGTTTTAGTAGTCAAGATTTTATCCTTTTGATTCTAAAGTCCTTCTAAACTTCTTTTTAATAAATCTTATAATTTCTATCTTTAATTATAAAATTTAAACTAAAAACTTGAAAAAAATTAGAAAAATATTTTGTTATATTTATTTTTTATTTTCTATTTTATTTTAATTTTTAATTATATTCCAAAATTTCATAACATTTCATATTATTTTTACATATTATGCTACTTTTTAGTACAACAATGGACTAGACAACAATTCAAAACATATATTGATATGAAGTATTTAAGATTCTTATAATCTACATATATGGTGAGTAGACTAGAAGCGCCTTTTAAATAATGACACCATTTTTAAAATAAATCCTCAATTGCAAGAAGCTCTTTCATGGATTTTATAGTTAATCTCAACTATTAAAAATTTCTTAGAATATAAAACTACAAGATGGAGCTTGTTGTCTACTCCTATTTTTGACAAAACAACATTCATAGCAAAGTTTGATGCATTCTTTTTTCATGAAAAAGGCCTTCAAAAAGTCAATGGAATATAATATTGGTGTAAAAATAAATATTGTCTTCAAGGCTTCAAAAGTTGCTTTAGCTTCTTTGCTCTATATAAGTTTGTCTTCACATATTAGGCATATAAAAAGGGCCACAACTTGAAAAAAAATCTTGATGAAGATCCGGTAATAATTGATAAATTTCAAAAAATATTATATATCTCCAATCATTTTTGGAATCTTCTAAACTGTGATAGTTTGGACCTTCTTAGGATCCATTTTAAGACCATCGTTTGAAATGATGTATCTTAGAAAGTTAACTTGAGTAGTATAAAATACACACTTTTCTATCTTAATGTATAATCTGACATTTCTTAATTTTTATAATATATGACAAATATAAAATTCATGTTCTTTTATATTCTTAGAGTAGATTATCATATTGTTTAAATAATAGATTATAAAATTATCAAAAAACTTATAAAAAATATCATTTATTAGATATTAAAAAGAAATTGGTGTATTTATGAGTGCAAAAGACATGATATTTTATTCAAAATATCCATATTTGGTTTGAAATTTGATTTTCTATTTGTCTCTTTTTTAAATGCATAATAGATTATATACTTTTTATAGGTCTATTTTTATATAGATCTTTGTTGAATTCAATTGATGAAGAAGTCTTAAAATCAAGGATAGAAGGTATCTATTTTTAATTTTGATCTTATTGAGTTCTTGATAGTTTACATATATTTATAGAGATTTGTCTTTTTTCTTCTCAAATAAGAGAGAAGCCTCAATTAGAGATTTAGAATAACTTATGAAGTTTTTAGCCAAATTTTTATTAATATATTTTTTGAATGCAGCTAATTTATTTTGTAATAGGCTATAGATTGGTTCAAATGGTGGTTGAGCTCTTTTTTGAAGATCAATGGAACAATCATAAAGACAATGCTCTGAAAGAATATTTGTATTTTTCTTTTCAAAGATGTCTTGATAATCTTAGTATTGACTTAGAATACTATTTAAAATCTTTTTTCTATCAACAATAGATGTAGTATATATAAAAAAATTGATCCTTTTTTATAATATGCATAAAAGTTCTTACATCTATCAATAATGATTTGGATATATCAGTGTCAGAGTAGAGAGAGTTTGCCTCAAGAAAGCACTGGGCTCCTAATTGCCACTAATTGCTCAATCAAATCTTGAGATGAGGAATACTGAATTTATATATATATATAAAACACTTTAAGGTGCTAATACACCAAATGTATAAGTCTTAAGTTCCCAAAAATATCCAAAATATGATAAAATCTCTAAATCCTTAAATATCCTTATGAGGTGTTATTCCCAAACTTCAAAAATTCATACCTTCCAATTAGACTATCCAAATATACTCAAATTTTACATGAAGTATTGATGTACTTTTAACAACTACTACAACAAATTTCAATTGCAGATTTATTACGGATCTTAAGATATCAGCAAAACCCTAACAGTAGCTTCAAATCCTAATTTTTATACATCCATGTGTAATTTTATTCATATCTCACAAAATAAGTACTTAAATGCCCCAAAATTTATATTTACAGCTTTTTAATGTAATAATCTACCTTTTCCAAAAGGTTTTAATTAAAAATTAGTCCAAAAACTCAAGATATGGCTCAAACCATTACTATGAACAAAATCACTTACTTATTGCCTTTGATTTGGATGCATTGACTTCAACCCTCTATAACTTCTTCATCCAAACTCCAAAGTCATCAAAAAGTATGTGAAAAGTATAGTTGAAAAATTGTTCTGTCCAATTCTAGTTGCCAATATTTCGTTGCTATCCATAAATTAATGTTATGTCCCAAAGAATGATAGTAAGTACAAAATTGACACCTTAACTTTGAGGACCAATAACTCCTTCATAAAAAATCCAAATCACACAAAATTTGCACCCAATCTGTACCTAGAAACCTAAACTTGCTGATCTTAGCCTCCAAAGCTCAATTGACTTCGAAAAAAAAAATCCTAATCCTTAATAAGCCTCGGGCAGCTTCCTTGAAGTCTATTGGGCATGGCCTTTGACCAATAGGAATGAAGATCCTCATTCCTTGCCTTCATCCAACCATGCCTTGCTTTCATCCCTCCCAATAAGCTTCCTACTAGTTAAGAATTTCTTTTGTAGGCTCTAATCTCCTCTCAAGGCTTCATAATAAATATTTAAGTTCTAAATTTTTTTTTGAAATGCTATAATCAAAAAAGATAAAACTCAGAATAAAGTTTCTTAATTCCACTCTCTTTAAATTAATCTATTAACCATTCTAACATACATCTAGATTTATTAATATATAATATATTTTAACTAATTTTTATATGCTATAAGTTTTTACAATACAACATTGGTCTTATGGATTTTTATTTGCCTAAAAGAATCTTAAGCTAAATTATGGAAAAAATCAAGATTGGAAGAAATCTAGTCTATTTAAAAAAAAATCTAATCATTTTAAATATTACTAAATTATTATAATTAATAATTTTTATTTCTATGAAAATAATTTCATGTATAACATCTTTAGAAGACAATGAATGAATATCTATTACTTTAACATGTACAAATTTTATTTTTTTAACTAAAGATAAATCTTATTTTTTGATAAAGTCTTTGTTTATAAAATAGGCTGAGGCTCTTAAATTCAAAAATACTAAGACTTTATGATTTTTTGGTCCTAAAAAAAATTCTATTATAAATTAAGATGAAGGATTTAAAGATAGAATAAGACCTTTATTAGGAGTTGCGTAAGATTTCAAGTACATAGTATCATATTATGATTCGGCTACTATCAAAAAATGATGTATATATATATATATATATATATATATAATATAATTTACTATACAATGTGATAAGAGCCACATTATTAGATTTTAATTAGTTATAAAATATGATTAGATTACTACTTTGAAGTAGTTGTTTAAAAGCTCTATTATTGAGGTTGATTTTATATTGATAATAATTTTTATATATTTAAAGCCACCTTTATTAGACATTGGTGACTCTTCAAATCTTATTTTGTTTTTTTTTATTTAGTATTTATGATGTATATTATATAAATCTTATAAAAAAAAAGATTAGAGAGGGATTTTGATAGAAAAAAAAATAATTAAGGCATTCATATGAATGAATAGAGATGGATAATAAAAAAATTTATTTTTATTGGCCAAAAGGCATGCTTAATGGATTTCAAGGAGGTTGTCTACGGCTTTATTAGGAATTAGGATTATTCTTTTGAAAGAATTCAAAATTATGTAGCTAAGATGAAAGATTTCAGGTTTTTAGCTATAATTTTGGTACATATTTTAGAAGATTTGGAATTTTTATGAAAGAGATAAAGGCACTCAAAGTTAAGGTGTTGATATTGTACCTACTATCACTCTTTTAGACATAACACATGTATATAGAAAATAATAAAGAATAAGTGATTAGAATTAGAAAAAATACTTTTTTTTTTCTATATTTTTTATATATTTCTTCATGAATTCTAAGCTAGGATAAAGGAGTTATAAGAAGTTGAAGTTAGTGCTTGCAATTTAAAGGCAATAAGTGACCTGATTTACTAGTGGTTGTATTTTGAACTATATCTTGAGCAATTTGATAAGATTTTGGCTAAAAATTTCTAAAAATATATGTTATTATGTTATTAAACTTTAAACATAAATTTTGTGGCATTGGAAGTTTGGAATTTTGAGATATGAAAAAAATATTATTTGGATGCTTGTAAATTAGGGTTTAAAGGACCCATTAGTATTTCTAAGATGCTAGACAATTTGTAGTAGATTTATGATTTATTTTTTTGTGGTAAAGATTAAGGATAAATTTTACATTATTTAGAAATTTGAAAAAAATTGGATGATTGGATCAAAAGATATGAATTTCTAAAGTTTGAGAAGTAAAAATCTTTTGCAGAAGAAATTATTTTTGAAAGGATTTTACTGCAATTTGGACATTTTATGCAAAATAAAGAGATTTTTAGAAGTCTAGACTTTATATATATGTTAAAGATGGAGATATGGAAAAATTATAATATAAAGATAGATATTTGTAAGAAAATTATAGATTTTCTTTGAACTTATGAAAAATCAAACTTATTGGTAAAAAAATAATTATAATTTGGTATAGCAAAGGATATTAGGATATTTTTAGATACTTTAAGAAGCCTTATATATAAAACTTCTTAAATATAAAAATATTTTATTAATAGAATATCTTTTGATATTATTATATATTTTTAGATTCTATAATAAGAATACATCACTTATTAGAACTTATCCAATAAGTTGAAGCTAAATTTTCTACAACTAGGTACTTAATATATTTCTATATAAAATAATCATTCCATTTGATAATAATATCTATTATAACTAGAAAGATTCATTTTCCAACACATTGTCTTCTTTAGAAACCATGCTCCTTATTTTGTATTTGTGTTGCTTCTTTGGATAATATTAAGCAATGTGTTTGGATTTTCTTTAATATAAATACAAATCCTCTTAAAAATAGCAAGTCTTTTCTTACTTAGTAAGAAGTATAATGCTTACTATATCATTTTGCATTGATTTTGGTTTTAATGAATAAATTTCTGAAAACTTAAGAATTGCTATCATTACTTGATTTGTTTCTCTCTAGCCAAATCTTTGTTCTTGATGCCTTTCAAATAATTAATTATTATGTGTAATAGCTTGAGTAATAAATTATTTTAAAGATTTTATTTTTGGCATTGTCAATAATAAAACTTTGATGTTATCGTTCAACTCATATTAAAATTGATTCATAAGGACTTTGTCATTTTAATCCACAGTGTAAGCAAGATTTTGAAATTCAATAGCATATATAATAGCTAACTGTGATCTTTGTTGTAAAGATAAGAGCTTGGTCTTAGCTACTCTTTCTTAATCACTTTCTTTGAATATGGCTATAAATACTTCTAAGAATAAATTCAAATCATGAAAGAGTTGTGAATTTTTTTTAATCAAAAATGCAAACTAAGACAGAGAACTTCCAAATAGAATTTTTTCTATGAATCCAACTTGAGTAAATCCATCATGAGATTGAAAGGGATATAAACTTAGATAGTGCTTGATTTGTTATAAAATTCTTTGAAATTTTGATCCTGTTCCATCAAACTTATTGGATATATAAATTCTTGTCTCTATTGTACTTATAAAAACAAAACTTCTTAAATTTGGTTGTGAGATCAATCTACTTACTTCTTTCAATTGTACAACTTTTTGATACAAACTCTAAACTTCTTCTATAGGCATAGGATTAGTATTTCTTTAGTTGGCATTGGAGATGCATGAAATTTCTATCTTAAAAGTATTGACAAGTTTATAAAGATTAGCAATAGTTGCAAATCTATTTTCACTTTTACTAAACGTAACACCTAAAATTTTTCCTTAAATTTCAAAAAACTTGACAAATTTACAAATCAAAGTAGAGAAAGATAATTTGTAACCTGTAGTATTAAATAAAAATTTCTACAAAGAAAAATAATATGCTCTCTATAAAGAAAAAAATAATATTAAAAAATGAAACAATTTGTTTAAATAGAATACACTCTTACTTATCAATACACTCTTAAATCATTCAAAAAGATTAAAATATCACTCAAAGATGATATAGTATTAAATTAAAATGGCTATTGCAAAATACAAAAAATATAGAAAGTCTTGAAACAAGACTAAGGATTAGAAAGGCATTGACAAGAGTGAAGAAGGCTTCATTCTTGCTTCTATATATACTCTTAATTAGGAGCTACGTGGCAATGTCTTATAGGACCTCCAAAATGTATTGACTTTGTAAAACACGTATTTTAACTTACAAGGCAATTTTTCTATATGTGCTCCACATAGTTAGCTTTTTTTGTAAACAATTAACATGTGGTTAACTTGTTCACCAAGTTTCTAACCTATCAAACAATTACAAATACATGTAAAGTTAATGTAATATCTATAAAACTTCTAAAAAGCTTTTCTAAAAAATATTAGGAGATAAATATAATTTTATCTACTCCTACTTTATCATATAAGAAAATATTAGAGTAAATATATATATTTGTGACATCTAATCAATAAATAATGATAAATTTGAATCTTAATAAGATTATGTTCTAATAAGCTTGGTAAAAATTTAAAATATATATTGTCATAAAATAATTCCTGGTTCTTTTAATTTGTATATATAGTAATTGAACTAGAAGTGCCTTTAGATAATGATGCCATTCTTAAAATGAATCTATAATTGCAAGAATTTTTTTATTGTGGATTTCATAATTGATCTCAATTATTGAATTTTTTTTGAATAAAAAGCTATTGGATGAAGTTTATTATAAATAGAAATTTTAAAAAATATATTTTTTATCTTAATATATAATTGTATATTTTTAAATTTTTGTAATATATTACAAACATAAAGTTCATATTCTTCTATATTCTTAGAGTATTTTAAAATATAGTCTAAATAATAAATAATAATTTAATTCAAAAATTATTAAAAAAAATCATTTATTAGTTATTAAAAAGTTTTTGATATATTTGTAATTCCAAAAAATATGACATCATATTCAAAATATCCATATTTAATTTGAAACATAGTCTTCTATTCATCTCCTTATTTAATACATATCAAGTTGTATGATCCTCATAGATCTATTTTAGTGTAGGTCTTAGCTTCATTCAATTGGCAAAGAAGTCTAAATATCAAAGATACAGATTACTTATTCTTAATGGTAATCTTATTGAGTCTTTAATAATTATTAGATTCTAAAAGATTTTAAAATATTTTAAAAATATACTTAGAAGGTTCTAAAAGTTTCTTAAGATAATCTAATAGATTTTAAAAAGTTCTAGAAAAATTAAAGAAGTTCTATAAGAAGCTTTTTAGGATTGCTTCATTTTCAAGAAATATAGAAACTTCTTAAAAATCTTTTTAAAGTTGCTTCAACTTTAAACAATATGAAAACTTCTTAAAGAGCTTCTTAAATTTGTTTCATCATCAAGTAACATAAAAAGTTCTTGAAAAGATTCTTAATACCTAATATATATATTAGAGTCGAGATTAAAGAAATCATCAATCTTAACATATTTCTTAAAGCTCTAGTTCACCACTCTTGGTGTTGATCTTGTACTCATATTGTTTAATTAAGTTCTTCTTAGCTGTCTTCTTGAAACTCTTTTATTCAACTTCTTCTTTGATCACTTGTATAGTGTATCTATGACATTGTGATGTTTAGATTAACTTCTTATTAATATTAGAGCTTAATCCTTCTTCATACAAAATTGATTATCCTTCTTTTTAAAGGAATCTAAGTACTTTAAAGGTTATAAAATAACCTCTTTTAAATTAATATTATTTAATTTTTTAATTTTTTTAATTTCTTTCTTTTAGGATGGCTAGAAATAAAGATATTAGTATAGTTGAGTCTCTTGAGTCAAAGTTAGATATTATTATGAACACATTGAATGCTTTAAGTCTTAAAATTAATAAAATTGAAGGATTTTTTGTAAGATTTCATAGTGATACAAGACTTGGAGCAAGGCAATTACTTTCTGAAGCTTCTACATACAAAGAGGTAGTGGCACCTATACTTCAACAAAAAAAATCACCTATTCAATAATATAAGGAGTCTTAAATTAATCTTTCAAATTTTTTTGATAGCACACATTTGAAGTTTTGAAGGTTTGTTAATCAAATTTAATTGATAACTTTTCAACAACTTGAGTGCTATCAAATAGAAAAATCGTGAGTTGGTTTAATTGAAACCTTTCTCATAAGACAAGCCTTATCTTAGTTTACTCCTTTATTTGAGAAAAAAATCTCCAATCTTAAGCAATTTTGAAGTTTTTTTAAAAACATATGTTGAAGCATTTGAAAAATATGACAAGGCTTGATAGACAACAACAAAGATTTTCTTATTATTTTAAAGAACATACTTTGGATCAATTTATGTGTCTAATTTTAGAAAATTAATTTGTAACATCAATTTAGATGAATAAGCTCTCATAAGCCAATTTTATTAGAAATTAAGAGATGATGTAAAAGATCTATTATTATCATTATCTAATCCTTAAATATTCAATAAAGCTATCAACTAAGCTGTGAAGTATAATAATTGATTATTTTAATATTATTAAGATCAATACTTGTAGACTTTAACAAAATAATGCATTAAAAATTTGTACTCTATTGCTTCAACAAATAAATTACTTCTATATTCTAGAGCTAAGGATATGAAAGTTAATGTAATATGATTCAAATCTCTTATAATAGAAGAGAAGAAGGGACAATTTTAATAAGACTCATACTTATATTACTTTGAAGAAGATCACAAATCTAAGAATTATTTGAAAAAAAAATATACAATTAGAACTAGGAATACAATCATTTAGAAAAACAAGGAGATCTAGCTACAATAGAGACCATATAGTTGCACATTCTAATACATAAAATCTATGAAGGTACATCTCTTTTTGTTGAATCTACTTATTGTTTTATTATACCTTTTTTTTTTAGCCTACAAATACTTCAAATAAATGTCTTATTAGGTTCAAAAGTATATGTTTGCATTTTAGATGAATTTTTTTTAAAACTTCATTAAATTCTTTTAGTACAGAAGTGAAAACCTATACATGTAGAAATAATAGATAGTCAACCTTTATCTTTAGACAATATTATTTATGAAACTATACTACTAGAAATATCATTTGAAGACCATAGTAGCAAAATAATATTCAATATTATTAGAAGCCTATTTAATCCTATCATTCTAGAACTTTTATAATTAAAAAGATATAATCCATCCATAGATTGGAGGTTTTATAAGATTGAATTTCTTATAGAATTATTTTAGATAAAACCTATCAAAAATTTATCAATAACAAAGCCTTTATTTTTGAAAGCAAGGACTTTTATAAAGAAAGCTAAGAAGGAAATTTTATTTATTATTTATGTAATTCTAGCTTGTGAAGAAGCAAGCTTACTAGTAGTTATCCTAGAATAATATAAGGAATTTCAAGATGACTTTGAAGAAAAAGATAATAGCATATTATTAGAGCATCAATTATATAATTGGGCCATTTATTGTATAATTGTACCATCAATCTTAAAAAAAGAGCTCAATTACTATTTGGTCCAATCTATAATCTATCTCAAAATAAGATTTTGGTATTGAAGGATGATATTAACAAAAATCTTGTAAAAAACTTTATTTGGAATTTTAAATTTTTAAAAGATACACCAATATTTTTTATGAAGAAAAAAGATGGATCTTTGCAAATGTGTGTTGATTATTGCTACCTCAATAAAATAATAGTAAAAAATTATTACCTATTATCATTGATATTAGGAATTTTGGAGCAACTCAATCAAATTAAGATTTATATTAAAATAGATCTTTGTAGAACATATAATTTGGTAGAAATTAAAGAAAAAAATTGAATGAAAGATAATATTTTGAATATAATGTCATGCCTTTTAAATTGACAAATGCTGTAGTTATATTGCAACATTTGATGAATGATATTTTTTGAGAATTCTTAGACAAGTTTGTTATCTAATATCTTGATAATATCTTAATTTATTCTAAGACTCTTAAAAAACATGAAGAAAATGTGAGATTAATCTTGCAAAAGTTACAAGATACAAGATTATATACCAAATGAAAAAAATGTATATTCCATGAATCAAAAGTAGAATTTTTTAGATATATTATATCCAATGAAGGATTGTTGATGGACTCAAAGAAAGTTTAAGTTATAATAAAGTGAATAACTCTAAAGACAATATGAAATGTATAATATTTTTTAAAATTTATGAATTTCTATCAGATATTTATTAAGAATTATTTCCAAGTTATTGGTCTTTTTTTTCAATTAACATCTAAAGATAAATTGGAATAGAAACCTCAAGTACAAAAAGCTATTCAAGATTTGAAGGCAACTTTTATTAAAGCTCTAATCTTATTGCATCTAGATTTAACAAAGACCTTCTATTTAGAGACTGATACTTTTGACTTTGGAATAAAAGTTGTACTATTATAGATGGAAAAGGATAGAAATTTTTCTTGGATATACATATTTATTCTAATATTTACCTAAATTATTAAATAGAAGTAAGTAAAAATAAATTTATTTCATAATATTTTTTAGAGCTACTTCCTAGAAGCTTTATAGATATTAATTTAACTTTATGTATATTTATAATTGATTGATAGGTTAGAAACTTGATCAAAAAGTAACCACGTATTGATAGCTTATAAAATAAGTTAATTATATGGCACACATATAAAAAACATGCCTTGCAAGTTAAAATACATGTCTTGCAAAGTCAACACATTTTAGAGGTTTTGTAGGACATTGCCATGTAGCTCCTAGTTAAGAATATATATGGAGGTAAGAATAAAGCCTTCTTCATTCTTGTCAATTCCATTTTAGTCTTTAATATTATTTCAAGAGTTTTTAGTCTTCTTATTTTTTGGCAATAGCCATTTCAGTTTAATATTATATCATCTTTGAGTTATTTTTTAGTCTTTTTGAGTAACACAAGAATACATTGATATTTTAATTCTTTAAGATTTATGTCCTTGATACTTTAATAAGAGTGTTAATTCATTGTTCTTATGTTATTTTGGAAGTTAGTGGATTATCTCACTTCTATTATTATATTTTAAAGATTGCAAATTATTTTTCTTTAAATAATTTTTTTTTATTTTCTAATACTAATATCTTAAAGAGAGCAAATTATCTTTCTTTTTGGAGATTTTCATTTGATATTAGAAGTTACTGATTATCTTCCTTTAATTTGACTTATAAATTTGTTAAATTGTTTGAAATAGAAGAAAAAAGCATGGATGCTATACTTAGCAAAATTAAGAATAGATTTGCAAATATTGTTGATCTTTAAGAATTCGTCAATATTTTTAGGATAAAAATTTTATACATCAGAAGTGTCAACTATGGAAATACTAATCATATGCCTATGAAAGAAGTTTAAATTCTATATTAAAAAGTTGTACAGTTGAAGGAAACAAGTTAATCAACTTCATAATTAAATCTAAGAAGTTTTACTTCTATAAGTACAAAAAAGACAAGGATTAGTATGCCCAATAAGTTTGATAGAATAAGATCAAAATTTTGAAGATTTTTATAATAAGTCAAGTTCTATTTAAGATTATATTCTTTTAAATACCTTAATGGATTTATTCAAGTTGGATTCATAGGTGCACTTCTATTTGGAAGTCCTCTCTCTTCGTTTGCACCTTTGATAGAAAAAGCTTCACAACTCTTTTATGATTTGAATTCATTCTTAGAAGTATTTACAACAAAATTTTAAAAAAGTAATAAAAAAAAAGTATCAAGATTAAGTTCTTATCTTTATAATAAGAATCACAATCAACTTTCATAGAGGTTATTGAATTCCAAAACCTTGCTTGGAATGTGGATTAGAATGACAAAACCCTCATCAATCAATTTTGATATGGTTTGATGGATAATATCAAATTTTTTTTTATTAACAATGTGAAAAGTAAAATCTTTAGAACAATTTATTACTTAAATCATGGCATATAATAATCAATTATTTTAAAAGTATCAAAAACAAAGATTTGATTGAAGAAGAACTAGCCGAATAATTTTAGTAGCTCTTAAATTTTTAAAAATTTATTTATCAAGGCCGGATTCAATACAAATTAATATAATATGTTTTAAATTCCTTATTGAGTAAAAAAAGAATCAACATCATCAAGAGGGTTTGTGCTTATATTATGAAGAAGCTAAGTACATTGCTCAACATTATTTAAAAAAGCAACTCAATCTCAAAATAAAAAGAACAATTGCCAAAAAAGACAATGTGTTGAAAAATGAGTTTTTCTAGCTACAATAGAGCCAATGCAGTTAGAATCATGTACAATATGTAATAAAGGTCCTATTCTTTCTTCATATCTTTCATTTTTTTATAATAAATTTATATTTAGGATCTAAAAATAATAAAATCTTTATATTATTAGATTTAGGATCCTCAAGCTATTTTATAGATAAAGACTTTGTCAAGAAATAAGACATATCTTTAATCAAAAAAACTAAATTTATATATATAAAAGTCATAAATGGTTGTTTTTTGTCTTCTAAAGACGTTACTTATGAGACTATTCTTTTAAATGTAGTAATTAAAGATCATAATAGCATAATAATATTTTATATAATAAAATCTCTTTTTAATTCAATTATTTTAGGATTATAAAGGTTAAAAAAATATAATCCTCAAATATAATGAATTTCTTATAATCTTTTTTTTAAGATTTGTCATCTTTGATCGTCTTTGATCATCTTTGATTATTTTTTGAAGATTCTTTTTTGAACTAAATATAGATATTTTGAATATAATGTCATGCCTTTTGGACTCATAAATATACTAGCTACTTTTCAACATCTCATAAATGATGTTTTTTATGACTTTTTTGATGATTTTATTATCTCTTATTTAGATGATATTCTAATCTATTCTAAAAACATAGAAAAACATGAATTTTAGATTTGTCGTGAATTACAAAAACCTAGTAATGTAAGATTATATACAAAGATAGAAAAGTGTGTATTCCATACTATTTAAGTTAATTTCTTAGGATACATCATTTCCAATGAAAGATTAATAATGAATCCTAAGAAGATTTAGACTATTATAGATTGAAAGATTTCAAAAATAATCAAAGATGTGCAATATTTTTAAAGATTTGTCAATTATTATCAAAACTTCATCAAGAATTTTTATCAAATTGTGGTTTTTTTTATACGTTTGATATGTAAAGATAAACTTTAGTGGATTAAAAAAGTTGAAATATCTTTTGAAAATAGTATTTATTTTTACATCTCTTAAAAATAGTATTTATTTTTTTACCAATTTTATATTATATTGATTTTTTTAAGGCATTTTTTATAGAAATAGACTCATCAGATATTACTATAGATATTATTTTATCATAAATAAGAATAGATGATGAACTCTATCTAGTAGCTTTTTATTCTAAGAAATTTTTAGTAGTCAAAATTTACTATGAGATCTACAACAAAGAGCTTCTTACAATTATAGATTTATTTCAAAAATGACGTCATTAATAAGAAGGAGCTTCTAGTCTACTTATTATATATGAAAATTACAAGAATCTCAAGTATTTTATGTTGGCATGTATTTTGAATCATTTCCAATCTTATTGGAGTATGTTTTTATCAATATTTGATTTTAAAATCACCTATAGTCTTAAAAAATAATAAAATTTATTAAATATCTTTTTTAAACATTTTTATCTTACACCAAAAGAAAAAAAAATGTAACTTTTGATCAACAAAGAATAATTCTCTTGAATCCAAATCACTTTCATTTTTAAGCAATAAAATCAACATTGATTGTTGATTCAATTTTTATTAAGAAAATTCAATCAAGTATGTCTTTTGATCTTTTTATTCATAATATCAAGAATAATACTTTTAAGTCTCATGATACTTCTAAATTTGAATTCAAGAATAATTTACTCTGATTCAAGGAATAATTATATATTCTAAAAAGTAAAGTATAATTATGTATTTTTTAAACTCATCATGACTTTTTAGCAGTCAAACATTTTGAATACAACACCAAAAATCTTTAGATACAAATTATTTTGGATACAATAATTTATATCTAAAGAATTTGGAGTTAATATCTAAAGATTTTTAGTGGCCTCAAATGTGAAAGGTAATCAAAGACTTTGTATAATCATGTGATATTTATTCAAGATCCAAAATTCCTTATTATTGACTTTATGGACTTTTTCAACCATTACCTATTCCAAAACAACCATTATCTTCTGTTTTTATGGATTTTATCATAGATCTTTGAATCTCAAATTCATATAATTTTATATTTGTGATAGTAGATTATTTTATGAAGATGGTATATTTTATATGATATGCAAAATCTATCACAAGTAAAGAAATGACTAAGTTTTTTTTTAATAACATCTATCACTATCATAGATTACCTAAAGATATTATATTGGATAAAGGAATTCAATTTATATGAAGATTTAAAAGAAATCTTTTTAAGATTTTAAAAGTGAATGTAAAGCTCTCTTTAACTTTTTATCTTTTAATTGATAGGCAAACAAAATGAATGAATCAAGTTGTAGAGTAGCATTTGAAGTATAGCATTAATTATTAACAAGATGATTGAACAATTTTTTTGCCATTGATAAAATTTACATATAATAATTTAATACATTCTTCTACTAAAAAAATATCTTTATTTATTAATTATGATTATCATCCACAACTTAATACTTTTGACTTTTTAAAATTCAATAATTCTAAGGCAAAAGATCTGACAAATTGTTTGTTAGAGCTATATGTAATATTGAAGGAATAGTTAAAAGAAGCTTAAGAATGAAGAAAGTTCAATGCAAATGCCTATTACAAAGAACAACCACAATTCAATGTAAATAAAAATGTATGGCTATTTTATTGTAATATCAAATCTATTTACCGTTATGATAATTTAGACTATCATAGGCTTAGACCTTTTTTTACTAATAAACAAATCAACCTTATTGCTTTTTTATTATATCTACTAGAGTCTATGAAGATTTATCTTATGTTCTATGTATCTCTCTTTATACCATATAAGACAATAAATATCTTATAAAGAAGTCAAATGCCACCTTTTCCTACAGAATGTCAAAGACAAGAACTTGATAAAGACAAATAAATAAGTGAAACTTCTCTTAAAGAAAGATGAAAATATAGAAATAATTCAATATGTAAATTAAGAAAGAAACTAGAATGGCTATTGCCAAAAGACAAGAAAACTAAAGACCCTTGAAACTAAACTAGAAGCAAGAAAGAACTTGACAAGAGTAAATAAAGCTTCACTCTTGTCTCTATATATACTATCTAATTAAGAACTACGTGGCAATGTTCTATAGGATCTCCAATATGTGTTGACTTTGTATGATACATGCCTTCACTTACAAGGTAAGTTTTTCTACATGTGGGCCACATAGTTAGCTTGGTCTTCAAGCTAACAACCGATGTGGTACATGGCTAACTTGTTGACCATGTTTTTAATCTAAAAAGTCAATTAAAGATACTTATAAAGTCAAAGCAATATCTATGAAGCTTCTGGGAAGCTATTATAGTAAATATAATAGAATTAACTTATTTTTATCTACTTTTACTTACTTCTACTTATTTATACATGTAATTACTAGCTTACATGCATATATCCATGACATTATCTCCCTTTCTAGAAACGAGTACCACGAGGAGCGGTCATCATATGTTGAAGAAATCTATGATGCAACAAATTATATTTGCCACATACTCTAATCTTTATTCTCTTCAAAGATGATTGATAGGGCCTCTCAATCATTGATAGTGTCCTTTACCAAGACAGGAAGACCACCTAGTTATTTGATTGTTGTTGAGGCCTTCAAAACTTCCTTCAAATAAAATATTTGAAACACCGTTATGAGTTGTTCCTACCTCTAGTAAAATCACCAAACATCGGGAGTCCCTTCTAAGGTCGTGATACCAAACACGTTCTATCTTGCCATCTATTTGACAAAGAACATGTCATTTTTGAAGATCTTCATCTCAATTGCGTCATCTTGAAGGTTGTGACAATCATAATATATCACCCAATAATTCAGCAAAGAAAGGTTCTTGAGTCAATTCTAGTGGTTGTTGGTTTTTCATCTCTTCAATGTCACAACTACAAAGAAGCTACAAATAAGGATTGAAAGTAGAATGTTATCTTGTCTAGATCTTGTTTCTTTTATAAGGAAGGTTTTCATCTTGATTTTGATGGATGTCATCAATGAAAAGCCTCCACCACCTTTGTTGCATTTGTAAGATTCTTTACTGGCTCCCATGTGCATTCACTAATATCATATCCGTGCCAATGGACAAGATATTCTAATTTATTTTGGTATCGCCTTGAATCTAAGACTTCTTCCACTTCAAACTCTTCATTATTATCTATTTCTATAGAATGAGGTAGATCTTGTCTTCTTCTTAGTATGTCCACTGTCTTGTATAGTTCAAGAAGAGATATGTGGAATAGTGGATGGATTTTCATTGACTTTGGTAGGAGTTGAAGATATGCAACTAGATTGATTTGAGTAAAAATAGGAAATGGTCCAAGCTTTTGATAGTCCAACTTGTCACAAGGACAAGTGGTCTTGATATTGTGACATATCTTATCATCCATGTGGAATGGTGGTTGTTCATTTTGATAGACATCTGCATTCATCTTTTGTTGTTCTTGAGCTTCTTTTAATTGTACCTTCATCGTTGTATGTAACTCTAATAAATGAATTGCCGAATCTTTCGCAGCAAGATTATCAACTTTTGAAAAGTCAAAAGTATCAAGTTGTGGATGATAACCATAATCGGCAAAGAAAGATGATTGTTTTATAGAAGAATGTACCATGTTATTGTACGCAAACTCTGCCAATGACAAAAGACTTGTCCAATCATCTTGTTGGTAGCTAATGGTACATCTTAAATATTGCTCCAAAACTTGATTAACATGCTCCGTTTCTGCATCAGTTTGAAGATGGAATGCTAAAGATAGTTTTATATATACTTTTAGAATCTTAAAAAGAGTCCGCCAAAATCTTAATACAAATTAAGTTCCCCTATCTGATATAATATCCTTAGATAATCCATAATAGAGATAGATATTGTCAAGAAAGAGCTTAGCTATTTCTTCACCTATGATGGATTTTGTACATGGTACAAAATATGCCATCTTAGTAAAACGATCTACTATCACAAATATAGAGTCATAAGAACCTGAGATTAGAAGATTTGTGATGAAATCCATAGAAACAAAAGACCATGGTTGTTCTAGAATGGATAATGGCTGAAGAAGTCTGTAAGATCGATGATGAGGAGTTTTTAATCTTGAACAAATATCACAAGATTTTACAAAATCTTTGACTCCTTCTGACATTTGTAGCCACTAAAAGTCCTTCGATATTAGTTCCAAATTTTTATTGTATCCAAGATGTCTTGTTGCTGGAAAGTCATGATAAGCTTAAAGAATACGTAATCGAGCTTTACCTTTTGGAATATATAGATATCTTTTTAAATATAGTAGATTTTTTTTGAATTCAAACTTTGAAGTATCATGAAACTTTAAAGGATTTTCCTTAATATCACAAATAAGAAGATCAGAGGACATACTTGACTGAACTTGCTAGATCAAAGTTGAATCAACAATTAGTGTTGATTTCATTGCTCGAAGATGAAGATGCTCTGGCTTCAAGAAAATTATCTGTTGTTGATCAAAAGCAGTATCTCTTTCCTTTAATACAAGATAAGATTGTCTAGAGAGTGCATCTAACAAATCTTATTATTTTCGTGGTCAATAAGTGAATTTGAATTCGAATCTTGACAAAGACATACTCCAATGGGCTTGACAATGATTCAAAATACATGTTGACAAAAAATGTTCAAAATTCTTGTGATCCATATACACGATGACTGGGCTAGAAGAATCTTCTAGATAATGGCACCATTCTTGAAACAAATCCATGATTGCAAGAAGTTCTTTATCGTGGATCTCATAATTGATCTTCGTTGCAAAAAAATTTCTAAAATGAAAAGCTATTGGATGAAGTTTATCATCTGTTCCCATTTGTGATAATATGGCACTCAAAGTAAAGTCTGATGAATCTGTTTCCATAAAAAATGGCTTAGAAAAATCAACGCAATCTAAGATTGGTGCAGAAACAAATACTAGCTTCAAAGCTTCAAATGCTACTTTTGCTTCTTGATTCTATTGAAGTTTGTCTTTACAAGTCAAACGTATAAGTGTAGCTGTAACTTGAGAGAAGTCTATCATGAAGATCTAATAGTAGTTGGCAAATCCCAAAAAGCATTGAACATCTCTAACCGTTTTTGGGATCTTCCAATCCATAATAGTTTGAACTTTCTTAGGATCTATCATAAGTCCATGATTTAAAATGATGTATCTTAAGAAGTCGACTTGAGTAGTGTGAAATACATACTTTTCTATCTTGGCATAGAGTCTCATATCTTTTAGTTTTTGTAACACACGACGAACATGAAGTTCATGTTCTTTTGAATTCTTAGAATAGATTAAGATGTCATCTAGGTAATAGACAACAAAATCATCTAAAAACTCCCAAAAGACATCATTCATTAGATGTTGGAATGCTACTGATGCATTTGTAAGTCCAAAAGGCATGACGTTGTATTCAAAATATCTATACTTTATTAGAAACGCAATCTCCCATTCATCTCCTTCTTTGATGTGTACTAGATTGTATACTCCTTGTAGATTTATTTTTGTGTAGATCTTAACTTGATTTAACTGATCAAGGAGTTCAGATATCAAATGGTGGTTGTACTCCTTCATGAAGGTCAATTGAACAGTCATAGGAACGATGTTCCGAAAGAGTTTTTGTATTTTTTTTTTCAAATACATCTTTAAAATCTTGATATTGGCTTGCAATGCCACTTGAAGTCTTTCCACCAGTAGAAACAGGTGTGGCATAAATGACACAAGGTGATCCTTCTTTTGCAACATGCAAGAAAGCTCTTGCACCTACAAATATAGGTTTAATTATACTAGACTTATGACTTTCTACTTGATTAACTACGTTCTTAGTTATACTTTTAAAAAAGTCAATATTATAAGAAGTTCAATCTATTTTAGGATTATATTTTTTTTTTAGCTATGATAAATCTAAAATGACTGGATTAAAAGGAGATCTAATGATATTAAATATTACAAACCTACTATGATCATTAGTTGTTATTTCTATAAGAAGGGTAACATCTCTTGAAGACAATAAATGACCATCTATAACTTCTACATGAACAAGTTTACTTTTCTTTATTAAAAGTATGCTATATCTTTTAACAAATTTTTCATCTAAAAAATATGCTGAAGCTCTTCAATCTAAGAAGGCAGAGGCTTTGTGATATTTAGGTCCTAGAATAATATTTATTGTAAAACATAGAGAGGGTTCTAAGGAGAGAATAGGACCTTTAGTAGGCTTTGTACAAGGTTTCTGCCACACGGTCCCTATTGTAGCTGGACAAATTCATTTTTTGACATGCTATCTTCTTTGATTGTCATACTCCTCATTTTATGGTTGCTTCATTTCTTTGGAAAATATTGAGCAGTGTGCTTAGATTTTCTACAATATAAGCACAATCCTTCCTAACAATGACGAGTCTTTTCTTGCTCAATAAGACGTTTGAAACGTACTACATCAATTTACATATCCTCTACTTCCAAATGTATGTGTTGAAGAGATATTGGTGTTGCCATTGAATTATAGTAACGATGAAGTCTACTTATACGACTCTCATATTGAAATTTAAAAAGACGATTGTCGCACTTCACAACAAAGTCAATTGCTTGACTCAATATTTGAGGATTAGTTTAGTTGAGCATTAATTTTTTTATCTTATATTATAATCTGTAGAAAAATTGGCTAATAAGTGCACCATCATCCTACTCAATATCAGTTGCAAGTTATTGAAATTAAAAAGTATACAACATTACTAATCGATTGCCTTGTCATAAAATATAGATCTTGTTGGTTGCAACACGAATAACATCATATTTCCTATACATGGATCAAAACTCCATTAAAAAAACCTTTAAATTATCAAATTTTGGATCTTGTCATTCAAAAAAAGATGAAAACCATGATAATGTTGAACTTGAAAGAAGCGTAGCAATGAATCTAACTTGTGATCCTGGAGTTGGATAGCTTTAAGGTTGAAGTTCAATCACAAGTTGTACTTGATTGATAAATCTTCTAAACTTTGATTTGGTGCCATCAAACTTCTCTAGTAAGGCAATTCTAGATTCTCTAACATTGGAAGGACGTTCCACTATAGGAGAAGGAATATGATTTGGTGCAGATGTTGAAGCAGCTCCAATCATTTCTATATCTTCACTTCCTGTCAATCTTGTTGCTTTTTGTGGTGGTAAATTGAGTTGATGTATCGCAAGCATTAATTCCTTCAATTGCTCTTGCATTTGTGCCATTGCATTCTTCATTTCAACAAGTTCTACCATGATAATACTTTAAAAAAAAAATGTCTAATATTGCTTACCACAAATAGAAGAGAAGACTTGAGAACAAAGAAAATATTGAGGACAATATCAGTTCAGAAGAGGGTGATCTGCAACTTCTAATACGCTTATGTCTTATGAAGAGAAAGGAGTAATCCACTCTTAATCAAGATTAGACAAAGCTATGATATTGTAAGTGTACTCTTATTAATTTATCAAGGATAAGAATTTCATAAAGATAAATAAATAAGTGAGACTTCTCTCAAAGAAAGATGACAACATAGAAATAACTCAATATGTATATTAAGAAAGAAACTGGAATGACTATTGCCAAAAGACAAGAAAACTAGAGACCCTTGAAATAAGACTAGAAGCAAGAAAGGAATTGATAAGAGTGAAGAAGGCTTCACTCTTGTCTCTATATATACTATCTAACTAGGGGCTATGTGGCGATGTTCTATAGGACCTCCAATATGTGTTGATTTTGTATGACACATGCCTTGACTTACAAGGCAAGTTTTTCTATGTGTAGGCCACATAGTTAGCTTGGTCTTTAAGCTAACAACATGTATGGCACATGGCCAACTTGTTGACCACGTTTCTAATCCAAAAAGTCAATTAAAGATACTTATAAAGTCAAAATAGAGTCTATAAAGCTTCTAGGAAGCTTCTATAGTAAATATAATAGAATTAACTTACTTTGATCTACTTTTACTTTTTTCTACATATATATACATGTAATTACTAGCTTACATGCATATGTCCATGACACAAAAGTGGATAATAATCAAAAGTTTGAGGTTGAAGAAGTCTTAGATTCAAAGTGGCATCAAAATAGATTAGTTTATCTTCTTTATTGGTTTGGAAATAATATTAATGAATATACATGAGAGCTAGCAAAGAATCTTATAAATACAACAAAGAAAGTTGAAGCTTTTCATCGACGACATCTATCAAATCAAGATGAAGAATAACAAATCTTTGCTATTAAAAAAATAAGATCTAAAAAAAATAGCATTCTATCTTCTACTTTTATTTATAAGTTTTGTGTATTTGTGATGCTAAAGAGATGAAAAATTAATAACTAGCAAATTCAACTCAAAAGCTATGACTTGTTGATTTATTGGATGAAACATTGCAATTATCAGAACTTTTGAAGATAACATAGTTGACATGAAAATCCTTAATAATAATATATCTTTTTTAAATAGATGGCAAGATAAAATGTATTTGGTATGACAACCTTAAAAGAAACTCTCAATATCTGGTTAATTTATTAGAAATAGGAATAACTCTTAATAGTATTCCAAATATTTTATTTGAAGGAAGTTACAAAGGCTTCAAAAATGATTAAATAACAAGGTGGTCTTCATGTCTTAATATGAGATACTATTTATGGCTGATAGAACCTACCAATTATCTTCAAAGGGAATAAAGACTAGAGTATGTGGCAAATATAATTTGCCACATCTTAGATTTGTAGAATTCGTTTCTAGAAGGAGAAATAATATCACAAACATAATTATTTATTTAAGTTTTTTTTATATAATTAAGTAGAAGTAAGTAAAAATAAATTTATTTCATGATATTTTTTAGAGATAATTCCTAGAAGCTTCAGACATTGTTTTGATTTTATATGTATTTACAGTTGATTGGTAGGTTAGAAACTTGATCAATAAATAACCATGTATTAGTAGCTTGTAAAATAAGTTAATTATATGGCTCACATATAGAAAACTTGGCTTGTAAGTTAAGATATGTGTCTTGTAAATTCAACATGTTTTAGAGGTCTTTTAGAATATTACCACATAATTCCTAATTAAGAGTATATATAAAAGCAAAAGTAAAACCTTCTTTATTCTTATCAATATTTTTTTAGTTCTTAATCTTATTTTAAGATTTTTTAGTCTTTTTATCTTTGGCAATAGCCATTTTAGTTTAATATCATATTATATTTGAGTGATTTTTTATTCTTATTAAGTGATATAAGAGTATTGATATTTTAATTTTTGAGATTCATGTCCTTAACAAAAGCTCCACCTAATTGCATTCTATTCTAAAAAGTTTTCAGTTGTAGAGATCAATAATAAAATTCACAATAAAAAACTTCTTGTGATTGTAGATTCTTTTCAAGAATGGCTTCACTTATTGAAAGGTGCTACACATCTTTTGATTATAGATAGATCACAAAAATTTGAAATATTTCATATTAACTTGGATTTTGAATCTGTGCCAAGTTCATTAAAATATGTCATCATTTTATTTTGATTTTATAATTGCATATCAATCAAGAAAGTAATAAAGAATATTAAACACTTTATCAAGCAAATTTTATTTTTCTCTAAAGGTTAGAGAAGTAACATTTAATCAATAATATAACATTCTCTTAAAACTAAAATAATTTTATCTTTGTGCTACTTCTATAGTTGTACTTCTTAATTTAAGTTTTCTTGAACAAATTTGTACAACATTAGCTAATGATTCATTAATTTGTAATATGAAGCAACACCTTGAAAATGACAAGTTTAAGATTGTGAAAGATCTTTTATATTTTGAAGATTGTTTATATATTCTAAAAATATTAATATAAATTTTTGTTCTTTAGTCTCATCATGATTTTTTAGCTATAAGATATTCTGGATTTAAAAAAATCTTAAAGCTTATTTCTCAAGATTTCTTATGGCTTTAAATATAGAAGATCGTGAAGGACTTTATTTTTTTATGTGACATCTATTGAAGACCCAAGAATTCTTCACATTATCCTTATAAACTTCTATAGCCACTATCAATTCCAAAGCAACTATAGTCTTTAGTATTAATGGATTTAATCATTTATCTACTGCCATTAGCTATATTTGATGCTATCTATGTTGTTGTAGATTGACTTATAAAGATGGCACATTTTATCTGATGAAAAAAAGTAATTTTGAGAGAAGAAAAAAAAAGGCTCTTTCTTGATAATTTATATCAATATCATGGCCTATCTGATGACATCATTTTTTTATCAAGGACCTCAATTCATATCAAACTTTTAAAAATCCTTTTTTGAAATATTGAAGGTGGATATCAAACTTTTTTTTGCCTTCTATCCTTAAATAGATGGTCAAATAGAACAAGTCAATTAAGTTTTAGAGTAATATTTACAATATACCATCAACTATCAAGAAGATGATCAAACTTACACAAAATTTTAAAAATCCTTTTAATAGAGTTTACTTATAATAATATTCTTCATGCTTCAATTCAACAAATACCATTTTATTCCAATTATGGTTACCATCCAAAGCTTGATTTGTTAAATACATCAAAAGATGAAAATCCAATAGTTAAAGATCTTGTAAAATAACTGTTATAGCTCCAAACTTTGAATTTTTATTTATAAGCATCTCAAGATTCTTACAAAGCATCTTCAAAAAAAAATTTAAAAAATCTCCTACTTTTCAAGTTGGAAATAAAATATGGCTTTTTTGACAAACTATCAAGATCAATTGGCCTTACAATAAGTTGAACTATCAAAGTTTGGGGCCATTTTGTTTCAAAAGAAAATCAATCCAATGGCTTATCGATTAGAACTGTCCTTATCTATAAAGGTACATCCAATCTTTCATATTTTTCTCTTAGAAGCTTATTTAGAATCAACTATTTCAAGAAGAATACAACCACCACCACCTTACATTGAAATAAATAATCATGTGGAATATGAAGTAGAAAAGATCTTTAATTCTTAGTAAATAAGAGACAACTTAAATTATTTTATTCATTGGCATAGCTACAATATCAATGAATGTATATGGAAACTAACAAAAAATCTAGTTAATATGCTATAAAAGATATAGGAGTTTCATTAATGCTATCTTCAAAAACCTAAACTTATTTTAAGATAACTTCTTTATGAAACTATTACTAAGATGTTATATATATTAGAAAGAAAGTAGATATGAAACCAATGTTCCTTAGAGAACTTTGAGTTAAAAAAAGAGATGAACTTATAGACATTCTACAAGAAGATTTTAAAAATATTTTTTAAATATTCTATTAGATTTAAGAAGGTGTCAAAAGATTATTCAAATATTTTAAAAATATTCTAATAAATTTTAGAAAAATCTAAGAAGATTAAGAAAGGTGTTTAAGAAACTTTCTAGAATTGCTTCATCTTCAAGCAACATAGAAACTTCTTAAGGAGCTTTTTAAGGTCGCTTCATTATCAAGCAATATAAAAAATTCTTGAAAAGCTTCCTAATACTTAATATATATTGGAGTTGAGGCTAAAAGAATCCTCAATCTTGACAATTCATCTCTTAAAGATCTAGCTCACCTCTCTTAGTATTGATCTTATATTTATTTAGTTTCTTATAAACTTGTTTTCTTACATATTATCCTCTTTTGATAGCCATATTTTTTATTTTTTGGTTGCATCATTTCTTTAGACAATATTGAATAGTGTGCTTAGATTTTCCAAAATACAAATAAAATCCTTCTTGATAACATCAAGTCTTTTCTTGCTCAATAAGAGGTTTGAAATGTATTGCATCAATTTACATGTCTTCCACTTTAGAATATATGTGTTGAGAAGGTAATAATATTGTCATTGAATTATAAAGTTACTCAAGTCTACTTGTGTAACTTTTAGATTCAAATTTCAAAAGTTGATTGTGACACTTTACAACAAAGTCAATTGCTTGACTCAATATTTAAAAATCATATAAATTGACTATTATTTTTTTTATCTTATATTATAATCTATAAAGAAATTGGCTAATAAGCACAACATTATATTTTTTGATATTAGTCACAAGTTGTCAAAATTATAAAGCATATAATATTATAAATCAATTGATTCATCACAAAATACAAATTATATTAGTTGTAACACAAATTGTATCATATTCTTGATATATAGATTGAAATTCCACCAAAAAATCCTCTAAGTTATTTGATATTAAATATCATTGTTATAAAAAAGATGAAAACCAAAATAATGTAGAATCTAAAAGTAGTATTCCAATAAACCTGACTTATGATCCTAGAGTTGGATAGCTTTCAGATTGAAGTTCAATCACCAATTTTACTTGATTAATGAATCTTTAAAACTTTAATTTTATATTATCAAACTTTTTAGGTATGATAATTTTTTATACTTTAATATTAGAATGGTCTTCTATTATAAAAGAAGTAGCATAATTTGGTGCAAATATTAAAGCAATTCCAATAATCTCTAAATCTTTAGTTCTTACCAATCTCATTGTTTTATGTAGTTGGAAAATGAATTGATTCATTACAAGTATTAATTCATTCAATTGCACTTGCATTTATGCCATTATACACTTCATTTCAATAATCTTTGCCATGATAACACTAGAAAAAAGAAGTTGTCTAATATCACTTTAAATATGTAAAAGAAGAAACTCAAGAACAAAGAAGCTACTAAAAATAATATCAATTTAGAAGAGGATAATTTGTAACTTCTAATATGTTAATATCTTAGCAAAAAAAAAAAAAAAAAAAAAAAAAATCCATTCTTTATTAAGAAAAGAAAAAAAATTTGATATTACAAATATATTCTTGTTAATTCATTAAAGAGAAGAACTTGATGAAAAATAAATAAGTGAGATTTTTTTTCAAAAAAAGATGAAAAAATAGAAATAAGAAAGTATGTATATTCAAAAGAAATTAAAATGACTATTGCCAAAAGATTAAAAAAAATAAAATTCCTTGAAATTAGACTAGAAGCAAGAAACAAGTTGAGAAGAGTAAAGAAAGTTTTACTCTTGCCTCTATATATACCATCTAACTAAGAACCATGTAATAACATTCTATAGGGCCTTTAACATGTGTCTATTTTATGAGACACATGTCTTAATTTACAAAATAAGTTTCTTATATTTATATTATATAGTTAGCTTATGCTACAAGCTACCAAAATATACATGTAGCTAACTTATTGGCAAAGTATTTAACCTATCAATCATCTTTAGATATATATAAAGCTGAAACAATGTCTAGAAAGCTTATCTATAAGAAATTATCAAGCTTGTCTATTTTAGCTCACTTCTACCTATTCATATTATTTAAGTAACTAATTGCATAAATATATATATTCGTGACATGAAGAAGTCAAAATAGAGATTGAAAACAGAGACAGTGGAGTTGAAAATAAGTAGAATCAAAATGAGAGTTAGAAACAAAGAAAGAAGTACTAAAAACAAAGAGGATGTGAATGATTATAATGATGGTTACAATAAAAGTAGATCACTTCAGTAAAAATTTGGATTATTTTATTATTTTTTTATATTTATGATTATAATTATTATTTATTGTTATTTCAAAAGATAGTAATTATATTAAATATTTTATATATATATAATAATATTATTTATATTAAATATTATATATATTCATATTGATATATATATATATATATATTAATAAAAATAAATTTTATTATTTTTTTAAATATATTTTATATTATTTAAGAATATATTTTTAAAAAATATTAAATTAATCTTTGCTTATACTAAATCAATCCACATATCAAAACCATCATTATATTTCCATGTGCTCTATCTTTATTTTCTTGGTTTCTAGCCCTTGTCTCCATTCACAATATCCATCCTTATTTTTAGTCCTTTTTTCCCGTCCCAATCCTCATGTCCCTATTTATAACCCTCATTCTCTCTTCTGGTTTCCAACCCTCTTTCTTATTTCCAAGCCTCCTACTTTTTTCCTAGTAAGTAATTTGACTTCAATTACTTTCTTATTAAGGCAATAAATACCTTTTGATGTCAAATGTAGGACTACATAAATACTCTATATACAAAACTTATTGCTTACATATAAAATTGCACAATGCAATCATGACAATTGATCATGTTGCAAAAAATGTATATGCGCTAAAAAGAGCTTTTTAATTCCACAATGATAGCCTATCCATAAATTTTATATTTTGAAAAAAATTAGAGAAGCAACTTATTTAAATTAACCACTTGTTAGGTAATCAGATACTTCAATTAATTATAATAATCTTTAAAGACATTAAAATCTTTATACATGAATCAAATCCTTTATGTTGTTGTAAAATATGAATTCTTGCTTGAAAATGTATCATACACCTAGCTGCGGAAGATAAATAGGAAATGTAACAACAAGATTCTACCAAGTCTTCTTAAATAAATCCTAAATAATCTATAAAATCTTTAATCAAACTTTAGCCAATTCAAAAGAAATTCAAAAGAAATTTAAAAGAAATTACAAAAGAAACATATAAAAAATGATAAATTAATCTCAAAATAAAATAATAAAGAAATATTTAAAAAAATATAAAATAATTACCTCAAAAAAATAATAATAATTCTTTTAAAATACTAAAAAAAGAAATATTTAAAATAATATAGAATCTTAAAGAAATATTAAAAATAGACATTATTTTTAATAAATCTTATATAAAAATTAATCAAATCTTAATAAATTCTTAATTAAATCTTAAAATATAAACAAATCCTTATAAAATCTTAGATTAAATCCCAATCAAATCCAAATAAATCTTAAGTAAATCTTAATTAATTACTATAGCTATTTAAAACCTCAATAAATATTAATTGATCTGTTGATGTTAACTAAAATTTTATTCATATTTCAAGTCATAAGAAATTAATAAGTATATAAAATTTGAAAAAAAATAACTTACTAACTTAAAAGAAAAAGCTGCTTGGATGTCAGCCGCCTTCTTTTTCTAATCCAAATGTTTATATTCTAACATCAACTTTTCTTTGTTGAGCCATTCAATTTCTTTAAAAATTGGCTAATGTATAGAATTCTAAGTCCAAATAGCTGTCACCAATTTGCACTCCAATTGAACTAGTAAATATTGCAATATTACAAAAACCCTCACTAATCCTAAATTTCAATTATCTAAGACCATAATCCACAAAAACTCTTATAATTGTCAATCTAACCATTTGATTAACATCAAAATTTATAAAAACATTTAAAACAAATATAATGATAGATTGTCAAAACTTCACTTATAAATATATTGTGATATTTATAAAATCATCAAAATTATGAACTTTTTTTTTATTTTTTAAAATCTAAATCCACTAAATACATCTCTTATTTTGAAAAGTCCTCAAAACCTCTCTATGCCTTCAAATCACATAAAATCAATTGTCTAAAATCTTTTCACAAGTCTAATCTTAAATCTTATTCTTTAATCAATCAAAGATCCTTAAAGTTGCCATAAGTGCATAATTTCTTACCTTGGGGTCTAATTTTAATATTGGTTCACATCCGGTCTTCTTGATGTATCAATTCTTCATATTTTGAGGTAATTTTTGCTAAAATCTATTCTTAATTTCTTTTTAAAGATATTTACATTGATTATTTATTTTATTTGGTTTATTTATACTTCTATAAAGTAAGTAGAAGTTTCTTTTATAAGAAGGTAGTATTATCACTTATTAATTTTTACTACTTTCTTGTCTATTATCTATATTTTTAAGATAATTTTCTAAAATATTTTTATTTAAGATCCTCTATAATAATTTTTTTTTCTTTCACCTAATAGTTGTATTACTTTTTAATAATGTTTATTTACCATAGAAATCTATTACACATATTAAAAAAGAAAGAACAATAGATTTGTCACTATACACATCATTCATACTTGTGGCTTCAAGTACTGATAAAGACATATAAACTAAGAGTCAAAAAGCTATAGTCATTACATATGTTTATATAATTTCTTGAAGAATAAGACAATTAGCATATAATATGAAGCAGAGGCTTAATTGACAAATGAGAGGTATGACATTAAGCTTGTTTATTTGGATTATCTTTATACAAATGATTAATTAATCAAAAGATATATGAAATATAATCATAGTTATACTATCATAAGAGGTTGAAGAAGAACAATTATGATATAGTAAATGTTGTCATGGACATACAACTGAAAAAGATTTGAGAAGGTTCTAAGAGATTTTAGAAGATTCTAAGAAGGTTCTTGTAGATCCTAAAAGATTCTAGAAGGTTCTAATAGATTTTAAGAAGGTTCTAAAAGATTCTAGTAGATTCTAAGAAAGTTCCAACAGATCATAGGAGATCTTAGAAGGTTCAAGGAGGCTTTGGATGATTTAAGAAGTTGCAGAAGAAAGATCTTGGGATTGCTTTGTTTCAAAGCCACGTGAAAACTTCTTAAGAAGCTTCTTAGGACCTAGTATATATAGGAGTCGAGGTTGAGCGGATCCTCAGTCTTGACAACTCACTTTTTATGATTTAACTAGGACCTTCTTACCTTGTATCCAGTTATTGTTATAATATCGAGTTAATTCCATTTCTTGGTCTTGAATCCTTATCTTGTATACGATCCCTAAAAATTTTTTGAGACTGCCATAAAATAATATTAGAAGCTTGGTCTTTCTTGAAAGAGAGTAGAGTACCCTTCTTCTTGGAAGTACTATAATCTTCTAAAGGTTGCAGATTATCTTCTTCTAGAGTAATATTGTTCTTTTCTTAATATTCATTTGATTTTTTTCTTTATACGATAGATCAATTTTTTTTTCTTTGAATGCATATATTTTTCTAATTTTCTATAGCAAAAGGTAGAAAAGCCAATATAACAAACTCTAAAGAGATCAAGTTAGATTCTATTATTAATACTCTTGAAGTATTGAGAATTAGGATAGAGACTTTATCAAAGTACAATGATGAACTATATATGACCATACATAATGGTCAAAGAGCTGGAGTGTCTAACCACTACATCAAATAGCAATAGAAGTTCTAAATTCTCAAACGACTATACTTGCTTCAACAAACATGAAAGGTGCATCCACTTAAGGCAATGATGTCACAACAATAATAATTAAAGAAACAAGGATCAAGCTTTCAAAATAGTTCAATAGCACCCTCTCAAAATTTTGTGGCTTTATAAACCAAGTACGACTAATCACCTTGCTTCAATCTTAATAATATTCTACTAAAGCATCTTATATTAGTTTGGTTAGAATCTTGTTCTCAAGTCAAGCTTTATCTTAGTTCATTCCATTATTTGAAGAGAATTCTCCCTATATTACACAATTTTAAAGCATTTTTGGCAGCATTTGCAAAAGCATTTCATACACATGATAAGATTTCTTCTTCAATAACTAAAATTTGAAGCTTTTGACAAGGGATGCATTTTATATCAATGTATGCTTCAGATTTTTGACAATTAGCATGTGATATAAATTGGAGAGAAGATGCATTGATGAGCCAATTTCATTAGAGATTAAAGGACGATGTCAAAGACTTATTTTTATTTATGTTGGATCTTCAAACACTCAATGAAGCCATTAGTCAAGCTATGAAGTGAAATAACCATTTATTTCAATGATGACAAGATAAACATTCTTCAATTATGCCACATGTAAATATCAATTATTTTACAACTTCTTCACTGTCTAATTCTAATGAGCATTTGGAAGCAAAAGATATGCAGATTGATGTAATTCACTTCAAACCTCTTTTTAAGCAAGAAAAAAAGTGTCAAAAGAAACTTGGCTTATAATTATATTGTGAAAAATTTAGCCACAAGGTTGATAATTGTTCAAAAAAATGCTAGCAAACATATTGAATGAAGAATGCGGCCACATTATCAAAAGCTTTGCAAGAAAATGAGGGCATCTAAATAAGGCACTATGTTTGATGTTTACGCAAATCTACAATTGAAACTTGTGGTTGCTACAGTAACAATTCTAGAGGTGTATAAGGATTTTACAAATGTATTTGAAAAAAAAAATGTGGATATCTTGCTAAAGCATTGCCATTACAATTGTCAGATTGACCTTCAAGAATATACTCAACCATTGTTTTGATCCATCTACAATTTATTCTAGAATAAGCTTGCGACTTTAAAAGAGTACATTAATGAAAATCTAGCAAAGAATTTTATTTGATATTTTAAGTTGCTAGCTAGTGCTCCAATATTATTTATAAAGAAGAAAGATGGATCTTTATAGATGTGTGTTGATTATTACAGTCTTAATAAAATCATGATAAAGAATTAATATCCATAGTCATTGATATCCAAACTTCTTAATTAACTTAGCCAAGCAAAGATCTTTACAAAGATTGATCTACGAGGTGCATATAAATTGGTACGTATTAAAAAAAGTGATAAATAAAAGATAGCATTTTGTATCAGATATAGACGTTTTGAATACAATATCATGTCTTTTGGACTTACCAATGCACCAACCATATTCAAATACTTAATGAATGATATATTTCATGAGTATCTTGATGACTTTGTTGTGATCTATTTGGATGACATTCTAATATTTTTTAAGAATCCAAAAGACCACAAAAAATATGTCCGCCTTGTATTGGAAAAGCTACAAAATATTGGATTATATATAAAACTAAAAAATTATATATTTCATGTATCTCAAATCAAATTTGTTGGAAATATTATTTCCAGTAAAGGTCTTTTTATAGAACCAAAGAAAGTACAAGAAATCATCGATTGGGCAAAGCCAAAAACTGTATATAATATCCAATATTTTTTTAGGATTGTAAAATTCTATAGGATTTTTGTTAGAAATTACTCCAAGATTGCAGCTCCACTTATGCAATTGATATGCGACGTTAAGCTAAACTGGGGACTTAAAGCAGAGAAAGCTTTTCAAAGCTTAAAAGATACTTTCATAATAGTTCTAATTTTCATACATATAGATTTCAATAAGCCTTGATTTATGGAGACCAATGCCTCAGACTTTGTATTGAAAGTAATCTTATTGCAATATGGAAAAGATAAAAAACTTCATCTAATTGTATTTCATTCTAAAAAATACTCAGGGGTAGAAATCAACTATAAAATCGACAATACAAAGTTGCTCACTATTGTGGATTCTTTCCAAGAATGGCACCACTTTCTTAAAGGCGCCTCTCATTAGGTGACTGTATATACAGATCACAAGAATCTTGATTACTTCATATCAATTCAAGTCTTGAATTATCACCAAGCGCATTGAAATATGTCTTTATCAGAATTTAACTTTTGTATCACGTTGTCATGATGTAACACGACTAATAGGTGAAAGAGTGTAGAAATTATTATAATGTAGGAGATCTTAGTTCAAAGTATTAGAGCAAATTATCTTAGAAATATAGTTAATAGTCAAAAGGGTAGTAAAACTAAAAGGTACCAATGCTGCCTTTTTAAAAAGGTGACTTCTATTTACTTTGTAGGGCCAAAAATAAGGCAAAATAAAGTAGATTGAAAAAATAAATGATATAGACATCTTTAGGAGAAATTTAAGAGTAAACTCTAGCAAAAATTACTGAGAAAAATTAGATATTGATACCCAAGGAGGGCCGGTTTTCAACCTGGGTCGAAATCAGACCCTGAGGCACAAAACTGAGGACCTATGGCAATTCGGGGATTTTTTTGTAGATCAAAGAATGGGATTTGATAGCAAACTGAATATGGTTTCCATGAGCATTAGATTTGGGCGATTTGGAGTTTTTAAGACTTTGAAAGGACTTTATAAAGTCAAGATTTTTTTTGGATGGTTTGAATTTTATAAAATAAAATAGGATTGTCATTTCTAGTGATTTCAAGAGTTTTGTAATAGATCTATAAGTAAAATTTTGTAGGTTAATGGTCATAGTTGTACTTAATATGTATTATAAATCTTAGCTTGATCTAACAATTGAATTAAGGATTACTGAGATTTAAGTGGATTAAGGTCTCAGAAAATAGAATTTTAGATTCAATGAGGGTTTTTAAGATTTCTTACAATCTACTTATGGATTGGAGTGAAATTTATATGAAATAATATTAAACTTGTTTTTCTATGTATATGAGAATTTTGAGATCAATCGAATAGAGAAAAAGAGAGATATTGGCTCTGAGAGATTGGTATCAAGGTTGGAGAAGGAGGCCGGCCAATACTTGAGCACGTTTTTGAGGTTATTGTCTATTTGGTAATTTCGATCCTTTTCAAATTTTTTGTGCTTGTTTTCAACTTAGTTTTTAAGAAGTGTGAAAAATTTTAGTTAAGATCGACGGTTCATTCATTAATTATTGAGGTTTAAATCTATTGTAGAAATTACTAGAATTTAGGATTTAGGATTTGGTTAGGATTTAATTTAGGGTTAGGATTTGATTAGGATTTGATTTAGGATTAGGATTTGATTAGGATTTTATTTAGGATTAGGATTTAAGATTTGGTTTAGAATTTAGGATTTTATTTAGGATTTAAGGTTTGATTAAGGTTTGATTTAGCATTTAAGGTTTGATTAGGATTTGATTTAGGGTTAGGATTTGGTTAGGATTTGATGTAGGATTAGGATTTGATTAGGATTTGATTTAGGATTAGGATTTGGTTTAGGATTTAGGATTTGATTAGGGTTTGGTTAGGATTTGATTTAGGATTTAGGGTTTGGTTTAGAGTTTAGGATTTGATTTATGATTTAAGATTTGGTTAGGATTTGATTAAGGATTTAGGATTTGATTAGGATTTGGTTTAGGGTTTAGGATTTTATTAAGATTTAAGATTTAGTTAGTTTTTGGTCTAAAATTTAAATGAAGTCCAATAGGATTTTAACTAGGATTAAATTAAGATTGAATTGAGATGTATTTGAGATATATTTGTGATCATTCTAATATTTCTTTAAGATTTTTTATTTTTTCTTTGTAATTCCTTTGAGATTTCTTTGAATTTGATTAAAGCTTGCTTAGTAATATTATGGTCTAATTAGAATTTAGTCAGTATTCTATTAGAGTTAAGATTTTGTTGTTACAATTTCTATTCTACTTTCCACAGCCTGGTGCCCGGAGCATTTTCAAGCAAGACTTCACGTATTACGACAACGTATTAACCCAAGAGCCAACAAAGATTATTAGATGTATTATCAAGACATTGTTGTAATGTAATACAATGAATAGATGAAAGAGTGTAGAAATTATTATATTATAGAAGATCTTAATTCAAAATATTATAAAAAATTATCTTAAAAATATAAAAAATATTCAAAAAGATAATAAAATTAAAAAACATTAATATTATCTTTTACAAAATGGACTTCTATTTATTTTTATAGGACCATAAATTAGACAAAATAAAATAAATTAAAAAATAAAATAATATAGACATGTGTAAGAGGTGATTAAGAATAGATTTTAATAAAATTTACCTCAAGAAGCCAATAATTGATATCCAAAGAGGACCTAGTGTCAACCTAGGTCGAAATCAGATCCCAAGGTACAAAATCATATACCTGTAGTGACTCCAGGGTTCTTTTGGAGATCAAAGAGCGGAATTTGATAGCAAACTTCTTAGGATTTATATAAGCATTAATTTTGTATAATTTGAATTTGAAATGAATTTGTAAGAGCCTTATAAAGTTAAGATTGTTTTGGATGACTCAAATTTTTGTGAAATAAAAGAAGGTTGATATTTTGGACAATTTCAAGAGTTTTGAAGTAGATCTATGAGTGAAATTTTGTAGATCAATGGTTATAGTTGCACTTAACATATGTTGAGAGTTTTAGATTGATCTAATAATTGAATTGAGAATTATTAAAATTTAAGTGGATCGGGGCTTCAAAAAATAGAATTTTAGATCTAATGAGGGTTTCTAAGTTTTCTTGCAATCCACTAGCTGGATCGGAGTAAAAGTTATATATATGGATATTAGAATTATTTTTTTAGATATATGAAAAAATTTAAAATAAATTTAATTGTACAAAGAAGAGATATTAGTATTGGAAGATTAACATCAAGATCAGAGAAGGAGGTCGGCCAACATTTGAATAGATTTTAGGATTTTTCTTCCATTTGGGCTTTTTAAGGATTCTTTTAAGATTTATTATGGATTATCTTTCAACTAATTTAAGATTTTTTATTAATTCTTTATAATTTCTTTAAGATTTTTTTTGAATTTGATTAAAGCTTGTTTAGCATTGTTAAGGTTTAATTAGAATTTATTTAGTATTCTATTAGAATTAAGATTATATTATTATAATTTCTATTCTGTCTTCCATAGCTAGATTTTTGGTACACTCTCAAGCAACTTTTTATATATTATGACATATTTAATCAATCCAATGTAAAAAGCTTGAGATAAAAGGTATTTAAAAAATTACTTGGATTATTTGATTTATGAAGAAGGAAGGCAAGAGAGTTGAAAGAGGGGCTATGGATGGTGCTTTGATTGGAGCTACAAGTAGAGGTACTTGTAGAAGATAAAATATGTATTTTGATCTCAATTCTACAAGCATGTTTGAGGCTTTTGCCTTATTCATACAACAGCAACAGATTAAAGTACGCAAAGAGGATATAGCAAACAAAGCATTACAAATAGTTGTAGATAAGATTGATCAATTTGAAGGGAAGGACATTATAAAGTATTTAAGGTGCTATGTAAAAGAAATAGAATTGAAGCGTATTTTAGAAAAGAAGATGGTTCAATTATTTGAACTAGCTATTTTACTAGAAATAAGAAATCATCTAAGATCTATTATAGGATATTTTGGAGGTTCATAGGAAAAATTATCTCAAACATTGAAGGATGAATTTTTCTTAGAAGATAGTGATTAGAATACAAATAAATCATTTTTTGAATGGATTGAAAGGCTAGAGAATGATCTTTTAGCAGCAAAATTATTAAAAAAGTTTGAAAAGCAATATTCTTCTTTATCAAAGAAGAAAAGGTAATTATTGGATCTAAGTAAAATAGAGCTTTTTTTTCAAGCGGCTCATGGAGAGTTGAAAGAAAAGTTGAAAATCTTGCTTAAAGATAAAGAAGAAGATGAAGGATTAATAATAAATTAGAAGAAAGTCAAAGAGGCAGTAGGGTTGTTAGCAAAAAGGGAAAAGAAAAAAGATATGGTGGATATTCAAAGACCATTACAAACATCTAAGGTAAAAATGTCTATTACACATCTAACATCTTTGATTCAACCTTCAATTGTTGTCGTATTGTAACACGGCTATATGGTAAAAATATAAATAAAAAAGATTTTATTAATATTTAGTGATCTTGGTTGATAAGAGCTCAAGATAATTTAGGATGGCTTTATAAAAGCTTTTAGAGTATTTTCTTGTCTTGATAGCTAGTAGATAAGAGCTTGTCATTAAATTTTCTTTCTAGATTGTAGAAACTATTTTACTACTTTAGAAAGACCATAAACTAGTAAAAACAAGGTAGATAAAGTAAAAAAAAATGATATAGTAGATAATAAGATGAAATTGAGGATAGGGAAGTGCTAAAAAACCTCTAGGATAAGTAGGATTGATATCCAGGAGACGACCGTTGTCGTGTTGTAACACGAGTATACCGTGAAAATATAAAGAAATGGGACTTTTATTAATGTTTAATTACTTCGAATATTGGGAGCAACGACCAACTCCAGTGCAAATACTGAGTGGCCAGGTTCAGTCACCCCGTTACAGTCAGCCGGGGCATACTGAAATGCTCCATTTGATTCCAATAACGAGAGTCAGCAAGAAGGGAAAGGACCAATTCACACGACAGGTGAGACTCGTTCGAAGAGCCAATTGGATCCAATTTCAAGAATCTAATCCGGGTCCTCTTACCCAATATGAGACTTGAATTGGTCGGACAACTCAATGCAGTCTAATTACGGGAAAATCCAGGTCTTACTATGGGCCTCAGCCAATCTGACGCAAAGGACCAATTTGATCCAATTACGGGAACATCCGGGTCTTACTACTTGACTCTTAGCCAATATGAGACCTGAATTGGTCGGACGACTCAATGTGGTCTCGATTACGGGGTTTCGATTCTGTTTCAGGTTGTCCTGTTCTCTGTGCCGTTTCAGGGAACGTTGTTTTCGGTAAAAGGATCTCTTAAAGGTAAAAACAAAAGAAAAAGCTCTGACGGCGAGAGCCAATTTCAGATCCAAGCTCTGACAGTGGGAGCCAATTCCGGATCTAAGACTGAGGATTGAAGAAATTCAAAATTAAGGTTAAAAAATGAGAGAGGAGAGAATAAGTTTTGGGGAGAGGTTTTTGAAGGATCAGAGAGCTAGCTTCATGCTTTGGGTGGGGAAAAAAGACAAAGAATTGGGTTTTTTTTTCTTCATAGGGTTTTGGGAAGACTGAGGCAATCGTTGCTGAAGTCAGTGTTGTAATGGTGAATCAGGATTTTTAATGAAGTGGATTTGATTACTCTTGACTGTTTTATGAAATCGAGTTACATCTCTGATGAAGAATTAAAAGGATGTCTATAGGATTGAGTATGCGGAGTGAATGAAATTTATTGGATTAATCTAACGAGACAGTTAGTGGATACAAAATTGTGAGTATAAAGCGCTATCGAAGATTAGCAGTTTGGGTTATTCGGGGTTCTCTGTAACGTCTAGAGACCTACCAGCTAGGACAAAAAGGACTTCGGTGAGCAGTCAAAGGGCATCTGTATAGATTTACGGTGTATTCTTGCAGTTGTTTATATTCCAACAGTCAAAAACCGATAGACTGTTTGAATATTAGCGAATCTCCATACTACCTTCTATAGCCAGACGCCCCGCGCGTTCTCGAGCAGGAAAGCACATAATACGACAAAAGTGGTGAACCCGATGTGAAAGCTTGAGGTGGAAGGTATTGGATTTCATTTGATTTTATCTTTATTTTATGGAAAAAAAAAATAAAAATTTTGAAGGATTTTTGGTAGGACATTCTGGTGGGGGTTTCTTCTAAAGGACAAGGTATGCACATGGATCCGTCTATTGCTAGTATGTTTCAAGCCTTCTCATTATCAATGCAGCAACAGCAAAGCAATGATCGAAAGGAAGCTTTGGCAACTAAAGCATTGCAAGCAGTGGTCAATAAAATTGATCAATTTGATGGGAGGAATATTTCAAGGTATTTAAAATGTTATGTTTGTGAAATGGAATTAAATCGGGTTTCTGAGAAGAAAATGGTTGAATTATTTGGACTTGCCACGATATCGGAGATAAGAGACCACATTACATCGATTACGGATTGTTATGGGAATTCATGGGAGGTTTTTTTACATGCATTGAAAGATGAATATTTCTTAAAAGATGCTGATCGCGTTACTAAGAAGCTGTTTCTGGAATGAATTGAACGACCCAATAAGAATTTGCAAGCAACAGAGCTACTAAGGGAATTTGAGAGGCAGTACTCTCAATTGTCGAAGGTAGAAAAATTGACATTGGAGCCGAACAAAGTTGATCTATTTCTTCAAGCTGCTGATGGAGAATTGCAAGGGAAATTAGAACTCCTTCTTGAAGACAAAGAAGAAGATGAAGGATTAACAACAAAGTCGAAGAACGTTAAACATGCGGTGAAATTGCTTACAAAAAGAGAAAGGATGAAGGATAGGAGCAATATTCCAAAAACAGTACAAGCACCCAAAGCTCCAATATGTACAACACCACCAACAATGCCTACAGTTCAACCTTCGACATCCTTATCAAAGAAAGCAGATATGGGGATGGAAGAAATTATACGAGGAATGCGAGATCTTCAAATCAAATTGGCAAGACTTGAAGAGAATACTTCTACAAACAATTCGAAGAGTGTTTCAAAATAAGGATATGTACAAAGATGCATTTGGTATGATGACGCTTCATACACTAGAAAAGATTGTAATGAATTTAATAATATGATACAGCAAGGAATTATTTGCTGGAAAGATGGGAAGATGGCATTAAAAGATAGGAAGGATCTTCTTCAAACCAATTTTGACAAGGGAGGAATGAGAGCATTGGTTCAAAATTACCTAAAAGAGCATGAAACAGCAGCAAGAGAAAGTGCAAGTTATGGAGCTAGAGTAGATGATGACCTTGGTGGAAGAACGGAAACTAGTGAGTTTTGGGCTTCTACCGTTTCTACAATGCAAGAAGGGAAATTACCTCGAGAAGCGTTATTGAGGACTGCAGCTACAATACGAGGTAGAACAGGTTGGGGGGATCCTGTTGAGTCTCTTTCAGTTCATGCATATATTGCCAAGAACCAACATGAAGCTTTGATGGAAGAAAAGAGACGAGGAAATTTTGATGATACGAGAGAAGGAAATTCTTCTAAGAGGCAAACTCGAGGAGACAAGGCTCGGGAGGCAGCTTCACATGAATTACCTGTAAAGGATACCTCAGCATCATTGGGAGAAAAAACAAAAGAGATAAAAGATAAGGGCAAATCAATTGCTTATAAGCTACTTTCTGACATTAAAGCGGCAACAAATTTGAAAGGAGTATTGGAAGAACGTATATTAAATGCTAAGGTGGAATTCACATTGAAAGAAATCTTGGGAATTATAAAGAAGGAGTTTCATGATGTTATCATTGACAACATTAAGCAAAAGAGGCAATTAATGGGCGAAACTGGAATGAGTCATGCTATTGATGCAAGAATATATAGAGATGAAGAAGAGGTTGATATTGGTTACAAGCAACCAACAAATGAAAAGAATGGATATAATCAACGAGTACGTTTTGAAGATTATAGTGACAAGGAAATAAAAATCTTGAGCCATTATACTCGAAAGTATTGGGCAAGGACAACTACTGAGGTATTGGTGAAAGTAGGAGATATAGAAGAACCAATTGTTGCTTTGGTCGACCATGGTTCTGAAATAAATCTCATGTCTAAAGATCTTTATAAGAAGCAAAAATGGCCAATTGATATGGAACATGGATGGACAATTTGAGCAGCTAATAATACACAGGGCGAATTATATGGAGCTTGTCCAGATGTCAAAATTTGGATTGGGGATGTTGCGACAGAACAACATTTCTTTGTTCAAGATACAACGTCTTATCCGTTGATTTTAAGACAACCTTATATTATGGCAACACGGATGGAAACAAAAGTACTTGACGATGGTTCTGCTTATACAAGGGTACGGAGTGAAGATGGGAGGAAAGCTGTACAATTTCTAAGAGTACCTCCTAACTATGAACGGAATCGAGATAGGTTGAGGAAGAAACCATTGCCAAAGATTGTTGAAGGATTTAAGGATTTTGAGAAGGTACCATTGTAAAGCGATATTATGGAGGTACAAAAGAGGAGGTATTCTCAGGAGATGAAGGTGCCTTTGATGCGAGTTTTATTGGTATATTGGAGAATGGAAATATTATGTATAAGAAAGTTGATGATTTTAAAAGAAAAGAAAGAAAAAGATTATATAATATTAAAAGAGAATTACGCAAGTTAGGTACATTGTAAGATGATGAGAGGATTTTAGGTGTTTATGAAGAAAATGGACTGGAAGATTCATTGGAATTGATTACATCTATTGGGTCAGGGGATAATGATAAGATTGTTGAGATTCATTCAAGAGAGGTTTATACCATGCTTGAATCTTTTCAAGCACCAGAAGTCACTGTAGAGACGAGATATAAAACGGCAGATAAGAAGGTAAAGCCTGTTGCCGGACCATTACCAGAAGATTCTAAAGAACAAATGGGAGAAGTATCAAAAGAAGCAAGTTTAAGAGATCCAATGAGTATTGGACATCAGTTTACTAAAGAGACTTTTGAAGAATTGAAGATTGGTTCTGATGGTTCTTTATTACCGGAGGAAATTACTTGCTTCAAAAAGATGTTGGCTAAACAAGGTAGATCGTTTACTTTTGAATCTCATGAAATTGGGTGTGTGGATCCAAATATTATAACATCTATGGTTATCTTCACTGTACTGCATGTACTTTGGAATCTAAGACCGATTCCAATACCGAGGGCACATTTACCTAAATTGGTGGAACTATTAAAACAAAAGATAAAGATGAAAATATTGGAACCTTCGTTTGCGCCGTATTCTAGTCGATGGTTTACAGTACCTAAGAAGAATGGGTCACTATGGTTTATTCAAGATATGCAACTGGTGAATGCGATAACTGTCAGAAATGCAGGAATTGGACCTATTGTGGATGAATTTGCTGAGGCGTTTGCTGGAAGGGCGATCTATTCAATGGGTGACTTGTATTCAGGTTATGATCAATTTCAACTTGCCAAAGGAAGTAGAGATATGACAACAATGAAGACACCACTTGGATTGGTTAGAATGTGTATTCTTCCTCAAGGCGCGACCAACTCAGTTACACATATGATGAATGGGATGAATAAGGTATTGAGAGATTTTATTTCAGAAAAGACTATGCCTTTTCTGGATGATGTTCCTATAAAAGGGTGCAGAGAAGGAGACAAGGATGAAACTTTAGATATGAGGGGATGTCGCAAATATATTGTTGATCATATATAAGATTGTGAAAAGATTTTAACTCGGCTTGGAGAAGTTCATCTTACATTATCGGGTATGAAGTCCGTATTTGGAGTACGAGAGGTTGTGATTGTTGGACATTTATGTCGATCTTACGAAAGAAAACCAGATCCGACTAAAGTTGATGCAATTGGAAGGATGAAAGAGGATTGTGATTCTTTAACAGAGGTTCACAGGTTTTTAGGTGCATGTGTATTTTATCGAATCTGGATCCCTCATTATGCTCACATAGCGGATCCATTATATGAACTGTTATGTAAGGGTTACTGATTTAAATGGGAAAAAAGGCATATTCAGGCAATGCAAAGATTGAAGAAATTATTGATGTCACCTCCAATATTGAGAAAGGTTGATTATAAGTGCAATAGACCAGTGATTCTTACTGTGGACGCTAGTCCAATTGCCATTGGATGGGCTGTGGGTCAAGATGATTCCAGTGGGAATAGATTTGCAGTTCGATTTGGAGCTAAAGTTTTAAGTATTCGTCAGAGTGCATATTTGCAAGTCAAAAGAGAACTTTGGGAAGTTATTTCGGGTATGAAAGCTGAAAAGGACTATTTGATTGGGGCAATAGTAGTAATTGAAACAGATTGCTTGCCATTGCTTGGAATGATTATTAACTGTTCAACGCCAGATATTACAATGTTGAGATGGATTGCTTATATTAACTCACTAAATTTAGAATTTAAGCATGTTACTGGGAAGGACAATTTAGTAGCAGACATGCTATCTCGAGCAAGATACGAGAGGGAGGACGAAATGGTTGAAGATATTGATGACGTCGGATTGAAATTCTATTCAATATCAAATCTCAACAGGGAAGACAAGCTATTTCTTGAAGAATCTTATGAAGGAGAATTATTAGATATTGGTCATTACTTGAATACCTTGACTAAGCAGGGGAATTGGTCTACAGAAAAATTCAAACAAATAAGAAAAAAAGCATATGGATTTTTACTTCGGGATGGATTCTTATGAAAGAGACCAAAGAAACGAATTGGGATGCCACGACGAGTGATAGGCAAAAAAGAAGAAAAACTAAAATTATTAAAGGAATTTCATGATAGTTTATGGGCAGGGCATAGAGGAATCTGGGCTACTTTTGCTAAACTCAAGGAACGATATTGGTGGAAAAATATGTATCAAGATGTGCTCTCATTTGTAGAGTCATGTGAAATCTGTCAATCGTATTTTAATATCCGACATCGAGATGGTCTTCATCCTACGTATCCTCTGGCTATTCATTTTAAATGGATTGTTGATTTGGTTATTATGTCAGTTGGATTATGGCAGATGAGGTATTTGGTTTTAGCTCGTGAAGATTTATCAAATCAAGTAGAAGGAAGAGCATTGAGGACAAAATCTACAGAAGGGATTTGTAGGTTTTTGCTTGAAGATGTCATTTGCCACTACGAATGCGTAGGAAAAATCACTGCAGATTGTGGAGAATTAAATGCAGAAGAAGCTCGTAAGTTCTTTGAAAGATGTGGAGTTAAACTATCACTGACTACTGCTTATAATCCGGAAGGGAATGCAAAAAGCGAACACGGCCACCCACCGATTGTGAAAGCATTAGTTAAAGCTTGTAATGGGAAAGTTAAAGAGTGGCCACGGCTATTGTCATTTGCATTATGGGCTAATCGAACAACACATAGTTCAGTGACAGGATATATGCCAATAGAACTTATGACAGGTCGAAAACCAATTATGTCGATTGAAGAAAAGGTACTTACTTGGAGTATGCTACCATGGGAAGATGGATTGACAAGAGAAGAACTTCTGGCTATTAGGATTCGAAAATTGGAGCAAAGATCAGAAGATGTGCAAATAGCATTGGAAAGGTTAAAAAGAGCAAGGTTACAAAACAAGGCGCGATTCGATAAGCAACATTGATTGAGACCTAAAGCAATCGAAGAAGGTGACTGGGTACTTGTTTATGACAATAGTCTAAATAATCAACATAGTACTTTGCGGAAATTTTCAAAACGTTGGTTTGGACCATATGTAATAACAACTATTCATGATAATGCGACTTACTCATTACGGGAGTTAGATGGTACAAAATTGAAAATATCAATTGCAGGGAAGCGAGTAAAAATATTTAAACGAAGACACGCGGAGATGAATATGGAAGACCTTAATGAAGGTATAGAGATTCCGCAGCAAGAAGATGAAAGTGATTTGGATAATGAAGGTGACAAAGACGAACTGGACAAAGACGTAGAGGATATATTCTAAATCAAATAGCAATTAGATAAATTAGTGCATATCGGAGAATGCACAAGTTCAGAGGGGGTGGATGTCGTGTTGTAACACGAGTATACCATGAAAATATAAAAAAAGGGGACTTTTATTAATGTTTAGTTACGTCGAATATTGGGAGCAACGACCAACTCCAGTGCAAATACTGAGTGGTCAGGTTCAGTCACCCCGTTACAATCAGCCGGGGCATACTGAAATGCTCCATTTGATTCCAATAACGGGAGTCAGCAGGAAGGAAAAGGACCAATTCATACGACAGGTGAGCCTCGTTCGAAGAGCCAATTGGATCCAATTTCAAGAATCCAATCCGGGTCCTCTTACCCAATATGAGACTTGAATTGGTCAGGCAATCCAATGTAGTCTAATTACGGGAAAATCCAGGTCTTACTATGGGCCTCAGCCAATCTAACGCAAAGGACCAATTTGATCCAATTACGAGAACATCCGGATCTTACTACTGGACTCTTAGCCAATATGAGACCTGAATTGGTCGGACGACTCAATGTGGTCCCGATTATGGAGTTTCGATTCTGTTTCAGGCTGTCCTGTTCTCTGTGCCGTTTCACGGAACGTTGTTTTCGGTAAAAGGATCTCTTAAAGGTAAAAACAAAGGAAAAAGCTCTGACGGCGAGAGCCAATTTCAGATCCAAGCTCTGACGGTGGGAGCCAATTTTGGATCTAAGACTGAGGATTGAAGAAATTCAAAATTAAGGTTAAGAAATGAGAGGGGAGAGAATAAGTTTTGGAGAGAGGTTTTTGAAGGATCAGAGAGCTAGCTTCATGCTTTGGGTGGGGAAAAAAGACAAAGAATTGGGTTTTTTTTTCTTCATAGGGTTTTGGGAAGACTGAGGCAATCGTTGCTGAAGTCAGTGTTATAATGGTGAATCAGGATTTTTAATGAAGTGGATTTGATTACTCTTGACTGTTTTGTGAAATCGAGTTACATCTCTGATGAAGAATTAAAAGGGTGTCTATAGGATTGAGTATGCGGAGTGAATGAAATTTATTGGGTTAATCTAATGAGACAGTCAGTGGATACAAGATTGTGAGTATAAAGCGGTATCGAAGATTAGCAGTTTGGGTTGTTCGGGGTTCTCTGTAACATCTAGAGACCTACCTGCTAGGACAAAAAGGACTTCGGCGAGCAGTCGAAGGACATCCGTATAGATTTACGGTGTATTCTTGTAGTTGTTTATATTCCAACAGTCAAAAACCAATAGACTGTTTGAATATTAGCGAATCTCCATACTACCTTCTACAGCCAGACGCCTGACGCGTTCTCGAGCAAGAAAGCACGTAATACGACACCGTTTGTGGGTCAGGGTCAAAACCAGACCTCTAGCCACTATAACGGCCGCTTAGGACAAAATAAGGGGGTATTCAGAGATTGGGATATGGGATTGGAGAGCTACCTTCAAGCTCCTTGTAAAGGTATAAGACTTAATTTTATAGGATTTGGGAGGACTTTGCAATCGTTGTTCAAAGTCAATGTTTGTATTGGTGATTTGGGTTTTTTGCAATAAAGTTAGGGCTAGTACTCTTGAGTGTTTTGTGAAATTGGAGAAACATCTGTAGTTGAAATTTTAGAAATATCTAGATGGTTGAGTATGTCAAGTGCATGAAAAATTTAATATTAATCTAATAATACGGATAGAAGATATTTGATCATTAGTATAAAGACGTATCAGAAGTTGGCAGATTGGGATTGTTTAGGATTTCTACAATATCTAGAGATCTACCAATTGGAATAAGGTGAATTTAGTGTGGTAAGTCGAAGACTTAAAGGCGGAGCTACATACAAAGTTTGAATGAGAATTAATAGTTAAAGAAGGAGAAATTACAATTCAAAGTTCGTCATCAACTTTCTAGGCAGCGGTCAAGAGACATAAGTGTGGATTTACGGTGTTTTCTTGCAATATGTAAGTTGGATTGGATTGAAACTTCTTGAGTATTTAGAAGACTTACAAAGACATTAGTGGTAGAAGTTTTACAACAATTGGATGATCAGATTGAGAATTACAACTTGCCAAAGCTTGCTGTCTTGGGTTATGGTTTAAAAATTAAAAAAAAAAAAAATATATATATATATATATATATACTAATAAAAAAATTAAATTAAATTAACAAAGTAAAAAAAGAATTTGTAATTATAATAGCTTGAAGTTATTAAAAATAGTGTTTTTAAGCACTTTGTATTGGGATTAAGCTTTTACATTGAAATCCGAAATTATTTGTATTTAGATAGTTGAAACCCACTAGACTACTTGGATACTTACAAAATATTATTGTAACTTCCACAGCCAGACACTTGATACATTCTTAAGCAAGATAGCACGTAATACGACATCACTACATCAAAGAAAGAAGCAATGAGCATTGATGAAATCATATATGAGATGAGAGATTTGCAAATAAAATATACAAAACTTGAAGAGAAGGGCCAATCATCAAGAGTATCAACAAAACAAAGATTAGGGCCAATGGAAGGTATAGTACATAGGTGCATATAATATGATAGCATAGACCATTCAAGAAGGGAATGTGAGGATTTTATAGAGGTGCTACATAAAAATATTTTTTTTTAAAAGATGGTATGATACACTTAAAAGAAAGTAGAAAAAAATTAAAAACAAATTTTGGTAAAAGAGGAATGAAGGTATTTGTGGAAGATGCTTTTAAAGTACATACAATCTTAAACAATGAAGTATTAATATATTTTGTGGAAGTAAATCCTAATAAATATTTAAGTATAAATCTTGAATTTTTAAAAGAATCTAGTTCTTTGTGGACAAATACAATGACTTATGTTGAAAGGGGAAAATTTACTAGAGATGATTTATAAAGCATTGGTAATAATATTTGATAAATTACTAGGTGATATGATCCAATAGATAGATTATTTGTACATGCTCATATTACAAGAAGTCAATATGAAGCAGTAATAGAAGAAAAACAAAAAAGAGATGAAAATGATAAAGGACCTTCAAAAAGAACTACAAGGGGAGAAAAATCACGACAATAAAAAAATCCTATATATAAAGAAATAACAAAGAATATTTCTATAAAAAAAATAAAATAAAATAAAAAACAAAAAAAAAAACAAAAACAAAGACTCTTGCTTATAAATTACAATCAGATATTGAAGCTGCTACAAATTTGAAGAATGTATTGAAGGAGCAAATTTTAAGTAAAAAGGTTGAATTCATTCTTAGTGAAATTGTAGGAATTACAAAGCATGAATTTCATAAAGTTAATATTGATACAATAAAGAAAAAAAGGCAATCTATAGGAGACATTATGACATCAAATGCACAAAGAACAAGATCACCAAAAAGCAATAAAGATGAAGAAGATAAAATGCAAAATTTTGGAGATGTCTTGCAAGAAAGATTTACAAAAAGAGATGATGTCATTCAAGTTTCTAGTCATTATTCTAGAAGTCATTGGATAAGAGCTACTATAGAAATTTTCATAAAATTGGGAGATTTAGATGAACTAGTTGCAGCATTCATTGACCATCATTTTTAAATCAATTTGATAACAAAAGAATTGTATAATAGGAAAAAATAGACTATTGATACCGAACATGGATAGATGATAAGAACAACAAATAATTCAAAGAGAGATTTGTATGGAGCTTGTCCAAATATCAAGGTGATGATAGGAGATATTATTCATGAACAAATTTTCTTTGTGCAAGATATGTCTATACATCCTATTATATTGGAACAACTATATATTATTGCCACACAAATAAAAAAAAAAAAAAAAAAAAAAAAAAAAAAAAAAATGGATGATGGTTTAGCATATGCAAGAATAAGAAACCAAGATGGAATGAAAATAGTTCAATTTTTAATTATTTGTACTATTCATGAGAGAAAAGCTATTACCAAATGAGAAATTTGAAGACCTTGAGGATTTTTATTGCACACCATTGTAAGGCCAGATTACAATGGATTAAAAAGAAAAATACTCCCACTTATTTTACAAGAAGAGATATTATCTATTGGACTTATTGACATGACAAAAGATTGTATATTATCTTTTAAGACTATTGACAAGATAAAAAAGATAAAAAAAAAAGATAATATTAAAAATATTGAGCAAAACTTGAATGAAAATAGAGAATTGGTTGAAAATAAATTTATTTCAAGAGTATTTGAAGAAGTAGATTTTCTAAATACTATAAAAGAATTAAATTATTTAATACAATATAGGTTACAAAGAGAGAATAAAGTTATTAATGTGTGTTTTAAAGAATTTTATAATGAAATTAAAGAATTTATAAAAAAATTTAAGTCACCAAGAGATACGTATTGAAACTAAATATAAATCAATAGCAAAAAAGATAAAATTAGTGGTATATAAAATTAGGTGTATTGATCCAAGTATTATAGCATCCATAGTTATTTTTACTATTCTTTATGAACCAAGGAATTTGCCACCAATTCTAATACCAAGAGGATATTTATTCAAGTTAATAGATTTATTCAATGAAAAGATATAAATGAGAATTTTGGAACCATCTATGGTACCTTATTCTAATCAATGTTTTACAATGCCGAAGAAAATTGGAACAATGAGGTTTATATAAGATAAGCAATTTGTGAATAAAGTAACTATTAGAAATATGGATTCAAGTCCAATTGTGGATGAACTTGAAAAGCATTTTTTGGAAGAGAAATCTATTTAATGAGTGATCCTTATTCAAGATATGATCAATTTCAATTAATAATAAAAAGTAGAGATTTAACAACTATAAAAAAACTATTAAGATTGATCAGAATATATACATTACTACAAAGAGCTACAAATTTTGTGGTACATATGATGAATGGAATGCATAAGGTATTAAGAGATTTTATTCTAAGAATAATAATACCTTTTTTAGATGATGTATCAATTAAAGGATTTGAAAAAGAATGAAAAGATGAGACTTTGGATTCAAAAGGATGTAAGAAGTTTGTGGCAGATCATATTGATAATTGTGAGAAGATTTTGAAAATGTTAGAAGAAGTTTATTTAACCTTATTTGGAACAAAATCAATATTTGGGATAAAAGAAGATTTGGTGGTAGGACACATGTGTGGGTCATATAGATACAAGCCAAGTATGGAAAAGATTGTTATTATTAAAAAGATGAAAGAATGTGCAAATATAATAGAAATGAGATGGTTTTTAAGAACATATATAATAAACAAGGGAGTAGATATTCAATAAGATTTAGAGCAAAGATTTTGAATACTAGACAAAGAGCATATGCGTAAATCAAAAGAAAATTATGGAATATAGTAATAACTATGAAAAATAAAAAAGAGTACTTGATTAGAGCATCAATACTTATAGAAACAGATTGTCTACCTTTATTGGATATGATTATAAGTTGTTCAACTCTTAATATTACTATGTTAAGATGGATAGCATATATCAAATTTACGAATCTAGAATTTAAACACATTGCAGGGAAAGAAAATTCAATCACAGATATGTTATCAAAAGTAAAGTATTATGATGAAGAAGAGATGATTGATTTGTAAGATGATATGGATACAAAATTTTATACTAATGCATTATCAAACAAAGAAGGTGTATATTTGAATATATGATTGAAAATATTTTTAAGAGATTTATATAAAGATAAATAAAAAGATTTTAGAAAGTATTTAAGCACATTAAAACGATAAGAAAGTTCGACAAATCAAGAATTCAAGAAAATTTATAAAAAAACCTATAGATATTTTTTATATGATGGCTATTTATAGAAGCATCTAAAGACGAGATAGAAAGTAACATAATAAGTGATATATAATTTAGAAGCTCAATAAAATTTTATTAAAGAATTTCATGAAAGTTTATGGATAGGACATTGAGGTATTTGAGCAACATTTACTAAGTTGTGAGAAAAATATTAGTAGAAGGATATGCACAAAGACGTAGCAAATTTTATAAGATCTTGTGAGACTTGAAAAATATATTTAAATATTTGGTATCAAGATGGATTACACTTAACATATCTTTTGGCTTTACATTATAAGTAGGTAGTGGATTTAGTGGCAATGTCTATAGAACTTGGACAAATGAAGTATTTGATACTTGCAGGAAAAGATTTATCAAATATGGTTGAAAGATGAGCATTAAAAATAAAGAATATTGAAGATGTATGTTAATTTCTATTAAAAGATATTATTTGTCACTATGATTGTATTGAAAAAATTATAGCAAAAAGAGGTGAATTGGATGTGAGGGAAGCATGAAAATTCTTTAATAGAATAGAAATTAAACTTTTTTTAATAATGGTGTATAATCTAGAAGGTAATGGTAAGAGTAAGCATGGGCATGCATCTATTGTGAAGACATTAGTAAAGGCATGTAATGGCAAAGAACATAAATGGCCTAGACTACTACCATTTACACTATGAACAAATCATACAATTTATAGTTTAATAATATGTTATATGCCTTTTGAATTAATATATGGACAAAAACCAATAATGCCAATAGAAGATGTAGTATCTACATGGGATGTATTGCCTTCGAAGAATGATCTCAACATAAAAAAAATTTTAGTATTACGGATTCAATAATTAGAAAGAAGAACTTATGATATTCAAGTGGAAATAGAGAAATTGAAAGAAGCAAGAGAAAAGAATAAAGAAAAATTTGATAAAAAAATATTGACTATGACCTAAGATAATTGAAGATAGTGATTGGATATTAGTTTATGTTAGTAGCTTGGACAATCAACATAGCATACCAAAGAAGTTTTCAAGGACAATAACACAATAAAGAAAAAATAAACAAGTGAGACTTCTTTGAATGAAAGACAAAAAAATAGAAATAACTTGATATGTATATAAAAAAGATACTGGAATGGCTATTGCCAAAAGACAAGAAAACTAAAGACCCTTGAAACTAGACTAGAAGCAAGAAACAAGTTGACAAGAGTGAAGAAGGCTTCACTCTTGTCTCTATATACACTATCTAACTAGGAGCTACGTGGTGACATTCTATAGGACCTCCAATAAGTGATGACTTTGTAGGATACATGCCTTGACTTATGAGGCAAGTTTTTCTACGTGTGGGCCACATAGTTAGCTTGGTCTTCAAGCTAATAACATATGTGGCACATGGCGAACTTGTTGACCACGTTTCTAATCCAAAAAGTCAATTAAAGATACCTATAAAGTCAAAGCAGCATCTATGAAGCTTCTAAGAAGCTCCTATACTAAATACTATAGAATTAACTTACTTTTATCTACTTTTACTTACTTCTACTAATTTATATATGTAATTATTGATTTACATGAGTATATTCGTGACATTACCTCCCCTTCTAGGGATGAGTTCTACGAGGAGCAGTCATCATATGTTGAGGAAATCTATGATGCGACGAATTAAATTTGCAACATACTCTGATCTTTGTTCTCTTCGAAGATGATTGATAGGGCCTCTCAACCATCAATAGTGTCCCATACCATGGCGGGAAGACCACCCAATTATTTGATCATTGTTGAGGCCTTCATAACTTCCTTCAAATAAAATATTTGGAACACCATCAAGAGTTGTTCTTACCTCTAGCAAAATCACCAAATATCGGGAGTCCCTTCTCAAGTCGTGATACCAAACGTATTATATCTTGCCATCTATTCGAGGAAGAACATGTCATTCTTGAAGATCTTCATCTCAATTGCATCATCTTGAAGGTTGTAACAATCGTAATGTCTCGTTCGATAGGTCAGCAAATGAAGGCTCTTGAGTCAAATCCGTTGGTTGTTGGTTCTCCATCTCCTGACCGTCACAACTACAAAGAAGCTACAAACAAGGATTGAAAGTAGAATGTTATCTTGCCTAGATGTTGTTTCTTTTATAAAAAAAGATTTTCATCTTGATTTTGATAGATGTCGTCAATGAAAAGCCTCCACCGCGTTTGCTGCATTTGCAAGATTCTTTACTAGCTCCCATGTGCATTCACTAATATCATATCCATGCCAATAGACAAGATATTCTAATTTATTTCGGTGACGCCTTGAATCTAAAACTTCTTCTATTTCAAACTCTTCATTATTGTTCACTTCTATAGGAGGAGGTGGAGCTTGTCGTCTTTTTGGTATGTCCACTGTGATGTATGGTTGAAGAAGAGACATGTGGAATACTGGATGGATTTTCATTAACTCCGATAGATGTAAACGATATGCAACTGGATTGATTTGTGCAGAAATAGAAAATGATCCAAGCCTTCGATAGTCCAACTTGTCACAAGGACAAGTGGTCTTGATATTGCAATAAAGTAGCCATATCTTATCACTCATGTAGAATGGTGGTTGTTCCTTTCGATAGATATCCGCATTGACCTTTTGTTATTCTTGAGCTTTTTTTAACTAATCGTTTATCGTTACATGTAGCTCTGACAAATGAATCGCCAAATCTTTCGCAGCATAATTATCAACTTTTAAAAAGTCAAAAGTATCAAGTCATGGATGATAACCATAATTAGTAAAGAAAGGTGTTTGTTTTGTAGAAGAATGTATCATGTTATTGTAAGCAAACTCTACCAATGGCGAAAGAGTTGTCCAATCATCTTATTGGTAGTTAATGGTACATCTTAAATATTGCTCCAAAACTTGATTAACATGCTCAGTTTGTCCATCAGTTTGAGGATGGAATGCTAAAGATAGTTTTATATCCACTTTTAGAATCTTGAAAAGAGTCTGTCAAAATCTTGATACAAATTGAGTTCTCCTATCTAATATAATATCCTTCTGAAACATGTAGGCATCCTTCGAAATAGAGTAGATTGTTCTTGAACTCGAATTTAGAAAAATCATGAGATTTAAAAGAATCATGAGATTTAGAAGAATTATTCTTGATATTGTGAATAAGAGGGTCTAAAGACATACTTAACTGGACTTGCTTCAGAAAAGTTAAATCAACAGTCAATGTTGATTTTATTGCTCGAAGATGAAATTGCTCCGACTTCAAGAGAACTGTTCTTTGTTGAGCAACGGATGAGTAATATCTCCAGAAGTAATATCTCCAAAAGACAATGGATGACCATCTATGACTTCTACATGAACAGATTTAGTTTTCTTTACTAAAGATATGCTATGTCTTTTAGTAAATTCTTCATATAAGAAATATGTTGAGGCTCTTGAATCTAACAAGGCAGAGGCTTTGTAATGTTTAGATCCTAAAATAACATTTAATGTAAAATAAGGAGATGGCTTTGAGGAGAGAATAGGACCTTTATTAGATATTGTAAAAAGTTTCAACCGCACGGTCTCTATTGTAGTTGGACAAATTCGTTTTCTGACATATTGTCTTCTTTGAGAGCCATACTCCTCATTTTGTGGTTGCATCATTTCTTTGGACAATATTGAGCAGTGTATTTTGGTTCTCTATAATATAAACATAATTCTTTTTGACGACGACGAGTCTTTTCTTGCTCAGTAAGAGGTTTGAAATGTACTGCATTAATTTGTATATCCTCTACTTTCGAATGTATGTGTTGAAGAGGTGTTGGTATTGCCATTGAATTATAGTAACGTTGAGGTCCACTTGTACGGTTTTCAGATCGAAATTCAAAAAGGTGATTGTCGTATTTCATAGCAAAGTCAATTGCTTGACTCAATGTTTGAGGATCAGATAAGTTGAGCATTAATTTGTTTACCTCATATTATAATCCATAGAGAAATTGGCTAATAAGTGCAGCATCATTCCACTTAATATCAGTTGCAAGTTATCAAAATTGTGAAGCATACAATGTTACTGATCGATTGCCTTATCGTATAATATGGATCTTATTGGTTGCAACATGAATTGCATCATGTTCTCCATACATGGATCAAAACTCCGCCAGAAAAGCCTCTAGTTTATCCAATATTGGATCTCGTTGTTCAAAAAAAGAAGAAAATCACGATAGTACTCAAATTGAAAGAAGCATATCAATGAATCTAACTTGTAATCTTGGAGTTGGATAGCTTTGGGATTGAAGTTCAATCACAAGTTACACTTGATTGATAAATCCTCAAAACTTGGATCTAGTGCCATCAAACTTCTCGCATAGGGTAATTCTTAATTCTCTAATACTAGAAGGGCGTTCCACCATAGGAAAAAAGATATGATTTGGTGCAGATATTGAAGCAGCTCCAACCATTTCTATATCTTCACTTCATGCAAATCTTGTTACTCTTTGTGGTGGTAAATTGAGTTGATGCATCGCTAGCATTAACTCCCTCAATTGTTCTTGCATTTGTGCCATTGCACTCTTCATTTCAATAAGTTCTACCATGATAACACTTAGAAAAGAGAAGATGTCTAATATAGCTCAAGACAAATAGAAGAGAGGACTTGAGAACAAAGAAAATACTAAGGACAATATCAGTTTAGAAGAGGGTAATCCATAACTTCTAAGATACTTATATCTTATCAAGAAAAATGGATAATCCACTCTTAATGAAGATTAGACGAAGCTTTGATATTATAGGTGCACTCTTGTCAATCTGTCAAGGACAAGAATATAATAAAGACAAATAAATAAGTAAGACTTCTTTCAAAGAAAGACAAAAAAATAGAAATAACTTGATATGTGTATTGAAAAAGATATTGGAATGGCTATTGCCAAAAGACAAGAAAATTAGAGACCCTTGAATCTAGATTGGAAGCAAGAAAGGAATTGACAAGAGTGAAGAAGGCTTCACTCTTGTCTCTATATATACTATCTAACTTAAGGCTACGTGGCGATGTTCTATAAGACCTCCAATAAGTGATGACTTTGTAGGACACATGCCTTGACTTACAAGGCAAGTTTTTCTACGTGTGGGCCACATAGTTAGCTTGGTCTTCAAGTTAATAACATGTGTGGCACATGGCCAACTTGTTGACCACGTTTCTAATTCAAAAAGTCAATTAAAGAGACCTATAAAGTCAAAACAACATCTATGAAGCTTCTAGGAAGCTTTCATATCAAATACTATAGAATTAACTTACTTTTATCTAATTTTACTTACTTCTACCTATTTATATATGTAATTACTCGTTTACATAAGTATGTCCATGATAGAAGTTTGCAAAGAGATGGTTTGGGCCTTATATTATTAAAAAGGCATACAACAATGGAACATACTTATTATAAGAACTTAATGTACATAATTGAAGATACTTATAGCAAGAAAATGAATCAATTTATTTTAAAAATAAGATGAAGATATTTTTTTTGATGAAGGACAAAATCGAGTACAAGATTTCAAAGACTTGTTGTCAATCAAGGTACAAAATTGCATACTTACAACAACTCCAAGGTTCTTTTGGAAATCAAAGAATAGAACTTGATAGCAAATTTGATAGGATTTTTATAAGCATTAATTTTATGTAATTTGGATTTTTAATGACTTTATAAGAGCCTCATAAAGTTAAGTTTGTTTTGGATGACTCAAATTTTTGTGAAATAAAAGAATATTGACATTTTACGCAGTTTCAGGAGTTTTGAAGTAGATTTATAAATAAAATTTTGTAGATCAATGTTTATAGTTGCACTTAATATATGTTGAGAGTTTTAGCTTGATCTAATAATTGAATTCCGAATTATTGAAGTTTAAGTGGGTTGGGGCCTCAAAAAATAGAATTTTAGGTCCAATGAGGATTTCTAAGATTTCTTGCAATCTACTAGTTGGATTGAAGTGAAAGTTATATGTATGGATAGTAGACTTTTTTTTCTACATATATGAAAAATTTTAAATCAATTTAATAGTACAAAGAAGAGATATTAGTATTAGAAGATTAGCATCAAGGTCAGAGAATGAGGTCGGCCAACATCTGAGTAGATTTTAGGATTTTTCTTCCATTTGGGCTTTTTAAGGATTCTTTTAAGGTTTATTAAGGATTATCTTTCAACTCCTTTAAGATTTTTTATTATTTCTTTATAATTTCTTTAAGGTTTTTTTTAATTTAATTAAAGCTTATTTAGCATTATTAAGATTTAATTAGAATTTATTTAGTATTCTATTAGAATTAAAATTTTGTTATTACAATTTCCATTCTACCTTCCACAGCCAAGTGCCTAGTGTACTCTCAAGCAACACTTCACATATTACGACAACATTCTTACCTTGAAGTAAATGAAGATAAGGCAACATATAATCAATAACAGGCAACCTTGTTAAAGCCTGAGCAATTTCATCTTCTAGCAATCAATATATCAATATATGTGGATTTATCATTTCTTCATCAGGTTCATAAAGCCTCAACCATGGACCTTCTTATTCTTAATATTAAGTGTCTTGCCAACAACCTTCTTGAAGAGTCTTCTAAATTCAAGATTTAAGACAACATCTTATTCTTTGAAGAACGTTTGTTCGTTCTTGAAGAGCCAACTCGCTTGCGCATTCTTCAAACATGCCATGACTTCCCTGCAGTCAAACATTTTGGATTCAATAAGACCTTAGGACTTTTGTCTAGAGACTTTTGATAGCCTAAAATGTGGAAAGACATTAAGGAATTTGTACTATCATGTGATACTTGTTCAAAATCAAAGAATCCTTGACTTCGATCATATGGACTTCTTCAACCCCTTCCTATTCCAAGACAATTATGGTCATATATCTCCATGGATTTCATTACAAATCTTTTACCATTAAGCTCATTTGATACTATCTTTGTAGTTGTTGTTTGATTGACCAAAATGGTACATTTTATATCTTTCAAGAAGTCAATTATTGGTAAAAAAAGGGCAAGACTCTTTATTAATAATATCTATTATTACCACAAGTTGCCAAATAACATTGTATCGAATCGTGGGTCATAATTTGTATCAAGCTTTTAGAAGGCATTCTTTAAGATTCTTAAGATTGACATCAATCATTCTTCTACCTTCTACCCTCAAACTAATGGCCAAACAAAGTGGGTCAACCAAATTTTTGAGTAATATTTGAGGTGCACCATCAACTATCAATAAGACAACATAACTTCCTACTTATTATTAATAAAGTTTGCACATAACAATACAATCCATGCATCTATGCAATAAATGTTATTTTACTCAAAGTACGGTCACCATCCATAGTTGGATATGATAGAGCCTTCAAAGTTGGCAAATTGAGTAGTAGAGGAATTTGTTACGAAGATGGCCGAACTTCAAGCAACCATGAAGACTCTCCTAAAAAGGGCTCAACAATGTTATAAGCTAGTAGCAGATGAATTAAAGAATGAACATCCTCCATTCCAAGTTCGTAACAAAGTATGGCTTCTTCGACACAATATAAAAACCAATAGGCCATATGATAAGTTGGACTACCAAAGGTTGGAACCATTTGTGATTTGAAAACAAATCAATAACGTAACTTATTACTTAGAATTATCTTCATCCAAGAAAATTCATCCACTTTTTTATGTTTTATTTTTGAAAAGGTATAAAAAATCAAATATAACAAGTCGAAGAGAACCACTACTTCTTATAGTTGAAATTAATGATCAAGTTGAATTTAAGATAGAAGAGGTATTATATTCAATGATAAGATACGAAAGGCTTGAATATTTAGTCCATTGGCACAGATATGATATTAATGATTGCAAGTAGGAACTAACTGGCAACCTTGTAAATGCAAAAATGAAGGTTCAAAAGTTCCATCAATGACATCTATTTAGACCAAAAGCGGTGAAATGAAAAACAGTAGCTTGGTAAGATGGCTTCACTATGAAGATTCTTAATTCTTCGCCTTATAATGAAGGAGAAGAGATAACTTCTAAAGAGGCAATTTTTTCAAATTTTTAAAATAGTATAAGTCAATAGTTTGAATTCACGACTATAGCATATTTATATTCTTTTGATCTTGTCTACTTTATGTGATATGAATAGTCAAGAGATAGATACCCTGCTAGTCATACCATCTCAACCAAGTAACTCATGGAGACAATCCCAAAATGAAGAATTGCCTAAACCGCAAAGACGTTGAAGGATACTCAATAATAGGTTGCTGGTAATTGTGTTTGAGATAGAACCTGCCTATGAAGGATGCCCAGAAAGAATATTTGTAGGACAATTCTATAACAAAGATATCAAAGTTCATGCTTAGTAATAAGTAGAAGACTTGGGATACTATCAATGGCTATAAGGGCCTATAAATCATTTGCCTCACAAAAAACAACTAGAATATATAGCAGTCACTATGCAATAGATCTTCAACTTCTTGCGCATATATTGACTTGAAACAACATTACTTCTCGAAAACATCAAAGCTAGAAGAGGAGGTGATGTTATAGACATACAATTGAAGAAGGTTCTAGAAGGTTCTAAAAAGGTTCTTATAGATCTTAGAAGATTTTAAAAGGCTCCAGTAGGTTCTAAGAAGGTTCCAAAAAATTCTAGTAGATTCTAAGAAAGTTCTAGAAGGTCTTAGGAGATCGTAGAAGGTTCTAGGAGGCTTTAGATGATTTAGGAAGTTGCAGAAGAAGGATCTTAGGCTTTCTTTGTTGCAGCTTAATTGTCATGAACTCCAACATCAACATATTTCTATCTAAATATGAGGTAAAAATGCACATATATAAATTGAAAACTTGTTATGTCAAATTATTGTCTGATATTCTTAAAATATTTATTTATTTATTTATTTATTTATTATCAAAATTAAAATCAAATATTTTCAAAATCATTTCTTTGCTTGACCAAAATAAATATCGATATAAAAATTATCTCTGAGAATTTTATTTAACTATTTATTTTAACTAATTTTCTTTTTGTTTCTTTTTAATTCTATTCAATTCTTTTCAATTTTGTTATTTTTTATATGACATGCTTTAATGAAATATAAAACTATGTCAAAAAAAATCTCAAATCTTTGAAAATTATTATTATTATGAATATGTATATTTATTCTTATAATTATTTTTATAGAGATTTTTTAAATAAGAATTTGAATTAAATTTTAAAATTAATTGAAAATGCTTTGAATACAGAGAATTATTTAAAAATGAAATATTCATCTATAAGATTTAAAATCTAATTTATTCTTATAAAATTATATATAATTTTATAAGATGTGTGTACACATAATATTACTAAAATAGCTTTTTTAGTCTTCGAAATATTTGCATTCAAAAAAAAAAAAAAAAAAAAAAAAAAAACATGCAAAATTAATTTGGCTTGTCCAAAATACAATTAAAAAAATACACAACTTCTGGTAAAGGTTAAGTAGGCAGTCAAAGAGGTTTTTGGGACGTATAGTTCAATGCAGTTTTTGAAAGGTATGAGTTGAGAGTTATAACCATATTTACTACCTTATTTGATATTTCATGTAATTGTTCTTTGATGCGTTTAGAGAGCTTCTGAAACTACAAGCTTGAATGCAAGTTTATTACCAAGCTTCTCAGAGTCAAGCATTAAACGTGCAGATGTTTTGAGTTAACTGGTGATAAAAGCAAGAGGTCGATGCCGTGCCGCACACAAACGTGCCACCATTGGGATGATCAAAATGGGGTAACCTGACTTCACAAAAAATGGATTGGTTCAATGATTCCAACGATAAATCAACAATTTAACCCTCTCGTCACGTCTTTTAAATCATTACCCAAGAGAGTGTCAGTTGAGTTATTGATTGGGGTTAGCTTACTCTGCGACAAAATGGCTCATAAAGTTCTGTAATCAATCACCGTGACTTCATCTCTGGGAGTGTCAAGGTCATGGTAACTGCATGGATCACAACACAACCGTTAGCTCAATGGATACCTCTGACGGAAGAAAGGTTGTACCGCTATTTGCACAGATTCGCCATGTCATTGATTTCATACCGCTTTTATACCTTCCCATACTGTACCCCCGAGTTGAAATGTGTAGGGTAGAGACTTTAGGAGTGCACCTTTGAATACCACGAGGATCATAGTGTGAGCCATGAGGAGGAATCATCATAGAAGGGAAATCCGACAGACCACCACCCAACCTAGGACCTGGTGTTGGTCTGTTACGATCCCTTGGCCATCGGTTATTGTCGTCCACAAAACTCCGCTCAAAATCACAATGAGAAGGACCAGGGCCCTCGATCAGAAACCTCATTGTTATTCCAGGAGGAGCTGGTACAAACGGACCCAATGGACTGCAGCTACAGAGAATTAATAAGAATAGCATAATCTCATGGCTGGCAACCGTGATCAATCTAAGCTACCTTGCCAGTTGAATGTGATCTCAATACAAACTTGTGTAAACAAACGTGCAGTCCAATCAAGCATGCATTACTAGCGTATGGAAGAAAGGTCAATGACTTACCCAGCACCAGGGACAGGCATCAGCACCTGGGGTGGACAAGGAATATCAGGTACAATCAGATCGCCTGGCAAACCGTGAAATGGAGAATCGCTGAAGTGATCGAACATAAGAGGCTCCATTGATACACGCTCAAAGCAACTTCCCAGATGTCTTCCACCGAAGAGAGATGGTCTTGCAGTTCTGAGAGGAAGAAAAACACGAGGCGGCGAAGAATGTTCTGATTTTTCTCTGTAAAATTGTGATTTTTCCAGACCATCACGCTCAAATTGTTCGTCATCTCTGACCTTCGAGCATTCTTCAAATACCTCGTCAGTGCGTGGAATAAACTTAGTGTCACGAGATTGATGGACCTCCGTACTTGGACGCTGCTTGTCAGAATTTTTTTGATCTACAACATCATCAATTGAAGGCCCAAAGATACTAGGTCGACGATGTTCACGACTTTTGCCACCAGAATTCTGTAATTTATACAGCAATAACCAAACCATTCATCAGTATGTTAATAAGATATCCTACATATTCAATTGGCCTTTTTCAACTTGACTCATGACTCAGGGTTTTGTGATACAAAAAGAGCTGCACAACCTCCCGGATGACCGCAACACAGGAATCATTGAACTTATCCAACCCACTGAATGGGCTTAATTGCTTCCAACAAGAGTTGCTTGAAATAAGTTTTGGTTTGTTGTAATTCCAGATATGAAATTTGGAATTTCGAACATTTACGTACCTGTTGCAAATGTGTGAAGGTGGTTTGATCAGATCCTACAGCATCTACATCCCTGCAATTCAATTTGGTCACAGTCGAGAAAAAACACACAAAACGACGTAACAACCATGTGAGGTTTCCTGATTATCTCTTCTCCCTTTGTTGAACAGCTATAACATATGTTCCTCAACCCTTCAAGTCGAGATCCATTCAATTTTCTAAAATTAGTATTATAAAAATAAAAAAATAAAAATAAAAATAAAAATAAAAAGTGGGGGGCGGAGGGGCCTTATATTCCTCATTGATTATTCAAGCAATTACCAACGTAAACCATCATGCATTGAAAAAAATGATGTTACTGATTGTCATGAAAGGTAGTTCATTCACCTCATATAATTTTGAAAGTACAATTCCTCTCGAGCCTTGACAATTGCGTCAGTCATCAAGTCAGGGTGCTTCAACTTCAGATGCTTATGAACAAATTCTGGTCAATTAAAAAAAATTTGGTACATCCTTTAGCACCACACCCATACTTCCAACCATATTTCTCATCCCGAATTTTACGCACAAAAGTGTCCAAAGCATCACTACCTGTGGACTGCAGTGATTCTTTACCAAGCATAAATTCTATGAGATCACCACTCTGAAGCCTAGCTTGCCAGGTAGTCTCTAATTTCTTATCCCACTCTGCGAACATGCTCTCCTCTATGTTGCTATTGGAACCTCCTTTGCTTTTGGATTCCGTAGATGTTATGATCCGAAACTTCTTTGGCTGTTCCTTGTATTCAATCATGCCATAATAGTCCAGAAAATGAACACGCCACAGATATGTACGCATCACCTCCGAAAGTTCAACATCCTCTAAATCCTTAACCTGTTTAAAAGATCTCGTTGTCGCCGTTGACCCTACCTCAGTCACATCACCTTCAGAATTTTCATCTGCCAATAAAATGTTATCGCCGATTCCTTTCTCAGCATCCAACTTCTTTATGAGAGACCTCGCTAGCTCAATATCAATAATGACTCTTCTCGGTTCAGAACATCCTGGACATTCTGTCGGAGCAACATTATTTTTTTGAGCTCTAGAATGTAGTCGGAGGGACTTTCTCTTCTTTACTTCATACCCTGAGTCACTTTCAGGCACCTTGTTGGTTGGGGTTTCCATGCTAGGACCTCTGCATGTCATACGCCTCTTGAGGATATAGAACGTACCGTAGTGTGTAAAATGGTTTATTTTTTTAATTCATGACAAAAAATACTTACATGGACACTAGGTCAACACTGATTACACGCACATTTGGTTGAAAAAAATAATATGCATCTTAGATATCATTACCCAGAACTTACGATTCAAGGAAGCCAGCTTGAAGCTCTGATAGCAACTCTTTTGCTAGAATTTTGGCTCTCTCATTCCTCCTGTTCACCCAACAACCAAAAGACCGTAACAACCTTCTTCATTCCAACATGCAACTTCCAGACACACTAGGTTTACAACCAGGCTAATTTCGAAATTCAATGTCGATTGAAGAGACATTCGTAGTGATTGGTCACCTTGCAAGGACAGCCTCAAGCCTTGCTGGGTCGTACTTTTCCCGCAACCTGGACATTCTTCCTTTTAATCGGCATGCAAAACAACTTGCATCCATACCAACCCACAATTAAGTACCAAAGCACCTTAGGTTATAAATGGAATGTGAACACTGTTATTAAAAATGTCGAAACCCTACCAATCATCATCTTTGTGCTTCTTGAAGAAAGCCAGCTTCTGAGTTATGATGTATTCTTTCTTGTAAGATTCATATCTGCTAACCAACTGATCGAAATTGAGATGATTGCAAAATTAATTAACAGTCCTACACACGAAATTCTTGTATGTGCTCAGAAATATAAAAAGGTCTAATGAAAAGAATTGGCTTAACATTGGAAGGAATATCTTTTCGTGATGCTTAAGCTGGGCAATTTAAGTTTCAAAACTTTGTGGAACTACGTAACAATACGAGGAAACTTATATGATTATTTCACCAATCATAAGCACGGGGTGATTACAAAAATCAATAAGATTTTTGTACACTGGAAACAACTATTCTTTCCATTGTACCAAGTGACAAAGAATAGGTATTTGAGACTAACATTTACCTACGCTGCGCATCTCCTGGTAATATATCATCTTCTAGCTCCAAAATTAACTGTTTGTATGTCAACAAACCTCCACTGCACAGGTTCTGGGTCAGACACAATAAAATATGTATATGATGAAACATGTATTGAAGTAGAATCGACGAACGACATGTGCGAAGCACTGAATTCTCTTGGACAGTTGCTGGCTCAATTGCCGCATCATATTCATGAACCTTCTAGCGGACTGCGTTATTAGAGGCAAGGAAAAGCAAAAGTATCATTTCATATTTGGGATATCCACGGACATGCATGTTGGACAGAACATGGTTCAACACTGGAAGTGCTTGATCGGGAAAGTATACACAAAAATGTTGAAGGCTGGTACATGAAACATACTTTTGTGGAGCAGAAGAGTCATCGTAAGAAATTGAGGGATACGGTCCGATGCTGAAACCTGAACATCCTCAATGTTCAACCATATGCTATGTCACTTGGTGTTGCTCATTGTAAGCAAGAAACCGCAACATGAATTTCTTCGGAATGTCACTCTTCTACCCTAGCACTCAATTTGAAAAGAAAAAACACGCCACACTGACCTTGAAGTTTTGCACAATTACAACTACTTCGACTTTTCATTTTTCCTGACAAGAATAACCCCGCCCCGCCAAATCCTTCAAGCCTGCAATCAGAGACAATATGAAATTAGCCTCACGGCCACCAGGAGAATATTCTTCAATTCAATTCTCCAACTTGTAAGTGAAATATCTCCTACACGTGATAATCTAAAACGACATTGATTGGTTTTAACAGAGGCTAAGGGATGGGTAAACAGAAAATCATTTTGAGTAATATAATATAAATTTCTATTTGGTCATATCATCAAGGTCAATTACGGCTCGAAAATGTACAACACTGTGATAATCTGCAAAGATGCTCATGCTATTGCAAAGCAGCTAAATATAACGCATAACACACCCCTAAAGATGGCCAAAGTCAATGCTCACCACTGGAAACGACGAGGAAAACCCTGCAATATAGAAATACGCGAAATCGAGATATCATACCTCACTGCCTACATGAGTCTCGTAGTTTTTGGTACATGAGAAAATGGGAAATGGCAAGAGCAGACGTGGTCTTCAAACTCTCATTCAGATATATACCGTTAAAATACCAACCCAGAGCTTTCTTTCTGACTATTCAAATGCAAATAATGAGATCCTGCTGATAATGACATCACACGTGCCATAAAATAACAAGACTGTCTTTTTCGAACATGGTGTCATGAAGAAGAGGACTATCCAGGAGTGAATCTGAAGAGCTCAAGAAAGGTATCAGTAATTCTTGAAATTAGCTTCGCGTTACCTGCTGTCATTTGCTAGTCCTCGACCACCATCATCTTCAAGGTTTTTCTTGCGACTACCTTCAAGCACATCCCAGCGGCGTTTATATGGGGGAGATCGTCGAGGAAAAGGGCTTTGACGCCTGTCTTTGTTAACGCCAGGGGGTGTGGCCCTCTTGCGGCGCTTGCAGTCTCTCCCCCTTTCTTTTCGATCTCCTGTCCCCAATCGTTCTTGACTACTCCGTTTCTCGTATACGTGATCTCGTTGTGGCGCTCTGCCCTCCTTTTCGAATCGCCGCTCTCTAGCATCACGCTCCCGCCTTCTGTCTTCTGTTCCTCGATGTTTAGAATGGTCTCGCCGGCTCTCTTCCCATCCAAAACCTTTCCGTGGGATGTCCATTGCACCATCCATAACTACTGTTTTTCAATTGCCCCTCAGTTAAATAGAATAAAAATTTGATGAAATTTTTCAGAAGCTCATACCTTTCAAGCTGTGCATTGAAGAGTTATGAAATTTGTCCACTGGATTGCTAATTAACTGCTCTTCACCTGAAAATCTCCAACTCTCCATCCCCAAACTTGCAAGCAATTATTCACACGCTGAAAATTGCACATCCCAGAAATTCGCCACTGCTGCGAAGATAGCAACACTTAGTCGCAGACTTGCAAAACAAAATGTCTCCCTGATTAGACACACGACAAGTCACAGCCAGAATTGATAAAACGTGGAGTAAACTCACTCACATATACAAAGCCTTATTCTAAAAGTCTAACTACAACCTGCTGCAATCTTCAAACAACAACTTAACTACAAAAAATCATCAACAAGGAAGACACTAAGAAATGGCAACACCACACTCCCAATACCCCCAATTTGCTCTCATAGACCAAAATGGAGCGGCAGCCGTAAGATAAAAACACCTAACCCTTGCTCTTCTTCCAAGAACATCCAAAGCACACGGCATTCTTTTCCCAGGAGTCGGTTTTCTCATGAAAAAGCCTAGTAAAACGGGCCAGCGCCACAATTCAGAGCGACGACGTGGAAGCATCTTCCTTCACAGCCCAAATCAGCAGCAGATACCTTGGAATGTTGCCAAAAGATATGCACGTAAGCATGCAAACTGATGCGGTTCTCCCGCCGCTGCCTCCTGCGTTAAGCATTCAACTTCTTGAAATACTATTGTCAGTAGCCTAAACACCCATTCACGAACAAGCCCCGGGCAGATACTTGTTCGGTCATCACCTAAGAAGGGCCGGTCGTCTGGACGGGTTAGCCATGATAGGTACTATGACTTCCACGGGCGGGTATTTAAGCCCGAAGCAATCCTGATGCAATACAGGAATCAGACGAGCTTCCGAGCATGCATTTATATTCTTTGTATTGCGGATTCGTCTGTAAACATTAGGTCGTGTGCGGGCGGAGAGAATGAAGTTGACGGGGTAGATTTCGGTATTGCTCGCCACAAGCTCATTCAGGTACCGAAATCTATCCCGTCAACTCTAAGTTCCGCTTGTCGCCGTTAAGGAATGGGACAGGCGGCACTGCAGTTGATCGAATTTTGATAGAGGCAGTTAGTAAGCAGAAATTTAGGGATTTTACAATCGTGTCACCGTTTGTGGGATTTTCAAACACTCTGACGCGCAGGAGAAGAGCATCACAGTGGTTTGGATTATTGGAATTATGGTGCAAAGATACTTGGATGGTTGAGCTGCGATCTAGCCAATCAACACCACGTACCAGCTCTTTCACAGTCGTCGTCGTCGTGTGAAAGCGGAGTAATTCTTTGTCCTATTCCGAAATTCGGTGGACAATGTGAAACGTAGTGGACAGATAAGACACGAAAATCTTCGGTCAAGCTGCAGATTGCAGAGTAGGTTTTTGCTAGGAACTTGATGCGTGGATTCTGTATTAAGTAGTGTCACTGGTGTGGCTTGGTTCTGCCGGTTGTAGTCAGGATAACAGTAGGAAACAGGAATCCCAGAACAGGATTTAAAATCATCTCTTAATATTCGGTATTGATGATTATTGAGAAACGTCCATGAATTCTGGTCGTGAATTCAGTACAAAGTTATTCAATTCCAATGGTCAGCGTTTTCATGGAGAAACTAAGTGCCGAAATCAAGTCTCCATCCAAGGCACGCTGGCCAGACTTACAACCCTTCTTTTCCGTCACACCCACGCCGTAAGGTCTGCAGTAAACATGTCAGTCTATAAGAGCATGCCTTTGAGGTGATGAGGTGTAGACTTGTAATTTACCAGCGTCATCTATTAGGCTGTGTCAATCCCAATTAAACTCACGTTCAGATTTGCCAGATCGTTTCACTATCTCTATCCATTTGAAAAGCAAATATCCAAGCAGTCTCATCGTAGTCCATTTTTTCCATAAAATCGCTTTAGTATTTGAAATCATTTGGAGCAAAAGAGGATGTTATATATACACACACACACACACATATAAATATATATATATATATATATCAAATTGAAACTGAAGTTGAGAATTGTCTCTGAGGTTTAATGATTTGGACAAAGAACCAAAACACAAGATATTCAAAATTAGATGAAAGAAAGGCATGAATGTCAAAATAATCAACCACTATGAACCAATAACACTGTCTCTGTACCCTTGTTGAAAATGGCTGACTGGCCATCGAGTTTTTAGACACAAGAAACCATTGATCCAAACCAAAGAAGTAAAAAACGAAAACGACTAAACCTGAATATTAGAATAATTGAAAGCTCCCGGCATTCCAAATTTGAAACTCACTATGCCTTCGTAGCATTCCTTGATTATCCGAGATCAACTGCCCGCCAATCGAAGATCACTAGCAGACATGAAGAACACAGCATTAAAAATGCTTGTCCACATGGATTTGTACCACCAACACAAAGTCAAACGGGTGCAAACAAGTACATAATCGAAGGGTTTGTTCACGAGGCAAGAAGCATTGTGAGATCATATTCCATAGGACTTGGAATCTAACACATTGTTACAATTTCCCATCGCCTCATTCCACAGACTTCTCCTGTGGCAAGCTCACCCCTCCTCCCCCATCAAATGCTCACACCCCTCTTCTACCCTAATCCTACCTCCACCTATCCTACCGCTACCACTGCTTCCCACTCCATCACCCCTGCTCCCGCCAATCCCTCATCAAAGAATCATCCTCCACACTCCTCCACACGTCTCATCTCGTATAATCCCTTCCGAGATCCACCCCGTTCTGCAAACCCTAAACCTCCCCGCATCCCAACTCCTCTTCTTCGCTCGCTCTCCGGAAGTCGCCCATCCTCATCCCACTCCATCGCAACCCAGTTGCCCCACCCGATCTCACAATCACCCGCAAAAATATATCAATTTCTCCCCGATCCCCCCTCCCCCTTCCTGCGCCACCTCCGCTCCTCATATCGGTAAGTATCTCTTCGTCAGCTGCTTCCCCGCCACCAGCCCCGCCGCCGCGATGCCTCCCAGCGCTCCTGCGATCGCCGCCGTCCGCGGTCCCGCTGCTGCCTTGTACATCACCCCCGTCCCCAGCCCCGCGATCACCGTGTTCAGCATGTCGTCCGTCGCCCTGTAATGAGACGCCGTGCTCTCGAACCCCGCGTACATCAGCCCCAAGATCCCCACCGTGTTTCCATACGCGCGCCCCCTGTGCCCCGACGCATTCAAAAACCTATTCACCCTGATCTTCATCGTGTCGCTCCCTTCCTGCGATCGCAACCCCTCCAACGCGCCCTTCGCACCGCCGCCCACCGCGCCCGCCAAGTAACCGCATCCCGTGTGGTACGTCAGGTTCTCGCTCCAATTCCGCCTCTGCACCACCGCCTCGTCGGGGAACAGATACTCCGGCGCCGAAGGCAGTCGGTACACGCTCTCCAAGCTCTTCAAATCGGCCGCGCCATACAAATCCGCGTATGGATTGTACAGTCGCCCCTGCCCCTGCCCCTCTTCACCGAACACGGCCCCGCTCTGCGAATCCTGCCTGTCGTCGTTCATCGTCGCTCGCCAACTTCACTCCCACCCAAAGCAACAACACTACCACAATGCACCAAGGCCGCGCATGCTACTTCTCCGATCGGTCAGACCCTCAGTGATCCGATGGGAGTTGCACCGATTGCCGGAAGCACCGGCAAACACAGAAACCCTAAAAGTGCCTCCGGACGTAGTGAACCTTATGATGAGATTTGCAGTGGAGGAAACTCCAAGTCTCTTCGTGTTCACACGTGGGAGTTGCAACAATTGTTTCTGTCTTTTCATTTTAGTAACTTCAAACTTTATATTTGGTAGTAATTAATAACCAGTGGAGTTTTTAGCATAGGACACTTCTTTACATATAAACTTACTTCAGATACATAAATAAATGAACTGAATATCTCCTTACTGTGAATTAGTAAATTGCACATTTGTTGTAGATCTATAAAACCTCTCAGTTAGATATCTCAGTATATGATTTTTGTTGTTGCAATAATGAATTTTTTAATTTTAACTGCAAGGATGATTAATAAATTCATTACATTTCACAGAATATGTGGTGTTATTTATAATCAACACAAATATAGCAATCAATCTCTCGTGTGACAAGAATAGAAATAATTAGTTCATTACTTCTTTTGAAGATTAATATGGTAATGATTGTATCTTATTAAAATTAAAATGTAGCTTCTTCTTTTTTGTCATTAAGTGGTCCTTCCATAATTATTAACTCATTTTTGGAATTCTTAACCCTTAAGTAACTTATATAACTCAAATAACCAATAAATAAAATATGTAATGTGTATTTCAAATAAATCTCATATTTTCAAATTTTATCTAGATGTTTCATTTAGAAAAAAATTAGATTGTCACACTTATCTGAAATATTTTTAAAATATTGTAAGAACTATGAAAATAAAAAAATAAAAAATAAACAAACAAATTGATTGATTTTAACCAAGTACATATAAAAAAATACAATTTTTTTTATTTAGGATTCAGTTTTGTAACAAAAACAAATTCTAAAGCTTCATAGCAGTGAATTTTGGAAATAAATAAAAAAAATACATAAAATATTTTAAATAAAAACATATAATAATATTTACTAAATATTTGAAAGGCAGATAGTGATGAAATGTATTGAATAATGTTATTGTATGGTTAAATTCATATATGTATGTATTAAATTTAAACTATAAATAATATTGTGTGCTTTTAATCAATAATTTAGAGTTCATGAATATGTATAAGATTCAACACATCAATGTTGAAAACATATATATTTCTAAATCAAATAGCATTCAATTACCGATTTTGGGAGTAACTATTGTCCTCATAATTCATTCTCAGACAACATTTATAGAATCAAATAGTTTCATTTATTCTGATTGAATATTTATTGATGAAATTCAAGACAATTAGATATGTAATGAAATTTCTTGCTTCAAAAGCAACTTAGTAATTACATGTGTTGATTCATTCTCTGCTCGATGTTATAAGGATTGATTCTTGATCGATTAATCATCTTATTTGAGTGTGACAGAATATCATTTTATCTTCTAGCAAATAAGGGCTTGAATGTATCTATATATAGACATATATTATCTTAAATTTTTATTGGTATAGTACATATGTTACACAGCATGTCGTACATAACTTGTCTTCTAGGTTTGATTCTACATAAATTACAAGACTTCAAACAAAAATCGATATATTTGTATTAAATATAAAAAAATAAATATATTTAGCTCAAAGTTTGAATATTAATATTTATATATTTACATTTTTTTTCTTTTTTTTCTTGTAAAATATTAGTAGATGTAGACTTAAGGCCTTGTGGATTCCTATATATTCTATTGTTGAATCTTTTCTTATGTGAGGTATGTAAATTTTAAAATATTTTGACATATTTTAAAATTAACTTGTTAATTGCTAGCATTATTAGTCTCTTTTCACTTTCTTTGTGTTAAATTAGTGACTTGTACATTGAGTTGTATCTTCAAAGCAAATAAATAAATAGAAATCTTTTTTCATGCTACACATTTTTTTTTTCTTTCTAAATAAGCAAAAGCATCACAACATTTACTCATTTGGGCAATCCAGAATATAAAATTGGTATGGTTTTATTATTTTATTATTATTATTTTGATGCCATTAATACATGTTTATACTTAAAGAAATACACATTATATTATTTGCATTAATACTCATTTTCAAATAAGTAACTCAAATTTGATAAAAAAGAAAGAAAGAAAAAGTATTATTTTATCTGATTTTAAAACAATTCATTCTCATTGTTACTTTTGGAAAAGTGGTATTGTACTTACGTTTTGCAAAAAAAGCTAACTTCAAAATTGTACAGCTACAAATGACATGGCTTGGTAATGTGCAAAAATATTTGAATTATTTACAGTAATTATATCAAGATTGTTATCACAATACTTTCTTGCAACAATCTTATTTGTACAAACTACAATGAAGCTATTCCATGCCATAGATGTTCATTTATTATTATTTTATTTATAATGTTAGATTTCTTAGATCATAAATGATTAGACTACCCACCAATTAGATTAATCACATCTCACTTCGCTAACCTAGCCGTCAGATACGAGTGAAATGAAGCCAACATGTAAATGCTTAAAAATAGAACATCGTCGTGCAGCTGTAGCGACCGTCCCCTTTGAATGAAAGAGAGGTCGGAGGTGATCGAAGGGGCAGACCACGACGAGACCATTCTAGAAGCCACGGATTCGCTTCCATCACCACTAGCATGCATTCCACTTGGGTCCTCCAAGCCTGTATTGGCTCACACTCACCATTAGGGGTTTTCATAACCCTGGTTGCGCAATTTTCCACTACTCTTGCTGTTGCAGTTGCTCAACAATTGACTAGACGTGAATTTGAGGCCGTTACCAAGCTTTCTCTGAGGGTCTCACCAATCGGAGGAGTAGCTGGCGCGGGTAGTGTTGTTGCTTTGGGTGGGAGTGAAGTTGGCGAGCGACGATGAACGACGACAGGCAGGATTCGCAGAGCGGGGCCGTGTTCGGTGAAGAGGGGCAGGGGCAGGGGCGACTGTACAATCCATACGCGGATTTGTATGGCGCGGCCGATTTGAAGAGCTTGGAGAGCGTGTACCGACTGCCTTCGGCGCCGGAGTATCTGTTCCCCGACGAGGCGGTGGTGCAGAGGCGGAATTGGAGCGAGAACCTGACGTACCACACGGGATGCGGTTACTTGGCGGGCGCGGTGGGCGGCGGTGCGAAGGGCGCGTTGGAGGGGTTGCGATCGCAGGAAGGGAGCGACACGATGAAGATCAGGGTGAATAGGTTTTTGAATGCGTCGGGGCACAGGGGGCGCGCGTATGGAAACACGGTGGGGATCTTGGGGCTGATGTACGCGGGGTTCGAGAGCACGGCGTCTCATTACAGGGCGACGGACGACATGCTGAACACGGTGATCGCGGGGCTGGGGACGGGGGTGATGTACAAGGCAGCAGCGGGACCGCGGACGGCGGCGATCGCAGGAGCGCTGGGAGGCATCGCGGCGGCGGGGCTGGTGGCGGGGAAGCAGCTGACGAAGAGATACTTACCGATATGAGGAGCGGAGGTGGCGCAGGAAGGGGGAGGGGGGATCGGGGAGAAATTGATATATTTTTGCGGGTGATTGTGAGATCGGGTGGGGCAACTGGGTTGCGATGGAGTGGGATGAGGATGGGCGACTTCCGGAGAGCGAGCGAAGAAGAGGAGTTGGGATGCGGGGAGGTTTAGGGTTTGCAGAACGGGGTGGATCTCGGAAGGGATTATACGAGATGAGACGTGTGGAGGAGTGTGGAGGATGATTCTTTGAGGAGGGATTGGCGGGAACAGGGGTGGTGGAGTGGGAAGCAGTGGTAGCGGTAGGATAGGTGGAGGTAGGATTAGGGTAGAAGAGGGGTGTGAGCATTTGATGGGGGAGGAGGGGTGAGCTTGCCACAGGAGAAGTCTGTGGAATGAGGCGGTGAAAAAATGTAGCAGTGAGTCAAGTTCTATGGAACTGGGAACTGGGAACATAGTTAGTGGTCGTGGCCCTGGATGCGTTAAGTGTTGGTCGTATGAAATTTAATAGCGGAGCCGCACAGCATCTTAGTGTCCATGTCTCGAGGAACCCTAGAACATTTATATTGGCTGAGTCTGGTTGCTCTCTGGGAAGGCCTCTGGACCGAGGAATTGTAAACTAATATTGAGATCATTATTTATGAAATCGAGAACTTCGTAGCTATGTCTGCCTAAGCGGAATGCGTGATTGCTGCCAGCATCTTCTCGTGATTGCCGAGTTTTAACTGCGGTCATTATTCGTGAGTGTTTTACTTGGAGTTTGTGTTTTACGTCGCATATATCCTTTTGAGGATTCAACCATCTTCGGAATGATATCCAAGCTTTGGAGTATGGAACCTCCTAACATTCGTAGAAGAATGATCTGCTTGGTCCATCCGTTTGGTTTTGCACTCGTCCAACTCCTGCTAGATTTGTTACGATTTTATTAAGTGCGGTTGACTTAATATGGTCTTTCAACGAACTGCGAAGCTCAATTGACAAGCGTGCCTCGGGTGGTGTAATCCTCCGCGTTAAGTAAAATCCCTGGTTTAGCTGTTTGGTAGCTCTGGCGCAGTTAAAAAAGAATATTTTCTCTAGAGCACAATATTCTTTTAACAATCAGCAGGCAATGTTAGCTGCTGGTGGTGAGTCTGTGGATAGGATCAGGAGCAGGGAGAAGAAGGAATTTGAATTCTAACACAAAACTGCCTATGTTCTTGAAATACCTTTAAAACTTTACATGTGGGTGGCTTTCAAGCAATTTTCATTAGATCCAGTGAAATGTCAAACAATGGCAACAGAATACCGTTTTTCGGCGACGAATTTCAGATCCATCGACACTCCTCGCAACGGTCGCGGATTCATTTTCGAATCTATTACTTAGCTGGCGGCTCGTTGACGTAGTGATGTCGTGTTGTCAGAAGCGCTCACATCCTCGTGAGCAGTTCGGCTGGTTGGTGCTATCTCCGTCCTAGAGCCATCGGGCGAATCTTACGGTGGGTGTCCAATTAACCGCGGTTGTGCTCTAGAGCGAAGACTCAGTTAGAGGCATAGCAAATCGAGTGTATGATTGGGATCAATTATTTGCTGCAGGGGTCTTGGTTGGTAACCATTGCAGTGCAATATGCTACTGCCCCAAGCGGCCTTTTGCTGGGTCGGTTCTCTCGCGTTTGGGGAGGCCTGAAACGGCCATTCCCAAATCTCTTCGAGGCAAATTGTGGAGTTTAGATCCTTGCTGCTTTCTTTTGTATATGTGTCATTTCCAAGTCCAAGAGCAAGTCTAGACTCGTTCCAAGTTCACTGTCCATGACCACGATTCCTCTGTTTCCCGTCCCCTCTACGGGATCTTCTTTCTACTGAAGATTCATAATCAGGTAGTTTTTGCATCCTTACATGCTTCTGCTTTGAGATTGTTTCGTCAGATCTCTCGACTGTTCGGTTGGATTTGATGGTTCTTTGTTACGCATTGTTTCAATGCTTCATCCAATAGCTTTACCACTCTCGAACTCAGTTATGTATTCTTTAGTTGTTGCTGAAGCAATCTTCTTCACTAGATCTTGTAACAAGCTCAGATTTCAAGCGCTCTACGCCTCACATTCCCGACACATCGGTACTTCCAATTGCAGTTTTCCTTGTTTACACTTCCCTGGGAATTTTTAGTAATTAGCGTTACGAAACTAGCACTGAATCTGGAACAGAATGCCATAACTTCTTCTGAGCTGCCATCAGCGGACTTAAACTAGTAAGTTTTCCTCATAGCAATTTATAATGCACAAGCGGCCTTGTAGATGTACGAAACGTCTTGACCAGCAATTCTTTACACAATTCACACTCTTCGTCCTCTGCATTAGTAAAACTTCCTCCATGGTGGCGCCGGGGAAATTAGGGCATTGCTGCTCTTGGCTACTGGTTTTCAGTTTGATCTGCTTCGTCCCTTCCGCAGGTACTGCCCGCTGAAGCCCTCCCAAAGCTTGCAGTTATCTTTCAAAATTTATGCCATATCTTTAGCGCCGCATTGCACCATCCTTGTGCTTCAATACACTGTGTCAGATGGAGTTACCTTTCAGTGAACACAAACCCTCACTCTACTTGTATATATGTCCAAATTTGTCCCTCCCAATTTCTGCAATTGACCATGTACCGGGTTGGTGAGATTGTGATTTATTCGGACCATGGCATAATCCCTACCCCGACATGGATAGGGAACCCTTACGAACAGCTACGTTTGGTGATACCAGAGAGAAGATAAACTTAGCGTTGATGAATTCGACAGAGTCTCGTGTCGGCTGATATTAGGCGCCGCGAGGGCAACAATCTCATGTTGACTATCCTGTTTCCTCAATGCAGCAGCCTATGTGGGCCTCAATTACGGCCGAAACGGCGACAATCTTCCATCACCGTCACAAGCCGTTTCGCTTCTAAGAAATCTCGGCATGTCTCAAGTGCGGATCTACGACAGCGACCCCACCGTCCTCGCTGCCTTCCAAGGGTCCAACATCCAGCTAGTGATCGGCTTGCTCAACAGTGAGCTCGACGACATTGGTGCCTCTTACGCCTCCGCCTCCGCATGGGTGGCTTCAAAGATCCTCCCTTACGTTAACTCCACGAATATTTTCGCGATTGGAGTAGGCAATGAAGTTCTGACCGGCTTCACGAACGCCTCATCGCTCCTAGTGCCGGCTATGAACAATATCTACAACGCGCTCACAGCCAACAACCTTCAGAGCATCAAGGTGTCGTCTCCTTGCTCTATGGAGCTGCTGGCGCAATCTTACCTCCCATCATCTGGAAAATTCAGTAGCAATTACAGTGATATCCCTGTTCTTCTTGAATTTCTCACTCGCACATCATCACCGTACATGGTAAACGTCTACCCCTGGAAAGCGTACACCGCGCAACGGGACGCCATTTCCTTGGACTACGCCCTCTTCTACCCTAACGCGGGCGTTTTCGACTCTGGAGCAAGTTACACTTATACTAATCTGTTCGACGCACAGGTTGATGCGGTGCATGCTGCCTTAACAAAAGCCAATCACTCCGACTTAGTTGTAGTAGTCAGTGAAACCGGCTGGCCCACCGCAGGAGACACAGGAGAAGCCGGGGCTTCGATTCAAAATGCCCAGACTTACAACGCCAATTTGGTGAAACGTGTGATGAGCAATACGGGAACGCCAGCGCGGCCGGGTGCTATGCTCAACGTTTTTTTGTATGAGCTTTACAACGAGAATTTGAACGTGGGGCCTGCTTCCCAGAGAAACTTCGGCTTATTCAACCCTGATTCTACTCCAGTGTATGCGATCAACTTCGGAGGGAGTAATTCCGGTGGTAATGGGTACGGGTATGGACGACGAAGCTGGTGCATTGCGAAACAGGTTGTTGAAATCCCGGAGGCCACCTACGTTTGCCATTGTCTTTATAGGATTTAGGTTTTCTTGTTGTCCATTTGTCGGGATTCTGTCGTTTCTGTGTGGACTTACGGCCTTGTGTGATTGTTGCGTGTATCCGACTTTGTTCCGTGACTCATCAGGGCATATCGGAGACTGCCTTACAAATCTCAATAGACTTCGCTTGTGGTATGGGAAATGTGAATTGCACAGCCATACAACCGAACGGCACCTGCTTCCTCCCTGATACCAGATACTCCCATGCATCATACGCAATGAACCAGGTCTATGTCAACAGCTTTAACGGAACCTCAGCCTGCAATTTTCAGGGAGCTGCTCGAATCACAACCACGGACCCAAGTAAGTTCAGTTGTGCTTATATAAACCATCAAATTCCTACACACTAAAGGAACGACCCGTTTCATTGCGGTGAACTTTGTTGGCTGCGCTTATCATCTCGAGCTTCTGACTTTGACCGCAAATTTATCTAGATTCTGATCTTTACTCGTCGAACGTCAGATATATGCTGTTGAAGTTGAATAATATTTAAGAACATCTCCAAGGCCCTTGCTTTTCCTTCAAATGTGTTCAGCTCACTTATTGTATTCATTTCGTGGCTTTCTTTTGTGCAGGCTACGGTTCTTGTGTGTATCCAGCCAGGTACATATCTTCCAACTTTGCTGAACTGTGGCCAGATCTCTATGAGACTGATCATAAGATTCAATGCATCCCAGCCCAAGGTGTCGATCGATGACACCTTTGGCCACTTGGATGGAATCGGCACCACACTTTTACCCTCTGAAGCTCATCAACACATTCATGCCACTTTCGCATGTGCACATGTCTCTTCTGTAATGGGAAATCTTATACTGCTGTGGTCGGACCCCTGATTTGCACAAAACCCGCGTCTCTTATGTTGTGTTCGATCTGTTTTGTGCAGCACAATATCCTATAGCGGAAGTCACATGTCGACACGAAGATTCTCTTCCGCACAGCAGCTGTATCAACTCTTCTTCCTACTCTTCGCCATCATCTGCTGGGCATACACGGGAGCAGAGCTGTAGGCAACTTCCATTCCATCACTGGACCGATTTTCGCCAGGCTTCAGTGAATTTCATGCGAGTAATGAGCGTTAAGAATGAGCTGCACTGTGCGTGGCTCGAAGCTACACTAGTTGTGTATGAAAAATGAGCCGATCTTATCGGTGAAATTCTTCGGTCGTATAACTTGTGAAGCGGTGGATGAGTCGAGCTGTAGACTGTGCCATCTTCGTGGTGCTGTCCCACGTCCGAAGCTCGGTGTCCATGGAGGGTCTTAAGCCATCGTGGCAATACGGAAAAGAAAGGTGGAATTCTATATCTAAAAAGCGCAGCTGCTGTATCAACAGAACGATCATTTTTTCCTGAGAGAGTATGTTCGATTAATAGCATGCGGGTGTAATACCACGTTGTACCGTCCACAAGGAGAGCAGATTTTGGTATCCTTCGACAACCTCTGTTGAATGACGCAATTTATAGTAAATGTTGAAGTAATGAGGCTGTATTGGACAGACCTGCAGTCATTGGAATGAGTACAGCTATTTTCACAACACAGGCAGGCAGACATACATATATATATATCTCTGAAAAAATAAATAATTATACACACATGTATGTATATATACTCATTCGTCCTAACAACTTATCACTGCTACTTTTCAATAACTGCTTAAGGCAGTGGAAAAATGTTGTACACTTAAGCCAAAATTCCAAAATCAATGATTCTAAAGTGCACATTTAATTTGCTCTTGTCCAGTACTTCCTCTTGTTCCAAATTTCAAATCATATGCAAGTCTCAAAGTGAGAAAGAATGGATTAAGATAAAGCCAATGTACTTGTTGAATTGATGGTTTTTCTTCTTGTTTTATCCAACACAATGTGTCCAAATTGGCAAAGCATATTCGATTGAGTTAGTAAAAAAAATAATATATAGCTCTGTTGCTAAGGAGGTGGTGCAACATTTATGTGAGTTCTACTTTGGCAAGATCAGGGACAATGTCTTGGACCATATAATTAAGGCTAATTAGAGGCCCTCTTGCACTCTCTAACAATGTGTAGTTGTTAGGGTTTAATACATGTTTAGTGCTATGTAATTTTATAATATGAAGTAGTAGTAGCAATTGTTTTTGAAATTTTCTTGTTTTTAAGTCTTTTAATATCAATTGCTCTAAAGAAAAAGGTGAAAGAGTTTGCTTGACAAATACTAAAAGAATGAAAATATTTACTTCTTTAGAAAATCCAAAACCACCTTTGATGTAGTTGCTTGCATAATTAAATGGAGTAAGCAAAAAGACTATTTGTGATACTTAGAAAAATAAACATGAGATAAAACTACATATTTTGTCTAATTCTTGATAAATTCAAAGTGCTATACAAAGAATTTTGAAAGCCTAACTCAGAAGCTCTTAATGAATAATTTTGTTTGTAGATTGCAACAATTCAACAATCAAAGGTAGATTTGCTACCTTTCTTTTTAATTTTCAAAGCAATTAATCTTAGGGTTATTATGGAATTGTATGATTTTATAGGAAGTTGGAAATGGTTTTTAAGATTTAAAGTTTAAAAAGGACTTAGATTAATGCTTCTTTATGCTAAAGATATTAAAGTCAACAAATATAGTCCATATTTATTAGATGCTTTGGACAATCTTTATGATGTTGTCAGAGAATACAAACCAAAGAATATTTATAACATGGATAAGATTGGATTATTTTTTAGACTTATTCCTAAGTACTTTGTTCTACTCTCTACAAAAGATAAATCAATTACTTGTGATGAAAAGAAATTCAAAGAGGGATTGACTTTAATTGTTTCCACTTTTACATTTGGTTATCACAAGTTGCTATGCCTAATGATTGGAAAGGCAACTACACTAGCATGCCTTGTGGAACATATTTTACTTCTTTACTTCAATCACAAAAATCTTAGATGGATAAAGCCATATTTAATATGTGATTTTATGTTTTTTTTGCACTTAGAATTAGAAAAATAACAAGCAAGAAAGTCCTCTTGGTATAGGATAACACTCTTGGGCATGAGAAAGCATTTGAGAAAAATACAATTAAAGAAGTAGTTCTTTATGTCACATTTTTCTAAATGTCGCATTGTAGAAGCAACTAATGGATATGGGAATCATTGTGGTGCTGAGAAAACACTTTAAATATAATTCAATGAAGGGTTTGTTGGACTTTTATGTCCTACTTGGTATAATCAAAAGGAACACTCAAAATTTTCAAGCATAAAACATGATTTAATCTTCCAAAAGCACACTCAACAAAAAGGAAACGAATAAACTCCTTGTGGAGTCAGTCGGTGCCCGTCAGAACGCTCTCCGTCCATCACCGTCCCCATTAGTGAGGGGGCGGGACATTCATCTAGCTGGCTGGCGACCGGGCCCGCAAGAGGGCACACTGGCACAAGCCGCGGAAATCTCGCTCAAGTCGGAGAGAACTACATCTTCGTCCAAGTAGAAGGTCATGTCTGCGACGGTGAACACAGATCGGATGTACGCACTGTAAAACAGATCCTGTTCAAGTATAGTCAAGCTAGAAACTTTTCATCCCCACCTCCATATACCGGCCTTCCCCACCACTCGCAACCACAATGGTTCAACTCCCCCTTCGGCCGCACGCTTCCCTCGCCTCGCCTATCACTCACTCACTGTGTTGCCACGACTCCGACTCCACCACTCGCCGACACTCACTCGCGCTTCGTCTTCTCCCGACCCAAAGCTCCGCGGCCAAGGCCCCACCCTCCGCCAACCCCTGCCCCATTTCACGCGCTACCTCCTCTTCGCAACATCCCTACCCTTCCCACTTGCAAACGAACAATCGCAACCACGCACAGAAGCCCACAACACCATCAACTCCGATTCTGGCAGCCATCTGTCACCCAAAGCAATCCAAAGATGCAGCGGGCTTCAACCAAACTGGTGAGCGCAAACGCCTCGGCGTGGGATTTGAGCAATAAGGCGCTGCGCTTCAAGGACCAACTCCACTTCAAAGAGTGCTGAACATGGAAAATCTACTACGACATTCACCAAAACATTCTCAGCCTTCAATCCACCTGCCATTCAAAATCCCACGTATTGTCCCTGCCCTTGTTTTGCTCCTTTCTTTCGAACTATGTCCTGTGTTCAATTTGCCCGTTTTTTTCCATCTTTTTGTTTTTATTCATTTTCGGTTATTCTTCATTCAAGTCTTTGTTTGTTAGTCGCATATTCCTACTTTAGGTGAATGGCTAGAGTTTTTAAGAAAAGTAATGAAGTTTTGAGGTTGGTCCAAGTCCTTGAGTTTGGATAATTTGGAAGTCAATAGATTAATTCATTGGTTATTAAGTTTAAGAGAGAAGATGATACTATCTTAAAAGGATATTTATGAAGTGATTTTTAAGGGTTGGATGGGTGGTTTTTATTGCTAATTTTTATATATTTTTTAAACAACAACATAATTCAGCAATGTTAACAATAATATGAATTTGTGAGTATTGGCAAACTACCAAAATGTCTTATTGAGTTGGAATAACAATTGAAATTGAATATGTTGATTGAAATTCTTGGAGAAGCTTTAGTAGATAATTTTATTTATAATATTGGATAATTTTTATAATACTTAACAAGATTGTTGACATACATGAAAAATTATACAAAAATTACATGCAACTAATACTTTTTACATGTTTAGAATAAAATAAATCAATATAAACTTGAATTATACTTTCAATAATTTTATTTGTATACATAATTTAGATATTTTTTTTAATATATTACTTATTTAAGACAAAAGTTAAAATAATTCAAGAAAGATAATATTCTATCTTTAATCCTTGTTTTTAGTTTCTAAGTATGAATGGCACTAAAGACATCAAGAACTATCAATCAATAGATTCAACTCAAGAACTATTATTTGTTGAATTATCAGAGAAGACATTGCAATTGTCTTAACCTTCAAGATGACAAAATAGAGATGAAGACTCTTAAAAATAACATGTTCTTCTTCAAATAGATAGTAAAATATAACTTGTTTGATATCATGACCTTGGAAGAGTCTCTCAATGTTTGGTAATATTATTAGAAGTAGGAACCACCATTGACAATGTTCAAAATGTTTTATTTGAAGGGAGTTACAAAGGCCTGAAGAATGATAAAATATTAGGATGGTCTTCTTGCCATAATATGATTATTGTTGATGGCTATAAGGCCCTATCAACCACCTTTGATGGAACAAATATCAAAGTACATAGCAAATACTATTTGTAGTATTTTAGACATTTTTAATATTTAATTATCGCTCTTTGTAGAACTTATTCTTAAAATAGGAGATAATATCATTGATATATATATATATATATATATATATATATATATTTATTTATTAAGATAAAATATTAAATAAAAGATAAATCTAAATAAATTAAAAACTTTATAAATACAAATTTGACTTTAGATGTGTTTGTAATTGATTGATAGGTTAGAAATTTGAATAACAAGTTAACTATGTATCACATATATTATTAGATTGTATTATAAGTTAACCATATGGCGTACATATAAGAAACTTATTGTACAAATTCGACTTGTATCTTGTAAATTGGACACATGTCAAAGATCATATAGAACATTGCCACGTAGCTCCTAGTTCGGTAATATATATGGAGAAATAAATAAAGCCTTCTTTACTCTTGTCAATAATTTTTTTTTTTTTTTTTTGTTTTGAATCTTGTTTTAAGAGTCTAATCTTCTTGTCTTTGGCAATAGCCATTCTAATTTTAATATATTATTATCTTTGAGTGAATATCTATTCTTTTTGAATGTTACAAGAGTTTATTGAGTATTTTCTTGATTGAGGTTCATATCCTTGATAATATCTTTTTAACTTTGGTATCCAAACTTTTTAATCAATTTAATTAAGCTAAGATTTATATTAAAATAGATCTATTAGGACCATATAATCTAATATGCATCAAATAATGAGATGAATAGATAAGCATATTTTTAACAAGGTATAGATATTTTAAATATAATATCTTACCTTTTAGACTCACAAATATATCAATTATTTTTCTACATCAAATTATTATTTTTTTTTAAAGAATTTTTACGTGATTTTATTGTCTAATATTTAGATAATATTTTAATTTATTCTAAAAATATAAAAAAATATGAAATTTATATTTTTTATATGTTATAAAATGTCAAGGACAAGAATTTAATAAAGCAAAATAAAAAAGTGAGACTTCTCTCAAAGAAAGATGATAAAATAGAAATAACTTGATATATATATTAAGAAAGAAACTAGAATGGCTATTGCCAAAAGCCAAGAAAACTAGAGACCCTTGAAACTAGACTAGAAGCAAGAAAGGAATTGACGAGAATGAAGGAGGCTTCACTCTTGTCTCTATATATACTATCTAACTAGGGGCTACGTGGTGACGTTCTATAGGACCTCCAATATGTGTTAACTTTGTAGGACGCATGCCTTGACTTACAAGGCAAGTTTTTCTACATGCGGGCCCATAATTAACTTGATCTTCAAGCTAACAACAAGTGTGGCACATGGCCAACTTATTGACCACGTTTTTAATCCAAAAAATCAATTAAAGACACCTATAAAGTCAAAGTAGCATCTATAGAGCTTCTAGAAAGCTTCCATAGCAAATATTATAGAATTAACTTACTTTTATTTATTTTTACTTATTTCTTCCTATTTATACATGTAATTATTGGCTTACATGTGTATATCCATGACATTACCCTCCCTTCTAGGAATGAGTTCTACGAAGAATAGTCATCATATGTTGAGAAAATCTATGATGCAACAAATTGTATTCACCACATACTCTGATCTTTGTTCTCTTTGAAGATGATTGATAGGGCCTCTCAACCATTGATAGTATCCCATATTAGGGCAGAAAGACTACCCAGTTATTTGATCGTTGTTGAGGCCTTCTTAACTTCTTTCAAATAAAACATTTGGAATACCATTAAGAGTTGTTCCTACTTCTAGTAAAATCACCAAACATCGAGAGTCCCTTCTAAAGTCGTGATACCAAACTATCAAGGAAATAAACTCCAAAGAAAGATAATCTCAATACACTCTTGTGTCACTCGAAAATACTTAGATGTCACTCAAAAGTGATAATATATTGAACTAGAATGACTATTGCTAAAGACTAAAAAATATGACGACTCTTGAAAGTAGAGTGGAAATAAGAAAGGAGTTGATAAGAGTGAAGAAGGCTTCACTCATATCTCTATATATACTATCTAATTAGGGGCTACGTGGTGATGTTCTATAGGACCTCCAATATGTGTTGACTTTGTATGACACTTGCCTTGACTTACAAGGCAAGTTTTTCTATGTGTGGGCCACATAGTTAGCATGGTCTTCAAGCTAATAATATGTGTGGCACATGACCAACTTGTTGACCATGTTTCTAATCCAAAAAGTCAATTAAAGACACATATGAAGTCAAAGCAGCATCTATGAAGCTTCTAGGAAGCTTTCATATTAAATACTATAGAATTAACTTACTTTTATCTACTTTTACTTACTTCTACTTATTTATATATGTAATTAGTAGCTTACATGAGTATGTCTGTGACCATATCGTTCCTTCTAGAGATGAGTTCCACGAGGAGCGGTCATCATATGTTGAGAAAATCTATGATGCGACAAATCATATTTGCCACATACTCTAATCTTTCTTCTCTTCGAAGATGATTGATAGGGCCTTTCAACCATTGGTAGTTTCCTATACCATGGTAGGAAGACCACCAAGTTATTTGATTGTTGTTGAGGCCTTCATAACTTCTTTCAAATAAAACATTTGGAATATCATTAGGAGTTGTTCCTACCTCTAGTAAAATCACCAAACATCGGGAGTCCCTTCCAAGGTCGTGATATCAAACGAGTTGTATCTTGCCATCTATTCGAGGAAGAACATGTCATTCTTGAAGATCTTCATCTCGATTGCATCGTCTTAAAGGTTGTGACAAACGTAATGTCTCATCTAATAGGTCAACAAATGAAGGCTCTTGAGTCAAATCCACTGGTTGTTGGTTCTCTATCTCCTTAGCGTCACAACTACAAAGAAGCTACAAATAAGGATTGAAAGTAGAATTTTATCTTGCTTAGATCTTGTTTCTTTTATAAGAAAGGTTTTCATCTTTATTTTGATGGATGTCATCGATAAAAAGCCTCCACCACCTTTGCTACATTTACAAGATTTTTTATTGGCTCCCATGTGCGTTCACTAATATCATATCCGCACCAATGGATAAGATATTCTAATTTATTTTGGCGCCGCCTTGAATCTACAACTTCTTCCACTTCAAACTCTTCATTATTATCCACTTCTATAGGAGGAGGTGGAGCTTGTCTTCTTCTTGGTATGTCCACTGTCTTGTATGGTTCAAGAAGAGATATGTAGAATATTCGATGGATTTTTATTGATTTTGGTAGATGTAAACGATATGCAACTAGATTGATTTGTAGAGAAATAGAAAATGGTCCAAGCCTTTGATAGTCCAACTTGTCTTAAAGATGAGTGGTCTTGATATTGCGACAAAGTAACCATATCTTATCACCCATGTAAAATAGTGGTTGTTTCTTTTGATTGACATCGACATTTATCTTTTATCGTTCTTGAGCTTCTTTTAAATGCGCCTTCATTGTTGCATGTAACTCTGAGAACCAATTTGCCATATCTTTTGTCGCAGGATTATCAACTTTTGAAAAATCAAACGTGTCAAATCATAGATGATAATCATAATTGGCAAAGAAAAGTGTTTGTTGCATAGAAGAATGTAGCGTATTATTATAAGTAAATTTTGTCAATGGTAGAAGAGTTGTCCAATCATCTTGTTAATAGTTGATGGTACATCTTAAATATTGTTCCAAGACTTGGTTTACGTGCTTTGTCTGTCTGTCAGTTTGAAGATGAAAAGCCAAAGATAGTTTTATATGTACTTGTAAAATCTTAAAAAGAGTTCTCCAAAATCTTGATACAAACTGAGTTCCCCTATCTGATATAATATCCTTTGGTAATCCATCATAGGGATAGATATTGTCAATAAAAAGCTTAGCTGTTTCTTCACCCATGATGGATTTTGTACATGGTACAAAATGTGCCATCTTGGTGAAGCAATCTACTATCACAAATATAGAGTCATAAGAACCTGAACTTGAAAGATCTGTAATGAAGTTCATAGAAACAGAAGATCATGGTTCTACAATGGGTAATGGCTGAAGAAGTCCAAAAGGTTGATAATGAGGAGTTTTTGATCTTGAGCAAATATCACATGATTGTACAAAATCTTTGACTGCCTTCCACATTTGAGGCCACAAAAAATTCCTAGATATCAGCTCCAAAGTCTTATTATTTCTAAAATTTCTTGCTGCTGAAAAGTCCTTCTGAGCTTGAAGAACACATAAATATGCTTCTCCTTCTGGAACATATAGGCGTCCTTCAAAATAGAGTAAGTTGTTCTTGAACTTGAATTTAGAGGAATCATAAGATTTAGAAGAATTATTCTTGATATTGTGAATAAGAGGGTCTGAAGACATACTTAACTAGACTTGCTTGAGAAAAGTTAAATCAATAGTCAATGTTGATTTTATTGCTCGAAGATGAAATTACTCCGGCTTCAAGAGAACCATTCTTTGTTGCTCAAAAGCTGCATCTCCTTCTTTTGGTACAAGATAAAAATGTTTAGACAAGGCATCGGACAAACCTTGTTGTTTTTCTAGTTGATAAGTGATGATGAACTCGAATCTTGATAAAGACATGCTCCAATGGGCTTGACGATAATTTAATATGCATGCTGACATTAAATACTCGAGATTCTTATGATTCGTGTACATGATAATTGGATTTGAGGTTCCTTCTAGATAATGATGCCATTTTTGAAATGAATCCATAATTGCAAGAAGCTCTTTATTTTGGATTTCATAATTCATCTGGGCTGCTAAAAATTTCTTGGAATGAAAAGCTACTCGATGGAGTTCTTCATCTGCTCCCATTTATGACAAACGGCACCGAAGGCAAAGTCTGATGCATGTGTTTTCATAAAAAATATCTTAGAGAAGTCGATGTGATACAAGATTGGTGCAGAAGTAGGATTTAGGGTGGTCAATCTTTATTATACTCAAATTTGTCTTTACAAGTCAAACGCATAAGTAGAGCTGTAACTTGAGAAAAGTTCTTGATGAAGATTTGATAGTAATTTGTAAAGTCCAAAAAGCATTGCACATCTCATATTGTTCTTGGAATCTTCCAATCTATGATAGTCTGGACCTTCTTGGGATCCATCATCAGGCCTTTGATTTTCTTGGCTAACGATATTTCTTATTTTTTGACAAAGTCTTCGTCTGTGAAACAAGTTGAGGCTCGTGAATCTAATAATATAAAGACTTTATGATTTTTGGATCCTAAACACACATCTATTGTAAAACAAGGTGAGGGATCTGAGGAGAGAATATGACCTTGATTAGGTATTACACATGGTTTCAGCCACATGATCCCTATTGTAGCTGGAAGAACTCGTTTTGTGACACATTATCTTCTTTTGCAATCGTACTCCTCATTTTTGTGATTGCGTTGCTTCCTTGGACAATGCTAAGCAGTATATTTAGCTTCTTCGTAATATAGACTTAAGCCCTCTTGACATCGTCAAATCTTTTCCTGCTCTGTGAGGGGTTTAAAACATACTGTATTAATATGCATTGGCTCTAGCCTTGATGAAAAGGTTTCCAAAAACTTAGAAGGTGTTGCCATGACTTGACTTGTTCCTCTTCAGCCATATCTTTGTTCTTGATGTCTTTCAAATAAACGATTATCACATGTAATAGCTTGAGCAATGAATTATTTTAAAGAATCTATTTTTGACATTGTTAATAATAAATCTTTGACATTATCCTTTAATCCATAGCAAAATTGATTAATAAGGGCTTTATCATTCCAGTCCACATCACAAGCAAGACTTTGGAATTCAGCGGCATATGTGGTGGCTGAACGTGATCCTCGTCGTAATGATACAAGGTTGATCTTTGCTACCCTTTTTCAATCACTTTTTCCAAATGTAGCCGTAAATACTTTCAAAAATGAGTTCAAATCATAGAGTAGTCGTGAATCTTTTTCCATCAAAGGTGCAAACCAAGAGAGAGCACTTCCAGATAGAAGTGCGCCTATGAATCCAACTTGAATAAATCTATCAGGATATTGGAAAGGATGCAACCTTAAGTAGGATTTAACTTATTGCAAAAACCTTCAAAATCTTGATTTTGTTCTGTCAAACTTTTTTGGCATATTAATCCTTGCCTCCCTCGAGCTTGTAAAAGTAAAACTCCTCGAATTTGGTTGCGAGGCTAATCAACTTATTTCCTTAAACTGCACAACTTCTTGGCGTAGACTCTGAACTTCTTCCATAGTAGTAAGAATAGTGCTTCCATGGTTGGTGTTGGTGATGTGTGAAATTTCGGTCCTAAGAGTATTAACAAGCTCATAAAGATCTGCGATAGTTGCAAATCTATTTTCAATTCCACAAAGTGTAGCATCCATGATTTTTCTTTCTATAGACAACTCAAACGAATTCAAAAGTTAAATAAGAGGAGGATTTTTCACAAACTCTAAAAACAAATTCCACAAAGAGGGGTAATCCTCTCTCTTAAAGAAAAAGATCAATATTAGAAAATAAGATTTTTTTGTTTAAAGGTGTATAGTTTACAACCTTCAAAATACAATAATAGAAGTGTGGTAATCCAGATAAGATAGAAATAATATGTTAGCACTCTTGTCAAACTATCAAGGACATGAACTCCAAAGAAAGATAATCTCAATACACTCTTGTGTCACTCGAAAATACTTAGATATCACTCAAAGGTGATAATATATTGAACTAGAAATGCTATTGCCAAAGACTAAAATACATGACGACTCTTGAAACTAGACTGAAAATAAGAAAAGAGTTGACAAGAGTGAAGAAGGCTTCACTCATATCTCTATATATACTATGTAACTAGGGGCTACGTGACGACGTTCTATATGACCTCCAATATGTATTGACTTTGTAAGACACTTGCCTTGACTTATAAGGCAAGTTTTTCTATAAGTGGGCCACATAATTAGCTTAGTCTTCAAGCTAACAACATGTGGAACACATGGCCAACTTATTGACGACGTTTTTAGTCTAAAAAGTCAATTAAAGACACCTATGAAGTCAAAGCAGTATCTATGAAGCTTCTAGAAAGCTTCTATATCAAATATTTCAGAATTAACTTACTTTTATGTACTTTTGCTTACTTCTACTTATTTATATATGTAATTACTAGCTTACATGAGTATATCTGTGACACAAACGCGATGTATCTCGCCATCTATTTGAGGAAGAACATGTCGTTTTTGAAGATCTTCATCTCAATTGCATCGTCTTGAAGGTTGTGACAATCGTAATGTCTTGTCTGGCAGGTGAGCAAACGAAGGCTCTTGAGTTGAATCTTGTGGTTGTTGGTTCTCCATCAACTCAATGTCACAACTACAAAGAAGTTACAAACAAGGATTGAAAGTAGAATGTTATCTTGCTCAGATCTTGTTTCTTTTATAAGGAATGTTTTCATCTTTATTTTGATGGATGTTGTCGATGAAAAGCCTCCACCGCCTTTGCTGCATTTACAAGATTCTTTACTGGCTCTCATGTGCATTCACTAATATCATATCCATGCCAATGGACAAGATATTCGAATTTATTTTGGTACCACCTTGAATCTAAGACTTCTTTTATTGTAAATTCTTCATTATTGTTCACTTTTATTAAAGGATGTGGAACTTGTCTTCTTTTTGGTATGTCCACTATTTTATATGATTCAAGAAGAGACACATGCAATACTAGTTGGATTTTTATTGACTCCGGTAGGTGCAAACGATATACAACTGGATTGATTTGTGCAGAAATAGAAAATGGTCCAAGTCTTTGTTAGTCCAACTTGTCACAAAGATGAGTAGTCTTGATATTGCGACAAAGTAACCATACCTTATCACCCATGTGGAATGGTAGTTGTTCCTTTCGATAGACATCCGCATTTCGATAGCCTTTTGTTGTTCTTAAGCTTCTTTTAACTGTACCTTCATCATTGCATGTAGCTTTGAAAAATGAATTGCCAAATCTTTTGTTGGAGGATTATCAACTTTTGAAAAGTTAAAAGTATCAAGTCATGGATGATAATTATAATTGACAAAGAAAGGTGTTTATTTTATAGAAGAACATATGATGTTATTGTAAGCAAACTCTGCCAATAGCAAAAGAGTTGTTGAATCATCTTGTTGGTAGTTGATGGTACATCTTAAATACTACTCCAAAACTTGATTAACATGCTCTATTTGTCTATTAGTTTGACGATGGAATGCCGAAGATAGTTTTATATCCACTTTAGAATCTTGAAAAGAGTACGCCAAAATCTTGATACAAATTGAGTTCCTCTATCTGATATAATATCTTTAGGTAATCCATAATAGCAATAGATATTGTTAAGAAAGAGCTTAGCTTTTTCTTCACCAGTGATGGATTTTGTACATGGTACAAAATGTGCCATCTTGATAAAATGATCTACTATCATGAATATAAAGTCATAAGAACTTGAGATTGAAAGATCCATGAAGAAATCCATAGAATCAAAAGTCCATGGTTGTTCTCAAATAAGTGATGGCTGAAGAAGTCGATAAGGTCGATGATAAGGAGTTTTCGATCTCGAGCAAACATCATAAGATTGTACAAAATCTTTGATTTCTTTGTATTTTTGTAGCCATCAAAAGTTTCTGAATATTAGTTCCAAAATTTTATTGTACTCAAAATGTCATGCTGCTGGAAAGTCATGACAAGCTTCAAGAATACGTAATCGAGCTTCACGTTCTGGAACATATAGGTGCCCTTCAAAATATAGTAGATTCTTCCTGAATTCAAACTTGGAAGTATCATGAGACTTTAAAGGATTTCCCTTAATATTACAAATAAGAGGATCAAAAGACATACTTGACTGAACTTGCTTAATGAAAGTTCAATCAACAATTAGTGTTGATTTCATTGCTCGAAGATGAAGATGCTCTGACTTCAAGAAAATTATCAATTGTTGATCGAAAATAACATCTCTTTCTTTTGGTGCAAGGTAAGATTGTTTAGAGAGAGCAACTGACGAATCTTATTGGGAGCATCTAACAAACCTTGGTCAATAAGTGATCTTGAATTCGAATCTTGACAAAGACATACTCCAATGGACTTGTCGACGATTCAAAATACGTGCTGACATAAAATATTCAAAGTTCTTGTGATCCATATATACTATGACTAGATTAAAAGCACCTTCTAGATAATGGCACGATTTTTGAAATGAATCCACGATTATAAGAAGTTCTTTGTCATGGATCTCATAATTAATCTTGGCTATTAAAAATTTTCTGGAATAAAAAGCTATTGGATTAAGTTTATCATCTGTTCTTATTTGTGATAATATGGCAGTCAAAGCAAAGTCTAATGCGTTTGTTTCCATAAAAAATGGCTTAAAAAAATCAATGTGATCTAAGATTGGTACAAAAACAAAGATTTTCTTCAAAGCTTCAAATGCTACTTCTGCTTCTTGATTCCATTGAAGTTTGACTTTACAAAGTGGAGCTATAATTTGAGAGAAGTCTATCATGAATATCCGATAATAGTTGGAAAATTCCAAAAAGCATTGGACATCTCTGACCATTTTTGAGATCTTCCAATCCATAATAGTTTGAACTTTCTTAGGATCCATCATAAGTCCATCATTTGAAATGATATATCCTAAGAAGTCCACTTCAGTAGTGTGAAATATACACTTTTCTATCTTGGCATGGAGTCCTGCATCTCTTAATTTTTGTAATACATAATGAACATGAAATTCATGTTCTTCTATGTTTTTAGAATAGATCAAAATGTCGTCTATGTAGTAGACAACAAAATCATCTAAAAACTCCTGAAAGACATCATTCTTTAGATGTTGGAATACTACTGGTACATTTGTAAGTCCAAAAGGCATGATGTTGTATTTAAAATGTCCATATCTTATTCAAAACGTAGTCTTCTATTCATCTTTTTTTTTGATGCGTACTAGATTGTATGTTCTTCGTAGATCTATTTTTGTATAGATCTTAGCTTGATTCAACTGATCAAGGAGTTCAAATATCAAAAATAATAGGTATCTGTTCTTGATGGTGATTTTGTTAAATCCTCGATAATTGACACACATTCGCAATGATTTATCTTTTTTCTTCAAAAATAAAATTGGAGATTCTGCTTAAGATTTGCAATGGCATATAAAGTTGTTGGCCAAATTTTCTTCAATATATTCCTCGAATTCAGCCAACTCATTTGGTGATAAATTATAGATTGGTCCAAACGGCGGTTGTACTCCTTCTTGAAGGTCAATTGAATAGTCATAGGAATGATGTTTCGGAAGAATATTTGCATTCTTCTTTTCAAATACATCTTAAAAATCTTGATATTGGCTTGGAATGCCACTTGAAGTCTTTCCACCAATAGGAATAGGTGTAGCATAAATGACATAAGGTGATCCTTCTTTTGCAGCATGCAAGAAAGCTCTTGCACTTACAAATATAGATTTAATTATACTAGACTTATGACTTTCTACATGATTAACTACTCTCTTAGTTATACTTTTTGAAAAGCCAAGACTACGAGAAGTCTAATCTATTTTAGGGTTATATTTTTCTAGCCATGATAAACCTAAAATGACTAGATTAGAAGGAGATGTAATGATATTAAATATTACGAAGCTACTATAACCATTAGTTATTATTTCTATAGGAAGGATTTTATGAGTAACATCTCTTGAAGACAACAGACGACCATCTATGACTTTTACATGAACAGGTTTACTTTTCTTCACTAAAAATATGCTATCTCTTTTAGCAAATTCTTCCTCTAAGAAACATGCTGAGGCTTCTGAATCTAGCAAGGCAGAGGCTTTGTGATATTTAGGTCCTAGAATAATATTTTTTGTAAAATATAGAGAGAGTTCTGAGGAGAGAATAGGACCTTCATTAGGCTTTGTATAAGGTTCCTACCCCAAGGTCCCTATTGTAGTTGGACAAATTCATTTTTTGACATGCTATCTTCTTTGATCGCCGTATTTCTCATTTTATGGGTGCATCGCTTCTTTGGACAATGTTGAGTAGTGTGCCTAGGTTCTCCACAATATAAGCACAATCCTTCCTAACAACGATGAGTCTTTTTTTGCTCAGTAAGAGGTTTGAAGCGTACCGCATTAATTTGCATATCCTCTACTTCCAAATGTATGTGTTGAAGAAATGTTGGTGTTGCCATTGAATTATAGTAACGTTGAAGTCCACATGTATGGTTCTTAAATCAGAATTCAAAAAGATGATTGTCATACTTCATAGTAAAGTTAACTGCTTGACTCAATATTTGAGAAATAGATAAGTTGAGCATTAATTTTTTTACATTATATTGTAATGTGTAGAGAAATTGGCTAGTAAGTGTAGCATCATCCCACTTGATATCAGTTGCAAGTTGTCAAAATTATCAAGTGTACAACATTATTGATTGATTACCTTATCGTTAAATACGGATCTTGTTGGTTGCAATACAAATTGTATCATATTCTCCATACATGGATCAAAACTCTACCAAAACAACCTCCAAATTATCCAATATTGGATCTTGTTGTTCAAGAAAAGATGAAAACCATGATAATGCTAACCTTGAAAGAAGCATACCAATGAATCTAACTTGTAATTTTCGAGTTGGATAGCTTTGGGGTTGATGTTCAATCACAAGTTGTACTTGATTGATAAATCCTCTAAACTTTGATTTGATACCATCATACTTTTTGGGCAGGGCAATTCTAGGTCTCTAATACTGGAAGGACATTCCACTATAGGAAAAAAGGTATGATTTGGTGCAGATGTTGAAGCAACTCCAATCATTTCTACATCTTCACTTTCTGTCAATCTTGTTGCTTCTCATAGTGGTAAATTGAGTTGATGCATTGCAAGCATTAATACCCTCAATTGCTCTTGTATTTGTGCCATTGTACTCTTCATTTCAACAAGTTCTGCCATGGTAACTCTTAAAAAAGAAAAAAAAAAAAAAGAGGTATAATATCGCTCAAGACAAATAGAAGAGAGGACTTGAGAACAAAGAAAATACTAAGGATAATATTAGTTTAGAAGTGGATAATCTGCAACTTCTAATATGCTTATGTCTTATCAAGAAAAAGGGGTAATCCACTCTTAATCAAGATTAGACAAAGCTCTGATATTGTAAGTATACTCTTGTCAAACTGTCAAGGATTAGAATTTTATAAAGAAAAATAAACTAGTGAGACTTCTCTGAAAGAAAGATGACAACAAAGAAATAGCTCAATATGTATATTAAGAAAGAAACTAGAATGGCTATTGCCAAAAGACAAGAAAATTAGAGATCCTTGAAACTAGATTAGAAGCAAGAAAGGAGTTGACAAGAGTGAAGAAGGCTTCACTCTTGTCTCTATATATCCTATCTAACTAAGGACTATGTGGCGATATTCTATAGGACCTCCAATATGTATTGACTTTGTAGGATACATGCCTTTACTTTCAAGGCAAGTTTTTTTACGTGTGGGCTACATAGTTTGTTTGGTTTTCAAGTTAACAACATGTGTGGCACATGGCCAACTTGTTGACTACGTTTTTAATCCAAAAAGTCAATTAAAGTCACTTATATAGTCAAAGTAGTATCTATGCAGCTTCTAGGAAGCTTATATAACAAATATTATAGAATTAACTTACTTTGATCTACTTTTACTTCCTTCTATCTATTTATACATGTAATTATTAACTTACATGCGTATGTCTATGACACAAAATCTTTGAGATGGAAGATTATTTGTTAAGATAGAGTAATATATATTTTAGAAAATTTAAGTTATTTTTTTAAGATGTATTATTTTAAATGATGGTTCTATGATGGATTCTAATTTAATCAATTATATCTATAGATCTTCTTAATAATGAATATAAAAATTATCTTTTTAAAATTTAAAATATTATTAAGTTTGAATTCAAAGATAATCTATTTTATTTTAAGAAATACTTATATATTTTAAAAAGTGAAGTACAATTATATGCTCTTCATACTTATCACAATTTTTCAACTACAAGAAATTTTGGTTATAAGATTTAATAAAGAAATTATTAGAGGCTTCAAATGCAGAAGGCAATTAAAATATTTATACAATCATGTAATAATAATTTAAGATCAATTTTTTTTGTCATCAATTATCAAAGATATGAATCTCAAAGAAAAAAAATCCTCAACACACTCTTGTATCACTAAAAAGAACTAAAAAGTTACTCAATGATGATATAATATTCAACTAGAATAGCTATTTTTTAAAATAAGAAGATTAGAAAGTCTTGAATTCAGATTAAGAACTAAAAAGGCATTGATAAGAGTGAAGAAGGCTTCACTCTTGCCTCCATATATACTCTCTAACTAAGAGCTATGTGACAATATTCTATAGGACCTCCAATGTGTTGACTTTGCTAGCCACATGTCATAATTTGTAAGACAAGGTATCTATGTATGTGCCACATAATTAGCTTGTTTCACAAGCTACTATGTCGAGTTAACTTGTTCTACAAGCTACTAACACATTGTTAACTTATTGGCCAAGTTTCTAACCTATAAATACATCTAAAGTGAAAATTGTATCTATAAAGCTTGTAAGAAGCTCCTCTCGAAGACTTTATGAAATTAATTTATATTCACCTACTTCTACTTAATCATGTAAGTAACTATTGGAATAAATGTATATATTCATGACATTATTCCACTTTTTAGGGACAAATTCCACAAGGAGAGGTCATCATCTTTCATGGATCTTTATAATTCTTTATCTTGATTTTGATCGATGTCAATGATGAAAAGCCTCAACTTCTTTTGTTGCATTTACAAGATTCTTTGCTAGCTCCTATGTGCATTTATTAATATCATATCCATACTACTAAACAAGATATTCCAACCTATTTTGGTGCCATCTTAAATCTAAGACTTCTTCACCTCGAACTCTTCATTATTATTCACTTCTTTAGCAGGAAGTGGCATTTGACTTCTTCTTGAGATATTCATTGTCTTATATGGCTTAAGAAAAGAAACGTGAAATACATAGTGGATCTTCATAGACTCTGGTAGATGTAATCAATAAGTAACAAGTTTGATTTGTTTACAAATAGGAAAAGGTCTCTGCCTACAATAGTCCAACTTATTATAAGCATGAGTAGTCTTGATATTGCGACAAAGTAATCATACCTTATCATCTAAATTGAATTATGGTTTCTCTTTGTGATAGGCATTTGTGTTGGATTTTTTTTATTTTTGAGTTTCTTTTAATTATGTCTTTATTGTTGCATGTAGCTTTGACAAATGATTTGCTAAAACTTCCATTGCAAGATTATCAATTTTTGAAAAGTCAAAAGTATCAAGTCGTAGATGATAATCATAATTAGCAAAGAAAGGTGTTTATTGAGTAGAAAAATATACGAAATTATTATATGTAAACTTTGCCAATGACAAAAGACTTGTACAATCATCTTGATAAAAGTTGATGGTACACATCAAATATTGCTCTAGAACTTGATTCATCCATTTTATTTGTCCATTAGTTTGAAGATGGAGAGCCAAAGAGAACTTTATATCTACCTTTAGAATCTTGAATAGGGTTCTTTAAAATCTTGATACAAATTGAGTCTCCCTATTTAATATAATATCCTTCGATAATCCATGATAGTCATAGATATTGTCAATAATAAACTTAACTATTTTTTTCACCTGAAATAGATTTTTTTATGGTACAAAATGTGCGATTTTGATAAAGAGATCTACAATTATAAATATAAAGTCATATGATGGAATTTGTTATCTGTTTTTATTTGTGGCAATATTATACCTAAAGCAAAGTTTGATCTATTTGTTTCTATAAAAATTGCCTAAGAAAAGTTAATACAATACAAAGTTGGTGCTGAAGTAAATTCATTCTTGAAAGCAACACATAATATTTTGGCTTCTTTATTCCAGTGAAATTTTTCTTTACAAGTCAAATGTATAAGTGTAGCTGCAACTTGAATTTTTTTTTTGATAAAGATGTGGTAATAATTGGCAAAGCCCAAAAAGTATTACTTATCTCTTATTCTTCTTGAGATTTTTCAATCTATGATAGTTTGGACCTTCTTTAGATCTATCATAAGGCCTTCATTGAAAATGATGTATTCCAAAAAGTCAACTTGAGTAGTATAGAATACACACTTTTTTATCTTCACGTTGTCGTACTGTAAATACTTACAATATGTAAAAATTAGTTAAAACATATTATATGTTAATAAATCTAGATATATGTTAGAGTGGCTAGTAGATTAAATTAAAAGGAGTTGGTATAAGAAAATTTATTTTGTTTCTTGTTTTGATTTTGACACAAATTTTTTTTATATAAGACCTAAATGTTTAGTATGAAGCCTTGGGAGAAGGTGGAAACCTAAGGATGAAAATCTAAACTAGCAGGAGGCTAATTGGAAGGGATGAAAGGAAGGAATGGTCGGATGAAGGCAATGAATGGGGAACTTCATCCCTATTGGTCGAAGGCCATGTCCAATGGACTTCAAGGAGGCTGTCCGAGGCCTTATTAGGGATTAGGGTTCCTCTTTTAAAGGCATTTGGAGATTAAAAGCTAGGATTGTAAAGTTTACGGTTTGGAGTACAATTTGTGTACAAAAATTAGAGGATTTGGAGTTAGGATGAAGAAGTTATAGCCGTTTGAAGTTAAGGTATTAATTTAAGATATACTATTACTCTTTTGAGAATACGAGGAGTTTTACAGCAGCTTTTAAAGATCGGAAGGTGCGAATGAAATGGCGATTTCAAAGCCTCCATCTTTTAAGAAAGAATTATTTCTTTTAGAGTTTATATGAAGGAATTATAAGGAATTGAAGGTGGTGCTTCCAAATCAAAGGCAGTAAGTAAGCGGTTTTGTTTGTAGTAATGATTGGAGCCATAAATTGAGTATTTGGACGAATTTTTGGCTCAAATTTTTTAGAGAATGTAAATTTTTGTGTTAAAAAGCTATACATACAAATTTCGTAGAATTTGAGCTTATATTTTGTGAGATATGAAGAAAATTGCACGTAGATTTATAAAGACAAGGGTTTGAAGCGACTGTTAGTGTTTTCAAGATATTTTAGGATCCACAATGAATTTGCCGTTGAAAATTGTCATAGAAGTTAATAAGAATACACTTGTACCTCTTGTAAAATTTGAGTATGTTTAGACGGTCGGATTAGAAGATATGAGGTGTTGAAGTTTGGAAAAATCTCCACACAAGGATATACAAAGTTTTAGAGGATTTTATCATATTTTGGATGTTGTTGGTTACTTGAGGCTTGTGAGTCCAAAAGGCATGAAATTATAATCAAAATATCCATATCTAATTTGAAAAGCAATCTTCCATTCATCTCCTTCTTTCATGCAGACTAGGTTATTTGCTCTTCATAGATCTATTTTTGTATAGATTTGTGCTTAATTTAGTTGATCAAGTAATTCTGAAATCAAAAGTAGAGGATACATATTTTTAATGGTATTCTTATTAAGTCCTCGATAATCTACACACATTTTTAGAGATCCATCTTTTTTCTTCAAAAATAAGATAGAAGTGCCAACTAGAGATTTTGAATAGTGTGTAAAGTTATTAATCAAGTTTTCATCAATGCACTCTTTGAATAGAGCTAGCTAATTTTATAATAGGCTATAGATTGGTCCAAATGGTGGTTGAATTTCTTCTTAAAGATTGATGGTAAAATTACAAGGACGATACTCTAGAAAAATATCTACATTTTTTTTTTCAAAAACATCTTAGAAATCTTGATATTAGCTAAGAATACTACTTGATATTGTTTCACCATCAGCAGTGGACATGGCATATATAGCAAAAAATAGCCCTTCATTTGCAACATGCATGAAAGCTCTTGCACATATCAATAAGGGTTTGGATGTACTAAACTTATGGATTTTTACTTGCCTAGTAGAACCTTGAGCTAAACTATAGGAGAAATCAAGATTGTGAGAAATCCAGTCTATTTGAGGGTTATATCTTTCTAACCACAATAATCTTAAAATGATTAGATTAGAAAGAGATTTAATCACATTAAATATTACTAAACTACTAAAACTACTAATTGCTACTTCTATAGGAATAGTTTTATGTGTTATATTCTCAAAAGAGAGTGAATGTCCATCTATTACTTCTACATGTACAAGTTTGATTTTTTTAACTTTGTGAGAGATTTAAAATGTATCGTATCAATTTGCATTAGTTTTGGCTTTGATAAATAAGTTTCTAGAAATTTTAGACCTGCCATCATTATTTGATTTGTTCCTCTTCAACAAAATCTTTGTTCTTGACATCTTTCAAATAATTGATTGCTACATGTAATGGCTTGAGTAATAAATTGTTCATAAGATTTTGTCTTTAAAATTGTTAATAAGAGGTCTTTGACATTATCTTTTAACCCATATCAAAATTGACTCATAAGGCTTTATCATTTTAGTCCATGTTACAAGCAAGATATTAAAATTCAATAGCATATATAGTGGCTAATTGTGATCCTTGCCATAAAGATAAGAACTTGGTGTCTACTACTCTTTCTTGATCACTTTCTCCATATGTGGCCGTAAACACTTTGTGGATTGAATTCAAATCATAAAAGAGTTGTAAATCTTTTTCCATTAAAGGTACAAACTAAGAGAGCACTTCCTCATAGAAGTGTGCTTATGAATTCGACTTGAGTAAATCCATCATGGTGTTGGTAAGAATGCAACCTTAAATAGAGCTTGACTTGTTGTAAAAATCTACAAAATTTTGATCTTGTTCGATGATACTAATCCTTGTCCCTGCCATACTTGTAGAAGTAGAATTCCTTGAATTTGGTTGTGAGGTTGATTTACTTGCTTCCTTCAATTGCACAACTTCTTGACATAGACTATGAAATTCTTCGATAAGCATAGGCATAGTACCTCCATAATTCATGTTGGAAATATGTGAGATTTCTACTCTTAGAGTATTGTCAAGTTGATGAAGATCTGCAATGGTTACAAATCTATTTTCACTTCTATTAAGAGTAACATCTATGATTTTTTCTTTCATAAATAATTTAAATAAATTTAAAAATTTTAATTAAAAGAGGATAGTACAAAAAATTTAATAAAAATTTCCATAAAGAGGAATAAACCACTCTCTTTAAGGAAAAGATCAGTGTTTGAAAATAAGATTTTTTGTTTAAAGATGGATAGTCCGCAACCTTCAAAATACATCAATTGAAGTAGGATGATTCATTCACTTCTAAAACAAGATAGAAACAATATGTTAGTAGTTTGATCAATCTATCAAGGACATAAATCTCGAAGAAAGAAAATCATCAATACACTCTTATATCATTGAAAGGAACTAGAAAGTCACTCAAAGATGATATAATATTAAACTAGAATGGCTATTGCCAAAAACAAGAAGATTAGAAAGTCTTCAAATAAGACTAAGAACTAAAAAGACATTGACAACAGTGAAAAAGGCTCCATTCTTACCTCCATATATACTCTCTAACTAGGAGCTACATGGTGATATTCTATAGGACTTTCAATATGTATTGACTTTGCTAGCCACATTTCTTAACTTGTAAGGCAAGTTATCTATGTATGTGCCACATAGTTATCTTGTTTTATAAGCTACTATACAAAGTTAAATTGTTCTACAAGCTACCAACACATAGTTAACTTAATGGTCAAGTTTCTAACCTATAAACATGTCTAAAGTGAAAATTGTGTCTATGAAGCTTGTAGGAAGTTCCTCTAGCAAACTTTATGAAATTAATTTATATTTACCTACTTCTATCTAATCATATAAGTAACTATTGGAATAAATGTATATGTTCATTGTCATGATGTAACATGATTAATAGGTGAAAGAATGTGGAGATTATTATAATTTAGGAGATCTTAGTTCAAAGTATTAGAACAAATTATCTTAGAAATATAATTAATAGACAAAGGGGTAGAAACATTAAAAGGTATCAATGCTACCTTTTAAAAAGGTGACTTCTACTTACTTTGTAGCACCATAAGTAAGGCAAATCAAAGTAGATTGGAAAAATAAATGATATAAGCATCTTTAGAAGGAAGTTAAGAGTAAATTCTAGAAAAAAATTACTTAAAAAAACTAGATATTGATACGTGCAGAGGGCTAGTTATGAACCAGGGTCGAAATCAAACCCTGGGGCACAAAACCGAGTCTCGACGACGACTCCAAGGTTCTTTTGCAGAGCGAAGAGTAGAGTTTGATAGCAAATTGAATAAGGTTTCTATGTACATTGATTTTGGGTGATTTAGAGTTGTTATGACTTTATAATAGCTTTGCAAAGTCAAGATTAGTTTTAGTTGATTTCAAGAATTTTGTAATAGATCTATAGGTGAAATTTTGTGGATTTATGGTTATAGTTGTATTCAATATGTATTGTGAATTTGAGCTCGATCTAATGGTTGAATTGAGGAATATTGAGGTTTAAGTGGGTCAAGATCTCAGAAAGTAGAATTTTAGGTCTAGTAGGAATTTTTAAGATTTCTTGCAATCTACTAGTTGGATTGGAGTGAAACTTATGTGAGAGGATATTAGACTTGATTTTCTATGTGTATGAGAATTTTAAGATCAATCGAATGTTGCAAAGGAGAGATATCAGCTCTAGAAGATTGGCATCAAGATTGGAGAAGGAGGTCGGCCAATATCCGAACACATTTTTGAGGTTATCGTCAATTTGGTAACTCTGATCCTTTTCAATTTTTTTGTGCTTGTTTTTAACTTATGTTTTTAAAAGTGTGCTGAATTTGACTTAAGATCAACTGTTTATTCATTAGTTATTGAGGTTTAAATATGTTGTAGGAATTACTAGGGTTTGGTTTAGGGTTTGGTTTAGGGTTTAGGCTTTGGATTAGGATTTGATTTAGGATTTAGGGTTTGTTTTAGAATTTGGTTAGGATTTGATTTAGGATTTGATTAGGATTTGGTTTAAGATTTGGTTGGGGTTTGATTTAAGGTTTGTTTAGGATTTGATTTAGGGTTTAGGATTTTATTAGGATTTAAGATTCAATTAATTTTGGCCTAAAGTTTGAATGAAGTTCAAAAGGATTTTAACTAGAATTAAATTAAGATTGAATTGACATGTATTTGAATGATATTTGTGATCCTTCTAATATTTCTTTAAGAATTCTTATTGTTTGTTTGAAATTTCTTTGAGTTTTTTTTGAATTTGTTTAAGCTTGCTTAGCATTATTATGGTCTAATTAAAGTATTGTTATTATTCTATTCGAATTAGGATTTGTTATTATAATTTCCATTCTTCCTTCCACAGCTAGGTGCCTAGAACATTCTCAAGCAAGACTTCACGTATTACGATACCGTGACATCAACTTCATGGACTTATTTAGCTATTACTTATATTAAAATAACTATAGTCTTTTGTTTCTATAGATTTTATTACAAATCTTTTAATTTAAAGCTCATATAATATTATATTTGTGATTATAGATTTTTTCACCAATATGGTATATTTTATACCATATAAGATATCTATTACATATATTAAAATAATTAAATTTTTTTTTGATAATATTTATTGCTAATAAAAATTAATAAAGAATTTTTATATTTGATCAAAAAACTCAATTTATATCTAAATGTTAATTTTTTTTTAAGATATTAAAGATCAATATAAAAAAATCTTTGGTATTTCATTGTCAACTTGATAGAGAAACAAAATAGATGAATTAAGTTTTAGAAAAATATTTATATTATATCATCAAATACTACTAAGATGATTAAACAACTCTTTTGTTATTGGCAAAGTTTTTCTATAATAATATAATATATTTTTTTATTCAACAAACATATTTTTTTTTATTAATTATAGTTATCATCTATGACTTGATATTTTTGACTTCTCAAAAGTTTATAATCATGTGACAAAAGATTTGACAAATAATTTATTAAAGCTATATGCAACATTAAAAATACAATTAGAAAAAGCTTAAGAATGACAAAAGATCAATATAGATGCCTATTGGAAGGAACAACCTCAATTCTTTGTTAACAATAATGTATGGTTATTTTATTGTAATATCAAGATTAATTACCTTTTTAATAAGTTGGATTAGTATAGATTTTTATTATTTTTTATTTATGAACAAATTAATCTATTTGCTTATTAATTGTACATATTAAAAGCTATAAAGATTTATTTTATATTTTATGTATCTCTTCTTAAGCAATACAAGATAATAGACATATTAAAAAGATGACAAATTCGACATCTTTCAATAAAAGTGGACAATAATGAAGAGTTTGAGGCTAAAGAAGTTTTAGACTCAAGGTGGTGCTAAAATAGGTTGAAATATCTTGTATATTGGTACATATATGATATTAGTGTCTGCATATGGAAGCCAATCAAGAATCTTTCAAATGCAACAAAGAAAGTTGATGTTTTTTATTAATGACATCCATCAAAACTAAAATAGAAAATCAAGAAATTCTTTGCTATAAAATAAGTAAGGTTCAATAAAGATTAAATTTTAATTTTTATATTTATACGAGGTTTCCATATAATTTTGGTATTAAAGAAATTAAAAATTAATAATTAAAAAATTTAACTTAAAATATATCATTTGTTGGATTATTAAACAATGCATTAAAATTGTCACAACCTTTAAGATTATATAATAGAGATAAAGACCTTTAAGAATAATAAGTTTTTTTAAAAATAAATAGTGACATAAAATAAGTTTGATATTGCAACTTTAGAAGAAACTCTCAATATTTGGTAATATTATTGGAATTAGAAACCATTTTTAATGATATTTTATATATTTTATTTGAAAAAATTTATGAAGGCCTCAACAATGATCAAATATCTATATAGTCTTCATGCATTGATATAAGACTCTATCAATGATTGAGAGGACCTATCAACTATCTTCAAATAAAACAAAGATCAAAATATGAGGTAAATATAATTTGTTGTATTTTGGACTTCTTTAATATATAATTATTACTTCTTGTGGAACTTGTCTCTAAAAGAAGATATAATATCATAATTATATATATTTATTCTAATAATTATCTAAATGATATGAATAAATAGAAATAAATATAAATAAATAAATCTCATAATATCTTATAGATAATATTTTTGCCATTATATATATGTACATGTGATTGATAGGTTGAAAACTTAGCTAATAAGTTGACTATGTATTGTACATGTTGGTTATTTATTGTACAAGTTGGACATATGGCATATATACAAGAAACTTGTCTTATAAATTAGACATGTATTCTTCGACTTAAACATAAGTTGAAGGCCCTATAAAAGATTGATACATAACTCCTACTTAGATAGTATATATAGAAGCAAGAGTGAGGCTTTCTTCACTCTTGTCAATACTTTTCTTATTCTTAGTCTTGTTTCAAGAGTCTCTAATCTTTTTTTCTTTAACAATAATCATTCTAATATGATACTATATTACTTTTGAATAAATATCTAAACTTTTTGAATGACATAAAAATATATTGATATTTTAATTGTTTATGATTTATGTCCTTAAAATTTTAATTATTATAGAAACCTCAATTTCATCAATTTTGATTTTTATCAGGTATTAATTATAACCTTATATAATCATGAATAATTAAAAGTAATTCTTAAATATATTCTATAAAATTTGGGTATATTTTATTAAAATCTTAATCAAAGAATGAATTTAGATCATAAAAGAATTGTGACTTTTTTTCCCATCAAAGATGCAAACCAAGAAAAAACACTCATAGATAAAATTTTACATATGAATCTAACTTGAGTAAATCTATCATAATATTGGAAAAGATGCAACCATAGATAATGCTTCACTTTTGGTAAAAATCTTCAATACTTTGATCTTATTCCATCAATTTTTTTTGATATACTTAATCTTACATCATTCATATTTGTATTAGTAAGACTTCTTGAATTTAGTTATAAACTTGATTTACTTGTTTCTTTTAATCACACAACTTCTTAGCTTAGACTTTAAAATTTATTGTTGATTTCTTCCATAGGTGTCAAAATACTACTTCTATTAGTTGGTATTAAAAATACTTGAGATTTCTATTTTAAAAGCATTGTCTAGTTTGTGAAGATTACTAATAATTGCAAATTTATTCTCACTTCCAAGAATAGAATATATAATTTTTTTTCTTAAGCAATTCAAAAAATCTACAAGTCATATTAGAAGAGAAAAATCTATAGTATCTACTAAGAAATAGAAATTTCTATGAAAAAGAATAGTCTACTCTCTTTTAAAAAAAAAATCAGTATTAGAAAACTAAAAAAATAAGTTTAAAGGTTGATAGTTTACAACCTTTAAAATACAACAATAAAAGTAAAATAATTCATTCATTGCTAAAACAAAATAAGAGCAATAAATTAATACATTTGTTAAACTATCAAGGAGATGAATGTTAACAAATAAAATCATCAATATAATCTTGTGATACTTAAAAAGAGTAGATATTTATCCAAAGATAATAATATATTAGAACTAGAATGACTATTGTTAAAGATAAGAAGACTAAAGACTCTTGAAATAAGATTCAAAATAAGAAGGATGTTGATAAGAATGAAGAAGGCTTAGTTCTTGGCTCCATGTATATGTCATGGACATACATATTTAATTTTATAGTTACTTAAATAATATGAATAGATAAATATAGGTAAAAGTAGATTAATTTGATAATATCTTATAGAGAAGCTTTTTAGAAGCTTCATATATACAGTGTCATATTACGTGAAATCTGCTTGAGAATACATTAGACACCTAGCTATGAAAGAAAAAAAATGGAATTTACGACAAGATGACTTTAAAAACTTTAATAGAATCTTTTAAAATTTCTAATTAAATTATAACAATATTAATTAATTTTTAATTAAATCCTTCTTTTCTCTTTTTCTAAAAATGTAGATTTATAAAACTTAAGCAACCAAATTAGTTAGATAAAACATCACCAATTTTAATTTTCTTCACAAAAAATCTTTGAAAAATAAAGTAAATGCTTAATTAAGGCATTATAATTTTTTTTTTATAAGAGCCGGTATTTGTTTTAAATGGTTATTTATTAAAGAAAATAGAAACAAAAGTTATAAAGTTGTAATATATTTAAGTGATTTGCCTTTTAATTGTAATTTTGAAGTATTATTAATGTTGAGATTTTTTATTTAAATTTATTTCCAAAAAAAACTTTTTACATGAAAGAGAATTATAAAAAGTAAATAAGGTGTAGAAATATTAAAGTAATGTAAAAACAATTCAACATTGGTATATTAGAATACAAAATAATCTAAAGTTATGGGTGTAACATGATTCAAGAAAGCAGATTAAAAAGAGAATTCTTGACTTTGTGCTGGTTTCTATATCCATTCACACTAACTTAAGAATCAAGATCATGTACAGAAGATACTCTGCAGCTACCTGAGGCTCAAAGGAAACTTTCCAAAACGAAATTTCTCTATCAAGAATCTTCCATGTTATCTTCAAGGAAGAGACCAAATACTAGTAATAACAGTCTTTATATATATATATATATATATATATACATTTGTATGCAAAAGGAATAAGTTTAAAATAGAAATTCACGAAATATATCTAAAGACCAATTTATTAAGATGGTTGTTATTTTGCGGAAGACATTGCAACGGGACCCATAGATGAAAATGAAGTGTCATCCATATGATGAAGGAATTAATTCATCCATTTCAGGGTGAAGGGCATCGACGAGAGGAGGCGAGGCTGCGCAGCTCACGAGCGATGGCGGATTCAAGCAAAAGAGAAAGCGCGATTTGCTCATCGTCAATCGAGGAAGGAACTGACTGCGAAAGCGAACGGGAAGAAGCAAAAAAAGAAAAAAACACAAGCGAGACGAGGCAGTGGAGCTCTAGCTGGGTGATGAATTCCTCGGTGATTGACACTTGCGCGGTGTCGCTGTTGGAAAAAGCAGCAATTGCATGCGTTTTTCCAAGACAGGCAAAGTTGGGGATTGGCTAGAGGACCCAGGATGATGAGAAACTCTGACACGGGCGCGTCGCTGAGGATGACGACGCTGGAGTAGGGCGAGAAGCTACGATGGAAAAGCGGAAAAAGTGCAGCGGGTAATGGCTTTTCCCCACCACTTTTCCCGTGCCAAGCTCAGGAAATTCTTGCACTGCGATTGGTACCTGAAAGCTGGGGGTGGTCCCGACGCCATGACTTGTGGATAAGTTGTTCCGTGCTTCACACGTTTTGAAAGAGTTACCAATTTACAAATATTTGTCTCCTATCTCTCCTCGTCGTCGTCATTATCCATCTCCGGATGCGGACCTTTTCCTTTGCCTGCTTTTATAGGTGGCTGGTGAGGTGGTGAGTGTTGATTTGTTGTGTGCTTTGTTGAGACGCTCTTTTTAGTTTTTGTGGGTTGGAATGGATTGCGGAGGTGAGCCTTCTGGCGGGGCTAAACTAAATCTTGTTGTGGGGGTGAATGAGTGACTGATTGCATTTGAGCTGCGACCTTTCGATGTGAGGTTTTTCGGAGAGTGGAGTCGTGTTGTGAGGGGTGACTGAATGTGTTTTTAGTTGCGATTGGGTTTAGTGGGACGACCTGAGGAAGTGACTTCGATCTCCCACTTGGGAGACTCCGAAACTGCACTCTGACATTCTGCAGCTCAAATGTGCAACTGACAGTTCGTTCCTTGCAGTTAAGGTGTGGGGTTTGTGTGCACAATGTCGCTTCCTAATTTGTTACCAAGTTGTAAACTAGATCGCGCAACTGTTGACTGCACATGTTCTGCCTTAGTCTGTGTTCCAGATGGAGGATTGAAGTCACTTCCTTTAGTTAGAATTCCTTCTCGCAGAGTGTCGTGGAGATGTTCCCAGCGTAAGAGAGCACTAGGGCAATGTCTAAGGATTTCTGCGTGTGCAGCTCCTCCCTGCGAGAGATTAGGTGTTTCATCAACACCTGCAGAGAAAGTCAGATTTACAGGGCTGGATTTTAATCCCAGCGCTCTGCAATCTTTTGAGGGATTGGTGTTTCAAGAAGCACGGTCTCTAGAACTCATACACGCAGCGGCCTACTTGCGGGCACTTTCTTTCCACACATATCCGGAAGGACGCAGCGAAGAATCCTTGAAGGTTTGTCACTCTTTTGTGACGATGCTCTCAGATTTCTTAGAATTCTGATGCTGTTCCTGAAATTGCTCTGTAGGGTTGTGGACAAAAGTCATTTCAACTTTTCATGCTCCAGATTACTTCGTGCTACAGAAACATTAACTTATTTTGTACTGACCTACAAGCTTTGGAATGTGGTTTTGCAGTTGCATCGCAAGATGAAGACAGATGATGAGTTCAGATACCTCAAATCAAAAGTTGGAGGTCTTCAGCAAGGCTACAAGCGCATTGTATGTATTTTGGCTCTGTATCCGCTCTCAAGCCTGGCTGATTCCTCAGTTGTCGAACTCCACCCTGCCTTGAAGGTTGGACTCACGTTTATTTCTCTCCGCATCGACTGATGCATTTGGTCATAGTTTTTTGGCCATCTAGATGACAAGTGAGAGCTTGATATCGTGATGCTAAGATCATTTGGTTTCCTGAACAGGTTATATTGGCAAATGGAAAGGAGTATGTACTTGCTGGGTCTCTTGATTTGAATCAAGGCATAGTTTTGCCGGGGGAAACCGTAAGGAAAAAAACTCAGGTGGTCAGTTTTAATTCATTTCTTGCTAAAAGGTCGTCACCTCTCACTTTTCCAGCGCCCCCAATTAAAATACAGGTAATATCCTGCTCCTCCTTGGCTTCTATTCTTGTAAAGCTTCGTTTTACCACTTTGGTTGTTACACTTGTAGTGTGCAAATGAGCTTCTACATTGTTCCGGAACAGCTCTGCTGACTCGGCTTGCTTGGGTTTTCTGTGCACTTCACGTTGCGTGTCTTTGGCTTCCAGCGATTTTATTAAGTGTGGGGGATTCACTTCAAATGCAGAGTCCTGCTCCAGAGCGTGGTAGAGGTTACATTTCAAATGTATGTGTGGCGCCTTCGCTGCGTCAGAGAGGCGTCGGTAAAGCTCTCCTGCAACAGGCGCAAAATGTTGCTCATTCGTGGGGTTTGCACGACTGAACCTTTCACTCATTGTTGAGTAAGTCTTGCTTTTTCCTGGCCTTAGGGCACTCGCATGTCCACCTCATGACTAACCAAGTTTTGCTGGATTTATGTTTCAGGTATAAATAGTTTGTATGTACATGTTGTGCCCACAAACGAGGCTGCAGTCAAGCTTTACAACAAAGGCGGTTTCACCTTCGAGAAGGAAGACGTTTCAGTGACTAGTCGACCAGGCCAGCCAATGCGTTTATTATTGGTCAAGACCATTTAATCCTCTATCACCCTGAAGGCGAAGCAATTTTTTTATTGAGACTTCACAAAGTTGATCTTCAATCTGTAGTATTACACGTTTAAACTGGGATCATACATTATGGTCTCTCATTGCTAGAATGTACAGTAACAGGTTTGTACAATCGAAAAATTCTTGTACTCCTAAACTTTCTCAGTAGATTCTCACCGATAATAGCCGCCTGTAGACTAGAATATTCAATTGTAGACTACGTATTTTAGTAGCTGCTTCTCGTCCTCCTTAGAGTGACAATTGTCAACTGCATAGCTACTCGCTCTTAGGACCCAGCTCTACTCATCTGAGTGAGCTTGTGGTTTACATCTGTATCCTGTTGCGAAATCATAACATGATACATGTTGTTGGAATCCTGCGTCAGATTTTTTTTGTAAATTGCAGTTTTCCTCTCTCAACTCTCCTTTTCCAACACTGTTCATGATTGGGTCCGACCTGTACAAATGTACTCTGCTTGTCATTAAGACAGCTGCCAATTAATAGCATGGACCTGATCTGTCCATGTGGCAACGTGCGGACAATTATCTTGTTTCAACATGTGAAGAACCATTAAACTTGTGAATGAAATGTTGTTCGGCAGGGTTATTCGTTAGCCTGTGGAATCGGGCTAAAGAATACAGCTGGACTTTTGGCGGTGAACATGCATGCCGAACCAGTATAAGAGATACCCTATCTCTGCTGGAAGTTCTAATGCTAATTGACTAGTTGTGTGGATAGTGTGTGCCAGATTTGCCGTCGCATCTCAAGGTTCCATATGTCAAGAAATCTACCCACTACAATACTGTCTGATACTGACTGGTCAAAGCTATCCGTGAATAACTTCTGTTCCTTATTTACATTGCCATGGTCATTCAAGTAAATAGTGGATGGGGTATAAATGCTATTGATTCACAGACAATACCTGTCTACCATGTATGAAACCGCACCTGGACAGAATTTTGCATTATTTCTCCGCCTACGCCATAGCCTCTCGGAAAGGGAACCATTGCATTGGCTTTCGTCCCGAATGACACCATGGCCACATGATCTACCAGGTTCGTATTGAGACTGCCTGCGGCTGTGGTGACGTCCGGGAGCTTCTGGCTGGTCACAAGTGTTGAAAGCACGACGCCGAAGCCGCAAACATCGACAACCAGAAGTGCAGAATTCGTATTGTGGGTCGCAGCGATCATGCAGCCAGTGTAATCCTCGTGAGCCCCCAGCTCCGCATCTCACGCGTTCCGATCAACCAACCAACCAACCAACGAATTGCAAGATGCGGAGAGCTAGCGAAACGGGAGAGTCCCATTGGGCATGTGCTTTTTCATGAGAAGGCGCTAATCTACTCACACGTAGTGTCGTGATTTTCGCCGTTGATGTCCAACAACCTCCGTTTCTGACCAAAGTGTTAGCTCGTTTTGAGAGCCAGCTTGCGGCCCCTGGATCGCTATGGTTGCAGCATGTGGAAATGTGACTTTTTACGTCGTCCGAATGGGGTTGGTTGAAATGATACTCGATATGCTCGACTTGGTTTTGGTGGCGCTCGAGTTGACAAACATCGACACCGCAATGACTCTGGGCTCATGTATTCAGCGCGCGCATCGTCCGGCTCCTTTCAGATGCCACAGAAAGCCTCGCCAGAATCGTGGAATTGAAGCCTAAAGAGCAGCACCTTGTACAGAAATGGATTGGCTTATTTCGAATATATATATATATATATATATATATATGTATTTATATATTGTATCAACCAATTATATTAAAGTTAGCTTTACAACCCAACCTCTGAGAGTGCTTGAACCTACAGTATTTTTAGTAGTTGCATACGAGCATGAATTATTGTTGTTGTTATTATGTATTTATAATTAAAATCCAATTTTTAAGTAGAGAGTGTGATGTGTGATAAAAACATGTGAAAACTGAAGCTACTCTCTGATATGTCAGCTGAAGCATTCAATCCTGGTAAACACCGCTCTATGGTAAAAAGGCTGAAACCTTCGACACACACACATACACACAGGATTTGGTATCTCTTACTCAGTTGGAATTAAGTCACTGCCTCGCGAGACCTCAAACATCTCAACTTAGAGCAGTCAAGAATTTCTGCGGCATGTGAATGGAACTATTGATTCTAAGATTTAGTATGACCAAAATACTTCCACGGCGGTCACGTTGATACAGAATGGGCCCGAGACCTCGAAGGTGCCGGATTGGCCACATTGTTTGTGTTTTGATTGGGTGGAAGCCCCACAACACGGCTTTCTAAAAACACCATCAACAGTTGCACTTTCTTTAATAGCAGACTAATTGGAACTCTCATTAGCAACAAGCGAATCCACTTGGTTGACGACGTTCGTGATAGATTTCGGACTTTAAGTCACATGATCAATGCCTTTTTTTGCAACAGTAAAATCAGCATTCAGATTGCTGTCAATTCCTCCATCACTCCATAAAATTCTAAAGGTTAAGAATGGCTACATTGTAGAATTTTGCCACGTTGATGAATTATGCTGAAGGTAAGAATCGAGAAGCAAGGTAGTGATAGAACATCACTACTGAAATCATACGCTCACCATGCATGTGGCTTATGAATATCTACATTGTAGATCTTGATCTTGAGATACTTGGCTCCCTCTGACTTTTCTACTGGCGGTGCTCATGCGTTCTCAAGGGCATACGATTGTATCAAAACGCTTTCAGATCCAAATCCAAAATAACATTGTACTATAATATTGCTACATCAATATTATATAGCCTTACATTACTTTTATATTGATATACTGTAATTCCTCATCAATTTGCCTTTGTTGTTAAAATAAATAAGTAAATGTGAAAGTAGAATAAGTAACATTATAGAAGATATTATTTTGGATAAGTTACTATTGATTAAAAGATTGGCTCTTGATATGTAAAAAAAGATAAGAGATAAAGTAGATTAATAGACAAAGGATCTTAAAGATATAAAGAATATGCTAAAGATATATTCTTATAGTAAATAAGATAGTAATGAATAGTCTTAATAAAATATTGAATGGATGTGTTTATCAAAAGATGAAAGTTATTTATTAAGGCAACAACAACTACCTATAAGTAATGGGTGTTGGAAATAAGAGATATTTTATTCCATACTTTTTTCGTGAACAACCTTGCTGATGCTATGTGTTGGTCACTTTAAAGGTTTTTTTTTCTTCAATAGGTTATAGGCCCACTCACTTTTAGTTATGAGTTTTGAAGTTCTTTGAAGTTTTTCTTGTTAAGAAGAGTAGATCTTATGGTTGTTGCTGATGTTAAGATTTGATATCTTCTAAATTTTTTTTATATCTAATTATTGATGTAGTTTGGTTCTTACAAATTGTTAAGTGCATTCATTATCTTAGAAGGTATCAATCATCTTAGAATAATATTATAAAATACTAGTGTTATGTTTCTTTGCTGAGTTACATCATTAATACATTAATATTATACTTTGTATATTGAATTTCTTAAGAGGTTTTTTTTTATAGTGATAAAAAGATATTTGTGAAATTAAAAGTATTCTTGTAAGAGTTAAAAGTGATTAAAGAGTAAAATTACTTGTTTACTCACGAAGGAGACATTTTGGATTTTTAAGGGAGTAAGACTTTTTTGTTTATTTAGTAAGCTTTATCTTCTTTTTTTCTTTTTTTTTTTCTTTTTTTTTGATTTTCTTTGATACTCTTCTTCACTAGACATGGCTTCAAGTGAACATGAAGATTTGAGAATAATTAAAAAGCTTAGAGGTGACAATTTTTACTATTGAAAGAAGAAAATGGACCTTTAGTTGGCTTCTTTGGACTATTGGGACATTGTTGATGAAAGTGAAGAGTCTCCAAGCAATGATGTTGATATTAAGATTAAAAAAAAAAAAAAAAAAAAAAAAAAAAAATTGTAAAGAGAAGACTTTTAGTATGATTGCATCAAATTTGAATGATGCCAACTTTTCACATGTAATTCTTTACAATGGACTAACAAAAGAATGGATTCTTTGCAATATCTATAAGAGTAGAAACCTTGCCAACTAAAACATGACCGATCTATTTCAAATATATTAAGACCCTTCTAATCCATAATAATATAAACCTTCATCACAAAGTAAGATAAATTGGATCAGAACAAAACTGAACAGAATTAAATAAAATGGGACATAAAAGATAAAATTGAGTAACTAGAATTAGAACAAAATAAAACAAAACAGGAGGATATAAAACCAAATTGTATTATGAGAAAAGATCAAAAGTCATACTTGACCAGATGCCCCAAAAGGCTCTGGCCAGTTCTATTTATACTTTGTTCTATAGCCTTGGACTTTCTAGAATGTTCCTAGATGATGGATCCCACTTAGATAACTACCTTAAACTCTTTTTAGAAAATTTTGTAGTAGGTCTTATTTAGACAACGGCCTTAAGTCTTTTTTAGAAGATTTTATAATAGGCCCTACTTAAATAACTATTTTAAGCCTTTTTAAGAAAGTTCTATAGTAGGCCCTACTTAAATAATCGCCCTAAATTCTTTCTAGAATGTTCTATGGTAGGTCCTATCCGATCCACTAACCTAACCTCAATTCTAGAAACTTCCATAACTTCTCAAACATGGTTCTAACTATCTAACTCTATGTACTAATAATATAAATATCTTATCTACACCTTGTTACAATTAATCTCCTTCTACTAATGTAAAACGTTTTTATTTTGTTCCTGATGGTATCTCCAAATTATTTCTTGGCAATGGGTGAGGTTTTGTATAAGTTCCTATGTTGCATCATAGATGAGATAATCTTTCCAAATTAATTTGTACTTAAGTTGTGGACAACTATTGCCACAACAAAGATAATGAATCTCATACTGTCTACTGCATATTCTTATTGGTCATCAAATACAACTGGTGGTCGTGGTGGTTAGTGTCGATCCGGAAAGTGCTTTGGATTGGTATGAAATTCCTTCAATTCCAAAATATAAAAAATTGGATGGATTTAAATATGTCGTGGAAGCTCAAGGCAATATGCAATATCAAAAATCATTTCAAAAATATAAAAAGATCCAAGCCATCAAGGTGTTAGTTTATGGATTTGAGTTGATGTAGCAAGTGGCAAGTTGGCATTGAAAAGTAACACTTGATTATCCTCTTGAAAGATCTTGGGTTGCTAGTAGTTATGTGCATATTACTTCTGTCGATTATGTTTGATAAAAAGGTGGTCTTGTGCCTCTTGTAAGGCCATTCTAAGCTATTGTATAAATTCCTCTATTATCAAGTTATTGGTGTCGATAGGATGATGAAGAATTGTTGGCATAATTGGATATTAACCAATATTATAGAAAAATGGTGAATGACCAATACTTACTTAAATACTATTATTGTAAGAAAATTTCAAGGACGTAAAGTATTCATCTCAATCATTATAATGAATCCCAACATATCTTCCAAGGTCCAATTTACATACTTTATTTGTCCATCTGTTTGAAGATAGAAGGCTATAGACATAGTAAGTCGTGTGTCTAGTAGCTTGAACAAGGCTTACCAAAAACTTCCTATGAAGCATGGATGTCGATTCAAATCAATAACACAAGATAACCTATGGTGACAAACAATAATATTAAAGAAGACTTGTATTAACGTTATGGCATCAATATTCGAGCACATCATGGCCAAGTGTTAAGGACATGAATTGGAAGAAGATGCATAAATTTGAAAAATTTGAGTCAAAAGAAAAGTGAAAAAATAGAAATAAAGTAATATGTATATTAAAAAGAAACTGAAATCGCTATTGCTAAATGACAAAGAAACTAGAGACTCTTAAATCTAGACTAGAAGCAAGAAAGGAGTTGACAAGAGTAAAGAAGGCTTCACTCTTGTCTTTATATATACTATCTAACTAAGAGCTATGTGGTGATGTTCTATAGGACCTCTAATATGTATTGACTTTACAGGATAAATGCCTTAACTTACAAGGTAAGCTTTCTAAGTGTGGACCATATAGTTAGCTTATTCTTCAAGCTACCAACATGTGTGGCACATGGCCAACTTATTGACTATGTTTCTAATCTAAAAAGTCAATTAAAGATACCTTTAAAGTCAAAGCAATATCTATGAAGCTTCTTGAAAGTTATTATAGAAGATATTATAAAATTGATCTACTTTTACCTATTATTATTTAAATCATATAAGAAATTATTGATTCATATATGTATGTCCATGACATTACCTCCTCTTCTAGGGATGAGTTCTATGAGAAGCGGTCCTCATATATTAAAGAAATCTAAGATGCGATGAATTGTGTTTGTCACATAATTTGATCTTTGATATCTTTCAAGATAATTAATAGGCCTTCTCAACCATTGATAGTGTTTCATACCAAGGTAAGAAGACCTCCCTATTATTTGGTCATTGTTGAGGCCTTTATAACTTCTTTCAAATAAAACATTTGGAACACTGTTAAGAGTTGTTACTACCTCTATTAAAATCACTAAACATTGGAAGTTTCTTCCAAGATCGTAATATCAAACATGTTGTATCTTGTCATATATTTGAGGAAGGACATGTCATTTTTGAAGATCTTCATCTTGATTTTGTCATCTTGAAGGTTGTGAAAATCGCTATGCCTCATCTAATAAGTTGGCAAATGAAAGCTCTTGAGTTGAATCTATTGGTTGTTGGTTCTCTATCTCCTTAATGTCACAAATACACAAAAGCTACAAATAAAAATAGAAGGTAGAATGCAATCTTTTTTGGACCTTATTTCTTTTATAGCAAAGGCTTATTTTTTTTTTACTTTGATTTAGATGGATGTTGTTGATGAAAAGTCTCCACCACCTTTCTTGCATTTATAAGATTCTTTATTGGCTCCCATATAAATTTACTAATATCATATTCCTGCCAATGGATAAGATATTCTAATTTATTTTAACACGGCCTTGAGTCTAGAACTTCTTCTACTTCAAACTCTTCATTATTGTCCACTTCCATAGGAGAAAGTGGAGCTTGTCTTCTTTTTGGTATGTTCATAGTCTTGTATGATTCAAGAAGAGACATGTGGAAGACATGATGGATCTTCATTGTCTTTGGTAGATGTAAGTGATAAGCATCTGGATTAATCTATCTACAAATAGAAAAAGATCCAAGCATGTGGTAGTCTAACTTATTATATGATGAATAAACTTGATATTACAATAAAACAACCATACCTTGTCACCTACATTAAATTGTGGTTATTCCTTTTGATAAGCATTTACGTTGATCTTTTGTTGTTCTAAAGCTTTGTTTAATTGCACCTTCAATGTTGCATGTAATTTTGACAAATAATTTGACAAACCTTATGCCGTAAGATTATCAACTTTTGAAAAGTCAAAAGTATCAAGTGGTGGATGATAACCATAATTGACAAAGAAAGGTATTTGTTGCATACAAGAATGGATCATATTATTATAAGCAAACTCTGCCAATGACAAGAGGATTCTCCAATCGTCTTGTTGATAATTGATGGTACACCTTAAGCATTGCTCTAAAACTTGATTTACACACTTTGTTTGTCCATCAATTTGAAGATGAAAGGCCAAAGAAAGCTTTATGTCCACCTTTAAAATCTTAAAAAGAATTCTCCAAAATCTTGATATAAATTGAGTCTTCTTATTTGATATAATATCTTTCGGTAATTTATAATATTGATAGATATTATTAAAGAAAAGCTTAGTAATTTCTTCACCTATAATAGATTTTGTACTTGGTATAAAATATGTTATTTTGATAAAATGATCTACAATCACAAATATAAAATCACATGATCGTGAGATTGAAAGATCTGTAATAAAATCCATAGAAATAGAAGACCATAGTTGTTCTGAAATAGGTAATGGTTGAAGAAGTCCATAAAATCAATGCAGAGGAGTTTTTGACCTTGAACAAATATTACATGATTGAACAAAGTCTTTTATAGCCTTCTACATTTGTCGCCACCAAAAATCTTTAGATATTAGCTCTAAAATTTTGTTGTATCCAAAATGTCTTGCTATTGGAAAGTCATGATGTGCTTGAAGAATATATAAACGTGCTTCTCTTTCAGGCACATATAGGCATCTTTTGAAATAAAGTAGATTGTTCTTGAACTCAAACTTAGAAGTATCACGAGACTTAGAAAAAGTATTTTTAATATCATGAACAAGAGGATCAAAAGACATACTTGATTGAATTTGTTTGAAAAAAGTTGAATCAACAGTCAATATTGATTTTATTACACAAAGATGAAATTATTTTGACTTCAATAAAATTGTCGTTTGTTGATCAAAAGCTACATCTCTTTTTTTAGGTATAAGATAAGAATGTTTAGAAATGGCGTCAAAGAAACCTTGTTATTTTTTTAATCGATAAGTGATATTGAATTCAAATCTTAATAAAGACATGCTCCGACAAGCTTGGCGATGATTCAAAACACAAGTTGACATGTAATACTTGAGGTTTTTAAGATCTGTATATATGGTGATTGGATTGGAAGCACCTTCTAGATAATGATGCCATTTTTAAAAAAAATCCATAATTACAAGAAGCTCCATGTCATGGATCTTATAATTAATCTCGACTACTAAAAATTTCTTGGAATGAAAAGCTACTAGGTAAAGTTTATAATCTATTCCCATTTACGATAATACAATACTCAAAGCAAAGTTTGATGCATTTATTTCCATAAAAAATACCTTAAAGAAATCAATGTGATACAAGATTCGTGTAAAAAGAAAGATTATCTTTAAAGCTTCAAATACTCCTTTTACTTCTTGATTCCATTGAAGTTTGTCTTTACAAGTCAAATATGTAAGTGGAGCAACAATTCAAGAAAAGTCTTTAATGAAAATGTGTTAGTAATTAACAAATTTCAAAAAACATTGGACATCTTGGACCATTTTAGGGATCTTCTAAACCATAATGTCAAGGACAAGAACTCGATGAAAAAACAGTTCAGACAAGTAAGCCTTCACTCAAAGAAAAGTAACAAAATATGAATAATAAGTATGTATATTGAAAAGAGAAACTAGAATGGCTATTGCCAAAAGACAAGAAAACTAGAGATCCTTGAAACTAGACTAGAAGCAAGAAAGGAGTTGACAAGAGTGAAGAAGCCTTCACTCTTGTCTCTATATATATTATCTAACTAGAGGCTATGTGGCGACGTTCTATAGGACCTTCAATATGTGTTGACTTTGTAGGACACATGCCTTGACTTATAAGGCAAGTTTTTCTACGTGTGGGCCACATAGTTAGCTTGATCTTCAAGCTAACAACATGTGTGGCACATGGCCAACTTGTTGACCATGTTTCTAATCCAAAAAGTCAATTAAAGACACCTATGAAGTCAAAGCAGCGTCTAGGAAGTTTCTAAAAAGCTTCTATATTAAATATTATAGAATTAACTTACTTTTATCTACTTTTACTTACTTCTATCTATTTCTATATGTAATTATTAGCTTACATGATTATCCCCGTGACATTACCCCCCCTTCTAGAGTCAAGTTCCATGAGGAGCGGTCATCATATGTTGAGGAAATCTATGATGCGACGAATTATATTCGCCACATACTCTGATCTCTGTTCTCTTCGAAGATGATTGATAGGGCCTGTCAACCATCAGTAGAGTCCCATACCAGGGCGGAAAGACCACCCAGTTATTTGATGATTGTTGAGGCCTTCGTAACTTCCTTCGAATAGAATATTCAGAACACAATCAGGAGTTGTTCCTACCTCTAGCAAAATGACCAAACATCAAGAGTCCCTTCCCAAATCGTGATACCAAACGCGTTGTATCTCACCATTTATTCGAGGAAGAACATGTCGTTCTTGAAGATCTTCATTTCGATTATGTCGTCTTGAAGGTTGAGACAATCGTAATGTCTCGTCCGGCAGGTCAGCAAACGAAGGTTCTTGAGTTGAATCCATTGGTTGTTGGCTCTCCATCTAATTAGCGTCACAAATGCAAAGAAGTTACAAACAAAGATAGGAAATTGAATATTATCTTGCCTCAATCTTGTCCCTTTTATAAGAGAGCTTTTCATCTTGGTTTTGATGGATGTCGTTGATGAAAAACTTTGACTTTAGCTGATGCATTTGCTAGATTCCTGGATGGCTCCCATGTGCGTTCACTAATATCATATCCGCGCCAATGAACAAGATATTCCAGTTTATTTTGGCGCCGCCTTGAGTCTAATATCTCTTCCACCTCAAATTCTTCATTATTATCTACTTCTATAGGAGGCGGTGGCATTTGTCTTCTTCCTTGTATATCCACTGTCTTATATGGTTCAAGAAGAGACACGTGGAATACAGGATGGATCTTCATTGACTCCGGTAGATGTAACCGATATGCAACTGGGTTGATCTGTTCAGAAACAAAAAAGGGGCCAAGCCTACGATAGTCCAACTTGTCACAAGGTCGAATAGTCTTGATATTGCGACAAAGTAGCCATACCTTATCACCCACGTTGAGTTGTGGTTGCTCCTTACGATATAGATCTGCGTTTATTTTTTGTCGTTCTAGAGCTTCCTTCAATTGCGTCTTCATTATTGCATGTAACTTTGACAACCGATTTGCCATATCTTCTGCTGCAGGATTATCAACTTTTGAAAAATCAAAAGTATCAAGTCGTGGATGATAGCCATAATTGGCAAAGAAAGGTGTTTGTTGCATGGAAGAATGTACCGTATTATTATAAGCAAACTCTGCCAATGACAGAAGGGTTGTCCAATCATCTTGTTAGTAGTTGATGGTACACCTTAAATACTGCTCCAAAACTTGGTTTACACGCTCTGTTTGTCCATCAGTTTGAGGATGGAAAGCCAAAGATAGTTTTATGTCCACTTTTAAAATCTTGAAAAGGGTCCTCCAAAATCTTGACACAAATTGAGTTCCCCTATCCGATATGATATCTTTAGGTAATCCATGATAGCGATAGATATTATCAATGAAAAGCTTAGCTGTTTCTTCACCTATGATAGATTTTGAATATGGCACAAAATGTGCCATCTTCGTGAAACGATCTACTATCACAAATATAGAATCATAAGATCTTGAGCTTGGAAGATCTGTGATGAAATCCATAGAAACAGAAGACCATGGTTGTTCTGGTATAGGTAATGGCTGAAGAAGTCTGTAAGGTCGATGATGAGGAATTTTTGATCTTGAACAAATATCACATGATTGTACAAAGTCTTTGACTGACTTCCACATTTGTGGCCACCAAAAATCTCTTGATATGAGTTCCAAAGTCTTATTATATCCAAAGTGACCTGCTGCTGGAAAGTCATGACGTGCTTGAAGAACACGTTAACGTGCTTCTCCTTCTGGAACATATAGGCGTCCTTCAAAATATAATAGATTATTCTTGAACTCGAACTTAGAAGGATCATGAGACTTGGAAGAATTATTCTCGATATCATAAACAAGAGGGTCTGAGGACATACTGGACTGGATTTGCTTGAAAAAAGTTGAATCAACAGTCAATGTTGATTTTATTGCTCGGAGATGAAATTGCTCCGATTTCAAGAGGATCGTTCTTTGTTGCTCAAAAGCTGCATCTCCTTCTTTTGGTGCAAAATAAGAACGTCTAGATAGGGCATCGGACAAACCTTGTTGTTTTCCTAGCCGATAAGTGATAATGAATTTGAATCTTGACAAAGACATACTCCAACGAGCTTGACGACAATTCAACACGCGTGCTGACATGAAATACTCGAGGTTCTTGTGATCTGTATACACAATGATTGGACTAGAATCGCCTTCTAGATAATGATGCCATTCTTGAAAAGAATCCACGATCGCAAGAAGTTCTTTATCGTGGATCTCATAATTGATCTCGGCTGCTGAGAATTTTCTTGAATGAAAAGCTATCGGATGAAGTTTGTCATCTGTTCCCATTTGTGATAAAACTGCATCCAAGGCAAAATCTGATGCATCTGTTTCCATAAAAAATGCCTTGGAAAAGTCAACTTGATATAAGACTCGTGCAGAAACAAACGATGTCTTCAAGGCTTCAAATGCTGCTTCCGCTTCTTGATTCCATTGGAATTTATCTTTACTAGTGAAGCGTGTAAGTGGAGCTGCAACTCGTGAGAAATCTTTGATGAAGATCCGATAGTAATTGGCAAATCCCAAGAAACATTGGACATCTCTTACTGTCCTTGGAATCTTCCAATCCATGATTGTTTGGACTTTCTTAGAATCCATCATGAGACCATCATTTGAAATGATGTATCCTAAAAAGTCAACTTGAGTAGTATGAAATACACACTTTTCTATCTTGGCGTACAATCCTGCATCTCTAAGTTTTTGTAATACTTGACGAACATGTATTTCATGTTCTTCGACGTTCTTAGAATAGATCAGGATATCGTCTAGATAGCAGACGACAAAATTGTCTAAGAATCCACGAAATACATCATTCATGAGATGTTGAAAAGCAACTGGTGTATTCGTGAGTCCAAAGGGCATGACATTATATTCGAAATATCCATACCTGGTTCGAAACGCAGTCTTCCATTCATCTCCTTCTTTGATCCGTACTAGATTATATGCTCCTCTTAGATCTATTTTTGTATAGATCTTAGCTTGATTCAACTGGTCAAGGAGTCCTGATATCAAAGGTAATGGATACCTGTTCTTGATTGTGATCTTATTGAGTCCTCGATAATCAACACACATTCGTAAAGATCCATCTTTTTTCATTACGAATAGAATTGGAGCTCCTGCTGGAGATTTTGAATGGCGTATGAAATTCTTTGCTAAATTCTCGTCAATATATGTCTTGAGTTCAGCCAACTCATCTTGTGATAAACTGTAAATTGGTCCAAATGGTGGCTGAGTTCCTTCCTTGAGGTCGATTGAACAATCATATGGGCGATGCTCAGGAAGAATATCTGCATTCTTTTTCTCAAAAACGTCTTGATACTCCTGATATTGACTTGGAATGCCACTTGAAGTCTTTACGTTTTCAGAAATAGGTGCAGCATAAATAGCAAAAGTTGATCCTTCTTTTGCTGCGTGTATAAATGCTTTTGCACCTATCAGTACGGGTTTTACTATACTAGACTTATAATTTTTTACTTGATTGGTAGAGCTATTAATAACGCTCTGGGAAAAGTCAAGTTTACGCGAATTCTAATCTATTCGAGGGTTATATTTTTCTAGTCAGGATAAACCTAAAATAACTGGATTGGACGGGGATTTAATTATGTTAAAAGCTATGTAGCTATCATGACCGTCTATTGTTACTTTGATAGGATGAGTTTCATGAGTGACATCTCCAGAAGACAAGGGACGACCATCTATGACTTCTACATGTACTAGTTTAGGTTTCTGTACAAAGGGTATTTTACGACTTTTAACAAATTGTTCATCTAAAAAACATGCTGAGGCTCCCGAATCTAATAGAGCAGAGGCTTTGTAATTCTTAGGTCCTAAATATAAGTCTATTATAAAACAAGGAGATGGTTCGGAGGAGAGGATAGGACCTTTATTAGGAATTGTACAAGGTTCCAGCTGCATGGTCCTTATTGTAGCTGGACGAATCCGTTTTCCGACATGTTGTCTTCTTTGACCGTTGTACCCCTCATTTTATAGTTGAATCGTTTCTTTGGACAATGTTGAGCAGTGTGCTTAGGTTCTCCACAATATAAACATAATCCTTCTTGACGACGACGAATCTTTTCTTGCTCAGTTAGGGGTTTAAAACGTACCGCGTCAATTTGCATGTCTTCTACTTCCGAATGTACGTTTGGCAAAGATGTTGATGTTGCCATTGAGTAATAACGTTGAGGTTCCCGTGAATGATTCTCGGATCGAAATTTGAAAAGTCGATTATCACATTTTACCGCAAAATCGATTGCTTGACTCAAAGTTTGAGGATCAGGTAAGTTGAGCATCAATTTCTTTACTTCGTATTGCAATCCATAAAGAAATTGACTGATGAGTGCAGCATCATCCCACTTGATGTCAATTGCAAGTTGTCGAAATTGTGAAGCATATACTGTTACTGAGCGATTTTTTTGTCGCAGAATTCGGATCTTATTTGTTACAACACGAGTTGCATCGTGTTCACCATACATAGATCGAAACTCCGCCAAAAAAGCTTCCAAATTGTCCAATATTGGATTTTGTTGTTCAAGAAAAGACGAAAACCACGATAATGCAGAACCAGAAAGTAGAGTGCCAATAAACTTGACTTGTGATCCTGGAGTTTGATAGCTTTGTGGTTGAAGTTTAATTGCCAATTGTACTTGATTGATGAACCCTCGAAACTTTGATCTTGTACCATCAAATTTCTCAAGTAAGGCAATTCTTGGTTCTCTAGTGCTTATAGGGTGTTGTACAATTGGAGAAGGAACGTGATTTGTTGTAGATGTTGAAGCAGCTCTGATCATCTCTATATCCCCACTTTCTGCTATTCTTGTTCTTTCCTATGTTGGTGAATTGAGTTGATGCATCGCAAGCATTAACTCCCTCATTTGCTCTTGCATTTGTGCCATTGCACTCTTCATTTCAACAAGCTCTGCTATAATGACACTAAGAAGAAAAATTTGTTTGATACTGCTCAAGACAAAAGAAAAGAAAGACTTCATAACAAAGAAGATACTAAGAACAATATCAGTTTAGAAGTGGGTAATCCGCAAACTTCTAATACGTTTATGCCTTGTCAAGAGAAAGGGGTAATCCACTCTTACTCAAGAAAAACAAAGCTCTGATATTGTAAGTACACTCCTGTCAATCTGTCAAGGATAAGAACTCGATGAAAAAACAGTTGAGTCAAGTAAGCCTTCACTCAAAGAAAAGTAACAAAATATGAATAATAAGTATGTATATTGAAAAGAGAAACTAGAATGGCTAGTGCCAAAAGACAAGAAAACTAGAGATCCTTGAAACTAGACTAGAAGCAAGAAAGGAGTTGACAAGAGTGAAGAAGCCTTCACTCTTGTCTCTATATATACTATCTAACTAGGGGCTACGTGGCGACGTTCTATAGGACCTTCAATATGTGTTGACTTTGTAGGACACATGCCTTGACTTATAAGGCAAGTTTTTCTACGTGTGGGCCACATAGTTAGCTTGATCTTCAAGCTAACAACATGTGTGGCACATGGCCAACTTGTTGACCATGTTTCTAATCCAAAAAGTCAATTAAAGACACCTATGAAGTCAAAGCAGCATCTAGGAAGTTTCTAGGAAGGTTCTATATTAAATATTACAGAATTAACTTACTTTTATTTACTTTTACTTACTTCTATCTATTTCTATATGTAATTATTAGCTTACATGATTATGGCCGTGACACATAATTATTTGAACTTTTTTAGGATTTATCACAAGTCTATCATTTGAAATGATGTAACCTAAGAAATCAACTTAAAAAATATGAAATACACACTTTTCTATCTTGGCATAGAGTCTTGCATCTCTTAATTTTTGTAAGACATAATGAATATGAAATTCATATACTTTTGTGCCCTTAGAATAGATCAAGTTTTTGTCTAAATAATAGACAATAAAATCCTCCAAAAGCTCTAAAAAAAAATTATTTATAAGATATTAAAAAGCTGCTAGTATATTTGTAAGTCCAAAAAGTATGACATTATATTCAAAATATCCATACTTGATTCAAAATGTAGTCTTCTATTCATCTCCTTCTTTGATGTGTATCAAATTGTATGCTCCTTGTAGATCTATTTTTGTATAGATCTTGACTTGATTCAAGTGATTAAAATTCGAGATATTAAAAGTAGTCAATACCTATTCTTGATGGTGATCTTGTTGAGTCTTTAATAATCAACACACATATGCAATGATCCATCTTTTTTCTTCACAAATAAAATTGGAGCTGCTGTTGGAGATTTGAAATAACTTTTAATAATTTATGCATTTTATAGTTATCATTGAATAGATTATTTTTATTTTTATATTTTTTTAATAAATTATTAAAATATTAGATTCTAAATTTCTAATCCTTCTAAAAGAACTTTATTTATACTATTAAAAATATATATTTATTTAAAGACTTTTATTTTTATTATTTCTATCTACAATGTTATTCTTAGAATTTTAAAATTATAAAAATAAATAAAATATATCTTATATACAATCTTATTAAGAGAAAAAAATATTAAACATCATTTTTGAGTATTTTATCACTTTAATATTGTAAACATTTCTTAAAAATATATGTAAAAGAAGACATAATTACATCTTTAATATAATTTTTTATAACTAACTAAAATTCTTTCTCTTCTTTTTTGATTTTTTTTATATATATTTATATGCATATATAATCAATTCTTATTATAATCAGTTTATTATTTTATTTTCAATTTATATCACTAAAAGTAAGCTTAAATTTAATCAAATTTTATTATAAAATATTATATAATTATTATCAACCTTGTTGAAAAAGATGATGACTATAGCAAGTGCGTTCATGTATGGTATGTACATACAACATATATCTATTAACTATCTAACAACCTACCTAAACACATGTCCAAAGTCTTTTGTTTTTATCTCATTAATTTTTTAATACTATGTAATGTGCAATAGTGTCATGGCGATTGCTACATCATCCCTATAAATCTTAAGATTATTACTTTACTATAAACAAATTATAAATGTTTGATTGTTAGTTGTTCCATTTTATGTGCTAACCACATGCACCTCAATATCAATGTCTTCACTATCTACTAAATCTTTATTTGATTTAATAATTAGTGCCAAAATCACATGGTTTGATAATTCATCAATTAGTACTGCATTTTCAACAACTTCAAAGAATTCATTTGTCATCAAATATGATTATTTTATACAAGTCAATCTTATGCAAATTCATTGATTTTTGCCATCTAATACTACTATTTACTTGGTATCATTATAGCAAGTGAATAGTAGTATTAGATGGCAAAAAAAGTATTAAACATATGAAAATTGTGGTATTATTTTTTATTTTCAAAGTAGATAATTTTGTTATTATAAATTTTAAGAATATATTTTCTTTTATTTTCTATTCTAATGTTGAATAATGTAAGCTAATAAATAAGAAATTGTTGAATTTATCCATGCAATTGTATTATAATGGCACTTCACCATAAATTGTCAAATATCTTAATATTTAAAATATAGTAGATTCTTTGACTTTCTTATAAAAATTGGAAGGATTTTTTGGCCCATGAATATTTGTACCAAATAGCAAAGTGATATGCTTCATTATATATTTGTTGTCTACATCTTCTAGCAATAGTTGGAAAAGTTTGATTTGAAATCATGTAACAATATAAGCCAACTTTATCAATGTTGAAGATATCACATGGTACACAAGCTTATAGGAATTGACGTAGTTTTTTCAGCTCATCTTTTAATTGCTTTAATAAAGTGCTTTCTACATCACCATGTAAAGCAAAGTTTTTTATGTTATTTCTTGCCTTGAACCCAATTAGTTAATTAATGGAAAATTTATATGTGTCTATGTCAATTCTTGATTCTTTGACAAACTCTTTTGCTTTCAGTTTAAGAATAGGAAGATCAAAGTGAAGCTCTCAACTTTTGGCATTGCTTGCTTGGATCATGAGTGTTTCTTTTAAATGATGCCACTTGCCAATTTGCACATGTTTTTAATATTTTTGCACATTATTAAGCAACTTCTATCATAACTCCAAATTAAAAAGTATTTTTGATACAATTGACTTGTAACACTAAAACTTGTTAGTTAGTTATTCTAATGTTGTTTTTGGATTATCAAACTTTTTTTTGCACATCTTTTCTTTGTCTTACATTCTTAATTAAACATGCTTGGAAGGCATGGTTTAAAGTTGTGGTATGGTTAAAAGAAGGACTAGTTTTAATTCAAACAATGAGAATATGAAACGTGTTTTTTTTAATAAAAAGATGTCATTGAAAGCAAATATAATATGTTACCAATGCCCAAAAGAAACTCAATATTGACTATATTGTTACAATCAACTATATTAACAAAATATATAAAAAATTCATCAATGCCTGGTTAAATGAACCCACCTACCCTCCCTCTCCCCGAGCAGGGCAGGGCAGAGCCTGATCATTGTGTATTCACAAGCTGGATTCTTGTTGTTGACTTGGTTTGTTGACTTGGTTGGTTTGCGGATCCTTTCGCAGTGTGCTCTGGAGCTGGCATCAGTTTTCCGGAGCTTCTTTGTTGTGGGTCTCGGCAGTTTTAGATTTTACTTTGAAGGTCGTCGTCGTCGTCGTCGTCGACAGATTTGCAGTTTCAGAGCATTTTATATTGGTCGAGGGGTTGTTGGAATGTTGGGTTACGGTTCTATTTTTGGGTTGCAGCTGGGGATTGGATTTTCGCGTGTGGGATTGATGTCTTAAGGTCGGTATATCTTGCGGATATTGTAAGAGGGGCTCTGCTTGTGCACAAGTCGCTTGTCTGTGCTGGTGCAGCGTTTGTTGGGCACGATGCAGGAATTTGTTATAGACGTTGCTAAAGCAGGAAAGCTGCGGCACGCGTCGCGGTTAGGAGTAGAACCATTCCTTGCTAGCCTCGCGAAGCCGACTGCAGATTTGGCCCGCGCACCGATTTCTAAATTTCAAGTTGGAGCTGTGGGTCTCGGGGTTAGCGGTCGCATCTTTTTGGGCGTGAACTTGGAGTTTCCGAAGCTTCCTTTGAACCATTCTGTGCACGCCGAGCAGTTTCTCGTCGCAAATGCACTGCAACATGGCGAGAAAAGGCTCGTGTTCATCGCTGTCTCCGCTGCCCCGTGTGGGCATTGCAGGTTTCCCTCTTCACCTATCCTTCGGATTCAAGTGCAGATAACCTTGAATGTCGATCTGCCCTAAAATTTTCTCAGCCGTGTTCGATCTGATTCTGAAGTGAACACGTACTAATTATCTACGATGACATCGCTTTTCATTTTTCTGTCTTTGTTTCTACAATTTCTTCGTGAAGATCACGCATGTTAGGTCGGATGTCATTCTCAAGGAGCTCGTGTTTTTTCTATTGGCTTGGAAATTAGACAATTCATGGACGTCCACGTTGAAGAAGTGTCGATTCTCTGCTAGTGTCTTGAAACTCCTCACACTGGACGAAGGCTTTAGATGTGTTCAGCCTCTACTCTTTGCCCTAGATTTCACAGTTGGCGTTGTCTGTGTTTGCTATTTTGCTGAAGAGAATCTTAGGAATTCCATGGGTTGCGTTTGGATGCTGCAGGCAATTTCTTCAGGAGTTAAGAGATGCAGGGGATATCCGATTGTTGATCACAGATGGAAAGGATCCCCAAGTGCGTCCACTTTCGTACTTCCTCCCACACAGATTTGGTCCAGACGATTTAATGTCCAGAAACTTCCCCCTCCTCCTTGAGTCGAGAAGTAATGATCTTATCTTAGTAAATTCTGCAATGAGTGAAATTAATTTTGACATTTCCCGCGAGGAAACCAACGAAGATTTGGCAGAGAAGGACTCCAAGAAGCGTGACTTGTTAAAAGAGGCTAGTTTTGGTGCGTGGTTGCGCGATAACAAGCACTCACTTGTAGATCTTAAACTTGCGGCATTCGCTGCGGCCAATGCCTCGTACGCGCCTTACAGCAGGTGTCCCTCCGGAGCGTCTCTTGTAACGAGGAAAGGCCAAGTCTACAGCGGCTCCTATATTGAATCAGCTGCTTATAACCCAGGACTCCCTGCTCTACAGGCAGCAATTGTAGCATTCATTTGTGGAGGAGGCGGAGCTTACGACGAAATCGATACCGTCATTATCGTGGAGAGAAAAGGCGCACTTGTGCGACACGCACCTACAGCCCGTCTCGCCCTCCAGAGCATCGCCCCGCAGGCAGCCTTCCATCACTTCGAAGTTGATGTACAAAGTAGAGAGTAATGATCTTTGTAGTGGCTCTGGAACTCGTCCTTGATCCCTCCTTCCAGCTCTTCGAGAATTCGTTCGCATTGAATAATTCATTTGCTGCCTCCCTGATTCTTCCTACTCAAATGTGAAAGCATCGTCATATTTAGTCCTCTGGCCCTTCTTCATATAAATAGCTTAAGTAGATTCCAGTTCACTAAACACGTGAATGATAGCTTATTTGAAAACCAGTTTGAAGAACTTACATTTTCGATTCATAGATGCTGCAATTGAACTTCAGCATGCCGAAGCTGTTTTACAGTTTTTAGTGACAGGAATAGCAGAATGCATCCACTGGGCTTTTCAAGTGCTGTGACAAGAATTTTGTACAAGCAATAAATGTTTTCCAAGGGCAGACCTTGTAGCTCCGTGCTACATCCATAAGAAAAAGCTCTCAATTCATCACAATCTATCGCTAGTAAGATTTTATCGTAAGAGGTGACAAACAAACAAACAAACAAGCAAGCAAACAAAATAACTACAATAAAAAAGAGATGTGGAAAATGAATTTGAGTTGATATCTTTCAGGTGTAACTTGATTACTTGTTTTTAATCTAATGCTGTTGGTGAGCCATGAAAATGCTTTGTAATAGATTTCTGCAAAGAGTTTAAAATAATGGTGATGATGTTGCCTTGAAATATACGAAAACATTAATGGAACAACTTGAAATTTTTATTGATGAATTGTAAATTGTCTTGTATTGGAAGTAATGATGTTGACAGCTCTAAACTAGCACATTTGAGCCATGATGGTTGAAATTTATTTTGAAAAGACTTCTTGTGAATCAATATGTTTACTAACTTTGGTCTTGGTACAACTTTGAAAAGAGTAAAGAAAAATAATTCAACTTTGGTAGAATTATTATTATTATTATTATTATTATTTGATAACAAGAAATAGAAGTAATGTTGCCAACAACATTTATTGGGGTGAACATAAGAAAATACTGATTCATCTATATATATATATATATATATATATATATATTATTTATTTATTTATTGGAATAATTTTCTTTCAAACACATTCACATGTTTGTCTGTGCTTTTTAAAAAAATGCATTTTTTTTTCTATTGATTTTTTTATTCTTTGATGTGTCTATTTTATACACGATTCAATTGTGTGTTCTGATAATTGTTTTAGCTTGGATTGATGTTTAAATAAAAGAAAGTATAAAGTGCTAATATTTTGATAAATTCTCATATTATTGGTAGTTCTTATATTTTTGTTGGATTATTATTCCAATTACAATGTATTACACCTTGTTTTGCAATGTGATGAACATTGTTGCAACATTGACACAGATTTTGTAGTTGCCGTATAACATAATGACTTCTTTGTGTATTTTTTGTACAAATAAATTGATGCAATTGAAATTACACAAAAGAGCTTTTGAATTGTTTTCATGATATATATATATATATATATATATATGAATTTTTATAGACTCTTGTTATCTAGAAGAATCTTTATTGGATATTATTATGCTTAATTTTTGACGAAAATTTCTTTGTTAAAGTTTGTTACTAAAAGATATTATGATTCCTGTTATACATTCTATTAATATGTGAGTAAAGTAAAATATAATATATATATATATATATATATATATATATATCTATATATAGTCAAAATTGAAATAACTAACAAAAAATGCAGTATTTAAAATTCAAGTCATAGGTTTCTTTTTAGAATTGTGCAATCAGTATTCAACTTAATTAAACCACTTATATTTTTTGCACTTTTTATAAACAAATTTTATACTAGTAAACCATAAGTGAAAAGATTGTTTAATTGAAAAGACTAATGAGACTATCTCAATAAAAGAAGAAATCAAATAATAAGAATAATAGTAAACTTAAAAAAAAAATAGTGTAAGTAAAAAATAAAACACTTCACATTGATTGATAATGAAGAAGATTTTTTTACTATTATTAAAACACAGAAAATAAGAGAATATAAATTAAATTTATATTGAATAAAAAACCATTAAATAGAGGATTGATATACCAATTTGAGATTCATGATTGCTACTAAGGAATGTTAACTTTAATCACCCAATATAAAAGAATAATGATGTATTGTTTAAAAACACATAATTTGTAATGAGATAAAGTGGACTTGGTTTAAGAATAAATAAATAAAATCACAATTGTATTAAAAATGTGAAAGTAATAAGATATTTATATGAATATATATATATATATATATATGTATATACATACATACATATTAAATGATACAATGACCACCAAAAAAGTGTAGTTTTTATGTAAGACAAGATTTTGGCATACATGTGTTAAAATTTGATATTTTTTTTATATAATTACAATAATATTTTATTAAAGACTTTATAATAAAGAAAAATAAATATATACATACATATATATATATATATATATATATAAATGTTAAAGTGTTCCAATCATTTACTAAAGCAACCCACCCATCATCATTGGTTGAGGATCTAATCATTTTTTTCATTGGTTTTAGATCAATGTGGATCAAATAGTGGAGATTTTTTTGATGATGGATAGGATGGGTAGGTCAACTTAGTAAATACTTGGGTCATCTTAACAATTCCTTATATATATATATATATATATATATATGTATATATATATATATATATATATATGTATATATATATATGTATATATATATATATGTATATATACATATATGTATATAAAAAAAAGTATCAGCATTTATTTATAATCTTTTGAGTAAAACTTGAGATTTGATGTTACTTAAAATTCTAATCATTATCAAATTTAAAATATGGTACTTTATCTTAAGAAATTTTATTTCTGCTTGTAGAATGCAAAATATCATCTAACAGTCAAACCTATCATGTTTGGTTTACAAAAACAATAGAATACTTTTTCAATCTTATAATAGCATTTTGGTAATCAAACATAATCTAATTGAAAATCAAATTAAACTTAATAATGTATCATTTCTTAATTAAACAAAAAAAAAAAAAAAAAAAAAAAAAAAAACACACACACACACACATACACACACACACATTGTGAAGACACCTGTTTTTAGTCAAACAGTATGTTACAATTATGCAAACGTGATTGGATATCACTCCACGTAAACACACACATTTATTGTAAGAATACTACTACTACTACTACTACTACTAATAATATTTTTACTATTGTGACGGTGCCCACATGCTGACGTGTAGTGCCCGCACCGTGTGAAAAGGACCCCGAGAGATGCGTTGCGAAAGAGGAAAGGAGGAGGAAAGTTCGTCCGTCAGCTTCGGTGGCTCGTTCGTCGCATCGTCGTCGTCGTCGTTCTGCCTCAGACGTGTCTCTCGCTTGCCGACCAAATCTGAGTTTTAGGGCTGTGACTAGTTCGCTTGCTTGCAACTCCCGTCCCCCCCCCCCCCCCCCCCCCCCCCCGTAGTGTGATTTCTCTGTGCTGCTTGACGCTTCCTTTCTGGTGTAGATTGGTTTGTTTCGGTGGAGGGGCGAAAGGAGCTCATTCAGCGACGACCGCCACCATGAGTGAGGTCTTCGATGGCTACGAGAGGCAGTACTGCGAGTTGTCGGCGAATCTCTCGCGCAAGTGCACCTCCGTTTCTGCGCTCCACGGGGGTAAGCAATCGTTCAACTTGTGAAAGGAGAATGGATGTGTTTGGAGATCTGGTGTTTTGGGTTATTGGGATTCGCTGCGATTTGGTGGGCTCGGCAGAGAAATTGATGTTTCTGGTGGCATGATATGGGTTATTTGTGGTTGCAGAAGAGAAGAAGCATAAGCTTACGGAGCTCAAAAGTGGTCTCGATGAAGCAGATTCGCTGGTAGGGTATTGTTCATTTAACCCCCTTGCGACAATACCTGTTGTGTGAGTTCAATTTGAGCCCGCAATCATCGGGTTTAGGTTATCTAGCAGACTAGACAATTTTTTTTTGTTGTATCATTACTATTCGTTGTTCTCACCTTTGCCTGTCGTTTAGAGACTGCGAGGTTTGATAGTTTGTACCTTCAATTAGGAGTTTTCAACATGTGCAGTTTATGATGGTATAGTTTACCAATCGCTGTATATCGTAAAATTCTATTCCTTATTTGCTAAATTATCGAATTGAGAAGGTGTATGGTTTTGGTTGGTGCTAGTGCTTTTGGTAGTCAAGAGGATGCTGCAAAGACTTGGACTGAGTAGTTTTTATGTGCAGATCCGTCGCATGGACCTGGAGGCCAGGAGCCTACCTCCAACTCAAAAAGCCGCATTACTGGCCAAGTTGAGAGAGTACAAGTCCGATTTGAATAACTTGAAGCGAGATGTCAAGAAGTCTGCTTCGACTGATGCTGCTTCCGCCAGGGATGACCTTCTGGAGTCTGGAATGGCAAATCATGCTAATGTAAGCGTACTTGTGATTTATTTCAGTGATTCATCGGTAGCTTAAACTAGCATTGTTATTAATGCACACAACCATTGGCTGTTATCCTGACCTTACTTCACTTGTATATACAGTTTGATTCTTTGGTGGTCGTCCTTCAGTGTGTACTCATACTTGAGATCTTAAAGTAAAGACCAGTTGTATTTAAATGGTATTAATTCTAATTCTTGAGTCGAGAAGCAAGCGGTTAAAATATGTCCGGGAACAGAGACTTACGATTGCAGTTGGAATCATGTGTGCAGCCTACCCACGACCAAAGAGGCAGACTTTTGATGTCTACGGAACGGCTGAATCAGTCTGGTGAGAGGATCAAGGAGAGCAAGCGGACTCTACTTGAAACGGAGGAGCTTGGTGTCTCCATTCTCCAGGATCTCGCGTCACAGAGACAGACTCTTCTGCATGCCCAGAACACTGTACGTTCTCTGCACCCGCCAGATTTTTTACGGTTTACTATTAGTTCTATCGGAATGTGATAAACCTAGCTCATAGTGATCAGATGACTATGACTCTAGGCATGATGTGATATCTGCGATACGTAGAGAGATTGCGTGTGTTTGAGGGTCGGGCTTTCACCTTCAGGTTTAAGAGACAAAACTGATGTCTGTGTTGGCTTTACAGCTGCATGGAGTCGACGATAACATTGGGAAGAGTCGCCGGATCTTGAATTCGATGTCTCGACGGATGTCACGAAACAAGTGGATAATGGGAAGCATCATCGGGGTGCTGATTCTGGCTATCGTGTTGGTGATATATGTGAAGTTGATGAGGTGAATGAGGAGAAATAGTAGTGGTTAGGTCTCGTTATCGTGGGTTCTCCTCTGGTGTGTGACAAAATAGATAAATTAGGGTAAGATCATTTGCTTGTGCATTTATCTCCAAGTGTATAGCTCCAGAGATAAAGGCTAGTACTCAAAGAACGAGTGGAAGCATTCCTGCAGTGAGTTGTGGCAGGTTGACACCTTTCTCTTGAAACATCATATCACTGGCTTCAAATTGCGTAGATTCTTCTGCTGGAAAGGTAAGCAAAGATAATGATAGTTTTGTTGACTATGATTTGTAATAACACCGGTGGTGTGACAAATGCGAATTTGGTGGTTGAAAGATCTAATAATGTAGTTTATGTGCTACGAATTTGGTGCCGCAAGCTGATTGGGGATAAGGTTGTGTAATAAATTTTTATGCGTTGTATAATTTCGGATTCATCGTTTTATTCAGTGACAAGTGAACATCGAAAAGATTGTTCTGTTATTTGATGTTGACAGTATTGCTTATATCGACGAAGTGCCATCAGTATGTATGTAGGAGTGCAATATGTTTGCAAGAGAAGGGTTGTAAACGATGTAATTGAGCAGGTACTAAATTGTTACAATAGGTTCCAGATAGAAATAAAGCTTTTGATAGTGTGTATTGTGAAGGGTAGCTAAATGACGAATTACAGATGTGCTGTTGAAAAAGTTATCTGTAACTGCAGTTTTGGTTGTAAACATTTCACATTCTTCAATGGCTGTTGATTGGGGAATTATTGAACAGAATGTGTTGCTACATGTAAGTAACTTGCACAAGGTGTTTTTTTTGAGAGCGGTACTAGTTGCAGCGGTGTTTTAGATTATAAATACACTCGGGATTGCGACTGACATGGGTAGTCTTTCGAATTGCACGAGATTACACGTCTGTCACCTACAAAAAGAATTCAGTACCGACAACGAGGTTTCACCTCTCTGCACGATAGCGTCTGGACGATGATTTGCAGATGTATACATCACATTTCCTTACAGAAGCAATAGAACATCTATGGTACACTACGATGCTCAAGTGCTTGGAGCTGCAAATCCCACTAAATCTCAGACACGCTCGTATAGCTGATAGTTGTACAAATCAGTGCTACACTTCTATTCACCGTTCCAATTTACACTAACTTGGAGAAATTTTCTCCTGTGGATTTCTAGGTAGTCGAACTCCAACGACGCCTTATGTTACATGGCCATTGTCTCAGAGTTATCTCCATCACCCGCATGCCAAAGGAAATGTGCATAACTTCCAGCAGGGTACGAACTCTGCGGATCCGCTGCAATAGCGGCCTTGTAGGCTCTCTCTGCTGCAGATCGATTTCCACGTCCCAGCCACAAAAAGCTGGCAAATCGGGCTAGAATGGTCGAGTCCAGCGGGTCGGCTAGCACAGCCCGGTGGAAGTATTCTTCAGCTCTGTGAATCATATGACACCGACAGACATAGCAAGTGAGTATGTTCTCTTTAGTAACACTAGAAAAAAGTTTGAAAGTTAAGCAAGTTCGCTGAAAAAACTAAGTCAGAATTGAGTGATAGTGGTGCAATTGACCAGTCACACATACCGATCGTAGTCGCGTCGGACGACGAAGAGGAACTGCGCATAGTTGGCCAGCAGAAGAGGTCTAGACGGCTCTTGGGTGAGAGCATGCTGGTACTCCAGATCAGTGCGGTCAAAGCACGCGTAGTTGTCTGATTCGAGATGCGCCACAAGTGGGGCTACCAGCCTCCGGATGGTGTCTTGCTCCAATTGCACATAATCATTCGCAAGGATAATGTCCTTCATACTGCTTTCAACCGATGCCTTCATCAGCTCGGGATGTGATCTGGAATGGCCATTTTTATTAGTTTGTTCAACGCTATCGTAGTTACCGTGTTCAGGCTCCACCTGGAACTGATGAGCAGGTTTGATTGCAGGACCCGTAATGTGGGATAACTCCAAAGGAACCGTGGAATCTTTCTTCGATAGCATATAGCCCTGATCGGTTGTGATGTTATTTTGCCAGCCATCGTCCCCGTCGAAGCTCTCCGCCGTTGGCACGGTGGGGGACTTGTTATTCCCACCGGAGCCAGCTCCTGCGAGAGGAAACAATGGAGAATCTTGAACCAACCCCGGTATCAGGTACCCCTGACTACCAAAACTCATCTTGGAATCCGAAGATGAAGACAACAACGACGACACCGTTTGTGGCGTGTCTCTGTTGGTCGAGAGGAAGGATGCAATCGCTGCTGGCGTCTCAGTGGCTGCGGCGATGGCGGTAACGCTCTCACCTGTCGAAAATACGGTGAAGTTCGCCAACAGAATCATTACGGACACCATGAGTTTCGGTGTGCACGCGAACACTTGTTGGAATAGCCACACAAAGGATGAGTGCATCTCCTGATGCACCACATGCAAAACCTCTTGCACGTCCCGTTCCGAGAAGAGAGCCTGGCGTATCTGTAGAGCGTGGCTTTGCACCACCTTGATCATGTAGACCACGGAAGAAAATGCCCTCTTAATGGCGCACTGTGAAGACCCTCTGGCAGGTCGCGATAACCTAGGAGGCCGCTTCAGTTTCTTGATAGAAGGCGGGAGCTGCATACCACCCACTCCCAGCCCACACAAATTGGTACCTGAGGTGGATGGGATGGTGGAAATCACCAAGCTTGAGACAGAACTAGGCCCTTGGATGTCACGCCCGACGACAAGGCTAGAGCCATCTCCAGGGATTTCAGAGAAGGCAGTTGTCGAAATTGAGCTAGCTCTTGAGTCGGCGAGACGGGAAGCTTCGAGGGCCATTGACAACTTCGCAAAGAATTCATCCCTGTCATCTGACGCTGGTGATCTCTGAAACCCGTCAGCTTCGGGGTTAGATGAGCCAAAACTGAGACCCACCGTGTAGCTTCCCTGTCGCTTCACCTGCTGAGTTTCAGCGTCTGGCTGTTTCTCTTCATCATCCCGTTCGGGCAGACCCGACCTCTCGGAAGAATTCGCTCTGCATATACATGGTTCGGACCTCTCCGTGCTGGTGAGAGGCGGGGTAAAACCGCATCCAAAGGACGCGGCTGACCCAAGGACGTTGTTCGTGCGTCTCACAATCCTGAACTGTGGCCCTGTTCCCTCCGACGCTGCCATCTTCGTGGACCGCTTCGCACGGCGTAGAAAACTACCATCCTTAAAATCAAGGTCAATAGAGATATGGTAGGATAATGTGGGGGCAGTTACGGCATTGGAAGCAAAGAATTTGGAGCTGCACACGGCTTCCATGCCCATTTCCAGGCCCTGGCGAACAATTGAGACGAAATGCGTTGGTGTTTTCGCAACTGCCGGAATGAGTCCACAAGCGAAGAGCTCGTGCCAATGAGACCAGGGACATTCACATCACCCTGCGAAGCAACCCATCACTTCCGTTGTCATCCTCCCGCTTATCCACCTTCACTGGCTCGTCACCATGAAGATGATGGGCCGCAAGGACGCCGTTAATCCTTCGCTCACCCTCGTCCGACCTCCAGCTACGAGTTTCAGGCATTTGCGGAGCTCGATCGACACATTCTCAGACATTTCTGGCGGAGGTTAAAAATCTAGACACGATAGACACTCCAACTGTTCAGAGACACACTCTTGGAATATAAACCTGGATCAGTCTACACATGAATCTGTCATCAACATGCCAACCGTACCACTTCACAGGAGTTCAAATGGTGCCACTCTATCAACAAATATCCTTGTGGACAATCAAGAAAGCGCGCTGAATCTCGAAAAGTACAGTACCGATAAGAATGGCTGCAGGAGGCGGAGAGCGAGACAAGCCCTCTTCTGTGCAGATCGAATGATGCACAAGCACTAGATGGAGATTGGCATTCCCGAGGCGAGAGGCTTTTCCTTGCATAAAAGCGAGTAAAAGAACACTCAAAAAGCAACAGTGCTGGTGGGATATTTGAGATATTATTTGCCCAGAAACTGCACAGCTGGCCTAGATCGGAAATTCTTGCCTGCTCCCGAAACTGATGAATGTCCACAGCCTGCAATGGGGGAGACAGAAATACCCACCCGGGGGTCGAATTCATCCCCCGGTGCAGTCTCCCATTTTCACTAACACGGTATTTAGCGGTGTAAATCCGGTCTCAACGAGCTCTTCACGTCATTTCTTCCCCGATTCACACAACCCTCACAGGAAGAGTATTGATACCAATGTAAACACTGGGTTTTGGACTGCTTGAAGCGACACGGAATCCATTGCACCGCGCTGAGAGTGGTAGCTCCAGCACCCCAGTAAGAAATGTTCCCGCACCTATCTTAGCTCGATCGCAATTACGTTTTCCCAGACTTGCTTTCATGAGCGATGCCATTGCTGGAAAAGGATGGCGATGACGATCCAGAACGAGACCTGCTTATCCACAAGGGAGTCAACTCTCGGCCATCTCTGACAACCACAGCGTCCTTTTGGACTCCCAAACCCAGGCCTTGGCCCGGTATCTATCCTTTTTCATTCGGCTCCACCCAACGTCGTCCGTCTCTTCGCCTAACTGCGATCGATGCTCGACTTCATCCTCACAAATCCATTCAGTTGTTTACGTGGCTGCTCTATCATATCTGATCGCATTATACAACAAACATTTAATGTGTGCTGCAGGGGTGATTTAGAGATATGAAGTTTCATACACCTTTTAGATGAATGAAAAGAAATTCACCTGCGGTAACAAATCAATAAAATAAAGCTGAGAGGCACAGATTCGTAATGAGACAGCTCATGGGCATTCGTGGAATGCGTGCTTTAACTTTTGGGCTTGAGATTGAGCTTACGAGATGATGCCGTCTGGACATGGCCGTTTTCATCACTTTATTTTAGAAATTGAAAAAAAGATTTCTCAGGACTTCGACCACCCAGTCGTTTTCCAAGGATAAGTGGGTGTCTAAAGGCAAGAAACTTGGTGTCGGGTGATATATAATAAATTAACCAAACATGTTCACATTCACAGAGAGCGAGAAAGACTTAGATGTAGGCTTTTTCTTTCATATATGGGCAGAATCTCAACGATTCATTCACTTTCTCCGCGTTCCGGAAGGGCACATAAGTTGATGAAATGCGATGTTCATTCATCAAGTTTTTGAGGTATCGACGATGGAAAGTCATAAAAGGCATCTATTGATGAAAATCCACCGTCTCTGAGTAGCTTCAAGTTACAATCATTCTCACATCGCCTTTTTCTTCTAATATTTATATATTCCTTTGTTCCACCACGAGGGGGGGGGGCATCGATACCAGCAGACAGGAAAAATAAGAAAAAGAAAGAAAGAATTAAGAAGTAAAAATGACCCATCAAAGGACCATGACAGAGCCTTTTCCGACTTTTACATCATTTTTTTCCTTTAGCAACGCCTCTTTTTGCCATCGGTCCTTTTGGTGCTTTATGATGTAATTTGTTTTTTTTGGATGGAAAACAATCTACCTTTCGTCGGCACTTCACAGCAAGAGGCAAACCCTAGGCGGAAGCACGTCATGAACGAATCCAGGGTGTACAGATAGCACAACGACAAATCGGGCAACCTATTCTGCCATCGATTTCTCGCAGCACGATTGGGGCCAACCCCGATCAGCGCCATCCTCCGCTAAAGCACTTTGCGCCCATTTCGAGACTGTGCAAAAGGTGTCGTGAAATCTTATCCTCGGCAGTGTGAGGGCCTTCGCGAAGGGCTCCGATTCTAGGCATTGCGACACGGTGGGTTCCCCTCTATGGAATTTTGTGGCCTAATCCTCTATCCAGCGGCTCGTTTCTCAGTTCGAAATTCCCTCCCTCTCCACACCAGCGGACCCGTCTCCCCCTCAATTCCGTAACCCTTTCAGAGCTCTGATTCTAACTGGCTTTAGGGTTTCAGATCCGGAGGCGAAAGATTGTGCGCTAAGCCATCTTTCTCTTCCAATACGATCCGATTGGCATTCAAGCAGCAGTTGAACCTCCCAAAAGCTTTCCAATGCTGCTCTAAATCGTGTCGAAGAGGCTCCCGTATGCGAATTAAATCCTCCATTTGGGATGGTTGGCTTCGAGCGTTGTTGTCACCGAGCATATTTTTTTCTCTTTCAGGGCTTGAACTTGGTTAGTGTTCGGGGACATAAGCGAGGCAGAGGATCATGAATTCGGTGGTTGTTCCCGTGGATTGCGTCGACTCCGGGCTGAGAGCATTCGTTGCTCATGTGTGAGCTGTGAAGGGATTTAGGGTTTATATTAACGAGCAAAGGTGGATTGAGAATACGACACCTAAGAAAGAAAGACAAAATGTTGAAGATGCTTCGTGATAGAGTACTAAATTTTACGTAGAAAGAAAACACGATGTGTAGTTGAGAGTCGAGTTTTTAATATTCTGACAACCCCAATTGGAATTGTATGAGAATCTAATCTATTTTTCTTTTATTATATTTTGCTTCTATTAAATTGATCCACCCATGATGAAAAATATGGTAAATATGATGATGAATGTGGTTGGTTTTTATTGGTTTCAAATTCAATAGTGGAGAAATGAATATAGAAGTCATTTATTTTATTTCATTGAATGATGGTTAGAATGGATGGATCAATTTAATAAAATCTTAGATCTATTTAACATTCTCCTAGAAGTATTGCATCATTTAAAATATTATAAATTATTAAAATGGATTCTATACAAAGTACTTATAAATTACGAAGAAACTTTGTGTCATAGATATACATCTATTTTAATTGTTATATAGATAATATGAATAGATAGAAATATGTAATAGTAGATTAATTTCATAATATCTTTTAGAAAAACTTCTTAGAAGCTTCTTAAATGCTATTTTGACTTTACATGTGTTTGTAGTTGATTGATAAGTTAGAAACTTGGTCAAAAGATAACCATGTGATACATGTATTGGTAGCTTGCAAAACAAGCTAACTATATGGTGCTTACATAGAAAACTTACAAATTAAGACATGCGTCATGCAAAGTCAACATGCTTTTGGAGGTCCTATAGAATACTGTCACAGAGATCTTAGATAAATAGTATACATAGAGACAAGATGGAGCCTTCTTCATTCTTATTAACTCCTTTCTTGTTTCTAGTCCAATTTCAAGAGTCTCTAGTTTCTTTGTCTTTTGGCAATAGCCACTTCAATTTCTTTTTTAATATACATCTCTATTTCTATTTCGTCATATTTTTTTGAGAGAGTCTCACTTGTTTATTTGCTTTCATAGATTTCTTGCCCTTGACAGATTGAAAAGAATACACTTACAATATTAGAGCTTTGTCTTTTTTTAATTAAGAGTAAATTATTTCTTTTTCTTAATAAGACTTAAGCATATTAAGAGTTGCAGATTACCATCTTCTAAACTGATATTGTCCTTAGTATTTTTTCTTTGTTTTCAAGTCTTCTCTTCTACTTGTCTTGAGCAATATTAGACATCTTCCCTTTTTTAAGTAATATCATGGCAGAGCTTCTTGAAATGAAAAGTGCAATAGGCAAATGCAAGAACAATTAAGAGAGTTACAACTTGCAATGCATCAACTTAATTTACCACCATATGGAGCAACAAAAATAGAAAGAACCAAAGATATAGAAATGATTAGCTGCTTCAATATCTGTACCAAATCATGTCTTTTCTCATACGGTGGAACATCCTTCTAATGTTGGAGAACCAAGGGTTGTATTGCCTAAGAAGTTTGATGGTACAATATCCAAGTTTTGAAGATTTATCAATTAAGTACAACTTATGATTAAACTTCAACTCCAAGATCACAAGTTAGATTCATTGATATATTCCTCTCAAGTTCAGCATTATCATGGTTTTCATCATTTCTTGAATGACAAGATTCAATATTGGATAATTTGAAGCTTTTTTTGGCAAAGTTTTGATCCATATATAGAGAACATGATGCAATTTGTGTTGCAACCAATAAGATCCATATTTTGTAACAAGATAATTAATCAATAGCATTATATGCTTCACAATTTTGACAACTTACAAGTGATATCAAGTAAAATGATATTATACTTATTAGTTAATTTTTCTATAAATTACAATATGAGGTAAAATAATTGATGCTCAACTTACTTAATCTTCAAACATTGAATCAAGTAATTGACTTTGTTATGAAGTGTGATGATTGATTTTTTGAATTTCAATATGAGAGTTGCATAAGTGCACCTCAACATTATTGGGATAGAGAGAATTTGCCTTAAGAAAGCGTTAGGCTTCTCCATATCACTTATTACTCAAACAAGCCTCAAGATTTAAAAAATCATCAAGTTTATATATAAAATTGTCCATAGAGGGACAATTACATCTATACATAAGCCTTAAGTACGAAAGATCACCAAAAATGTGATAAAAATATTATAAAAACTTGTATATCCTTAAGGTGGATTTTTTTCAAATTTTAATAGCTCATATCTCATGTTCGGACTATCCAAACAAACCAAAATTTTACATAAAGTACTAATGTACTTTTAACAACTACTACAACAAATTTCAATTGCAAATTCATTATAAATCTTGAAATATTACCAAAAATCCTAACAATAGCTTCAAATCCTTACTTACATATACCTATGTGTAATTTTCTTCATATCTCACAAATTAAGTACTTGAATATTATTAAATTTTGATATATCACTTTTTAACCTAATAACATACATTTTTAGAAATTTTGAATAAAAAATTTATCCAAAAATTTAAAATATGGCTCCAACCATTACTATCAATAAAACAACTATCTTATTGCCTTTGAATTATATGTGCTATCTTCAACACTCTATAACTCTTTTATACAAACTTCAAATGTAAAAATTCTTTCATAAGAGATATGGATCTTGAAATCATCTTTGTAGTTGCATCTTTCAATTTCCAAAATCTATCATAAAATTCCTTGTATTTTCAATAGAGCAACAATATATCTTAAAAAAATACCTTAACTTAAAATGGCTATAATTTCATCATCTTAATTCCAAATTCTTTAAAATTTGTATACGAATTGTAGTCAAAATTTTAATCCTTACAATCCTTGCTTTTGATTTTCAAATGCTTGTTTTGAAGTTGCCAAAATCCTTATTATGGTCGCAGATAGCCTGCTGAATGCCTATTAGATATAGCCTTTGACCAATAGAGATGAAGATCTGTACGTTTTGCCTTCATCCATCCATACCTTACTTCCATTCTTCAAAATAAATTTGTTAGAGGTTTGAATCTTCATCTTTAAGTCCCAATCTTCTCCTTTACTTTTATATTAAATATCTAAATCCTATAAAATTTAAATATTATAATCAAGATAGATAAATCTCAAAATAAAATTTTTGACATCAACTCTTTTAAAATTAATCTACTAACTACTCTAATTTATATCAATACTTATAAATATATCATATATTTTAGTTAATTTTTATATACTTTAAATAATTATAATACAATATTTATTCCCTCTAAATTTATACATCCTTTGGTATGTGCTATGTGCTACTCCCCTCCTCTTGTGATGTCTTTGAATCACTCATAGGTTCTTTTGCTTCATATTCTTGTTCCAAATATCGAAGTAAGAATTCTTCAAGGTCTTCTATTTTGAACAATACATTGCTTCTTTTGAAAGCCTTCATCTTCTTTTTTGCTATTAGAATTCTAATGATAGCTTCATTTAATTCATGTAAGATATATGTGGCATTATCATGGACTGTAACTACCACATATGCTCTAAATTATTCTTTTGTAAATTTATTTATAATACTATGCTAATGTTTAAGGCCATTATTATAAATTAGAATTCAATCTCCAATCTTTATAGGCTTAGGTCTCAACATATGAGTTCTAGTAAGCCTTTCTTTATTTTTTTTTCTTGCTTCTTTTAATCTTTCAATTGTAATTTATAGATCTTCATGTAACTTTCTTAATTATTAGATCCAAAGCTCTAATAATATTTTTTTATTAATATTATCTTTTGAAGATAAAAAAATCTATATAAGATAGGTTTTTTAAATTGACATCATAGATTTTTGTCCTAATAGTAGTTCTATAGGCATATAACCAATGATAATATTGTAAGTAGTCCTATCAACTCATAAAGTAAATGGAAGCAGTTTAGGCTGTTAAATTGACTTATCCTTACATGCCTTAATTAATGTATAAATGATAGGAAAATGATCCCTTTTACTCTTTTCATTGGCTCCAAGATCATAAGAAGTACTCAACCTCAATTGAACTTTATACCTAATAAAAAATTCTCTTACTTCAATAGTATCCAATTCTCCTTTATTAGCTCTCATCCTCCCAATGCTACCATATCTATTGAAGATGTTTTTCAGTACAAATATACATATTGCTTATGTCGTCTTCACTTTCAAAATCCTTCCTTCAACATAATTTGATAGCTTCTTTCTTGCCAAAATAAAATATTTTATATTCCAAAGTCTTAAATGAATAGCTACCAAATCAATTTTCTATTAGAAATATATAAAAGGTGGGTAAGTAGGATATAATCCATCTTTATGTCTGATCCTAAATATAGTTGATATTTTGTATATGAATTCACAAAATCTTTTATATCCTTATATAGGCCCTTCTACCAATATCTTTCATTAATCTTCATATATGTGGCCCAAACTTCTTTATATCCTGTCAAAAGTGTATCATGATATTCTTTTAAAAATTTGAATTAAATTTTAAGGTCTCCTATAGAATTTAATTAGTGGATAAGTTCTTTGCCTCTCTCTAAGAATGCTGGCTCCAAAGCTTATAGCAAATCTTTTCTCTTCCACATTATCTTATGCAATAGTCTATCCAATTGCTATGGGACTTATATCCACTATTACAACCACTAGTCTTTTATATTGATAATCTACTAATCTAAGCTTAAGTGGTGACCTCAATATCTTTTTTAGATTTTTCATAGTTATTTTTTATTCTTCTCCTTAAACAAATTTCTTATTCTTTCTTAAAAACTTGTATAGTAGCTCTGAGATATGGACAAAATTAGGCATCCAAATATGATAGAATATACATGCTCCTAAAAACCTTTTAGTTTTTGTAACTTTTTTATAAGCTTTCATTCTAGATATAGCATCAATTTTATTAAGATTTGATTTCCTACTATATCTGCTACACATGTATTTTACTACTAGAATCTCATCAAACCCAAAGCTTGATTTCTCTAAAGATAATGTGAGATTAACTAACTTCAATTTCTCCAATATCCTAGTTATATCTTCAATATGCCTCTTAACAAACTTTTTGCAACCTTCAACTTCTATGGTCTCATCCTTACTTTTTTTTCTATTTTTTTATAATAATATAATTCAAAAATAGAATATTCTTTTTAGATACAAATTCTTTTAATATATAATTCATAACATTTTGTATATGAGCCATTGAGTTGATTGCACCTTAAGGTAAAGTACACATCTTCATTAAATCCAAAAGAGTCTTTATGGTGGTTAAATTCTTATTCTCTTTAGCTAATTGAAATTGGTTATATCCAAACTATGAATCTCTAATAGAATAAATAGTATAACTTATAAATTTCTCAGTCACTTCATCTACTATAAGACTTGATCTTATGTTTCGAATAATCACTTTGTTTGCTAGTTGCATATCTTGGATGAAACTTAATGCCCATGATTTTTTAAGTATTGTGAACCATCTATTAAAATAAAAAAATAATTAAAGGTTCCAAAATATCTATCTTTACATTTTTTTTTTAATAATTCTATTAATTTCAGAAGTAAAGCTCTAAGTACAAGTGTAGGCTTTAAATTCCATGGAACATATAACATTATAAAGTTTATCATAGATATTACAATACTAGGATCCATATATTTAATTTCATTAGAAATTAAGGCAAATGCCTTACTATATTCAATAAGTATTTTTTGAAATATATTTTCTTACATTAATGTCAAGAAATCACTCCCTCCAATCTTCAATTTAAATAATGATTCTTGAGTAAACTAATATCTAATTTTATACTTCTTTCTTAAACTTGGCTCCTTAATTACCTACTAAGTATGTTCTATAATATCAATTGATACTTGGATAGCTACAACTTTTACCTTTCTTGCCACAGTTTTATATTTAATTTGAATTTTGGCCTCATGTTTCAATACATAGCTTATAGCAAATCTACTATTTTCTACCATCTTTTTTAATTCTTCATAAGTCCTTCTTGAGTATATTTCTACTATAACATCTTTATCTATGCTTATAGCTAAATTTTCTAATTTGTTTTATCAAATCATCATCTAAACCTATTTCTTTTATTACTCAAATTATAGCTTCATCATTTGAAACTAAATCTATTCTTTTTAAGTTTTTTTCTTATTTATTTATTTATTTTTTGTTTATAGAATCTAAATCATTAATCTTTTAAATACTTACAAATCCATTACCAATCAAATTTAAAAATCTAAAATTTATATTATCTACATTCAAGTTAGGAGATGATTCATTTGTATCCATGTGTGTCACGGACATATATATTTACGTCAATAGTTATTTATATGATTTGGTAGAAGTAGATAAATATAGAATAATTTCATAAAGTCTCCTAGAAAAGCTTTCTAGAAGCTTCATAGATGTGGTTTTGACTTTAGATGCGTTTGTAGGTTAGAAACTTGGCTTAAAAACTAACCATGTATTGGTAGCTTGTGGAACAAGTTATCTCTACGTAGTAGCTTGTAGAACAAGCCAACTACATGGTGCATACATAAATAACTTGCCTTGCAACATAAGACATGTGGCTAACAAAGTCAAGACATGTTGGAGGTCCTATAAGACATCACCACGTAGCTCTTATTTAGATAGTATATATGGAGGCATGAATGAAGCCTTCTTCACTCTTGTCAATGCCTTTCTAGTCCTTAGTCTTGTTTCAAGATTTTCTAGTCTTCTTGTTTTTGGCAATAGTCATTCTAGTTAATATTATATTACCTTTTGAGGGACTTTCTAGTTCTCTTTGGTGATAGAAGAGTGTATTGAGGATTCTCTTTCTTCAAGATTCATGTCCTTGTGTCAAGGACAAAGACTCGATGAGGGAAAACATACACAAAAAGGCTATCTCGATATAATAAGTCAAAATATAAACAAATAAGTATATTAAAAAGAAACTGGAATGGCTATTGCCACAAGACAAGAAACTAAAGACTCTTGAACCTGGACTAGGAGCAAGAAAGGAGTTGACAAGAGTGAAGAGAGCTTCACTCTTGCCTCTATATATACTATCTAATTAGAAGCCACGTGGCAATATTCTATAAGACCTCCTATATGTGTTGACTTTCTAGGCCACATGTCTTTGCTTGCAAGGCAAGTTTTCTATGAGTGGACTACGTAGTTAGCTTGTCCTTCAAGCTACCAACATGTGTGGCACATGGCTAACTTGTTGACCAAGTTTCTAACCTAAAAGTCAACTATGGACTCCTATAAGGTCAAAGTAGCATCTATGAAGCTTCTAAGAAGCTTCTCTAGAAGATATTGCATGATTAACCTACTTTTATCTACTTTTACATACTTTTATCGACTCTTGTAGGTAATTATATGTATATTTGTGACATTACCCCCCCTTCTAGGGACGAGTTCCACGAGGAGCGGTAATTATATGTTGAAAAAGTCTAATATGCGACGAATAGTATTTGCTACATACTCTGATCTCTGTTCTCTTCGAAGGTAGTTGATAGGTCCTCTTAGCCATCGATAGTGTCCCATTCCAGGGCGAGAAGACCACCCTGTTATTTGATCATTATTGAGGCCGTCATAACTTCCTTCAAATAATACATTTGAAACACCATCAGCAGTCGTTCCTATCTCCAGTAATATCATCAAACATCGAGAATCTCTTCCAAGGTCGTGATACCAAACGCGTTGTATCTCACCATCTATTCGAGGAAGAACATGTCGTTCTTGAGGGTCTTCATCTCGGTTGCGTCATCTTGAAGGTTGTGACAATCGCAATGTCTCATCCGGTAAGTCAGCAAACGAAGGTTCTTGAGTTGAATCCACTGGTTGTTGGCTCTCCATCTAATTAGCGTCACAAATGCAAAGAAGTTACAAACAAGGCTAGGAAATTGAATGTTATCTTGCCTCAATCTTGTCTCTTTTATAAGAGAGATTTTCATCTTGGTTTTGATGGATGTCGTTGATGAAAAACTTTGACTTTAGCTGATGCATTTGCTAGATTCCTGGATGGCTCCCATGTGCGTTCACTAATATCATATCCGCGCCAATGAACAAGATATTCCAGTTTATTTTGGCACCGCCTTGAGTCTAATATCTCTTCCACCTCAAATTCTTCATTATTATCTACTTCTATAGGAGGCGGTGGCATTTGTCTTCTTCCTTGTATATCCACTGTCTTATATGGTTTAAGAAGAGACACGTGGAATACAGGATGGATCTTCATTGACTCTAGTAGATGTAACCGATATGCAACTGGGTTGATCTGTTCAGAAACAAAAAAGGGGCCAAGCCTACGATAGTCCAACTTGTCACAAGGTCGAGTAGTCTTGATATTGCGACGAAGTAGCCATATCTTATCACCCACGTTGAGTTGTGGTTGCTCCTTACGATATAGATCTGCGTTTATCTTTTGTCGTTCTTGAGCTTCCTTCAATTGCGTCTTCGTTATTGCATGTAACTCTGACAACCGATTTGCCATATCTTCTGTTGCAGGAGTATCAACTTTTGAAAAATCAAAAGTATCAAGTCGTGGAGGATAGCCATAATTGGCAAAGAAAGGTGTTTGTTGCATGGAAGAATGTACCGTATTATTATAAGCAAACTCTGCCAATGGCAGAAGGGTTGTCCAATCATCTTGTTGGTAGTTGATAGTACACCTTAAATACTGCTCCAAGACTTGGTTTACGCGCTCTGTTTGTCCATCAGTTTAAGGATGGAAAGTCGAAGATAGTTTTATGTCCACTTTTAAAATCTTGAAAAGGATCCTCCAAAATCTTGACACAAATTGAGTTCCCATATCCGATATGATATCTTTAGGTAATCCATGATAGCGATAGATATTATCAATGAAAAGCTTAGCTGTTTCTTCACCTATGATAGATTTTGAATATGGCACAAAATGTGCCATCTTCGTGAAACGATCTACTATCACAAATATAGAATCATAAGATCTTGAGCTTGGAAGATCTGTGATGAAATCCATAGAAACAGAAGACCATGGTTGTTCTGGTATAGGTAATGGCTGAAGAAGTCCGTAAGGTCGATGATGACGAATTTTTGATCTTGAACAAATATCACATGATTGTACAAAGTCTTTGACTGACTTCCACATTTGTGGCCACCAAAAATCTCTTGATATGAGTTCCAAAGTCTTATTATATCCAAAGTGACTTGCTGCTGAAAAGTCATGACGTGCTTGAAGAACACGTAAACGTGCTTCTCCTTCTGGAACATATAGGCGTCCTTCAAAATATAATAGATTATTCTTGAACTCGAACTTAGAAGGATCATGAGACTTGGAAGAATTATTCTCGATATCATGAACAAGAGGGTCTGAGGACATACTGGACTGTATTTGCTTGAAAAAAGTTGAATCAACAGTCAATGTTGATTTCATTGCTCGGAGATGAAATTGCTCCGGTTTCAAGAGGACCGTTCTTTGTTGCTTAAAAGCTACATCTCCTTCTTTTGGTGCAAAATAAGAACGTCTAGATAGGGCATCAGACAAACCTTGTTGTTTTCCTAGCCGATAAGTGATAATGAACTCGAATCTTGACAAAGACATACTCCAACGAGCTTAACGACGATTCAACACGCGTGCTGACATGAAATACTCGAGGTTCTTGTGATCTGTATACACAGTGACTGGACTAGAAGCGCCTTCTAGATAATGATGCCATTCTTGAAAGGAATCCACAATCGCAAGAAGTTCTTTATCGTGGATCTCATAATTGATCTCGGCTGCTGAGAATTTTCTTGAATGAAAAGCTATTGGATGAAGTTTGTCATCTGTTCCCATTTGTGATAAAACTGCACCCAAGGCAAAATCTGATGCATCTGTTTCCATAAAAAATGCCTTGGAAAAGTCAACACGATATAAGACTGGTGCAGAGACAAACGATGTCTTCAAGGCTTCAAATGCTGCTTCCGCTTCTTGATTCCATTGGAATTTATCTTTACTAGTGAAGCGTGTAAGTGGAGCTGCAACTCGTGAGAAATCTTTGATGAAGATCCGATAGTAATTGGCAAATCCCAAGAAACATTGGACATCTCTTACTGTCCTTGGAATCTTCCAATCCATGATTGTTTGGACTTTCTTAGAATCCACCATGAGACCATCATTTGAAATGATGTATCCTAAAAAGTCAACTTGAGTAGTGTGAAATACACACTTTTCCATCTTGGCGTACAATCCTACATCTCTAAGTTTTTGTAATACTTGACGAACATGTATTTCATGTTCTTCGACATTCTTAGAATAGATCAGGATATCGTCTAGATAGTAGATGACAAAATTGTCTAAGAATTCACGAAATATATCATTCATGAGATGTTGAAAAGCAGCTGGTGCATTCGTGAGTCCAAAGGGCATGACATTATATTCGAAATATCCATACCTGGTTCGAAACGCAGTCTTCCATTCATCTCCTTCTTTGATCCGTACTAGATTATATGCTCCTCTTAGATCTATTTTTGTATAGATCTTAGCTTGATTCAACTGGTCAAGGAGTTCTGATATCAAAGATAATGGATACCTGTTCTTGATTGTGATCTTGTTGAGTCCTCGATAATCAACACACATTCGTAAAGATCCATCTTTTTTCTTTACGAATAGAATTGGAGCTCCTGCTGGAGATTTTGAATGGCGTATGAAATTCTTTGCTAAATTCTCGTCAATATATGTCTTGAGTTCAGCCATCTCATCTTGCGATAAACTGTAAATTGGTCCAAATGGTGGCTGAGTTCCTTCCTTGAGGTCGATTGAACAATCATATGGATGATGCTCAGGAAGAATATCTGCATTCTTTTTCTCAAAAACGTCTTGATACTCCTGATATCGACTTGGAATGCCACTTGAAGTCTTTACGTTTTCAGAAATAGGTGGAGCATAAATAGCAAAAGTTGATCCTTCTTTTGCTGCGTGTATAAATGCTTTTGCACCTATCAGTACGGATTTTACTATACTAGACTTATAATTTTTTACTTGGTTGGTAGAGCTATTAATAATGCTCTGGAAAAAGTCAAGTTTACGTGAATTCCAATCTATTCGAGGGTTATATTTTTCTAGCCAGGATAAACCTAAAATAACTGGATTGGACGGGGATTTAATTATGTTAAAAGCTATGTAGCTATCATGACCGTCTATTGTTACTTTTATAGGATGACTTTCATGAGTGACATCTCCAGAAGACAAGGGACGACCATCTATGACTTCTACATGTACTGGTTTAGGTTTCTGTACGAAAGGTATTTTACGACTTTTAACAAATTGTTCATCTAAAAAACATGCTGAGGCTCCCGAATCTAATAGAGCAGAGGCTTTGTAATTCTTAGGTCCTAAATATAAGTCTATTATAAAACAAGGAGATGGTTCTGAGGAGAGGATAGGACCTTCATTAGGAATTTTATAAGGTTCCAGCTGCACGGTTCCTATTGTAGCTGGACGAATCCGTTTCCCGACATGTTATCTTCTTTGACCGTCGTACCCCTCATTTTATAGTTGCATCGTTTCTTTGGACAATGTTGAGCAGTGTGCTTAGGTTCTCCGCAATATAAACATAATCCTTCTTGATGATGACGAATCTTTTCTTGATCAGTTAGTTGTTTAAAATGTACCGCGTCAATTTGCATGTCTTCTACTTCTGAATGTACGTTTGGCAAAGATGTTGATGTTGCCATTGAGTAATAATGTTGAGGTTCCCGTGAATGATTCTCGGATCAAAATTTGAAAAGTCGATTATCACATTTTACCGCAAAATCGATTGCTTGACTCAAAGTTTGAGGATCATGTAAGTTGAGCATCAATTTCTTTACTTCGTATTGCAATCCATAAAGAAATTGACTGATGAGTGCAGCATCATCCCACTTGATGTCAATTGCAAGTTGTCAAAATTGTGAAGCATATACTGTTACTGAGCGATTTCTTTGTCGCAGAATTCGGATCTTATTTGTTACAACACGAGTTGCATCGTGTTCACCATACATAGATCGAAACTCCGCCAAAAAAGCTTCCAAATTGTCTAATATTGGATTTCGTTGTTCAAGAAAAGACGAAAACCATTAATGCAGAACCAGAAAGTAGAGTGCCAATAAACTTGACTTATGATCCTGGAGTTTGATAGCTTTGTGGTTGAAGTTCAATTGCCAATTGTACTTGATTGATGAACCCTCGAAACTTTGATCTCGTACCATCAAATTTCTCGGGTAAGGCAATTCTTGGTTCTCTAGTGCTTATAGGGTGTTGTACAATTGGAGAAGGAACGTGATTTGTTGTAGATGTTGAAGTAGCTTCGATCATCTCTATATCCCCACTTTTTGCTATTCTTGTTCTTTCCAGTGTTGGTGAATTGAGTTGATGCATCGCAAGCATTAACTCCCTCATTTGCTCTTGCATTTGTGCCATTGCACTCTTCATTTCAAGAAGCTCTGCTATAATGACACTAAGAAGAAAAATTTGTTTGCTACTGCTCAAGACAAAAGAAAAGAAAGACTTGATAACAAAGAAGATACTAAGAACAATATCAGTTTAGAAGTGGGTAATCCGCAAACTTCTAATACGCTTATGTCTTATCAAGAGAAAGGGGTAATCCACTCTTACTCAAGAAAAACAAAGCTCTGATATTGTAAGTGTACTCTTGTCAATCTGTCAAGGACAAAGACTCGATGAGGGAAAACATACACAAAAAGGCTATCTCGATATAATAAGTCAAAATATAAACAAATAAGTATATTAAAAGGAAACTGGAATGGCTATTGCCACAAGACAAGAAACTAAAGACTCTTGAACCTGGACTAGGAGCAAGAAAGGAGTTGACAAGAGTGAAGAGAGCTTCACTCTTGCCTCTATATATACTATCTAATTAGAAGCCACGTGGCGATATTTTATAAGACCTCCTATATGTGTTGACTTTCTAGGCCACATGTCCGTGCTTGCAAGGCAAGTTTTCTATGAGTGGACTACGTAGTTAGCTTGATCTTCAAGCTACCAACATGTGTGGCACATGGCTAACTTTTTGACCAAGTTTCTAACCTAAAAGTCAACTATGGACTCCTATAAGGTCAAAGCAGCATCTATGAAGCTTCTAAGAAGCTTCTCTAGAAGATATTGCATGATTAACCTACTTTTATCTACTTTTACATACTTTTATTGACTCTTGTAGGTAATTATATGTATATTCGTGACACCTTGACAATTTGACAAGAGTGCTAATATATTATTTTTGTCTTATTTTAGAAGTGAGTAGATTATGCCACTTCTATTGTTGTATTTTGAAGGTTACAGACTATCCACCTTTAAACAAAAAATCTTATTTTTTAACATTGATCTTTCTCTTAAAGAGTCAATTACTCATTTTTGTGGATTTGTTTTAGAGGTTGCAGATTATCCTCCTCTAATTTAACTTTTGGATTTGTTAAAGTTGTCTACAGAAGGAAAGATTATGGATGCTACTCTCAATGGAAGTGAAAATAGATTTGCAACTATAGCAGATCTTCATGAACTTGTCAACACTCTAAGAAAGAAAATCTCATATATTTCCAACATGAATCATGGAAGTACTATACTTATGCCTATGGAAGAAGTTTAGAGTGTACGACGAGAAGTGGTGTAGTTAAAAGAAGCAAGTAGATCAATGTCACAACCAAATCTAGGAAGTTTTGCTTCTACAAGTATGACAAGGATAATGATTAGTATGCCTGAGAAGTTTGATGGAATATGATCAAAATTTCGAGGATTTTTATAACAAGTCAAGATCTATTTAAGCTTGCATCTTTTCCAATATCTTGATGGATTTACCCAAGTCAGATTCATAGGCATACTACTATTAGGAAGTTCTCTCAGTTTACACCTTTAATGGAAAAAAATTCACGACTCTTTTATGATTTAAATTCATTCCTAGAAGTGTTTACGACCACATTTGGAGAAAGTGATTAAGAATGAATTGCAGAGATGTAGAATAGGTAAATAAACTTTGTGGTAAGTTATTGGTTGGTTATTGATAACTTTAAAAATTAGACTAATGGCAAGCATTTTAGTTGATAACAGTAGGTTGTTAGTGGAATAAATGGTCAAGAATTCAAAAGATCATAACCTTTGGAATCCTCTGGCTGACAGATCATCTTTTTGGTAGGATAAAGAGGTTGAAGAAAGAGAGGTCGAAGCCAAACTGTGAAAGTCGTAAGTCGAGAGCGAGACTATAAGAGTCGTAAGCCAAGAGTCAGACTATGAGAGTCGTAAGCTGAGAGCCAGACTTTGAGAATCATAAGTCAAGGACCAGACTGTGAGAGTCATAAGCCGAGAGTCAGATTGTGAGAGTCGAAAGTCGAGATAAGCTTAGTGCTACCTCTTTGTTTTCTTTGCTTTTATTATTTGCTTATGAAGAATTGTAATTGAGAGAAGTATGGTTGAATTGATAGTCATAGAATAGATTATGTGTTGAATCAAGATAGAAGTAGTAAGCCTTAATATTTTGTAGTTTGATAATTGATCTCAAATAGCTAGAGTACAATCAATTATGACATTAACAGATCCAATTTATATAACCAGTCTTTCCCCGTATTTGAACTCACCTCTATTAGTTCAATTGCTTTGATATATGGAAGCTTGAACACAGTGAGAACAAACATTTTGGCACCATTACTGGAAAAATGATAATAATATGAAATATTAAAAATTAATTGTATGGGAGATGGAATTATATGTTGAATGAGAACGTGAAAAGAACCAGTTTTAGGGTTGTAAATATGTGAGTTATAATTCAAGGCAGTATTGATTTTGTAAAGAAGAATGAAAGATTATGAGTGATAATCATGAAGGGGAGGATTATCAAAGAATTAATTGACAAGCAAAAAAAAGACAGGAGTGATTACACATAAGAAATCTCTTATGGGAATGACAAAAAAGAATTATTGGTCCAAATAAAACCAAAAGAAGAAAAATTCAAATTCAAATAGCAAGGAGACCAATGATTATACCAATGGCTGCAGGAGTGCCAGAAGTACCAATTATAGTACAAATGGCAGCAGTAGGAGACCGAATTACAAGTGTGGCACCATTACCTACTTTTAGTGGTTGGTCGGGCTTTGATCCTGATCACCATATATCTCAATTCTTGACAGCTGCGTGGCTAATAATCGTAGAACTGAAGATATTTGGTTGAGATGGTTGCCAACAACTTTAAAAGATACAGCTTTTGAATGGTATATTTCGCAATCACTAGGTAGATTTCCCAATTGGAAGGCCTTGAGGAATGCCTTCCTAACCCATTTTAGATCAATTCGATTTGAAGATCGGCTTTGAGAAAATTTTATGAATAGTAAGATGTTTGTAGAGGAATCAGTAGAGTCCTATTATGGCCGGATCACAAATATACTTTGTAAATGGTGAAATAATCAAATGTCAAATGCGTTTATATTGTCAATATTAATCAATGGTTTGCATCCACCAGAATTAAAAATGTTTGTAGAAGACGCTCGATTAGCTATGGTAGAGGCATTTTTGGCACGTGCAAAGGTGTGGAAAGAATGTCATTATGACCAATTGTTAACAGTGGGGGCCACGATGATTCCAAGTTCAAGAAGCCAACAAATACAACCGAAAAATATGTGGATGGATAATTATCCACAATTGGCTATCTCCAATATGAAGAGTGTTATGTTGCAACAACCAATTAATGCTACACCACTCTAAGCAATAGCGCCAATAACAATGACACCTTATTTTATATCGCCAACCTATCAACAACCAGAGTTGTTCACAAATGCGACTGTTAAAGATCTAAATAAAGCCTTGTTATTAAATCTAACAAAGAAGATGGAAGAATTGGCTGTGAATTTGGCTAAAGATAACGAGAAACGACATAAGCCTTCTAATACGAGACCTAATGTATGGTGTAATAATTATAAGGGATAAGATCATTTTGATATGGAATGTCTATCACCTAAACAAATGGGTATTTAATGTATATTTCGCAGAGGAAAGTACCCTACCCAAAACTGCTGGCATTTACAAAGGCAACAATAATTCAATAATCAGACGATGATGCCACCAACTCAATGGAAAGTCAATCAAGTTCAAATGAGAAATAAGTATGGATGGAATGAAAATCGATCTAATCGACAAAATCGAACATTCAATAACTTTCAAAGTTCCAATTTTAATCAGGGGTCTGCATCAAACCCCCAGAACCATGGAAAAGAGCAACAAAGGTATCAGCAATATGCTCCATCGGCGTCATCGAAATAAGTACCTTCCATACCAACGGGACAACCATGATCATTTTCTAACCCTACATGGAACAAGCCTAGAAGGTACATACCAGTGGAGACACCCAATATGCCAGATGGAGGTGCAAGAAGATGACTTTGTTGTTTCCGTTGCAGACAAATTGATCATTATGCTAGTGAATGTTCTAATCCCAGAGCAAGTGATGATTATGGTCCACCATGTATGAATTGCAAGCTATCGGGACATACTTATTAATAATGTAATGCTCTATTCAATTTCAATAATTGAGATCGAGAGATCCAAAGCCAAAGAACAATGGAGGAGATAAATCAAGGTGCTCAAGATTCACGAGTTCATCAGGTAGAAATAGTCCAAGTTGTCCATATAAGAAGCTAGCAAAAAGAAAAAAGACCAATTCAACATTTGGGTGATCTTGAAGCAAAGGACCAATTAGACCCAATTATGGGGACATCCAATCCAGGTCTTAACATGGGCCCTTTACTCAGTATAAGACCTGAATCGGTTGTGCACCTTAATGAGGTACTGATTACGGAGGCTTCGGTTCCGTGTGGAGCTGTTCCATTCTCTACACATTTTCAAGAAACGTCCTTTCCGTTGAAAAATCTTCTAAGAGGCGTGAATTCCAAGGAACCAATATTAGTCCAATTGAGAGAACAATCTTACTCGTTGAAAGAATCGATTTTACAAGCTCCGTCAAATTTAGTTCCAGTAGCTCTATCAATTTCCAATATAGAGAAAATCAATATACTTGCGTCGTTGTCTAGGACTGAGAAGAAGAAACGGACATTGAAAATTACCACTAATACAGAACCATATGATATTCTAAAAGATTTGGGTACCATACAATCCACGATTTCTATGAAGCAACTATTGGCAGTAGCACCTAAGTGTCGAACTGTCTTGAATTCCTCATTAATTCATTGCAGATCTCGAAATAAAGAAATTTGAGATGTAAGTTTGAATCTTGATCCGTGTGCACCAACGATTGATGTCTCAATTGATGGAGTGTTATAATTGGAAGTGCAAGTAGACGAAGGATCTAGTGTAAATCTTATGAATGTCGCTACAATGGAAGAATTGAGTTTGGATCACCTATTGTCTACTACAGTAGTTTTGAGAATGACCGACTCTAATCGAGTTAAACCTATGGATATTTTACGAAGTATTGATATAGTAATTGTGGAGATTACCTACAAAATTGATTATATTATTTTTTGATTGCGAAGCTCTATATTGTCATATCCAATTTTATTGGGGCGATCATGGTTGTATCAAGCTAAAGTTCGAAATGACTAGGGCCATGGTACATTGACAATTGGAAAAGATAATGATAAAATTGTGCTTCAAATATACCCTATCGAATATCACAGAGAAACTCAAGTTGCTAATTCACAATTCATTTTGGATTGTGAAGATAAGTCTACAGAAGAAGAAATTGGTGCACCTGACTGAATTTATGCTGATACAAGGCAAGTTGTCGAGCATACTAGAATGAACTACTAGTGCAGGGGACCAACAGAGTACTTAGTTCTTCTAGATGTTATTGATGATTCTTATCATATGATTACATATTAGATGAATAGATGGGATGTTTATTACATTAGTGCTATGGAACTGGAGTTGGAAAGTTCTAATGTGTTGGATTTTATAAAAGATTCTAGAATTGAGCAGAACATCAATCTAAGGATACTTGAAATTCTACGATGTCAATCAATTAATTTAGATACAAGGAGGGCTCCCCAAATCATTCAAATTTAGGACGATTTGAAAGGCAAGGAGATAGAAATTTGGGTGGATTATTTTTTAATACATAAAACTACTTTTACATGGTCATATAGAGATTTGAAAGGAATTCGAGCTGAAGTTTGTGAGCATCAAATTATATTAGAGGAGAACGCTACATCAATACACCAAAGACAATATCAACTTAATCCAGAATACTCACTTATGGTAAAAGAAGAACTGAATGAACTCTTAGAGGTTGGATTTATCTATCCGGCTCGTTTCAATAAATAGATTTCACCAATTGTTATGGTACTGAAATAGAATGGAAAAATTTGCATCTGTCAAGATTTCTGAAAATTAAATGTGGCTACTAAGAAGGATTATTTTTCTTTTCCATTCACGGATAGTATATTAGATGGTGTCGTAGGACATGAATGTTATTCATTTTTTGATGGATTCTCTAGTTATAATCAAGTTAAGATTGCAAAAGAAGTTCAGTTAAAAACTACTTTTACTATGGATTGGAGGACCTTTACCTATAAGGTTATGCCATTTGGACTTTGTAATGTACCCACTACATTTTAAAGGATAATGATGCAAGTGTTCCAGGATTATCTACGAATTTCAATGGAAATATTTCTAGATGATATTTATACATTTAGTATGAGAGCCAAGCATTTAGAATATCTAGGTCAATATTTGAATCAATGTGCTAAATATGGAATTTCTTTAAATTTAGAGAAGTATCAATTTGGTATGCCTTTTGGTAAACTATTGGGTCATATAGTTTTGATGGCAGTGATTGCTACAGATCTGGATAAAATAAAGATTATAGTAGAATTAAAGCAACTAGATACTATTACAGGTGCTTGAGTATTTGTAGGACATGTCAGTTATTTTTGGCGATTTATCTATCTATTCGTAGTTATATGCCTTTCTTTCACAAATCTCTTGAAGAAACCACCAACCGATGGGACCAATCCATTTTGGACAAAGGAATGTACAATTGCATTTGAAACATTGAAATAGAAATTATTTTCAGCACCAATATTGGTGGCACTTTGTTGGACAAAACCATTCCAAGTTTATATGGATGCATCTAATGTCGTGATTGATTCTATGCTAAGCCAGAAAGATGATCAAAGTTTTGATCACTCTATTTATTATGTAAGTCGTCAATTGGTAGCAGCTGAAAGAAATTATACAACAACTAAAAGAAAAGCATTGGAGATGATTTATTCCATATAAAAGTTTCGACATTATCTTCTTGGTTATAAATTTGTTTTCCATGTCGACCATGATGCTTTAAAATATATGATTAATAAGCTCAATTGAGTGGTCATATTGCACGATGGATTTTATTCTTGCAGGAGTTTGACTTTACTATTCAGGTAAGATCAAGAAAATCACATTCCAATGCGGACCATTTATCTCGGTTATCCAATATATTGGATAATGAACCCATTAACAATGCACTACTCAATGTGGAACTATTTGCGATAGATGTAATTACTCTAGAGTATAGTGAAATAATTCAATACTTGACATTTCAAACCTTCTCACCCAATTTTAATAAAAAGCTTAAATGACGCTTAATATTAAAATGTGCACCTTATACAATGATTGGTGAAGCTTTATATAAACAAGGCAAAGATGGAGTTTTGTGACGTTGTATTTATCAAGCTAAAGTGAGTACTATATTGAAAGGTTGCCACTTAGATAGTTGTGGTGGATATTTTGTGCGAGACACCATGGCTTGTAAAGCTTTACAGGCTAATTATTGGTGGCCAACAATGTTTGTAGATGCCCACCAATTCGTCCGTCATTGTGACCCATGTTAGAGAATAGGTCGACATACTGGAACTTCAGCAATACCATTGGTACCAATTCTGGCTCAAGCGCCTTTTGAAAAATGAGAAATTGATTTTGTGGGACTAATTGTACCAGCCTCGAGAAATGAACAAAAACAGTATATACTGATAGCAACGGATTATGTAACAAAATGGGCTGAAGCAATAACTACAAAAATCGATAGTACAAGTACAGTAGCAACTCTTTTGTATGAAAATATTATTACACGGTTCGATTGTCCTTGGGAATTAGTTAGTGATCAAAGAACTCATTTTATAAATAGTACAATTGAAGCATTGATGGCTAAATACGAGATAAAACATCGTAAGATTACATTATATCATTCTAGAGCCAATGGACAAATGAAAAAAACTAATGGTATTTTATGTAAAATCTTAACAAAAATAATTTCAAGGGTGGGAACGGATTGGGACACTAAGTTGTTCGCAGCTTTATAGACATACCATACTGCATATAAAGTTACTACCAATGCTACCCCTTTTCAATTGGTTTATGGCCAGGAAGTAATATTACTTATTGAATTGAAAGTCCAAAGTTTACGAATTGCTATAGATAATAGATTGAGAGATCAGGATTCATTACGACATCGTTTAGAAGAATTACAAAAATTGGATGAAACTAGAGCCAATGCATTAATGATTATGGGAACTACACAAAAACAAAGGAAGACTTATTATGATAGTAAGCTTAGACCAAAGGCTTTTATGCTAAATGATTTGGTACTTCTTTATGATAGTCGATTTAAAATTTTCTAGAAAAATTTCAAGTTCGATGACATGGGCCATATCGAGTTATTGACAGATTTTGAAATGGTTCAGTGCAATTGGAAGATTTTATGGGTACTAAATTTATGACATGGATCAATGGCAATCAACTTAAACTTTACCATACATAAATATAGGACGGATTTTCTATTACAAAAAGGGGAGTCGATCAAATTGAGTGGACCATAGTAAGAAGTAGGAGGGGAGCTCGTGACAAGCATCATGTTTTCTTTTGTGGTTAAGGAAAGATGGCAAATATGATGACTGAGAAAGCAAGGTTAGAGATCAATTTGAAGAAATGGCAAGAACGGCTGTAGGTAGAGGTTGCGATGTTGCAGACTAAACTAGTCGCATTAGCAAAGGAGGCTTATAATTGAATGCGGACCAATACGCCAGTCTCATTGACAACACCTTTGGAGATACCTTTGAAAGTAATAGAAGAATGGCAGAAGATGTTAGAGGAGCATGACAATCAAATTGCCTAACGTGAGTCTCAAGTACGTGAATTGGGTTTATTGAATGAAGATCTGATGGCATGTTTGGATGGAAAATCCTTGAACAATGAGGCAAATGACGAAGATATAAAGAAGAAAAGGTCACCAATTCAAAGGATGGTAAGCCAATGCTATTGACTGAAGAAGCCAACATTGCTATGTCTTTATAAGTTGAGGCTAAATAATGTTTGCGAAGACACTACACAATTAGGAGTGGAGCTATGTAGAATAGGTAAAATAAACTTTGTGGTAAGTTATTGGTTGGTTATTGATAATCTTGAGAATTAGACTAATGACTAGGCAGTTTAGTTGGTAATAATAAGTTGTTAGTGGAATAAATGGTTAAGAATTCAAAAGGTCATAACCTTTGGAATATGTTGGTGTCATGGAGATACATTGGAAGATTCTTCGAATATTCTTCTAGAATATTTTCTAAAGATTCTCTAAAGATTCTTTTAGAAGGTTTTAGAAGATTCTTAGAATATTCCCTAAAGATTCTCTTAGAAGGTTCTAGAATATTCTTAGAAGGTTCTAAAATATTCTGATAGATTCTAGGAAGTTGCTCGAGAAGTTTCCTAATTAGTAGAAGTTGTTGGAGAAGCGTCCTAGTTAGCGGAAGTAGCTCGAGAAGCTTCCTATTCAGTAGTATATATAGGAGTCGAGGCTGAAGGGTTCTTCAGTCTCGACAACACATCTCTTGGAGTTCTAGCTCACCTTTCTGGTGTTGTTCTTGTACTCATCTGTTTAATCTAGTTCTGCCACTTCTTCTTGAACTTCTTGTTAGATTTCAAGTCTGTATTTTGTGTCCGTGACAGTTGGCCGACGGATCATCTTTTTGATAGGATAAAGAGGTTGAGGAAAGAGAGATCGGAGCGAGACTATGAGAGTCATAAGCCAAGGGCCAAACTGTGAGAGTCATAAGCCGAGAACCAGATTGTGAGAGTCGTAAGCTGTGATAAGCTTGGTGCTACCTCTTTGTTTTCTTTGCTTTTATTATTTACTTATGAAGAATTATGATTGAGAGAAGTATTATTGAATTAATAGTCATAAAATGGATTATGTATTGAATGAAGATGGAAGTAGTAAGCCTTGGTGTTTTGTAGTTTGATAATTGATTTCAGATAGCCAGAGTACAGTCAATTGTGACACTAACAGACTCAATTCATATAACTAGTCTTTGCCCGTATTCAAACCCACCTCTATTAGTTCAATTGCTTTGGTATATCGAAGCTTGAATGCAACGAGAACAATAAGAGACTAAGCTTTTATCCTTATGGCAAAGATCACGATCAACCACTATATATGCTATCAAATTCCAAAACCTTGCTTGCGATGTGGACTCAAAAAATAAAGCACTTATTAACCAATTTTGATATGGGTTGAAAAATAGTATCAAAGATTTGTTATTAACAATGTCAAAAGTAGAAACTTTGGAGCAATTTATTAATCAAGCCATTGCATGCGATAATCATTTATTTGAAAGGCATCAAGAATAAAGATTTGATTGGAGAGGAACAAGTCAATTAATGGTGGCAGCTTCTAAGATTTTTGAAATATATTTGTCAAAGCCGGAACTAATGTAAATTAATATGATACATTTTAAACCTCTCACAAAGCAAAAAAAGACTCGACGTCCCCAAGAAGGGTTGTATTTATATTGTGGAGAAACTAAGCACATTATTTAATATTGTCCAAAGAAGCAACGCAATTACAAAATGATGAGCACAATTACCAAAGAAGATAATGTGTCAGAAAAAGAGCTTCTCCAACTATATTAAAGACCATGCGATTAGAATCATGTGCAATACTTAGTAAAGGTCCTATCCTCTCCTCAGACCCTTCACCTTATTTTATAATAGAAGTATATTTAGGACCTAATAATCACAAAGTCTTTGCCTTGTTAGATTCAGAAGCCTTAGCATGTTTTATAGATGATGATTTTACCAAAAATCAAAAAATACCTTTAGTGAAGAAAGATAAATCAATATATGTAGAAGTCATAGATGGTCGTTCATTATCTTTTAGAAATGTTACCCATGAAACTATTCCTTTAGATGTAGCAATTAAAGATCATAATAGCGTAGTAGTATTTAATATAATAAAACCTCTCTCTAATTTGATTATTTTAGGTTTATCATGGCTAGAAAAATATAATCGTCAAATAGATTGGATTTCTCATAACCTTAACTTTTTTGATAGTATAATCCAAGATTGCATTAATAAAGTAAGTCTAGTATGTCCAAATCTTTACTAGTAGATGTAAAAGCTTTTATGCATGCTATAAAAGAAAGATCATCTTTTGTTATATATGCTACATCCATTTCTAATGGTAAAACAACATCGAGTGGTATTCCTAACCAATATCAAGAATTCCAAGTTATTTTTGAAAAGAAGAATGCAAATATTCCTCTCAAGCATTGACCCTATGATTGTTCAATTGATCTACATGAAGGAGCTCAACCACCATTTGGACCAATCTATAGCTTATCGCATAATGAGTTGGCTATATTACAGGAATACATTGATAAAAATTTGGCAAAGAACTTCATATGCCATTCTAAATCTCCAACCGGGGCTTCTATCTTATTTGTGAAGAAAGATGGATCTCTGCAAATGTGTAGATTATCTAGGACTCAAAAAGATCACGATAAAAAATAGATATCGTTTGCCTTTGATTTCAGGACTTCTTGACTAACTCAATTAAGCAAAAATCTATATCAAAATAGATATGCGAGAAGTATACAACTTAGTTCGTATCAAAGAAAGAGATGAATGGAAGATTGCTTTTTGAATTAGATATGGAAATTTTGAATATAATATCATGTCTTTTGGATTCACGAATGCACTGACTGCTTTTCAACATCTTATAAATGATATTTTTTGTAAGTTTTTAGATAATTTTGTTGTTTGCTATTTAGACGATATTCTAATCTATTCTATGAATACAGAAGAAAATGAGCTTCATGTTTGTCGCGTGTTACAGAAACTTAGAGATGCAAGATTATATGCCAAGTTGAAAAAGTATGTATTCCACACTACTCAAGTTGACTTTTTAGGATACATCATTTCCAATAAAGGCCTTATGATGGATCCCAAGAAATTCAAACTATTATAGATTGGAAGATTCCATGAATAGTATGAGATGTGCAATGCTTTTTGAGCTTTATTAATTACTATAAAATCTTCATCAAGATTTTTTTTCAAGTTGTAGCTTTATTTACACGTTTGACTTGTAAAGACAAACTTGAGTGGAATAAAGAAGCAAAAACATCATTTGATGCTTTAAAAAAGGAGTTATTTTTGCATCAATCTTATATTATGTTGACTTCTCAAAGGTATTTTTTATAGAAACAAACACATCAGATTTTGCTAACTTATAACGTCAAGATAACTTATCAATCCGAAAAGCAACAAGGTCTATCGGATGTTCATTCTAGACGTTCTTATCTTGTACCAAAAGAAGGAGATGCATAAATTGATCAACAAAGATCAATTCTTTTGAAGCCCGAGCATTTTCATCTTCAAGCTATAAAATCAACATTGATTATTGATTCAACATTTGTGAAGCAAATTCAATCAAGCATGTCCTCTGATCCTCTTATTTAGGATATCAAAGATACTTTTTCTAAATCCCATGATACTTCCAAGTTTGAATTCAAGAATAAGCTATTATATTTTGAAGGATGTCTATATGTTCCAGAATGTGATCTTGATTACATGTTCTTCAAGCTTATCATGACTTTTCAGCAATATAATATTTTCGATGCAATAAAACTTTGGAACTAATATCTAGGGATTTTTGGTAGCCACAAATGTGGAAAGTAGTCAAAGATTTTGTATAGTCTTGTGATATTTGCTCAAAATCAAAAACTCCTCGTCATTGATCTTACGGACTTCTTCAATTGTTATCCATTCTAGAACAACCATGATCTTTTGTTTCTATGGATTTCATTATGGATCTTCCAATCTCAGGTTCTTTTGAGTCTATATTCATGATAGTAGATCATTTTACCGAGATGGCATATTTTATACTATGTACAAAATCTATCACTAGTGAAGAAACAACTAAGCTTTTCGTTGACAATATCTATCACTATAATGGATTGTCAAAAGATATTATATCAGATAGGAGGACTCAATTTGTATCAAGATTTTAGAGAACCCTATTCAAGTTTCTAAAGGTAGATATAAAGCTATTTTCAACTTTTCATCTTCAAACTGATAAACAAACAGAAAGGTGTCGTGTTGTGATTTGGCTACCGTGTGAAAATAATGTGATTATGTATTTAATGTATGATTTACTTAACAACATGGTGAGAGCCATGTTACTAGATTTTAGTTGGTTGTAGAATGTGGTTAAATTACTATTTTAAAACGAGGTTGTTTAAAAAGATTACTATTAGACTTTGTATAATTTTTTTTTTTTTTGATAGTGGCTTTTGAGATTGATTTTATTGGTAGTAATTTTAAATATTTAGAGTCACCTTTATTGAATTAGTGACCCTTAAAGTCTTATTTTGGTTCTTTAATTTGGTATTTAGGCATATATTGAGAAAATCCTATAAAGAAAAGAATTGGAGAGGGATTTTGGTAGTAAAAAGAGAGTTAAAGGCATCCATATAGATGAATAGAGATGGATGATAAAAATGTTCATTCCTATTGGTCAAAAATCATGACCAATTGGCTTTGCGGAGGTTGTCCGAGGCCATATTAGAGATTAGGGTTATTATTTCAGAAGCCATTTGAGCTTTGAAGGCTAACGTCAGTAAATTTAGGATTTTGGCTATGGTTTTGGTGAAAATCTTGTATGATTTGGAGTTTATATGAAGGAGATATAGGCGCTCAAAGTTAAGGTATTAATTTGGGAGCTACTATCTTTGTTTTTAACATAATGCTCTTGTACAAAAGGCAATTGAGGATCGGTGACTACGACTAGAGAGAGAACTTTTGCCGCTACATTTTTTGTATACCTTTTGTGGGATTCCAAGTTGGGATGAAGGAGATATTGGATTTTGAAGTCAGTACATGCAATCTAAGGGTAGTAAGTGATCCGATTTACTAGTGATTGTGTCTTGAGCTATAACTTAAGCAATTTCACAAGGTTTTCAATCAAAATTTCAGAAATTGTATAAATTCATATTAATAAACTTTGTACATAAGTTTAATGACATTTGAGTACTAAGTTCTTGAGATATTAAGAAAATAGTACTTAGATGCATGTAAATTAGGATTTAGAGCATCGGCTAGGATTTCTTAGATGGCAGAAGATTAGAAGTGAATTTATAGCTGGTTTGTTTTGTGGTAAAAATTAAAGGTTAATTCAACCTATCCTATAAATTTGAAGCAAACTTAACAGTTAGATCAAGAGTTATGAATTTCTAAAATTCAAAAAGAGAAAAGCCTTCGTGGGAAAAATATATTTTGAAGGAATTTTGTTATATTTTGAATTTTATGAAAATTTTTTATAAAGGGGTTTTGGAAGCTAAGATAAGATTAATATAAAGTTTTAAGCTAAACTCTCTATAGCTAGATATCTAGTGCATTCCCAGATAGCAAATCACACCATAAGATAGACCTTGTGAACTTGACCTGAAAATTTCTAGCATAGAGAGTTTTGAAGAAATATTTTTGGCTTTCTATTATGGAAGGTGGGAAGGAAGTGGTAGTAGGAATTACACTAGAGAATCCTCATTGCAACTTGATCCTACTACAATTCAAATGTTTCAAGTATTTGTAATTTTTATGCAACAACAACAAGCAGTAGAATGCAAAGAAGCAATGGCTACTAAAGCCTTGCAATTTATTGTTGGTTTATTGGATCAATTTGATAGAAGAGATATTTCCAAGTATCTTAAGTATTATTCTCGGGAGATGGAGCTCAATAAAGTATTGGAGAAAGATATGATTGTAACTTTTGAGCTTGCAGTTGTACTAGAGCTTCGTGAGTACATAAGGGAGATTATTCAAACTCATGGAGAAAAATGGGAGGATTTTATCCTTCAGCTAAAAGAAGAGTATTCTTTGAAAAATGTAGAAAGGGTGACAAGAAAATCGTTTATGGAATGGATCAATAAATCCAACAAAGAATTGGTTGTAATAGAGTTATTTCAAGAATTTAAAAGATAATTTCTTCAATTGTCTCAAGTGAAAAAGCTTAAATTTGAAAATGATAAGATGGAGTTATTTCTTCAATCAACTAACAATGATTTATAAAGGGAGTTGGAATTACCATTATAAGATAATACAAAGGACAATAGGACTTACTATTGATTGGAAGAAAGTCTTTGAAGCTATGGGCATACTTATTAAAAAAGAGTACCAAAGAGGTAAGGTGGTAGTAAGGCAAGAGACTAGACCTCCACCAACAACAATACCTCGTAGGCAACTACCAAAACTTACTATACAAATAAATAATATTCCATTTCCTATGTCTACAGTTACACCACAGAAAGATGTAATTGATGAGTTGGTAAAAAGAATGAAAGACTTATAAATCAAATTGACAAAGCTAGAGGAGAAAGAAGAATTTCTTGAGAGTAAATCTGTATCAAAGCCAGGATATATACAAAGATGTATTTGGTGTGATAGTGTAGAACATTCTCGAAGGAAGTATGGAGATTTTGCTGATATTCTACAAGAAGGAATAATTATATGGAAAGATGGAAAAATTACATTGTGAGATATAAGTGAGTTTTTCAAAACCAATTTTGGATAAGAAAAGATGAAGAAGGTTTTGAAAGAGCATTTATCTCAATAGACTATGGTATCAAGGGAGGCTATTACTTATAGCATTGAGACTATAAGGGAGAAGGAAGATGTTTTTGATAAGCATATAGATACAGGAGATTTGTAGAGCCATTCTATGATCCCTATGGATAAAAAAGAAACAACAAGGGAAGAATTGCTCAAGACAACCATAGTGAATAGAAATGCTACAAGATGGAATGACCTTGTAGATACTATGTTTGTACATGCTTATTTGACAAAATTCCAACATGAAGCTCTAATAGAGGTAAAAAGGAGAAGAAATGAAATAGATGAAAATTTTGAAGAGCCATCCAACAAGAAGAGATCTCAAAGGCATGTAGAAATTATACAAAATAAAGAAATATCTTTACCGCATGCTATTAGACCATTTAAGGCTGGGCCATCGACATCACACCTTAAAAAAGTATCACTTTCAAAAGAGAAATGGGAAGAAAGGATAGAAGTTGATAAAGACAAAGGAAAGAGTAAGCATGTTACTTATAAGCTACAATCAGATATTGAGGCAGCCACAAATTTAAAAGGAGTGTTGGAAGAAAGAGTATTGAATGCCAAAATTGAATTTACTCTATGAGAAATTTTAGGCATTGCAAAGAGAGAGTTTCATGAAGTCATCATCGACACCATTAAGTGAAAGGGATAGTTGACAGGAGAATCTGCTGTATCTAATGCTTTAGATATAGCCTTGAATGAAAAAAAAAAAAAAAAAAAAATCATAAATTGGCAGAATGTTGTATCAATAAAAAAAAGACAATTTGATTTGGATGAATATAAGGATGATGATAAGGATTCTAGACACTATACCAAGGAATTTTGAACAAGAGCCACCATAGAGACTTTAGTAAAAATAGAAGTCTTGGTAGAACTAGTAATTGCTCTCATTTGCCATGGATTTGAAATTAATATTATGTCAAAAGAAGTCTACAAATGTGGAGGGTGGCCTATTGATATTAACCATGTTTGGGTGATTGAGGCAGCAAATAATATATGAAGAGATTTTTATGGTGCTTACTCCAATGTGAAGGTAAAAGTTGAAGATGTGACTACAGAACAAAATTTTTTTGCATATCTTTTGTGGGATTTCAAGTTGAGGTGAAGGAGATATTGGATTTTGAAGTCAGCACATGTGATCTTAGGGTAGTAAGTGATCCGATTTAGTAGTGGTTGTATCTAGAGCTATATCTTGAGCAATTTGACAAGGTTTTAAATCAAAATTTTAGGAAATGTGTAAATTCATGTTAATAAACTTTGTACATAAGTTTGATGATATTTGAGTATTGAATTCTTGAGATATTAAGAAAATAGTGCTCATGTGTATGTAAATTAGGATTTAGAGCATCTGCTAGGATTTCTTAGATGACAAAAGATTGAGAGTGAATTTATGGCTGGTTTTTTGTGGTAAAAATTAAGGGTGAATTCAACCTACCCTATAAATTTGAAGAAAATTTAATGGTTAGATCAAGAGTAATGAATTTCTTAAGTTTGGGAAGAGAATACTCTTCGCGGAAAAAATATGTTTTGAAAGAATTATGTTATATTTTGAGTTTTATGCAAATCAAAGGAATTTTGGAAGCTAAGATAAGATTCATATAAAGGTTTAAGCTAAATTCTCTTTAGCTAGATATCTAGTGTATTTCTAGAGAGCAAATCACGCCATATGACAATAGATAAATCAAGTTCAAGAGCAGTATTTGAGATGTACCATCAACTATCATCAAAATAATTGGACAACTCTTTTACCATTGGCAGAGTTTGCATATAATAATTTAGTACATTCTTCCATTCAAAAAACACCTTTCTTTGCCATTTATGATTATCATCCATGTCTTAATACTTTTGACTTTTCAAAAGTTGATAATCTTGCAGCAGAAGATTTAACAAATCGCTTGTCAGAGCTGTACACAACAATAAAGATACAATTAAAAGAAGCTCTAGAACGACAAAAAACCAATGTGGATGCCTATCACAAGGAATAACCACAATATAATATAGGTGACAAGGTATGATTACTTCTTTGTAATATGAAGTCTACTTGTCCTTGTGATAATCCTATAAGATGGCCCTCATTCATGGGAGCCATCAAAAAATCTTACAAATGCAGCAAAGAAAGTTGAAGTCTTTCATCAATGACATCCATCAAAACTAAGATGAAGAATAACAAACCTTTGCTATAAAAGAAACAAGATCAAAAGAAAATAACATTTTATCTTATTTTGTAGCTTTTGTGTATTTGTGATGAGATGGAGTATCAATAACCAGCAGATTCAACTCAAGAGCTTTCATTTGTGGACTTACTAGATGAGATATTGTGATTGTCACAATCCTCAAGACAATAAAATTGAAATAAAGATCCTCAAGAATGACATGTCTTTCCTCGAATAGATGGCGAGATATAATAAGTTTGATATTACGACCTTGAAAGAGACTTTCAATGTTTAGTGATTTTATTAGAGGTAGGAACAACTCCTGATGGTGTTTCAAATGTTTTATTTGAAGGAAGTTACGAAGGCCTTAACAATGACTAAATAACAAGGTGGTTTTCTCACCCTGGTATAGCACACTGTAGATGGTTGAGAGAATCTATCAACCATCTTCGAAGAGAGCAAAGAACGGAGTATGTAGCAAATATAATTTACCATATCTTAGACTTCCTCAATATATGAAGACCACTCTTCATGGAACTCGCCCCTAAAACGGGAGGTAATGTCACATATATATACATTTATCTCAATAGTTATTTATATGATTAAATAGAAGTAGATAAATATAAAATAATTTTATAAAGTCTTCTAGAGAAGCTCCCTAGAAGCTTCATAGATGTTATTTTGACTTTAGATGCATTTGTAGATTAGAAACTTAGCTAAAAAACTAATCATGTATTTGTAGCTTGTGGAACAAGTTATCTCCGTGTAGTAGCTTGTGAAACAAGCCAATTATATGGCACATACATAGATAATTTACCTTGCAAGATAAGACATGTGGCTAACAAAGTCAACACATGTTGGAGGTCCTATAGGACATCGCCACATAGCTCTTAGTTAGATAATATATATGGAGGCAAGAGTAAAGCCTTCTTCACTCTTGTCAATGCCTTTCTAGTCCTTAGTCTTATTTCAAGACTTTCTAGTCTTTTTGTTTTTCGCAATAGCCATTCTAGTTAATATTACATCACCTTTTGAATTACTTTCTAGTTCTCTTAGGTAATAGAAGAGTGAATTGAGGATTCTCTTTCTTCAAGGTTCATGCCCTTGACAATATGTCTCTATCCTATAAGGGTACTTTCTAGAAATCCACAAAGTTATTTTTTAATTCTAAAAGCATCTTTCTTAATTTTTTTCTATGTCTCTCATGAATAGATTTTATAATAATAAATTATATAGCTTTTCTTCCATTTCAACTATAAATATTAGCATAATGTGAACCATTATTCAAGACTCTAGTCTCCATTTTAGTAGCTATAATATAGGACTGATTAATTATTACTAAATATATAATAGAATTTTGTACAAAATTTTTTTTCTCCACTTCCACATCTCCAATCCTTGTCTTTAAAGCTAAACAAGTTTCATATGAATCATCTTATTAGTTGTTTGTAGCTCTAATTACTTAACCGTAGTTGATATCAATTGGCCACTTATTCTTCTCATATATTCGCCTTGGTATGATATTAATTTTAGAACTATAATTAATTAAGACTAAAATTAGATCCTTGGATTCTTTGAACATCACATACGTCTTTGTAGTAGCTTTTATTCAATAAAGAATTAAATAGCTATTACTTCTTGTTCTATTATTATCACATTTAAAGTAAGTATTTATACATACTTCTTATATAATCTTCTTTATTTGTATAGATTTTAAAGATGTCTAATCTATTTGATATTTTTTTATTACCTCAACATGTTTAAATGAAGCCTCATCTTTCATATCAATCTTATTTTTAGTTTTTGGTATTGCAAATTGTGCAAATATTTGTCTTATTTTTTTTTCTTCATCTATGGTTACTCATATATCCAATGCTTCTATCATAATAGCTTTAGTTGTCATTTGTCTTTTTTTTTTTATCATTTTAATAATCAACTCATAAAAATCCTTTTTAGCTATATCAAGAGCTTTTTTTAGAGTGAATTCAATTTTGGTGTCTAAGATCCTCTCTTTTGAAATACTCTTTATATCTATAGATGTCTCAATTTTAGATTGAATCTTGTAATTAGGATTCTTACTTTTAGATTTGCATGTATCAACTTTTTCCTATTCTTTGTTCTTCTCTCGTGACTCTTTTGTAATAATGCACCACAACGATAAATAAAAGAAGGTTTCTTCTTTGATTTTTGTTACTTGAAAGCTCTTTTATTTTTTAGAGACATCCTCTTATTTTTAAGCTCAACAACATCCTCCTTATGAATAATTTTATCTCTTTTTTCTTCAACTATAGCATCATAAAAATTATCATCATATTTTTTTCTACATAAAAATATATTAATACTAATAGCATCAACTAGATCATTCCATCCAATTATTTTTTTGATAGCTTCAGCTCCTCTAATTATAGCTTCTGTAGTTGACAAAGAATTAGCCTTAATTATTTTTTTTTCAAACATAATAGATTAAGACTTAGCTTGTTTATTTTATATAATATTATTCTTTTGTATTTGCTCCTTCACCAATTTTTTCATGCAACTTTTTTTAAAATTAGTGTTCAAAGGTTCATCTGATCTTGTGAATCTTATCCTACTCTCTTTGAAATATACAATACTATCCTTGATTGTAATCTTATAACTATCACATTCACCATGTTTGTAGTTTGGATTGTCACACCATATACATTTTTCCACAAATTTCTTTAAGCCTTCAATTATCTTTGATGAGCTTATCATTTGGATTTTTTTTAACTCAGTCATTTCTACCTTCAAATCTTACATACCTTTAATCAATTCTTAAAGAATCTCATCCTTGACAATCTTGCTCATTTTTTGAGGTAGTACTAGATTTTAGAATGTAGGCACTAGCTCTAGCCTTGATATTAAATTATAAGTCTTAAACTTTTGTTGCTTAACCAAAAGTCTACTGTCACTTTTATTAACTTCTAATTATTAGTAAAACCACTTTCAAATTTCTTATCAATTAGATAAAAGAGTTTCTTATCTTTCAAGTATTCATCAATTGATTGCAAGTATAATCTAATTTTTCTTGATTCCAAAAGTTACTTCTTTTGTTGTAGAAATTATTCAAACTTAGTCTCAAATTCTTTGATTAGTTCATTTGGAGCCATTTGATTCTTTGGCCTTTTCTCAATCTACTCTAAAAAGGTATACATAGTCATTCTTTCTAAGTCTTCTTCAAAAATTCATCTTTTAAGAGTTCTTCAAATTTCTTTGATGATATAGCCTCAGTATGCAATTCTTGCATATTCTCATTGATTTTTGATATTATTGCCAAATCAAAGGTAGTAATCATCTTGATTTTTGAAACTTGATGCATCTCTATTTTTTATAGGTAAATCCTTAAGAATTTAGTGATATTCCTTCCATCAAACCTTCTAACCTCATCCACCACTACTTACAAAGCTTTAGTAGTGTTTCAATCTTCTCTATGTACATGTTACCTCTCTTCTATAAATTGAGCAAATACCCTGAATAAATCATAGATATCTATTCCAACTAGTAATATAAATCCTAGAATTTGATATTCCATCTTGACTTATTGAAAAATTTAGTGCCTTAAGACTGTCTCAGTGGAAGTATTAATATGTCTAGTTAGAGAAAATTTGCCTTAAGAAAGCATTGGACTTTTGATTGTCACTAATTGTTCAATCAAGCCTTATGATTAAAAAAAATATCAAGTTTACATATAAAATTATCCTTGTAGAGACAATTACATCAATACATAAGCCTTAAGTACTAAAGATCACTAAAAATGTGATAAAAATATTATAAAAATTTGTATTTTCTTAAGGTGGATTTTTTCAAACTTCAATAGCTCATATCTCACGATTGACCATCCAAACAAACCAAAATTTTATGCAAAGTACTAATGTACTTTTAACAACTATCACAATAAATTTCAATTGCAAATTTATTATAGATCTTGAGATACCTCCAAAATCCTAATAATAGCTTGAAATCCTTGCTTACATATATCTATATGTAATTTTCTTCATATCTCACAAACCAAGTACTTGAATATCATTAAATTTTGATATATCACTTTTTAACCTAATAATATTTATTTTTAGAAATTTTGAGCTAAAAATTCATCTAAAAATTCAAGATATGGCTCCAACCATTATTATCAACAAAATGACTTACTTATTTCCTTTGAATTACATGTACTTTCTTCAATGCTCTATAACTTCTTCATACAAACTCCAAATGAAGAAATTTTTTTACAAAAGATATAGATCTTAAAATTGCCTTTGTGGTTATATCTTCTGATTTTCAAAATCTGTCATAAATTTTTTTGTATTTTCAAAAGCGTAACAATATATCTTAAAAAAGATACCTTAATTTAAAACCGCTGTAATTTCATCATCTTAACTTCAAATCCTTTAAAATTTATACACAAATTGTAGTCCAAATTCTAAATCTTATAACCTTTGCTTTTGATTCTCAAGTGCTGATTTTGAAGTTGCCAAAATCCTTGTTATGGTCGAAGATAACTTCTTAAATGCCTATTTGGCATAATCTTTGACTAATAAGAATAAAGATTTTTACATTTTGCCTTCATCTATTCATACCTTGCTTTCATTCTTCCAAATAATTTTTTTAGAGGTTTGAATCTTTATCTTTGGGCTATAGTCTTTTCTTAAACTTTTTTACTAAATATCTAAATCTTATATAATTTAAACACTATAATCAACATAGATAAACCTCAAAATATATTCTTTTATATCTATGTATGTTCCACATGGTTAGCTTGATCTATAAGGTATTATACAGAGTTAACTTGTTCTACAAGCTACTAAAATGTGGTTAATTTATTGGCTAAGTTTCTAACCTAAAAATACATCTAAAGTCAAAAATGCTTCTATAAAGCGTCACTAAAAGATTTTATGAAATTAATCTATATTTATCTACTTCTATTTAATTATATAAATAATTATTAAAATAAATATATATGTCTGTGATATAATTCTCTCTTCTAGAAATGAGTTCCACAAGGAGTGGTCTTCATATGTTGAAGAAGTCCAAGATCCAAAGAATTATATTTGTTACATATTCCAATCTTTATTCTCTTCAAAGATGGTTGATAGGCCATCTCAGCCATCGATAGTATCCCATACTAGGGCAAAAAAACCACCCTGCTATTTGGCCATTGTTGAGGCCTTTGTAACTTCTTTCAAATAAAACATTTAGAATACCATCAGGAGTTGTTTCTACCTCTAATAAAATCACTAAATAGTGGTGTCGTATTATATGCTGTCTTACTTGAGAATGTATTAGACATCTGGCTGTGGAAGATAAAATGATGTTTTATGACTATCCGAGTAGTCTAGTGGGTTTCAACCATCTAAATACAAAAGATTGCAAGAAAATGTTGTAAATCCACACTGATGTCCCTTAAACGCCGCCTAGAAGTTGATGACAAATTGTAACTTACAAGTTTTTCTTCTCTAACCGTTAATTTTCATTCAACTTTGTGTATAGCTTCGTCTTTAAGTCCTCGACTTACAGCATCAAAATTCACCTTATTCTAACTGGTAGATCTTCAAATATTACAAAATCCTAAACAATCCCAATATGCCAGCTTTTGATACCTCTTTATACTAATGATCAAATATCTTCTATTTGTACTGTTAGATTATCACAAATTTTTGCATGCACTTGGCATACTCAACCATCTAGACACTTCTAAAATTTCAACCATAGATATCTCTCCAATTTCAAAAAACAATCAAAAGTACTAGCCGTTACTTTATTACAAAAATCTAATTCACCAATACAAACACTCACTTTCAGCAACGATTGTAAGTCCTCCTAAATCCTATGAACCCAATTCACAAATACAAACCCTAACTTTCAACAATGACTGCAAGTCCTCTCAAACCTTATGAAATCCAATTTTATACCTTTTGAAGGAGCTTGAAGCTAGCTATCTGACTCCAAAATCCTAATCTTTGAATGCCCCCTTCCATTTCTTCTCCTTTCCTTTAACTCTATGAGGTTCCCTATTTTTCAACCCTGGACTCTGAATTGGAATAGCAAACCCGCCTCCATGGAATTCCTGCCTCTAAGAGGATCTTTTTATGGAAAGGATATTTCTTTGAAATGGCATAGAGAACGAAACAGCTTAAAATGGAACCGAAGCCTCTGTATTCGGGACCTCATTGGGTTGCACAACCGTGTAAGGTCTCATATTGGGTAAGAGGCCAATACCAAGACTTGGATTCGAGATCTCTGTAATTGGGTCAAATTTGTCCTTCATATCAGACTCATCTAAATATTGAATTGGTCATTTTTTCTTTTGTCGACTCTTGGTAAGAATGGCTCGAACTTATTCCACCTGATTTAAAGGAGAATCTTGAGGACCTCGATTTATCCCCTCAATTTTTTCCTGGCTTTGGATCTGTTGATCTCAATTATTGAAATTAAACGGAGTATTATATTACTGATAAGTATGCCCCGACTGCTTGCTATTCACACACATTGGTACGTAATTGTCACTAGCTTTGGAATTGGGATATTTACTAACATAAAGACCAATCTGTCTGTAACTGAAACAATGAAGTGGTCTATTTATTCTCCCATTAGGCATATTAGATGTTTCTACCGGTATATACCCACTAGGCTTGTTCCATGTAGGGTTGAAAAATGATCCTGGTCATCTCGTTGGTAAGGAAGATACTTGGTTCGATGACGCCGGTGGAGTATACGCTATTGTGACGTTCGGTGGTATAGCTTGCAATGGGGTGACATTAACTGGCCCTTGAATATTGGCATTGAAATTGGCCACTACTTCCAATATCTAAGATGATTAAATATTAATAAATCTTTTCCATTTATATTTTCACCATATAGTTATGTTGCAACACAACATCTACTCCCTTTGAATCTATACATCCTCTGGTATGCACCAAATAACCTAGTTGTTGTTTTATTTATAATATATTCTCGAAGTCTTCGTCCAAATCCTCTTCATTATCTTCTAATGTCCCTAACTTGCGTAATTCCCTTTCAATACTATATAATTTTTTTCCTTTCTTTTCTTTTAAAATCATCAACTTTCTTATACATAATAGTAGTACTTTCTCAAAATCCTTAAATCCTTCAACAACCCTTGGCAATGGTTTCTCCCTCGACATATCTCGATTCCGTTCATGATTAGGAGGTACTGTTAGAAATTGTACAACTTTCCTTCCATCTTCACTATGTACCTTTGCATAAACAAAACCATCATCAAGTACTTTTATTTCCATCCATGTTGTCATGCTATAAAGTTGTCCTAAAATCAATGGATAAGATGTTGTATCTTGAACAAAGAAATGTTGTTCTGTCCCAACATCTCCAATCCGAATTTTGACATCTGGACAAGCTCCATATAATTCACCTCGTGTGTTATAAGCTGCTCATATTTTCTATCCATGTTTCATATGAATTGGCCATTTTTGCTTCTTATAAAGATCCTTAGACGTAAGATTTATTTCAAAACCATAGCCAACTAATGCAACAATTGGTTCTTCTATATCTCCTACTTTCACCAATACTTCAGTAGTTGCCCTTGCCTAATTTTTCCAAATATAATGGCTTGAAGCTTCCATTTCCTTATCACTATAATTTTTGAAACGTACTTGTTAATTATATCCATTCTTTTTATTTGTTGATTGTTTATAACCATTATCAACCTCTTCTTCATCTTTATATAGTCTTGCATCAATAGCATGACTCATTCCAGCTTCACCCATTAATTACCTCTTTTCCTTAATACTGTCAATGATAACATCATGAAACTTCTTCTTTGCAATTTCCAAAATTTCTTTCAATGTGAATTCTACCTTAGCATTTAATATACGTTCTTCCAATACCCCTTTTAAATTTGTTGCCGCTTCAATATCAAAAAGTAGCTTATAAGCAATTGATTTACTCTTTTCTTTTGTCTCCTTTGTTTTTTCTTCCAATGATGCTAAAGTATCCTTCATAGGTAATTCTTGTGAAGCCGCTTCACGAGCCTTGTCTCCTCGAGTTTGCTTCTTAGAAGAATTTTCTTCTTTGTATCATCAAAATTTTCTTGTCTCTTTTCTTCCATCAAAGCTTCATGTTGGCTCTTAGCAATATAAGCATGAACTGAAAGAGACTCAACAGGATCTTCCCAACCTGTTGCACCTCGTATTATAGCTGCAATCCTCAATAACGCTTTTCGAGGCATTTTTTCTTTTTGCATTGTAGAAATAAGAGAAGCCCAAAATTCACTAGTTTCTATACTTCCACCAAAGTCATCATCTATTCTAGTACCATAACTTGCACTCTCTTGTGTTACTATTCCATGTTTTATTAAATAATCTTGAATCAATGCTCTCATACCTCCTTTGTTAAAATTGATTTGAAGGAGATCCTCTGTATCCTTTAATGCAATCTTTCCATCTTTCTAGTAAATAACTCCTTGCTGCACCATCTTATTAAATTCATTGCAATCCTTCCTAGTATGTGAAACGTCATCACACCAAATACATCTTTGTATATACTCTTATTTTGAAACATTCTTCAAATTCTTTGTAGAAGTATTTTCTTCAAGTCTTGTCAATTTAATTTGAAGATCTCGCATTCCACGTATAATTTCTTCAATCTCCATGTCTCCTTTCTTCGATAAAGATATTGAAAGTTGAACAGTAGATATTATTGATCATATTGTATGTACTGGAATTTTAGGTGCTTGTATTGCTTTTGGAATATTATTCCTATTCTTCCTCTTTTCTCTTTTTGCAAGCAAACCCAATGTATTTTCAATATTTTTCCACTTTGTTGTCAATCCTTCATCTTCTTCTTTGTCTTTAAGAAGCAACTCCAATTTTCCTTGTAATTCTCTATCAGTAGCTTGAAGAAATAATTCAACCTTGTTCGGCTCTAATGTCAATTTTTCTACCTTTGATAATTGAAAATACTGCCTCTCAAATTTTCTTAGTAGCTGTGTTGCTTACAAATTCTTATTAGGCCGCTCAATCCATTCTAGAAATATTTTCTTAGTAATACGATCAATGTCCTCAAAGAAATATTCGTCTTTTAAAGCATGTAAAAAAATCTCCCATGAATTTCCATAATGCTCAATAATTGATGTAATATGCTCTCTTATTTTCGGTATTGTGGCAAGTCCAAATAATTCAACCATCTTCTTCTCAGAAATCTGATTTAATTCTATTTTCCGAACATAACAGCTTAAATACTTTGAAATATCCCTTCCATCAAATTGATTTATTTTATTGACCATTGCTTGCAATGCTTTGGTTGCTAAAGCTTCTTTGCGATCATTACTTTGCTGTTGCTACATAGACAATGATAAGGCTTAAAACATACAAGCAACGAATGGATCTACATACATACCTTGTCCTTTAAAAGAAGCTCCACTTGAAGCTCCTTCAAAATTTTTATTGTCATTCTCCATAAAATAAAAATAAACAAATCTCAACACCTCCCATCTTAAGTGTTTCTCATCCGTTTCACCACTTCTGTCATATTATATGCTATCTTACTTGAGAATGTACTAAGCATCTGGCTGTGGAAGATAAAATGATGTTTTATGACTATCCGAGTAGTCTAGTGGGTTTCAACCATCTAAATACAAAAGATTGCAAGAAAATGTTGTAAATCCACACTGATGTCCCTTAAACGCCGCCTAGAAGTTGATGACAAATTGTAACTTACAAGTTTTTCTTCTCTAACCGTTAATTTTTATTCAACTTTGTGTATAGCTCTGTCTTTAAGTCCTCGACTTACAGCATCAAAATTCACCTTATTCTAACTGGTAGATCTTCAAATATTACAAAATCCTAAACAATCCCAATATGTCAGCTTTTGATACCTCTTTATACTAATGATCAAATATCTTCTATTTGTACTGTTAGATTATCACAAATTTTTGCATGCACTTGGCATACTCAACCATCTAGACACTTCTAAAATTTCAACCATAGATATCTCTCCAATTTCAAAAAACAATCAAAAGTACTAGCCGTTACTTTATTACAAAAATCTAATTCACCAATACAAACACTCACTTTCAGCAACGATTGTAAGTCCTCCTAAATCCTATGAACCCAATTCACAAATACAAACCCTAACTTTCAACAATGACTGCAAGTCCTCTCAAACCTTATGAAATCCAATTTTATACCTTTTGAAGGAGCTTGAAGCTAGCTATCTGACTCCAAAATCCTGATCTCTGAATGCCCCCTTCCATTTCTTCTCCTTTCCTTTAACTCTATGAAGTTCTCTATTTTTCTGCCCTGGACTCTGAATTGGAATAGCAAACCCGCCTCCATGGAATTCCTGCTTCTAAGAGGATCTTTCTATGGAAAGGATGTTTTCCTAAAATGGCATAGAGAATGGAACAACTTGAAATAGAACCAAAGCCTCCGTATTCGGGACTTCATTGGATTGCCCAACCGAGTCAAGTCTCATATTAGATAAGAGGCCCATGCCAAGACTTGGATTGAAAATCTTCGTAATTGGATCAAATTGGCCCTTCCTATCAGACTCATCTAAATATTGAATTGGTCCTTTCCTCTTTTGTCAACTCTTGGTAAGAATGGCTCGAACTTATTCTACCTGATTTAAAGGAGAATCTTGAAGACCTCAATTTATCCCCTCAATTTTTCCTTGGCTTTGGATCTGTTGATCTCAATTATTGAAATTGAATGGAATATTATATTGTAGATAAGTATGCCCCGACTGCTTGATATTCCCACTTACTGGTACGTAATTATCACTAACTCAGGAATTGAAACATTTACTAGCATAATGAACAATCTGTCTGCAACTGAAACAACGAAGTGGTCTTTTTGTTCTCCCATCAGGCATATTGGGTGTCTCCACTGGTATATACCTATTAAGCTTGTTCCATGTAGGGTTAGAAAATGATCTTGGTCGTCTCGTTGGTACGAAGGATACTTGATTTGATGATGTCTGTGGAGCCCATGCTGTTGTCACACTTGGTGGTATAGCTTGCAATGGGGTGATATTAACTGGTCCCTGAATATTGGCATTGGAATTGGCCACTGCTTCTAATATCTAAGATGACTAAATATTAATAAATCTTTTTCATTTATATTTTTACCATATAGTCATGTTACAATATGACAGCAGGAGTCTCTACCAAGGTCGTGATATCAAAGACGTTGTATCTGACCATCTATTCAAAGAAAAAAATATCGTTCTTGAGGATCTTCATCTCAATTCCATCGTCTTGAAGGTTGTGATGTTTGTAATGTCTTATTTGATAAATTTCTAAATGAAAGGTCTTGAGTTGAAATTGTTGGTTATTAGTTCTCCATCTCCTCAGTATTACAAATATATTCAAGCTACAAAAAAAGATAGAAAGTAGAATATTATCTTTCTTAGATCTTATTTCTTTTTTAAGAAAGATTTGTTATTCTTCATTTTGGTTTTGATAGATTTTATTGATGAAAGGGCTTCAACTTTCTGTGTTGCTGTCAAGGACAAGAACTCGATGAAAAAATAATTCAGACAAGTGGGCCTTCACTCAAAGAAAGGTAACAAAATATAAATAAACAAGTGGGTATATTGAAAGAGAAACTGGAATGGCTATTGCCAAAAGATAAAGAAACTAGAGATCCTTAAAACTAGACTAGAAGTAAGAAAGGAATTGACAAGAGTGAAGAAGGCTTCACTCTTGTCTTTATATATACTATCTAACTAGGAGCTACATGGTGAAATTCTATAGGACCTCCAATATGTGTTGACTTTGTAGGACACATGCCTTGACTTATAAGGCAAGTTTTTCTACGTGTGGATCACATAGTTAGCTTGATCTTCAAGCTAACAACATGTGTGGCACAAGGCTAACTTATTGACCATGTTTCTAATCCAAAAAGTCAATTAAAGACACCAATGAAATCAAAGCAGCATCTATAAAGCTTCTAGGAAGCTTTCATATCAAATACTATAGAATTAACTTACTTTTACCTAATTTTACTTACTTCTACATATTTGTATATGTAATCATGAGTATGTCCGTGACATTACTCCCCCTTCTAAGGACGAGTCCCATGAGGAGTGGTCATCATATATTGAATAAATCTATGATGCGACGAATTGTATTCGCCACATACTGTGATCTTTGTTCTCTTCAAAGTTGAATGATAGGGCCTCTCAACTATTGGTAGTATCCCATACCAGGGCGGAAAGACCACCCAGTTATTTGATCATTGTAGAAGCCTTCATAACTCCTTTGAATAGAATATTTGGAACACCATCAAGAGTTGTTCCTACCTCTAGTAAAATCACCAAACATCTGGAGTCTCTTCCCAAGTCGTGATACCAAATGGATTGAATCTCACCATCTATTCGAGGAAGAACATGTCGTTCTTGAAGATCTTCATCTCGATTGCATTGTCTTGAAGATTATGACAATCATAATGTGTTGTCTGGCAGGTCAATAAATGAAGGCTCTTGAGTTAAATTCGCTAGTTGTTGGTTTTCCATCTCCTAAGTGTCACAACTACAAAGAAGCTACAAACAAGGATTGAAAGTAGAATGTTATCTTGCTTAGATCTTGTTTCTTTTATAAAAAAGGTTTTCATCTTGATTTTGATAGATGTCATCAATGAAAAGCCTCCACCGCCTTTGTTGCATTTACAAGATTCTTTATCGGGTCCCATGTGCATTCACTAATATCATATCCATGCCAATGGAGAAGATATTCTAATGTATTTCAGGGCCGCCTTGAATCTAAGACTTCTTCTACTTCAAATTCTTCATTATTGCTCACTTCTATAGGAGGAGGTGGAGCTTGTCGTCTTCTTGGTATGTCCATTGTCTTGTATGGTTCAAAAAGAGACACGTAGAATACTGGATGGATTTTCATTGACTTTGATAGATATAAATGATATACAACTGGATTGATTTGTACAGAAATAGAAAATGGTCCGAGCCTTCAATAATCCAACTTGTCACAAGGACGAGTGGTCTTGATATTGTGACAAAGTAGCCATACCTTATCACCTAAGTGGAATGGTGGGTGTTCCTTTTGATAGACATCTGCATTGATCTTTTGTTGTTCTTGAGCCTCTTTTAATTGTGCCTTCATCATTGCATGTAGCTCTGACATATGAATCGCCAAATCTTTCACAGCAAGATTATCAATTTTTGAAAATTCAAAAGTATCACGTCATGGATGATAATCATAATTGGCAAAGAAAGGTATTTGTTTTGTAGAAGAATGTACTGTATTATTGTAAGCAAACTTTGCCAATGGCAAAAGAGTTGTCTGATCATCTTGTTGGTAGTTGATGGTACATCTTAAATATTGCTCCAAAACTTGATTAATACGCTCCGTTTCTCCATTAGTTTGGGAATGGAATGTCGATGATAGTTTCATATCTACTTTTAGAATCTTGAAAAGAGTCCGCCAAAATCTTGATACAAATTGAGTTCCCCTATCTAATATAACATTCTTGGATAATTCATGATAGCGACAGATATTGTTAAGAAAGAGCTTATTTATTTCTTCACTTATGATAGATTTTATACATGATACAAAATGTGCCATCTTGGTAAAACGATCTACTATCACGAATATAGAGTCATAAGAATCTGAGATTGGAAGATCCGTGATGAAGTTCATAGAAATAGAAGACCATGGTTGTTTTGGAATGGATAATGGCTAAAGAAGTCCAAAAGGTTGATGACGAGGAGTTTATGATCTTGAGCAAACATCACATGATTGTACAAAAAATTTGACTGCCTTCTATATTTGAGGCCACCATAAATCCTTAGATATTAGCTCCAAAGTCTTATTATATCCAAAATATCCTGCTGCTGGGAAGTCGTGATGAGCTTGAAGAATACGTAAATGTACTTCACCTTCTAGAACATATAGGCATCCTTCAAAATAGAGTAGGTTGTTCTTAAACTCAAATTTAGAAGGATCATGAGATTTAGAAGAATTATTCTTGATATCATGAACAAGAGGATTTGAAGACATACTTAACTAGACTTACTTGATAAAAGTTAAATCAATAGTCAACGTTGATTTTATTGCTCGAAGATGAAATTGCTTCGGCTTCAAGAAAACTATTCTTTGTTGCTCAAAAGTTACATCTCTTTCTTTTGGTACAAGATAAGAACGTCTAGACAAGGCATCGGATAAATCTTGTTGTTTTTCTGGCCAATAAGTGATGATGAACTCGAATCTTGATAAAGACATGCTCCAACGAGCTTGACGATGATTTAATATGCGTATTGATTTAAAATACTCGAGGTTTTTGTAATGCATATACACGGTGACTAGACTTGAAGCACCTTCTAGATAATGACACCATTCTTAAAAAGAATCCACAATTGTAAGAAGTTGTTTGTCATGGATATCATAATTGATTTCTGCTTCCAAGAATTTTCTTGAATGAAAGGCTACTGGATGAAGTTTGTCATCTGTTCCTATTTGTGACAAAATTGCACCTAGAGCAAAGTTTGATGCATCTATTTCCATAAAGAACGCTGTCATACAGTATGATTTGCTATCTGGGAATACACTGGATATCTAGCTATAGAGAGTGTACCTTAAAGCTTTACATTATTCTTTTCTTGGCTTCCAAAACTCCTTTATTTTTGTATAAAACTCCAAATATAACAAAATCCCTTCAAAATATATTTTTCCCGCGAAGGGTTTTCTTGCCCCAAACTTTAGAAAATCATAACTATTGATCTAACAGTTCAGTTTGTTTCAAATTTACAAGATAGGTAGAATTTACCCTTAAATTTTACCACAAAAAAAACCAACTGCAAATTCACTTCCGAACTTCTGGCATCTAAAAAACCCTAGCAGACACTTCAAACCTTAATTTACAAGCACCCAAAAACTATTTTCCTTATATCTCAAAAACCCGAACTCCAAATGTCATAAGACTTATGTACAAAGTTTACTAACATGAAATTACACATCCATTGAAATTTTGAGCCAAAACCTTGTCAAATTGCTCAAGATATAGCTCAAGAGACAAACACTAGTAAATCGGTTGACTTACTACCCTTAGATTGCATGTACTGACTTCAAAATCCAATAACTTCTTTATTCCAACTTAGAATCCAATAAGCAATACGTGAAAAGTATAGCGGCAAAAGTGCTCTCTTTAGTCGCGGTCGCCGATCCTCAATTGCCATTCGTACGCGTGCGTTATGCCCAAAAGAGTGATAGTAGGTCCAAAACTAACACCTTAACTTTGAGCGCCTATAACTTCTTCATAAAAACCCCAAATGACACAAAACTTCCACCAAAACCTTAATCAAAAATCTAAACCTTCTTATTCTAGCCTTTAATGTTCGAATGCCTTCGAAATAGAAACCCTAATCCCTAATATGGCCTCAGGCAGCCTCCTCAAAGTCCATTGGTCATGATTTTTGACCAATAGGAATGGAGATTTTTATTTTTCATCTCCATTCATCTATATTGGTGCCCTAATTACTCCCTTTGCTACCAAAATCCTTCTTCTATCCTTTTTCTTATAAGATTTACATAATGTATGCTCTAAACACCAAATAAAAGAACCAAAATAAGTTTTCAAATGTCACCAATGTCTAACAAAGGTGACTCTAAATATTTAGAAGTTACTATCAACCAAAACCAATCTTAAAAGCCACTATTAAAAAAAAATTAAAGTTATATAAATTCTATAGTAATCTTTTTAAACCTCTTTTCAAAGTAATACTCAAATTATATTCTACAACCAAGTAAAATCTATTAACATGGCTCTCACCATGTTACTTAATAAATTATATATTAAATACATAATTACATTATTTTCATATAGTAGCCGAAACACAACACGACAACGCTTTGGAAAAATTAACATGATACAAGATTGGTGTAGAAACAAACGCTATCTTCAAAGATTCAAAAACAACTTCTGTTTCTTGATTCCATTGGAGTTTGTCTTTACAAGTCAAACGTATAAGTGGAGTTGCAACTCGACAGAAGTCTTTGATGAAGATTCGATAGTAGTTGGCAAATCTCAAAAAGCATTAAACATCTCTTACCATTTTTGGAATCTTCCAATCTATAATAGTTTAAACTTTCTTAAGATCCATCATAAGTCCATCATTTGAAATGATATAACCTAAAAAATCAACTTGAATAGTGTGGAATACACACTTTTTTATCTTGGCATTGAGTCTCGCATCTTTTAATTTTTGTAACACACAACAAACATGAAGTTTATGTTTTTTTGGATTCTTAGAATAGATCAAGATGTCGTCTAGATAACAGACCACAAAATCATCCAAAAACTCTCATAAAACATCATTTATTAGATGTTGAAAAGCTGCTGGTGGATTTGTAAGTCCAAAAGGCATGACGTTGTATTCAAAATGTCAATACCTAGTACAGAACGCAGTCTTCCATTCTTCTCCTTCATTGATGCATACTAGATTGTATGCTCCCCAGAGATCTATTTTTGTATAGATCTTAGCTTGATTCAGCTGATCAAGAAGTCTAGATATTAAACTTAGTGGATACCTATTCTTGATGGTAATCTTGTTGAGTCTTCAATAATCATCACACATGCGCAATGATCCATCTTTTTTCTTCACAAATAGAATTGGAGCTCCTATCGGAGATTTAGAATGGCATATGAAATTTTTGACTAAATTTTCTTCAATATACTCGTTGAGTTCAGTGAACTTATTTTGTGATAAACTGTAGATTGGTGCGAATGGTGGTTGTGCTCGTTTCTGAAGATCAATTGAGCAATCATAGAGACGATGTTCTGGGAATGTATCCGCATTCTTTTTTTTGAAAATATCTTGAAATTCTTGATATTGGCTTAGAATGCTACTTGAAGTCTTTCCACCAATAGAAACAAGTGTGACATAAATAATATATGATGATTCTTTCATAGTAGCATGCAAGAAAGCTTTCACACCTATAAACACAGATTTAATTGAACTAGACTTATGACTCTCTACTTGATTAATTACACTATTAGTTATATTTTTAGAGAAAATAAGAGTTCAAGAAATCCAATCTATTTGAGGGTTGTATTTTTCTAACCACGATAAACCTAAAATGACTAAATTAGAGGGAGATCTAATGATATTAAATACTACAAAGCTATTATGACCATTGATTATTACTTCTATAGGAAGGGTTTCATGAGTAATATCTCCAGAAGATAATGGATGATCATCTATTATTTCTACATGAATAGGTTTAATTTTCTTTACTAAACATATGCTATGTCTTTTAGTAAATTCTTCATCTAAGAAACACGCTAAGGCTCTTGAATCTAACAAGGCAGAGGCTTTGTAATGTTTAGGTCCTAAAATAATATTTAATTTAAAACAAGGAAAGGGCTTTCAGGAGAGAATAGGACCTTTACTGGATGTTGTGCAAGGTTCCAGCCGCATGGTCCCTATTGTAGCTGGACAAACTCGTTTTTTGACATATTGTCTTCTTTGGCAGCCATACTCCTCATTTTGTGATTGCGTCGTTTCTTTGGACAATGTTGAGCAATGTGTTTTGGTTCTCCACAATATAAATATAATTCTTTTTGATGATGACGAGTCTTTTCTTACTAAATAAGAGGTTTGAAACGTATTGCATCAATTTGCATATCCTCTACCTCTAAATATATGTGTTGAAGAGGTGTTGGTGTTGCTATTGAATTATAGTAACGTTGAGGTCTACTTGTACGATTCTCAGATCAAAATTTAAAAAGATGATTGTCATACTTCACAACAAAGTCAATTATTGGACTCAATGTTTGGGCATCAAATAAGTTGAGTATTAATTTTTTTACAACATATTGTAATCCATAGAGAAATTGGCTAATAAGTACAGTATCATCCCACTTAATATCAGTTGTAAGTTGTCAAAATTATGAAGCATATAATGTTACTGATCGATTGTTTTGTCGTAAAATACAGATCTTATTGGTTGCAACACGAATTGCATCATGTTTTCCATACATGGATCGAAACTCCACCAAAAAAGCCTCTAGATTATCCAATATTGGATCTTATCATTTAAGAAAAGATGAAAACTACGATAGTGCTGAACTTGAAAGAAACGTATCAATGAATCTAACTTGTGATCTTGGAGTTGGATAGCTTTGGGGTTGAAGTTCAATCACAAGTTACACTTGATTGATAAATCCTCAAAACTTGGATCTGGTGCCATCAAACTTCTCGGGTAGGGCAATTTATGGTTCTCTAACACAGGAAGGGCATTCCACCATAGGAGAAAGGACATGATTTGGTATAGATATTGAAGCAGCTCCAACCATTTTTATATCTTCACTTCCTGCCAATCTTGTTATTCCTTGTGGTGGTAAATTGAATTGATGCATCGCAAGCATTAACTCCCTCAATTGCTCTTACATTTGTGCCATTACACTCTTCATTTCAACAAGTTCTATCATGATAATACTTAGAAAAGAGAAGATGTCTAATATCGCTCAAGACAAATAAAAAAGAGGACTTGAGAACAAAGAAAATGCTAAGGACAATATCAGTTCAGAAGAGAGTAATCCGCAACTTCTAATATGCTTATATCTTATCAAAAAAAAATAATAATACACTCTTAATCAAGATTAGACGAAGCTTTGATATTGTAGGTGTATTCTTGTCAATCTGTTAAGGACAAGAACATAATAAAGACAAATAAACAAGTGAGACTTCTTTCAAAGAAAGATGAAAAAATAGAAATAACTTGATATATATATTAAAAAAGATACTGGAATGGCTATTGCCAAAAGACAAGAGAACTAGGGACCCTTGAATCTAGACTAGAAGCAAGAAAGGAGTTAACAAGAGTGAAGAAGGCTTCACTCTTGTTTCTATATATACTATCTAACTAGGAGCTACGTGGCGACATTCTATAGAACCTCCAATAAGTGATGACTTTGTAGGATACATGCCTTGACTTACAAGGCAAGTTTTTCTATGTGTAGGCCACATAGTTAGTTTGGTCTTCAAGCTAACAACAAGTGTGGCACATAGCCAACTTGTTGACCACGTTTCTAATCCAAAAAGTCAATTAAAGATACCTATGAAGTCAAAGCAGTATCTATTAAGCTTCTAGAAAGCTTCCATTTGAAATATTATAGAATTAACTTAGTTTTACCTACTTTTACTTACTTCTACATATTTGTATATGTAATTATGAGTATGTCCGTGATAGTTGCATTTGCAAGATTCTATGATGGCTCCTATGTGTATTCACTAAAATTATATCCATGCCAATGAACAAGATGTTGCAACCTATTTTGGCATTGCCTTGAGTCTAAGACTTCTTCTACCTCGAACTTTTGATTATTATCTACTTCTATAAGAAGAGGTAGCATTTGTTTTCTTTCCAAAATATTCACTCTCTTATATGGTGTTATATTATAATATGACTATATGGTAAAAGATGATAATATGGATCTTATTGTAGAAGAGCCAAGTTAAAAGATAAAGTAAAAAAATATGGATAAAAGATAAGAAGGTAGTAAAATTTTTAATAGTAGTACTACTTTTTTTTTAAAAGTAATTTTTTTTACTTTATAGGGCCATAAATAAGGTTAACTTAGATTGATTGGAAAAATAAATGATATAAATATCTTTAGAAAGAAGTTAAAAGTAAATTTTAGCAAAAATTACCTAATAAAATTAGATATTGATACCTGAGGGGGGCCGGTTAGCAACCTAGGTCAAAATCAGATCCTAAGGCACAAAATCGAGCACTTACAGTAACTTGGAGGTTCTTTTGCAGATCGAAGAGTAGAATTTGATAGCAAACTAGATAAAATTTCTATAAGCATTGGTTTTGGACAATTTGGATTTGTAATGACTTTGCAAGAGCTTTACAAAGTCAAGTTTGTTTTCAGATGACTTGGATTTTGTAAAATAAAATAGGGTTGACGTTTTTAGTGATTTCAAGAATTTTGTAACAAATCTACTAGTGAAATTTTGTAGATTAATGGTCATAGTTGTGCTTAATATGTGTTGTGAATTTTAGCTCAATTTAACCATTGAATTGGGGATTATTGAGGTTTAAGTTTGTTAAGGTCTCAAAAAATAGAATTTTAAGTCAAATGAGGATTTTAAAGATTTCTTGTAGTCTATTAGTTGGATTGGAGTGAAATTTATGTGTGAGGCTATTAGACTTATTTTTCTATGTATATGAGATTTTTTAAAATCAATTGAATGGTGAAAAAGAGAGATATTGGTGGTAGGAGATTGGCATCAAGGTCGGAGAAGGAGGTTGGCCAATATCCAAGCACATTTTTGAGGCTATCATCTATTTGGTAATTCCGATCCTTTTTAATTTTTTTTGTACTTATTTTTAACTTAATTGTTAAAAAGCATGAAAATTTTGACTTAAGATTGACAATTTATTTATTAGTAATTTGAGGTTTAAATCTGTTGTAGGAATTACTAGGATTTGATTTAGGGTTTAAGATTTGATTTAGGATTTGGTTAGGATTTGATTTAGGGTTTAGGATTTGATTAGGATTTGATTTAGGATTTAGGATTTGATTAGGATTTGATTAAAGATTCAGAGTTTGATTAGGATTTGATTTAGGATTTGATTAGGATTTGATTTAGGATTTAGGATTTTATATGTGTTTATATAGGATTGAAGATTTAGTTAGTTTTTGGCCTAAAGTTTGAATGAAGTCCAATAGGATCTTAATTAGGATTAAATTAAGATTGAATTGAGATATATTTGAGATATATTTGTGATCATTCTAATATTTCTTTAAGATTTCTTATTGTTTCTTTGAAATTTCTTTGAGGTTTCTTTGAATTTGATTAAAGCATCTTAGCATTGTTATGGTTTAATTAGAGTTCAGTTAGTATTCTATTAGATTTAGGATTTTGTTGTTGCAATTTTTATTCTACTTTTCACAGCTAGGTGCCTGGAGCATTCTCAAGCAAGACTTCACGTATTATGACAATGGCTCAAGAAAGGACACATGAAATATAAGATGGATCTTCATAGACTTTGGTAGATATAATTGATAAGCAACAAGATTGATTTTTTCACAAATAAAAAAGGTCCCAATCTACAATAGTTCAACTTATCACAAGGACAAGTAGTCTTGATATTACGACAAAGTAACCATACCTTGTCACCTAAGTTGAATTGTGGTTGCTCCTTGCGATAGGCATCCGTGTTGATCTTTTGCCATCTTAGAGCTTCTTTTAATTGTATCTTTATTGTTGCATATAGCTCTAATAAATGATTTGTTAAATCTTTTGTCATAAAATTATCAACTTTTGAAAAGTCAAAAGTATCAAGTCATAGATGATAACCATAATTAGTAAAAAAAAGGTATTTATTGAATAGAAGAATGTATTGAATTTTTGTATGCAAACTCTATGAATAATAAAAGAATTGTGCAATCATCTTGATGATAGTTGATAGTACACCTCAAATACTATTCCAAAATTTGATTCATCCGTTCTGTTGGTCTATTTGTTTGAGGATGAAAAGCCAAAAAAAGTTTTATATCCACCTTTAGAATCTTGAATAAGGTTCTTTAAAATCTTGATACAAATTGAATCCATCTATCTGATATAATATCCTTTGACAATCTATGATAGCGATAGATATTGTTAATAAAAAGCTTAGTTATTTCTTCTTGTAAAATTGATTTTTTATATAGTACAAAATGTGCCATTTTGATGAAATTATCTATAATTATAAATATAGAATCATATGAACTTGAGATTAGAAGATTCATGATAAAATCCATGGAAATAAAAGACCATAATTATTCAAAAATAGGTAACGATTGAAGTAGTCTATAAAATCGATAGCAAGGAGTTTTGGAGCTTAAATAAGTATTGTATGATTGTACAAAGTCTTTCACTGCCTTTTACATTTGAGGCCACAAATAATCTTTTGATATTAGCTCCAAAGTCTTATTGTATCCAAAATGTTCAGCTACTGAAAAATTATGATGAGCGTGAAGGAAAGGTGCACTGGATTTGAAGCAGCTTCTAGATAATGATGCCATTCTCGAAATAAATCCACAATTACAAAGAGCTCTTTTTTATGGATCTCATAATTAATCTTGATTGTTGAAAATTTTTTAAAATGGAAAGCTATTGGATAGAGTTTGTCATCTGTTCCCATTTGTGACAACACTGCACCCATAGCAAATTCTAACACATTTATTTCTACAAAAAATGCCTTGAAAAAGTCAACACATTGCAAGATTGGTACAAAAATAAATTCTTTCTTTATAGCATCAAATAATACTTCTGCTTCTTTATTCCACTCAAATTTGACTTTATAAGTCAAACATATGAGTGGAGTTGCAACTTGAAAAAAGTTCTTGATGAAAATTTGGTAGTAATTAGCAAAGCCTAAAAAGCATTGTACATCTCATAGTATACTTAGAATCTTTCAGTCTATGAAAGTTTGAACCTACTTGGGATCCATCATAAGATCTTTTTTGGAAATGATGTACCCTAAAAAGTCAACTTAAATAGTATGGAATACACACTTTTTTAATTGGGCATATAAACTTGTATCTCTAAATTTTTGTAATACATGACGAACATGAAGTTTAGATTCTTTTGTGTTCTTAGAGCAAAATAGAATGTCATCTAAATAGCAAATGAAAAAATCATCTAAAAACTTACAAAAAATATCATTCATAAGATGTTGAAAAGTAGTCGGTGCATTTGTAAGCCAAAAGATATGACATTATATTCAAAATATCCATACTTAGTTTGAAAAGCACTCTTCCATTCATCTCCTTCTTTGATACAAACTAAGTTGTATGCTCTTCATAGATCTATTTTGTTATAGATCTTTGCTTGATTGAGTTGGTCAAGCAGTCCTAAAATTAAAGGCAAAGGATACTTATTTTTGATGGTGATCTTATTGAGTCCTCAATAATCCACACACATTCGCAAAGATCCATCTTTCTTCTTCACAAATAAGATAGGAGCTCTTAACGAAGATTTAGAATAGCATATAAAGTTCTTTGCTAAGTTCTTATCAATATATTCCTTTAATGTAGCTAATTTATTTTACATTAAGCTAGAGATTGATTCAAATGGTAGTTGAGCTCTTTCTTGCAAATCAATTGAATAATTATAAGGTCGATTCTTTGAAAGAATATGTGCATTCTTCTTTTCAAAAACATCTTGGAATTCTTCATATTGGCTAGGAATACCACTTGACATTTTTTACCATTAGAAATGGGCATAGCATATATAAAAAAAGATAATCCTTCTTTTATACCATATATTAAAGCTCTTGCATCTATCAATAAAGTTTTGGAAGTACTAGATATTTGAACTTCTATTTTGATAACTCAATCTTGAATTATTCTACTAAAAAAAATTAAGGTTATAAAAAATCTAATTTATTTGAGGGTTATATTTTTCTAGTGACAATAATCCTAAAATAACTAGATTAGAGAGAGATCTTATTATATTAAATACTACTATGCTTTTATGATCTTTAATTTTTGCATCTAAAGGAATAGTCTCATAGGTAACATTTCCAAAAAATAATGAACAACCATTTATGACTTTTATATGTATGGATTTAGTTTTTTTGACTAAAAGTATTTTTAGATTTTTGACAAAATCATTATCTATAAAATATGGTGAGGCTCTTGAATCTAATAAGGCAAAGATTTTGTGATTTTTAGGTCCTAAACATACATCTATTGTAAAATAAGATGAGGGATCTAGGGAGAGAATAAGACCTTTACTAGGTATTACACATGATTCTAGCTACAAAGTCCCTATTGTAGTTGGAGAAACTTGTTTTCTGACACATTATCTTCTTTGGTAATTGTGCTCCTCATTTTATAATTGCGTTGCTTCTTGGGACAATGTTGAACAGTGTACTTAGCTTCTTCACAATATAAATACAAATCCTTTTGACGATGTCAAGTCTTTTCCTACATTGTGAGGATTTTAAAATGTATCGCTTGAATTTGCATTGATTTCGGCCTTGAAGAATATATTTCAAAAAACTTAGAAGCTATTGCCATTACTTGACTTATTCCTTTTCAGTTAAGTCTTTATTTTTGATGCCTTTCAAATAATCGATTAATATATACAATGGCTTAAGTAATTAATTGTTCCAAAGATGTTGTTTTTGATATTGTTAATAATAAAACTTTGATACTATCCTTTAATTCATATCAAAATTGATTGATGAGTGCTTTGTCATTCCCGTCCACATCACAAGCAAGGTTTTGGAATTCAACAGCAGATGTGGTGGCTGATTGTGATTCTTATTGTAAAGATAAGAATTTGATCTCTGCTACTCGTTTTCAATCACTTTTTTTAAATGTCACTATAAACATTCTTAGGAATGAATTCAAATCATAAAAGAATCGTAAATCTTTTTCTATTAAAGGTGCAAACTAAAAGAGAGCACTTTGTGATAGAAGTGCGCCTATAAATCCAACTTGAATAAATCCATCAAGATATTGAAAAGGGTGCAACTTTAGATAGAGCTTGACTTGTTACAAAAATCTTCAAAATTTTGATCTTCTTCTATCAAACTTCTTAGACATATTAATCCTTGTCTCCGTCATATTTGTAGAAGCAAAACTCCCTCGACTTAGTTATGAGGTCAATCTACTTGCTTCCTTTAATTGCTCAATTTTTTACCGTTGTCGTGTTGTGGTTCAGCTACTATATGAAAATAATGTAATTATGTACTTAATATATAATTTATTAAGTAACGTGATGACAGCCATGTTAGTAGATTTTACTTGATTGTAGAATATAATTTGATTATTATCTTAAGAAGAGGTTGTTTAAAAAGATTACTATAGAATTTATATAACTTTAATTTTTTTTTTGATTATGGCTTTTAAGATTGGTTTTGGTTGATAGTAACTTCTAAATATTTAGAGTCACCATGGTTAGACATTGGTGACATTTGAAAACTTAATTTGGTTCTTTTATTTGAGATTTAGAATGTAAATTATGTGAATATTATAAAAAAAAGATTTGAAGAAGGATTTTCATAGCAAAGGGAGTAAGTAGGGCACCAATATAGATGAATGGAGATGAATGATGAAAATCTCTATTCCTATTAGTCAAAAATCATGACCAATAGGCTTTGAAGATGCTGCCCGAGACCATATTAGAGATTAGAGTTAGTTTTTCGAGGGCTATTTGAGCTTTGAAGGCTAGCGTTAGTAAGTTTAGAATTTTGGCTATAGTTTTGGTACAAATCCTATATGATTTGGAATTTATATGAAGGAGATACAGGTGATCAAAGTTAAGGTATTGTTTTGGAAGCTACTATCACTCTTTTAAACATAACATAGGCATACAAAAGGCAATTGAGGATCAGTATTTGCGACTAGAGAGATCACTTTTGCGGCTATACTTTTTGTATATCTTTTGTGGAATTCCAAGTTGGAATGAAGGAGATATTGGATTTTGAAGTGAGCATATGCAATCTAACGGTAATAAGTGATCTGATTTACTAATGCTTGTGTCTTGAGCTATACCTTGAGCGATTTGATAAGGTATTGGCTAAGAATTTTTAAAAAATATGTAAATTCATGTTAATAAACTTTGTACATAAGTTTGATGACATGTTTCAAGTATTTGTACTTTTTATGCAACAACAACAAGCAGTGGAATGCAAAGAAGCAATAGCTACTAAAGCCTTGCAATTTGTTGTTGGTTTATTGGATCAATTTCATGGAAGAGATATTTTCAAGTATCTTAAGTATTATTCTCGGGAGATGGAGCTCAATAAAGTGTTGGAAAAAGATATGATCAATACTTTTGAGCTTACAGTTGTACTAGAGCTTCGTGAGTACATAAGGGAGATTATTCAAACTCATGGAGAAAAATGGGAGGATTTTATCCTTCAGCTAAAAGAAGAGTATTCTTTAAAAGATGTAGAAAGGGTGACAAGAAAATCGTTTATGGAATGGATCAATAAATCCAATAAGGAATTGATTGTAATAGAGTTATTTCAAGAATTTAAAAGATAATTTCTTCAATTGTCTCAAGTGAAAAAGCTTAAATTTGAAAATGATAAGATGGAGTTATTTCTTCAATCAACTAACAATGATTTATAAAGGGAGTTGGAATTACCATTAAAAGATAATACAAAGGACAATAAGACTTACTACTGATTGGAAGAAAGTCTTTGAAGCTGTGGGCATACTTATTAAAAAAGAGTACTGGAGAGGTAAGGTGGTAGTAAGGCAAGAGACTAGACCTCCACCAACAATAATACCTTGTAGAAAACTACTAGAACTTATTATACCAATAAGTAATATTCTATTTCCTATGTCTACAGGTACACCACAGAAAGATGTAATTGATAAGTTGGTAAAAAGAATGAAAGACTTATAAATCAAATTGGCAAAGCTAGAGGAGAAAGAAGAATTTCTTGAGAGTAAATCTGTATCAAAGCCAGGATATATACAAAGATGTATTTGGTGTGATAGTGTAGAGCATTCTCGAAGGAAGTGTGGAGATTTTGTTGATATTCTACAAGAAGGAATAATTTTATGAAAAGATGGAAAAATGTTAGAAATATAGTCCTTAGAACCTTCTAGAGACAAGTTTCTAGAACCTTCTTGAAACAAGTCTCTGGAACCTTCTAGAAGCTTCTTAGTTAGTAGAAGATGTTAGGGACATAGTCCTTAGAATCTTCTAGAGATAAGTTTCTAGAACCTTCTAGAAGCAAGTCTCTGGAACCTTCTAGAAGCTTCTTAGTTGGTAGAAGTTGCTTGAGAAGCTTCCTAAATAGGAGTATATATTGGAATTGAGGTTGAAGAGTTCTTCCGTCTCGACAACGCATCTCTTGGAGCTCTAGCTCACCTCTCTGGTATTGTTCTTGTATTCATCTGATTAATCTAGTTCTTGCCAGTTCTTCTTGAACTTCTTGTTAGATCTCGAGTCTGTATTTCAGTGTCCATGACAGTTTATCGAGACTTCACTCACCTTAGATATCAGAGTTAGTTTCTTCCTCGTTAGAGTGCGGATTACCCCTCTGCTTGGAAGTGTACTAGCATTTTAGAGGTTGCGGATTATCCTCCTCTAAATTGATTCTTCTTTTGTTACAATATTGGAGTCTTATTCTTCTTAGAGAGAGTGGATTACTCCTTTTCTTGAAGCTCTTAAGGCATTTTAGAGGTTGCGGAGTACCCTCCTCTAAACCAATATTGTCTTCTTGTAGAGTCATTTTTGTCCTTCTCTTAGAATGGTCGGAGGCCAAGACATTAGTATGACGAAAAGTTCGGAGTCCAAGTTGGATGCTATCATGAATGCCCTCGCTACGTTATCACAAAGAACTGTAGAGATTGAAGGAGTCATGGCAAGGCTTCATAATGATGGAGCATCTAGGATGGCACAATCTAGGTTGTACTAGCCTCAAACTTCTGCACTTGGAGAAGCAACTTTGTCTCAGGTTCAACAAGCATCGCTCATTCTATAACATAAAGAGCCCCGAGTTAGCCTTTCGGACAAGTTTGATAGTACTCATTCCAAGTTTTGAGGATTCGTCAATCAAATCAGGTTGATAACAGTTTTATAGCCCAAACGCTATCCAATGGAGGAGTGACGTGTTGGACTTGTTGCAACCTTACTTACAGGACAAGTTCTATCATGGTTTGCTCCTTTGTTTGAGAAACGAAACATACTAAACAACTTTGAAATCTTTTTGGAAGCATTTGCGGAAGTATTTGGTGAACACGACAAAGTTCGATGTGCTACAACAAAGATCCGGTCTCTACGACAAGGGATGTGCTCTACATCAGTCTATGCATCGAACTTCAGGTAATTAGCATGCGACATCAATTGGGACGAAGAAGCGTTGATGAGTCAATTCTATTGGGGTTTAAGGGATGATGTGAAAGATTTGCTGTTAACTCTTCCTGATCCACAAATGCTCAACAAAGCTATTAGCCAAGCTGTGAAGTGCAATAATCACCTATTCCAATGCCGCCAAGATCAACGTTCATGACAGCATATGGTTCGCCATGCCCCAACTATGTCGGCAAGCAGCGTGAATTCACATTTTGAGGTAGAAGACATGCAAATTGATGCGGTACGTGTCAAATCCCTTACCCTAGAAGAAAAAAAGCGGCGTATGGAGGAAAATCTATGCTTGTATTGCGATGAAGAAGGCCACAAAGTTGGAAACTGCCTCAAGAAGCAAAATCGACGTATTGTCAGGACTAGAGGCTTATTTGTTCAGGAAAACAAAGATGCCCAGTCACAATAGGAATAGTGCGGCTGGACAGTGAAATATCGCAATAACAACTAAGTTCCTTTCTTTCCGCTCAACCTGCCCTTTGCTTCACAATCCCTTTGCTTATTAGTCCTCAAAAATTAAGAACCTTAGCATTATTAGATTCAAGAGCATCTGCTTGTTTCTTAGACGAAGAATTTACAAAGTATCATAAAATCCCTTTAGTACAAAAATCCAAACCTGTTCACGTTGAGGTCATAAATGGGAGACCTTTATTGTCTGGTAGTGTCACCCATGAATCAAAACCTATAGAAGTGACGTTTAAGGGCCATAGTAGTCATATTATTTTCAATATTATTAGAACCCTATCAAATCCTGTTATTCTTGGTCTTTCTTGGTTGAAAAAGCATAATCCATCCATAAATTGGAGGTTGCGGAAGATGACCTTTTCTACAAAACCACCTAAGACCAAGCCTAGTAGAAAACCCCGAATAGAAAAATCCTTATTTATTAGAACAAGAGCATTTATAAGATCGTCCAAGGAAGGCACACCGTTTGTCATTTTTGCAACTCCAACTACCGGGGAGAAGATCTCGACAACAAGTATACCGGAGCAATATAAGGATTTTAAAGACATGTTTCAAAAGAAGAATGTCGACATGCTATCGGAACACCGACCATATGATTGCACCATAGACTTGCAGGAAGGAGCATAATTACCTTTTGGCCCAATCTACAATCTATCGTAGATGGAGGTGGCGGAGTTACAAAAGTACATCGATGAGAATCTAGCCAAAAACTTCATCTGCCATTCAAAATCGTCAGCTAAAGCACCCATCTTATTTGTGAAGAAGAAAGATGGCTCGTTGCGGATGTGCATGGACTATTGAGGCCTCAACAAGGTAACAAAGAAGAATCATTATCCGTTACCCTTGATTTCTGGTCTCTTAGAACAATTTGGACGTGCTAGGATCTTGACAAAAATTGATCTAACGGGAGCTTATAACCTCGTACAAATCAAGGAAGGAGATGAGTGGAAGACAGCATTCCGTATAAGGTATGGCAATTTTGAGTATAATGTCATGCCTTTTGGTCTTACCAATGCTCCAGCGATCTTTCAACATATGATGAATGACATTTTCCGAGAGCACCTTGACGATTTTGTTGTCATCTATTTGGATGATATTTTGATATTCTCCAAAAACGAAGAAGAGCATGAAAAGTACGTTCGTTTGGTCTTGGAGAAACTACGCGAGCGAATACTATATGCCAAGTTAGAGAAGTGTTTATTTCATCAAATAGAAATGGAGTTTTTGGGGTTCATTGCGACTACGAAAGGCTTGAAGATGGACCCCAAGAAGGTGGAAGCAATCGTGTCCTGGGACGTTCCGAAGACGGTTAGAGACGTACAATGCTTATTTGATTTTGTCAACTTCTATCGGATCTTCATCAAGAATTACTCTCAAGTTGATGCTCCTCTCACTCAGTTGACATGCAAGGATAAGCTGGAATGGGGACTTCTGGCGGAGAAGGCATTTCAAGACTTGAAGACCGCATTTACTACGACTCCAATCTTGGTACATCTAGACTTTACAAAGGCCTTTTATTTAGAAACTGATGCTTCGAATTTTGCTTTGGGAGCTGTACTTTCACAAATGGAAGAAGACAAGAAGCTTCATCCAATTGCATTCTATTCTCAAAAGTTCTCTACAGCTGAAATCAATTATGAGATCCACGATAAAAAACTTCTTGCTATAGTAGATTCTTTCCAAGAATGGCGTCACTTTCTTGAAGGAGTTGCACACCTAGTGCTCATATACACAAATCACAAGAATTTGGAGTATTTCATGTCGGCTTGAGTTCTAAATCGACGTCAAACTTGGTGGAGTATGTTGCTATCTAGATTTGATTTTGTTATCACTTATCGACCTAGAAAGCAGCAAGGACTATCTGATGCCTTATTGAGGAGATCGTATCTTGTACCAAAGGCTGGAGAAGCAGCGTTTGATCAACAATGTATGACGTTGTTGAAGCCAGAGCAATTTCAGCTTTGCGCTACTATTGTGTTAATTGATGCTGACTGCCTGAATCAGGTACGTGCCATGACCATTGAAGATTCAGTAGCCATTGATATCAAGCAGAATGCCAATGACGACAAGTTCAAGGTGGAAGGAGATCTTTTATACTTTGAGGAGCGGTTATGTATCTCAAAAGGACCAGGACGACTCCGAGTTCTTCAATCTCGCCACAATTTTCGAACTGCGAGATATTTTGGATTCAACAAGACCTTGAAGCTTATTTCTCGAGATTTTTGGTGGCTCCAAATGTGAAAGGATGTGAAAGATTTTTTCTTCTCCTGCGACATCTGTTCAAGATCCAAGAATCCTCGACATCGCCCTTATGGATTCCTACAGCCATTGCCAATTCCTCGTCGATCATGGTCTTCAATTTCCATGGACTTCATCATGGACTTCCCATCATCGAACTCATTTGACAGCATCTTTGTCGTGGTAGATCGGCTTACAAAGATGGCGCACTTTGTCCCTTGCAAGAAGACATCGTCCAGTGAAGTCACAGCAAGGCTCTTTCTCGATAATGTGTATTGATATCATGGACTACCAAATGATATCGCATCAGATTGAGGAACCCAGTTCGTATCAAAGTTTTGGAGATCTCTCTTTGAGATATTGAAGGTGGATATCAAGCTTTCTTTGGCTTTTCATCCTCAAACTGACGGCCAAATGGAACTGGTGAACTAAGTCTTGAAACAATACTTATGATGCAGCATCAACTATCAGTAAGACGATTAGACCACATATCTGCCGCTAGTTGAGTTTGCATATAACAACACCCTCCATGCGTCGACTCAATACACACCATTCTTTTCCAACTATGGATATCATCCGAAGCTTGATTTATTGAGTCCGTCAACAAATAATAATCCAGCAGCTGAAAGATTTGCAAAACAACTATCAGAGCTTCAAAATATGTTGAAGCTTCAATTACAATCCGCTCAAGAATCCTACAAGGCGTTTGCACATAGATTTCGGAATCAAGTACCTACTTTCAAAATTGGAGATAAAGCATGGCTTCTTTGACGGAATATCAAGACCAAGCGACCATGTGATAAGTTGGACTATCAAAGATTGGGACCATTTATCATCCAGAAGCAAATCAATGCAATGGCGTACCATCTGGAATTACCGGCTTCTATGAAGGTACATCCAATCTTTCATGTTTCTCTGTTGGAGCCTTATCGAGAGTCATGTTTTCCTAAAAGAGTGCAATTTTCACTACTTAGTATTGAGATCGAGAACCACAAGGAATACGAGGTTGAAAAGGTGCTGGATTCACGACAAAGGTGGGACAAGTTGGAGTATCTTATTCATTGGTGCAGCTACGACATTAATGAGCAAACGTGGGAGCTAGCTGAAAATCTTGCCAATGCGCCACAAAAGGTAGAAGAGTTTCATCAACAACATCCTCATAAACCTAAGCCGGTTTGACGATAGCTTCCTACTGAAGCTTGTTCATCCAAGAATATAAGAAAGAGGGAGAGCACCACCAAAATTCGTAGTTCATGTAGTTATTTTCTCCAAGATAAAATAGAATTTTTTCAGTAGCCATAGTTTGATCTTCTGATATGGATAGCCAAGAGATAGATACTATGCCAGTCAGATTATCTCAACCAACTAGTTCACGAAGGCGACCCCGAGATGAAGAACTGCCTACACCACGACGACGACGGAGGATACCGAGTAACTGATCACTGGTGATTGTATTTGAGTCTGAGCCTGCTTACGATGGTCAGCTAAAAGGCATTTTTGCAGGACAATTTCACAATGAAGACACGGAAGTTTATGCTTGGTCAGAAGTTGAAGGAGTAGGCCATTATCATTGGCTTCAATGGCCGATGAACCACTTACCTCGTGAACAACAGTTGAAGTTCATAATAGACGTTATAAGACAGATCTTCATTTTCTTGCGTTGGTACTGATTAACAACAACATTGCTTCTTAGAGACCTCGAAGCTAAAAGAGGGGGTGATATTAGGGACATAGTCCTTAGAACCTTCTAGAGACAAGTTTCTAGAACCTTCTAGAAGCAAGTCTCTGGAACCTTCTACAAGCTTCTTAATTGGTAGAAGATGTTAGGGACATAGTCTTTAGAATCTTCTAGAGATAAGTTTCTAGAACCTTCTAGAAGCAAGTCCCTGGAATCTTCTAGAAGCTTCCTAGTTGGTAGAAGTTGCTTGAGAAGCTTCCTAAATAGGAGTATATATTGGAATCGAGGTTGAAGAGTTCTTCAGTCTCGACAACACATCTCTTAGAGCTCTAGCTCACCTCTCTGGTGTTGTTCTTGTATTCATCTGATTAATCTAGTTCTTGTCAGTTCTTCTTGAACTTCTTATTAAATCTCGAGTCTATATTTCTGTGTCCGTGACAAAAAATTGCATTGTGAGATATAAGTGAGTTTTTCAAAACCAATTTTGGATAAGAAAAGATGAAAGATTTGAAAGAGCATATATCTCAACATACTATGGTATCAAAGGAGGCTATTACTTATGGCATTGAGACTATAAAGGAGAAGGAGGATGTTTTTGATAAGCATATAGACACAGGAGATTTGTAGAGCCATTCTATGATCCCTATGGATAAAAAAGAAACAACAAGGGAAGAATTGCTCAAGACAGCCATAGTGAATAGGAATGCTACAAGATGGAATGACCTTGTAGATACTATGTCTGTACATGCTTATTTGACAAAATTCCAACATGAAGCTCTAATGGAGGTAAAAAAGGGAAGAAATGAAATAGATGAAAATTTTGAAGAGCCATCCAACAAGAAGAGATCTCAAAGGCATGTAGAAATTATACAAAATAAAGAAATATCTTTACCGCATGCTATTAGACCATTTAAGGCTGGGCCATCGACATCATACCTTGAAAAAGTACCACTTTCAAAAGAGAAATGGGAAGAAAGGATAGAAGTTGATAAAGACAAAGGAAAGAATAAGCATGTTACTTATAAGCTACAATCAGATATTGAGGTAGCCACAGATTTAAAAGGAGTGTTGGAAGAAAGAGTATTGAATGCCAAAATTGAATTTACTCTATGAGAAATTTTAGGCATTACAAAGAGAGAGTTTCATGAAGTCATCATCGACACCATTAAGTGAAAGGGATAGTTGACAGGAGAATCTGCTGTATCTAATGCTTTAGATATAGCCTTGAATGAAAAAAAAAAAAAAAAAAAAAAAAAAAAAAATCATAAATTAGCAGAATGTTGTATCAATAAAAAAAAGACAATTTGATTTGGATGAATACAAGGATGATGACAAGGGTTCTAGACACTATACCAAGGAATATTGAACAAGAGCCACTATAGAGACTTTAGTAAAAATAGAAGACTTGGTAGAACTAGTAATTGCTCTCATTTGCCATGGATTTGAAATTAATATTATGTCAAAAGAAGTCTACAAATGTGGAGGGTGGCCTATTGATATTAACCATGTTTGGGTGATTGAGGCAGCAAATAATATATGAAGAGATTTTTATGGTGCTTACTCCAATGTGAAGGTAAATGTTGGAGATGTGACTATAGAACAAAAATTTTTTGTTCAAGATACTACTTCATACCTAATAATTCTTGATCAACCATATATTACAACTGTGAGGATGGAAACCAAGATTTTGGATGACAGATTAGCATGTGCCTGTATTAGATGTCAAGATGGAAAAAGATAAATGCAATTTCTGACAGTACTTGTAAATCATAAGCATAATCAGGATTATTTAGAAAGTGTTTTATTACCAAGGATTAGTGAAGAGTTTACGGATTTTTACAAGGTTCTACTATAGAGCGAAAATATAATGATATATCAAAGAAGATATTCTTGCATGAAAAAGAAAGTATCTTTTGTACAAAGATTATAGAATTATCTAAGAATGGATTTGCTATCTATACATAACTTAATGATCAACCAAAGTGGGAGAAAAAAGTTGTATAAAAATCTAAAAAAAATCTAAAAAGAGTGAATGTACTTGATGGAGATGATAAAATAGTAGGTATATATATGAAAACTGGTTTAGAAGATTTTATGGAAGAACTTTTAGAAATTGAACAAGGAAATGAAGATCAAGTGGTGCAAGTATATTCAAGAGAGTCCTATTCAACTATATAAGCATTTCAAGATTATGAAGTTAAAGTTGAAACTAGGTACAAAATTGTAGAGAGAAAAATAAAACTTGTAGCTATATCATTACCTAATGATTTCAATCATCAAGTTCAACAAGCTTTGAAGGGGAAGGGCTTACAAGATCATAAACAAATTGGCCACAAGTTTACCATGAATATACTCAATGAGTTGAAAGTAGGATCTACAAATTTTCTATTACATGTTGAAGAAATGGAATTTAGAAATATATTAAGTATGCATGGAAAGGCTTTTACTTTTGAACCTTCAAAAATTGGATATATCGATCTAAGTGTTGTGGCACCAATGATTATATTTACAGTTCTGCATGTTCTTTGGGATTTAAGATCAATTTTGGTGCCTAAAGTGCATCTACATAAACAAATGGAGCTTTTAAAAGAAAAGATGCAAATAAAGTTCTTAGAGCCAACATTTGTACTATATTTCAGTCATTGATTTATAGTACCAAAGAAAAATGGAACACTACGATTCATTCAAGATATGCAAGTAATGAATCAAGTAACTATTAAAAATATCAAAGTTGGACCAATTATTGGAGAATTTATTGAGGCATTTGCCGATAGAGCTATTTACTCTATTGGAGATTTTTATTATAGATATGATCAATTTCAACTAGCTGAAGGAAGCAAAGTTATCACTACTATGAGAATACCTTTAGGATTGGTTAAAATGTATACATTGCCACAAGAACCAACAAACTTGGTAGCTTACATGATGAATGGGATGAATAAGATTCTTTGCGATTTCATTTCAAAAAAGACTATGTCCTTCTTGGATGATATTCCAATAAAAAGGTATATAAAAGAAGAAAAAAATGAAACAATGGATCAGAAGGGGTGCCGTGAATTTGTATCTAATCATATTTTAGACTGTGACAAAATTTAATCTCGATTTGAAGAGATTTATTTGACACTATCAGGAGCTAAAACTACCTTTGGAGTTTGAGAAGTTATTAATATGGCGCATTTGTGTGGATGGTTTGGTTGCAAATTTGATCTTAATAAGGTGGATGCCATACAACGGATGAAGGATATTTGTAGCTCACAAATAGAGGTACAGAGGATTTTAAGAGCTTGCATATTTTATTGTGTATGGATTCCTTATTATGTACATGTAGCTGATCTTCTTTATAATTTGCTATGAAAAGGGAAGAGATTTAAATGGGAGAAGAAGCACACAGAAATAATTCAAAAGCTAAAGTAATTATTATCTTCTCCACTTGTATTGTGAAGGATAAGTTATGAGGATGGCAAATTGGTGATACTTACAGTTGATACAACTCCAATAGCTATTGGTTGGACTTTAGGGCAAAACCATGAAGAAGGTAATAGGTTTGATTTTAGATTTGGAGCCAAAGTATTATGTAAATGACAAAAAAACTATCCACATGTGAAACGGGAGCTATGGAGAATAGTTATTATTATGAAAAATGAAAGAAATTATTTAATTGTGGCACCAACAATAGTGGAAAAAAATTATTTTCCACTATTGGGAATGATTACCAATTGTAACATCCCTAATATTGCTATGCTAAGATGGATTGCATATATTAAATCTTTGAATCCTAAATTTAGGCATATAGTAGGCAAAGATGATCTTATAGCAGATATGCTATCTGGAACTAGATATGAATAAGAAGAAGATTTGATTGAAGATACTGAAGATATAGATACTATTTTTTATTCTAGGACATAACAAGGAGAAGATGAATATGCAAGACCATTTACAGAAGAATTATATGAAGAAGAATAGATTGATATTAGATGCTATTTAAGTATATTATCAAGACAATCAAGATGGAGTGATACTCATTTCAAATAGATTAGACGAAAGGCTTATAACTACCTCTTACAAGATGGTTATCTATGGAAGTGATGTAAACAGAATAGTAGAATATCACAGAGAGTAGTTTACAAGAAAGAGATGCAAGAACAATTAATCCATGAATTCCATGATAGTTTGTGGGTTGGACATAGAGGTATTTATGCCACCTTTAACAAGCTCAAAGAAAAATATTGGTAGCATAATATGTATAAAGATGTGGTGAAGTTTGTAGAATCATGCCAGACTTATCAAATATATTCAGAGATTTGACATAGAGATAGATTGCATCCTACATATCCACTTGTAATACATTATAAATGGATTGTGGACCTAGTTACTATGCCTATGGAGATATGATAAATGTCGTACTTAACTCTGGCATGAGAAGATTTATTTAACCAAGTAAAAAGAAGAGCTCTACGGAAAAAAATCTACTAAAGGAGTTTGTAGATTTTTATTAAAAGATGTGATTTGTAGATATAGATTGTTATTCTTATTGTATTCAAGCTTCAATATACCAAAAAAATTGAACTAATAGAGGTAGATTCGAACACGGGGAAAGATTGGTTATATAAATTGGGTCTATTAGTGTCACAATTCAGTGTACTCTAGCTATCTAAAATCAATTATCAAACTACAAAATACCAAGGCTTACTACTTCCATGTTAATTCAACATATAATCCATTCTATGACTATCAATTCAATAATACTTCCATAGTCTTATCAGTTCATCTCCCACTTACTCTCTTTGTAGTTTATATATATTCAATTATTCATCTCCAACTTACTTATTATATTCAGTTTCTCAATTCAACATACAGAATTCAATATCTTCACTTAACACAATACAATTCGTTAATCTCAATTCTCAAAGTCACAGATTTTCTCCAAAACGGTCAGTCCAAAGTCATATTCCACAATATTCTAATCACAGTTTCAATAATACTTCTCTCAATCATAATTCTTCATAAGCAAATAATAAAAATAAAGAATATAAAGAAATAGCACTAAGCTTACCTCGGCTTACGGCTCTCACAGTCTGGCCCCGATCTCTCTTTTTTCAACTTCTTTATCCTACCAAAAGATGGACCATCACCTAGCAGATTCCAAAGGTTATGAAGCTATGAATTCTTAACCATTTGTTCCACTAACAAGTTATTGTTATCAACTAAAGTACCTAACTATAAGTCTAATTCTCAAGGATATCAATAACCAACTAGTAACTTACCACAAAATTTATTTACATATTCTGCATGGATGTATTGAGAAAATTACTGCTGATCATAGAGAATTGGAAGCACATGAAGCTAGACAGTTCATTGAGAGATGTAGATTGAAGCTAGTACTTACTATATCTTATAATCTGAAAGGCAATGCTAAGAGTGAGCAAGGTCATCCTCTATTATTAAGGCTATTGTTAAATCTTACAAAGGAAGAGTAAAAGAATGGCTAAGATTATTATCATTTGCTCTTTGGATTGTCTGTATTACTCATAGTTCAATGATAGTTTATATGCTGGCAGAGTTAATACAAGGACAGAAGTCCATTATACCAATTGAAGAGTAAATACCTACTTGGAGTATCTTACCTCGGTAAAACAAGATATCTAAAGAAGAACTTCTTGTACTTTGAATTCATCAACTAGAGAGAAGACTTAAAGATGTGAAAAAAGTAATTATAAGGCTGAGGGAGTCTCACTTGAAGAATAAAGATAGATTTAATAAGTAATACAGGTTGAGGCCAAAAGATATTTAAGAAGGTGATTAGATTTTCGAATATGACAACAGCTTGGATAACCAACATAGTGCTCTTAAAAAGTTCTCTAAGCATTGGTTTAGACCTTATGTAGTTGTACATGTTTTGGATAATGCTACATATGCGTTAAAAAAATTAGATGGAATAAGTTTCAAAATTCCGATTGCAGGAAAATGTATAAAAATTTTCAGACAACAGGATCAAGAACTAGTCCTCGAAGATGTTGAAGAAGAGTTTGATCTATCTAGGTATGAAGAAGAAGAATTGGATTTTGAAAAAATTATTGAAGAAGTAATATGACGTCGACCACAACTTTTATTCTTCTTGGTGCATACTGGAGGATGTACAGGTTTAGAAGAGGTGGATGTTGTGTTGTGGTTTGGCTACTATATGAAAATAATGTAATTATGTACTTAATATATAATTTATTAAGTAACATGGTGAAAGCCATGTTAATAGATTTTACTTGGTTGTAGAATATAATTTGATTATTACCTTGAGAAGAGGTTGTTTAAAAAGATTATTATAGAATTTGTATAACTTTAATTTTTTTTTTGATGATGGATTTTAAAATTGGTTTTGGTTGATAGTAACTTCTAAATATTTAGAGTCACCTTCGTTAGACATTGGTGACATTTGAAAATTTATTTTGGTTCTTTTATTTAGAGTTTATAGCATAAATTATATAAATCTTATAAGAAAAAGGTTTGAAGAAGGATTTTGGTAGAAAAGGGAGTAATAAGGGCACCAATATAGATGAATGGAGATGAATGATGAAAATCTCCATTCCTATTGGTCAAAAATCTTGATCAATAGGCTTTGAGGAGGCTGCCTGAGACCATATTAGAGATTAGAGTTAGTTTTTCGAGGGCCATTTGAGCTTTGAAGGCTAGTATTAGCAAGTTTAGGATTTTAGCTATAGTTTTGGTGCAAATCTTGTATGATTTGGAGTTTATATGAAGGAGATATAGGTGCTCAAAGCTAAGGTGTTGATTTGGGAGCTACTGTCATTCTTTTTGACATAACGCATGCGTACAAAAGGCAATTGAGGATCGGCAATTGTGACTAGAGAGAACACTTTTGAAGCTACACTTTTTGTATATCTTTTGTGGGATTCCAAGTTGAAGTGAAGGAGATATTGAATTTTGAAGTCAATATATGCAATCTAAGAGTAGTAAGTGACGTGATTTACTAGTGGTTGTGTCTTGAGCTATACCTTGAGCAATTTGATAAGGTATTGGCTTAGAATTTTAGAAAATGTATAAATTAATGTTAATAAACTTTGTACATAAGTTTGATGACATTTGAGTATTGGATTCTTGAGATATTAAGAAGATATTATTCAGGTGCTTATAAATTAGGATTTAGAGCATCTGTTAGGATTTCCTAGATCTAAGAAGTTTGGGAGATAATTTGTAGTTGGTTTTTTTGTGGTAAAATTTAAGGGTGAATTCAACCAATTCTATAAATTTGAGATAAATTTAACAACTAGATTAAGAGTTATGAATTTCTACAATTCAGAAAGAAAAAATCCTTTGCAGAAAAAATATGTTTTGAAGGGATTTTATTATATTTTGAATTTTATACAAATCAAAGGACTTTTGGAAGTTAAGACAAGATTTATATGAAGGTTTAAGCTTAACTCTCTATAATTAGATATCCAGTATATTCTTAGATTGTAAATCATGCCATACGACACCATAGACTATGAACTTCTTCTATACATGTAGGCATTGTATCTCTATGATTTACATTGTCATGATGTAATATGACTAATAGGTGAAAGAGTGGAAATTATTATAATGTAGGAGATTGAACGCAATGACAACAACAAAGATCTTAGTTCAAAGTATTAGAGAAAATTATCTTAGAAAAATAATTAATAGTCAAAAAGTTAGTGAAAAAAAAAGTACCAATGCTGCCTTTTAGAAAGGTGACTTCTATTTACTTTCTAGGACCATAAATAAGGCAAAACAAAGTAGATTGAGAAAATAATTGATATAGGTACTTTTAGAAGGAAGTTAAGAATAAATTCTAGCAAAATTTACTTAAAAAAACTAGATATTGATACCCAAGGAGGGCTAGTTATCAACTTAGGTCGAAATCAGACCCTGAGGCACAAAACCGAGCACCTATGGCAACTTAGAGGTTCTTTTGTAGATCGAAAAGTAGAATTTCATAGCAGACTAGATAGGATTACTATAAGCATTGGTTTTGGGCGATTTGGAGTTGTTATGACTTTGTAAGAGCTTTACAAATTCAAGGTTGTTTTTAGATGACTTGGAATTTGTGAAATAAAATAGGGTTGGTATTTCTAGTGATTTCAAGAGTTTTGTAGGAGATCTTTAAGTGAAATTTCGTGTATTAATGGTCATAATTGTGCTTAATGTGTTTTTTACATCTTAGCTTGATCTAATAGTTGAATTGAGGGTTATTGAGGTTTAAGTGGATCAAGGTCTCATAAAATAGAATTTTAGGTCTAATGAGAGTTTTTAAAATTTCTTACAATCTATTAGTTGGATTAGAATGAAATTTATGTGAGAGGATATTAGACTTGTTTTTCTATGTGTATGAGATATTTGAAATGAATTGAATGGTGAAAAGGATAGATATGGGCTCTGGGAGATTGGCATCAAGGTTGAAGAAAGAAGCCAACAAATACTCAAGCACGTTTTTGAAGATATCGTCTATTTGGTAATTCCAATCCTTTTCAAATTTTTTTTTCTTGTTTTCAATTTAGTTTTTAAGAAGTATGCAAAATTTGAGTTAAGATCAACAATTCATTCATTAGTTATTGAGGTTTAAATCTGTTATGGAAATTATTAGGGTTTAGGATTTGATTTAGGATTTGGTTAGGATTTGATTTAGGATTTAGGATTTAGGATTTGGTTTAGGGTTTGGTTAGGGTTTAGTTTAGAATTTCGGATTTAATTAGGGTTTGTTTTAGAGTCCAAAGTTTGGTTAAGATTTTCTTTAGATTTTAGGATTTGGTTAGGATTTAGTTTAGGATTTAGGATTTGATTTAGGATTTAGGATTTGATTTAGGATTTAAGATTTAGGATTTGGTTTAGGATTTAGGATTTGATTTAGGATTTAAGGTTTAATTAGGATTTGATTTAGGATTTAGAATTTAGTTTAGAGTTTGTTTAAAGTTTGATTTAGGATTTAGGATTTGGTTTAGGATTTAAGGTTTGATTTAGGTTTTAGGATTTAGGATTTTATTCAGATTTTTTTAGGATTTAAGATTTAATTAGTTATGGCCTAAAGTTTGAATGAAGTCCAATAGGATTTTAAGTAGGATTAAATTAAGATTGAATTGAGATATATTTGAGATATATTTGTGATCATTCTAAGATTTCTTTAAGATTTCTTATTATTTCTTTGAAATTTCTTTGAGGTTTCTTTGAATTTGATTAAAGCTTGCTTAGAATTATTATGTTATAATTAGATTTTAGTTAGTATTCTATTACACTTAAGATTTTGTTATTGTAATTTCTATTCTATCTTCCACAGCCAAGTGCCCAGAGCATTCTCAAGCAAGATTTTACGTATTAGGACATATTTGGTGAATCTGACGTGAAACGCTTGAGTTGGAAGGAATTTGGTTTTTTTGGATTATTTGAATTTTAGAGAAGGAAGGCAAGAGGAAGGAAGGAGGAATTTTTGATGGTGCTTCAAGTGGAGTTGGAAGTGGTGCTTCAAGTGAAGTTGAGAGTGGTGCTTCAAGTAAAGTTGGAAGAAGAGCTTCCATTGGAGGACAAGATATGCATTTTGATCCTAATTCTACAAGTATATTTGAAGCTTTTGTCTTATTCATGCAATAGCAACAGCAATAGGTTAAAAATCACAAAGAGAGTATGGCTAATAAAGCATTTTAAGCAATTGTGGACAAGATCGATCAATTTGAAAGAAATGATATTAAAAAATATTTAAGATGTTATATAAAAGAAATAGAATTGAAGCATATTTCACAAAGGGAGATGGTTCAATTATTTAAATTAGTCTCTACACGAGAAATAAGAAATCAAGTAAAGTCTCTTGTAGGACATTTTGGAGGTTTATAGGAGAAATTTTCTCAAGCATTGAAGGATGAGTTTTTCTTGGAAGATAGTGATATGGTTATAAAAAAGACTTTTTTTGAATGGATTAAAAGGCTAAAGAAGGATCTTTTAACAACAAAATTATTAAAAAAGTTTAAAAAGTAATATTCTTCTTTATCAAATAAAGAAAGATAATTATTGGATCTAAATAAGGTGGAGCTCTTTCTTCAAGCAACTGATGGAGAGTTGCAAGAAAAGTTGGAAATCTTGCTTGAAGATAAAAGAAGAAGATGAAGGATTGACAACAAATTGGAAAAAAATAGAAGAAGTAGTAGGGTTGTTGGCAAAAAGAAAAAGGAGAAAAGATAGGATAGATATTCAAAGACCATTACAAGAATCTAAGATAAAGGTGTCTAGTATCCATCCAACATCTTTGATTCAACCTTCAATGGCTACATCAAAGAAAGAAGAAATGGACATCGGTGAAATCATACGTAGGATGAGAGATTTGTAAATAAAATTTAAAAAACTTAAAGAGAAGGGTCAATCATCAAGAGTATCAACAAAACAAAGAATAGGATCAATGGAGGATGTAGTATATAAGTGCATGTGGTGTGATAGCATAGATTATTTAAGGAGGAAATGTGAAGATTTTACAGAGGCATTACATAAAAGAATTATTTTTTAAAAAAATGGTATGATATACTTAAAAGAAAGTGGAGAAAAATTAGAAAAAAATTTTGGTAAAGGAGGAATGAAGTTATTTATTGGAGATACTTTTAAAATGCATACAATATCAAGCAATAAAGCATCAACATATTGGGTGGAAGCAGATCCTAGTAAATATTTAAGTATAAATCTTGAGTTTCTAGGAGAATCTACTTCTTTGTGGACAAGTGCAATGAGTTATGCAAAAAGGAGAAAATTTATTAGAGATGATTTAAAACATATTGGTAATAATATTTGACAAATTACTAGATGGAATGATCCAATAGATAGATTATTTGTGCATGCTCATATTGCAAGGAGTCAATATGAAGCATGAATAGAAGAAAAATGAAGGAGACATGAAAATAATGAAGGGCCTTCAAAAAGAACTACAAGGGAAGAAAAAGCACGACAACAAAATAATCCTATTTATAAAGAGGCAACAGAGAATATTTCTACAAAAAGAGGAGAAAGTAAAAAAGAAAAAGCAAAGGCTCTTGCTTATAAATTACAATCAGATATTGAAGCTGCTATAGATTTGAAGAAGGTATAAGAAGAGCGGATTTTAAGTGAAAAGGTTGAATTCACAATTGAAAAAATTCTAGGAATTTCAAAGCGTGAATTTCATGAAGTTATTATTGATACAATAAAGAAAAAATGACAATCTATAGGAGACTCTATGACATCAAATGCACAAAAAACAAGAGCAATGAAAAGCAATGAAGATGAAGAAGATGAAATACAAAATTTTGGGGATGTCATGCAAGTAAGATTTGTAGAAAAGGAAGATGTCATTCAAGCTTCTAGCCATTATTCTAGAAGTCATTGGACAAGGGCTACTACGAAGACTTTGATAAAATTGGAGAATTTAGAAGAACCAATTGTAGCATTGATTGATCGTGGTTCTGAAATCTATCTGATATCAAAAGAATTGTATAACAAAAAAAAATGGCCTATTAATATTGAACATGGGTAGATGATAAGAGCTGCAAATAATTCAAAAGGAGATTTGTATAAAGCATATCAAAATATCAAGGTGAATTAAATTATCTATTACAATGTGGATTACAAATAAAGAATAGAGTTATTAATGAATATTCTAAAGAATTTAATGATGAATTTCAAAGATTTATAGAAAATTTATGTCGCCAAGAGGTATGTATTGAAACTAAGTATAAATCACTAGCAAGAAAGGTCAAACTAATGGCTTTGCCACTGCCATCTGATTGTGAAGAAAAGATAAGTGGAGCATTAACACAACCAAATTTAAGGGATCTAAGGAAGATAGGGCATAAATTTATGGATGTTACATTAGATGGATTAAATGTTGGATGCAATGGATTTTTAACAAAATATGAAGAAAAATATTTTAGTCATATGCTTTCACATCATGGAAACGCTTTTGCATTTGAGACATATGAAATTGAGTCTGTTGATCCAAGTATTGTAGCACCCATGGTTATTTTTACTATTCCTCATGAATCATGGAATTTACGACCAATTCTAGTACCAAGAGCACATTTATCTAAGTTAGTAGATTTACTCAATGAAAAGATTAAAATAGGAATTTTGGAACCATCTATGGCACCTTATTCTAATCAATGGTTTACAATGCCAAAGAAAAATAGAACAATGAGATTTATATAAGATATGCAACCTGTAAATAAAGTAATTATTAGAAATATGGATTCAAGTCTAATTGTGGATGAATTTTTAGAAGCATTTGCTAGGAGAACTATCTACTCAATGAATGATTTTTATTCAGGTTATGATCAATTTCAATTGGCAATACCAAGTAGGAATTTGACAACTATGAAGACACTATTAGCATTGGTTAGAATGTGCAAATTATCACTAGGGGCTACAATTTTTGTAGCACATATGATGAATGGAATACATAAGGTGTTAAGAGATTTTATTCTAAGAATAACAATGTTTTTTTTGGATGATGTAGCAATTAAGGAATGTGAAGAAGAAAGAAAAGATGAGACTTTGGATTCAAAGGGATGTAAGAAGTTTATGGCAGATCATATTGAAGATTGTGAGAAGATTTTGAAAAGATTGGAAGAAGTTCATTTAACCTTATCGGGGACAAAATCAATGTTTGGAGTAAAAGAAATTTTGGTGGTAGAATACATGTGTAGTTCATATGGATATAAGCCAAGTATAGAAAAGTTTGATATTATTAAAAAAATAAAAGAATGTACAAATACAACGGAAGTGAAAAGGTTTTTAGGAGCATGTATTTTCTATCATATATGGATACCTCACTTTGCACATATAGCAGCCCCATTGTATGAGTTGTTAAGAAAGAATCAAAAATTTCAATGGAAAGAAGAACAATAGAAAGCTATGGAAAAATTGAAAGAACTTCTTTCTTCATCTCCAACTTTGAAGAAAGTAAATTATGAAGGTGGAAGGCCGGTGGTATTAACAATTGATGTAAGTCCAATTGGAATAGGTTGGACAGTTGGATAAGATGATAAACAAGGGAATAGATATGTAGTAAGATTTGGAACAAAGATATTGAATTCCAAGCAAAGAGCATATGTGTAAATCAAAAGAGAATTATGGGATGTGATAATAGCTATGAAAAATGAAAAAGAGTACTTGATTGAGGCATTAATAGTTATAGAAACACATTGTCTACCTTTGTTAGGCAGGATTACAAGTTATTCAACTCTTGATATTCCTATGTTGACGTGGATAGTATATATCAAATCTATGAATCCAGATTTAAACATATTGCAAAGAAAGAAAATTCAATAGTAGATATGTTATCAAGAGCAAGGTATAATGATAAAGAAGAGATGATTGATTTGGAAGATGATGTGGATACAAAATTTTATACTAATGCATTATCAAAAGAAAAAGACATATGTTTGAATATACCATTGAAAATATTTTTAAGAAATTTATATGGAAATAAATGAAAAGATGTTGGAGAGTATTTGAGCACATTAAAGCGACAAAAAAGTTGGACAGATGAAGAATTTAAGAAAATCTATAAGAAAGCCTATGAATATTTTTTATATGATGGATATTTATGGAACCATCCAAAAAGAGAGGAGAAGTATTACAAAAGGTGATATGTGGTTTAGAAGCTCAATAAAGGATTTTTAAAGAATTTCATGAAAATTTATGGGCAAGGCATCGAGGTATTCGGGCATCATTCACTAAGTTAAGAGAAAAATATTGGTGGAAGGGAATGTACAAAGACATAGCAAAATTTGTAGGATCTTGTGAGACTTTCCAAATGTATTCAAATATTTGACATCGAGATGGATTACTGTCACGGCCATAATCATGTAAGCTAATAATTACATATAGAAATAGGTAGAAGTAAGTAAAAGTAGATAAAAGTAAGTTAATTCTATAATATTTAATATAGAAGCTTCCTAGAAACTTCCTAGACGCTGCTTTGACTTCATAGGTGTCTTTAATTGACTTTTTGGATTAGAAACGTGGTCAACAAGTTGGCCATGTGCCACACATGTTGTTAGCTTGAAGATCAAGCTAACTATGTGGCCCACACGTAGAAAAACTTGTCTTGTAAGTCAAGGCATGTGTCCTACAAAGTCAACACATATTGGAGGTCCTATAGAACGTCGCCACATAGCCCCTAGTTAGATAGTATATATAGAGACAAGAGTGAAGGCTTCTTCACTCTTGTCAACTCCTTTCTTGCTTCTAGTCCAAGTTCAAGAGTCTTTAGTTTCTTGTCTTGTAGCAATAGCCATTCTAGTTTCCTTTTAATATACCTACTTGTTTATATTTTGACTTATTATATCGAGATAGCCTTTTGGTGTATATTTTCCCTCATCGAATCTTTGTCCTTGACAGATTGACAAGAGTACACTTACAATATCAGAGCTTTGTTTTTTCTTGAGTAAGAGTGGATTACCCCTTTCTCTTGACAAGACATAAGCGTATTAGAAGTTTGCGGATTACCCACTTCTAAACTGATATTGTTCTTAGTATCTTCTTTGTTATTAAGTCTTTCTTTTCTTTTGTCTTAAGCAATATCAAAAAAAAATTTCTTCTTAGTGTCATTATGGCAGAGCTTCTTGAAATGAAGAGTGCAATGGCACAAATACAAGAGCAAATGAGAGAGTTAATGCTTGCGATGCATCAACTCAATTCACCAACACAGGAAAGAACAAGAATAGCAGAAAGTGGAGATATAGAGATGATCGGAGCTGCTTCAACATCTACAACAAATCACGTTCCTTCTCCAATTGTACAACACCCTATAAGCACTAGAGAACCAAGAATTGCCTTACCTGAGAAATTTGATGGTACGAGATCAAAGTTTCGAGGGTTCATCAATGAAGTACAATTGGCAATTGAACTTCAACCGCAAAGCTATCCAACTCCAAGATCACAAGTCAGGTTTATTGGCACTCTACTTTCTGGTTCTGTATTATCGTGGTTTTCGTCTTTTCTTGAACAACAAAATCCAATATTGGACAATTTGGAAGCTTTTTTGGCGGAGTTTCGATCTATGTATGGTGAACACGATGCAACTCGTGTTGCAACAAATAAGATCCAAATTCTGCGACAAGAAAATCGCTCAGTAACAGTATATGCTTCACAATTTTGACAACTTGCAATTGACATCAAGTGGGATGATGCTGCACTCATCAGTCAATTTCTTTATGGATTGCAATACGAAGTAAAGAAATTGATGCTCAACTTACCTGATCCTCAAACTTTGAGTCAAGCAATCGATTTTGCGGTAAAATGTGATAATCGACTTTTCAAATTTCGATCCGAGAATCATTCACGGGAACCTCAACGTTATTACTCAATGGCAACATCAACATCTTTACCAAACGTACATTTAAAAGTAGAAGACATGCAAATTGACGCGGTACATTTTAAACCCCTTACTGAGCAAGAAAAGATTCATCGTCGTCAAGAAGGATTATGTTTATATTGCGGAGAACCTAAGCACACTGCTCAATATTGTCCAAAGAAACGACGCAACTATAAAATGAGGGATACGACGGTCAAAGAAGACAACATGTCGAGAAACGGATTCGTCCAGCTACAATAGGGACCGTTGTCGTGTTGTAACACGAGTATACAGTGAAAATAAAAAGAAAGGGGAATTTTATTAATATTCAGTTATCTCGAATATTGGGAGCATCGACCAACTCCAGTACAAATACTAAGTGGTCAGGTTCAGTGACTCCGTTACAGTCAGCCGGGGCATACTTGAATGCCCCGTTCGATTCCAATAACGGGAGTCAGCAGGAAAAGAAGGACCAATTCACACGACGGGTTCGAGGAGCCAATTGGATCCAATTTCGAGAATCCAATCCGGGTCCTCTTACCCAATATGAGACCTGTATTGGTGGGGCAACCCAATGCAGTCTAGTTACGGGAAATCCAGGTCTTACTACGGGTCTTAGCCAATTTGACGCGAGGACCAATTTGACCCAATTACGGGAACATCCAGGTTACTACGGGCATCTTTCCCAGTATAGGACTTGAATTGGTCGGGCGACTCAATGTGGTCCCGATTACGGGGTTCGATTCTGTTTCAGGCTGTCCTGTTCTCTGTGCCGTCTCAAGGAACGTTGTTTTCGGTAAATGGATTTCTTAAAGGTAAAAACGGAGGAGAAAGCTTGAGGTGGGAGCCAATTTCGGATCCAAGCTTGAGGTGGGAGCCAATTCCGGATCTAAGACGGAAGATTGAAGAAATTCAGAGGATAAGGTTAGGGGGGATATAGTTTTGGAGTGGTGTGGATTTTTATTTTGGGGAAGGGAGGTTTTTGAAGATCAAGGGAATTAGAGAGAGGAGCTTCATGCTTCGGGTCGGGGAAGGAAAGACATAGGATTTGGATTTTTCTTCTTCGTAGAGTTTTGGGGAAGACTGAGGCAATCGCTGCTGAAGTCAGTGTTGTAATGGTGAATCGGGATTTTTAAATGAAGTGGGTTTGAATACTCTTGACTGTTTTGTGAAATCGAGTTATGTCTGTGATTGAAGGATTAAAAGGGTGTCTATAGGATTGAGTATGCGGAGTGAATGAAATTTATTGGGTTAATCTAACAAGACAGTCAGTGGATACAAGATCGTAAGTACAAAGCAGTATTGAAGGTTAACAGTTTGGGTTGTACGGGGTTCTCTGTAACGTCTAGAGACCTACCGGCTGGGGCAAAAAGGACTCCAACAAGCAGTCGAAGAGCACCCGTATAGATTTACGGTACATTGTTGCAGTCGTTTATATTCCAGCAGTCAAAAACTGATAGACTGCTTGACTATCGGCGAATCTCCATACTACCTTCTACAGCCAGACGCCCAGCGCGTTCTCGAGCAGGAAAGCACGTAATACGACATAAGTGGTGAACCCGACGTGAAAGCTTGAGGTAGAAGGTATTGGATTTCGGTTGATTTTATCTTTATTTTTTATGGAAAACGAAAATAAAAATTTTGAAGGATTTTTGGGAGAAATTTCTGGTGGGGAGTCTTCTAAAGGACAAGGTATGCACATGGATCCGTCTATTGCTAGTTTGTTTCAAGCCTTCTCATTGTCAATGCAGCAACAGCAAAGCAATGATCGAAAGGAAGCTTTGGCAACCAAAGCATTGCAAGCAGTGGTCAATAAAATTGATCAATTTGATGAGAGGAATATTTCAAGGTATTTAAGATGTTATGTTCGTGAAATGGAATTAAATCGGGTTTCTGAGAAGAAAATGGTTGCACTATTTGGACTTGCCACGATACCGGAGATAAGGGACCACATTACATCGATTACGGATCATTGTGGGAATTCATGGGAGGATTTTTCACATGCATTGAAAGACGAATATTTCTTGGAAGATGCTGATCGCGTTACTAAGAAGCTGTTTCTGGGATGGATTGAACGGCCCAATAAGAATTTGCAAGCAACAGAGCTACTAAGGGAATTTGAGAGGCAGTACTCTCAATTATCGAAGGTAGAAAAATTGACATTGGAGCCGAACAAAGTTGATTTATTTCTTCAAGCTGCTGATGGAGAATTGCAAGAGAAATTAGAACCCCTTCTTGAAGACAAAGAAGAAGATGAAGGATTGACAACGAAGTGGAAGAACGTTGAAGATGCGGTGGGGTTGCTTACAAAAAAAGAAAGGAGGAAGGATAGGAGTAATATTCCGAAACAAGTACAAGCATCCAAAGCTCCAGTACGTACTACACCACCGACAATGCCTACAGTTCAACCTTCGACATCCTTGTCAAAGAAAACAGATATGGGTATGGAAGAAATTATACGAGGAATGCGAGATCTTCAAATCAAATTGGCAAGACTTGAAGAGAATACTTCTATAAACAATTCGAAGAATGTTTCAAAACAAGGATATGTACAAAGATGCATTTGGTGAGATGATGCTTCACACACTAGAAAAGATTGCAATGAATTTAATAATATGATACGGCAGGGAATTATTTGCTGGAAAGATGGGAAGATAGCATTGAAAGATAGGAAGGATCTTCTTCAAACCAATTTTGGCAAGGGAGGAATGAGAGCATTGGTTCAAGATTACTTAAAAGGGCATGAAACAGTAGCACGAGAAAGTGCAGGTTATGGTGCTAGAGTAGATGATGAAATTGGTGGAAGTACGGAAACTAGTGAGTTTTGGGCTTCTGCCGTTTCTACAATGCAAGAAGAGAAATTACCTCGAGAAGCGTTATTGAGGACTGCAGCTACAATACGAGGAAGATCAGGTTGGGAGGATCCCGTTGAGTCTCTTTCAGTTCATGCATATATTGCTAAGAGCCAACATGAAGCTTTGATGGAAGAAAAAAGACAAGGAAATTTTGATGATACTAAAGAAAGAAAGGATACCTCAGCATCATTGGGAGAAAAAACAACGGAGACAAAAGATAAGGGCAAATCAATTGCTTATAAGCTACTTTCTGACATTGAAGCGGCAACAAATTTGAAAGGGGTGTTGGAAGAACGTATATTAAACGCTAAGGTGGAATTCACATTGAAAGAAGTCTTGGAAATTGCAAAGAAGGAGTTTCATGATGTTATCATTGACAGCATTAAGCGAAAGAGGCAATTAATGAGCGAAACTGGAATGAGTCATGCTATTGACGCAAGAATATGTAGAGATGAAGAAGAGGTTGATATTGGTTACAAGCAACCAATAAATGAAAAGAATGGGTATAATCAGCGAGTACGTTTCGAAGATTCTAGTGATAAGGAAATGGAAACTTTGAGCCATTATACTCGAAAGCATTGGGCAAGGGCAACTACTGAGGTATTGGTGAAGGTAGGAGATATAGAAGAACCAATAGTTGCTTTGGTGGACCATGGTTCTGAAATAAATCTCATGTCTAAAGATCTTTATAAGAAGCAAAAATGGCCAATTGATATGGAACATGGATGGGCAATACGAGCAGCTAATAACACACGAGGCAAATTATATGGAGCTTGTCCAGATGTCAAAATTCGGATTGGGGATGTTGCTACGGAGCAACATTTCTTCGTTCAAGATACAACGTCTTATCCGTTGATTTTAGGACAACCTTATATCACGGCAACACGGATGGAAACAAAGGTACTTGACGATGGTTCTGCTTATGCAAGGGTACGGAGCGAAGATGGGAGGAAAGCTGTACAATTTCTAACAGTACCTCCTAACCATGAACGAAATCGAGATAGATTGAGGGAGAAACCATTGCCAAAGATTGTTGAAGGATTTAAGGATTTTGGGAAGGTACCACTGTAAAGCGAGATTATGGAGGTACAAAAGAGGAGGTACTCTCGCGAGATGAAGGTGCGTTTGATGCGAGTTTTATTGGTATATTGGAGAATGGAAATATTATGTATAAGAAAGTTGAAGATTTTAAAAGAAAAGAAAGAAAAAGATTATATGATATTGAAGGACAGTTATGCAAGATAGGTACATTGCAAGATGATGAGAGGATTTTGGGTATTTATGAAGAAAATGGGCTGGAAGATTCATTGGAATTGATTACATCTATTGGGTTAGGAGATAATGATAAGATTGTTGAGATTCATTCGAGAGAGGTTTATACCATGCTTGAATCTTTTCAAGCACCAGAAGTCACAGTAGAGACGAGATATAAAACGGTAGATAAGAAGGTAAAGCCTGTTGCCGGACCATTACCAGAGGATTCTAAAGAACAAATGGGAGAAGCATCAAAAGAAGCAAGTTTAAGAGATCCAATGAGTATTGGACATCAGTTTACTGAAGAGACTTTTGAAGAATTGAAGATTGGTTCTGATGGTTCTTTATTGCCGGAGGAAATTACTTGCTTCGAAAAGATGTTGGCTAAACAAGGTAGATCGTTTGCCTTCGAATCTCATGAAATTGGGTGTGTGGATCCAAATATTATAACACCTATGGTTATCTTCACTGTACCGCATGTACCTTGGAATCTAAGACCGATTCCAGTACCGAGGGCACATTTACCTAAATTGGTCGAACTATTGAAAGAAAAGATAAAGATGAAAATATTAGAACCTTCATTTGCGCCGTATTCTAGTCGATGGTTTACGGTACCTAAGAAGAATGGATCACTGCGGTTTATTCAAGATATGCAGCCGGTGAATGCTGTAACTGTCAGGAATGCAGGAATTGGACCTATTGTGGATGAATTTGCTGAGGCGTTTGCTGGAAGGGCGATCTATTCAATGGGTGATTTGTATTCAGGTTATGATCAATTTCAACTTGCCGAAGGAAGTAGAGATATGACAACGATGAGGACACCGCTTGGATTGGTTAGAATGTGCACTCTTCCTCAAGGCGCGACCAACTCAGTTGCGCATATGATGAATGGGATGAATAAGGTATTGAGAGATTTTATCCCGGAAAAGACTGTGCCTTTTCTGGATGATGTTCCTATAAAAGGGTGCAAAGAAGGAGATAAGGATGAAACTTTAGATACGAAGGGGTGTCGCAGATATGTTGTTGATCATATACAAGATTGTGAAAAGATTTTAACTCGGCTTGGAGAAGTTCATCTTACATTATCGGGTATGAAGTCCGTATTTGGAGTGCGAGAGGTTGTAATTGTTGGACATTTATGCGGATCTTACGGAAGAAAACCAGATCCGACTAAAATTAATGCAATTGGAAGGATGAAAGAGGATTGTGGTTCTTTAACAGAGGTTCGCAGGTTTTTGGGTGCATGTGTATTTTATCGAATTTGGATCCCTCATTTTGCTCATATAGCGGATCCATTATATGAACTGTTACGCAAGGGTTACCGATTTGAATGGGAAGAAAGGCATATTCAGGCAATGCAAAGATTGAAGAAATTTTTGATGTCACCTCCAATATTGAGGAAGGTTGATTATAAGTGCAATAGACCAGTGATTCTTACTGTAGACGCTAGTCCAATTGCCGTTGGATGGGCTGTGGGTCAAGATGATTCGAATGGGAGTAGATTTGCAGTTCGATTTAGAGCTTAAGTTTTAAGTATTCGTCGGCGTGCATATTCGCAAGTCAAAAGAGAACTTTGGGGAGTCGTTTCGGCTATGAAAGCTGAAAAGGACTATTTGATTGGGACAGTAGTAGTAATTGAAACAGATTGCTTGCCATTGCTTGGAATGATTATTAACTGTTCAACGCCAGATATTGCAATGTTGAGATGGATTGCTTATATTAAGTCACTAAATCCAGAATTTAAGCATATCACTGGAAAGGACAATTTAGTAGCAGACATGCTATCTCGAGCAAGATACGAGAGGGAGGACGAAATGGTTGAAGACATCGATGATGTCGGATTGAAATTCTATTCAATATCAAATCTCAACAGAGAAGACAAGCTATTTCTTGAAGAATCTTATGAAGGAGAATTATTGGATATTGGTCATTATTTGAATACCTTGTCTAAGCAGGGGAATTGGTCTACAAAAAAATTCAAACAAATAAGAAAAAAAGCATATGGATTTTTACTTCGAGATGGATTCTTATGGAAGAGACCGAAGAAAGGAATTGGGATGCCACAACGAGTGATAGGCAAAAGGAAAGAAAAACTAAAATTATTAAAGGAGTTTCATGATAGTTTATGGGCAGGCCATAGAGGAATCTGGGCTACTTTTGCTAAACTCAAGGAACGATATTGGTGGAAAAATATGTATCGAGATGTGCTCTCATTTGTAGAGTCATGTGAAATCTGTCAATCGTATTCTAATATCCGACATCGAGATGGTCTTCATCCTACGTATCCTCTGGCTATTCATTTTAAATGGGTTGTTGATTTGGTTATTATGCCGGTTGGGTTATGGCAGATGAGATATTTGGTTTTAGCTTCTGAAGATTTATCAAATCAAGTAGAAGGAAGAGCATTGAGGACAAAATCTACAGAAGGGATTTGTAGGTTTTTGCTTGAAGATGTCATTTGCCGTTACGGGTGCGTAGGAAAAATCACTGCAGATCGTGGAGAATTAAATGCACAAGAAGCTCGTAAGTTCTTTGAAAAATGTGGAGTTAAACTACCACTTACTACTGCTTATAATCCGGAAGGGAATGCGAAAAGCGAACGCGGTCACCCGCCGATTGTGAAAGCATTGGTTAAAGCTTGTAATGGGAAGGTTAAAGAGTGGCCACGGCTTTTGTCATTTGCATTATGGGCTGATCGAACAACACATAGTTCGGTGACAGGATATATGCCAGTAGAACTTATGACAGGTCAAAAACCAATTATGCCGATTGAAGAAAAGGTACTTACTTGGAGTATGCTACCATGGGAAGATGGATTGACAAGAGAAGAACTTCTGGCTATTAGGATTCGACAATTGGAGCAAAGAACAGAAGATGTCCAGATAGCATTGGAAAGGTTAAAAAGAGCAAGGTTACAAAACAAGGCGCGATTCGATAAGCAACATCGATTGAGACCAAAAGCAATCGAGGAAGGTGACTGGGTACTTGTTTATGACAATAGTCTGGATAATCAACATAGTACTTTGCGGAAATTTTCAAAACGTTGGTTTGGACCATATGTTGTAACAACTGTTCATGATAATGCGACTTACTCATTACGGGAGTTAGATGGTACAAAACTGAAAATACCAATTGCAGGGAAGAGAGTAAAAATATTTAAACGAAGACACGCAGAGATGAATATGGAAGACCTTAATGAAGGTACAGAGATTCCGCAGCAAGAAGATGAAAGTGATATGGATAATGAAGGTGATGAAGACGAACTGGACAAAGACGTAGGGGATATATTCTGAATCAAACAGCAATTGGGTAAATTGGTGCATACCGAAGGATGCACAGGTTCAGAGGGGGTGGATGTCGTGTTGTAACACGAGTATACAGTGAAAATAAAAAGAAAGGGGAATTTTATTAATATTCAGTTATCTCGAATATTGGGAGCATCGACCAACTCCAGTACAAATACTGAGTGGTCAGGTTCAGTGACTCCGTTACAGTCAGCCGGGGCATACTTGAATGCCCCGTTCGATTCCAATAACGGGAGTCAGCAGGAAGAGAAGGACCAATTCACACGACGGGTTCGAGGAGCCAATTGGATCTAATTTCGAGAATCCAATCCGGGTCCTCTTACCCAATATGAGACTTGTATTGGTGGGGCAACCCAATGCAGTCTAGTTACGGGAAATCCAGGTCTTACTACGGGTCTTAGCCAATTTGACGCGAAGACCAATTTGACCCAATTACGGGAACATCCAGGTTACTATGGGCATCTTTCCCAATATAGGACTTGAATTGGTCGGGCGACTCAATGTGGTCCCGATTACGGGGTTCGATTTTGTTTCAGGCTGTCCTGTTCTCTGTGCCGTCTCAAAGAACATTGTTTTTGGTAAATGGATTTCTTAAAGGTAAAAACGGAGGAGAAAGCTTGAGGTGGGAGCCAATTTCGGATCCAAGCTTGAGGTGGGAGCCAATTCCGGATCTAAGACGGAAGATTGAAGAAATTCAGAGGATAAGGTTAGGGGGGATATAGTTTTGGAGTGGTGTGGATTTTTATTTTGGGGATGGGAGGTTTTTGAAGATCAAGGGAATTAGAGAGAGGAGCTTCATGCTTCGGGTCGGAGAAGGAAAGACATAGGATTTGGATTTTTCTTCTTCGTAGAGTTTTGGGGAAGACTGAGGCAATCGCTGCTGAAGTCAGTGATGTAATGGTGAATCGGGATTTTTAAATGAAGTGGGTTTGAATACTCTTGACTGTTTTGTGAAATCGAGTTACGTCTGTGATTGAAGAATTAAAAGGGTGTCTATAGGATTGAGTATGCGGAGTGAATGAAATTTATTGGGTTAATCTAACAAGACAGTCAGTGGATACAAGATCGTAAGTACAAAGCAGTATTGAAGGTTAACAGTTTGGGTTGTACGGGGTTCTCTGTAACGTCTAGAGACCTACCGGCTGGGGCAAAAAGGACTCCAACAAGCAGTCGAAGAGCACCCGTATAGATTTACGGTACATTGTTGCAGTCGTTTATATTCCAGCAGTCAAAAACTGATAGACTGCTTGACTATCGGCGAATCTCCATACTACCTTCTACAGCCAAACGCCCAGCGCGTTCTCGAGCAGGAAAGCACGTAATACGACACCGTGCAGCTGGAACCTTGTACAATTCCTAATGAAGGTCATATCCTCTCCTCAGAACCATCTTCTTGTTTTATAATAGACTTATATTTAGGACCTAAGAATTACAAAGCCTCTGCTCTATTAGATTCGGGAGCCTCAGCATGTTTTTTAGATGAACAATTTGTTAAAAGTCGTAAAATACCCTTTGTACAGAAACCTAAACCAGTACATGTAGAAGTCATAGATGGTCGTCCCTTGTCTTTTGGAGATGTCACTCATGAAAGTCATCCTATAAAAGTAACAATAGACGGTCATGATAGCTACATAGCTTTTAACATAATTAAATCCCCGTCCAATCCAGTTATTTTAGGTTTATCCTGGCTAAAAAAATATAACCCTCGAATAGATTGAAATTCGCATAAACTTGACTTTTCCCAGAGCATTATTAATAGCTCTACCAACTAAGTAAAAAATTATAAGTCTAGTATAGTAAAACCCGTACTGATAGGTGCAAAAGCATTTATACACGCAGCAAAAGAAGGATCAACTTTTGCTATTTATGCTCCACCTATTTCTGAAAACGTAAAGACTTCAATTGGCATTCCAAGTCGATATCAGGAGTATCAAGACGTTTTTGAGAAAAAGAATGCAGATATTCTTCCTGAGCATCATCCATATGATTGTTCAATCGACCTCAAGGAAGGAACTCAGCCACCATTTGGACCAATTTACAGTTTATCGCAAGATGAGATGGCTGAACTCAAGACATATATTGACGAAAATTTAGCGAAGAATTTCATACGCCATTCAAAATCTCCAGCAGGAGCTCCAATTCTATTCGTAAAGAAAAAAGATGGATCTTTACGAATGTGTGTTGATTATCGAGGACTCAACAAGATCACAATCAAGAACAGGTATCCATTATCTTTGATATCAGAACTCCTTGACCAGTTGAATCAAGCTAAGATCTATACAAAAATAGATCTAAGAGGAGCATATAATCTAGTACGGATCAAAGAAGGAGATGAATAGAAGACTGCGTTTCGAACCAGGTATGGACATTTCGAATATAATGTCATGCCCTTTGGACTCACGAATGCACCAGCTGCTTTTCAACATCTCATGAATGATGTATTTCATGAATTCTTAGACAATTTTGTCGTCTGCTATCTAGACGATATCCTGATCTATTCTAAGAACGTCGAAGAACATGAAATACATGTTCGTCAAGTATTACAAAAACTTAGAGATGCAGGATTGTACGCCAAGATGGAAAAGTGTGTATTTCACACTACTCAAGTTGATTTTTTAGGATACATCATTTCAAATGATGGTCTCATGATGGATTCTAAGAAAGTTCAAATAATCATAGATTGGAAGATTCCAAGGACAGTAAGAGATGTCCAATGTTTCTTGGGATTTGCCAATTACTATCGGATCTTCATCAAAGATTTCTCACGAGTTGGAGCTCCACTTACACGCTTCACTAGTAAAGATAAATTCCAATGGAATCAAGAAGCGGAAGCAGCATTTGAAGCCTTGAAGACATCGTTTGTCTCTGCACAAGTCTTATATCGTGTTGATTTTTCCAAGGCATTTTTTATGGAAACAGATGCATCAGATTTTGCCTTGGGTGCAGTTTTATCACAAATGGGAACAGATGACAAACTTCATCCAATAGCTTTTCATTCAAGAAAATTCTCAGCAGCCGAGATCAATTATGAGATCCACGATAAAGAACTTCTTGCGATTGTGGATTCCTTTCAAGAATGGCATCATTATCTAGAAGGCGCTTCTAGTCCAGTCACTGTGTATACAGATCACAAGAACCTCGAGTATTTCATGTCAGCACGCGTGTTGAATCGTCGTTAAGCTCGTTGGAGTATGTCTTTGTCAAGATTCGAGTTCATTATCACTTATCGGCTAGGAAAACAACAAGGTTTGTCTGATGCCCTATCTAGACGTTCTTATTTTGCACCAAAAGAAGGAGATGTAGCTTTTAAGCAACAAAGAACGGTCCTCTTGAAACCGGAGCAATTTCATCTCCGAGCAATGAAATCAACATTGACTGTTGATTCAACTTTTCTCAAGGAAATCCAGTCCAGTATGTCCTCAGACCCTCTTGTTTATGATATCGAGAATAATTCTTCCAAGTCTCATGATCCTTCTAAGTTCGAGTTCAAGAATAATCTATTATATTTTGAAGGACGCCTATATGTTCCAGAAGGAGAAGCACGTTTACGTGTTCTTCAAGCACGTCATGACTTTCCAGCAGCAGGTCACTTTAGATATAATAAGACTTTGGAACTCATATCAAGAGATTTTTGGTGGCCACAAATGTGGAAGTCAGTCAAAGACTTTGTACAATCATGTGATATTTGTTCAAGATCAAAAATTCCTCGTCATCGACCTTACGGACTTCTTTAGCCATTACCTATACCAGAACAACCATGGTCTTCTATTTCTATGGATTTCATCACAGATCTTCTAAGCTCAAGATCTTATGATTCTATATTTGTGATAGATCGTTTCACCAAGATGGCACATTTTGTGCTATGTCCAAAATCTATCACAGGTGAAGAAACAGCTAAGCTTTTTATTGATAATATCTATCGCTATCATGGATTACCTAAAGATATCATATCAGATAGGGGAACTCAATTTGTGTCAAGATTTTGGAGGACCCTTTTCAAGATTTTAAAAGTGGACATAAAACTATCTTCGACTTTCCATCCTCAAACTGATGGACAAACAGAGCGCGTAAACCAAGTCTTGGAGCAATATTTAAGGTATACTATCAACTACCAACAAGATGATTGGACAACCCTTCTGCCATTGGCAGAGTTTGCTTATAATAATACGGTACATTCTTCCACGCAACAAACACCTTTCTTTGCCAATTATGGCTATCATCCACGACTTGATACTTTTGATTTTTCAAAAGTTGATAATCCTGCAGCAGAAGATATGGCAAATCGGTTGTCAAAGTTACATGCAATAATGAAGACGCAATTGAAGGAAGCTCAAGAACGACAAAAGATAAACGCAGATCTATATCGTAAGGAGCAACCACAACTCAATGTGGGTGATAAGGTATGGCTACTTCGTCGCAATATCAAGACTACTCGACCTTGTGACAAGTTGGACTATCGTAGGCTTGGCCCCTTTTCTGTTTCTGAACAGATCAACCCAGTTGCATATCGATTATATCTACCGGAGTCAATGAAGATCCATCTTGTATTCCATGTGTCTCTTCTTGAACCATATAAGATAGTGGATATACAAGGAAGAAGACAAATGCCACCGCCTCCTATAGAAGTAGATAATAATGAAGAATTTGAGGTGGAAGAGATATTAGACTCAAGGCGGTGCCGAAATAAGCTGGAATATCTTGTTCATTGGCGCGGATATGATATTAGTGAACGCACATGGGAGCCATCCAGGAATCTAGCAAATGCATCAGCTAAAGTCAAAGTTTTTCATCAACGACATCCATCAAAACCAAGATGAAAATCTCTCTTATAAAAGAGACAAGATTGAGGCAAGATAACATTCAATTTCCTAGCCTTGTTTGTAACTTCTTTGCATTTGTGACGCTAATTAGATGGAGAGCCAACAACCAGCGGATTCAACTCAAGAACCTTCGTTTGCTGACCTGCCGGACGAGACATTACGATTGTCACAACCTTCAAGACAATGCAATCGAGATGAAGATCTTCAAGAACGACATGTTCTTCCTCGAACAGATGGTGAGATACAACGCGTTTGGTATCACGATTTGGGAAGGGACTCTCGATATTTGGTGATTTTGCTAGAAGTATGAACAACTCCTGATGGTGTTCCAAATATTTTATTCGAAGGAAGTTACGAAGGCCTCAACAATGATCAAATAATTGGGTGGTCTTCCCGCCCTGGTATGGGACACTAACGATGGTTGAGAGGCCCTATCAATCATCTTCAAAGAGAACAGAGATCAGAGTATGTGGCGAATACAATTCGTCGCATCATAGATTTCCTCAACATATGATGACCGCTCCTCGTGGAACTCGTCTCTAGAAGGGGGAGTAATGTCACGGGGATAATCATGTAAGCTAATAATTACATATAGAAATAGGTAGAAGTAAGTAAAAGTAGATAAAAGTAAGTCAATTCTATAATATTTAATATAGAAGCTTCTTAGAAACTTCCTAGATGCTGCTTTGACTTCATAGGTGTCTTTAATTGACTTTTTGGATTAGAAACGTGGTCAACAAGTTGGCCATGTGCCACACATGTTGTTAGCTTGAAGATCAAGCTAACTATGTGGCCCACACGTAGAAAAACTTGCCTTGTAAGTCAAGGCATGTGTCCTACAAAGTCAACACATATTGGAGGTCCTATAGAACGTCACCACGTAGCCCCTAGTTAGATAGTATATATAGAGACAAGAGTGAAGGCTTCTTCACTCTTGTCAACTCCTTTCTTGCTTCTAGTCCAGGTTCAAGAGTCTTTAGTTTCTTGTCTTGTGGCAATAGCCATTCTAGTTTCCTTTTAATATACCTACTTGTTTATATTTTGACTTATTATATCGAGATAGCCTTTTGGTGTATATTTTTCCTCATCGAGTCTTTGTCCTTGACAATTACATGGAACATACCCTTTGGCTTTACATTATAAGTGGATGGTGGATTTAGTGGCAATATCTATGGGACTTGAAAAAATAAAGTATTTGATACTTGCACGAGAAGATTTATCAAATATGGTTGAAGGACGACTATTAAGAACAAAGGATACTAAATGTGTATGTTGGTTTCTATTAAAAGAGGTTACTTATCGCTATCGTTGTATTGAAAAAATCACAGTAGATAGACATGAATTGGATACAAAGGAAGCACAAGAATTCTTTAGTAGAATAGGAATTAAACTTTTTTTAACAAGAGCATATAACCTAAAAGGTAATGGTAAAAGTGAGCAAGGACATTCACCTATTATTAAGATATTAATAAAGGCATGCAATGGCAAAGCACAAGAATAGCCTAGACTACTACCATTTGTACTATGGATAGATCGTACAACTCATAGTTCAATAACAAATTATATGCCTTCTGAATTAATATATGGGCAAAAACTAGTAATGTCAATAGAAGATGTAGTACCTACATGGGATGTATTGCCTTAGGAGAATGATTTCAACAGTGAAGAACTTTTAGCATTACAGATTCAACAACTAAAAAGAAGCCCTAATGATATTGAAGTAGCAACAGAAAAATTGAAAGAAGCAAGGGAAAATAATAAGAAAAGATTTGATAAAAAGCATTGACTATGACCTAAGGCAATTGAAGATGGTGATTGGATATTAGTTTATGATAGTAGCCTAGACAATCAACATAGCACCACAAAAAAGTTTGCAAAGAGATGGTTTGGACCTTATATTGTCAAAAGGGCATACAACAATAGAACATATTCATTACAAGAACTTGATGGTACAGAATTGAAGATACTCATAGGAAGCAAATGAATCAAGTTATTTAAACAAAGAGATGAAGACATTTGTTTTGATGGAGAATAAAATCCAATACAAGATATTGAGATTGAAATAGAAGAGCATATTGAAAATCAAGAATTATACTAAAATGAAGAACATTCTACATCAATATATTAAAGAATTATTGGTGCATGCCGAAGGATGCACAGATTCAGGGAGGGTGGATGTCGTCATGTAACATGACTAATAGGTGAAAGAGTAGAAATTATTATAATTTAGGAGAACTAAGTTCAAAATATTAGAGCAAATTATCTTAGAAAAATAATTATTAGTCAAAAGGGTAGTAAAACAAAAAGTTACCAATGCTACCTTTTAGAAAGGTGACTTCTACTTACTTTTTAGGACCATAAATAAGGCAAAACAAAGTAGATTGGAAAAATAAATAATATAAGCATCTTTAGAAGAAAGTTAAGAATAAATTTTAGCAAAATTTACTTAAAAAAACTAGATATTGATACCCAAGGAGGGCCAGTTATTAACTTGGGTCGAAATCAGACCCTAAGGCACAAAACCGAGCACCTATGGCAACTCGGAGCTTCTTTTGCAGATTGAAGAATAGGATTTGATAGTAGACTAGATAGGGTTACTATAAGCATTGGTTTTGGATGATTTGGAGTTTTTATGACTTTGTAAGAGCTTTACAAATTCAAGGTTGTTTTCAGATGACTTGGGGTTTGTGAAATAAAATAGGATTGGTGTTTCTAGTGATTTCAAGAATTTTGTAGTAGATCTATAAGTGAAATTTTGTGCATTAATGGTCATAGTTGTACTTAATGTGTTTTGTAAATCTTAGCTTGTTATAATGGTTGAATTGAGGGTTATTGAGGTTTAAGTGGATCAAGGTCTTATAAAGTAGAATTTTAGGTCTATTGAAGGTTTTTAAAATTTTTTACAATCTATTAGTTGGATTGGAATGAAATTTATGTGAGAGGATATTAGACTTGTTTTTCTATGTGTATGAGATATTTAAGATCAATCGAATGGTGAAAAAGATAGATATGGGCTCTAGGAGGTTGGCATCAAGGTTGGAGAAGGAGGCCGACAAATACTCAAGCACATTTTTGAAGATATCGTCTATTTGGTAATTCCAATATTTTTCAAATTTTTTGTACTTGTTTTCAATTTAGTTTTTAAGAAGTGTGTAAAATTTGAGTTAAGATCAACAGTTCATTCATTAGTTATTAAGATTTAAATTTGTTATGGAAATTACTAGGATTTAGGATTTGGTTTAGGATTTGGTTAAGATTTGATTTAGGATTTAGGATTTGGTTGGAGTTTGGTTTAGGGTTTGATTAGGCTTTGATTAGGCTTTGATTTAGGATTTAAGATTTGGTTAGGGTTTATTTTAGGGTTTAGGATTTGGTTAGGATTTGCTTCAGGGTTTAGAGTTTGATTAGGGTTTCATTTAGGATTTAGGATTTGATTTAGGATTTAAGATTTAATTAGGATTTGATTTAGGATTTATTTAGAGTTTGATTTAGGATTTAGGGTTTGATTTAGAATTTGATTTAGGATTTGTTTAGAGTTTGATTTAGGATTTAGGGTTTAGTTTAGGATTTTATTAGGATTTGTTTAGGGTTTAAGATTTAATTAGTTTTGGCCTAAATTTTGAATGAAGTCCAATAGGATTTTAACTAAGATTAAATTGAGATTGAATTAAAATATATTTGAAATATATTTGTGATCATTCTAATATTTCTTTAAGATTTCTTATTATTTCTTTGAAATTTCTTTGAAGTTTCTTTGAATTTGATTAAAGCTTGCTTAGCATTATTATGGCCTAATTAGAGTTTAATTAGTATTCTATTATAGTTAGGATTTTATTATTATAATTTCCATTCAACCTTCCACAGCCATGTACCTGGAGCATTTTCAAGTAAGACTTTACGTATTATGATAATATTAGAAATATGTAAGATTTCTATTCTAAGAGTATTGACAAGATCATGAAGATTTGCAATTGTTATAAATCTATTCTCACTTCTGCTAGGTGTAGCCTCTATAATCTTTCCTTCCATATGCAACTCAAACAAATTCAAAAAATTAAATTAGAATAGGATAATCTACAACCTCTCATATCAATTTCCACAAAGAAGGATAATCCATTTTCTTTAAAAAAAGATCAGTATTAGAATATAAGATTTTTTTGTTTAAAAGGTGGATAATTTGCAACCTTCAAAATACAACAATAAAAATGGAGTAATCCACTCACTTCTAAAATAAGACAAAAATAGTATGTTAGTACTCTTTTCAAATTGTTAGGATCATGAATCTGAAAGAAAGAGAATCCTTGATACACTCTTGTGTCACTGAAGAGAATTAAAAATTCATCCAAAAGATTATGTAATATTAAGTAGAATGGCTATTGCAACAAACAAGAAGACTAGAAAGACTTGAAACAAGACTAAGGACTAAAATAGCATTGACAAGAATGAAGAAGGCTTCACTCTTGCCTCCATATATACTCTTAACTAGGAGGTACGTGGTGATGTCCTGTAGGACCTCAAAAACATATTGAATTCACTAGCCACATGTCTTAAGGTAAGTTATCTATATATGTGCCACATGGTTAGCTTGTTCCATGACCTGTTATATAAAGTTAACTTGTTCTACAAGCGACCAACATGTGGTTAACTTGTTGGCCAAGTTTCTGACCTACAAACATATCTAAAGTGAAAATCACTTCTATGAAGCTTCACTAAAAGACTTTATGAAATTAATATTTATTTATCTACTTCTATCTAATTATATAAGTAATTATTGAAATAATTATATATATCCGTAACATAATGCCAACATCTTTTCAATACATATATTTAAAAATAGAAGATATGCAAATTGATGTGATATGTTTCAAACTTCTTAATAAGCAAAAAAAGACTTGTCATCAAGAAAGATTGTACTGATATTATGGAGAACTTAAGTACACTGCTCAACATTATTTAAAGAAGCAACTCAATTGTAAAATGAGAAGTATGGTTGTAAAAGAAGATAGAATATTGGAAAATAAATTTATTCAGTTACAATAGGAACCAAGTGGCTAGAACTTTAAACAACACCTAATGAAGATCTTATCTTTTTCTTAGAACCCTTTCTTTGTTTTAGAATAAATGTTATTTCAGAACTTTAATATTACAAAGCCTCTGCCTTATTAGATTCAAGAGCCTCAATATGTTTCTTCTAAACTTATTCACATAGAAGTCATAGATAGTCATCCACTATCGTCAAGAAATATTATTCATAAAATCCTCCTTATAGAAATAGAAACTAATGGTCATAATAGCTTTGTAATATTTAATATCATTAGATCTCTTTTTAATCCAATCATATTAGGTTTATCATGACTAAAAAAATATAATCCAAAAATAGATTAGATTTCTTATAGTCTTGATTTTTTTTAAAATATAACTAAAAGTATAGTTGATTAAATAGAAAGTGATAAGTCTAATGCAATTAAACATGTATTTGTAGGTGCAAGAGCTTTTTTACATGTTGTAAAAAAAAGATTATCTTATGTCATTTGTGTTGCATCTATTTTTAATATTAATAAGACTTCAAGTAGCATTTTAAGCTAATATTAAGTTTTTAAGATGTACTTGAAGAAAAAAATATGAATATTCTACCAGGTATTGTTTCTATGATTGCACAATTTATCTTCAAGAAAGAGCTCAACCATTATTTAGACCAATTTATAATTTATCACAAAATGACTTAGTTGAACTCAATGAGCATAATGAAGAAAATCTAGCCAAGAATTTCATGCACCATTCCAAATTTCTAATAAGAGCTCGAATTTTATTTGTGAAGAAAAAAGATAAATCATTGCAGATGTGGATCAATTATCAAGGACTCAACAAAATTACCATCAAGAATATATACCTATTACCTTTGATATTTGAACTTCTTGATCAATTGAATCAAGTTATTATCTATACAAAAGTAGATCTATGAAGAGCATACAATTTGATATGCATCAAAAAAAAAGATGAATGTAAGACTACTTTGTTAAGATAGAGAGAATTTGCTTCAAGAAAGCACTGGGCTCCTGGCTGCCACTAATTGCTCAATCAAGTCTAAACATAAGAAAGACCAAGTTTATATATATATATATATATATATATATATATATATACATATATATATATATACATATAACACTTTTAGGAGCAATCACACCAAATTTATAAGTCTTAAGTTTCCAAAACATCCAAAATATGATAAAAAAAAAAAACTCTAAATCTTTGTATATCCTTATGTGATATTATTTCCAAAATTCAAAAATTCATATCTTCTAATTAGACTATTCAAACATACTCAAATTTTACATGAAGTACTAATGAATTTTTACCAACTTCTACAACAAATTTCAACACCAAATTCATCATGAATCTTAAGATATCACCAAAATCCTAACAGTAGCTTCAAAACCTAGTTTTTATACATCCATGTGCAATTTTCTTCATATCTCACAAATTAAATATCCAAATACCACAAAGTTTGTATGCATAATTTTTTAACACAATTATCTACATTTTTCAAAAGATTTAAGTTAAAAATTCTTCCAAAAACTCAAGATATGGCTCCAACTATTACTATGAATAAAATCACTTATTTACTACCTTTGATTTAGATGTGCTGACTTCAACCCTCTATAACTTCTTCATGCAAATTCAAAATTCATCAAAAAATATATGAAAAGTGTATTCTCTCTAATCCTAGTCGTTGATTCTTTGTTTTTTTTGTAGACATATGTTATGCCCCAATGAGTGATAGTAGGTACAAAATTGATACCTTAACTTTGAGCACCAATAACTCCTTTATAAAAACTCCAAATCACACAAATTTGTATCCAATCTATATTCAAAAATCTAAACTTGATGATTCTAGCCTCCAAAGTTCAAATGCCTTCAAAAGAAAAATCTTAATCCCTAATAAGGCCTTGAGTAGCCTCCTTGTAGTCCATTGGACATGGCCTTTGACCAATAGTAATGAAGATCCCCATTCATTGCCTTCATCCAACCATACCTTTCTTTCATCCCTTCCAATAAGCCTCCTACTAGTTAAGATTTTCTTCTTTAGATTCTAATCTCCTATTAAGGCTTCATACTAAATATTTAGGTCATTTAATTTTTTTGAAATGTTATAATCAAAAAAGATAAAACTCAAAATAAAATTTCTTAAAACCACTCTCTTTAAATTAATCTAATAATTATTCTAACATACATCTAGATTTATTATTATATAATATTTTTTAACTAATTTTTATATATTATAAGCTTTTACAATATAACAATGTTTTAAACAAGATATGGACATTTTGAATACAATATCATGCCATTTGGACTTACAAATGTACCAACAGCTTTTTAACATCTAATAAATGATATTTTTTGAAATTTTGTAGATAACTTTGTTGTCTCTTACCTTGAAGATATCTTAATCTATTCTAAGAATATAGAAGAATATAAACTTTATGTTTGTAGTATGTTATAAAAACTAATAAATAGAGGACTCTATATCCAGATAGAAAAGTGTGTATTTCATATTATTCAAGTTGAAATTTTAGGATACACCATATCAAATGATGGACTTATATTAGAACTTAAGAAAGTTCAAACTATTATATATTAGAAGATCTTAAAATCAGTAAGAGATGTCTAATATTTTTTGGAATTTACCAACTACTATTGAAACTTCATGAAGAACTTCTTTCAAATTTTAGTTCCACTCACATCTTTGACTTGTAAAGACAAATATTAATGGAATCAAGAAATGGAAATAAAATTTGAAGCTTTAAAGATAATCTTTATTTTTGCACCAATTTTATATTCCATCAATTTTTTTAAGTTATTTTTTATAGAAAAAAATATATCAAATTATGCTTTGGATAGAATATTATTACAAATGAAAAAAGATGATAAAATTTATCTAATAGCTTTTTATTCAAGAAAATTTTTAATAGCTAAGATCAATTGTAAGATTCCCAATAAAGAACTTCTTGTTATTATAGATTTGTTTCAAGAATGGCTCCATTATTTAGAAGTCACTTCTAATCTAATCACTATTTTTATCAACTATAAGAATCTTGAATATTTTATATCAAGACATATTTTCAATCATCACCAAATCTATTGGAATATGTCTTCATCAAGATTTGATTTTAAGATCACTTTTCAATTTAAAAAATAATAAGATTTGTCAAATGGCATTTCTAAACATTCTTAACTTGCATCAAAAAAAATAGATGCATCTTTTGATCAATAAAGAAGAATTCTTTTGAAGCAAGAGCATTTTCATCTTTAATCAATAAAATCTACATTAATTATTTTAACTCTTATTAAATAAATTCAATCAAATATATTTTTTGATCTTCTTATTCATAATATTAAGAATCATACTTTTAAGTCTCATGATGCTTTCAAGTTCAAGTTCAAAGACAACCTACTCTATTTTAAAGGATGCTTATATTTTTCAAAAGAAAAAATATGTTTGTTTGTTTTTTAAGTACGTCATAATTTTCTAGCGGCCAGTTATTTTTAATACAACAAGACTTTAGAACTTATATCTAAAGATTTTTTGTGGCAACAAATGTGGAAGGCAATTAAAGACTTTTGTTCAAGGTCAAAAATTCCTTATCATTGATTTTATGAACCTCTCCAACCATTATCCATTTGAGAACAACCATAGTCTTCTGTTTCTATGGATTTTATCATGGATCTTTTAGTCTTAAGTACCTATGATTTTATATTCCTGATAGTAAATCATTTTATCAAAATGGCGCATTTTATATCATGTAAAAAAGCTATCATAAGTGAAAAAATTGTAGAGAATCATATAATAGACAAGGATTTAAGACCAAAAAATTATATTAGCTCAATATTAGAACAATAATTGGATATAAGGTAAGAAGATTATATATAAAATAGAATACAATAGGCAAGAATGACAAGTAAGAAGTCTAATTGTCTTGTTCATAGTTAATAGTGTACTTCAAATATTACTCAAGAATTTGATTAATCTACTTTGTTTAACCATCAATTTCAAAGTCATAGGCAAAAGAAAGGTTGATATCAACCTTAAGAATCTTAAAGAGTGCCTTCCAAAAGAGTGGCTCTTAGATAAAGTAATGCATGACACTCTAGTTTCATGACTCCTGACTATACAAGTATAGTACAATAACATGAAGAGTTGGCAAGGAATACAAGATCTTTTTGGTTTGTAATAGTAAAGAATTCAGTCGCGCGGTGTCATATTGTAACACGACTATATGATAAAAGATGATAATATGGATCTTATTGTTGTTGTAGTAACTACAAGTTTCGATTGTAGATTTGTATAGATAGTAAATGTAATGCCATGTTTGGTTGTCCTAACAAATATTCTACCTTGAATAAAGAAATGTTCTTTAAATTTTGGCTTATTGGATGTTAGAAGCTTTTTCATAGATTTGGGGGTTCTATGATCTACTAGAAGAAATTTTAGCTTTTGGAATATCCAATTTATTCGTGGATTGTATTTTTCAAGCCATGAAAGTTCTAAAATGTTTGGACTTGTTGGTAATCTAATGACATTGAATACTACTTAATTGCTATGGTTATTGAAGGTTATTTCTAATGGAATTATTTCATAAGTGACGTCTCTAGAGGATAAGGATCAACCATCTATTACTTTTACATGTATGACTTTGGATTTTTTGTCTATACAAATTTTGTATGATCTATAAAATTCTTCATCAATAAAACATGCAAAGGCTCTCGGATCAAGTAATGCATGACACTCTAGTTTTGTGACTCCTGACTATACAAGTATAGTAAAACAACATGAAGAATTGGCAAAGAATACAAGTTATTTTTGGTTTCTAATAGTAAAGAATTCAATCGCACAATGTCATGTTGTAACACGATCATATGGTAAAAGATGATAATATTGATCTTATTTTAGAAGAGCCAAGTTAAAAGATAATATAAAAAAATTATGAATAAAAGATAGGGAGGTAGTAAAATGTTTAGTTATAATGCTACTTTTTTATAAAAGAGACTTCTACTTACTTTGTAGAACCATAAAGAAGGCAAATCAAAATATATCAAAAAAAATAAATGATATAAGCATATTTAGGAGGAACTTAAGAGTAAATTCTAGTAAAAATTACTTAGAAAAATTAATATTGATGCCTGGAGAGGGCCAGTTATAAACTAGGATTGAAAATAGATCCTGAGGCACAAAACTAAGCCTTAATAAGGATTTTGGAGATTCTTGTATAAATTGGAGTATAGAATTTGATAGCAGACCAGATAAGGATTCTATAAGCATTGGTTTTGTGTGATTTGGATTTGTAATAACTTTGTAAGAGCTTTACAAAGTCAAGTTTATTTCAGAAGACTATGATTTTTATGAAATAAAATAGGATTGATGTTTTGGATGATTTTTAAAGTTCTATAATAGATCTACAAGTTAAATTTTGTAGGTTAATGATTATACTTGTGCTTAATATATTTTATAAATTTTAGCTTCATCAAACGGTTGAATTGAAGGTTATTGAGGTTTATAAGGGTCAAGGTCTCAAAAAATAGAATTTTAGGTCTAGTGAGGGTTTTGAAGATTTCTTACAATCTACTTATTGGATTAAAATGAAATTTATAGATAAACATAATAAACTTATTTTCCTATGTATATGAGAATTTTGAGATCTATTGAATGGTGAAAAGAAGAGATATTGACTCTAAGAAATTGGCATCAAGGTCATAGAAAGATGCTTGCCAATACCTAAGCATATTTTTGAAGTTATTGTCTATTTGGTAATTTTGATCATTTTTTAAAATTTTGTGCTTATTTTCAACTTAATTATTAAGAAGTGTGAAATTTTTTAGTTAAGATCAATGATATATTCATTAATTACTGATATTTAAATCTATTGCAAGAATTACTAGGATTTGATTAAGGATTTAGGATTTGATTAAGATTTGATTTAGAATTTAGGATTTAGGATTTAGTTAAGATTTGGTTTAGGATTTGGTTTAGGATTTAGAATTTGGTTAAGGTTTGATTTAGGATTTAGAGTTTGGTTTAGGATTAAAGATTTGGTTAGGATTTGGTTTGAGATTTAGGATTTAATTTAGGATTAGGATTTGATTTAGAATTAGGATTTGGTTATGAATTGATTTAGAGTTTAGGATTTGATTTAGGGTTTAAGGTTTTATTAGGATTTCTTTAAGGTTTAAGATTTAATTAGTTTTTGGCCTAAAGTTTGAATGAAGTCCATTAGGATTTTAACTAAGATTAAATTAAGATTGAATTGAGATGTATTTGAGATGTATTTGTGATCATTCTAATATTTTCTTAAGATTTCTTATTGTTTCTTAGTAATTCCTTTGAAGTTTTTTTGAATTTGATTAAAGCTTGCTTAGCATTGTTATGATCTAATTAGAATTTAGTTAATGTTCTATTAGAGTTAGGATCTTGTTGTTGTAATTTCCATTCTACCTTCAATAGCCAAGTGCTTGGAGCATTCTCAAGTAAGACTTCACGTATTACAACAATGGTTCCTATTGTGGCTAAACACTCTTATTTTCCTACAATTTTTTTGATGATGTTGCCGCACTCTTCACTTGATGTGTATGCTGGTATTTCTTTGAATAATTATCAAACTTATGGCTAAATTTTCTACAATATAAGCATAGGCCAAGTTCCCTTTGATGTTTTTTTTCTTGTTCAAAAAGAGGTTTGAAGCAAACTACATGAATTTGCATATCTTTTACTTTCAAATGCTCATTAGAATTGGACAATGAAGAAGCTGCACAATAATTGATGTATACATGTGGCATAATTAAAAAATGTTTATCTTGTCATTGTTGAAATAAATGATTATTGTACTTCATAGCTTGACTAATGGCTTCATTGAGTGTTTGAGGATTTGACATAGACAACAATAAGTCCTTGACATTGTTCCTTAATCTCGAATGAAATTGACTCATCAATGCATCTTCTCTCCAATTTATATCATATGTTAATTTTAAAAAAATTGAGGCATACATTGATGCAGTATGCATTTTTTGTCAAAGGCTTTAAATTTTAGTTGTTAAAGAATGGACCTTATCATATTCACCAAATACTTCTACAAATATTGTCAAAAATGCTTCAAAATTGTACAATATAGGAGAATTCTTTTCAAAGAATAGAACAAACAAGATAAAGCTTGACTTTAGAGCAAGGTTCCAATCAAACCAATGTAAGATGTTTTAACGGAATATCATTGAGGTTGAAGTAAGGTGATTAGTTTTACTTGATTTACAAAGCCACAAAATTTTGAGTGGGTGCCATCAAACTTTTTTGGAAGGCTGATCCTTGGTTCTTTACTTATTATTATTGTCAAATCATTGCCTTGAGTGGATGCACCTTTCATGTTTGTTGAAGAAAATATAGTCATTTGAGAATTTGGAATCTCTATTGCCATTTGATGTGGTGATTGAGGCACTCCGGCTCCTTAACTATTGTGTATGGTCATATATAATTCTTCATTCTACTTTGACATAGCCTCTATCCTGATCTTCAATGCTTCAAGAGTATTAATAATAGAATCTAATTTAATCTCTTTGGAGTTTGTCATATTAACTTTTCTACCTTTTGCCGTAGAAAATCCAAAAAATAAATGCATTCAAAAGGAAAAAAAAAAAAAAAAAAAAAAAAAAAAAAAATTGATCTATGATATAAAGAAAAAAAACAAAAAAATATTAACAAAAGAATAATATTAGTCTAGAGGAGGATAATCCACAACCTTTAGAATGCTATAGTACTTCCAAGAAGAGAGGTGATCCACTTTCTATTAAGAAAGAACAAGCTATTAATAATATTTTATGATAGTCTTGATAAATTATTAAGAACCATTGTCATATTACATGTTGTTTTGCTCAAGAATGCACTGGGCACCTAGTTGTGGAAGGTGAGATTGTGTTTCATAAGTAGCCAAAATATCCTAATAGATTTTACCCATATGAGAAGAATATAATCTTAATTTCAATTCAAAAGTGCTTAAAATACTCTTCTTAGTAGTCTTAACCATACATAAATCTCAATTATCTTATTACTTTTATATTTAAGCAATTTAGATTTTTCTTATAAGCTCCAATCTTAATCAGTAAGCTTTAACAAGCTATAACATCCAATTTGACCATCCACTTGATGTGAAATTTTACATGCAATTGTCAATGTAAGTCTTCTATATTCTCAAGAATTTTTAGCCCAATCCAACTTATAGATTGTGAAAAAACCTCCAAAAATTGCATTGATGTCACTTGGCCACCAACTTGAAAAGTGAAGCAGAAATCCCAGCAATGATTCCTCTCTTTTCAACTATTAACTTTGTTTCAAAATTGGTGTGTAGCTTGATCTTCAAGTCCTTCAATACTATGCCAATTTTCACCTTAATCCAACTGATAGATCTTCAAATATCATAGAAATCCTACCCAACCTCAAACTGCCACCTTCTGAAACCTTCTTGGGCTAAAAACTAGATATCTCTAAACCACATCATTAGATTATCACAAAATTCAATATAAACTTAGCACATCCAATAATCCAAACAGTATCAAGTTTTCAACTATAGATATTACACCAATTACACGAACTAGCCAAAATTGCTAGTCCTAATTATATTATATAAAATCCAAATCACTGATACAAACCCTAACTTTGAACAAAAATTGCTAAGTCTTCCAAAATCTCCTTAAAACAATTCATATGTCTCTGAAAAGAACTTTAAGCTAGCTCTCAAATCCTAACCTTTAATCTTTAAAACAATCCCTAACTTGTCCTCGGCAGTCGTTTTAGTGACAAGAGGTCTGATTTCGACCATGTCTCATAAATGGTCGACATCTAGGTATCAATCTAACTTATCCTAAGGATTTTTTAGCCCAATTCTATCCTTAATTTGACCCTAGTATCAACCATACTAACCATTTATCTCTTTTATCTTGATTTTATCAATTTATGGTCTTTCTAAGGTAGTAGAAGAGTCTCTACAACCTAGAAGGTAAAATTACTAACTAACCTTCAATCTACTAATTGTTAAGATAAGAAAATAACCTAAGAAGCTTTTATAAAAGCCATGTTTAGATACCTCAAATTATAATTGAACTAAGATAATTAGATATTAATTAGAAATTCAATTTTAATTATAATTTTACTATATAATCGTATTACATCACGACACCATATACAAGACAAGGATTCAAGACCAAGAAATGGAGTAAGCTCAACATTAGAACAATAACTCGATACAGGGCAGAAGGTCCTTTTTAGACCATAAAAAATAAGTTGTCGAGACTCAGGATCCTTTTAGCCTCGACTCCTATATATACTAGGTCCTACGAAACTTCTTAAGAAGTTTTTATGAAGCTTTGGAACAAAATAAGCCTAAGATCTTTCTTTGGCAACTTCCTAAATCATCTAAAGCGTCTTAGAATCTTCTAAGATCTTCTATGACCTTTTAGAACTTTCCTAGAATCTATTAGAATCTTTTGAAACCTTCTTAAAACCTATTGGAACCTTTTAGAATCTTTTAGAACCTTCTAGGATCTATAAGAATATTCTTAAAATCTTTTAGAATCTTCTAAAACCTTTTCTAATCTTCTTCACTTATATATCTGTGACAAAAACAGCCAAGTTTTTTTTTGATAACATCTATTGCTATCATGGTTTATCTAAGGATATTATATTGGATATGAAAACTTAGTTTGTATCAAGTTTTTAGAGATTTCTTTTTAAGAATCTAAAAATAAATATAAAACTTTCTTTGGCTTTCTATCTTAAAATTGATAAATAAATAGAGCATAAAAATCAAGTTTTGAAGCAATATTTGAGGTGTACCATTAACTATTAACAAGATGATTGAAAAACTCTATTGCCATTAGTAGAGTTTGCTTATAATAATATGGTACATTCTTCTATACAATAAATACCTTACTTTACTAATTATGATTATCATGCATTATTTGATGCTTTTAATATTTCAAAAATTAATAATCCTACAGCAAAATATTTGGAAAATCATTTATTTGAGCTACATACAATAATGAAGGCAAAACTAAAAGAGGCTCAAGAACAACAAAAGAACAATGCAGATGCCTCTTATAAGAAACCTCATTTCCATGTTGGTGATAAGATATGGTTACTTTGTTGTAATATTAAAACTATTTACCTTTGTGACAAGTTGGATTATGATAGACTTGAACCATTTCCTATTTGTGAACAAGTCAATTCATTTGCTTATTGATTGCATCTACCAAAATCTATAAAAATTTATCCCATATTTTATGTATATTTTTTAAAGCCATATAAAAAAGTGAATTTCTTAAAAAGAAGGTAAATACCAATGTCTTCTATAGAAATAGATAATAATCAAGAATTTGAGGTGCAAGAAGTCTTAGACTCAAAGTGGTGCTGACATAGAATTGAATACTTTATTTATTGGCATAGATATAATATTAGGAAACGTATGAGAGATAGCAAAAAATATTATAAATGCAACACAAAAAATCAAAGCTTTTCATCAAGGATATTTATTAAAATTAAGATGAAAGATAGTAAATCTTTACTATAAAAGAAATGTAATTTAGAAAAGATTACATTCTACTTTTGATCTTTGTTTATATTTTTGGTATAATTATTACATTAAAAAAATAGAGAATCAATTGCCAATGGATTTAATTCAAGAACTATCATTTATTGACTTATTGGATGAGACATTGTGATTATTACAATCTTTAAGATAATATATTAGAATTCAAGACCTTCTAGAATAACATGATTTTCCTTGAATAGATGGAATATACAATGTATTTGATATCATAATTTAGGAAGAAACTCTTGATGTTTGTTGATTTTATTAGAGGTAAAAACAACTTCTTATGGTCTTACAAATGTTTTGTTTGAAAGAAGTTATGAAGGTTTTAATAATGATCAAATAACATGGTGATTTTCTTGCCCTAAATTGGGATATTATTGATGGCTGAGAAGACTTATCAATTACCTTCAAATGAAACAAAGATCAAAGTAAGTGGCAAATACAATTTGCCGCAGCTTAGACTTCTTCAACATGAGATCACTGCTCCTTGTAGAACTTCTTTCTAGAAGGGGGGATAATGTCATAGATATATATATATATATATATATATATTATAATTATTATATAGATAATATGAATATATAGAAGTAGGTAAAATTAAATTAATTTCATAATATCTTTTAAAAAAGCTTCCTAAAAGCTTCTTAAATGCTATTTTGACTTTAAATATATTTCTAGTTGATTGATAGGTTAGAAACTTAGTCAATAAGCTAACCATATGCCACATGTACTAGTAGCTTATAAAATAAGCTAATTATATGGCACCTATATAAAAAACTTGCCTTATAGGTTAAGATACATGTTATGCAATAAATTTTTGGAGGTCTTATAGAACATCACCACATAGATCCTAGATAGATATTATATATAGAAGTAAGATGGAGCCTTCTTCATCCTTATTAATTCTTTTTTTATTTTTAGTCTAATTTTAAGAGTTTTTAATTTTCTTGTCTTTTGGCAATAGCCACTTCAATTTTTTTTTTAATATACATACTTTTTTATTTCTATTTTTTCATATTTCTTTGAAAAATTCTCACTTATTTATTTGCTTTCATCAAGTTTTTGTCCTTAATACTTTATCTTACAATTAATAGAGGTTTTTTTGGCATATATTGTATATAAAGTGATAATTTTATTTTTAGCTTTAAACCACATAATCCAACTATTATTAAGCTTTTAGTTTTAAACTTATCTTATAATATTAGAAACTTAAGATTTTTTTAGCTTGAATTATCTATTAATATTAAATATAAATTGAAATTAAATTAAATATAAAATATTTTAATAAATTTAAAATAATTACGAAATTTTATGATAGACTATTTATTAATCAAAATCAAAATTTCAAATAGTATTAAAAAAATTTAATTATACAATCTATTAAAACTTTTTAGTAGCATTTGAACTTTTTAAGACTAGATTTCAAATTTTTATATATTTTTTATTTCTAAGATATAATTCTAAATTAAAAAAATTATATAGATTTGCATATTTGACTTATTAAGTAAATTCAAAGCTATCATCTGATACATTATAAGAAATTTGGTGATTTTTTTACAAAAAATATATATAACTTTGATTCTTGAAGCTTTAAATTTTGAATTACTATATACTCTAAAAAAAATTAAGAATCTTCTATAAATAAGATATATGATTATTCTTATTTTTAAATATAAAATAAATAAAATATATAAATATTTTTATTGATTATCATTTATTACATAAATACTTTTATTTATTTTTAATTTATAAAATATTCCTTGGATACCACAAATAACTTCAAAGAGTACTCTATCTTGCAATATATTAAGAATCTTAAGACTAACTATAGTGCTTTAAGAACAAATCTAATAGTAAGAAAAAAATTATTATTTAAATAAAAAACATAGATATAAAAAGGCTTTATCTTACTGTACTATCTATTTGTAATATGAAAAAAATTAAAAATTAAAAATTAAACATATTTTCTATAATTAAACTAAATTTTTTAAGTTCTCAAGGTCTTGTATTAAAATTGACATTTCTATCAATAAAAAACTCCCATTCTTGACATCTTCATCTCTTATTAGACTTTAGTTTAATTTTTTCTATTCTATACAAATTGAATAGATTTTTATTTTATTATTATTTAATAATAGGTCTTAAATTGAATAGATTTTTATTTTATTATTATTTAATAATAGGACTTAAATTTAATATTCATTAAAGGTCCTATTGAATATTTAGCAACACAAGTTCAATACAATATCATTGCTAAAATATATACTTTCAATGAATTTATTCAATCAAAGATGTAAATTAAACCAAAAAAAAAAGTTAATTGGGATTCATAAGAGATCATAATGCACTTGTTCATATATATAAGTTTATAAATATAATTTATTTAATTTTAAAATAATTATATTATTAATATAAGTAATTGTCAAAGATACAAATGTCAAAGAACTAAAAGATCACTCAAAGATGGTACAATATTAAACTCGCAAATCACTCAAAAAGACTAAAAAATCACTCAAAGGTGGTATCATATTAAATTAGAATGGCTATTGCCAAAGACAAAAAGACTAGAAAGTCTTGAAACAAGACCAAGGACTAAAAAGATATTGAAAAGAGAGAAGAAGGCTTTACTCTTGCCTCCATATATACTATCTAACTAAAGGCTATATGGCAACATTCTATAGGACATATAACATGTGTCCAACTTGTAAGATATATGTCTTAACTTGAAAAATAAGTTTTTTATATGTACACTATATAATTAGCTTGTACCACAAGTTACCAACACATGCAAGACATGGCTATTTAGTTAGCCAAGTTTTTAATCTATCAATCAACTACAAACATACATAAAGACAAGCCATATTAATGAAGTTTTTAGGAAGCTTTTCTAAAAGATATTATCAAATTTATCTACTTTAATTTACTTCTAATTATTCATATTATCTAAATAATTATTAGAATAAATATATATGTCTATTTTTAGTATAAAAGAATTTTCTTCAAAAAAAATATTCTTGTAATATAATACAGCTAATAAATAAAAGAAAGAAGAAAGTATTATATTATAGAAGATATTATTTTAAAATATAATAGAAAATTATCTTATAAATATAGATAATAGTCAAAAGATAGTAAAATTAAAAAGTGTTAATACTGCATTTTTACAAAATAAACTTCTACTTAATTTGTAAGACCATAAATAAGGCAAAACAAAGTAGATTATAAATTAAATGATATAGGCATGTATGAGAGGAAGTTAAGTATAGATTTTAGCAAAATTTATCTCCAGAAGCTAAGAATTGATACATGGAGAGGACTAGTTATCAACTTGGATCAAAATCAGATCCTAAAGTACAAAAGTGCACACCTATAATGGCTCAATAGTTGTTTGGTAGCTTGAAAAGTAGAATTTGAGAGCATAATTAAGAAGAAATTGCTGGACATTATTTTTATGTTAATTGAATGATTATTGAGGTATTGAAAGGTTTTTAAAGTTAGGGATGTTTTTAATTGGTTTAGATTTTGATGAATAAAAATATGTTCACAAATTTAATGATTTTTTGAGTTCTATAGTGTATGTAAGGATGAATTTTGGATAGTTTATAGGTGTATTAGTTGTAAATGTGTGTGCAAATTTTGAAGTCAATTGAATGGTTAGATCAAAGTATATAAAGATTTTTTTGGTTTGAAGTCTCAAAAATTGGAGTTTGAAGATTAGTGAGTATTTCTAAGATCTTTAATGATTTGTCAATTGGATTGAAGTGAAATATTTTTGTACAGATATTAGACTCAATTTTTAAAATTTTAGATAAAATTTGGAACCAATTCAATATTTTAACAAGAAAATATTGGTATTGGAAGTTTAATATTTAGATTGGAGTAGAAAACCACCTAATATCCAATTGTATTATCTTGGATTTCTCTCAATTAAAAAATGCAATTGATTTTATCTTTCTTGTATTAATTTTTAACTAAGAAATTAAAAAGGATAAAAATTTTGAATTAATATCAATGATTTGATTATTAGTTGTTAAAGTACAATTTGTTATAGGATTTATGATGAATTTATTTAAGACCTAAGATTTGATTAGGATTTGGTTTTTATTTGGTCTAAAATTTGCTTAAGATTTGTCTAGGATTTAGGATTTTATTAGGATTTGACGTGGGATTTGATTAAGATTCAATTAAGGTTTCAATTAAGATATGATCTAGGATTTGATTTAAGATTTGGTTAAGATTCAATTAGAATTTTAATTAGAATTATATTAGGATTTTTATTTTTTATATTTTTAAAATTTTCTTTTTATTTCTTTTATAATTTCTTTTAAATTTATTTTGGATTGATCAAAGTTTGATGAGAATTATTAAAGTCTACTTAAGGTTACTTAAGACTCTATTAGACTTTGTAGGATTGTTCTTATATTTTTACTCATCTTCTATAGCTAGACGCCCAATGCATTCACAAACTAGAACACACATAATATAATATATTTGTTGAACTCAATATAAAAAGCTTGAAGCAGAAGGTGTTTGGAATTGCTTTTGGTTTATTTCAATTTAAAAGAAGGAAGGCAAGAAAATGGAAGGAAAGGCTTTTGATTGTGCTTTAAGTGGAGTTGAAAGTAGAGCTATAAGTGGAAGACAAGATATATATTTTGATTCTAACTTTATAAGCATGTTTGAGGCTTTTGTCCCATTCATGCAATAGCAATAGGTTAAATATCCAAAAAAAAATGTGACAAATAAACCATTATGAGTAGTTGTAGGCAAGATTGATCAATTCAAAAGAAAAAATATTATAAAATATTTAATATGTTATTTAAAATAAATAGAATTGAAGCATGTTTTAGAAAAAGAAATGGTTCAATTATTTGAATAAGCTATTGCACTAGAGATAAGAAATCAAGTGAAGTCCATTGTAAGATATTGTAGAGGTTTATGGAAGAAATTTTTATAAATATTGAAAGATGAATTTTTCTAAAAAGATAGTGATTGAGTTACAAATAAGTTAATTTTTAAATAGATTGAAAGGCAATTATTAGATCCAAATAAAGTAGAGCTTTTATTTAAAGAGTTAATTATGAAGAATATCTACAAAACAAAAATTGGGACTAATGGAAGGTGTAGTACATAGATGCATGTAGTGTGATAGCATGGATCATTCAAGAACAAAATGTGAAGATCTTATAGAGGCATTATACAATAGAGTTATTTTTATTAAAGATGGTATGATATATTTATAAGAAAGTGGAGAAATATTAGAGACAAATGTGAGTGGTTTTTTCTCCCTTCACTTAAATTTTATTTAATTAGATTATAACTTAGATTAGAGCCCAATATTAATTGATGTGGAGATGCAAATCATATATGAGATAGAAAAAAATAAAATGATATAATAATCAAAAATAATCCAATAACACAAACAAATTAGTTATACATTTTTATGATTTAATTTATAGCATTTGTAGTTCATTTAGTTAAGTACCTTCCAAGACTTATCCCATCAAATTTAAACTCTGAAAATTACAAATTAGTATAAAAGAAAGAGAGGAAAAAAAAATAAAAAAATAACACCATTCTAAAGCACTAATCTAGGGCTTTCTATAATGATATTAAACCATGCGAACCGGAGATATATGTAGGAAGTTATCCATGGATGAAGTTTTGATGACCAAACTTCATCCAAAATTGAAAATCTTGTAGTAAATAGCCTTAAATATTTAAGTTCAGCACTAACATGAACTTAAGATTTTTAAGATAAAAGATGAAAGTTGGAAGATTATAAAATTAAAAATTAAAAAAAATTAAAATTAAATAAAAATTAAAGTTAAAATAAATAATTAAAAGTTAAGTGAAAAGTTCAAAAGTAATGGGAGTAAAAGTTGAAGATTAAAAGTAAAAGTTTAAAGATTAAGGTTAAAAGAAACAAGAGAAAATTAAAATATCAGATTAATTTTTATATTTTTTATTTTTATTTTATCCTTAAAGGGTAAAAATGGATGGAAAGTTAAGAATTTAAGATTAATTTCTAAAATGAGGTAAAAAATTCTTTAAAATTATCAAATAATATAAATTAATGATAATAAGATGAATGAGTGATAATATAGCAATTTAGGTGCTAAATAATGTGATTAGAGGGTGATTAGGGAAGGAAAACTTACTTAGAGTATGTCGAGTTGAGATAGCAGATCCCTTGTTGTTCAAAAATTTGCCAAGATTCTTCCACAGCTCTTATGTACTTGAAAATTTTTGGGATTGAACTCGACTTAGAATTTTTTCTGTTTTCTAAATTTCGTAGTGATTCAATTCTTCACGGTTGAGATATGAATTTTCAAAATAATAGGACTTGAGCTGCCTAAGCAGCAGACCCCCTTCTACTTAAAAATTTACTAGAAATTGCTTAATGATTCAAAGTTCACAACTCTATTTTTTCCTAGAAAAATACTTTATATAACTTCTTTATAAATAAAATTCAACACAAAGACTTAAGTAAATACTGAGGTATGATTTTTTCAAAGACAAATGTTCTAACTACTAAGGTAGCAGAACACTTCTTACTTAATAGTTTATTACAAATTTGTTAAAGCTTGGAAGTTAGTAATTCAAATTTTGTAGTAAATTAGACTTCAAAGCACTCATTTCAAAAATTCACATCAAAGTTGATGTAGGGATCACTGAGTTATGGGTTTTTGAACTTGACACTTTTACACTGCCAAGGGTAGTAGACCCCTGACTTTTTAAACATTTGCCAAAAATCTGTTATAGCTCCAAATCAAGCGTGCCTTGTGCCGTTACAAAGCTAAAAGTAAGTAGAATTTGGATACAAAATTTTATGAGAAGAAAAAAAAATAGATAGATTGAGCAAAAAAAAACCGATGTAGTACAAGTCAAAGGATAAGATTTGCATTCACAAAATGGGGAAATATTTTGCCATGGCTTCGCCATAAGAAAAAAATAGAGAGAGAGAGGTAGCTGAGCCACCCAAGCCCTCTTAACTAGGTGGAAGGAGGCCCAAAAGTGGCGGATACATCTCCACCATCTTGATCAAAAATCTCTAACCAAGATCAAGGGTCCATAGTGATCCTAAACCTAAACCCAATTTTAAGTCTGGAAATACCTATATCTCAAAAATTAATGCCTTTTTGGCAAAACTAATACCATTAATGTGTCTAAAACATATTTTTACCTCAAGTTCGACTATTCACAAGCTCAAATCTAAATTCTAAATCATTAAAATTAATTAATTTTCTAATCTAGTTATAAATTTCAACTAGAATTCTAATTCTAATTATCTTAATTAAGAGATCAGCAAGGATTCTTACCATCAAAGCCTTTATGATCACCATTATTCAATTTAAACTCCCTTAAGTATGAGCTCTTGGCAAATCCAAAACCTAATAGCAAATTGGCCTTGAATTAATATACTTGTGATTTTTTTTCTATTTTTTCTCTTTTTTTTCAAGTTCAAGAAGTAATTAAAATCACTATGAGAGAAAACTCCACCAAAAAATTTAACTTTTCTCCATCCTTTTAAGATCATCATTAATTTAACAATTGGACTTTATATTTTTAATCTAATTAAATTACAAAATAAAATTTAAGCTTAAAAATATTGAAATTAATTAAGAAGATAGAGCAATTAGATTTAAGAGACTTTTTAACCATAGTCAAATTAGAAATTAGCTTTTGGATTAAAAATTAAGATTTTAGATTAATTTAAGATATAATTTCTAAGAATTAATAGAAAAGTTCTATTAAAATTTTAATTTTATTACTAAAAGAGTATTTAAACCAAATCAAGAAAAACAAATCATAGACCATCTAAACTTATTATTTTAGATTTTTTAACAATCATTCGATTTAATAGTTAGAAGTATCTATCTAATTAATCACCTAAAACTATAAATTAAATCATAATTAATTAAAAAAACTAATTTAGATCCATAAATTGATCATATTACTATTAAAATTATTAAAAATATGTAAAAAATCACAAAAGTGATTATAACTAACCATTAGAGCTATTAATTGTGCCACCAACAAACTTTGATAAAGTGGAGATGAAGGTATTTACAAAAGAAGCAATTAAAATCTCAAGAAATGAAGCATCAACATATTAGATAGAAGCAAATCTAAGTAAATGCTTAAGCATAAATCTTAAATTTTTAGAAGAATCTAGTTCTTTGTCGTCAAGTACAATAAATTATGTAAAAAAAGAATTTTTTTTACATATGATTTAAAATGTGTTGGCAATAGTATTTGACAAATTACTAGGTAGGATGATCTAGTAGATGAATTATTGGTACATTCTCATATTGCAAGAAGTCATCATGAAGTAAAAATAATAAAATAAGTAAAAGAAAGAAAAAAATAATAAAGAGCTACTAAAAAGAATTACAAGAAGAAAAAAAACATGACAATGAAAAAATCCTATGTATGAAGAAACAACAGAGAATATTTCTACAAAAAAAAAAAAAAAAAAATGTAAAAGAAAAAGCAAAGACTCTTGCTTATAAATTACAATCAGATATTGAAGCTACTACAAATTTAAAGAAGGTATTGGAAGAGCGAATTTTAAGTAAAAAGATTGAATCCATAATTGATAAAATCCTAAGAATTGCAAAGCGTGAATTTCATGAAATTATTATTAACACAATAAAGAGAAAACAGTAATCTATAGGAGATACTTTGACATCAAATGCATAAAGAAGAAGAGTAATAGATTGCAATCAAGACAAAAAAGACAATATGCAAATTTTTGGAGATGTCTTGCAAATAAGATTTATAAAAAATGAAGATTTGATTCAATCTTTTAGACATTCTTTTTAAAGTCATTGAATAAGAGCCACTACAAAAACTTAAATAAAATTAGAAGATTTAGAAAAATCAATCATAACATTGATTAATTATGGTTTTGAAATCAATTTGATATCAAAAGAATTATATAAAAGGAGAAAATAGCCTAATAATATTCAACATGCATGGATTATTAAATTACCAAATAATTTAAAATAAAATTTATATGGACCTTATTCAAATATTAAAGTAATAATAAGAGATGTTATTCATGAACAAATTTTTTTTGTATAAGATATGTCTATATATCCTATTATATTTGAACAACCATATATTATTACTACACAAATAGAAATAAAGTTACTAGATAATGGTTTGGCTTATGTAAACATAAGAAGGTAAGATAGAAAGATACCAATGCAATTTTTGACAATTTATGCAAATTATGAAAGAAATCAAGTTAATTTGAGGAAGAAATATTTGCCAAAGATAAAAAAAAAGAATTTGAAGATTTAGACAACTCAAAGGATTTTTATTAGAGGCCATTGTAAAATAAAATTTCTATAATAAAAGAAATGATGGTCTCTTACCTAATAGAAGAAATGAAACCATTATAGGATTATCATGAGATGGATATATTTTATTCAAAAAATAAAAAATTATTTAGAAGAATAGATTAAAAAAATATCAAAAATATGAAATCTGAGTAGAAGAAATTTGGAGTGATTGATGAAGATGAATATATATATACGAGGTGTTTGAAGAATCTTGTTGTAGTAATCCTACAAATAATTTGTAAATGTTATTGGATTTAGATTTTGAAGGAAGTGATAATATAATAAATATATATTCTAAGAAATTTTATAATAGAATGAAAGAATATGTAGATAAATATGAAGTGAAGGTAAATACAAAATACAATATCATTGTAAAGAAGATTAAACCAATAGCATTACTACTACCATTGGATTTTAAAGAAAGAATTGAAAAGAATTCTATATAATCCAATTTAAGAAATCCAAAAAAAATAGGTCATAAATTCAAGGATCAATTTACATTAGATGGTTTGAAAGTTGGATGTGAAAAATTTTTGACAAGTACTCAAGAGAAATGTTTTAAAGAAATGCTTTCATGATATGGTAAGGCCATTTGCATTTCAATCACATGAAATAGGGTGTATTGTTCCAAGTATTATTTTCACAATTTTACATGAACTACATATGGTTATTTTCACAATTCTACATGAACCTTGGAATTTGAAGCCAATTCTATTTTTAAAGATCCATTTTCCAAACCTAGTCAAATTACTCAATAAAAAGATTACAATAGAGATTTTAGAAGCATATACTATATTCTATTCTAATCAATTATTCATAATACCTAAAAAAAATAGAATATTGAGGTTTATACAAGACATGTAATTAGTAAATAAGATAATTATTAGAATCATGGATTTAAGTCAAATTATATGTAAAATTACAAAGATATTTGTGGAAAGAATAATTTATTCTATAAAAGATCTTTATTTAAGATATGATCAATTCTAATTGATAATGCAAAGTAGAGTTTTAATAACTATGAAGACACCATTAGGATTGGTTAAAATGTGTACCTTGCTAGAAAGGCCTACAAATTATGTACCACACATAACCAATGGAATGCATAAGGTATTAAGAGAATTTATTTTGAATATAAAAATATATTTTTTAGATGATGTGCCAATTAAGGGATGTGAAGAAGATAGAAAAGATGAGACTTTGGATTCAAGAGGATGTAGAAAGTTTGTGATTGATCATATTGATGATTGTAAAAAAAAATTGATAAGATTATAAGAAGTTTATTTAATCTTATCAAGAAAAAAATCAATACTTTGAATAAAAGAAGTTTTGATGGTAGGGCACATGTATGGATCATATGGATGCAAAACAATTAAGAAAGAGGTTGATATTATTAAAAAAAAATAAAAGAATGTAAAAATATAAGAAAAGTTAGAAGGTTTTTAGGAGCATATATTTTCTATAATATATGGATATCACATTTTACACATGTAGTAGATTCATTATATGAATTATTAAAAAAAACCAAATATTTCAATAGAAATAAGAATAAAAAAAAAACTATAGAAAAATTGGAAGAACTTTTTTTTTTTTCTCCAACTTTGAAAAAAATAAGTTATGATTGTGAAAGGCCAATAATATTAATATTTGATACAAGTCTAATTAGAATAGGTTAGAAAGTTGGATAAGATGATGAATCAAGGAATAGATATATAATAAGATTTGGAACAAAGATTTTAAATGTTAAATAGAGGGTATATGCAAAAATAAAAAGATAATTATGGGATGTAATAATAGCTATAAAAAATAAAAAAGAATATTTAATTAAAGCATTAATAGTTATAGGAATAAATTATCTATTTTTATTGGATATGATTATAAGTTGCTCAACTCCTAATATTTCTATGTTAAGGTGGATAGTATATATCAAATCTATAAATTTAGAATTCAAACACAATACAAAGAAAGAAAATTCAATTATAGATATGTTATCTTGATGAAAAAGATATAATTAAATTCAAAGATAATGTGGATATAACTTTTTATACTATTGCATTATAGAAGAAAAAATATATATATTTAAATATATCATTGAAAATATTTTTAAGAAATTTATATGAAGAAGAAAAAAAAGTTGTTGAAGAATATTTAAGTATATTAAAGCAACAAGAAAATTAGACAAATCAAGAATTTAAAAAAATCTATAAAAAAGCTTAAAATTATTTTTTATATAATAGGTATTTATAAAAGCATCCAAAAAAAAAATACCACAAGGAATTATATGTGGTTTAGAAGATCAATAAAAGATTATTAAAGAATTTTATGAAAGTTTATGGATAAGGTATTAGTGTATTTGGGCAAAATTTACTAAGTTGAAAGAAAAATATTGGTAGAAGAACATGTACAAAGATGTGGCAAATTTAGTAGGATCTTGTGAAGCTTGTCAAATATATTTTAATATTTGAGATCGAAATAGATTATATCCAACATATCCTTTAGCTTTAGATAATAAGTTAGTGGTGGATTTTGTAGCAATGCCTATGGGACTTGAATAAATAAAGTATTTGATACTTGCAAAAAAATATTTATTAAATATGATTCAAGGAAGAACATTAAGAACAAAAAGTATTGAAAATGTATGCTAATTTTTATTGGAAGATGTTATTTGTTACTATCGGGATAAAAAGAATTTATTTTAAGAAAGTATTGGACTTTTGGCTATCATTGATTACTCAACCAAGTCTCAAGATAAAAAAAAACACCAAATTTATATATAAAACTATCTCTATGGACGCAATTACATCTATATATAAGTCTTAAGTACCAAAGATCACCTAAAATGTGATAAAAATATTATAAAAACTTATATATCCTTAAGTTGGATTTTTTTTAAATTTTAATAGCTCATATTTCACAATCGGACCATTCAAATAAACCAAAATTTTATATAAAGTACTAATGAACTTTTAACAACTACCACAACAAATTTCAATTGTAAATTTATTACGGATCTTGAGATATTGCCAAAATCCTAACAATAGCTTCAAACCCTTGCTTACATATATCCATGTATAATTTTCTTCATATCTCATAAATTAAGTACTTAAATATCATTAAATTTTAATATATCACTTTTTAACCTAATATTACACACTTTTAGAAATTTTGAGCCAAAAATTCATTCGAAATCTCAAAATATGGCTCCAACCATTACTATCAACAAAAAAATTCACTTACTGCCTTTGAATTATATATGCTATCTTCAATGCTTTGTAATTCCTTCATACAAACTTCAAATGCAAAAATTCTTTCACAAAAGATATAGAACTTAAAATCATCCTTGTATTTGCATCTTTAAATATCAAAAATCTATCATAAAATTCCTTATATTTTCAAAAGAGAAATAATATATCTTAAAAAGACACCTTAATTTCAAACGGCTATAATTTCATCACCTTAATTCAAAATTCTTTAAAATTTATACACAAATTGTAGCCCAAATTCTAAACCGTATAATCCTTATTATGATTATAAACAGCTTGTTGAATGCCTATTGGCTATGACCTTTGACTAACATGAATGAAGATCTTTATCTTTTGCCTTCATCCATTCATACCTTGCTTTCATTCTTCCAAATAAGTTTCTTAGAAGTTTGGACCTTCATCTTTGAGCCCCAATCTTCTCCTTAATTTTTATACTAAATGTCTAAATCTTATATAATTTAAATACTATAATCAACATAGATAAACCTCAAAATAAAAGTTTTTACATCAATTCTTTTTAAATTAACCTACTAACCACTCTAATGTACATCAATATTTATAAATATATTATATATTTTAATTAATTTTTACATATTATAAATAATTATAATATAATATTGATATGGTTGTATTGGAAAGATTATAGTAGATAAGAAATAATTGGATGCAAGAAAAATATAAAAATTTATTAGTAAAGCAAGAATTAAATTTTAAAAAAAAATCATATAAACTTGAAGGTAATGTTAAGAGTGAGCATAGACATTCATCCATTTTTAAGACATTAATAAATGAATTTAATAGCAAAGTATATGAATAGCTTAAACTACTACCATTTGTATTATAGGCTGAATGTATAACTCATAATTCAGTAATAGATTATATGTCTTCTAAATTAATATATGGACAAAAACTAATAATGCCAATAGAAAAGGTAGTACATACATGAGGTGTATTTTTTTAGAAGAATTATTTCAATAGAGAAGAACTTTTAATATTATGGATTCAACAATTAGAAAGAAGACCTAATGATATTGAAGCACCAATGAAGAGGTTGAAAGAAGAAAGAAAAAAGAATAAAGAAAGATTTGATAAAAAAACATCAACTACGACCTAAGGCAATTGAATATGGCAATTGGATGTTAGTTTATGATAGTAGCTTGGATAATTAATACAGCACAATAAAGAATTTAGCAAAGAGATAGTTTGGACCTTACATTGTTATACAAGTATATGATAATGGAATATATTTGTTACAAAAACTTGATGGTACAAAATTAAAGGTATCTATAGCACGTAAATAAATCAAATTATTTAAAAAAAAATTAAAGAAATTTGTTTTAATGAAGAAAAAAATCTATGACAAGACATTGAAATAGAAGAAAAAGGAAAAAATTAAAGATCAAGAATTTAACAAAGATAAAGAAAACTTGACACATGCCAAAGGATGGATATGTTCAAGGGAGGTGGATGTTGTAATTTGTCATGATTAATGAACAAAAGAGAGAAAAAAATATTATATTATAGAAGATCTTATTTTAAAATATAATAGTAATTTATCTTATAAATATAGATAATAGTCAAAAGATAGTAAAATTAAAACAGATAATACTACTTTTTTATAAAACAAACTTCTATTTATTTCATAGGACCATAAATAAAGTAAAATAAAGTAATTTAAAAAATTAAATGATATAAGCATATATGGGAGGAAGATAAGTATAGATTTTAGTAAAATTTATCTCAAAAAGCCAAGAATTGATACCCAGAGAAGATCAATTATTAATTTGGATCAAAATCAGATCTTTAGGTACAAAACTGTGCACCTATAATGAATCAACAGTTATTAAGTAGATTGAAAAGTAGAATTTGAGAGCAAACTTAAGAATAGATTTTTTAGAATTATTTTTATGTTAATTGAATAATTATTGAGATTTTGAAAGATTTTCAAAGTTAGTGATGTTTTTAATTAGTTTAGATTTTGAGGAATAAAAATATGTTCACAAATTTGATGATTTCATGAGTTCTATGGTGTGTGTATGGATAAATTTTGGATAGTACATTGGTGTCCTAGTTGCAAATGTGTGTGCAAATTTTGAAGTCAATTGAATAGTTAGATCAAGGTATATAAAGATATTTTTGGTTTGAAGTCTCAAAAATTGGAGTTTGAGGATCAATGAGTATTTTTGAGATCTTCAATGATTTGTCAATTGGATTGAAGTGAAATATTTTTGTACAGATACTAGATTCTATTATCAACATTTTAATAAAATTTAGAAGTAATTTAATAATTTTTTTAAAGATTCTTTTTATTACTTTTATATATATATATATATATATATATATTTTAGATTGATCAAAGTTCAATCAGGATTATTAAGGTCTACTTAAGGTTGCTTAAGATACTATTAGACTTCATAGGATTGTTCTTGCATTTTTAGTTATCTTCCATAGTTAGATGTCTGATGCATTCTCAAACAAAAACACATGTAATATAATAGCACTAGACTTCTTGCTAATACTAATTGCTCAATTAAATCTCAAGATAAGAAAGCACGAAGTTTATATATGAAATTGTCTTACTTTTGAATTACTTGTCATGTCTTCAATTTCCTATAATTCCTTCATACAAACTCCAAATGTAAAAATTCTTTCTTAAAAAGCAAAGGTCTTAAAATTGTCCTTGCAACAACACCTTTTGATTTTAAAAAAATAACATAAAACTCTTTGAAATCTCAAAAGAATAAAAATTTATCATAAAAGATTTTTTTAACTTCATACAACTGTAATTTCTTCACTTTAATTCCAAATCTTCTAAATTTTGTACACAAATTATAGTTCAAATCCTAAACATTAGAATCCTTACTTTTGATTTTAAAATGATCCTTCTAAAGTCACAAAAATCCTTATAATTCTCATAGTTAGCCTATTAAAAGCTTCAAATAATAATTAAAATTATTAAGAGAGGAAATTCCACCACAAAAATTAACTCACTTCCATTTTCTAGAAATAGTCAATAATTTAACAATCATACTTTAGATTTTTAATACATTTAAATTATGGCATGAAATTTAAGCTTAAAAATCTTTAAATTAAATAGGAAGATAGAACAATTAGACTTAAGGAATTTTTTAACTATAGTCAAATTAGGAATTAGCCTTGGAATTGAAAACTAAGATTTTTAATTAATCTAAGATATAATTTCTAAGACTTATAAGAGAAATTATACTAAATTTCTAATTTTAGTATTAAAAAATTTAACTAGATAAAAAAATTATAGAAATTCTAAACTTATTATTTTTAAATTTTTAAATAATCATTCAATTTAATAATTAGAAGTATCTACCTAATTAATAATCTAAAATTATACATATAGTTATAATTGACTAAAAAAGATAATTTAGATCCATAAATTAATCATATTAGCATTAAAATTAGTAAAAATATGTTAAAAATTACAAAAGTGATTATAATAAATCATTGAAGCTATTAATTGTGTTCACAATCTCTTTCATTCTTTCTAATAGCTTCAAGAATATAAGAAGTAATTAACTTCAGTTGAATTTCATATCTATTGAAAAAAATTCTTACTTCATTAACATTCAATTCTCATCCATTAGCTCTCATCTTTCCTATGCTACCATATCTACTAAAGATGTCTTTTAATATAAATCTATGTACTGCCTCTATAATCTTGATTCTCAAATTCTTCTTTTTAACATAATTTGATAATTCTTCTCATGCTAAAATCAAGTATTTTATGTTCCAAAGTCTTGATAATATAGCTACCAAAATAATTAGACATTGAAAATATATAAAAGATGGATAAGTAGGATGTAATCCATTTCTATACCTAACCTTAAACTATATTAGACACTTTGTGTATAAGCTTAGAAAATCTTTTATATCCTTGTATAATCTCTTCCACCAATATCTTTCTTTCATCTTGATATGTGTGCTCCAAAGTCCTTTGTATCTTGTCTAAAATATATCATGATATTTTTTTAAAACCTTAAATTTAGTTTCAAAGTCTCATACTACCTTAAATGGGATTTTTTCACCTCTTTTTGGCCTCTTTCATAGAAATCCATCTTTAAGCAAATAATCATTGGATTGGTGTCTAATACCTTTGAATGTTTTATCCATCCATCTTTTTTACTTCTTCATTGTACTCAAATAAATTCTAATATCCTTCAATTTTCCTTCATATAAATTTTCATAGAAATTTTCAATCTCATCACTAAAATCCATTCTACTAGTAGCAAATGAATTTCTATAGCTCTTTTTCTCTTAATCTTCACCTCTTTCATGTGCTATCATCTCTTTTTCAAAGATATAACTAGCTTTGGATAACATATCTGCCACCAAGTTTTTTTTACCAATAATATGTATTAAAACAAAGTTTAATATTCTTATATAGGCTATTGATCTCAGTATGGCTATGTCTAGAGTAGTACAATTAATTATCATTCTAAATAATGGCAAATAATCTATTTCTAAAACCATATTTACTCCAATTAAATAATTCCTCTCAATCTTTATAATGACGAGTGCTCTCCAAAGCTATCTTTTAGCTTATAAAAAATTTCTTTGCCACTCTCTAAGAACCTTGGCTCCAAATCTTATACCAAATTTTTTTTCTTTTATATCATCTTATCCAATAATCCATCTAATTGCTATAGAATTTGTATCCACTCTTACAACCATTAATCTTTCATATTAATAATCCACTTATTTAAGTACATGTAGTAAACTCAATATTTTTTTTAGATTTTTTATAGCTATTTTTTATTCTTCTTTTCAAATAAATTTCTTATCTTTTTTTGATAACTTATATAGTAGCTGTGAGATATGGACAAAGTGAGGCATCTAAATGTGATAGGATATACATGCTTTTAAAAATCTTTTGATTTTTTTAATATTTTTATAAGCCTTCATTCTAGATATAGCATCAATTTTATTAAAATTTGATTTCCTATCATATCTATCATATATGTGTTCTACTACTAGAATCTCATAAATTCCAAAGCTTGATTTTTCTAAACATAATGTAGGTTTAATTGACTCCAATCTCTCTAATATCCTAGCCACATCTTCAATATGCCTCTCAACAAACTTTTTGCAACCTTCAACTTCTATTGTTTTATCTTTGTCTTCTTATTTATTTCTTTTCATAAGTATATATTCTAAAAAATATAATAGTTTTTTTAAGTAAAAATTCTTTTAACATTTGATTCATAGCATTTTGTATATAAGCCATTGAGTTGATTATACCTTGAAGTAAGGTACATATTCTCATTAAATCCAAAAGAATTTTTATAGTAGTTGAATTTCTATTTTCTTCAACTAATTAAAATTGGTCATACTCAAAATATAGTTTTCTAATAGAATAGATGGCATGCCTTGCAAATTATTCAACTACTTCATCTATTACAAGATTTGACTCTATGTTTCAAAATAATCACTTTATTTGTAAGTTTCATATCTTAAATAAACTTTAATATTTATAAATTCTTAGATACTATAAATTATCTATTAAAATAAGAAAAATTTAAAGGTTCTAAAATATCCATCTTCAGCTTTTTTTTTTTTTAATAAATCTATTAATTTTAGAAACAAAGCTCTAAGCACATATATAGGCTTTAAATTCTATAGAATATGTGACATTGTAAAGATTACCATAGGTACTATAATACTAGGATCCATACATTCAATCTTATTAGGAGTTAAGGAAAATGCCTTACTATGTCCAATAAATATTTCTTAAAACATATTTTCCTCCATTAATGTTAAGAAATCACCTCCTCCAATCTTCAACTTAAATAATGATTCTTAAGTAAATTGATGTCCAATTTTTCACATCTCTTTTAAACTTGGCTCCTTAATTGCCTCTTTAATGTATTTCATAGTATCAATTGGTAATTGAATAACTATAGGTTTTATCTTTTTTACCACAGTTTTATATTCAACTTATACTTTGGCCTCAAATTTCAACATATAGCTTATAACAAGCCTACCATTTGCTATTATCTTTTCTAACTCTTCATAATTCCATCTTTAGTGTAATTCTACTATAGCATCTCCATCCATACTTATAGCTAAATTTTCTAGAATTTTTATCAAATCATCCTCTAAATCTACTTCTTTTATTACTTTAATTATGCCTTAATCATTTAAAATCAAATCCACTTTTTTAAAGTTTTTTACTTATTTCTTTATCCTTTTTATTTATAGAATCTAAATCTTTAATCTTTTAAATACTCATAAATCCATTATTAGTTAAGTTTAAAAATCCAAATTTCATATTATCTATATTAGAATTTATAAATGATTTATTCATACCTATGTGTCCCTATTCTATAAAGATATTCTCTAAAAATCCACAAAGTTATTTTCGAACTCCAAAGGCATCTTACTTAATTTTTTTTTGTATCTTTCATGGTTAGATTTTATAATAATAAATTGCACAATTTTACTTCCATCTCAACTACAAATCCTAACATAATATGACTATCATCCAAGATTTTAATCTCAATTCTAGCAATTATAATTGCTATTATAAATTATCACATTTAGAGCAAGTATCTACACATGCTTCTTATGCATACTTCTTTACCTTCATAAATTCTATAGATATGAATTTCATTTGATAGTCTTCTATAGCCTTAACAAATTTAAGTAAAGCCTTGTCTCTCATATCAGCCTTACTTCCAATTTCTAGTATTACAAATTGTACAAATACATCTTCTATCTTTTCTTTTTTATCTATAGTTACTCAAGTATCTAATACCTCTATCATAATAGCTTCAACTATCATCTGTCTCTTCTTCTTTATTACATTGATGATAAACTTATGAAAATATTTTTTAGCTATATCAAGAGCCTTTTTTAGAGTGAATTCAATTTTAGCATTCAAGATCTTCTCTTCTAAAATGTTTATAGATATGTTAATATTAGATTGAAGCTTGTAAGTAGGATTCTTATTTTTAAGTTTGCTTGTATCATCTTTTTTCTTCTCTTTGTCCTTCTTCCATCACTCTTCTTATAATGGTGCACCACCTAAATGAGTAGAAGAAGGCATCTTCTCTAGTTTTCCCTCCTAAAAGACTTCATTGTTTTTTAGAAACTTCTTCTTATTTTTAGGCTCAACAACATCATCTTTATGAATAATTCTACATCTTTTTTTCTCAACCATAGCATCATGCAAACCATCATTATATTTATTTCCACATAAAAATACTTAAATATTAATAGCATCAACTAGATTATTCTATCTAGTCATTTTTTTGATAGCTTTAGCTCTCCTAATCATCGCTTCTAAAGTTGATAAGGAATTAGCCTTAACTACTTTTTATTCAATTATAATAGAGTAAGACTCAACTTCTTTTCCTTGTATGGCATTATTCTTTGATGTTTGCTCTTCTATCAATTTTTTTATGCCACTCTTTTCAAAATTAGTCTTCAAAGGTTCATTTGATCCTATGAATCTTATCTTGTCTTCTTTGAAATATACAATACCATCCTTAATTTCAGTCTTGTAATTATATCACTTACCATGCTTAAAGTTTGGATTATCATACTATATATATTTCTCCACAAATTCTTTTGAACCTTCAATGACCTTGTTATGTAGAATTTCTATAATTCAATGATTTCTACCTTCAAATCTTATATGCTCTTGATCTATTTTTGAAGAGTGTCATCTTTAATAATCTTAATCATTTTTTAAAGTGGCACTAGATTTTGAGATGTATGCACTAGCTCCAACCTTGATATTAAACCAAGAGTCTTAATCTTTTGTTGCTTGGCCAAAAGTCCCACTATCTCCTTTATTAGCCTCCAAATATTTATGAAACCAGTCTCAAATGTCTTGCCTATTAAATAAAGAGTAGCTTGTTATCGAAGTATTTATTAGTTTCTTGCAAAAATAATCCAATTTTCTTTGTTTCTAAGAGTTGTCTCTTTTGCTATGGCAATTTTTTAAACTTAATATCAAATTCCTTGATTAATTCATTTGATTTCCTTGCCTTTGCTCAATCTATTCCAATAAAGTCCATTTTTTCATTCTTTTGAAACTTCTTCAAACAAATCATCTTTCAAGAGTTCTTCAAATTTCTTCCAGAATATAGCCTCACTATGCAAATCTTACACCTTCTCTCTAATTTTTGGTGTCACTATGAAATCAAAGGTGGTAATCATCTTTATTTCTGAAACTTGATGCATCTCTATTTTACATGTGTAAATTCTTAGGAACTTAGTGATGTTCCTCCTATCAAACCTTTCAACCTTATCTACCAATACTTATAAAGCTTTGGTGGTGTTTTTATCTTCTCTATATACTTATTGCTTCTCTTCCAAAAAAATAAGCAAATGCCGTGAATAAAACTTCAATATCCATTCCACTTGGTAATATAAAACTTAGATTTTGATCTTCCATTTTGACTTATTGAAAAATTTAGTGTCTTAAGGCTCTTTCAGTAGAAACATCAATATATTAGAATAGAAAGAATTTTCTTTAAAAAAGCACTAGGCTTTTGGATGTCATTAATTACTTAATCAAGTTTTAAGATAAGAAAGCAACAAGTTTATATATAAAATTTTCCTTATTTTGAATTACTTATGCCATTTTTAAATTACTATAACTCTTTCATACAAATTCCAAATATAATAATTTTTTCTTAAAAGACATAGGTTATAAAATTGCCTTTACAACGATACTTCTTGATTTCCAAAAATTATTATAAAACTCCTTGTAACTTCATAATAATAATAATATGTCTTAAAAGCCCTCTTAACTTCAAACGGCTATAACTTCCTCATCCTAATTCCAAATCTTTTAAACTTTGTGCAAAAATTCGAGTCCAAATCCTAAATCGTACAATTTTTACTTTTGATTTTTGAATGCTCTTTAAAAAGTTGCCAAAATCCTTATTATTATTATTGTAGATAGCCTACTAAAAGCCTATTGGATATGAACTTTGATTAATAGAGATGAAGACCTTCATTCATTCATATATTACCTTTATCCTCTAAATAAGCTTTTTAGTAGTTTGAATCTTTATCTTTTAGCTCCAATCTTCTCTTAAAAATTTATACTATATATATAAATCTTATGTAATTTAAATACTATAATTAAAATAGATAAACCTCAAAATAAATTTTCTTATATCAACCTTCTTTAAATTAACCTATTAATCACTTTAATACATATCAAAACTTATAAATATATTATATATTTTAATTAATTTTTACATAATATAAAAAAAATTTAATATAACATATTGACATTACCTCTCATTTTAAGGACAAATTCTATAAGAAGCATTGATTACATGTTGATGAAGTCCAAGATACAATAAATTATATTTGCAACATACTCTAATCTTTATTCTCTTCAAATATAATAGATAGGTCTTTTTAGCCATCAATAATGTTCCATTTTAAGATAAAAAAGTCTATTTTATTATTTGATTATTATTGAGGTCTTTGTAATTTCCTTCAAAACAAATATTTGAAACACCTTCAAAAGTTGCTCTTACCTTTAATAAAATCACCAAACATCAAGAATATCTTTTAAGATTATAATATCAAACTTGATCATATTACTTGTCATATATTCTTACTTGAAAATACACCAGATATTTAGTTTTGAAGATAAGTAATAATATAAAAATAATTCTACCGAGTTTAATAGAGCTTTAAATAAGCCTCAAGTAATCTTTAATAAATCCAATCAAACTTTAATTTATTGAAATAATTTTTTTTTAAATTAAAAAAAATATAAAAAAAATTCTTTTAAACTATTAAAAATAGAAATATTAATATTACTTTGATTAAAATTTTAATTGAATCTAAATCAAAACTTAGATCAAATCCTAATTAAAATAATAATTGAAACTTAATGAAATCTTAGATAAAATTCTAATATAATCCTAAATCTTAGATAAATCCTAAATAAATCCTAAATAAATCCTAATCAAGTTCTAAATAAAATTTTAATCAAATCCTAATCCAAACCGAATCTTAAATCAAATCCTAAATCAAATTCTAATCAAATCCTAGATCTTAAATATATTCTAAATAAATCCTTTAGTAAAATGAAATATCAATAACTAATGATCAAATTATTGATATCAATTCAAAATTTGTAAACTTCTTAATATCTTAGTTAGAAATATGTAAAAAAAAGCTGAAATCAATTGCCCTTACTAATTGAAAGAAATAGAAGATAATCCAATCGAGTGTTGGACAATATCATACTTCAATCTAAAGATTGAACTTCCAACATCAATATTTCTTTCTGGGATTATTAAATTACTTTCAAATTTCACTTAAAAGTTCGAAATTGAGTCTAGTATCTATATAAAAAAATTACTTCAATCCAATTGAAAAATTATTCAAGATCTTAGAAATACTCACTTATCTTCAAACTCCAATTTTTGAGACTTCAATCCAGAAAAATCTTTATATACTTCAATCTAATTTTTTTTATTGATTTTAAATTTATATACATTAATAACTAGTACACTAATATATTATCCAAATTTCAACCATAAATATACTATAAAATTGAAGAAATCCTTAAATTTATAAATACATTTTTATTTTCAAAATCTAAATCAATTAAGAATATTATTAACTTTAAAAATCCCTCAAAATCTCAATATTGATTCAAATAATATAAAACTAATGCCTAAAAATATCTTTTATGTTTTCTCTCAAATTCCATTCTTCAATCTATATGAAATTTCCAAAGTCACCATAGGTGCATATTTTTTTGCCTTGGATTCTAATTTTCACTTAGATTAATAACTTGTCATCTTTAGCTATCAATTCTTAGCTTTTTGAGATAAATTTTGCTAAAATCTATTCTTAATTCATTCCTAAATATGTCTATATTATTTAAATTTCCAATCTACTTTATTTTGCCTCATTTATGGTCTTACAAAGTAAATAGAAGCCTATTTAATAAAAAGGCAGCATTAGCACTTTTTAGTTTTATAATCTTTTTGACTATTATCTATATTTTTAAGATAATTTTCTATAATATTGTAAAATAAGATCTTTTATAATATAATATTTTCTTATCAATTTTATTCATTAGTTATGTTACATCATAACAATGCATTGTAACTTGCCATCTATTTAAGAAAGAATATGTTTTTATTGAAGATCTTTGTTTCTATTACGTCATCTTCAAGGCTGTGACAATCACAATATCTTATCTAATAAATTAGCAAACAATAGCTCTTGAGTTAAATCTATTATTTATTGGTTCTTTATCTCCTTATTACCATAAATTCATAAAAACTACCAACAAAATTTAGAAGATAGAATGCTATCTTTCTTAAATCTTGTTTCTTATATAGCAAAGATTTGTTATTCTTAATCTTAGTTTTGATGGATGTCTTTAATAAAAAAAAAAAAAAACATCAACCTTCTTTATTGCATATGTGAGATTCTTGGTTGGCTTCCATATGCATTTATTAATATTATATCCATGACAATGAATAAGATATTCCAACATATTTTGGCATTTTTTTTAGTTTAAAACTTCAACTTTATACTTTTAATTATTATCCACTTTTATAAGAAGAGGTGATATTTGTTATTTTTTTAATTATATCCATTATCTTGTATGGCTCAAAAAAAGATACATAGAACATGGAATGGATCTTCATAGACTCAGGTAGGTATAATTGATAAGCAATTGAATTGATATGTTTTAAAATAAAAAATGGTCCAAATCTACAATGATCCAACTTGTTGTAAGAGCAAATAGTCTTGATATTACAACAAAGTAACTATACATTATTACCAACATGGAATTGAGGCTATTTCTTCAAATAAATATTTATTTTGATTTTTTGTTTTTTTTGAGTTTTTTTTAGTTGTGTATTTATTGTTGATTATAGCTCTAACAAACAATTTGTCAAATCTTCTATCGTAGGATTATCAACTATTGAAAAGTCAAAAATTTCAAGTTGTAGGTGAAAGCTATTATTGAAAGAAAATATATATATATATATATATATATTAATTAAAAAAATATATTATATTACTATAAATAAACTTTATCTATAATAAAAATATTGATATAAGCAAATATTGTCAATTACTTTGAACTAATGATGAAAAAATTATCTAATCATCACATTGGTTGTTGATAGTACACCTCAAATATTATTCCAAAATTTGATTCACTCACTTTGTTCATCTATCAATTTGAAGATAAAAAGCCAAAGATAGTATTATATCCACTTTTAAAATATTAAAAAGAATTTTCTAAAATCTTGATACAAATTGAGTTCTTCTATCTAATATAATATTCTTTGACAATCTATGATAGCAATAAATATTTTCTAAAAAAAACTTAACTATTTCTTTATTTATAATAGATTTTATATATAATATAAAATATATCATCTTAGTGAATTTATCTATCACAAATATAGAGTCATAAGAATCTAAGATTAAAATATCAATAATAAAAGCCATAGAAATAAAAGATTATAATTATTTTAAAATAGGTTATGGCTAAAGAAGTCCATAAGATCAATAAGAAGAAATTTTTTATCTTGAACAAACATGATATGATTGTACAAAATCTTTGACTACCTTCCACATTTGATGCTACCAAAAATCTTTGGATATTAGCTTCAAAGTCTTATTTTATTCAAAATATTTAGGTCTTAAAAATCTATAATGAGCTTAAAAAATACGTAATTGTACTTCACCTTCTAGAATATATAATCATTCCTCAAAATAAAATAAATAATTTTTGGAATTAAACTTAAAAGAGTCATGAGACTTAAAAGAATAATTTTTAATATCATGAATAAAAAGATTAGAAGACATATTGGATTGAATTTATTTAAGAAAAGTTGAATCAACAATCAATATATGATGAAAATATATAGTGATTGGATTAAAAAGTATCTTTTAGGTAATTATTCCATTCTTAAAATGAATCCATGATTATAAGAATCTCTTAATTATGGATCTTTTAGTTAATCTTAGCCACTAAAAACTTCTTAGAATAAATAGCTATCAAGTAGAGCTTATCGTTTGCTACTTCTTTTGATAATATTATATCCATTGCAAAATATAATGCATTTATTTCTATAAAAAATACCTTAGAAAAGTTAATACAATACAAGATTGGTATAAATATAAATATTATCTTTGAGGCTTCAAAAGATGCTTTAATTTCTTTATTCTATTCAAATTTGTCTATATATGTCAAACGTATAAGTGGAGCTACAACTTGACAAAAGTTCTTAATAAAGATTTGATAATAATTCACAAATTTCAAAAATCATTGTACATGTCTTATTATTTTTGGGATCTTCTAATCTATGATAGTTTGGACTTTTTTAAGATCAACCATAAGGCCATTCTTTAAAATGATGTATTCTAAGAAGTCACCTTGAATAGTATAGAATACGTGTTTTTATCTTAGCATATAATCTTACATCTCTAAGGTTTTTGTAATATATGATAAATATAAAATTCATATTTTATTGTGTTTTTAAAATATATTAAGATGTCTAAAAAAAATAACAAAATCAATAAGAAACTCTCATAAAACAACATTCATTAGATGTTGAATTGTAGATGGTACATTCTTAAGTATAAAAGACATAAAATTATATTCAAAATATCCATACTTAATTCAAAATTGAATTTTCCATTCATCTCTCTTTTCAATGCATATTAAATTATATGTTTCTTGTAGATCTATTTTCATATAGATCTTTACTTGATTCAATTGATAAAGAAGTACTAAAATCAAAGATAGAAGAAATCTATTATTGATGGTGATTTTATTGAGTCTTTGATATTCTACATACATTTGCGGTGATTTATCTTTTCTCTTTAGAAATAAGATAGGAATTCCTATTGGAGATTTTAAATGGCATATGGAATTTTTAGCCAAGTTCTTGTCAATATATTCCTTCACTACATCTAACTTGTTTTGTAATAAGCTATAAATTAGACCAAATAGAGATTGAACTCTTTCTTCAAGATCAATTGAATAATCATATGGATGATGTTTTAGAAGAATATCTACAATATTTTCTTTAAAAAAATATTGAAAATCTTAATACCAATATAGAATGTTGCTAATAGTCATTCCACCATCAAAAAAAAGTGTGGCATTTTCATATTACATGTGTTCTTGTTTAAAAATGCATCAAGTCTCTAGTTGTAAAAAATAAATAAAAATACAACAATAATTCTTCTAAGTCTAATAAAATTTCAAATAAATTTTAACTAAATATTAATAATCCTAATCAAACTTTGAATAATCTAAAATAAATTTAAATGAAGTTATAAAAGAAATACAAAGAAGTTCTAAACTAATCTCAAAAAACATATAATAAGAAATCTTAAAAATATATAAAAAAATCTTTAAAATATATATATATATATATATATATATATATATAAATAGAAATTTTAAATAAATCCTAATCAAATTTTAATTTAATCTTAAATAAAACTTAAATGAATCTTAACCAAATTCTTAAGTCAAATCTTAATTGAAACCTTAATTGAACCTTAATTAAATCCTAAGTCAAATCCTAATTGAAATCCTAATAAAATCTTAAATCGTGGAAAAATCTTTAAACAAATTCTAAGAAAATCCTTATCAAAATCTAAATCTTAAACTATTCCTGTAGCAAATTAAAACTTCAATAATTAATGATCAAACTATTGATATCGATTCAAAATTTGCACACTTTTAAATGTCTTAGTTAGAAAGAAGCACAAAAAAGATGAAATTGATTACACTTACTGTAGAATAAGTAGTTATTTGTTGAATTGTAGATACTTAGTTCATAGTGTAAACAGGGATAGATGACTGTTGAAAAGGTAGTTCAGTAGGTAAAATGGATGAATAGTTAGGAAAAGCAGTTTTCATTAGAGATGTAGCAGTTGGTATCTCGTGGTAGCATAAGGAGGATGGGAGAGAGGAAGTAGGGGCCATTACTGTGATAGTGTGAGCCGGGGTAAGCTTGGTGCTACCTCTTTTCTTTTGTTGTTATGTTCTTTGAAATAAGAGTATTGAGAGTTTCTGAATATTGTGAAGTGAATCATGGAATGAAAGTGTGAATGGAATTATATGTTATTGAATGAGAAGAAGAGAGATTGAATGCTGAAATCTGAATGTAGTTCAGCAGAGAGAATGAGCCTGTGTTTGTGTGAAACACTGTAATGTGAAGGCAGTTAATGGTGAAGAACTCCAGAATTTGGATTATAGTATGATTATGTCCTGTCATTTAGGATAGTGCGGGATTACATGTTGTTTGTTATCAGTGATGGTGGAGTATTATTAGGAAGTGGAAAGCATTGTAGTGTTTCCTGGATGTTTTAAGTAGTGCGGAATACAGTTAATTGTGTGACCCTAACGTGTAAGCTCATGCGGTATTCTTTCCCTGTGTTCGAATTCCCCTATATAGGTTTACTCTGATTAGATAAGTTAGAGTAAGTAAAACGACAATCACATTTTGGCGCCGCTGCCGGGGAAATTGATAATAGCATGGAGTGTTAGGTTTTAACTGCCGGTTGAAGTAGATGGGAAATAGGTAGCAGTCGCAGAAGAATATAATGAAAGAGTATGGTTATTAAGAATGAGAACTTAACAGTAAAGAAAATACGGCAGTCAAGAGAAAGAATAGAGAGATCGCAAGCAAGAAATTTGTTGCGAAACGAGCAACAAAGAAAGTTAAAAAGGAATCATAGACAAAGCTGGATTAAGCCATGGTTGCATGCCTGTCGTCATATTCGAGCATACCCAGAAGCTAATCGACATCTAATATTTCAGAAGTATATACCGTTAGAGAAATTGCCAAGAGCACTTGCTGAAAATTTGATCAATAGGCCAGGGTTTCTTCTGAGACCGTTAACTGAGAGTGGGGGAATCACAGAAGAGTTGGGTACTCCATTGGGTACGTTTCCAATAGCGGAAACTGCCGATTCCGTCAAAACTGGTTCCATAGAGTGGCATAAATTATTGGTCAATAAGGGCCAATTCAGTGTGTTTCAAAATCCATCATTCTCACCTCCTATTCAACCAATAAACTTGTTCAAGGATAATAATAGCAAATTGAGCAAGGTGGAAAGTTCGGAAAATATATTTAGGAGAGACGCAGACTATATTAACAAACGATTAAGTGTCACATTGTCAAATTCAATGACGACGGGAGGTCCAGCGGTTCCCATAGCAGTACAAATGGGTACTGTGAGTGATCGCACAACTAGCGTGGCTCCATTACCTACCTTTAGGGGTTTTCCGGGTGCGGATCCAGATCAATATTTGTCGCAATTTTTGACAGCATGTGTCGCCAATAATGGGAGAACCGAGGATATTTGGTTACGATGGTTGCCAGCAACCTTAAAGGATACGGCGTTTGAATGGTATAACCGTCAACCAGTTGGTCAATTTTCGAACTGGGAAGCATTGAAGAATGCATTTTTGACCCGTTTTCGACCAATTGGTTTTGAAGACCGTCTTCGAGGAAGGTTAATGAACAGCAAAATGATCCTAGGAGAGGCGGTGGAATCGTTCTATGGCCGAGTGGCTGATATACTTAGTAAGTGGCCGAACCACCAAATGCCGGAGGCATTTATATTATCTATATTAATAAATGGTTTGCACCCACCAGAGCTAAAAATGTTTGTAAAAGAAGCTCAACCAGTTACGATATCTGCATCCCTTGATAGAGCCAAGGTTTGGGAGGAATGCCATTATGATCAGTTTTTAACTGCGTGTGCCACGATGATACCAGTTTAAAGCAATTATCAATATCCGGCTTTGAACGGATCAGTGGGTAGTTATCCACAGATGATCGAAACAGTTGCCCAGTCAAGTGCCAATACTCAGGGGCCAGTTAATGTTACCCCATTGCAAGCTTTACCACCGCAAGTAACAACAGCGTATGCCCCATATTTTCCATATCAAACACACGAGTCAACTTTGGCGGAAAAACAAATAATATCAGCTTCAAAAGATTCCAATGAAGCCTTGTTATTGAACTTGACGAAGAAAATGGAGGAAATGGCCGTTAATATGGCCAAAGATAAGGAGAAGAGGCAAAAGCCAACCAATACTAGGACCAATGTATGGTGCAGTAATTGTCAGGGCCACGGTCATTTGGTAACGGAATGCCCGTCACCTTCACAAGTGTTGGGTAAATGTACATTTTGTGGAGGCAAGCACTTAACCGCTAATTGTTGGAATTTGCAAAGACAACAACAATTCAGTAATCCGACCATGATTCCACCAACTCCATGGGATGTCAATCAAGTTCAAACAGGAAATACGTTTAGATGGCATGGAAATCGATCTAACCGACAAAATCGAGCAGTCAATCATTTTCAGAATTCCACTTATAGTGAGGGGTTTGTATCAAATCCTCGGAACTATGGTAAGGAGCAGCATGGGTATCAGCCATATGCTCCATCGATGCCATTGAACCAAGTACAACCAGGACAACCAGGATCGTTTTCTCAACCTACATGGAACAAACCTAGTAGGTATATACCGGTGGAGACACCCAATATGCCTGATGGGGGTGCAAAAAGGCCATTGCGTTGTTTCCGTTGTAGACAGATTGGTCATTATGCCAATGAATGTCCCAATCCAAGAGCCAGTGACGATTATGCCCCAGTTTGTGGGAATTGCAAGCAGTCAGGGCATACGTATCAACAATGTAATGCTCCATTCAATTTCAATAATCGGGATCAGCAGATCCAGAGTCCAGGAAAAATGGAGGGAATAAATCGAGGACCTCAAGACTCTCCAGTAAATCGGGTGGAATGTGTCCATACCGTTCTTACTAGGAGCCAGCAAAAAGGGAAAGGCCCAATTAAACATTTGGAAGATCCTAAAGCGAAGGGCCAATCACACCCAATTACGGACCAATCCCATTCAGGCCCGGAAACTGGGAAAGTCTTGAGCCCTGATTTGGTTGCGAAGCCCAATGAGGTCCCAATTACGGAGTCTTCAGTTCCGTCTCGAACCGGTCTGTTCCCACCGCAGTTCCAAGAAGCATCATACCCGTTGAAAGATCCCCTTGGGAAAGGAAGTCCCAAGGAAGCTCAATCTGCTGTTCCAATTCCAAGTCCAGGGCGGCAGAATAAATTACCTCACGGAGTTAAGCTCAAACCCATGAAACGGAAGAGGGCATTGGGAATTACCCTAAATATGGAACCCTATGACATTTTAAAGGATTTGGACGCTATTCGGCCTTCAATCTCTATGAAGCAACTTCTAGCAGTCGCACCAGAGTGTCGTTCCACCTTGAATTCATCCCTAACAAGACATCGGCATCGTAATATGGAAGTTTGTGAAGTTAGTTTGAACCCTGATCCAGGTGCACCAACCATTGATGTTTCGATTGATGGTGTTCGGATCTCTGGCGTCCAGGTAGATGGAGGTTCCAGCGTCAATTTAATGAACGCTGATACAATGGATGCTTTAGGTCTGGAACAATTAGTCCCCACGACATTGGTATTACGGATGGCAGATCATAGCCGAGTTAAGCCAATGGGTATTTTACGGAGTGTTCAAACTATAATTGTAGGTATTGCCTATGAAATTGACTACATTGTCTTTCGCTTACAACGTTCGACTTTATCGTACCCTATTTTATTGGGACGACCCTGGCTGTATCAAGCGAAGGCCAAGAACGATTGGGGTCGAGGTACTTTGACAATTGGTAAGGGTGTAGATAAAATGGTGTTACAAATGTACTCAGTACGCTATCACGGGGAGTCTCAGTTGCCAGTATCTGAATTGACGTCGGACGAAGGGCTTAGCTCCGATGATGACACAGAAGTACCGAGTACGGAGGCCAATGTGGAGGCAGCACAGCACCCTGAGGTGGTGTACCAATGTGGAGGTTCGGGGGAGTACTTGATATACCCGAAGGATTCGGAAAACTCTGCTTATGTAAGTATTGACTGGAAACCTGGGTACGATGTGCACCATGTTAGTGCCCTCGAGACGGGATTCGTTACTTCGCATATGTCGGACATACCGAGTAACTTTAAATCACTGCGGGAATTGAAACAGAGTATTGTTGCTGACCCTGTATGTCAAACTATTAACTTAGCGACCACGGCCGAACCTCGGCTAATTAAGGTCTACGAAGGTATTAAGGAACAAAAGTTGACCTGTTGGACAGACTTTTTCTTACATCATAAATCCGCTTTTGCTTGGACTTATAATGATCTACAAGGTATCTCCGCTGATGTCTGTGAACATCGTATCATATTGGAAGAAAACGCTAAACCGGTACGCCAGAGGCAACATCGCCTTAATCCTAAATATTCTCTTATGGTGAAGGAAGAATTAGACAAGCTTCTTGCGGTGGGTTTCGTTTACCCGGTACCGAATAGTGAGTGGGTTTCTCCAATTGTGATGGTGCCGAAAAAGAACGGAAAAATCCGAATTTGTCAAGATTTCCGAAAACTTAATGCAGCCACCAAGAAAGATTACTTTCCGTTACCATTCACGGATAGTATATTGGACGCCGTCGCCGGTCACGAATGCTATTCGTTTCTCGATGGTTTCTCCGGGTATAATCAAGTTCAAATTGCAAAAGAAGACCAGCTCAAGACAACCTTTACTACGGATTGGGGCACATTTGCTTATCGCGTGATGCCTTTCGGGTTATGTAACGCCCCAGCCACGTTCCAACGCGTGATGACTCAGGCTTTTCAAGATTATCTCCGACTGTTTATGGAGATCTTTTTAGATGACTTTTGTACATTCAGTACCAAACAAGATCATCTTCATTGTTTAGGCAAATGTTTGGCTCAGTGTGCCAAATTTGGAATATCGTTGAATTCGGAGAAGTGCCAATTTGGTGTTCCGTCCGGAAAATTATTGGGCCATATTGTTTCCAGTCGTGGTATTGCTACAGATCCTGACAAAGTGCAGCATATCATGAACTTGCCCAGACCGGAGACAGTCTCCGGTGTTCGAGGGTTCGTTGGTCATGTCAGTTATTATCGACGATTTATAAGTTCGTTTGCGGTTATTTTTCAACCTTTAACGAACTTACTGAAGAAACCTCCGTCCGATGGTACTAGTCCCCTCTGGACCAAGGAGTGTACCGTAGCCTTCGAGGTCTTAAAGTCAAAATTGGTCTCTGCACCAATATTGGTGGCTCCTTGTTGGACAAAGCCATTTCATGTGTATGTTGATGCATCCAATGCTGCTATTGGCTCGGTGTTAAGCCAGAAGGATGATAAGGGATTCGATCATCCAATATATTATGCCAGTCGACAATTGGTGGCTGCCGAACGCAACTATACTACTACTGAACGAGAGGCGTTGGGTATGATATACTCGGTTAAAAAATTTCGGCACTATTTGCTTGGGTATCCGTTTGTATTTTATGTGGATCATGATGCCCTCAAATATCTGATTAATAAGCCTCAATTGAGTGGGCGCATTGCTCGCTGGGTCTTACTCCTCCAGGAGTTCAATTTTACGGTGGTTGTCAGACCTGGGAAGCAACATGCGAACGCAGATCATTTATCCCGGTTGTCTAATATTCTCGACAACGAGCCTGTTCCCGATGATCTTCCCGACGCCGCATTATTTGTGGTGGATGTGATATCCCCCGAGTATAGCGAAATTATTCAGTTTCTGACCTTCCATACTTTTCCGCCGACTTTCACGGACAAGCTTAAGAAGCGCCTTATTCTGAAGAGTGCCCCATACACGATGATTCGTGATGCTTTGTATAAACAAGGACGCGATGGTCTTTTACGGCGCTGTATCTTTCCCAGTGAAGTACAGTCGATACTTACAGGTTGTCATTTGGATAGTTGTGGTGGTCATTTCGCAGGAGACAGCACTGCCCGCAAGGCTTTAATGGCTGGATATTGGTGGCCCACAATGTTTTCTGATGCCCACCAGTTCGTTCGCCGTTGTGATCCTTGTCAACGAATTGGTCGACCTACGGGTACTTCCGCCATGCCGTTAGTCCCAATCTTGGCCCAGGTTCCGTTTGAAAAATGGGGTATTGATTTTGTTGGTCCCATTGCACCAGCGTCAAAACCTGGTCAAAAGCGGTATATCTTAGTCGCCACCGATTATGTCACCAAATGGGCAGAGGCGATTGCTACCCGCACCGATAATGCCAGTACGGTGGCAACTTTTCTGTATGAGAATATTATCACTCGCTTTGGGTGTCCCAAGGAATTGGTCAGCGATCGAGGCACCCATTTCATCAATGCTACCATCGCCGCCTTGACGACCACATATGAGATCAAGCATCGTAAGACCACTCCCTACCATCCTCGTGCCAATGGGCAAACGAAAAAGACCAACGGCATTTTGTGCAAAGTCTTGACTAAGACAATTTCAGGGGCCGGTACTGATTGGGAGACCAAACTCTTTGCAGCTTTGTGGGCTTATCGTACCGCCTATAAGGTAACTACCCACTCTACTCCGTTCCAATTAGTTTACGGTCAAGAGGCAATTTTACCTATCGAATTGGAGGTTCCCAGTTTACGAATTGCCTTAGAAGAACGCCTCAGTGACACTGAGTCATTACACTCTCGGTTGATGAAATTGGAGGAATTGGATGAAATACGGGCTGTCGCTCTATTCCACATGGAAGCCACTCAAAAACGGAGGAAGAGTTACTATGATAGTAAACTGCGGCCGAAGTGTTTTATGCCCAATGATTTGGTATTGCTGTATGACAGCCGATTCAACCATTTTCCGGGAAAATTTCAAGTTCGCTGGCATGGGCCATATCGCGTAATTGAAGGATTTTCCAATGGGTCTGTTCAATTGGAGGATTTCACGGGCCATCGTTTCAGTACCCGCATTAATGGAAATCGTTTACGGTTATATAATACCTAAAACCCGGGACGGGTTTTATTTCATTTGAGGGGAGGGGACTTCGAATGGACTCAGGAGGGACCTAATTATGGTATAAGACGTAGAGGCGGCTGCAAGGATATGTAGTAATCACTATTGTGTCAGATGCGAAGGAAGTGAGAAATGGACAGTATGGGTACCATGTTGTCGCTCTCATCACTAGGTAATAGAATAGGAGTGGGGCTCCTACTAAGGGTTATTCTGTGGTGTTATATTATGTTGTTGCTTATTTGTGTCTCATTTTAGTGTTTCGGGCAGACTGGAGAGTGGCATTGACGGTTAGGACCTGTAAGCGTTTGAGTCATGGCGATTGAAAGTACCAAGAGAGCTGTAGACAGAGATGAAAGTGGCCGGAATGTGAGAGCTAAACGCACAGCAAAACCACCGGCTGTGATAATCGTTACCAATATGGAGCCGATGAAGTTAGAAATCTGTTGGACGCAGAGAAAAATAAGGGATTTTCGGACTGCGAAGCTGTTCCAGTTTTTGCACCATTCAGAGCGTTTACCATCAATCAATGTGTCATTAGTGGAGGAATACATTGAGAATTACGACCCCGAGGATGGATCGAGTGTCGTTCAAGGGCGAATTATTGGGATTGATGAAACAATCCTGGAAAAGGTGTTGTTTCTTCCCATTGGAGAGATGGCAGTTGGGACTGATGAGTCAGGCGATTTCAGCCCAGGTAGATATTTCAAGGGAGGAATGTCATCCTTTGAAAGGAGCCAAGGATGGCGGACTCAGGAGGCGATTACACCAGAATATGTGGAATGGTTGCGGTTCGTGCTGAGGCGGTTAGGATTGTACCGACACCCCACATATGTGTCAAAACGATTATTGTATGCAGCAGTAGGGGCGTTTGAGGGGATGGTGTTCAACTGGGCGGCTTACGTAGCTACTCGTATTCATGCGGAGATAGGAGCCAAGTTCAAATTGGGGAAGTTCACATCCTTGCTTTGTTCAAATTATGTGTATGCTGTCATCGCGCACACATTGCGTCAACCACCGTCAGAAGAGGAAAACCCTATACCAGTGTCAGCACCTTTGCAGAGAGAACGAAATTTGTTGGCACAGAATCACAATGTAGCGGATGTAATACACGAAATTGGAGAATCAAGTCGTACAGTGGTTCAAGAGGTAGCTCCGGTTATCGAAGCGAGACGGGTTCCAAGTGGTCTTGCGGTGGAAGAGGAGAATCAAGTCCCATTATTGATAGATATCAACCAGTTGGCGTTTCCAGAGGGTCGATTCCCTGAAGGAGTATCTCTTAAAAATGCCGTATTGAAGCACATTTCGCAAATACATTGTATGGTACGAGCATTGGATGTCGAAGACAGAAGTAAACGGGATTGGGAGGACAGTAAAAAAAGGATATCGGATCAAAATAAAAAAAATCAGGGAGCAAGAACTGAGGATTCAAGAAATTGAAGAAGTCAAGTTGGTCCTGGAGCGGAAATTGGTTCTCCAATATGAGGCTTGGACAAAGGAAAAAGAACAGATTTCACGGATTGTGGAAGGACAACGGGACGAATTGATTCAGAATAGGAAGTCATGGGATTTGGAACGGGAGAAGTTCAAATGCCAGTTGCAAGCGGAAGTGGACAAGACAGAGTTATTGGCGACAGAGAAAGCGTTATTGTGTGACCAATTGAGATGTGAAACGGGGAAAATGAGGTCTGAAATTGAAGTTTTACAAAATGAGGTGTCAAAACTGACGGAAGAGTTAATTGTGAGGAGCCAATCTCAAGTGTCGATTAAAGATGTCCCAGAAGGGATGAGTTCGCAGCAACATCAGTTGGAACTTCGCGATGCCCAGATCCTGAAACTGGAAGCTCAGATCCGTGAATTGGGAGAATACAATGAAGATCTTTCAGCCCAGTTGAGAAAGGAGTGGCTTGAAATATTGGAAGAGGATGAAGACGTACCACTACAGCCAGAATCGGTGGAACCAATAATGGATAATGTAGTAATTGATCAATTGGATATATCAAATAAATAGAAATTTTGGAGAAGTTTTTTTTTAGTTATGTATCGGTTCTATGTTTGCGAGGACGCTGCACAGATGGGAGTGGGGCTATGTAGAATAAGTAGTTATTTGTTGAATTGTAGATACTTAGTTCATAGTGTAAACAGGGATAGATGACTGTTGAAAAGGTAGTTCAGTATGTAAAATGGATGAATAGTTAGGAAAAGCAGTTTTCATTAGAGATGTAGCAGTTGGTATCTCGTGGTAGCATAAGGAGGATGGGAGAGAGGAAGTAGGGGCCATTACTGTGATAGTGTGAGCCGGGGTAAGCTTGGTGCTACCTCTTTTCTTTTGTTGTTATGTTCTTTGAAATAAGAGTATTGAGAGTTTCTGAATATTGTGAAGTGAATCATGGAATGAAAGTGTGAATGGAATTATATGTTATTGAATGAGAAGAAGAGAGATTGAATGCTGAAATCTGAATGTAGTTCAGCAGAGAGAATGAGCCTGTGTTTGTGTGAAACACTGTAATGTGAAGGCAGTTAATGGTGAAGAACTCCAGAATTTGGATTATAGTATGATTATGTCCTGTCATTTAGGATAGTGCGGGATTACATGTTGTTGTTATCAGTGATGGTGGAGTATTATTAGGAAGTGGAAAGCATTGTAGTGTTTCCTGGATGTTTTAAGTAGTGCGGAATACAGTTAATTGTGTGACCCTAACGTGTAAGCTCATGCGGTATTCTTTCCCTGTGTTCGAATTCCCCTATACAGGTTTACTCTGATTAGATAAGTTAGAGTAAGTAAAACGACAATCACACTTACTAATTGAGAGAAATGCAAGATAATACATTCGAATATTAGGTGGCCTTCTACTCAAATTTGAATATTAAACTTTTAATGCTAATACCTTCTTCAGGAACTATTGAATTACTCTCAAATTTTATTCAAACATTGAAAATCAAGTATTACATCTATATAAAAATAATTCACTTCAATCTAATTGAAAAGTTGCTAAAGAACTTTAAAACACTCATTGACCTTCAAGCTCCAATTTTTGAGATCTCAACCCACAAAAACCTTCATATACTTCAATCTAACTATTTGATGGATCTTAAAATTTGCATATACATTTATAACTAGAATACTAACACATTACTCAAATTTTACATACATACATACTTCAAAACTCAAGAAATTCTCAAATTTGTAAAGATATTTTTATTTCTCAAAATCTAAACCAACCAAGAATATTACTAACTTTGAAATTCCTTCAAAAATTTAATATTGATTTAAATGACATAAAATTAATGCTTAAAAATATCTTCTCAAGTTTACTCTTAAATTCCACTCTTTGATTTATAAAAGAACCTCGAAAACACCATACAAGCATAGTTTTGTGTCTCAAGGTCTGGTTGTAATCCAAGTTGACAATTGGTCCTCTTTAAGTATCAATTTTTGGTAATTTGAGATAGGATTTACTTTAATCTTCTATTAATTATTTCTTTAATATGTCTATATTAATATTTTATCTCATTTACTTTGATTTGGCTCATTTATGCCTCTACAAAGTAGATAGAAGTTCCTTCTATAAAAGACAATATTAAGACTAAATCTTTTACTACCTTTCTATTATTTATTTTTATTTTTCTACTACATCTTTTTATTAGACTCTTCTATAATAAAATCAATATTTTTATTTTTCATTATGTAATCATGTTATCATACAAAAATTTATATAGTAAAAAGTGATCTTTTTTGCAATATGCATAAAATTTTTAGTATCTACCAATAAAGATTTTGTTGTATTAGATTTATAAATTTTTATTTAAAAAATAAAATCTTAAATTAAACTACAAGAAAAATCAAGGTTACAAAAAATCTAATCTATTTGAAAGTTATACTTCTCTAGCTATGATAATCCTAAAATAATTAGAAAAAAAAAAGTTTTAATTATATTAAATATTATTAAGTTGTTATAACCATTAATTGCTACATTTAAAGGAATAATTTCATAGATAATATCTTTAAAAGACAATAAAAAACCATTTATTACTTCTACATATATATATGTTTTATTTTTTTAATTAAAAATATTTCTTATTTTTTGACAAAATCTTTATTTATAAAACAAACCGAGGCTCTTGAATCTAACAAGGCAAAGACTTTGTGATTTTTTGGTCTTAAACAAACTTCTATTTTAAAATAAGGTGATGGATCTGAGGAGAGAATATGACCTTTATTAATTATTATATAAGATTCTTCCACATAGACCATATTCTAGTTAAAAAACCTATTTTTTAACACATTGTCTCCTTTGGCAACCATGTTCTTCATTTTGTGATAACATTGCTTCTTTAGACAATATCAAGTAGTATATTTGGATTCTTCATAATATATGTATAAAATTTCTTGATATTAAGTATTTTTTTACTCAATAAGATATTTGAAACATATTGTGCTAATTTTCATAAGCTTTGGCTTAGATGAATAAGTTTTTGAAAACTTATAAGATATTGCCATGATTTGACTTATATCTCTTTAATCAAATCTTTGGTTTAAGCATCTTTTGAAGAATTGATTGTCATATACAATGGCTTGAGTAATAAACTACTCTAATGAGTCTACTATTGATATTATTAACAATAAATCCTTGACATTATCTTTTAAATAATATCAAAAATAATAAATAAAGGCTTAGTCATTCCAATCTATGTTGTAAGTAAGGTTTTTGAATTTAGTAATATATATGGTCGCTAAATGTGATCATTATCATAAAAATATGAATTTGGTTTTTATTTTATTTTTTTTGATTATTTTATCCAAATGTGATTGTAAACACTTTCAAGAATAAATTCAAATTATAAAATAGTCATGAATCATTTTCCATCAAAGATACAAACCAAAAAAGAACACTTGTAGATAGAAGTGCATTTATAAATCCAACTTGAGTAAATCCATCAAGTTATTGGAAAAGATGCAAACTTACAAGAAGGCTTCACTTTTACCTTTATATATACTATCAACTAGGAGCTATGTGGCAATATTATATAAGACTTCTAACACATGTCCAATTTGTAAGACATGTATCTTAACTTATAAGGCAAGTTTTTTATATGCATGCTATATTGTTAGCTTGTATCATAAGCTTTCTATATGTATGACACATGGCTAATTTTTTGGCCAAGTTTCTAACCTACCAATGAATTATAAATATGTATAAAACAAATATGTTTTTATAAAGCTTCTAAAAAGTTTTGCCATAAGATAATATCAAATCTATTTATATTTAACTTCTATCTAGTACTTCTTATCTAGGTAAAAATATATGTCTGCAATATTATTTTTTTTTCTTATAATAAGTTCTATGAAGAATGGTTATCATATATTGAAGAAATTCAAAATGTGAAAATTTATATTTACTACATATTGTGATCTTTGTTCCTTTGAAGGTAATTAATAGGTCTTCTCAGCTATCAATAATGTCTCATTCCAAAGCAAGAAGACTACACTATTATTTAATTATTATTGAGACTTTTGTAACTTCCTTAAAACAAAAAAATTGTAAGACTATCATAAATTGTTTCTACCTCTAATAAAATCACCAAACATTAAGAATCTCTTTGAAGTTTGTGATAACAAATATATTATATCTTTCCATCTATTTAAAGAAGAATAAGTCATTCTTAAGGATATTTATCCTAATTACATCTTTTTGAAAGATTTGACAATTGTAATATATTATTTGATAAGTGAAAAAATAATAAATCTTAAGTTGAATCTGTTGATTATTGATTCTCTATCTATTTAGCTTTATAAATATTATAAATAAAGATAGAAGATAACATACAATCTTTTCTAAATTACATTTCTTTTATAGCAAAGATTTTTTATTCTTCATTTTAATTTTGATAGATATTTTTGATATAAAGCATCAATTTTCTTTATTATATTTATAAGATTCTTAATTGATTCTAATGTATATTCATTAATATCATATTTTTACAAATAAATAAGATATTTTAATCTATTTTGGCATTACCTTGGATCTAAAACTTCTTATATCTTAAACTCTTGATTATTATCTACTTCTATAGGAAGAAGTGGCATTTCTCTTCTTCCCGAGATATTCATTGTCTCATATGGCTCAAAAAGAGATACTTCGAATATAGGATGGATTTTCATAAATTCAAGTAGATATAATCAATAAAAAAATTAATTAATTTATTCATAAATAGAAAATGGTCCAAGCTCATGATAATCTACTTTGTCATAAAAGAAACTAGTATTGATATTACAACAAAGTAACTATACCTTGTTACCAACATGAAATTGAAGTTGTTCTTTATGATAAGCATCTCCATTGGTCTTTTGTTGTTCTTGAGATTCTTTTAATTATACCTTAATTATTTTATGTAACTCAAATAAATAATTTGTCAAATCTTCTATCATAGAATTATAAACTTTTGAGAAGTCAAAAACATCAAATCATAGATGATAATCAAAATAAAAAAAGAAAGATATTTATTGAATAGAAGAATATATTATGTTATTATAAGTAAACTTTATTAATTCTAAAAAAATTATTTAATTATCTTATGGATAGTTGATGATACACCACAAATATTACTCCAAAACTTTATTTATATGTTCTATTTTTCCATCAATTTGACAATAAAAAAACCAAAGATAGCTTTATTTCTACCTTTAGAATCTTAAAAAGAATTTTTTTAAATATTAATACAAATTGAATCTCTCTATTTGATATGATATCTTTGGATAATCCATAATAGCAATAGATGTTGTCAAAATATATATATATATATATATATATATATATATATATATATATATATATATATATATTTACTAGTAATAGATTTTATATATAATAAAAAATATACCATCTTAATAAAAAAAATCCATTATTACAAATATAAAATCATACAAACATAAGATTACAAGATCTATAATGAAATCCATAGAAATAAAAGATTATGGTTGTTCCAAAATAGATAATAGTTGAAGCAGTCGATAAGGTTGATGATGAAGAGTTTTTGATCTTAACCAAACATCACATAATTATACAAAGTCTTTGATTACCTTCTATATTTGAGACCACCAAAAATATTTAAACATTAGTTCAAAGTCTAATTGTATCCAAAATGTTTGGCTACTAAAAACCTATGACGAGCTTGAAGAACACATAATTGTGATTCATCTTGTAAAATATATAATCATTCTTCAAAATATAATAGATTATTCTTAAATTTAAACTTTCAAGTACCTTGAGACTTTAAAATATTATTCTTAATATTATGAACAACAAGATTAGAGTGCATACTTAATTGAATTTGCTTGAAAAAGGTCAAATCAATAATTAATGTTGATTTCATTATTCAAAGATGGAAATACTCTCGCTTCAAGAGAATCATACTTTGTTGAAAAGATAATAACATCTAAAAAGGCATTTGATAAACCTTGTTCTTAATTTTAAAATCAAATCTTCATAAAGACATACTTCAATGGGCTTAACTATGATTCTAACATATATTAACATGAAATATTTGAAATTTTTGTGATTTGTATATATAATGATTAGACCAAAAGTACCTTATAAATAAGGATGTTAGTCTTGAAATGAATCCATGATTGTAAGGAGCTCTTTGTCATGGATCTTGTAATTAGTCTTCGATACTAAAAAAACTTTAGAATATGAAGCTATCATGTGGAGATTGTCATCAAATTTTATTATGAGAAAATATCACTCATAGCAAAGTTTGATGCAAATATTTTCATAAAGAATATCTTAAAAAAGATAATAAGATATAAAATTATTATAAAAAAAATGATGTCTTTAAGGCTTCAAAAGATGATTTAGCTTCTTTGCTCTACTCAAGTTTTTTTTTACATATCAAATGTATAAGAAGAGCCACAATTTAAGAAAAGTTCTTGATGAAGATTTAGTAATAATTAGCAAATTTTAAATAACATTGCACATCTTTGATTGTTTTTGAGATCTTTCAATTTATAATAGTCTGGACCTTCTTAAGATCTATCAAAAAGCCATCATTTGAAATGATGTATTCTAAGACGTCAATTCAATTAATATAAAATACACACTTTTCTATCTTGGTATATAATCTTGCATCTCTTAATTTTTGTAACACATGGCAAATATAAAATTCATAATCTTTTATATTTTTGAAATAGATTAAGATGTTATCCAACTAACAAACAATAAAGTCATGAAGAAATTCTTAAGAGACACCATTCATTAGTTGTTGAAAAACAGTTGATACATTCATGAATCTAAAAGGCATGATATTATATTTGAAATATCCATACTTAATTCAAAATATAGTTTTTCATTCATGCCATTATTTATTACATATTAGATTGTCTATTCTTTGTAGATCTATTTTGGTATAGATCTTTGCTTGATTGAGTTGTTCAAGAAGTCTTGAAATCAAAAGTAGAAGAAATCTATTCTTAATAGTGATTTTATTGAGTCTTCAATAGTCCATAGACATTTGCACAAATTCATCTTTTTTCTTCACAAATAAGATAGGAGTCCCTATTGAAGATTTAAGGTGGCATATGAAATTTTTGGCTAAATTTTTGTCAATATACTTCTTAAATATAACCAACTTGTTCTATCATAGGCTATAGATTGGTCCAAATGATGGTTGAGATTCTTCTTAAAGATTAATGGAACAATCATAGGGACAATGGTTTGGAAGAATATCTACATTTATCTTTTCAAAAATTTCTAGATAATCTTGATATTGACTTCGAATACCACTTGAAATCTTTTTTTCATCAAAAATAAGTGTGGCATATAAAACAAAAGTTGGCCCTTTATTTCATACATGTATGAAAGCTCTTGTATCTACTAATAAAGATTTGAATATATTAGACTTATGGATTTCTAGTTGACTAGCAAAATTATGAGCTAAATTAAAAAAAGAATCAAGGTTATAAGAAGTCTAGTCAATTTTAAGGTCATATTTTTTTATCCAAGATAATTCTAAAATAATTAGATTAAAAGAAGATTTAATCACATTAAAAATTATCAATTCATTATAATTATTAGTTTCTGCATATAAAAGAATAGTTTTATAGGTGACATCTCCAAAAGATAACAAATAATCATTTATTACTTCTATGTGCAGAGGTTTGGTTTTTTTTAATGAATGATGTTTCTTGTTTTTTAATTAAGTCTTTCTCTTTAAAACAGATTGAGGCTCCGAAATCTAAAAAGGCTAAGATTTTGTGATTTTTTGGTTGTAAAAAAATCTCTACCATAAAACAAGGTGAAAGATTTGATGAGAAGATAGGACCTTTATTAGAGCTTGCACAAAATTTCAGCCACATGTTTCCTATTGTAGCTAAAAAAATTGATTTTTTGATACATTATTTTTTTGGCAACCATACTCCTTATTTTGTAGTTATATTTCTTCTTTAAATAATATTAAGCAATGTGCTTAAATTCTCCATAATATAGGCATAATCCTTCTTAACAATGTTAACTCTTTTTTTTTTTGATAAGAAATTTGAAACGTACCATGTCAATTTATAAAGATTTTGATCTTGATGAATAAGCTTCTATGAATTTAAAATTTATTGCTATGACTTGTCTTATACCATCCAACCAAATCTTTGTTCTTAGTATCTTTCAAAGAATTTTTATTGCATGCATTGACTTGAGTAATAAATTTCTCTAATGATTTTGCTCTTAGCATTGTCAACAGTAAATCTTTGATGTTATCTTTTAATCCATACTAAAATTGATTGATAAGGGCCTTAACTTTCCAATCCATAATGTAAGCAAGGTTTTAGAATTCAAAAACATATATAGTGGCAAAATATAATTTATGTTGTAAAAATACAAGTTTAGTCTCTATTAATTTTTTTTTATCACTTTCTCCAAATGTGGCTATGAAGGTTTTTAAAAATGAATTTAAATTATAGAGTAGTTATGAATTATTTTCCATCAAAGATACAAACCAAGAAAGAGCACTCTTAGAGAAAAGTGCACCTATGAATCTAAATTAATCAAATCTATCAATGTATTGAAAAAGATGCAATCTTACATAAAGTTTTATTTATTGTAAAAATCTTTAAAATTTTTATCTTATTTTATCAAACTTCTCTAACATATTTATCCTTACTTCCCTCTAATTTGTAGTAGCAAGACTTCTTAGATTTAGTTATAAATTTGATCTATTTATTTCTCTCAATTGCACAACTTCTTAGCATAGACTTTGAACTTCATTATTGATTTCTTCTATAGGCATTAGAATACTACCTCCATAGTTGATATTAGAGATATGTAAAATTTCCACCTTAAAAACTTTGAAAAGTTCATAGAGATCTATAATGGTTGTAAATCTATTTTCACTTTTGCCTAAAATAGCATTCTTAATGTTTTTTTCCTAAAAAATTCAAAAAAAATTATATGTCAAATTAGAAGAAGATAATCAGCAAACTTTAATATCAAATGAAAATTTTCACAAAGAAAGATGAATCACTCTCTTTAAAAAAAATCACTATAAGGGAACTAAAATCTTGGATTAAAGGTGAATAGTTCACAACCTTGAAAATACAATAATAGAAGTAGAATATTCTATTAACTTCTAAAAATAAGATAAAAATAATGAATTAGGACTTTTGTCAAACTGTCAAGAATATGAATTTTAATGAACCAAAAATTCACTATACTATTGTGTAACTCAAAAAGAATCAATATTTATTCAAAATTAATATAGTATTGAAATTAGAATGGCTATCGCTAACAATAAGAAGACTAAAAAGTCTTAAAATAAGATTAAGGACTAGAAAGGCATTGACAAGAGTAAAGAAGGCTTCACTCTTGCCTCTATATATACTATCTATTAGGAGCTAATATACGATGCTACATTATTGTTGTATAATAACATGATTATATAATAAAAAATAAAAACATGGATACTATTATAGAAGAACCTAGTAGAAAGATGTAGTATAAAAACAAAGATAAATGATAAAAGATAATAAAAGGTTTAGTCTTAATGCTATTTTTTAAAGAAAGAGCTTCTATTTACTGTGTAGGCATATATATATACCTCAAATCAAAGTAAATGAGATAAGCAATTGACATAGACATGTTAAAGAGAGAATTATTAATAATTTTAAATAAAAAAATATCTCAAATTATTGAATATTGATATTTAAAGAGAACCAATCAACAACCTAAGTCAAAATCAAACCTTGACGGACAAAACCATGTACCTATGACAACTTCAAAGTTCTTTGGTAGATTTAAAGAAAAACTTAAGGAAAGATTTTTGGACATTCATTTTATGTCAATCAAGTTAAGATTTAGTTTTTGGAGGATTTTCAAAGTTAGTAATATTTTCTATTGGTTTCAATTTTGAGAAATAAAACTATATTTATATATTTGAGGATTTCTTGAGCTATGTGGTATGTATATGGATAATTTTTAATTAGAATATTGATATGCTATTTGTAACTACATGTATAAATTTTGAAATCAATCAAATGGTTAGATCAAAGTGTGTAAAGGTTTTTATGGATTGAGGTCTCAAAAATTGAAATTTGAAGGTTAATAAGTATTTTTAAGATCTTTAGTAATTTTTCTACTAGATTGAAGTCATTTTTTTTGTATAGAAACTAGACTTGATTTTCAATAGTTAAGATGAATTTTAGAATTAATTCAATGGTTCAAGAAGGAAATATTAATACTAGAAGTTCAACATTCAAATTGGAGTAGGAGGCCGGCCATCTTCCAAATGGAATTTAGGATCAATCTTCTAATTTGTAAGTTTGATCTTTTTCAAATTTTGTATGCTTATTGCCAACTTAGTTGTTGAAATGTGTCTAAAATATTAAGCAAGATCAATAATATAATAGATAGATATTGAGGTTCTAAATTATTATAGGATGAGATTAATTTGACTAGGATTTGGTTAGGATTTAGGGTTTGATTTAGGATTTAGGAATTGGTTTGGCTTTTGGATTTTTTAGGATTTAGGATTATTTGGGATTAGTTAGGATTTGATTTAGGATTTAATTAAAGACTACTAAGATTTTAATTAGGATTAAATTAAGTTTCAATTTGAATTTATTTAAGATATATTTTAGATTTTATTCTAATACCTCCTTTGAATTTCTTTAGGATTTCTTCATACTTCTTTTATAATTTTTATAAGATTTAATTGGAGTTATTTAGGATTATATTAGAATTAGAATCTTTTTGTTGCAATTTTTCTTCTACTTTCCATAGTCATGTGCTTAGTACATTTTCAAATAAGGCTTCACGTAATATGACATTGTTACCTTATATCACAAGCTATCTACACATGTGACACATGGCTAAGTCATTGGCTAATTCATTGGCTAAATTTTTAACCTAACAATTAACTATAAACATGTATAAAGTCAAATATGTGTCTCTGGAGCTTCTACGAAGCTTTGCCAAAAGATAATTTCAAATCTATTTATATTTATCTTCTACCTAGCACTTCTTATGTAAATAAATATGTATGTCTGTGACATAAGGCTTCTTGGATTCAATTGTGAACTCGATCTACTTACTTATTTTAATTGCACAGCTGCTTGGCATAGACTTTGAACTTCATTATTGACTTCTTCCATAAGTGTGGGAATAATACATCTATAATTTATATTAAAAATATATGAGATTTCCATCTTAAGAGTATTAATAAGCTTGTGAAAATCTCCAAAAATTATAAATTTATTTTTACTTTTGCTAAAAGTACTATTTATGATTTTTTCTTTCATAGAAAATTCAAAAAAATTCAAAAGTGAAAATAATTAGAGGAGAATAGTGTGCAATCTTTAATATCAAATAAAAATTTCCATGAAGATGGATAATCATCTCTCTTTAAGAAAAAAACCAATATCAAAAAATTAAATTTTAATTCAAAGATGGATACTTTAAAATCATCAAAATATAATAATAGAAGAAAGATAATCCATTTACTTCTAAAACAAAATAAGAACAATGAATTGGCACTCTTGTCAAACTTTCAAAGACATGAATTTTAAAAAACTAAAATATCAATAAACTCTTTTGTCATTCAAAAAGACTAAAAAATCAATCAAAGATGGTATATTATTAAACTAAAATAGCTATTTTTAAAGATAAAAAAACTAAAAAGTCTTAAAATAAGACTAAAGACTAAAAAGGCATTAACAAGAGTGAAAAGGGCTTCACTCTTGCCTCCATATATACTATCTAGCTCGGAGCTACATTATAATATTTTATAAGATCTTTGATATGTATCCAACTTGTAAGATACATGTCTTAACTTGCAAAGCAAGTTTTTAATATGTACACCACATAGTTAGCTTGTACCACAAGCTATCAATACATGTGATATATGGCTATTTTGTTGGCCAAGTTTCTAATCTATCAATTGCCTATAAATACTAATAAAGTCAAAGTTATATTTATAAAGCTTTTAGAAAGCTTGTCTATAAGATATTATTATTTATTTATTTTAATATAATTCTACTTATTTATATTATCTAAGCAATTATGAAAGTAAATACATATGTCCGTGATAGTAAGACTTGTGGTCTCTCTTGCAACAATCTCAAGACAAATGTAAAGTATTTTTTGACAATGGTCATCTTTTCAATTCTTTTCTATCAAATATTATGTGGATATTAATTTCAAATTATTTATTAGACATTGTCTATTCCAATACGTAGTTATATAAGTGTTAAAAATATTAATTAATCATTCAATACTTTTGTCTACATATTTTTTGTTTATATCTATAGACTATAATAATATACATAAGATAATTTTATTTTTATTTTTATTTCTATGAACTATATTTTCTATCCAAATCTATGTTATAAGATGAATAACTTCCTGAAATCATCTTATCTAATGTATTCAATAATAATTTACATAAAAACTTTTTTTTTTATTAAATATCAAACTTTTATTTTTTAAATTATAATAATTTATGTTATAATCAAAAAAATCCATATTTAAATAATATCATAATAAAATCTTATAAGTCTTATAAATTTTCTATTAAAAAAGACTACACAAAACCAAAATTTGGCTCTATAGCAAGAAATACTCTTCTTATAACCATAATTTAAAATATGAATAATTTATATTTTATATATATTTTATTTTATATAGTAATTATAGACTAATTATCTAATTAATACCACTTATATAATATTTATAAAAATCTTATAGCTAAGAATCTAACTAGTACTCATTAATTTAATTAACTAAGCTCAAGTATAATTTTAGTATGTTAAAGTTAACTACAAAACAATACATAAGACAAAAAACCTTTCAATATAAAGTATTTACATTCAAATTTTATTTCATGAAGGCCTATGAGTCTAAAATTTAAGGTTATATTCTCAAAGCTACTCAATATTTGGTACTAAACTTAAATTCATAGAAATAAAAAATTCAAAAAAATGTTTATTAATATAAAGAGTATAATAATTATTATTGGCATCTTTTCTTTAAAAGTATTTATTCAACAAAAGATATAAAAAATATTTTTTATTAACTATTTATTTCTTATTATATAATAAATTTTTAATATAATATTAAAATTAATAATAAAAAATAAATCAAATAATACTTCTTCTCTAAAATATCAAATCAACCTGTCATTATTGAATATATCAATACTTCTATTATTATGTTTATATTCCAATTAATATAATATTGATAAAAAAATTATATTTATTTTAGAAGATAATATAATATCAATATATAACTTCTTAATGCAAAAGATACAAAAAAACTTATAATTTTGATGTTACATTACATTTAATTTAATAAAGAGACTTTTAACTGTTAATTACATCATTCTTGTATCCATCATATATTTTATAATGATTTAAAAAGGCTTTTCAAATTCCATGTGCATTATTTACTATAATATATTAAAATTCTTTTATGTTAAAAAGAAATCCACATAAAAATAAGATTTCATTTAAAATTAAAGACTAAATTTCCAAGATCCAAAAAGAACCCATATTATTTTAGAAGTCAAGTAGATGTTTCTAGCAATCATACCTAGCAATCTAACCTTCTAAATTTTTGGAAATATAGAATAAATTAACCTTAAGAAATAAAATACTAAAAAAAAATTTCATTAATTTATAATAGATGACAAAAATAATTTGTGATATTTTAATAAATTAAAAAAATATCTTATGGCTAAGAATTGTTATTTTAAAAAATCTTAAAAAAATATTCTTAAATTCATACATATCTACTATGATTTTTTTTTTTAAATTACAATTAAAATGTCTCTTTGTATCTAAGGCTAATCTACTCTATTTCTACAAAGTAGATAGTTGATACATAAAGCATGTTTGGTGTTAGAGAACATAACTTTTATTAAATTATGTAAAAGTATATAGATATATATATATATATATATATATATATATATATATATATATATATAATATGTTATAAATATTTTTTAAGAATTCTTATAAAGTTTCTTAAATATTTTTAGTCTAATTTTATAGAATCAATTATTTTACAACACATCATTAATATTAGAAGTAAATAATTGAATAGAATCTTTTTCTATATTAGATATAATTTGACCTTCTTTTATCTTAAAATTTATATGGACATCATATTTAGTATCAAGAGAGAAAAATTGTACTAAATATGTATAATCTTTTATGAGATTTATTTCTTTATAAATAGCTATTTTAAAATATCCAAATTTTCTACACTCTTCATAAGGTAGAAATTTTATTTCTATCTATATCTTCTTCAAATACAAAGTTATACAATGGCAAAGTCTACAATCCACAATATATATATATATATATATATATATATAGATAGATAGATAGATAGATACATACATACATAAATATAATTGAAATAAAATCAAGAAACAAATATGAATAGAATTCCAAAAAATAGCATTATTCTTTGAAAAGTTTAAAAATTATAAATTAGATATAACAAACTAATTATTACAAAGCCAAGATAATATGTTGTATATAATAAAATCAAATCACCAATGATTTGTATTTCTTATATTATCTTGATGCTTTAAGAGTAATATTTGGTTTATAAAGTATTTTATATACTATAAAAAATAAAAAATAAAAAATTATATTATAAAAATAATTAAATAAATAATATTCTAATATGTATGAAGAAAATATTCATAATTTATAATTTAAAAAATACAAACATAATAACTTATTATCTTTTGAATGTTTATATTTTTTTATTTTTTATAAAAAAAATAGAGATATATATATATATATAATTTTCAGTCTAAAGAAAAGCAAATGTACTTGATTGTTCTATGTATTATTCTATTATTATATTAAATAGTGATAATTATTAAAATTAATAATATGAAATTAATAAAAATAAATTTAAGTTATAATGTAAATGGAATTACCTTAGATAAGTTGCTAATGGTCAAAGAGTTAGTTCTTGGAGTGTAGAAGGATACAAAGTACGTACCAAAGAATATCATGGTGGCAAGTAGAGATCAATTTATATCTCAATGGCAATAGAAATGCCATATAATACATCCTATAAGAAAAGAGTGTTAGAAGTGAGAGTCATCTTATTCCACATTTTTTTTTTTTTTTTTTTTTTTTTGTACAACCTTGCCAATGTTAAGTATTGGATCTTATAACTTTTCTTTCTTCAATAATAAGATTTATGATGGGGTCTACCTAAAACTTATCATGTGGTTGTTATGAATCTATTAAAAACACCATCAATTATCACAATTTTTAATATTTTATTTAATACATAATTCTAAGGACATACTCTAGGTGTGTATGTATATATATATATATATATATACACACATGAGTATATTAACTGATCTTTATTAAAATATATATTCTAATTTAAATAATTTAGATTAGAGTATATTGCTTATTGACAAAGATTAAAATATCTCATCATATTATATTTCTTTTTTATAAGTGTTTAGGATATTCTCAGACCAACGGAACCTATGGTCCATGACTTCCTCCAATTGCCTCATTTAGAGTTCCAAATTCTGCATATCCACAATCAATCCAATGATGTTTTAGCGAAGAACCCTAAAACCTAAACCCTAAAATTTATTTCATATTTTAAAAGATTATAGAAAACCATGCCATCCAGGTAGACCCCAGAGCTCAAAGAGTAACTGTCGGACGGAACTGCCTGTCTCAAACCTTAGAGGCTTTACAATTGAAACTAGACTCGCTTCCACTTCTAAAAGTTCAGAAGCTGTAAACTATGACAGTCAGAGGTATGTGAGGAAGAAAAGGCATCTTCAAAACACAATAACTGTCCGAATCCTTACACATTACGAGAAGGATGCTCACCCTACACGAGCCAGAGTCAGCCCGCTCCATCTCCAGCCACAGATTCTCAAACACTTGGTCACTCCTATGCACAGATCTGGAAACGGCTAAAAGTCTACAGAAATATCGCCGCCCGTGTAAAGAAGCCTCTCCGAGACGTGGAGAAAGGGGGACGAGCAGGAGCACTCGATGTCGTCTAAAGAAGAAATGTAGTAGCAGCAGGGTCAGCTTCTGCAATGAAGAAGAGGTATTTCCAACCCGATGATTGCTGGACCTTCTCGCACAAACACATGCTTGCATTTTCGACGCCCTACGCAGGTGAACGATTCGGCAAAAATGTTGAGGAACTCATTTTGAGACTACCATGGAGAATCCTAGATCCAGACAGTTTTTGTTGATGTGCAATGTTGAGATGCGCGTCTAGAGTTGCGTTGCAGTGCAAATCTAAACAAGAGGGTTCAGTTTCAAAACAGAGTGATACAGAGAGACTACATGCAATTGCTGGCTGCTGCTGCTGCAACCGATTCACTACAGTTATAAAATCTTGTATAATCTCGTAAGTAGCTTATTGGTCTTCTATTTTTTAATACAATTTAATTCCAAAAGTAACACACAAAACATATTTTATCAATCAAACTCTAATTGTGGCTTTAAAATAGAAGACATAAAATCAAATTAAAACAACATTTGTTTTTCTATATACAAATTACAAGTAGTTAAAAATAAATGTCAAATACTGTTGATGATTCTGTTGAATATATGATAAGTTAATGTAATAGTTAAACCATTGAAAATCTTGTTTCAAGATGGTTTGCCTTGGCATTAAATTGAGTATTTTTTAACATCTCATTCTTAGAAGTTGAATTATCTAACACAAGACATTGTTTATCTATTCATTTCAATGCATATTTAAATTTTTCAAAACTTAAATATGGCTCTAATCATTCATTGAGAATCATGTTTTATCTTAAATTTATAAAAACATATTTTCTTTAAAATAAATCAAATAAATCTCATTTTGAAGTTTTGCTGATGTTTGGAGCATTGATAATTTTTTTCAAAAAGTCTTTTGTTGGTATCTACTTATGTAAAAAAATTGTATATATTTGCTTCTCTATCCAAATAAAATAATTGATTGATTGAGGTTGTTTGCATCATTCAAAATCACATATTTAAATTGGTTTAAATAAGCTCTATCTCACCTTGAATCATCCTTTATCCTAATCCCTCAATTCTCTTGTCTCTTTTTTCCATCCTTGTTTGGAATGCAATTGTCCTTGGTTTAATTTGTTGGAATAATCAACATCATTGTTTTAATAAAATGAATCCTAAATATATCTATATATATAGAGAGAGATATAGAAGAACTTGACTAAATGTATAACCTCCTTAAATATATATTAATGTCCTAGTCTCAACTTTGGGCATATATTTAGAGTAAATAAACCTATATAAGTAGTTATTGCATAATTTTGTTAAAAGTCTTCTATATTGAGTGAATGAATAATGTGCATATTTCAAATACTATATGATACATTCACATGTGTAAATATTTTTAGAATTCATCTGGCATATATATGAAAATTGCTAACTTTAATTCTTACATAAGAAAAAAAATAATGATAAATTAGCTTCTATACCAATTGCTTTATCTTAAGCATGCTTGTCTTATCCTTCAATTTTTCAATAAGAATAATGAATTCAAGAAGTTTCTTATTTAATTGAAACAAAAAAGTCTCCAAAGATTGGATCAACTTGAGAACCTCAAAAGCTATCACATTAATGAATTCTTAGCTATCATCATTAGTCTCATCATTAACAACTTCACCTTGCTACGCAAGATGCTCATCAATGATATCCTACAAGTCTGTAAGGAAAGTGACTACTTACTCCTCTAAGTAATTCAATAAGTTATAGATATTTATTAGATTATTATAGTAAAATTCACAAATCTAAGATTCTAGATTTTAAATGGTATCTTGACTAATAAATTATTCTTTTATTAGTGCAAGTGACAAAGACATATACTATGAAGTTATAGAAGATTCTAGAAGGTTCTACAGAAGCTTTGTAGTTTGTGGAAGCTGCTTGAGAAGCTTCATAGATTGTGCAAGCTGCTTGAGAAGCTTCCTAGTTTGTAGAAGCTACTTGAGAAGCTTCCTAGCTTATAGTATATATAGGAGCCAAGACTGAGGGGATCCTCAGTCTTGATAACACATCTCTTGGAGCTCTAGCTCACCTTTCTAGTATTATTCTTGTATTCATCTGATTAATCTACTTCTTGCCAATTCTTCTTGAGCTTCTTCTTGAGATTTCCAGTCAGTATTCTAAATTCGTGACAGTTTGTCAAGACTGCACTCATCTTTCATATCAGAGCTAGTTCTTTCTTGTTAGAGTGGAGATTATCCCTCTGCTTGAAAGTGCTGGCATTTTAGAGGTTGCAGATTACCCTCGTCTAAATTGATATTTCTTCTATTATAATATTGGAGTCTTATCTTTCTTGGAGATAGTAGATTATCCCTCTTCTTGAAGGTTTTAAGGCATTTTAGAGATTGTGGAATATCCTCCTCTAAACCAATACTACCTTCTTATAGAATCATTTCTTTTCTTCTCTTAGAATGGTCGGAGGTCAAGATATTAATATGACTGAAAGTTCAGCGTCCAAATTGGATGCTATTATGAATGCTCTTACTACATTATTATAGAAAATTGTAGAGATTGAAGGAATCATTGCAAGACTTCATGATGATGGAACATCCAAGATGGCAGAATGGAAGATTCATCAGCCTCAAGCTTGAGCACCAAGAGAAGCAACTTTGCCTCTAGTTCAACAAGGACCATTGGTCTTACAATGAAAGGAGCTTCAAATTAGCTTTCTAGATAAGTTCGATGGTATGTGTGGTTGTCGTTTTACTTATTCTGAAAGAAACCTCCCAGAATAAATCCGTATAGGAGAATTCAAATACATGGAATGACTAGTTGCTTAAGCGTTCACATTAGGGTCACACAATCAACTACCTCTTAAAATGTATCATCTTTATTTCTAATTTCTGAACATACAAAGAAACTATAATCTCTTCCTTCACCTTATCGGTCTCTTCTTTACAGCAATTTAGTCATATTAATAACTGCTATTTCCACCAATATATTCACCCTTATAATCTCCAATTGTAATACTGTGCCCTCACAACTTTCAACACACAATTATCCTCGTTCCAATCACTAGAATTCTTCACACAGAACTGCCATTCACATTACAGTGTTTCACACAAATACAGACTCATTCTCTCTGCTGAACTACAATCAGATTTCAGCATTCAATCTTTCTTCTTCTCAAATAATACCAATCACATTTCCATTCCATAATTCACTTCACAATATTCAGAAACTCTGAATCCTCTTATTCAAAGAAAATAACAAACAAAAGAAAAGAGGTAGCACCAAGCTTACCTTGGCTTACAACTATCACAGCGATGGCACCTTAATTAACTTCTACAACTCTTATATACTTTCTCCTGATTCTTTAGATTTCAACCGTAATTTTGTAATTAATCACTTTTAAGAACTAAATCACTCATCCCTCCTCCTGAATTTCCTATTATATAGACTATTAATACATTTTACTAATATCTTTCAAAAACAAATTAGTATCTATTCTATAGTACGCATTCTAAGTTTTGAGGTTTTGTCAATCAAATTAAATTGATAACAGCTTTACAACACGGATGCTATCCAATGGAGGAGTCACGTGTTGGACTGGTTGGAACTTTGCTCACGGAGCAAGTTCTATCATAGTTTGCTCCTTTATTTGAGAAAGGATCATCAATTTTGAACAACTTTGAAATTTTTTTAGAGGCGTTTGTTGAAGCAATTGGCAAACTTGACAAGGCACAATGGGATACAACAAAGATCTGGTCACTACGACAAGGAGTACGCTCTGCGTGAGTCTACGCATCAGATTTCAAATAATTAGCATGCGACATCAACTGGGATGAGAAAGCATTGATGAATCAATTTTATTGAGGCTTGAAGGACAACGTGAAGGATTTGTTATTATCTCTTCCTGATTCGTGAACACTTAACAAAGCCATTAGCCAAGCTGTGAAGTACGATAATCACATATTCCAATGTCGCCAAGATCAATGCTCAAGACAATATACAGCTCACCACGCTCCAACTATGTCAGCAAGCAGCTTGAATTCACATTCAGAGGTAGAAGACATACAAATTGACATGGTACATGTCAAATCCCTAACTCTAGAAGAAAAAAAGTGGCATATGGAGGAAGGACTATGCTTGTATTGTAGTGAAGAAGGCCATTGAGCTAGAAACTGCCCCAAGAAGCAAAATTGACACATTGTCAGAACCAGAGGCACGTTTGTTCAAGAAAACGAGGATGCCCAGCCACAATAGGGACCATATGGTCGGACAATTCAATACCACAACAACAATCAAGTTCCTCTCTTTCTGCTCAGCCTGCCCATTGCTTTACCATTCCTCTATCTTTTGGCCCTCAGAAATTAAAAACCTTAGTGTTATTAGATTCAGGAGCATCTGCTTGTTTTTTAGACGAAGAATTTGCTAAGCGTCACGAGATTTTTCTTGTACAAAAACCTAAATCCGTTCACGTAGAAGTAATAGATGGATGACCTTTATTGTCTGGTAGTGTCATCCATGAATCAAAACCTATAGAGGTGACGTTTAAAGACCACAGTAGTTATATTATTTTTAATATTATTAGAACCCCATCAAACCCTATTATTCTTGGTCTTTCTTGGTTAGAAATGTATATCTATCCATAGATTGGAAGTTACAAAAGATGACATTTCCTATAGAACATTTTGAAAGTAAGCCTAATAGAAGATCCCGAATCATAAAACCTTTATTTATTGAAGCAAGAGTGTTTGTAACATCATCTAAGGAAGGTGCACCGTTTAACATTTATGCGACTCCAACTAGCGGAGAAAAGATTTTGCAAGAAGAGCATGAAAAATACGTTCGTTTGGTCCTTCAAAAACTTCACAAGCAAGGACTTCACGCAAAATTGGAGAAATGCTTATTTAACTAAATTGAGATGGAATTTTTGGAATTCATTGCAACTACAAAAGGCTTAAAGATGGACCCTAAGAAGGTGGAAGCAATTGTATCATGGAAAATTCCAAAGACGATTAGAGATGTACAATGCTTTCTTGGCTTTGCTAACTTCTATCGGATCTTCATCAAGAATTATTCTCAAGTTGCTGCTCCTCTCACTCGGTTGACATGTAAAGACAAGCTCAAATGGAGACCTCTAATGGAAAAAGCATTTCAAGACCTTAAGACTGCATTTACTATGGCTCCAATCTTGGTACATTCGGACTTTGCAAAGGCCTTCTATTTGGAGACTAATGCTTCAGATTTTGCTAGGAAAGCTGTACTTTTGCAGATAGACACAGACAAGAAGCTTCATCTTGTTATATTGTACTTTCAAAAGTTTTCTGCTATTGAGATCAACTATGAGATCCATGATAAAGAACTTCTTGCAATAGTAGATTCTTTCCAAGAGTGGCATCACTTTCTCGAAGGAGCTGCGCATCCGATGACCATATACATGAATCACAAGAATTTGGAATACTTCATGTTGGCTCAAGTTCTAAATCGTCGTCAAGCTGAATGGAATATGTTGCTATCCAGGTTTCATTTTGTTATTACTTATCGGCCTACGAAGCAATAAGGACTATCCGATACATTATCGAGGAGATTGTATCTAGTACCAATGGTTGGAGAAGCAACGTTTAATCAACAGTGTACAACATTGTTGAAGTCGGAACAATTCAGGCTTTACTTTGCTATAGTGCCAATTGATGCTGACTTCCTCAACTAGGTATGTATTGCAACTATTAGAGATTCTATAGCCCTCGATATTATGCAACGTGTCATTAATGATAAGTTGAAGGTGGAAGGAGATCTTTTATACTTTGAGGAGCGGTTGTATATTCCAAAGGGACTAGCATGACTCCGAGTTCTCCAATCTCAACACGACTTTCTAGTTGTGGAACATTTTGGATTCAATAAGACCTTGGAACTTATTTCTCAAGATTTTTAGTGGCCCCAAATGTGGAAGGATGTCAAGGATTTTGTTCTCTCCTATGATATTTGTTCAAGATCCAAGAACCCTCAGCATTGTCCTTAAGGTCTTTTTCAACCATTGCCTATTCCACATCGGCCATGGTCTTTAGTTTCTATGGACTTCATTATGGACCTATCGCCATCAAATTCATTTGACAGCATCTTTGTTGTAGTAGATTGGCTTACAAAGATGGCACACTTTGTCTCTTGCAAGAAAACATCATCAAGCAAAGTCACAGCAAGGCTCTTCTTTGATAGTGTGTATCGATATCATGATTTACCAGATGATATTGTGTCGGATCGAGGAATCCAATTTGTATCAAAGTTATAGAGATCTCTCTTTGACATATTGAAGGTGGATATCAAGCTTTCTTTAGCTTTCCATCCTCAAACTGACGGCCAAACAGAATGAGTGAGTCAAACTTTGGAGCACTATTTACGATGCAGCATCAACTACTAGCAAGATGATTAGACTGCATATCTATCATTAGCCAAGTTTGCATGTAACAACACCCTTCATGCGTCGACTCAACAAACACCATTCTTTTTTAACTATGGATATCATCCGAAGCTTGATTTGTTGAGTCTCTCAACTAATAACAACCTAGCAATTGAAGGATTTGTGAAACAACTATTGGAGCTTCAAACTACTTTGAAACTTCAATTGCAAACTGTCCAAGAAGCTTACAAGATGTCTGCAGTTAAATTTTGGAATTAGGCACCTACTTTCAAAATTGGAGATAAAGTATAGCTACTTCGACAGAATATCAAAACCAAACGGCTATGTGATAAGTTGGACTACTGGAGATTGGGACCATTTATCATCTAGAAGAAAATTAATCCAATTTTGTACCGTCTGGGATTATCGGCTACTATGAAGGTACACCCAGTCTTTCATGTTTCTTTTTTGGAACCTTATCAAGAATCATCTTTTCCTGGAAGAGTGCAATGTCTGCCACCTAGTATTAAAATTGAAAACCACGGGGAATACGAGGTAAAAAAGGTACTAGATTCATGGCATAAGTGGAAGAAATTGGAATATCTACTGCATTTGAGCGGCTATGATATCAATGAACGCACATGGGATCCAGTGAAAAATCTTATCAATGTGTTCCAAAAAGTACAAGACTTTCATCGACACTATCCTCAGAAATCTAAGTCCTTTTGATGAAATTTTTTCATTGAAGTTCCTTCTCCTTGAAGTCTCTTAATCCTCGGCTTTACAAAGAAGGGAGAGAAAGAACCTCTAAAAGACATAGTTAGAGACTATAAATCTGTAACTTGAGTCCATTCTTCCATATTTAGTATTTATATTTTTTGGTGTGATATGGATAGCCAAGAGATAGATACCATATTAGTTATGTCTTCTCAACCAAGTATCTCATGAAGACGACCCCGAGATGAAGAACCACATATACCACGAAGACGACGGAGGATACCTAGTAACAGGTCACTAGTGATTATATTTGAGATAGAACGTGCCTAAGGTGATCTTCGAAAAGGAGTGTTTGTATGGTATTTTCACAATGAAGACATGGAAGTTCATGCTTGGTTGGAAATTGAAAGAGTAGGACACTATCGTTGGTTACAAGGACCAATGAACTACTTACCGCACGAATAACAATTGGAATATATTGAGACACTATGCGACAAATTTTTAACTTCTTACGTTGGTACTGACTCGTAATAGGAGTGCTTCTCAGAGACCTCGAAGCTATAGGGGGGGATGATATCAAGGACATACATTAGAAAGTTGTAGAAGATTCTAAAAGGTTTTAGAGAAGCTTTGTAGTTTATAGAAGCTGCTTGAGAAGCTTCCTAATTCATGGAAGCTACTTAAGAAGCTTCATAGATTATGAAAGCTGCTTGAGAAGCTTCCTAGTTTGTGGAAGCTACTTGAGAAGCTTCCTAGCTTGAAGTAAATATAGGAACCGAGACTGAGAAGATCCTCAGTCTCGACAACACATCTTTTAGAGCTCTAGCTCACCTCTCTAGTATTGTTATTATACTCATCTCATTAATCTAGTTCTTGCCAATTCTTCTAGAGCTTCTTATTTAGATTTCCAGTCTGTATTCTAAATTCGTAATAGCAAGTTATCTAGTTTCTTCTATAAAAATTTGATAGTAGTTGAAATAGCTGTGGATGATTTTTTATTTTACATCTTAAGCTTAGGTTGGTATAACCATGTAAATGACATCTAGAATGCTAATTTTTTTGGAATCTTTAATGTCATCATCAAGATACTAAAAAAAAAAGGTGATAGAAGTATATCATTAATAGATATTTAAATTTTAAATGATCTTAGAATTACAAGATTAAATCTTGGAGGTTGTATTTAGAGAGATATAATAGACTATGGTATTTTGCAACTAGACATGATTGAAAATCCCTATCATTGAGATATGCACATTGTAATTATTCAAAATGAGAAAAAAATTTGATTTGCCACATGCCTATCAAAGGCTTTGAGCTATTTTACAAAGATTAGTTGTGTCATCAAAGCCTTGATATTACTCTAGTATATAAAATTTAGATTAGATTGATTGATATTCTTAAAATATCTTAGCTTATTGAACTTTTTAATAACTTAAAAAGAAAGCTTGTTAATGTCATCTTTGTTGCAATACAAAATCATTGCAATTCTCTAAGTGTTTTTTTTTTTTTTTTTCCTTCAAATTGTTTTTTGGGCAAAGAATTATTTACTTGGACATAAAGTAAGATTAGCAAATAGCATTCTAAAAGCTTATTAGCATAAAAATATAATATATATACAATGCATATTATATAGTAATTTATATTTATGTAGTAGAAAATGTTACTTTTGTCCAAGTTATAAATATTTTTCTACTCAAACTTATTGAGGGTCTCACAAATCAAAAGAAAAGAATTCACAACAATATTCATGTTAACTAATCCACTCTCTCCAAAATAATAGAAAGAGTGGATTCTATGGCGATTCTTGAATGTCTTTAGCCTCCTAATAGACAATACAAACTTGTTATGTCTAAGTTTAATTGATTAAGATGATAGTTACTTTTTTATTGAGCAAATTACCATTGATATTGATATGCTCATGGTTTAAATGAGACCATTTGACAATTGCTGATTCTATTAACATATACTTAATAATTCTTTGATTTTTATTCTTCAAATTTGTATAATTAACCTTTTTGGACAACTCTGTTGAATGCTTGAGGATTGTGGATATGGTTGTTTAAATAACCATGGTATTGAATATGTTTTTGAGCTAGTCCTTAAGTTGATTATATGTAAACTTAGGATTATCTTTCTTGTATTGACAAAAGACAATTTTGATTTTATACAATATTATCATATACATCTTTAAAAAAATTATTAAACATATAAATGAGTAATATAAAACTAGTAGTGAATTGGAAATAGTCAAACTATGATGATATACAAAGATTTTTTTTTTTGACCATCACACCCTTTTAAATCCAATGTTCTTCAATACCACTATTTATTCTTGCTTCTTTCATAGTATTGTAATGTTAAAAAGTTCCATATTTTTTGCAAACTTTTGGAAGCTTCTAAAATGTTATAAAACCTCTTCAAATTCTAAAGGTATTTAGATAATACTTAAAGAAAGTCTTTCAATTACATTACTTGTCTAACCTTTATAAGTAAAAAACTTACCTATGTGAATACCAAACCACTAATTTAAGCCATATTACTATTTGAATTGGTTAGAGCTTGATGGTACACACCTTACAAATAAAAATTGTTAAATATTATAGTAAGTTTTTAAAGTTCTAAAATTGCCTTCTTTAGAGATAAAGAGATATAAATACAAATTTATAAATATATATATATATATATATATATATATATATATATATAATAGTATTTTAATCAATTTTTAATATACATATACAATACAATAACTTTTATAGTTTTATCTATCACATTCTTTTTATCTAACATATCTATGTATATTGTGAATAATTTTGGGATTTTTTTAATAATATTTTTAAAAATAAATCTATATAAAAATAACAGTAAATTAATTCAATGACTTGATTTATTTATGTGTATTCATTTATCAATTTAAATTCTTAAGAAGGTTTAAATAATTATAATTTTTTATTCTCAACTAAGAAAAAATATTATACAACTTTTAAAGATTATAGTAATTTTTGGTAACTATTTTATAATACATTTTCATCTCCAAATCATCTCTTTTAGATATAAATATTAATTATTTAAGGTTATTGCAATGGTTATACAATCATTTAGCTTCCTAAGTAAATTTTTTGTAATATATATATATATATATATATATATATATATATATATATATATATATAAATTCATATAGATTTTCGGAAAGACAATATTTCTTTTTCTTAAATGGTTCAATCTTAGTACCTTTTATTTTTGTATTAAAAGAAGCATTTTTATGCAAAAACTATTTTGTAAAAAAATAATATCTTTTCATACAAATAGGATTTTTTAAATAATATTTGTTTTTCCCTGGTTTTAATTTTGACTTATTACATTCCTATGATTTTGGTTAATGCATTTAAGTAAACATATTATTTGACGATTCATCTTGTTTTATCAACTTTATTATAATACAAGTAATCAAATGTAAAAATAATATTTTATTGAATAAGAGGTTTAATTTTTATTAAGCACAAATATAGTCAATTTGTCAAATTTTATTTCTTTATTTAGTATTTACAGGATCAAACACACAACTTCATTACTAAGAGTGTCTCAAAAAAGTAAATTGTGAATCCATTTTGAGAATTAAATGATCTTTGAGTTAAACACAATTATATATATATATATATATATATATATAATTCAGTGAAGTTTTACAAGATATATTATTTTATACGCTTTGGTATATATATATATATATATATATATATTTATATCTTTCCTTCATTTTTACATTGTGCATAAATCTTAATTCATACAAAAACATAATAATAATAATAATATTAATGAATTTTTGGACATCACTAAAGCTTCCAATATACTTTCTGCATACAAGATCATGAATTTATTTAATTATTATTTTTTCTAATAATTTATTTTCTAACGTGAAAATATGAATATCACAACAATGTTGTGATATGGTGCACATAGTCCAAACCACGTTCCTCCTCGCTCCAATCATTGCAAGGTGGATGAACAGAGCTCTAACTTGGACGAATGTGGATCCCACCGGACGGACCTTGCCAACTCCATCACGGTTAGTCCAATCGACTGGATATCACCAGTCACAAAAACCGGGCCGCACCGGATGAGGTTCAAAATTTGAAATTGGCGCGAGATCGTCCTTCCCTCCACCCCCACCCGGTAAAACGATATGCCGCCCCTCGATCTGATTTCAAATTTTTGGGCGGGGAAGCGCCAGCTTCATCTCTGTAGCCGCCATTTCTTTGGGCCACCCCGCCCACCGGTTCTCCATGTGTACACTGGCCCTCTCTATTGCTGGGAGTGTATGTCGCCTGAGACGAGTCAATCTGTTGACACATCTTGAGTAGAGAGCAAGCGTGCGTGGCTTCTCCCGCGGTCCGTTTCAGTCTATGTGTGAATTGATGTGATAGTCTTGAAGAGTTGGTATGTTGTTTCTGGTCGTTTAATACGGAATAGCTTGATTCTCTTTTAAAAGTTTCAGTGCCTGGGTTTTCTGATTTGAGCGGAGGTGCACGACGAAGGCAGGCTGTGGTAAGGCCAGTCTTGGTTCTTCCCGATTCCGTATTATGGTGACGGGTGTGTCTGTGTCGGAGGTTGTTTGACACGGAGCCCCATGCTGTACGTGTGGGGTGTCTTTGTCTATGGGCACTTTCGCTTTCTCGGAGCTCCTAGAGGCAGTTCGTTTGTGGATGTTGTAGTCGTTGCTTGCGATCACCTGTATTCAGGCCATGGGACGTCGTCGCGTTTTGGCATTTGATATGGCAGTGCAAACTATTGCACACTGACGTGTTTGCTAAAATTTGCAAAGCTGTCGTGGATGTACAATATAATGACCTGGTGACACTGTGTTCGACAAAACTTGCCGATCTGACAAGAAAACAACTCGCTCGTTGTCCCAGACGATGAAAGGATTGGGCAAATAAGGTACTGTTGTTCGCATCGTGAATCAAGTGCGGGTACTGTGAGTGCTGTTCCACCTGCACTGGCGTTTTACAGGCTCTACATATACTCCAGCCGATTGGGAAAACGGATTCAAGGGATCTGTCAGAGATGAAGAGGAACCAGCATGAGGAGGATAATTGCGGACACTGGGAGTATGTAATTCCCTGTGAATTTGTGTCCGCGGATGCTGTCCTAAACTATGGTGTGGTGCCAAGTTACTTCGGCACGACCATTCGCAGGTTGAGGTTCACTCTTGCGATGAGCCAAGAGTGCGTAGAGGATATGTCAGCCCTGGAGGATTCAGCCTATCCAGAGGGTGATTATCACAGAAGAACCCACAGGACTAGGGGAGATGTGGATGTGGATCGGCTGTCTGAAATGATTGCAAGTCGAAGGGCACAATTTACGGGGAATAGGTTCGATGAAAGGTCGAATGATCTACACGAACATGATGCTAGCGTGTCAGGTGCAGGTTACGGTCTCTTAAATGATTCCGAGGTCCCTGTCTTTGAAGTGTATGAGGACAATGATCCGGCTGAAAGTGAAGATACTTTCCAGAGAGTGGTCCGTAAGTCGAGCAACTCAATTTTTCCTATCGATTTGAGGAGAATCGGGACCGGCGTTGGATCGGATAAGGTAGTCGAAAGTAAATTCGAAGATGACGCTGATAAGGAAAATCAGGACCCTATCGTTGAGGGGGTTGTGACTTACACCCGAAGTCCCTTGCCGGAGTGGTACCCGAGGAGGCCCTTACAAGACATCACCAATGTTTTGGTTTCCGATCCGGTATTGTTTACATATTCATTGCTGAGTAACTCGAACAGCATGCCTACTCATTCTAATGATTCATCTGCTTCAAGTCACTTGAGCGTATCTATATCTGTACGGAGTCCATTTGTTGAATCTTTTGAATTGAGTTTGGACAAGGATTTGCATGTGAGTAGTAGCCTAGTTAATGGGCAAATTATTAGAAACCAGTATAACATTGTGTCAATCCGTTGGATGTCATTGACTTTGAGGTCTGTAACAGGATGATAAACTTCCACCACCAAAGAAAAAGCGCAACAAGAACATGATTGATGGTACGGGATCATCACTGTTAACTTTGGTTGAGACTCCACCCAGGAAGCAGTGTCTAGGTGTCAGTCGACCGACGGTGTTGAGCGGCGTAGCGTCGAGGCAAGTGTTCAATCTTAGGAAAGGTTTTAGGTGATAGCATATTCTTTAGTTGGTCACTGTTTGTGACACTTTAAAAAACGAATTGAATATAGTTCAAGCTGCTGATGACTACACAAGCGGAAGAGAGATTCACTGCTGGTGAATGTCTCTTTCGCCCCTGTTGACTAGTCATCTCATTACAAGATGACATACCCCTTCATTTGAGAGCTGGACTCAAAATTTGGTCCAACAGTCCTGATCATGGATGATGCCTACCTGAAAAAACGTGAATAACCGACACTCTGCGTCATGCTTTATAGGAGCTATCATTAATGACACTTCCGCATTGTTGTATGGTACACTAAACCATGGTAGAAGTATGTTCAATTCTTATAGTGCGCGCTTAAGTTTCGAATCACACTTATTATGTAGCTTTCGTAGCGCGGTCATCGCACATGTACACTAATCCCGAAGGGAAATATCACGAAGGTGCAGCCCTGGTTTATGAAAATTTTACCATCTGCAGGTCGACAGTTCCTGTTATTTGTTTCCCAATGGTAGGATTTAATTTGGGTATCAAGTACACAATCGCTTGTGGCCTCAAGTGCATGTATCGTCAATTGACATATGTTCACAGTTTCCTGATGAGCATTGTCTGAACATGTAGCACATACCATTCAATGTTGACATTGTTAACCCTTTGTATTATACACTCGTTCAAAAATCCTCTTGAGTCCAATAGTCCATCACATTTGCACACATTTCAAGTGTGCCTAACTGATCTGTTGTTGCGCCTGTGCGAATCCATTATCCCTGTTGCACTCTTCCCTTTCATGTTGCAGCCGTCGTGAACAGCACTCACAGGGGAAGACAGATGTCCCACAGTCCGTTCACGAAGATGTATAACACAATTGGATTGAGTTGGTACAGCCCTCAATAACCTTCATCGCCTCGTTCCTATTTCAGTGGTATACTTCTGCAGACTTTTCCAATCTGCACGAGGACCCTGGAAGAATTCATGTAAAAGTACTTGTTGCAGCGGCATTCACTCACATCGCCCAGTGGCCGATATCCCCACCGAACCCACGTTCAGATTGTCACCCACTTCGCCAACCTAGCCCCTGAACCCATCTCCGTGCCCGAGGTTAAAAGCCAACATCACCACCACAGTTCAACGTAGTACACACTAAATAAATACACTAAAAATTATATAGAAAAATGTGAAATAAAACTGAGTAAAGTGTGGAAAAGTTCACTAGGGACAGGCAAGGTCAGAGCCATCACATTGCCGCCAGGTATCCCTGTCACACCCTGTAACCGACACGTGTGCTCCCAGGAGTATGCTTTGGAGGCGAAGGGAATTCCCATTTCACTTTGTTCTAAAAAATAATTGTAACGGTAGAATGCAGGGCACAACAAGCTGTGAACGGTCGAAATTTGAATTGTACCCTGGACCGGGCGAAACGGCGGGTGACCAGGGAGGGATAACCATGGGCCACACCCGTTTGGGCCGATGTTTCGCGGGGTCGCCCTGGTTCGAGTGACGAGAACGCGAGTGGCTGTGGCGATGAGGCTCCATTCTCGAGAGAGCCGAGGTAGGGGCTGCTCCTGAGGGCGAGAGTCACCTGGTTGCGGAATGTTTCTGCGCTGCGTGGGAATGTGAGTGAGTGCGTGTTTCCGGACTCGCGAGGAGGAGTGATGCGGTGGTTTGCAGCGCGGCCTTGCGATTCCTGAAGGTGCTGCAGGCTGCAGTCGTGTCTAGGGTTGCTGTTTTTGGTAGCTAGTTGGTGCACTTTGGCTCCATTGCTACTTGCATTGAACCTTTGGCTATGCTCTGGCGCACAGCCAAGCTGCCTAATGTTAAGTAGTGGTTTGGCGCGTGGAGATTGAGTCGGTGTGAGCTGCTGACTTGAGTGACGGATGCTTTGTTACCTGTCAGCTTTGGTATCAAGCAGTTTTCGCTTGTGTCAAGTCTGGAGAATGCTAGAGTTAGCTTGTGTGTGTGTGTTTCTGTATTGAGTATAATTTGAGAACATACCTGGCGTTTCTCTAACACCTCGTACCGGCGTTTGCCTTACACATCAGTTTTTTTTTCCTTCCCTCTGTAAGCTCTGCATTGTAGCTGATGTAGATTTCGAGTATTACACTGCCAATCATTATTGGTGACACGACTTAGTCACCGAGTTTGTTCTCGCGAATCGAGTAGTAGAAGTTGCCACTTTTTATTTCCACTTTCTGTTGCCACTGTGTATAGTACTGATATCAAGTTGAAGAAATCATGAGGAGGGGTAATCTCATTGAGCGGAATCGTGACCACCGCGAGTTCGGGATGCAACAACCCATCGCATCTCTGGAGACAGGAATTCTGGAGCAAAGTCCAGTGTCAAGGAATTTTGGTATGACCACTCGCAAACTCCGGTTCACTAGTTCATTCAGCAGGGGAAGTCCAGCAGAAGTCACCGTGGAGGGTATCTGCTCTCGAGTATATGGAGATCACAGCACGTTGCAGAGAGCACTTTCAGAAGATTTGAAGCTCGTATTATCTGAGAGAGAATCAAATCGAAGGGCTCCCCTAAGAAATTCCAACGGCATGCAAGAGAGTATTGCAAACATGGCCGGTGCTAGAGATTACGTATTGCGAACTTTGCAGAGTAGTTTGTACTCGACATTGCCTGCGAAGGAGGGACCGAAGGTAACGCTGGAGATCTACGAAGATCCCCCTGAGGGAGTCGTAAGTGCTCACAGCTTGATGAATGAGTCTGAATTGGATTTTTCTTCTCCTGTCCTGCGGAAGATAGCACCTGGAGTAGATATGAAAGAACCATGTGAGGGTCTTGGCAAGGATGATCGTGGTAAGGAGAATCGGGATCCCAACGGCAACTGGGATGGCAGGAAGAGCTCCAGTCCCTTGCCTGAGTGGTATACTAGAAAACCCCTGCAAGACATCACCAATGTACTCGCCGCTGTACAGGTGGGATTGCGTTTGATTTCCTACTTATTCTCAATACCCCTCCAGCACGATATAGAGGCTTCATTCTAAACTGTGGCCGAGTTTTCAGGGTACACCCCTAGATGTAGATAATGCTCATTGAATTTGTAACTGTCCTTTCAGATGATTGAGCTGAAAGTGCTTGTGTTTGTTCTTTTCCAGGGCGACGAGCAACACCCAAAACTTAAAGAGAAAGTAAAGAAGAAAGCGATCTCCGCAGTGGCCCCTTCATTCTCAACACTTGCTGAGCCTCCAACAAAGAGGAAAGATTCATTAATTACTCAGTCTAAGTGCTCCACCTTCGCAACTCCAAAGCAGTTTTCCAATCTTGGGAAGAATTTCCGATAACCTTCATTTTTTCGTCCCGAAGTCCATTTATTGTATTTGTTACACTCTCAAACACCGAATGAAACTGTGTGCGGATATTCACTTCCCGTATCATATCAGGATGCAGGTGAGGGATGTGCTCTTGATCGATGCCTCTTCCTTCCTGCTAGTTGGTTCGGAGGCTTGTTTAGACTTCGTACGTTTGTACCCACATCCAACTTTGGCATTCATTCACGTCGATGTTGTCCATATCAATAAAGCCAACTGCGTACCACTTAAGCAGCTTCAAACTGTCTCCTTGATGTCTGCTTCTTATCTAAGTCGCACTCCTTCGGAGTGTATTTAGGACGTAGATAAATTTGTGTTGGTTTAATAAGTGGACATGTACGGAACTTGCCCATGTTGCCCAAATGGGCTTTCATACAGACTTCCAACGTTGCTCTTTGAAATGGCCGACTCTTGCGTCGCCGCATATTTCAGACGTGTAATTTATGTTGCCTCCAGATATGCGCGTTTTACAAGAATAACCATGTTGTTAGGTTCTTAGTTGTGTATTGTTTTAGCCTAAGTGCAGTTTTCATGGCCGGGCTTTGATTCAAGGGGTACTTCATGGGGAGTTCCGTCCTTTTAGGGTGTCAGTTTAGTGTAAAATAATCAACAGATTAAGTCTGCACTAGTATCTGTTCGAAACGAAGTTTCTACTTATGGAGGGCCCTTCAGAATCTAAAACTTTGTTTATAACAATATTTTACTATGTCGAAGACACGTGCGTGCAGAAACTTTTGGCTCTTCGCCTCATGTATTGACGTCACTATCTGGTGACCACAATGACGTTGCTTTGCTGGATGTCAACGGTGAAACCTATCTACAAGTGTATCGTCTGCTGTCTGGCTCACTGCAAGACTGATCTTCAATCTAGGTGATATTTCGATCAGAATGAGTTCGTGGCAATGCACTAATGCTTCTTATCGTCAGATTGAAGTGCTGTTAGGAACGCCTTTTCCTGTCAGACCGTGGTCAGATGATGGATACAGTAGTTCATATGGTAACTGAACACGGCCATATCGATTCTTGAGCCTCTTCTCTTGATTTCGTGCCTTGATCAGCTCCTCAATCTCACCTATCCTCTCTTGGAATCTCCCGTAAACAGCCGAAATCTGCTCCGTCCAATTGCAACAGCTCCAGTCATTCAATTTTATGTTGTGTTTGTACAGAGTATGCATAGTTCATAATATGGTAAGATGCAGAATCTTCATTGTAAAATATCGACCCAAACTAATTTACCTTTTCATCGCTTGTCCAGTTAGGTGTGGAGCGTTGTCCTAGAAATTCCTCGTGACTCGAGTGTGTGGAGAGCACCTCTGTTGTGGTCATGATAACTGTAGCTTGAGTCTCATTTGAAATAGTTGACAAGTAAAATGCTTCAGGATCTTGTTCAAGCTCCAGAAACTCTGGAGAGCCCTCCATAGGAATAAGTCGTCGCGTCATAGTCGGATGGTTCGGCATGAAACCTGCATACTCATACTGGCCGAAATTGACAGCTGCGTGATGGCAGGAGGCGATCCAAACAATGGTGGTCAAGGTATGGACAAGCGAAGCCTTTGAATTCAACGTAGGCCAGCCTTCAGCGTCCTTTTTGTCGCCATGTCCTACATACCGAATTTCATACCACCAGCTTTGAAGCTCCCTGTCCTCCTCAACCTCCCCATCATCCGAATAGATGAGGTCAACGTATTCACGCAACCATTCGTTGATCGCACCCCAGAGCTCGAGTCCGTCAGTTGCAAATGGATAATCTTCTATCACTAACTTCAATCCATTGTCCCCGTTCTTATCTGGGATTGCCATGCCCCTGCAAATGTCATAGCCCACGATTTAGGATACCAACACGAAATCATAAGCAATACCAAACGTTGCAAATCTACTTCAAGCTCTACCTGGTAAGAAAAAAAAAAAGTAGGCTAATTACCTTTTAATCAAGTCAGTCGGCAAGGCCTGTTCATCGAAACGCCACGATTGCTTGTACACAGCAGAGCTTATTTGCATGGCGTAAGCATGTGGGGTGAAGGTCATCTCAATGATTCCACCTGCATTTATGAGCGCCTTACGTGCCGCAGCATTGATATCAAGAGTATTCTTCATATGGGGCACCAGAGCCTGGTAAATGGGGTGCAGAGTACTGAGCTGTCTGTGAGTTGCAATGATCACGGGCTCCATCGTTGCATGAGACCGCAACCTGCAGATTTGAGCAGAAAAGAAAAAAAACGAATATTATTGGTTTATTTGAAAGAAATTTAAATTCATTTTATTTCTTTTTTTCGTTTGGCCAACAAAACGCTTGGCTCTTTCTTCTTTATGCTCGCTTCCGTGGATCTTTTTTTATTTATTTATTTTATTTTATTCCCGGAAAAGATCCACGGAAAAGATCCACGGAAGAGCTCGATTAGTTTCTGCTAAACACGAAAAAATGAACATCATAAATACAGGAAACAGAGGAAATGCGAAACCATTTGTGCTTTTGAGCGATTACAATCTCACTAAAATCACAAGACCCTACACAAATTAGTGCAATATTAATAAGACCGACAGAAACTTCATAAGAAACCAATTGATCTGCAGGTTGTAGTGCTCCAAAACAAGGATATTTGGAATTACTGGACTAGCCCGCTGTAATAATACCATAAACTCCTAGAGAAGATATAGCAAATAGATAAAATATACCTACGTTTAATCTGACATACCCGGCCATCCGAAACATACATAACAGTTTCCTCCAATAAAGCTCTCCACCATTGATTTCAAAAGCACCTCAACGAAAGAAAAAAAATTAAAATATATTGACGCGCTTCACGACGTAAATATTGAATGAGATCATAGCAGCATTTGAATGTCTGCTATGATCAACCCGTCTTCTCAGAAGAGTTCAAGCGTCGCAGCCTTCACCACATCTCTGGCAAGGAAAGAGCTGCACTTTCTACCATCGAATCATGACTGACGCCCTTCAGTGCGTACCTGGATTGGTCTGTCTCCCTGTCCACTTACTACAGCGGCTACGCCGACCCTCTCGCTAGTGGGTCGATCTTGTGCTTAAAATAAGAGTTCTTAGGCCTCTTCTAGTAGATCATGAATATCAAGAAAGGACAGATGGAGATGTGAGTGGCTATGTCTTACCAATGACTGGAGAGTTGGTGATATCCAGCGTCGTTAGCGAGCACATGAACTTTCGCAAGCTCCCACATCCAATCTTTCATACCCATTGGAGGAGGCGTGAATATTCGTTTTACAGTGCCAGGTTCACTTTCTTGAGGTAAGCTCACCTCGATGGCTACAGGTCTCAAAATGCCTTCATGTGTTAGAAATAGAAAGGTCCGCGTCGCATACGCCTTGCAAGCAGGGTTCTCGTTGATCTTGCTCACGAATGGAAGGAAGGCATCGTGATAGTCAAGGACAAATAGCTTGTGACCTTCCAGTGCTGTCCGCACATCCATGTCCTCCAAAAATGGCTCGATGTGTTCAGCTGTGATCGCAGACACAGGGTCACCGTAGGTGTCTTCATCTAGTTTACTCTTGATAGGAAACTCTCGCAGTCGCTCTATAACAACTGGGTTTAAACCAGCAAGCATTTCACGGGCAAATTCCTCGTCCATGGTCCACGCCGTCTCATCAACTACACAATAACTCGCATCATGCCCATATTTAGTGCTTCCAACATTGGAAAATATACGAAGGAAGTGTATTGTTATGTTCGACGAGAAGTATTGGATTTTCATCAAACTGATAGTTAGATATGGAATTACGCGCTCACCTGCGATGACTTTAGGCGTAGGGTACGTGAGGATGATTTCACATTCTGGTGTTGTACGATCGGAATCTAAATCGATATCTGAATCTGAAGGTACGGTCAATGAAACGCCCTTCTTAAACAAGTCCGCAATTTCGCGTACGCTTTCAAATTCTGTCTGCCTGGAGTACAATGCTTGGATAGCCGGTAGTAGTTTTCTAGACGCTGTCTGAATTGCGTCTTCCTGCAATTTTTCGGACTTCACCATTGTGTATCTTTCATCTCGTGGAATGTAAAAATTCGTCCACAAGTCACCTCGGTCCTCCGCCTCAGGGTCTGGAGACATTCAACCATGCTTCAACAATTTTGGTAATAACCTAGTGCCTCTAAAACGGAAACGTTGAAGATTCAACGTTGGCAAATGTAAACATGGTTTCGAATTGAACTAGCCGAGTGATTCACCAGTTTTTGAGCGTTGTCGTCCTGTGCGCATCCGTCTAGGATATGGGAACTCGTCGCTGTCTCCTAGGACTGGTCTCTTGAGGCTATCATGACGATAGCTGTCTCCCAAGTCGTTGTAGACATGATAATCATAGATTCGGTCAGCTTCCTTCCGCTCCCCAGTACCATTACCCCGGAGTTGTTGTAATAAATGTTCCCTCAGCTCTTGCAAACCTGCTGGTGTTTCTCGTGGCAAGTAAACCTGTTACAATGTAATACATGTTCAGACAGCTTGACCATATTATTCATATCGTTCCGCTCATCAAATTCCTTACGACGTATTCTGGCATGAAGAACAATCCACTGAAGGTTAACGCTGGGGTAGTTCTTGCACGAGTTACAGTTTGTCATGCACTTCCTCAAATTTAGCGAGGGTAGCCATGAGGTGGTGGAGGAGTGACCTTATTGGTGAAGAAGGCGCGGTCAGCTGCGTAATGGTCCACGTTGTACACGCACGAATCACATATGAAATGCAAGCTTGAGCGGTTTGGAACCTCAACAGTGATTTCTTTTAGAAGAAACTCATTACGATGAAAGTTCTTAACGAAAAGAGCACCTGGTTCTCCAAACTCTTTCTTAACTCTAAAGTTGACAACGAATTTTGTTGGATATGTTGATGCAATGTGACTGCTTGAAGTAGACGATTCAGTCCAATTTTCAATCATCATTTCCGAGGTACGCATGGCTTTTCCCGTACCTGTAATTAGCAACGGCCCACAGTCAGAGTCCGATTCCCCAGCTAATAGCAGAAGAGTATCCCAAGTCCTCATCACAGCATGAACAGGCATCTCTGTGTGTAGGAAGGATGAAAGGACTCACTTGAGTCAACGTCATTACTGACAAGCTGCAGATACACTCGCTTCCCTGATAGTTCATCTTCCAAGTCCCAAACCTTCCCGTCCTCGGCCGCAACCGACGATTCGAAGAATTCCTTTTTGCACAAGACAATGGTGGCCTTTAAATCAACCAGGCTTGATTCTACCTCATACAGGACAGGCGGGGACTGCAACAGCTGTCTTAAACCCCGATCCATGTTCTTCTTCAGCTTTTTTAACGTCTGCGCAGCCGATGAACATGTTATTAATGACTTCGGCAACGTCAGCGTTTTGTATTCGGAACCCCCATGATTTCTTGGCGATTTCTCTATCCCCTCACTCAACCTACAGGTCACATCCCAACTTGTTTTATGGTTGGCCGAGAAGTCGTCGTACTGCAGGCAAGTCCGTGAGGAATTCCATGAATTAATCCTCGATGCTCTGCCTAATTGCAACTGCCGTCCTACAAGTGCTGATTCCAATATCATCTGCATTATGTTAGGCTAAGCCAACCTCTTGGAAATTCTTCCCTAAATAAGATCTCTAGTGATGAGTGTCCTCCTCCTCCTCCTTGATATCTAATCCTTCCACTACACGCCAGAGCAGGGATCAGCGCGAGCTAAAATACTCAAGTTCTCAAAGCTGACAACAATGACCTACAACAAGAATGTGCAAAGAGCATTGAAGCAAATTGCAAGTGTGTGATAAGCAGTGGAGACGTTCAGATCCATGGCCTTATAGTGTTTCCTGAGAGCCCTGATACAGCGAGTCCTATTCCTGAATCGCGTCACCAAACCTTGAAGCACCAAGTCACAGGAATGACAGGCACACAGGATTGACCGAAGGCTACCGCATTCCGGCTACACAAAATAGTGATACGATGGTGAAGAGCGGTAAACAAACTCAACTGCAACTTCGTCCTCACTCACGGTCGGCGGCGGGCTATTTCAATCCTCTGCTCCGATTGACCGCCAACTCCAACAGAAGAATATTCGTTGCGCATCGATCTTGACTACCCGCGCTCCTTCCAGACGCCATCCCCGAGGTATTATGACGATGTCTGCTCGGGGATGGAAATGTAGAATTGGAGGTATTATGACGATGCTACTCTACAAGTCTAGAAAAGCTTCCAGTATTCGCATACAAGTTATCACCAAAATGGTTACCAAAACTAAGGTGCGCTGTCCGACTGAAGTCGGTGAAGCCAAATATTTCCAGCGGTATTGAAATTCCGTGCAGAAGCTGAAGAAAAGAGTTCTAATTCTAGAGCAAGCATGAAAAAAATAGCAACACACGTTTCCTTCCACCTAAACTTCTCCATATTCCTCCAATTTTGCTCACAAAAAAGCAGGGTTGACTGAACAGATGAGCAACAATTTGAACGTCTTGTTGAATGGCGCTAAAACATGGGCTCCACCCCGACTCCGACTGCTGACCTGTTCTGCAACGTGCCAGCTCGTCGAATTCTTTCCCACGTCAGCGTCCACCTCGGACCTTCGAAGTCTGATCTTCTACAGTAATGTGTGCCGCATTAATCGACTGGACGGACTTGTATTGGGTTTCTTAACAATAAACAATAGTTTGTTATTTAGACTAGATATCTCTTATATAAAATAGTTTTGGGGGATAAACCAATGGGATAAATCAAAGGAAACAAAAGCGATCTGTGATTGGTTGCATATCCCATTGTTTTCATCAAAAGTGAAACAATAACTCAATTTTTAATCAATCAAAGATCAAAATTTGCATCCAGATTGTCCAGAGTAGCACTATGATATCACTAGACATGGAGCTTGGAAGCACCACAACATGTAGCAGCATACAACATAGAGTTTTACATCATATGAAACTTCAAACTAAAGATTAATTTACAACACTTAGTTTACAATGTTTTTTTGTGACCAACAACACAAGTTTCCACTAGTAAATATATATATATATATATATATGGCATGTTTTTTTATTTTACAACTATTATTGTAATTAATTTAATGTATATGAGCAGTATAATACTACAAAACCTTTAATTTTGTTCACAAAATTAATAATTCAATTTATGATCTTTCTTTACAATTTTGCTTACTTTTAGATTGCAGCTGATAAAGCAATGACTAGATTGAAGAACAAATCTATATATATATATATATATATATATGTATTCATCTTGAATAAGAAGGTCGTGACTGTAATAAATTATAGGCTACTCTAAGTCAGGGAACCAATAATCGTTTATTTTTTTTTATTTTTTTTTTTTTGTGTATTTGTTTTTTTTTTTTTTTGGCACACATTTGACAAGACAACTTCAGACTCCCTATCCATCCACCAAACGTTCCATCAGTAACAAATTTTCCTGCTACCTATCCTAGTTCTCTCATGTTAAAAGTCACTTCAGATACCGATTTTTTTCTTGCATGGACGCAGTAGTTGGAGTGAGAAATTTGCAAAGGCTTGAGAATGCCCACAAAGATTGTCTGCAAAGTATGATTTTATACAAGAGAAGGTCTCACAAAACACAGTTTCCAGTATCCAAACTGGAGTCCGGCAGAATAATAGGACATTGGATGGATCATAAAACACACACATTCATGCAAATCTGCATTGGAACTAGCACCAATGGTAGATGTTTACCTGTCTGCATAATACTAACGCTCTTACTGAGCACTGTAAATTTGGTGTCAAGGTTTAACCTTTCGAGCTTCATATCCACGTGAAAGGTGGTTGAAGCAGAAATTTAAACAAAAAAAAAAAAAACTTAAACTTAAACTTAAAAAAGAAAAAACCGAATAGAGCTTAGTAAATACACTGCACTAGATCGCCTCATAAACCGACATAAAACGAGACGCAAGTTAAATTCATGTTTTCAGTAATAGATGACTTAAGTTTTCCCATCAAGGCAGAGATGGGTGGTTTACAGTACTGATAAATGTCTCTTAGCACAGTACTGTTTTCATTACTCACTGCTACTGGTGATGTCAACCAGACAACTGTTCCTGTGAGTCATTGCGAGGAGCGTGAAGAGATGAGTACTATAATAGTATCTAGATTTTGTATTGTGAAAGAACAAGGATAGGTGGCAAGAAAATTAGACAGATAACCTGAATACTCAATCTACGTCACTTCTGATTGTAGACCGGGTGTAGGCTTTCAGACACTAGAGCCTACTCACAAACAGGTGACCAAATTCACCTGATACAATTTCAGTCAGCAACCCAATGGAGTCCGACGTGTGCGTACAGACAAGGCGGAGGGACTGCATCAGAGTTCTCTTAATAACCGCAAACTGTTTCAAATGAGTAGTCTTTTAGGATTTAGGAACATGAAATATTGCATAACTCCAAAAGTACAGTAATATCTATGCATCATTCATTTGGGGGTGTTCAAATACGCTCCTAGAGAATAACTAGATAAAAATCAATTTGCGGTTCTGCACAACATGTTTGTGTAGAGATCCGTGGGCAGACCTCGATACAAGTCCTTCATATGTATGTACACAGAATTCTTCAAAATATTTACAAGGAAGGATTCAGTTCAGCATCGTAGGAGGTCCAGATTGTATTATACGCTTGATTATGTCCATGGTTGAGTCTGAAGAGCTGCAAAGGGCAACAAAAAGTGTCACTTGTGAATGAGCACATTACCATGCTCTGCTACAATACAACTGCAAAACAAAGAACAATTATGTCAAGAGACGGCACTATAAAACTCAAACTAAGCAGATCGCATCACAGGAGGAATTCCTGCCATCCATCTTGTACCTGGGAATAGAAATTTCAAACGGGAATGAGACAACCACATCTGGTTGTTGAACTGGAGGAATATGATCCTTCTTCTCGTTGACGATCGACAAAACCTCAATGATCACGTCTCGTAGTGCAGCCTCAAGAGTTGCATTCCGTCTTTGCCGTTCATCCAACACAGTTTCTGCTTGTGGAAGTATATGACCACAAGTCATTAAGCGTGGTTGCGGTCAAACGAGAACAAAACAGCACAAGGAGAGCATAGAGTGATGAGAAATTTGATGGTTCATTGTAAAAGCTCCAAGATAACAGGCTTGAACCAAGAGATAAAGAAACCACGACACTCTTGCACGCGCTTCACAATGTGATAGTTGTAAGTGAAGGAAAAAAACAGGGAAGACATTTATGAAAGTGAGAGCAAGTGCCAGCGTGCCTGACTGGAACCCACCTCCATTATTTCCGGATGGAGCACCGTCATAGACTTGTTTCTTCACTTCGTGAGGTCCAGCACGGAGTACATGAAGCTGAATGCACCATTGTTCCCAATAAAGTCGTTCTACTTTGCTGAACCACCCCACATGCTTATTCCTTGTTTCATAGAATGACAAACATACCTGCCACATCTACATTTCAGTCAATTCTGACAGGGAATGTGCAAGGTGGTTAGATACAAAAAACGGGATACAAAAGAAACAACCAAGTGGATAAGGACGGGGGTTGTGGTAGCAGACCCGAGACTTCTTATCTGGATGCTTTTCAACCCATGTCAAGAAATGGTCAATCTTCTCCTCAATCTTCTTCTCCGTATGTGAATCCCCGCACTGTACCTGAATACCCGAAATTCACGCGACTTAACACAAAGTAATTCGTCATACGATGCGCTTTATTGCATTAGACAATGAAATCAACACAAATGTATCAGCGCAAAATGCACGTGCGTTTCATAAATATTTGTGAATGGATAGATCTTAAAGCCACTGTCAAGGAACAGCCTGGTAAATTTTCTATCTCATAAACTATTTGATGAATACGCGCCAGCAAGCATCCTTCTCTGAAAATAAAGTCATGCTACTGCTCTAAATATTGAGAAGACTTCCATTAGCTGCACCTGATACCACATATCTCCTACAAAAATTCGTTGAATACAAAGTGACATCCAAGGTCACTCAATTGAATTCAAACATAACCCTATCACAACCCTAAACTGGAGGTATAAAGAAGAGAATGAAACATACATAGGTGATGTCGAAAAGCTCACATTCAACTTCACGAGGCCGCACCAATCCAAGTGCTCTATTGAACATAATAGTGTGGAGAATGCCTGTAAAATGATAGATATCGACCCGCAACATTCAACAATCTCTTAACACAACGCAAATAATTAAAGATAGCAACATGTTCCTCAATTTACGTTGATGGGGCATCACGATTTCCAAACCTAAACAACCGAAAATAAAGAGCAGGGCCTAGCGGCCAAGCTACACCACTGAAGCCAGGTTCCCACTGAACCCCAAATTATGAATTCCTGTTCCAAATTAGGTCATTATGCAATCCTTCTTTCGTTCCTGTACACGTCCATGATTTCGAACCGAATTCAGACACGAGCGAAAACTATTCAAAACCCCACAACAGAAGAAGAAAACATACATCTCAAAACTTCCCGAATCTGATACTGCTCCACTTCCTGCACAACCCACCCCTGCATCAACACACGACCCTAATACCCAAATCGTAATCGACCCCCAAATTCATCCAGAAACAAATCCAGCCTTACCCATACGCAACACGTTTTTTTTTCAAAACCCCCCAAGCTGCTCCATCTTCCAACCCACAATTGAAGTTGAGTTATATGAAAATAGGGCTTACAAGTTCCTTCAGGTGGAACACCTCACAATTCATGGTCGACTGCTCTGTCGAATTAGAACTCTTTCACGTCCGATTGCAACAGCGTACAACTTCGCACATGGAAGACAACAAATGCAGGACGTTAATGCAGCACAGCTTCTCAACGACTCAGATATATCGCAGTGATTCAGAACCCAAACACAAATCCCGCTCTCTCGCTCTCTCCCTCCTTTACAAACTTGGCCGAGGGCTACTTCTTCTTCGTTGCGTCTTCTTAGTCTTCTTCTTCCTGCTGCTGCTGTTGCTGCTTTAGACTCTATCTCCAAAATCCACAACAACGTGAAACCTACTTCACCATGCTTATTAAAAACTAATCTCGTAGAAAGGAAAACATTTCTTTTTCTTTTTCTTTTTCTTTTTTTTTATCGAAGCCAACACTGATTTGAAGAATGACGATGATTAACGATCCCTTCCGTCGTGATCCACATCGGATTTCCACATGCTGCGTTTGCGGTTTTGTGGATTAGTGTGCTCGGGATGTGGGGTTTCGGGTTTCAATAATCTAAAAAAACTTTTGAAACAGAACTTAAGTAAAAAAATAACAAAAGTAAAATAAACAAATAGAAAATGTGGGTTATGTTTCACAGTATGTATATTATCTTGAAGATTGTTTATGATTTCGTGATTGAATGCTTTTGTTTGTGGATTCGTGAATTCAAAAATAATCAAAATTAAGTAGTATTGAATTGCATTTTGTGAAGTATAATTTTTATTTTGTTGTATTGCATTCATGTTCAATGTATGGTAATTAAGGCTTGTGAAGTACATTTGAATCACAACAATATCAGTTGTAAGTTTTATATTACAATTTAATTTTTATTATTTCAGAACTAACAGTGACTAAATGAATTTACAGATTGGTTTAAATGCTATATATACATATACACATACTCAATTCTGAAATACATTTTTTATTTACTGAGCTAGTTTTTTCTAATGATTAATGTAGAGTATTTGATATTTAACATTAATGTGATATTTTGTGGATTTGAATTGAAGTTATTGTAGTCAAATTTTCAGGAGGTTTATAAAATTGTAGATTAATTGATTAGCTGTTAGTAAAATTACTTAGTAAAAGATTAATATCATTTATAATTTCAAATTACACATGCAATGTAGTAATTTCAAATAAATTATGCATGAAAATAAATAAATGCATAAACTACAACTTAAAAAGTCATTATCCCAAGAATTATATTTCAAGACATAATATGCTATATATGTACATGTACAGGCTAATTTTAAAACGTACTAAAACATTCATGAAATTCATTTAGAATATACAATTTGATTAACATTTTATCAATTACAAAATTAATATCAAATCATCAAAATATCAACTACAGAATCAAATCAAATTGGTCATAACAATGAACTAAAATAAAAAACTAAAGCATCCATGTATATATATTGGATTACATGCATGAATTGTGTATTTTTACAACACTTTATTAACAAAAATAACTTAATTTATTGCTTCAAAACAATGTTTTTATTGTGTGTAAATATGTATTACAAATACACATACACCTACCAACTAAATGAAGTGTTTTAGCATGTTGCATGTCATTTTAAAGTTTCAATCATATTTATTAAAAAATTGGTTAATTTGATAATTTTAAAGATAGTCCCTTTGGTTTATTAGCTCTAAACATTCAGATTTCAAATATTAGTTACATTTTATTTTAAAATAAATGGTAATCTAGTAACAGAGTTATAAAATTCAATTGAGTTATTAAAGCTGAAAAGTAAAAGTAACTCATCTATAAAAGTATTGGTTTGTATGAAAATCATTATCTAACTTTTATGAACCAACTTGTTTTTAAACAAAGATAAAAACTTATTTTATGTATATATATACTTAAATTACTTAACAACCTCGTATTTCTTGTATATTTATATATTTGCATGAATGTGAGCGTAGTTTAATATTTTTTCAACATTCATGTTGTAAAATCAAGTTAAATTCTACATGCAACAAATCATAATTAACCATACAATCATGCACACTTACAAATATGTATATATATATATATATATATATATCTCATAATATACAAATATATAGACTCTAAAATTTAAAATGACTCCACTAATTTGTTGGGTTACATTAATTATTATTTTGAGATTTATTTTAAAAAAAGTTAACTCTGAAGTAGAGATATAGATTTTCCTTTTTTGACAAAATTGGTATATTGTGCTACAAAAAATATCAAATTGTGGACAAATTAATGATTTAAAAAACAACAAAAGTGTCTAACTTCTAGAAGTGTTAAAAATTAATCAAATGTAATGATTGTCTTGACTTTGATTTGTCTTGACTTTGATTTAATGGTATACACAATCACTGTGCTCAACAACAATTTATTTTACTTTGATGAGTAAGTATATATATTCCACAATGTTGTACTTGCAAAAGTCTATCAGTCTTAATGTTTTGAGATAGTAATAATTGTATGACCCAAGAGCTCTTTCCTTGAATCTTCAAATGTTGTAACTCATGAATGTTGCAACATCAAATCATCATGGTTTTTTTTAAACAATTTTATTATGTACATTCATGTTATAACATATATATATATATATATAGATATTTATTAATTAGTGGAAATTTGTACCATTGGCCACAAAAAAAACACTGTACAACTAATCTTTTGTTTGAAGTTTCATATAATGTGAAACTCCATGTTGCATGTCATTCCATGTTGTGGTGCTTTCAAGCTCAATGCCTAGTGATCTTGCAATGCTATTCTTGGCAATCTACAACAACAACATATAGTTTTTAATCATAGATGGTTTTTGTCAATCAAAGATGGTTTTTGTCTTCTTTGGTTTATCTCCCTTAGCTGTTTTATGTAAAAGATACATACAATAAAACCATATAAGTAGCAAATTATTTTAGAACCTCTCCTTTTATAATCATGAAGAAACCACAATTATAAGTTCTCAAATTTACTTTAAAAAATATATACTTTTTCTTAAGAAACTCTACTAGGTACTATTTGTAGGCATCATAGTAAGAGAAAATGTCAAAAAATGTTATTCCAAGGAAGTGTCTAACAAGCAATTGAGAGTGAGTAGGAAAAGTTATTGTTAATGCCTTGTTTTGTAAGTGAATCGATTACTCCTCTAGAACCACTACATTATGGAACAACACCCAATTCATTCATTTGAGAAACATTATTGTCTTTACATGTTTTTACAAGAGGAAGTGGAGCCTTTGAATCACCCTTGTTTCCAACTCATCCTTTTTCTCTAAACATTGTAATTTCAATCAATCAATAAGATTTAAAGTTGTATTCTCTCACCTTGTCTCCTGATTACAAAGACTCATGAGATTATCTTTCTACTATTTTGTTTCCTTCATGCAGAAATTTTTCTCCTCTAGAACAAGGTTTAGGATTTTAGGGTTTTAAACCGATGTTTGCACTTCTTATCCTATGAGCTTCAAATCCGAAACTCTAATTTTGAAATCGCACTGGGTTTTGGAGTTCACGTCCACAGCGATGTCGATACGATTGAAATGGCTATGTCGACTAGAAACCCTAATTTTTTTCTCCGACTGGAACTGGACTCGGAATGCTTCGGCACTGTTCTACCTTGACCTCGAGCGCGTCATCCGCTTCGCATTTGGTTGGGTTCGAGCTCTTCGACAACAAACAAAACCCTAGTTGTGTGTCATCATTTTTGTGCGGGGGTCTGTTACAGAGAACACAAGCATGGTCGTCACTTGTAGTTCCTGGTGCGTAGCGTTAGGGTTTCATCTCCCTGCATCTCCTTACGCAGGACTTAATCTTTCACGTTGCTCCGTTGCACCAACTATTCATTGCACATCGTCGGACGCCGAACACCCGGGGTTCCTAACTCGGGGTTGTGAGCAGGTGTCGCTACTGACACTCCAACACTCTTGTAAATCTAGTTGCAATGCGAGATTCTTCAGCTGAGTGAGATCGGGAGAGAATTTAGGATTTAGCCGAATTCAGTTAGCTTTTCCTGAGACGCTGCTGTGCGATGAGGAGATTCGCCATGTCTTGTTTGTCAGAGATGTCGGAGCGTATGGTTGGGTTTCAGGAACGCCATGTTGTTGTCAGAGCATGTGGGTGTGAACACTCAACCTTGTCCGCTTTAGTTTTGAATGACCCACAAAATTATTGAACCGGGACAGAACAAACTACCGTCGAGGGTAACATTCCTAAACCCTGCTGCGTGGTTGCACGTATCTAGAGGCTGTCACCTGCAATCCTCTCCTTCCGTTGCCGAAGCTTTTCTAAGGCTGGCCCTCTATTGCTGCCATTTTACATTTTCGAGGCGAATCACTCCTGTTCTTTGTCGTCAGCGAACAGAAGAGTCGATAGTGAAGTGCAGTTACCGCAACAATCTCTTCGTTGGATGCAGTCTTCCCCAAGAGGACTGCAACAATTGCTGATATCCGATCGGGAAAATTTGATATCCGATCACTAGACTTCGATATTATGATGCTTTGATACATAACCGACACAGATCTCTTGCTGAGCTCAAAGTATCGTCACAAAAAGCGACGATTGCGTTTTCCATGCTGATATTAGCGTTCTAGATGCAATCTTGTTTCAAAATCATATCAGTTTCCTACAGCCTTTGGCAGATTCGATTTGGCTCCGATGAAAGGGATGCTAAATATAGAAAACGCTGTTTGTGAGCAGTGAACTGGTGAGAAACCGTTAACATGGTCCCAAGTTATGCAATCGATCATCGCAAGTTGTTGCAACCTTGCCTCAGTTTCCGAAGAATAAACCTGAGATTTCTCTCGGTCATTAGAGCATTAGAGCTTTCGATCGTTCAGTAGAGTGCGTGCAGCGCTACATGGATGCGACAATGTGAGAACGTCACAGTAGCCTCCACTTCCTCCACAACATCAGGTAATGTACCCATTCTTCTTACGTTTGTAAGACAAGTTACGCAGACCACACCGTTTCTCTGCACTGTTCTCTTCTGTAGCCTTGATGAGACGAAATGCCACTTTTAGTCGTGAGCGTGCGTTAGTTCGCGCATTCGGAACAGAGAGTTTAGTTTGCTTTCGTGTGTGTTGAGATGTTCCGACGAGAGAGGTTAGAGTGTCAGAACAAGTGCGAAGGGATCTGATTACTCCAGAATCCTGGACTTCCGTTTCTCCTCCATTGCTCGAAGATCCCACACAGGTTGGATTACTGGCGTTACCAACACAAATCTTGTCGTAATCCTGTAGAAACCATCAGGTCCGCCGAGCTTGGACTTCTCAAACGAAGACACCGTGAGGAGTTTTTTTTTTTTTTTTTTTTTTTTTTCTGTTTTTTTTTTGTAGTCACAATATGGAAGTATCCACTGGCAATGTTCTCGAAGAACAGGAGCTTAGCCCGCCGTGCCAGACATTGTTGAGCTTGGAAGAGCCGAAGCGACGCGCGAAACCTAGTGAAACCTCAATTGGCACGAGAGATGTTATAGTGTGGTGGGACATTGAGACCTGCTCTTTTTCTCCTCTCGAAGCTTCACCACCGAGCGGCGCAGCCGTCCAGGCACACAGATTATTACGAGAGCTCCAGAGTCACCTGAATTGCGACCAAATTCGCGTCACGGTGAACGTCTACGGAAACGGCGGGCCAGGCTCGAAGTCAGGGCTGGACACTCTCATCGCCAGCGGCATCATTTTACAGCACCGCATCTTGCCGTGCAAGCTCCCAGGATCGGAGACAGCAGTACTGAAGACCATGATCGTGGACATAGCTCTGTGGGCGATCAGCAACCCAGCACCCTCGAATGTTTTTCTAATCTCCGCCACCCGCGACACGACCTTCCGAGACCTCGTCAGCGGCTTACACTCCAAAGGCTACAACATCTTCCTGGCCACGAAATTCTTCTGGCAAGACGCGGCACCCGACGCAGCAGGGTGCGGCGGGGGGAGTGGCTTCAACCCCATGCCGCGCCACTGGAGTGTGTCCAAGCAGCTCTTTGTAGTGCGATCGGCGCCGTCGTCTCGCCTCGAATCTGCTGACACCCCTTCCCCGTCGAGTCTTCTCCCAGGCAATTTCCAGAATCTCCATGTCAGCTGAAACCGATCGCGAGGCTTCTGCAACAACGAAGACGGCGAAGGGGTTGTCTCGGCCTGCCGAGCTTCACTGCAACAACGCTGTCCTCGTCTTCTTCACAAAATTAGGGTTTAGTCGCAAAGAGCTGGAATCATCTATTGAATTAGGGTTTAGTTGTTAACTGCAGCCACTCAATCCTTACCTCTTTTTTTTTTTCTTTTTTTTTTTTTTCTCTTGTAGGTGTTTACTTCAGTACATGATTCTCAACAATTTTGGCAGCTGTTGTGAAACTTCCCTCTTTCTTCTTTTTTTCTTTTTTTTTTTTTTGACAGTAATTTCACATACCGAACTTATTATTTTTATAACCCAATATATCCTTAACTTCTACTGTGCAAATGTGTTTCTTAATTGAGTGCCACTGCTTGCCTCCTGCGCAATATCTTTGACATCAGATAACGATTTCTAGATTTCTTTGTCATTGGGTTTGATCCGATTACTTCCTTGCTGTTATTAATTGGTGCAGTGTTACATGGTATAATATATTTTGATTTTGTTAATTTTGTTTTTTTTGGTTTTTTTTTGGTTTTTTTTTGGTTTGTAGAAACAAGAGAAGCCTTGCAGGTGACATGATGTTGGCAATTTGTTATATGTTTTTGTTTCATTGTTCATATTGCCAACATTGATTGATTTATAATGTTATTTTGCTTTTCCAGATATAAATACTTAACAAATATTAGAAATTCAGTCCTTTACAGTACTAGTTCAATTATTAACATCACACCTTTTATAGTCTCTCTATATACTGAACACATAAAATAAAATAAAACAAAACTTGTAATAATAATGTACATTCTAACTTAGTCATCTATTTAGAATACTTTGGATATTAATGCTTATAATTGTTAAAAATATATATAACTCTCAGAACATGATAACAATCTTCTAGGATTGTATGCTTGGATTTGTAATGGCATATCAATTTGTATATTAAATCACAAGCAAGTGCAAAGACATTACTTGCTTGTGGTTTAATGTAAGAATAGAATTATAAACATTAAAAAAAGTTAGGGTTTAGGATGAGAGGGCATTGAATAATAGCATTTAATCACCAAACTTACACAACACAAGTTTGTAGGACAACAAATTCATTAGACATCTATATCAAAAGATCACATTAGAAAGAACAAATCCAAATTATGAAAGAGCTGAAGGATCTTAGAATGGTGATATTTTTATAAAAACAATTACAGAAAGATTATAAATTATACAAACAATTGGAGATCTAAACTCTTGTAAATTGATTTTGGGAGAAGGACTACTCAAACAATTTTTGACAACTTTGGAAGTTTATTGTTCCAAATCCTAAATACAATAATTAAAGTTGATACTAAAGTTGTGAAATAAGAAATATTGCAGTTAAAAAGAAATTATTCAATTACTAGTTTTGTGGACAAGGAACTTCTAAACATATTCCTAGTTGTTTTTATTTTATTTATTCAAAAATAAATAAAAATAATCCTTACAATTAGCAAAACAATTAATAAAAGATATTCCTACATTTAAAAGATGTACTTCTCAAGCAAGGAAGAAATTAGTACTATTTAATCTCAATGTAACCAATGTAGATAAATGTACAATAATACAAAAAAGAATCTATTTTTTTAGATGTATATGATGCTATAAAATATGCTAAATATTTTTAGCATATTACTTAGAAAGCTTGCTAATCAACTTTAATCTTTATTTAGAAAAGATAAAATGATTATAAACTATTAATACCACTATTTTATTTAGTAATTTTAAGAGAGATTGGAATTGCTCTTTGTAGATTATAAGTTCTATAAGTAATAGAATATACAATTTGATGTTTTACAATTTGGAAGGAGTAAGGCCATAAAAATACTTGAATATATTGGATAGAATTAAGGATTGTGATGTTTTAGCATTTACAAAAAATAATGATATATATTAAGTTGACAATGTTTCATATCCCACACTCTTCAACAAAGAGAGAGAGAGAAAGAGACAACAAGACTTTAGCTAAAGGAGAGAGAATCCATGCCCAAATATGTAGATCCTCACACACAAAGCTTCCAAACTCTTGCATCTTTACACGCCGTGTGCTTAGATTCTTCGCAAGGAGAAGGGTTGCATAAAAAACTATAGTTTGTTGATGTAACATTGAAATATTTTAAACACAATCATGTCCTTGAACCAACTCATAGACCTTGACAAAAATTGCCCTTGTATAATCCAAAATCGCTTTAAAGAATGTAAAAAGATTCTAAGTTGATTCCAAATCCACCAATGATTGGCAAACTTTACAAGGATGAAGTTGGTGGTTTAGTGTGATAGAGGAGGTGGTTTAACTTATTTTTACAAATGGTTTTGCTCAAGTCTATGCCTTAGTTCAAGGATCAAATACAAAAAATGCTTTGTTAATTTTTATCAATTAAACCACTGCAGCAATTCTATTTTTTTCTTTTTGAACGCATCAAAACCTTATTTTTCCATTATTATTATTATTATTATTTTCCAAAAAAAAAACTCCCTCAAATAGCTGAAAAAACTTAAGTTGACGGTTTAAGGTTTTCCAACGTTAGCACCATTCTCATTCAGTGTCGTCACCTTTGGAATCCATCACATCTGTTTGTGGGATCTGCGGTGGTGCCTGATGTGTGAACAACAATGACACAGACACAACTGTTGTCACCAAAAACAACCCAATTTTCTGAAGTTGTTGACGAGGAACGAGGGGATAGATTAGTGGACCCTTGAGCGATGAGAGTCGGAGGAACGTGGCCAGTTCCGTGGGCCGCCTTGTTTCTTCCGTTCCTCGAAGCACGGTGCGCACGCAACCAACGCTTCTCTCCTTAGCAGAAGAAGAAGAAGAAAAAAAAAAAACTGAAGTCCCCAACATATTTCCCTCCTTTTTTTCTGTTTCATTTACTATCATGGGGTGGACCCAGAATCGGTAAATCGAGAAAGATCTAGCAGAGAAGAATGAACGCAGAAAGACGACTCACCTTGGGACGTGCAGAATATGAATGCTGATGAATTCATATCTTGAATCCAACGAGGATACCTATCTTGGCGTCAATTCAAACGTGCTCTAAGATTATTCGCAACTTCACCTAATTTGAGAACCCTAACATCTTCCAAGAACTACGTGAAACGCTGTTGAAACAACTCACTCACTAAGTATGTATTGGAGGTAGCTTTTTATCCTGGCGTTTGCAGGAGAGGGGAAAAATGTGCATTTTACTGGGGGTCTGAGGCCAAGAATAAATCGTGGTCTTCGTATCCTACGTTCGAGAATCTGCACGAGCAGTTGTGTCGCGTTGCAGGCTTGGCTCCGTGTCAGTTTTACATAAGTTGCACAGGAAGTTTTGAGTCGGAAATCACATGTTCTCACCTTCTGCAATATAAAGCTAACGAGTCACCGTCCTTGGACATGGGAGCTGGTTTACTTAGACGAGTTGCTAGATAAGGACATTATGTGCTGTCGGCTTTGGTCTCAGAAACTAATTGAATTGAAGAAACCGCAATCTGCTGAATGCACCAGGCTGAACAAAAATTCAGTGATTAGGCGGGCGGAGTGGACGGCGGTTTATACCTCATGGTCCGTCATCCTCCTGCGCCTCTTCCCATGATTTGCAATTACTAGGACTCCGTTGTGTTCTCTGGTTGAAGCCCATTCAAATAATTCTGGTGGAACGGATAGAGATGAGTGGGAACTACAATACATTTGTCCGAACCTCAGCGTCTTCACCGACTCTAAAGAACTAGCTAAAAATGGACTCTACCTTGTACATATTATCACATGCGCCGTGAATACCCCGACCCTTTACATGTTTTGCAAAGAATTAGGCCTGCCAACCCCACACACACACCCATACATCACGTCAGTTAACTGCAATTGCTATGGATCAGCTTTGCAAACTGCTAGCCGACTAAACAAGGTTTGCATAAGCATTTTCCACAGAATGAAGCTAATGGGCCTTCTTAGGTGATTGAATCTTTCTAATGTGAAGACTCTTCCAGAACCTCGTGCAAAAATTTACATCAATGAGAGTTTTGACTGTGAAGAATTCAACCTGCTCCTTTGCAGACACGGCAATCCGTCAGCCCAGCCTCAGTCTTCATTTTCCCGTCAACGCAGAATACACATTTTGTTCCACCTGGGTCATAAAACCGCACCGAGTTTTAGAAGCGACGCATAAATTGCAATGACATTACCAACGTAAACAGACTCAAAACAAGAATACCCACTCTAGATTCACAATGCTATATCGATTAGGTCTACAGAAGGTTGGTCTACTTGCCAAGTTGGTTACAATTTTCGACAACATACTTTTGAAGTACAACATTGCTTTGTCAGACAAAATGTGAGGATAGAGACGAAGCTCACCATTCCCTGCACACTTCGCACACGTTTCGGGTTCACCCTGCATTGGATTGCCGTCACACAAGAACAATTATCAAACGAAATATCACACAAAGAAAATTCTTCTTTGACTAGCCAAATGATTTCTTCAACGCAGACTGTTGACTAACGAAAGAGTCTACCAACAAAGCATCCCCTCCACGAATTCAATTCACATAATCCCATCTGCAACCCCTTTCGCTCCTCCTTCGAGTAAGCCCTAATCGCCGCAGATTCATTGGAATTTGCTCAATTCCGACAAGTAATTACTCGCCGGCCATGGTGACATGAATTGAGAGCTACTTTCGAGCCCGTTAAAACGAGACGAAACCTTCCAATGCTCCACGAAATCGAACAACATTGATCATTCGAAGTGCGAAAAAGTTTCGAGGATGAAAAAGCCGGTGGGTGAATCACCTTGAGCCCGTAGTAGAGGGAAGCAGAAGTGGCAGCCAGAACACTCGCTCCAACGATCAAATTCTGCAAATTCTCGGGATCCATGTCTGCCAGCACCAGACGCACCGCGGGCTCAATCAGGCCCGCTCTGCACGCCAATTTCGATCCCCTCGTTCGACCCCCTCTCCGCCTCCACCTCAGGCCACACGAGGGTTCGCAAAACTCAGTTCCTTCGCACTCGAACCTCCGCCTCCCGACCCACTTCCATTGCAACAGCTCTTGCAGCAAAACCGGGGCCACTCTTCGACAACACGCCGACGCTAAAATACCCAACCAAATCTCACAATTCAGGTGTGTTTGGAGAGAAGAGGAAGTCCCACAGCTGGGTACGCGAGAACAAGCGGACGATCGACATCGGTGCAGCAACATAGGGCGCGAGACGGAGAGTGGGTAGCAGGACGCCATAGCTACAACCCACAAACTAAAATAAAATAAAATAAAATAAACCCAAAAAGACAACACCACCACTAACAACACCAACAACAACAACAAAACGCTTTCAGTGAACAGGACTAACAAACAACTTGCAAAACAATATCCGAGGGGTCGATTGGACTCGTCCCTAACGACCTTCGGAGGTTGCTGATGTGCAATTCAAAAGGCGGTGTGGATCAAACCACCATTATTCTCTAAACCTCGCTCTCTTTTTTCGCCCAGTTTCACTAACACCACTCCACTTCTACCACAATTGGACAAAACACTGACTGACTGTATCATGGCTTCGGACGTGGCTGCATTATAGAATGAATGGCTTCAACCCCGTGACCCGCATTCCTCGATGAATGTACTTTCAACCCCGTAAAGTGCAGATTTTTAAGCATCACGAAACTCTGATGCTTCTGCTCTCTCATGAAATTCAGTCTCGCCATGGAGCCATTCTGCTGCCGCTGCTGCTTCAGAGGAGCCGCCATTGACAAACAAACAAACAAACAATGGCTCTTGCCTCCATATCGATCGATCGATCGTTGTTGTTGATGTTGTTGGTGGTGGTGCAGATTCAGTTGTGGAGATACAATTCCTGGCCTGCAACAACAACGCATGCTTGCAATTGTGTGGCTAAACAAACAATCTTGTGCAGAGCAGCAAAAACAACAACAGTGGTGCTAATGCAGCTTTGCTTGCTGGGTTTGAAGCCTTCGTGAGAAGAAGAAGCTATTGTCTTTCCGAAGGAATTCAACCATGTGATGAAGAAGAAGAAGCAAAATGTGTGAAAGCAGATTGAAAGGGAGTTCATTCTCATTTTCATTGTTTTTGAGAAAGTTTTGTTGATTTGTGTTCATTAGGATGAAAATGGTTTTTTTTGTTCTGTTTTGTTGTGGATTGAAGTTGGGTTTTTTGAGCTTTGTAATGAGGTCTTGTTTGAAGTTTGGTTTTTGAGACGTTCGTTTGTGAATTTTATGTGAATTTTAGTGATTGATCTAGTTGAAGAGTGAAATAGGAGTGTAAGTGAATTTTGACCAATAAGAATTCTCTTATTTAATTTTAAAAATATTGGATAGATTATATATATATATATATATATATATTGTGTTTTATGCAAAGATTGACTTTTATTCTTCTTGTGTGTAGAGTATGTAAATATGATTTGAAATATATGTGCACAACAAGATTGTTTCATAAAGTTAGAAAGAATGCTAAGAATAATAATTATGCTATCAAAAAGAATATTGTGTGTACGATTCTAGTTTAATTTCTTTTTTCTTTTTTGCATGCATCAATTGTAAACCAACGAGACATATAAACATAAAGACTTTTATTTATTTCTTTATTTATTAGTGTTTTATATGACCAAAATGGACATACATCTAAAAATGCATTCTTTTCAAATATGCAACATAATTGAATATAATAAAAATACCGTTCATTAAAAATGTTAAAAATAATTATTAATGCTACAATTAAACATTTGAAATTAACATGCAACATCAATTCAATTTATTTATATATATATGTATTACATGTGTGCAAAGTTGGCAATCCATGCACGCCATTATCTTGATCAAACGATATAGTAGAACCCCCCAAAGAAATCCATAATATATCAATAAAACTTGGATGCTAATAAAGAAGCAATTTCTTAATCCACCAAATAGCTAATTTATTAATTAATTAGTTAGTTAACTAGGGCAAGTGTGAACACCATCTCGCACTCAATGAGCACAATCGGGAACTCGTCGTGGGGAACAAGGGAACAACAAACAACACCAAGCAAGGGAACAAGAGCAGGAGCGATGCAGGATTCCGCCACGGAACCGTCGTGGGCAGTCGAACTTCGGGAACACAAAGGGAACATCGTCTCGCACCCCAGGTGGATAAGGCCCCTAATTCCACGCCACCCCATGCCCGAGCCGGTAGAGCCTCCTCCTCGGCGAGGTAGAAACAGGATTTGTTGCGGACTCGAGGATTCGTTCCTCGCATTCTTCACCGATTGAATAGCTTGTTTATTGTTGTTGTTGTTGTTGTTGCGAGCTATGGCGTCAGCGGTGATGGCTGGAGCATCGGCGTCCATGGCGTCGTTGTCGCTGCGAAGCTCCCCATTCACGGAATTCAATGGCTTGGCTGCTGCCACCCCGTCTTCCCACGCTCCAATGCCGACGTCCACACGCCCAGGTGAGCTTCGTTTTGGCCATTAGAACTGGAATTTGAGGATAGGGTGGAGTTCGCGATTGAGTTGGTCGGATTTTCCATTGAACTGCATTGTGGGTTTTGGTCTTTCCGTGTGTTTGGCGTTGCTTTGTACCAATTATTTATATATTTTTGCCAAACTTTTATAATCCCCTTGCAGCTATCTTGCGGGAGTCGCTGACGATAGAGGCTCTGAAGGATCAAACTCGGAGGGAATCCTTGAAGTCTCGTCACAGGCGTTTGAGGAAGAAGGTGATTTCATGTCTATTGTGCAACTGTCAATTCTCTCTCTGGCGTAGTTTGCAAAATACTTTTGTGATTTTGAGTTCATGTGCCCCTGCTTCAATCACTCGAAATAGCAAGGAAGGTTGGCCCCATCTGTGATGAATTCAAACCCTTTCCGGATCCCTTTAACGAACAAGATTGGTTGGTTGGTTGTTGTTTTGTTTGTTTGTTTTTTTTTTTTTTTTTTTTTTTTTTTCGTGCAGCTGAGTGGTACCACTGAGAGGCCTCGATTGGCTGTTTTCCGCACCAACCAACATCTGTACGCCCAAGTCATTGACGACACTAAGCAGCACACTCTGGCCGCCGCATCTACTCTCACCAAGGAGATCCGTGAATCTATTGAAGATACAGCAGGCCCAACCATTGTAAGTATTTTTCCTTCTTTTGGGTTGGAGCGCTCGTTGGCTTGTCCTCTCAGCTTTAACATGATGTGTTTGCTTTGTATTAAAATACTCAATTGTCAGAATCATTTATGAAAGCACTCTTGCACATGGAGGTTATCTCCTTCGTTACCAAAACTGAAGAGATGGGAATTAGGGTTTGAATATATCATTTGGTGACTGAATTTCAGAGCAGTTGGATACGCCCTAACAGAGGTGTCATTCTTGTAGGAATCTGCTAAGAAAGTTGGGGAGGCTATCGGCAAGCTCTGTTTAGAGAAAGGGATTAGCAAGGTGGCCTTTGACAGGGGAGGCTTTGTTTACCACGGACGAATCAAGGCGTTGGCAGATGCTGCTCGTGAAGCTGGTCTAGACTTTTAGAGGTAGTCTAAATAGTTAGGAATCAATGTTTTTTTAAGTGAATTACGATTGTGTTTTTTTTTTTAAAGTTCAGATTCGCTGACTGGAAACGTAGGCATTGTTTTTCGACCGACGCAGAGCCTTTCTAAGTTGTATGCCAATTTATCTCATACACGGCTGATTAATTCTTCCTCTATTTGTGATGTTATCTCATTCGTATTATAGACCTGATGCTCGTGTTCAGTAGCCAATTGCTTGTATTCGCCCGTGTCTCTGTTCTGGTCTGATATCTAAATGCACATGTAAGGGCTTGAACTTCACAGATTAATGGAAAACCAGTCGGGGGAACTGGTAGTTATGGAAGTGTCATAAACAACTGAGTGAGGTCTGAGAGATTTCTTAACGTTTGGGATTTAAAAATGACAATGGGTTCAAGTAATTTACGAATGTATTGACATTCTCAAATCAATTCACACGATACCATTGTGCGAGTGCTGCTTAACAGATTGATAAGCTCTACCTTCACCGATACTTCACAAAATTGATGCGAGGCCGCTTTGAAATCTATGAGACCTAATCCATAGCATGCTTGTGTTTGGAGTGTTAGTCTGTAATGTTGGACTGTAGACCTCAAAATTAATTATATGAGACAACTTTGAACCTCTGAAAAAGAACTTGGTGGCAACCTTGAGTTGTGCTAATATATCACCCTCTTTGTAAGATGCGGTCTCAGTCTGGGTTTAAGATTAGCCTGTGCATACCTTTTAATTGTCACATATTTACACAAAAAGAAGTATTGTTGTGCCATACTGATTATCTGAATAGTGTTTCATGTTTGAGATGCTACTTTTTAGTGTTCTTTTCGTGAATTAGAAATTATTGTGTACCCAACAACAACCTTCAAGGAAGTTTGTGTCAAAAACACAACTTCCTTCAATGTGCAATATTCTCACTCACTAATAGCATGTAAATTCATTACTCAATTTCCAACACTAAAATTCAAATATAGGCCAAGGGATGTTTAAGGTGTTTAACCAATATCCTTACACACAAAAATAAGTGTGCATTCAAATGTATGTATGTATGTATGAAAGAATATATATATATTTTTTATGTATATATGTATTTTATTCCAAATGCATGTATGTATGTATGTATGTATGTATGTATGTATGTATATTTTTTCAAAAAAAAGGTTTAATGGTTTGTGAAGATATATATATATATATATATATATATATTTAAATGGCATCTCTTACCATCTAATTGTAACACAGAAAGTTATTAAAAAATAAATCACTCACAAATACTGATAAGTGACAATGTGTCAATAGTATATAGTTTAAATAGGATTGACAGCTACAAATATCAATAGATTATTTATTTATTTATTTATTAATGACAAAATCCCCGGATTTCATATTAACATGAATTTTAACAAATTATAAAAATAAATAAAAATGAAAATTTCATGACTATAAGCAACATATTGTTTAACTGTTTATTTACATACATGTGTGTGTACATTTAATCAACACACACAAAATAATAATAATATTAATCATCATAATAATTTTAAAAAAATGTATATCTATTTATAGAAAACAATCAAATTCTTGAAATTTATTGTTGCGAGTAATTTTACAAAGTGATGATATAGTCATATTTTCACAGAGTGTCATAGTCCATGTATAAGTAAATTATAATGAATCTCGTATTTGTTAATTAATTTGTATTTAAGGAACTGATGCCATAATCAAGATGCCTTATAACTCTTTTTTTGAAGGTGTGGAACATAGTAACACAACATATGGAAATTATTCTGGGATAACTTGATTGAATATGGTAGAATTATTTGTTTATTCATTTATTTATTTTTAAATCATTTGCATCAATATTAAAAAAAAAAAAAAAAAACAACCTAACAATTGTGCAACATCTTGAGGCTGTACAACAAACCACAAATGGTCAAAGGCATAATAAGAGTACAATTCGGAATACAAAATTAGATGGAGTAGCAAGGTCTTACAATTCAGCCTCTATTTGCATATAAATATAATAAATCAATGGGCAATCAATTAACTTAAGAATCTATGATGACTTTGTAATTGTATGTTTTAAGCACTTGGTTTAGTTCAAGGGACTATATATCTAGAAAGTTGTGTTCTCACTCTATTTAAATAATCCAAAGTAAATGATGAACTTTATTTTTAAGAAATGTAATAAATCTTACATGCTATACATATATAGTAACATAATATATATATATATATATATATATATTATGCAATGCTTGATAGTTAAAGCTATACAAATCACCAAAAATATTCTATTTGTTGCAAAAACTCTAACATAAAACAAAAAAAAAAAAAAAAAAAAAAATCTTAGATCTTTTAAAATATCAAATCATAATTTCAATATACATACATACACTTACACATATGATGACCATAAACAAAATGAAAAAAAAAAATGAATAAAAAAAAAAAAAAAAACACATAATTTCGATAATGCATCTAAAAACAAATTTGGTATGCATTATCAGTTTACCATTGTAATGGGTCATTGTGATAATTATTCATGATACTTTTTTCTTTTTTTTCCCTTTATTTAATAAATCTAAAAGCACAACACTAATTTTGCTGCATTAAAATTATAAATATATGCACACTTACTCAAACACTCAAACACTCCCAGTTTAAAAGATGATTTCAAATGTTCAAACTTCTAAAATTTGAGTTCAAAAATCTTCCAAACAATATGAGAGTTGAGTGTATAGAATGAACAATTTATAAAATCATTACCTTGATATGTTTCCTTTGGATGGCATGGATGCTTTGTGAATAATTCCACCATGATTCACTAAATATAATACATTTTTTTCACTATTTGTTTAAACTAATTATTTATTTTTTGTATTAAATAATTCAAAATGTCACAAAGTGCAAGAATGCTTTTGTAAGAGTCAGCAGTAAATGTTTTTACACATAACAATACCATTGCATTCAAACATGTACATTCTTTTTCTTTTTCTTTTTTAAATTAGTAGATTAAATTAAATATCTTCTCCCCCCTCTTTATATGTTCATTCATATATATGTACAATAAAGTACACTGCATGCTCTTAATCACATTTTAAAATACATATCCTATGGTATCATTTCCAGATGCTTGGAATATTCTATTTTTTTGTTTAAGAATATCTTTCTTCCCAACGTCAACCAAATATTTCTGTTGCTCTAATAGTGTATTCAATATAAAAACATTTAGAAAAAGCAAAGCAACAGAAAAAGAAAAAAGAAAAAGTTTCTATATTCCGCTCATCTGTTCGTTATCAAAATGACAGGTGACGTGGATGCCAGCGGATCATGACGTGACACTAATGCCCAGGTGTAATGCCCAGGTGGACTGCAACCCTGCAGCTCCTGGGACCCATAAGAGTCAGCGTGGCGTGGCCCGGGCGGGGGGAGAGCAACCACCTGTTCGAACAGGAGAATAGGGCCTATGACCCGGGCTCAGGTGAGTCGGCAGTCCTACGTGGACCCCGCCTGGGTGTGTGGAGGGGACGCCCATAGGCGCCGTATGAGGAACTCGTCTATCCTGGGCCTGAAACCGAGGCCGTCCTCCCCACCGGGCTCGGTCTTGGGGCACGCTTTTTGAGAGGCTCAGCCTCTGCTGCCGTGCTGGATGCTTGCGTGGCTGCCACTCCATTGACCCCGTTCTCCATGGATCTTGATCCCATTGCGAAGTTACTGTGTTCCCAGTCAAGGGGAACGGGACCAATTACATTAATCAAACTTAACAGGATCCCACTAGAAAATAAATAATTAAATAAATAAATTTACGATCATATTTATTTTTGTAGACATGGAAAATAGAATATGGCGCTGATGTATCATTTTTATTTTTATTTTTATTTTTATTTTTCTAATACATCAAAAAAAATTACACGAGTATGAATAATTATGGGGCACTTTATACTGAAGAGATGAGGTCAGAGGCCTTAATATTTAAATATTTTCATTGGTTGGAAATTAATTCTACAGGCCTTAAGAGGAAAGAATGAGATGAAATACATCTTTTTCTGCATGGCATGAATAGTATTGTCTTTTGGAATTTCTATTGGACCCATCTTAAAAGATGGTTTCTAAAAAAAAAATGAAGAGTCTTTTTTATACTCTTTTTTGTTGTTTGAATGAAGATATGGACTAAAATATTTAGATTTTTATATATATATATATATATATATATATATAAACATAATTTCATTGTCTCTTTTCACTTTGTATTATATCCAAAGAGGAGAGCTTCTAAAAAAATATTTTTCTTCACCAAGCATGAGACTTTGGTGAGGCTTTTGAACAATGGCCTTCCAAAGCATACTTCTATGTGTAGAGTGCCCCTAAGGATGCCAAGTCACAAGTATATTAAATCAAATAATTTGGTACAATTTACTTTTGGGTTTAATAATTTTACACTTTAACATTTTTTTTAATTATTATTATTCTAAAATAGTGGATTGAAAGAATATCATGTGAACAAAATCAAACATCAAAATGTTTTATTAAATGAAATCCATAGATTCAATTTTTTTTAGTATTATATCTAATTAAATCAATTAAAAAAATTCAATAAAATTAATTGTTGTCTAAAAATGCAATGTATAACATATATGTAATTTAAAAACATATGAACAAATATATAAATAAGTACATAAATAAATATATAAAATAAATAACACAATAAATATAAATAAAATTTCTGACTGAAAATAAATAAAATAGGTAATTTTTTAATCTTTTTTTATTCGATTATTATTCAATTTTTATTTAGTTGCATATATATATATATATATATATATATATATAATAATACATACATTCTGTCCGTTTTTTTATTTATATACTATGCTTGCCACATTAAATTTCATTTCTCGCTCATTTTGGACATTGTTGCAAGTATCAAATATCCCAAAAGTCATCAAAGATGGAAGAATACTTTTTTCTGAAAAATATGTACAAATCTTAAAGTCTTTGGGAGTTCATTCATATTGGGGTATTCAATGGGATTGTTTTACATGAAGAACATTTGCACCCAAAAATGTTTTATGGTTGTGAGAAGATATTTATGTTTTTATGTTTTTTGTTTTTTTACTTTTTATTTATTTTCCACCTCATTGGAAACACATTCAAATTAATTTATTGATTTATTGATATTATTGTGGAGGACTTATATGTTTTTTCTGTTTTTATTCATTTTTATTGCAAAATATTAGCATTATCCATTCAAAAGTCGAATCCAATATTTTCTTAATTTTTAAAATTTATTCATTTAATGAATCCATTACTGTTTTAAAATCACATCCAATAACTATATATTTTTATATACAGGGTATTGTTAGTGCCACCACAGTTTTTGCTATTGCCATTGCATTTACCCACCTACTTGATATATTTTTGCAATTTTTTTAAAAAATAAAATCTAATCAAAAATCATTTCAAATCAAATGATTTGAAGGGTATTGAACAAAAGTGACTAGTGACAACAATAAAAGAGGATTGTGATAGCATTAGCAATACCCTATATATACACATACACACATAGCATTTAGAAATCAATTCATGAAACCACCACAAAAATTGTGTTAAGTAACTCTGACCTGCGCCACAAATTTCAGAGGTGCTGAGCATTGTGACACAATCAAACCCAAAATAAAAAGCTCAAATTTACTGCCTTCTAGTTTATTACAAAAACTGTGTTTAAAACTTCAGGTTGAATTGTGCGTTATCCTTTTGTATTACAAAAGATTGTACCATCCAACCAAAAGTTGATTATACTACGCAGTGGAGAACGCTTTTGGGGAACGTAACTTCTGTGAGAATTACAAGGATGCAACCAGTTCCGCAGTGACGCACGAACAACACCAATCAGTACCACCCACAGTGCCCTTTCCTGAGCAGTAGGTCGGTAGGAAATCCAAACCACGAAGGGGTTTCATGATTTGCGAGGAAGGTCGTTAGTCTCTGGAGCTTTCGACCCTGCACTACCACCTTCTGCAGTGTCGGTTTATTTCTGGCCCTTGTGATTTGTGCTTTTCGGTGTTCATTGAATGCCGTCGAGGTCTGTAATGGGGATTCTTCTCGAGTGAAGAGGCGCGCGGGAGCGAGAATTTTCCCTTGTTGTAGCGTGCACAAGTCTTTAGTTTGATTGCAGCGGCTTTCTTGATCTTGTAACATGCTTTCAACGTGTTTTGTCGTCGTTTTCTGCCGCATTGCGATACAGCAGATCCGTGTAGAATAGTGGGGATTGGCAGTTGAGCGGAGTTAGGAGAAAGCGAGAGAGAGGAAGAGAGGGAGAGGTGCTATGGCGTGGGAAGTTGAGTGATGGGAAGGAGAAAGTGATGGAGGCTGTGTTTAGTCGTGGCGAGGTGTTGCCTTCATTCGGTTTTTTGGTTTTATTTTCGCGAGGTTTTCTGGTAGACGGTGTGGTACTCATCATGATTGGTGTTGTATAGACTTCCGCAGCGGAGGTAGTGCCTGCGTGGTGTTGATTGTGGCCGAAGCATCGTTGTCTGCCGGTGGTCAGGACCCATTCTTGGAGGTGAAAGCTATTTCGAGGGTGTTGTCATCGGAGGCAACTTGTGGACTTGACTAGCTGGAGGTAGGTTCTTGTTCCAAGCTCCTTGCGATGAGCGTTGGTGTTTCTGTAATGCGGGGTTTTGAGCACTGACTTAGAATCTGGTGACTGATCAAATATTCTCGGTCGTGAAGCTGGACATGCTTTTTTGAAGACGTGTGTAGGTTGTTGTTTTTTCAAGAATTTCTTTGTGTGAGATAATGCAATTGGCACCTTGTTTGGAATCTAACATGATGCAGGACGTTTTTGTGTTTCTGGATTTGTAGAATTAGATGTCAGATGGCTAATTGTTCTCATCTATGTTGACAAAATTGGGTACTGAGTTGGACTTTGAAATGTAGAGAGCTCCTGCCATTCGCACTCTCACAGTAGAACCTGTTGCGGTTCTTTCATTTAGAAGTTCCCGCATCCTCTTTATACATATGTAAAACATTTTTTAGGTGATGGTAGGAGCTTGGGATAAGATACTTGCTCGTTTGAGAGCAACAAGCGCGCGTTTTTTCAATTCGTTACGAATTGTCATCTTATGACATAATGCCGCTGCTTCAAGCTTCATACTTCGGCTATTTTGTGCAAGAGGTGATCGTGAGCACTTCCAGCCGTGTTGCTTAGTTGCAGGTTTCGAATATCTAGAGCCTGCAGAAGTTAAGGATTTTGTACATGAGAGCGTGTGTCTGTGCAAACTCATAGTGCCCGCAGAGACGAGCAGTACTGTTCCGCAATTTGCAGATGGAAGTTTTCGAGAATGCCCGTTTTTCGCTTGTTCGCTCACCCTTCATGATCGGTATCGCAGCATTCATATTGTGAGTGTTTGCAGATCCGACCTGTATTAAACATGAAATGGTATTGTTCATCCTTTGACATCCATGGGAAGCTTCCAAGCATCGATTCTCAGTCGAATATTATATTACGAATCTTGTTGATCCTTGAATGAATAAGAGTTAAAGTCGAACATGTAATAGTGATTCACTTCGTCAATGGAATTTCAATTAAGTTTCGATGTATGTGCAGGAATCACTTGGGAACGAAGTTACTGCCGCGTAATCTCCTCGCTCGATAAGCATATCAAGAACAAACCAAGCTAAGGAGCATGTCAAGCAGAGGTTGGTGCGGCATGGCGAATCTAAAAGACTCTTCATAGGGGAATCTGTTGGTGCTCGCCCGAGGAGCACGATGTGCGTTTGTCAGTTGGAAGGGACGATTTCTGGGTCTTCAAAGACACCTCACAAGATTTCCTTGAACTCTCCTCACAAACCCAGAGGCCAAGGTATGGAGTCGAACTATTCCTGTGGCCGCAATGGTGAGCCTTACCAGCAAGGGGAGTTGAGTGGTGAAGAATGGAAAACCAATGGTTTTTATGCAAAGAGGGATGGAGTATTCAAGTGTATAGCGGGGATAGCTGCTGATTGTACAGCCGTGTGCTGTTGCCCTCTCTCTCTTCTTCATCTTTTGACTTTTGCTTGCATCAAATTGCCTTCCATTGTTGTCATTCGGGCCCTCAGGAAAGTGAAAACTAAGCTTCGTAGGAAGCAGAAGTGTCAAGACGCTAATGAGGATGATATTGATCCGAGAACACCCTTCACGCCCTGTTTTTCATGCCCAGAATCCACAAGTGACATCTCTTGGGCACCATTTTCCGGGATTCGCTGATCCTCAGATGTGGCAGGAGTATTTTGGTGTTGAAGAAATCAGCCTTGCGGATCACTAGAGAATTTTGTACTTCACTCAGTGCCCGTATTTTATACAGAGCAGAACATTGATATTTGCCAACGAGTGAGCCTCCACTCTTCCACAGCCTCATGGTGGAACCTACGTTAGCAGCATAGGTAGGGCCAACACTCTGCACAGAGATGATCACGCATGTGTTCCTTATTTTCGTTACGTTCCACTAACCAAGCGACATTTCTTTCATTGTCCACTTTGGATGCCATTTCTGCACGCACACATCAGTGTATTCTTCGGAGCTTTTGTTCAAGGGCACAAAAAGATGAAAATAATCGCCTAACACCGTTGGGCTTATGCTGCACTCCCTCATTTCAGCCTTTTGGTTGGGAGTGTGCGCTTGCAAGATCACCGAATCCTGTTGAAAACCTTCGAAACCAGAAGCCAGAAAGGTTCCTTTTGCCTCAAGGGACGAAGACTAGCGTCCCGAACACGCTTACACTTAGAATAAAAAAAATGGCGGACTGATTCTTTAAGTGTAGTGTTCGGTTGCTATTATTACATATTAAAGAATCTGTTTCATTCACTTCAACCCCATGTCGCAAAACCCTGTACACCACGATTGGCTTTGCAGTAAGTGTACCACTCATGCACTTTTAAATATGTCAATCCCAAAACAACGTTTCTCCTATACAGATTCTAAAGATGAAGAAGTTAGCAGAACTCCACGAAAACCTCATCTCAAAATCACCCACGGTGAAGTATGTCAAGTAAGAAGTATCAGTCTCTGCTTACTAACTCATCACCGTGGAAATCAGCGCTCAAATTTTAACACATGGTGATACAAAAGTTCCCACGATGCATTGGTTTTTGTAAGAACATTCAATGCATTGGCACCGAATACAACGGCCGGGGATATGACTGCAGGATCTGAAATCAAACGAAGGGACGCATCAGCAGGACCAACACGGCACGCCATCTCTCCCGTCTCAAGCATGATTTTACAATACAAGTGATGCAAGAAAAACTTCCTCCAAGTCTGCAAAAGCCCAGCAGCTTTGCGTTCCCTGTACATGCCTACCAGCAGATGGGTATTGGGTATCATTTCAACGCCGTGGTAAACTCAGAATCGAACACATTTGATTAGACGTAGACGTGCGTGTATCGATCCAGAAAAGAACGAAAACTGTGATTGAATTCGCGTACTTCTTCTTGATCAAGTTTCAACGCCCCCTTTTGACGACGTTCGAGTCCCAGAGCTTTCCTGCCTCAAAAAACTTAGAAAAAGAGGATTGCAGATGGGTTCCAATATTGGAGGTTTTAACTAGTCGGCAAAGAACCGAGTGCCGCGTAACATCAGAATACTAGCGCATTTATGTGGTTGAGTAGGAGATGGCCACACGATTGACCAAAGCCGTTCAGAGTTCATCCCTGGACTATCTCAATCTTACATTGCTCCGGAAACTTAACTTGCAGGTTGGTGGTAGGCCGGCAAGGATTCTTGCGAGAGCGCTAGATGAATGCAAATTATCTTTCAAAGAGATGAGCGAGTACGATTACGAAGAACTCAACTTGAGAAAAAGTGGATTCCTCGACACAACCAGAGTACCGATTAACTTTTGAGAGTAGAATTGATCTGGTTCACGTGACCGGTAAAACAGGACTACGAGCTAGAACACGATAACTCCGACGTGAAAACAAACCGTCATAGTTTCGAGAAAACTTGCACCCAGACTTCTCCATCTAGTCCCATCACCAACTGCACTGGAGGTGGAAGCCGAAGGTAGACGTTCCATCAACGCGACGATTGCTCTAGACAAATATGACGGAATTGAAGGCGCACCAAGTAGCTCGTTTCATGCAAAACAAACAAGTCTGCCTAGAGAGTGACGGTGAGCGACAAAGGGGGTTGCTATCTGTTGCTTCACTTTCGCATGACCTGCTGCGTAGAAGATCCTGACAGACCAAATCCGACAACCGCTCAAAGCTGGTAAATCCAACTGATAAACCGCAGCAATAACAACGTGAGAAAGGGTTCGCACGAGAAATGTCTGCAACAACACAAGGCCCCCACAAAGGAAGAGTCTCACAAGTGGGGCGATGTGGAAGAAGAACTCCCCCTCACCCCCTATCGCCCCCCTCACTCTTCGTAGATCCCTATACCCGTCACCCTAGTTCCTGTTGAGTCACGGTTGATCACCGCTATTAGGGGAAGCTTTTCCCACAAGTTGCTGAGGATTAATGGCCTGCAACAGACAAACTGGGTCACGTCGAAGGAATATGGAGCTCGAGGAAGAAGACCCGCAAGTGGTGATGGTGGTGGTGGCAGGGTTCCGAGGCACCAATCGCAGGGATGGAGGGGTATTGCCTCGCACAGGGCCCTCACCTTCCAGCAAGCTTGCTTTCATTCAGCGAGCCGGACTCGGAGTGGGGTATGCTGGTCGCTTTTAAAAGGTGATGCTGGAATTTTTCCTATTTCTAATACTGGTAATAAGAAGTCTTTCTGGATTCTGGGCGACTGACTACGAGGCCCTGTTGCAATGCACTGATGAGCACCGACCGCCATAGCCAGCATGGTCAATTCCAACCCTTGCCCATCCATGGCCATGCCTAGCTCTCTTTTCTGCTCTTAGCCCCCCTCTTAAGCTGTGGTGACTGCAAAATGTTATGGGTGATGCCGCGTTGCCAGTGTTGGAATTCGGGAGCGGAGTGAAGAGTGAAGCGAGGGAGGGGCTAGTGATTTTGTTGATGAGGTGCATGAATTCTACGCGGAAGGAGATGGCAAGTTTTGTGAAGTTTGTGCAGGTTTTCGCGTGATTTCATGCGTGAGGGCGAGTTAGGGTGAAGTGACTTGGTTTCTTAGCCGGTGTTTTTTGGGAGGTTGATTTTCTGGCTCACGAGCGCGGATAGTTTTGGTGCTGCTGTGCATTGCGTTGATTTAGTTGAGCGCCGGCTGTTGGTTGAGACTTTTAGCCTGTGGAAGACTGGGACTTAGGTTTTCGTGTGGTCGTTCGGGAATCAGTTTTTTTTGCGATCGTAGGTGTTTCATCCACGTTAGTAGATATCCTCACTGCCGCTTGTGGGGTGCTACGTAAAGTGTTTCGGCTCTAGCAATAAGTGCGCCGAAAACCTCCTCATTTCTTTCTGACCATATTCCCTGGTGGGATTGGCCAGCGCCGGCTTCGCGATTGCTGGTGTGAGATAGCAGAGGGTTGACAGAGTCAAGGAGATAGGCGGAGGTGTGATTGAGGGTATCTTTCACATCTCCTTAGTGCTCGCAATTATTGTCCTCGGAAACCTGGATCGGTTGATGCGTGCGGAGTATGCCTGGTCCCCTATTCAGCACAGAAATGGCGAACACCTTAGGGGTTCCATCTTGAATTGCTTCACAGTTACGCTTTGCTATCTCTAGGACACTGTACTTCGTGAAAATATTCATGGGGGACTAAAAGGGACAAAGGGTATTTCATGCTACGGAACATGTCTGGTTTTCCTACACCTATAGTCGTTTCGTTTGGGATTCTGAAAGAGAAGTGAAGAGAGTGGCTGCTTGCTCTCCGCTTTAGGAAAGTTCATCTTTTTTTTCTTCTTGAGACTTCTTAGAGATACTCTTCAGAGACTGCTTGGTGTTCGAAGTCGGGATTTCGGTGACGTCTGCCTTGAATAGCTCCAACCCCGTTCCCGGTGCATTGCAGACTCGTGTTTCTCTTAGGTTGATTATTTTACTCCGTTTGCCTCCGCTAGTGACGCCTTTGTTCGCTTTTACTTAAGTAGTGTGCGTTTTTGATAATGGCTTTTTGAGGGACTTCAACAAGTCTTGAGAGGAAAGCGTATACTATAGACATTTGGTCGTCTCTTCGAATGGTATTTTCGTGTCAGCTCGCTCTTTCTCTCTAGATTGCTGCGCCACCGCAGAATTTTCGCGTTTCAAATTCGTCTGAAACAAGTGAATTCACTTTTGTTTCAGGATTTAAGGCTCGACCAGTAGGCTGAAAGAATACAGATATTTATGCATCTATCCAAATATTAGAGTAACGAATTTCGAAGGTTTGTGCACTTGAAATGCTGACCTCGGCCTGCAATAATGGAGGATGAAGGAAGTGGTAGTTCATCTTTCAATTCAAGTGATGGAGGTTCAGGGAGCTGGTCGCCGGGTCTGTCCCATAAGACTAATCAGCATGTATCTAACCGGGAAGGTCTGCATTTCCTTCCTTTAAAATCTTGGCTTAATGGTAAGATGCTTTTCCTTTTCGTAACTATCATAATTTTCACAGAACTTTTAAATCATTTTAGAATCAGGGGAAAGCTCCAATTTTTCTATAAGAGAAATACGCAAATAAGATTCATCTGATTACAAAAGATTCCTTGTCTATCAAACGTCTCCTACTAGAAGTACTGCGATGTTTCATAATAAGTCTATTCTTAATTGAATTTGGTAATCAGAAGTACTTGGGCGCACGCAATGGTCTTTACTGATTCACGCACTATTCTCTATTCTTATGCAACTTGGCTTAGAGCATGAGCTGTTTTCGTACGCTTGATAACTCGCTTAGACTTACATGAGGTTAGTGCGTACTGAGCAATCGCTACCGTGGTGCAGGAGGATATGGTGGAATGAAGCCAAAACAGCTTCTAAGTAATGACTTTTATACACGACAATTTTCCCGACAGCGACCAGAGGAATCTGATGAGGATTTTGAAGAGGGTTCAGATGAAGAGAGGGATGAAATTGGTGTCAATCGGGAATTGCAAAGATACGCATGTCCGAATGGAGAAGAGGATGCCTCAGAAAGTGATTATGACGGAGTTTATGAAGAAACACAGCTAGTGGAGCAGTATAATGCTGCTCACTACAGTAAATTTGATCATGAAGTGAAACTTAGATGCAGGGGAGCACTAGATTTGCCGCTCTCCGCTGGGAATTTCAGACAGAAATTGGGTTGTAAACAGGTCAATTATGCTGGGGAAACTCAGTTGCTTGAGAATTATGATATAAGTCACTATGGTAAAGCGGATTATGAGAAGAGCAAGCCAATACACCTGCCACTAAATATGGCGATTCATGGTGTTCATACGAAAGGTATTAACGTTATTATCATAATTCTGAGTCCCATGCTGCTCTGTTGAAATTTAGTTTCGTATTCGCAGCATTGCATTCGCTGCACAGATATGAGTAGGACAGCTTGTTATAAATAACTTTATCCACTGTTACCATTTTTGAATGATCAGCTGTTGACATGGGGTTGCTGAAGGTCTCGCCAACAACCTCTGTGAGGGTGTTACGTATGTTCACTTCGCTTGAATCCTTTTGTCTCAGAGATCATATATGCATCGTCGACTGTCGTATAGAATATACTCAACATCATTCATTTAGGCTTTCTGTTTGAAGTTACTCTTTGAGGTTTAAGGATCTTGTTGCTTTTCACTTAGGAATTTTTCTGAAATGAGTAATTCGCAAGCTACTGATTTATGGAAACACTTTTATGTAACTTCAATTGACAAGGACGTGCAACTGAAATGTGTAGATCTGGAAAAGTTTCAGCGTGATACTGTTGATTCAGATGCCGAGACCGCGGATGAGGCAGAACCGACTGAGGTTGTCGATTCAGAAGCGAGCACGGAAGATGAAGCTACCACCTCCAGGCAAGGTGAGTTACTGAAAAATCATCGCAACTAAAAGTGTGTTTTATCACCTAACTTTGAGGTACTTGAAAAGTTATTTCTTCACTTTCCGAGCTAGGTTTTCGTTCGACGAGGAATCAGTAGTCATAGATTAGCGTGCTTTTTGACCTAACTCGCTTATTTTCAGTCAAGATAAGAAAAGATGGATGCTATTCCTAGAACAATTAGTGCCCTGATTCACGGCATTTTTGTAATGTCTACGTTTTCAATCGTGTTCAATTGGACCATGAACCTCATTTTGCTATTTGCTTTGTCTTGTTAGACCAGCAGGAAGCGCCGCGCTTACAGAAACCGAATTCGGAGTTTCGTCAAGAACGGATGTGTGAATTTGAAATGGATCTCAATGTCAGACTTGAGGAGGACATGGATTGTGAGTATTATGGAGAACCCATGAATTACGACACTCAGCTGGTCACAAATACTGAGACACAATTGGTTGATGATTATCGTGACTGGCAAGGTGACACACAGTTAGTCTCGACAACTGGGAAGGAGTTTCTTGACAACATGAGTAGCAGGCATAGTAAGGTGGCAGCTATCGATTCCAAGGACATGCCGTGTGATAAAAATGATGGTTTTGAAACTAAAAATAGGAGAGCATTTACGCCAGTAAGTTCCGGCGGTATTCAGATTACGAAACAAACTGCAGAAAACAAAACGTTCTCTTCCTCTTGTATGGACTTACCGAGTCTCACTACTGAGAGTAAGCTGTTAGTAGTTCCATCAGTATCTGAAGCATCAGAGAGTTCTTCTTTCCAAAATTGTGTCGGGACGGTTCGTGCCGAGTCCATCCGAATTGCAGCCATGCAGCCCTTACAGTGGATTTCAAAACTGAAACTTGACGATTACACTTTTTTCAACCCTCAGGCTCTTAAGCCATCCGGGAACAGAATTGATGCTCGTAATTGCGTTGATAGGGCAGAAGTCCCTTCGAATGAGCCAGAGTGGATGCGAGACTATGGGAGTAAAGGAGACTTCCTAATGAGCAAATTTCGGGATGAAAGGATCAGTGCTCTGGGGCCAAGATCTGGAGTATCTGTACAAGATTCCTCATTGCCAAAGGATAGCAAGCTTCCTGGGATCCTCACCTGTGAGCAAGAGGTCATGGTAGAACAGGGTGATGTTGGCCGCCAGACCTGTTTTTCTGGAATGAGACCTCTCTTTGGACCTGATATCTTAAATATGAATTATAAAGGCACCATAGGTAAGCTAGGATATGAAGGCAGGGGTTTGGTAACTCCATTGCAGCGTCGAATCTCATCAGGGCCAAGATTGTCATCTCCAACGGGTAGCATGAACTATTTAGACTCTGTGGTACTTCTCTTGTCCATCTCTCAAGTGAACCTCGATTGGTATTTCATTCAGATTTTATAGAAATTAGTTGAAGGTGATTCAATACTTGTCACAATGTGTTCTAGATTAGAAGTATCTGCCCATAATAGTTCTTGGTTTGCATTAGCAGGCCTAAAAAATCACTTGAGCTTTTGGAATTATGAGAATTGAGCAACTTGTTCTAGATTTTCTCTGGTGCATCACTGGGTATCATCCCTGCATTACAACTGTGAGAAATACCTTTATTGGTTGCACTTCATTCTCTACTTATATGTTTTTTCGATCGCAGGAACCAGGCGAAGAGGTAAAAGCTGAAGCGTTGGACATGGTGGACAAGCTGGTGTGGTTGAACAGTGCTGACGCTCCTCAGGCATCTCCTCCTAGAAAATATAGGAAGTCCTTCCCTGGATTACCTCCAGCTTCGTCCACTCTTGCGAATCCTGCTTTGCAAGTATTTGAATTTGAGGATACTCCAGTGGCACAGCGTTCACAATCATACAATGATGTGAGCCTAATCAAGGAAATTCAAGCTGAGTGGAAAAAGAAAACAGAACAGTGTCATCGTGCATTAACAATAAAAAAAGGTAAAGAGAAGGAAACAGGATTGTTGAATGAAGGAGAAAGGTTGAGTAAGCTCTTAACAGACGACGATCGCGAGAAAATTAATGAGCCTAGATTGCTGCTTCATGCGGCAAGCACAAAGCGTATATCGGCAAAACTACAACAGGACAAGGACGAAGCATGTCTTGACGCGACAAAGACAAAAAGTCCTGCAACTGTGAAGAACCTTTCAACAACGCATAGCCCTAAAACTGGGAGGACCCCTTTATTAGCGAAGAGCCCTGCTGTAGACTCTGTTACCGATGAGGTGAAGAGACTGAAAGGAAATTCAGGAGAGCCTGGACAAGTGGCTGACAATGGACTTCGAAATGTTGTCGTTGATGGGATGCAGAAGCTCTCTAATTTGAGTACATTAAGTTCCAATGAAGTCTTGGAGCATAGTAGGGTCCAAGAAGATAGAGAGGAAAAAGTTCTCGACGGAGCACAAATTCTGACCAAGAGAAGGTCGCAGGGTAGGAACCGGCGTGAGCATATTCGCGTTCCAGGTTTGTGGAGGGTGCTGGTTTACAATTTTTCCTTTATTTTTTATTTGAATAATTTGATAACTTTTTTTTCTGTTTCGTTGTGTACATGGGATGTGGGTCATTTTTCTTGCTGAATAACGCGGAGCACCTTTAGGACATTGGCTTTTTAATGGAAAGTTTCGAGGTTTTTTAAGGTCACTTGGAATTTGAACGAAATGTTTGTGGGTCTCAAAATCTGAGCAACTTAGTCAATCAATTTCCTCGTATTGAGTTGCATCTGACAGAAAGCTTGCAATGTTAGTGTATGATGAAAACTGCTTACTTTTGTACGGAACAGTTAATGCAGTAATCACTAACAAAGCCGGCACATAGGAAGTCTTGATGTATTTTGGTTTTACAATAGAGTGTCTTTGTGATGCAGAAGCGGTGCTCCTTTCAAGGAATTATTCTTCACCTGAGGAGAATTCTCTCCTGGATTGTGAAATGGGAAAGAACTCAGCTGCAGCTCGGAAAAGGAGAAGTCTTAATATCATGCTACGAGATCGAAGCGCCAAAAATGCGAGGTTAACGGATGAAGAAGATATTGAGGATCAGAATGAACTCAATGACAATGCGGACGCTCTTTCAAGTCCCACAAGCAGTGGTGCTGACCCCATGGTATGTGATCCAAGGTTTGTTGAACCCATGTTTGTACAAGTTTGCATCCTGTGTACCTGTGATATGTATTTGTAATGATTTTTTGGATTATTGGGTTGTGTGCAGTTCGTTCTATCTGAAAAACCCTCAAGCAGCCGACTAAAACAGAGAACCCCCCAAGTAGCCGAAGATAGTACAGACAAAGACGAAGAGACTGCAGTTGTGGAGCCAGAAAGGCCCCAAAAGAGGCGAAGAAGGAGGATCTCAGAAGCTTCGAAGCTCTTAATAGGGGTTGAAGACATAGGTCATATTCTTGGTGAGGATGGAGTCAGAACTAGAAGTTTAAGGCAATTGCGCGGAAGATGTGATGATGACAACCATGCTGAGCCCTTTTCAATTGCACTAGTCCAGAAGAGATTGCGGAGTGCTAGAAGAGGTTCTGGAGGAGGTCATGAAGTTCCTAAAACCTCGACTATAGATGAAATGAATGAGGCGGATAATGAGGTTGAACAAGATGCTAGCACTGGTACTTGGTCTGCATCATTTCAGGGCGATAGTGACAATGACGAGCTGGAGGCCAATGACGCTAGCAGCTCAGGTCAGCAAGAGGAAATTTCGGATCAGGGAGCTAGTCATGTGGACGAACCAATTGAAGATGACGATGCTAGTCGTATGAAGGTGAAACGGACTAGGAGCATCGCAGATGTATCCAGTCCCTCCACACTAGTATTATTGCCGGCACCCTTCCCGCTGGTTACCGGCAGAAGAGGACGGGGTGCAGTTGTGAAACCTGAAATTATTGAGGACGGTAATCTGCAGTGCTCCGATCCGTCATTTGTGGTACCTGCAGCAGGTAAGGGTCCTCGCATGAGGACTGTACGCAAGAGACGAGATCCTCAATTGCTGGTGTTACCGTCGGAGGATGCTTGGGATTCTATTCAAGAGGGAAGTGCTTCTGTAAGCACAGAAGGGAGTTTGCGGAGTCGAAGAGTAACAAAGGTTTCAGTATTATTCAGCCATGGCTTGCTGGAAGACACCGTGAAGAAACAACGCAAGGTTCGGATCATTTTCGGAAGATATACTTGCCACTTTTTTCGTTTTCCTTCTTTAATACGTATTTTTAACTTGGATATATTATCACTCTCTATGCACTGCATGGACAGGAGACAATTTGAAATATTGGGATCTTTTCTGGCACAGATTGTTGAAAAGCTCGATGGAAAAATAACAACAAAGGCTGCTGATTGCACTCATTTTGTAGCAGAGAAGTTTGTGAGATCCGCTAATATGCTCGAAGCCATGGCAGGAGGGAAGTTCGTTGTCACATTTGCATGGTTGGAAAGCTGCCAGTTAGCGAATTGTTTCATTGAGGAGAGAAATTTCATTTTGCAAGATGAAAGGAAGGAGAGAGAATTAAACTTCTCAATGCGTGCCACAATTCTGGCTGCTCAATACAAACCTTTATTGCTGGGAGTCAGGGTTTTGTTGACCCCCAGTATTATTCCCAAGCCTCCTGCAATAGCTGCAATAATCCATGCAGCTGGTGGTCAGGTATCAAGTTGCCTCTTTTATGATTCTATTCGTCTGCCTAGGTTTACCAATTTTAGGTATTACATTGTCGGTGTGTGAGATGAATGTAATAGTCATTCTTAGAAACGAAAGGATGCTTTGAATAATTAAATATTTATTTGCTAATTTGTTTGATTGAATTGACTTAAAAACCAAGATATTTTCTGATTCATGTAAACCCGCTCAGTTCAGTACAAGGATCAGAGGTGGTTTTCAAAGCCTTATTTTCACATCTTGCAGGTCGTAGAGGAGTATGAGGGTCCTGCACCAGAATCTCAGAATGAAGATTACTGTATTGTTCTAGCAAACGAGAACGACAGGGACATTTGTGTCCCATTCCTTGAGCGAGGTTCTCATTTTCTACATAGAAAAGCTCATTCACTTCTCTACATTCTGTTTTGCAGCAATTTTAACAGAAACAATTGTCTGCTAGTCAAACTGTTGTATAGAAGATAGATTACTAGCAGGTTGCAGGGCTCACGTGAATGCGTTTAGATGTTTTTTTGATAGCTTGGCAGTTGGCGAGCACATCTTACGTTTTGTGGTCAAGTGTGTCTAGCCTCCAAGCCTTGATAAATCAATTGAATTTATGATTTGGTTTTCTTTGTTCCTGACACATTACAGTTTAATTTGTTTCTGCTGTTGTGTAGGAGCCAAAGTGTACAAATCGGAGCTTATTCTTAGCGGGATCATATCACATCATCTTGAGTTTTCAAAGTATCCTTTCCCTAGTAATCTTTCTAATGAAATAGTTTGTTAGCAATGCATCTTTTCCAGCCTTGATTTCTGAAGGTTGATCAAACGATTTTGGTTTCGATTTGAAGGCCTGGGATATATGTGACGTTAACTCTTGTTCTTTAATCTTAGTGGGTGATCTTCTTTTCTATTATCGGTTGTTGACATAGTATTGACCTACTGAAGTTCACCACCAATGCATGTAAATTCTTGTTACCACGTGTGTTTCTTGACAAACTAGCAGACATGTACTTTTTGAAAACTATCGAGCTGGAAGGCGTCGAGGGTGTGCGTTGCAGCAGGCTTGAAGGCGGAAATCACGTGTGCACAACATGTTCGACCTTGTTTATTGGATTTGGATAGCCCTGCGGGTATGGTTGAGTTTGCCAAAATATTCACACGAAACTTTCATAATTTTTATGTCCATTTCAAGGACTGTATTATATTCATATTCCCTCGTCAGGTACTAGTTGCTCTTTGTTCGGTTAAGCACATCATGCTTTTCTGGATCGTGAGCAGAGAACTTGTACAATAGCTAGTCGTCAAACATGTTCAGAAGGCATTTTGGGTTGGGCGTTGTCACCGTGGGCTGCCAATTCTGAGCTGGCTTTCAGAAGCAAATTCTGTGGGTTCTATTTACAGCTTCCATGTTGTGCAGTGGCGGTTAGTCCTCTAGTCTTGACGTTCTTCTCTTTCTTCCTTCACTACCGAAGTGGAACGAGTTGACTGTTCGGTAGTTACAGTTAAGTTTTCACTGTTGCTGAGGTTCTTATATTTATTGCTACTTGAGCTTTGCTCATGTTGCAGCTTCCGGGTAGAGGCTTGTCTTGTGGCTCTGGTAGTTGGAAGATATCTGAATCTATTGAGTGTTTTGTTCTGTTGCAGACTATCTTTAATTAGGGTATGCCAGACATGCTCATGATGATATTCACTATCTTGGTTTAGTGCAATATGTTACTTGAATTCAATAATGAATATTAGTTATGGTTTTGCCAATATATATTTTTATGATATGGAATATAAATGTGGAACTTGAATTTGTTTCAAACCATGGCAATGCAAAGTTGTGTAGGATTTGCAATTGTTTTCAATGGACTGTTTCACAGTCAGAAATGCCTAGAGTATTTAAGAGTAGAATATTTGGAATAGAAACGAATCAAACAAATAATTTAGAAAATAATGACATTATATGTACATATTTTATTTATTCAAGTTTTTTGTTGATCAATATGTTTTTGTAACTTTAAATTAGGGTATGAATCTGAGATATTTTTTTACATGTTTTGTAGTTATTAGAAAGCTTGGATATGATCTATTTGTCATCTACTGCATAAAAGCAAAAATGAGAATATTCTTAGAATGTTTTTTTTATTTGGAAGTCCACCACTTTGAAATGTTATGGTACAAAAGCTTTATAAAAGTTTGCACTTTGCAAAAAACAGACTCTCTTTTGGAGGCTTTGGCTTTTCAACATTGTGTAAAAAACAAAGCCATAAAATATACCAAACCATTTTTATATTTTAAGACTGCACAAATCAACTCATATCTTGATTTTAAAAATTATAAAAAATATCAATAAAAATGATTTATTTTTCTCATAATTATTTTCAGCAATTATATACAAGATTTTGAGATTATTTTGTAAAAGGGCACCTCTTAAGGTGGGCTTATTGCAAATTTTAGGGATACAACATTGTTTATGTTATGTAGAAAATAAATACATTTCACCTCATATATTTAAAAATAAAAAACCTTTTAAGTTGATTTTCCAAAATGTAAAGCCATTTAAGTGAGGCTTTTTAATTTGTGCCAATCAAAAGTTTTATAAGTTTTGGCCTCTCAACCTTTCTTTCAAGTACAAAAATCCACTTTATCTAATCTAAGCCTCTATTGAATTCTAATCTAGTTTATAGATTTTTTTTAGTTGCTTTGTGCTTGACATTAGCCATTCTGATCCTTTTAGGTTCTAAAAACATATTATTTCTTGATCTTCTTTACTTATCTTTACATATTTATAAACAACCTCTTTTTTGACAAATTTATGTAGGTTCCTTGACATTCTAAATCTAAAAGGTTTCTACACATTTTTTAAGGGGTTACATGGTAAACATAATGATGCTTAATGATGTTTATTAGTATACTTATTGTTAATGCCTTTATATATTTAAACTTGTTATTTTTATCACAATGCTATATAGTGATTTTAATTTTTACAATATAATATTCTTTTGTAGGATAAGGATTAATATTAAATAAACAATCAATATTATAAATTTAAAGATTTGTATGTCATTGAGTTTTTTCTTTAATTTCTTGCAAAATACTTTTTTATTTTTTATTTTTTATGATTTAACGTTTTAAAGTACTTAATCAAAAGATGGTATATCAATTAGTAAAGATATATTAACTCATTATTAATTAACATTAACAAATCTTAACTATAACTATCAATAATAATTATTTTAAAATTATATTCTTTAATGTATATTTATTGGATATAAAAATATAAAAAAATAGTTCTTTTACAAAAGAACTATCATTTCTATAAAAGACATTTCCTAAAATTTAAAACAGCTAAACTAAAATGCAAAACTTTTAAATCTAAAAATTGAAATATGAAAACAATTGAAAAAAACCCAACATGACATGCAAATACATAATTTTATATCTTTTTCTATGTACAATACCACTTGCAAAATTAAAATCTACAATATATATATCTATATATATATAGAGATATATCTTAAAATCTGTCCCAGTTCATCTATTCCTCAAAGCAACGACAGCTTTCGTTCTCCAACGAAGTTTGTTTGTTCGTTCTCCTTGGGACTTCGGGTGGAAGTCTGGAAGGCCAAGCTCCGCGACCCTGATAAACAACAACCACGTTGTGATTGCTGGGTTGTAGCGGGGAGATCCGCGCAAGCCTCTGGGTTTTGGGTTGGATCTGCAAAATATCATCGCTGCTTGCTCAAGCATAGAAAAGGAAAAGGAGCATGGGAATGAGGCTGAACGTGTACACGGACTGCGCGATACTCGACAACATCGAAATCAAGCGTTAGAGAAGGGAAGGGCTACTCACCAACCCAGTTAATTGATAGATTGTGTGTGCTTTGCCGGGAGAGGAGCGAGGAAAGGAAGAGCGGACATGGCGGCACCAGCAGCAGCAGCGGGAGGAGGAGGAGCAGCTGCAGTGGAATGGCACTTGAGACCGCCCAATGCCAAAAACCCTATAGTATTTTTCGATGTGACAATTGGTAGCCTGCCTGCTGGTCGCATTAAGATGGAGCTCTTCGCTGACATTGTGCCCAAAACCGCAGAGAATTTTAGGTGCAGTATACAAGCCTTAATCCCAGCATTTCGTTTTGATTACAGCTCGTCGCAAGCGCGTCAAGTTGGAGCTTTAAATTAGGGTTTGAGGGTTTGCGATTGAGTGCCGGAGCAGCTTGTTATGTTTTTTCAAATCGTTTATTTTTTCCTTTTGTGTCTTCTGCACATTGGTTCAACAGAGTTTGGCCGGTCGTTATATGTCGTTCTCAACTTTCACATAGGCCTGCTGATAACTTTTAATAAGAGTGGGTAGAGATTGTCTATTGAATGCTGTTTGCGAAGCTTCGAACTTACGGGCCGTTATCGTAATTGAACGCAATGGTGGTCATGGTGACTATTAACTTTTGCCAAAAAGAAGATCCTTTTTCAAGGTCTAAAAATTTAATACGTGCTACGATGTCAAGGGGGTGGATTAACTTCTAGATATTTTTTCTCCTTCTTTAGCACGAAAATCTTCGCCTCTCTCTTCTGATCGTGCACTCTGGTGGTGAGCAATGCAGGCAATTTTGCACTGGGGAATTCAGGTAATAATATTTTTTTAGTTTGACAGTCTGCTCTTGTTTTTTGTTATTCTAAGTCAACATTGATATTAATATTTTTAGCACATGGATGATCTGCCTCAATTGGAAGGTTGTAGTGGAAGGAATTTTCGTATTGAATTTATGAAGTTTGTGTTTGCGGCGGCATTGGTTTTTGCAGGAAGGGTAATAATCCCATTGGGTTCAAAACATCCACTTTCCATCGTGTTATTAAGGATTTCATGATCCAAGGAGGTGACTTCGTGAAGGGAGATGGAAGTGGCTGCACCAGTATCTATGGAAGTAAATTTGACGATGAGAACTTTATCGCTAAGCACACCGGTCCAGGGCTGCTTTCTATGGTAATCACAGCTTGCACAAACTACTTCTCATTCGACCACACGCTAACATGCATGTGTTCCTCTTCCTTTGTGTTTATGCCGCTCTTTCATGCTTAAGACTCAGTGATTCATAAGATTTATGAATCTGAGTAGTTTACTTATTGAAATCATATTAGCAATTGTTATCGACATATGTTATTTTAATTTTGATAGAATTGTTGTGTTTTCCGTCTTTTGCATGTGCTTGCAAGGCTTAGCCTGCTTTTCCTTATTTATTTATTTGTTTATTTTTTGGTAAAGTATTTACATTTTCTATGTTTCGTGTCTTGTAGGCTAATAGCGGACCAAATACAAATGGATGTCAGGTATTCAACTTTGAACTGGTTACTTCTTATAGACAAAACTTGGGTTATCCGGATCAGTAATCCTCAATACTCCATCTTTACATTTTCCCTTCGAGGCAGGGTATTCTTTCTGTGCTTTTTGATGTAGTGTTGCTTGAGAGTTTGTTTGTAATTGGTAAAAGTACCAACAAGAGTTCCATTTAGTGGTTTGAGGTGTTTCTGCTTTGACGGGGTTGGTGGAATATGCCAGTTCTTCATCACATGTGCCAAGTGCGACTGGCTGGACAACAAACACGTTGTTTTCGGGGTAGGTCATCTGTACCTTCGTTTCCGGCTTGCATTTTTTTAATTTTTTGATTCTTCGTTGCGGAAAGTCCAGGTATAGATTCTCGCATAGATACCGTGCTACAATTAGCATGTATTATGTACGTTGGCGTGATGCTTAAGCACGAAATTCTATTTTTCAAAGTTGTGATCTGTATTGAAATTTTATTTGCGTACAGCTCTAATTAAGAAATTATTGTAGTCTAGGATTTTACTGGAATGTGTCCATCACTTTCCTCTCTATTTATTCACCCATTGATTTGAGACGGTTCGAAGTATCTTTTGTAAATTTATTCTTCTATTAAGGTTTTGGGGTTGAGCTAAATGTGCTTCTGGTTTGGTGTCTTTTGTTGTAGCGCGTGCTTGGGGAAGGCTTGCTGGTCGTGAGGAAATTGGAGAATGTGCAAACAGGGCAAAACAACCGGCCCAAGCTTGCTTGCACTATCGCCGAATGTGGTGAAATGTAAAGTGTTACTTTGATCAAGGAAAAGCTTTACGCATCCTCTGTTAAGCACTTTTTGGCCTGAATCCGAGGAACAATCTTGAAAGCAATATGTTGGAACCACTATTATGCTCAGGTGAAATCAGCTGTATATGTGGTCATTGCGTATCTTAATCTTAGTGAAAGTGAACTGAAGTTTGTGCTGCTATTTGTGCCAATGTTTAAATGGCTTTAGCTATTTTTTGTGCTACTATTGAGTTAACTATGGCTGTCTCTGAATTTGTTTTATCCCATGGAAAGGTTTGTTGAAGTTGTATTGTTTTTAGGGTTTTGAAGAGGTCGTAGAGACTATCTCACAAATTATTCCATGTCTTACTCTTTCTAGTTGTGGTCAACTGCATTGATACCAAGATCATGCTGATAGGTTAATTTAGTACCGTGCCTTTATAGCCTGTGAAAACACAGATTTTGCTTAATGTGAACGCTAAAGAAAGTTTAAAAGGCTGCAGGTCATCTTCTTGATCACTTGAATAGTACCCCAGGGTCTCATTCCTTTTTCCCGAGGCATTGGTGATTCCATCTTCCTCATCAGTACGAAAACTTGTATTGTCTATGTCATCTGCATCATGCGGAGTAAATTTAGGATTTGACGATCTTGCCGATGGACTGTCTGTTCAAACCACTCCTAAAGACGAACTAGTCTGACTTGTGACGCGTGAAAATGTGAACACCAGCAGTCTTAAAATACAGCGGCATCCTCTTTGTTGGTCCACCTCTTTAGGTTGCCTTGACAGCATGAAAAAGGATATGAAGTCATCACTTCACAAATCCAACAGGTTAATACCTACAAAAACACCCAAGTTTGTCGCAGTTGTTCTGAATCGATTGCATTCCTGTTGTCATGCCTACAAGCGGCCTCATTTCTATTACCCTTCAAAATTGAACGTGTCGACTAGCTGGCAGATGGCTCATTGTCTATCATTTCTTTTGTCCTCCGAGGTTGGCGTTCCCACTGCCAAACCCATTTGTGCACCCGATCTCAGCATCACAAAGTAGCCAAGCAACCCTATTTAAGTTCGTGCTGGTAGTACGCCTCATCAAACACAAAAATGATCTGAACACAATGACACACGTAATGTTTTCATGAACAGCAACTTATGTGAAAAAAAGGAAGAAAGAAGAAGATCATCGAATAAAGCCTACCAATTTAGAACTGATCTCCAATCCTAGTTCAGTTGCTTCATTGGTTAAAAGCCCAGCCCACACCAACACGCTACCAGGTCCTACTTCTGAAGGATTGCCTTCAAAGGTGCATTGTGCAATTCTGCTCCCATCACCCTTCGAAACTGGAAAACTTTGACGGGCAGCAGAACTCTTCCTGCAATGAACCATAAACTTTCAAGCAACTATACCTTATCATTGAAATGTTCCTGGAAGTGTTGAACTTCAAAGTTTACCGAATAGTAAGGAAGGAAGCTGCCAGTCTTGATGTGATAGTTACATAGAACCAAACCTTCCTGTTTGAGCAGTCTTACTAGTACTTCTTAATCCTCACAACATTGACTCTATCAAGAATAGTATTTTCTAGCAAGGAATGAAGCAGGGTACTTGTTTGTTGTGTTCGGTGTGTCTTCTAGAGTTTCACCGACGGCTGCGACGTAGGTCAGCACCACTTGGCAAGTTGCACACACGTCCACCTTGCTTGAGAAGAAATGTTCCGCATGATGGGGTCAAAGAATACCGTCATTACATGGAGGCGGATTTTAATTTCTGCGTTTATTTATTCCTTGGGTATAAAATTGTATGCGTTTAGGAATGGTACCATGATCACTGCATGCTATGTCTTTGGCAACATTCATGAGTGGAATATGTGGTAGCAGTTCATGTAGCTTTTGGAGTGGGTTTTCTATATCTGTAAATGTCATCGGGGACATTATCATCATTATGCTACTCTACTGGACTTTACTTCTGCCCAGTTACTTTCATCTCATTTCTGAAGCTTCAACTCCAATTCAAAGATTTTTACTAGCAAACTGAGGTTGCGAAAGAACTCATCATTCATTAAGGGTGGATTTCTCCCCAGTTTGGTTGCCTAGTTTAGAGCGAACGGGACAGTTCATATTGAGCGACAAGATGTCACAGCTGCAATGAGACATCACCCCTTTCGGCTCAAATGTCAGAATATGCAGCACGAGGGAGTCTACGCAACTCAAGAGTACAAGAAAGAATGACCCAGCTTATTAGATTGAAACATGATTCTTCTACCACACTGCGCTTAGGATACACCAACATTATACTCTACAGACGATGATCCATCTACAAAACTGCACAGTTCATGTTGACAGCAACACTGGTACATCGAATGCGGTTTATACATCAAAAGCACTCCATCCTCGTCATCTAAGCTTGAGTCACTCACTACCTCTCCTAAAGAAACTCATGATTCTAGCGTCCATGAGTGAATTCCAATTTCATGAACCACGTCGAGTGCAAGTCTCCATCTAAGGGTTAAGAGCCCGACAATTGGTGCGGATTTGCCTTCATCGCCAGTGAGTAAACCGATTCCAGCCATGGCTTGCATGGCCCATCCGAATTCCCAATTGAAGAAATTCCCTTTGTTCTTGTATACGGCTTGACTGGTTCTGGAATCGTCCAGATGACTTTTGTCGGATGTAAGCAAGCCCTCCCTGTCGATAATGTTCTGGAAATACTGCGAGTGGAACTGGGTTGCTCAAACCCGGTCGAGGTCGATCGGGGCTCCAATGGGTGGGTTAGTAGTGACAGAATCCGCAGGGTACTGACTCTTCAACGACGTCAAGAAGTCGGCTGGAATCGTAGGATCCGTGTTGTTCCCGTAGATGCGAGGGTTCACGAAAGCGCAGTGAGCAATTCCGATGGTGTGACCGCCTGACAAAGCCACCAAATCATCGGCGCTCAGTCCCTTGCCTGCGAAAATAGGAATCATCTGAGCTGGCGTCATTGTTGGCACTGGCAGGTTGTTTGGGGGGGGGGGGGGGGTGGTCGGCAGAGTTGGACACAGTTCCGTCTTTTAGACCGCCATACACAATCTCTGAACAAACACTTTCCACGGCGGCTTCGGCAGCGTCGATTGCGTTGAAAGCGCTCGCCCGAAGCCCTAGGTTAATGGTTGCATTCTTCTCAGAATTGGATATGTCAAGCAGCAATGAGGCGTCATAGCCCTGGAAGGAAGAGCAACGTCCAACTTCAGATGGATCCTCACTCTCTGAAAAGTAATTTCGGTGCAAAACCACACCATTCCAGACATGACATGATCCTCAAAACGTGTACCCGTAAACTCGTCAAGACGCAAGCACATTGACGAAGCCTACACAAACTAGCTACACAAGCACTGGACGAAGGGAGAGTCCACACTTACACGAACGAAACAATCATGGAAGGCCAGCCTCACAACGCCGGGGGCGACTCCATTGTCCTGTTGAAATGCCTTTGCAATGGCATAGTAAATGACCGATTCGACATCATATTTGCCGCACTTGCCCTAGTAATAATTCGGTCGAAGCAGGTTGTATGAAGTAGCGTCCACTTCGCCGCTCAGGAAGAACATGGCAACGGCCACCGTCATCCGCAAAACTTGCATTGTTGATGGACCCATCGGATTAGAAGCTGCCATTCTCTGTCTCAAGCACCTTCTCAGGAACTCTGGAACAATCAGCTGGAACAACAAGCAACGAACTTGCTGCCTGCCAGCCAGCGAACAACTGCTCTCCACACAACACACCAGTTGAGTGTGCTCACTGACCTTCTCGGGGTACGAGAGAAGGTTTCAACCGGGAGAACTATCAAGTTGTGCTGCTGCGAGGCAGACTTTCAGAGCAACTAATGGTTTCAGAGCAGAATGAGTGAGGAAACTATATGGGATCAGGCTTCAGGGCCGAAGCTTGTAACCTCGACTCTCGAACAGCATCGTAGTGGAACAAGGCCGCACTGCCCCTAGAACCCCTACAACACAAAATATATGCCACGAGCTGTAATTCATTCAGTGTGTATTGACTTTCAAATGCTGTGGATATTCCTGTGTAGACACGGTCGTTCAATGCAGGCGTGCACAGCAAGGGGCTTAGCAGCGATTGAACTCGTGGCTGAACGACTGCAAAAAACTAAATTCCTGAGAAACACGCGCTGCTCAAATCCTGCTGCCCCGATCTCACACTGCAATCGCCGAGCTCCTCTTTTTTCTACTTCCTCTACTTCTGCTGCTGCTGCTGCTGCTGCCGCTTCGTCTTCGTCTTCTTCTGCTTGTGTTTCTGTTGCTAGCACATGAGAGAATCGCAACGCCAAGCATATCGACAGCAACTCAAAAATCAGCAGTTGGAATCTGAAATTCCCCAGTTGACAAGCCAGCACTAGGGTCAACAAAATTTAAATCACCAGCAGCAGTCTCAAATGCAGCAGCTGGAATCTCGACTCTCGACGTTTCAACGCCAACAAGACGAACAGCCACAACAACCACTCCAAATTCGGTTCTTGAACTCTCGAATTCACGAACAGGATTCACGAATATCAGAGTTTGAAAGTGAAGCCGAGCTTCTTAGAAGCGCAGAGCATGCTCGTAAGAGGTGCTGCACCGGTCCAACTTCGAGACATGATGCATAAAACTGATTAGCCTCAACGAATTCGATAAGTACAGGTCAACAAGAATTTGGTACTTTCTGGAATGCTTGGTGTGTTTTTTGGTTTGTTTTAGGAATGTGTTGTTGCTACAATGGACGTTGTGTACATTCCCTCAAGCAGATCCTTCCAAGTTCCTGTACTGAATTCTGCCTCGTGTAATAAATCACAACACAGAATCACCAGCTCTTCTAATATGTGACTAGTGCATGTGATGGCCTCGCACTGCAGAACCTTTGTTTTGGCACATCCCACAGGATCTCCATCAACTACGAGTGGACTGCTGTCCGATCACAGGTGCGTGCATAATGTGCTCTCACTCGGGTCGCACAGACGATAGTGTGCGACCAAGCTCAAAATGTATCAAAAACCCGATGGTCGTAGAGGGCAGTTTTGTGACATACAAACTTGGAGTTTGTATGCACAATCATCCTTGAGATGCTCATGACATAGGGTCTCAAACATATGATTAGCAGTGGTTTTTGGGTCAAACATTACCAAACCTCCGGTATTAACGTGTTAAACTTGCTTGCGGTTGACAGCTTTGTTACACGGAGCGAGTATATCAATTCCAACAACCAACATTCAATTATTTCTTCACAAATATATTCCTATCTGACCTCGGGAATTTCACCATCATGACATGAGAAATTTTTGTTATGGAGCGTGCATGGCATGGTGTGATGAGCTTTGTACTCTATTGCATTTGGAGCTTATTGATAGAGCATAATTGAGTGTTTGTTACTCGTTGGAGGTTTGGAGGTGCCATTTGTATGTGATTGTGTTGAGTTGTGCATTATTTTGAGGGCCATGCCCAGTGATTAAATGTTAAGATGGACAAGTTGGAAAGTTAAAAGGGGACAATCAAAAAATGAACTGGAGATGTTGGGCAGACACTCTTCTGCCTTCCAAGTGTGGATTCTAGAAGTGCAAAACTTATAGCATTGAAAGTGCGTGATTTCATGTCACTCTTCCCTCCTCCCATGATGTCAGTCTTTTTGATCCCTTCGCAGTCTTTGTTCTACTCCAGTATGTAGAACTAGTCCAACCACTTGTTTGATTGCAAATTCATGGTAACCCTATTTCAAATGTGGAATTTTATTAAGACGTAATGGATGCATTTGTAGAATAAATTTTGAATAATTTACAACCTTTAGCATTTTCATTGTTCACCTTCAATGTTAAGTTTCTATCTTCTATATTGACTACCTTATCGATTGTTAGTTTAGCTTATTGAGATTCATTTATATGTATGTTTTTTGTAAGTGGATTAATTGATTAATTATTTCTTTTTCTTTTTCTTTTTCAATTTGTAGTTGTTTAACAAATGTTAAGTTTGTTAATCTCTATTTCTCTAAAATGATGAAATTACTTAAATTTTTTGTAATGTTTAATGATCATTATTTGGAGATCTAATACAAAGACAACTAATACTATTGTCCAATTTCACCAATTTATTCAAAATTTAATAGTATATTAAAAAACCACTAAGTTGCATATATATATATATTATAAATAGAATATTCTTTATTATACTAATATTGATACTATTTATTATTTTTATTTTATATTACCTATTATTTTAAAATTTTAAAAATAAATTATAAAATATTTGTAATATATTTTGATATTTTTTTAATATAAAATTATGAATTTAAAATTCACTCTTTATTTCTAACTATAAGATGGTTGTAATTAAGAATTTCTTGTAATTGGTGGTATGAAATAAGAAGTAGAATCAACAAAAAGAAAAAAAATTACAATTGAAAAAAATACAATCAAAGAAATATACACTCTAAACTATTTATAGATAATTTATCAGATTTTTACTTAATAAATGGTAAAAATAAAAAACAAATATTTATGTGAATATTTTTTTAATAATATAAAAGAAAATTCAAGTTATTATAATATCCAATTAGCCTCTAAACCTATTGGAGCCATCAAATCTTATTCTAATTCTTCATAGAGGGCTCCAAAGATGATGAATTTATTTGTACCAAAATCTTTAAAATATATTCTAAATATTATTTAAAATATTACTAAATTTTTAAAAATAAATTCCAAATAAAGTTTAAAAAGTCTTTCAAAATTTTCAAAATCCTAATATCAAATCAAGGCTATTTTATCATAGCTTGGCTTAAATAATATCATTATTAGTCTTAATCTAATATATTTGTTTTTATTAACATTCTATTGACTAATTCTCAAGTATAGAGTTTGACAACTTTATTAGTAGGATTTGGATATCAAAAAAATATAATATTTATTAGATTACTTTAATGAATGATTCTAAACTAATCACTAATTTTTTAAAATCTTAATTTGATAAGAATATAGAGATTGATTTTTAATATATTCAAATTTATTAAATTATTGTAATTTTTTTTGGTACCATTAAAAATTTCAATTGCATATTTAAGACTATATATATCACCATCTAATTCTATATCAAAATTTAACAATAAGATGAAGCAATATAAAATACACAAGTATTTGTTAGATGATATAAAGATACATCTTCCAAATTAAATAAATAATCTACAACAAAGACACATGGACTAACAAATAGAAGTCCTTAATGATTAATACTCTTTTTTAATAAACATTATAATGCTACAAAGTAATTAAAAATCTTCAACAAGCAAAGCTAAATCCTAAAATTTACAATATATATATATATATATATATATATATATATCTATAAACTTATTAAAGCCACACCTTCTTGGCTATGTTATGATTAATTCAATCTAATATCATTCTATTCCATGTGGTTTGCTCATGACTATAGATTGATTTGGATGAGCTGGATCATCAAACCTTGGAATGTATTTGCTGCTTTTCTTTGCTTGAGATTCTTCACATAAGTGTAAAAGACAGTCCTATTTATATGATGCTTCAATGTAAACTAAGGCTTCTTGATGTATTAAGCTTTAATATTACAAGAATAGATAGTTTTTGTCTGTATATGTATAATTGTAGTGAGTTGTGATGGAAAAGCTATTAATAAAGATGATATCCAAAGCTTCTCATTTTTGTGATATCGAAGTTATGACCAACTTTTGATTGAGACTTGATATATTGGAAAAATGAGTGGATGGGAGGTTGTATGAAGATAGAATATATAGACATATTCTATACTTTTGTGTAGAGTAAATATACACTACTAATTAACAATCTTTCTATGGAAAGTTTTGTATATAAGTCAATCTTTTTGAAAGTAATAGAGATAATGAGTGTAGTATCTTTAGTAAGGTGCCACATTAGTAGAGTAGAGCTACCATTGTTGTATTATGTGAAGTTTGCTTAAGAATATACTAGACATCTAGTTGTGGAAAGAAAAATGAAACTTGTAATAAGATAATCTTAACAACATTAATAAAATTCTAAACAAACTTCAATCAAAATATAACAATATTAATCAATCTTTAATAAAGTCACAAGAATTTACAAAAAAATAATAAAGTAATCATAAATTAATCTTAATAAAATATATATAATAAAAAAATATTAAAAAATATCAAAATTAAAAATCCTAATTGAATCTTAATTAAATCTTAATACAATCTTTAATAAATCTTAATAAAATCTTAGATGAATTTTAATGAAATCTTAATAAAATCCTAGATAAATATTAATTAAATTTTAAATCTTAATCCTAGATCAAATCCTAAAAAAAACCTAATCAAATCTTAAACAAATTCTAAATCCTAATTCTACACCAAATTCTAATAAAATCCTAAATCCTAAATAATTTTAAAAAAATCCAAATTAAATTTTAATTAATTACTATGGCTATTTGAAATCTCATTAAATATTAATTAAACTATAGATCTTAACTAAAATTTCATTGTGAACTCTTAATTATGATCTAAATTTTAAATTTTTGTTATTTCCTTAGTTTATGATAATTGAGCATGTTAGATTAGGATTTATATAAGTAAAATTGAGTTTTATAGAATTTTTAGGATTGCAATCTTTGATGATATAAATCATGGCATAATTCCTTGAGTTAGGTTAAGTAGGACCAAAATGATAAGAATTAGAAAATTAGAATAGCAATTTAGTTAGTTTTAATAATTTAAAGGTTTTTAATCACTACTATGAGGGTTGACTAAAAGCCTATGGGTTTGCCTATAATCATTTCATATGATTTAAAGTGAATTAGAATTATAATTTTCTAAAAATTCTAGTGAAGTTTAGCAATGATAGTTTTGGAATTTCTTCCAAATTCAACAAAATCAAGTGGCATAGTGGTTCTTCTAATTAAAAGCAGACTTTTTAATGCAATGGTGGCATTGGATTTATCTGGTGGAGTGAAGAAAACAAGATCAGCATCCTCTCCTTCAAAATACAAGTAGAGCAATGAATTTCTCATTTTGATGAATTTTATAAGAATTGCCAAGATTCTTTTAGGTAAAAACTTTCATAAAAATTAAAATTGAATATGGATTGAGGCATGTGAGTAGTTGATCCTAGCATAAAAAGAAGTTTTGAATACAATGATGAAGTTAGATTTACCAAAAAATGCTTTCTTGACTACTTATAAGAGCCATCAGCTTTAGTAACGAAATTGGCTTTTAGATGAATGAAGGCCATAGATCTATATTAGGGATCTTAGAGATCAAGGATGGAGATGTGGTTGCCCTCTCACAAGCCACCATTCAATTGTATAAGAGTGGCTTCCTGTGTCTTCCAAATATCCCAAAGATTCAAAAGCCTCAGATTTACCTCAATTAGTCATTCAATTTTTTGAATTTCAATGAATTTCAATGATTTTTTTTAAGTTGTAGCTTTTAGTGTTAGCTTTCCAAAAAAATAAGAATTGCTTGATTTGGAGTAAGGACGAGATTTTGGTAGAATTTTGAATGGGCAAAGGTCAACTGCCTTAATAGCTAAGATCACCTACCTTTGAAAAGGCATTTCTCAATGCTTCCTAAATAAATTATTAAGAAATTTTGGAAGTAAGTACATCTTTAAGCTAATCTTTTAATGACATAAATTTTATTAAATTTAAATTTAAAGGAAAATTTAATTTTTGGTTAATTATCAAGTAGAAGGAGGTTGCTTGCCAAGGCAGTCTTAGTCATTCAACTTTGAAGGAGCATTTCTCACGGCTTAGGTACTATATTGAATTTAATTTTATTGGAACAAGAGCACTTTTAAGTTAATTTTTTAAAAAACTAAAAATAATTCAATTTGGAATTAATCACAATTTTTGAAAAATTTTGGAGTAGAAAAGATTTGCTGCCTTTAATCCTTGGGCGTTATCAAGGTATCTTTGCTTTTATCTCTCTTTAGTCCCACTTCTACTTTTATTTTTACAGTAATTTGTAACTTTCATATTTCAAATTTTAGATTTTAATTTTTAACTTTTAACATTTAATATTTTTTCTTTTATTTTTTACTTTTACTTTTGACTTTTATTTTTAATTCAATCATTAAGATTTTTTTACTTTTATTATAGATTAATGGTAATAATTTGATCAATTACTTTTACCATCAATTATTTAAGGGATAATATTATATAAGCTTCAAATAATTGATTATTTATTTAATCAAATCAATTATATTTTTGTAATCACATAAAAATTAGTAATTAAGGATTATATAAATGATCTTAAACAAACCATTGAAATTTAAGTGGAGATCATGTAAATAGCCTTGAAAGACCATAGTAATTTTATTAATTTTTTTCTTTTTCTTTTCTAATTAATATTGGCAATCATTTCTTGAAAGGTTTAAAATTAATTGAATTGTTAACACTAAGATTTAAATCAACTTAATAATTACACAATTAAAAGTTCTTCTATTCCACCTCTTGAACTTATTACGTGGCATCACTTTCATTGAGTGGTGAAATTTGGACTCACATTCACCCACACTTCAACCAATAAGCAATTAACAAATTTTGAACAGAATCAAACTTACTAATTGCAAAAAAAGCTTTTAAAACCTCTTGATCAATTGTCTCCCTTCTTCTTTGACTTGAATGTTGATCTATCAATACCAATTTCTTCTTGCTAAATCATTCTATTGCTTCAAAAATTAGATTGTGTGTAGATATTCAAGTCTTAATTGCTTTCACCAAATTTTGCTTCAATTAAACTAGCAAATATTGCTAGATCTAAAAATCACTCACTTATCTTGAAACTCAAATTTTTGAAATTATAATCCATAAAAATCAAAATGCTTCAATCTAACCACTTGGTTGGCCTCAAATTCTTCATATATATTCACAATAAAAAATTGATCAATTTTCACATATATATATGCTACGAAATTCACAAAATCCTAAAATCTAAAGCCACCAAGTACATCATCAACATTGAAAATTTCTCAAAATCTCAATTTTAATCCAAATGACATGAATCTAATACTTAAAAATCTTTCTTTGAGTTTATTTTCAAATCCCACTCTTCAATTTACAAAAAAATCTTAGAGTCACCATAGGTGCTCGTTTTTGTGCCTCAAGGTCTAATTTCAATCTTGATTGGCAACCGGTTTCCTTTGGATATCAATTCTTATTTTCTTGAGGTAATTTTTGCTAAAATCAATTCTTCAATTTTTCTTATATATTCCTATTTTATTTATTTATTTATTTTCTAATCTACTTTGTTTTGTTTTATTTATGGTTCTACAAAGTAAATAGAATCAATTTTTACAAAAGATAGTTCTAACACTAATAAATTCTACTACTTGCTAATTATTTATCTATGATTTTTTATTATATATTTTTAATTAGGCTCTTCTATAGTAAAATATTTTTCTTCTTCTTTCACATAATAGCCATATTAGTATATGACACCATGGCATCAATGTGTTGTAGTAGTGGATATAAAGTCCTTTACTAATATCAAAGATGGACTTATTTAGAAAGATGACTACTATACATTTGTATATAGATAGTTTATTGGTAGACACAAGGTGGCACACTTATATTACTATTGGAAGCAACATCACCATAGTTACTTTTTGAGATAAAGTATGCGACCTATAAAGATACAATATCTATTCAAGTCAGTTAAGCATGTATTGTGAAGGGAGCAATGATTATAACTATTTCAAATACTATATTTTGGATTATAGGCACTTTTGAATGGTAATGGTACTAATACATATGATGGCCTTGTGGAGTAGAAAAGTTAAGTGGCAAAATTTAAAAGAGTTTGCATCTTATGCAAAAAGTAAAAATTATGATGCCTTAATGAATTGATATCTTGTCAATAGCATATTAAACTTATGCATTATTTTTAAGTATTGAGCCGTTGTCTATTTAAGAGCAATAGATTTAATCCATGGTACGAGATTGTCCAATTTTTGGATTGATACATCTTAGGATTCATAGTATGTCTTTGAGCAAGTAATGTTTTTTGTTTTTTGTTTTATTTTATTTTGTTTGTTGTTTGCTTGATTTTATTTATTTATTTATTTATTTTCTTATTTCAATGCTATATTTTTCTATACATCCATTTAGAAATCAATATTGATGTATATTACTTAAACATAAAATATTCTATTAGAATATTCATGAACTTATATACTCATCCAAATCCTTGGACTATTTAAGGTACTATCTATAAAAGTGAGAGTGGTATAATTGAAAAGTTTGAAGTACTTAACTATAATTATATAATGAATGAAAGAATGGTTATAAGATGGATATACAAAAAATTAAAAATAGAAAATAAATAAAAAAAAGAAAGAAAAGATAGATAAAAAGATTGTTGATGCTTCTATTAAAAGTTGAATTTAGGATCTTCTATTTAATAGATGTTCTAACCAATTGAGCTATAAAAACAATGGAAAAGTGGAGTATCATTTCTCATACTTCTTGCATACTAAGTAAGTGCTCTAACATTTGAGCTTGTAAATGCCAGTTTGGTTAATAGAAATATACATTCATATGGATATCCAAAGCATATTCTTGATAGTTCTAAGATAATAGTCTTAAAATTATTTAGTTATACTTTAATTATATATTAATAAAATTTATTTGCCAAGCTTTTGTTGCTTTGGTATTGAGCTAAAGTCTAGCTATTGGAGTGACTAGCTTTTTGGTGACATCAAGTATGTATATGCTTGTCATCTCAAGACTATGAATGCTACAATCTTATTACTTTTCTTAGTAGTTAGATTTGAATTCTGAGAAGAAATGTGGATTCTTTTATTAGATAGAAAGAATTTGAATAGTTTATTTTTGTCGAAAGGTAATTAAAAGAGCCATTGTAGTAGTTTTTTAGTTTGATAGGTTGGATGGAGTGTTCTTGAGAGAATCCATTTTTATTTTTTTGTATTATCTAGGATAAAATTTTCTTTACCATCCTTCTTTAGTGTTGTTTGGCTATTTCTTTTTGTTCTATGTCTATTAATCTAATCAATATTTTTGCTGCATTAGAATTATAATAGGCAGTAGAAGGACATTGAGTAAAGCTTGTGTGGTGATCAGTGAAGATATTGAAGAACCCAAATTTTGATCTACTCTTAGTAGGATATTGCATGTGTACTAGAAACTATATGCAAGTAAACAAGATAAGAGTTTTGGATGAAGAAGTGGTTTTCAACTGAGGCAATTATGGCCAGTGCAAAACAAAGAAGCTTGTGCCTATATTGCAAGAATTTTATTTTTTATATCTATTTTATTTATTTATTTATTTATTTATTTTTAATACATGGAGTTTTTTAAATCTCTATTATTTGTTCCATGCTCTCATTCCTACTTATACAATAGTTTTCCATGTCCAATATAATGCTACTTTTATATAAAATCAACCTTTTCAATAGTCATATTTGTACCTTTAATATTATATATTTTAGATAATTGACCACCTCAGAATGTTCTATGGCATATCCTTGGATATCTTGCACGGGTTGCTGATATCTCAGAATGTATTGTTGGTGGTTTGATTTGATTGTGGATATGAGTAGGACATGTTGTATAACATCCTTTCCCATGTAGGTTCTAGGCTGTCTAGATCAATTTTGCACCTTATTTGTATATAATTTTTTTATACTAATATTACTTGTAGGTATTTGTAGAAGGTATGTTCTATCTTCTCTAGAAATTGTTTCAAGCAAAATAAGCAATGGTTGGATTATTGGATCTTAGTTTGTCATGCGTTGATGGAAAGTACTTTTGCTATAATCAACGAAATCTTTGCAAAAATCTTCCCTGATAGCTATGGATGCTACAATCGTGTAAAATAATTCTTTCGTTGGCTATGCATATAGCATTGATCTTATAGGTTGGGATCAAATTTGAATCATTGGCCTTATCTTAAGAAGAATATATAATATTATCTTTTAATTATATAATTAAAAAGCAAGACTTCCTATAATATATTTTTTTTATTTAATTTTATTCTTTAAGATCTATTTTTAGTAATTAGATATCTCTTTTCTTATATATCTAAATTAATTCTGTTGTCTCAATTGATTATATAAGATTATATTGTATAAATCTATTCATAGATATTTTTATAATGATTCTAGACTCTTAGAGGGCATTATTAAAGATGAATGTTTTTGAGGCTTGGCATCAAAGGTGACTATTTTTTCTTTCTTAGTTGTATCTAGTATTGATCCAACCTTAGAATGAATGTCTTGAAGCATAGCAGACTTATCTTCTTGAATCCTTTGTAATCTAAAAGTAAATTTCTAATTTTATGGAGAAGTGTAGCAACCAGGCTCTATTGAATGGCTTTTATAGCTTATATAATCAAATTTGTTATTCACTACAATCTAGTTTGTTATCAAATCCTCTATGTACTTTTGTATGTTTTGTTATTTTTTTTTTTATAGGTCCTTGACTTTGAATATATCTTTCTTCAATTAATTCTTGAATCGTGATTTTAATTTTATTCATAAATAATATTATATGGATGATTTATTTCTATATTTAGGTACAAAGGTTGCCAAAGTTGTTTTGCTGGTATTATAGCCTGAGATTTGGTGAGGCTCCTATATACTTGTACCTTTTCTGTCCAAATTGCCTCTTACAATCTAAATCCTTCTTGTTTAATGGGAGAGGGAAAGGAGGAGGGAGAGACGGGATAAATAGAGATCTTACATTCTTTTTCCAATTTCTATCTTAGTAGAATTGAAGCTGATAAATTCTATATTCTATAAGTATTTTCTAAGATTTATTCTCTAAAAGAAGGGCTTTGGAGGTAATTTTTGCAAGTACTGCTCTTAATTGACCAAATGGGCTAAGAATTTTGAGGTATAATGGCCTTATCTCAAACCACTTTTGTTTTTTGTTTTTTGTTTTGTTTTGTTTTGTTTTTTTTTTGTTTCCCTCTCCATATGAATTTTTGAATAAGTACTATGAATTGTAAGTATATATTTTTGTATATATTGATGCAAGATGCTATATATTAGATACTTCTGAAGATAAAATGATTGGTTATTAATACTCTTGCTAGAAAGGAGAGGCAACACCTTGTCCATTGGAAGAGTTTATTGTGGACTTAAAGGATTATTGTAGCATCCTTGGTAGCTTGTGGTATTTTATTTCCAAATAAAAATTCTAGATATCTAGTTGATGTTGCTTGTATGAGCCATATTAAGGCCTTCTCCTCTCCCTATTGCTATTGTCAAGGTGTGTTGCTAATCCAAATAGCTTTGGATTTGTTTCAATTTACTATGAACTTGATACTCAACAAAACAATTCTAGTACATTGAAGGTGCATTGGAGATTTTTGAGGTGCCTTTTAAATAGAGAGTTGTGTCATCTACAAAGCATTGATCTCAAAAGATTGATCTGTCTAAAAGACTTAAACCTTCTATTCCATAATATTGGTTATTTACCATATATGACAAAATATAAGAAATAAATAGATAGATGTATGATACTAGAGGACAACCTTGTCTAATTGACCATTGTAAAATGAATTTGTGGCTTTTGTACCCATTGACGACTTTTGTAGGATTAATTTGGCTTTTTGATATAGTGTTGCCATCTACTTTATCCATTCCATTGAGAAGCCAAGTTTCTTCATGGTTTTCTTCAAAAGTGTCCAATTAACTTTGTCATAGGCTTTGTCAAAATCTAGAAGGAAGATTACTAAATTTTGGTTGTTTTCTTTGGCCTAGTGTATCGATTCTTGTGATAGAAGTATGTTAATAATACACCAAACAATACGAAATTAGATTTCTCCTCGTCTGTGAAGAGGCTGCGTTCTCCGTCTACTAATTATTGTATATTTGTATGTTGTCGTTTCTCTTGGTGGAACTCAAAGAAATCCTTGGAACACCAATCTCCTACTCAGTTCCATCTAGCGACCGAGGTGTTCTTAATTTCTTCCAGCTTGCTCATCCTAACTGATTCCAGTTTTGCTTGGGCTTTGTTTATTCGCTCTTACGTATACATGTCTGTCTAATCCTCTTGTAGTGATATTTTTGAATTGTCGATTTCCTTAAACTGATCATTATAGAGCTGACGATGTTGTCGTTTGTAATCTCTAGCTATTATCACGTTGACTCTTCAAATTTGTTCCAAAGCCGTAGCCATGCGGCTGCCAATGGGTCCTATTTTGTTATTATCCATGGCATCGCGCCATGCTTTGGTGAATCTCTGCTTAGCTGCAGCATCATAGATCAGTGCCTGATTGAACTGCGTCTGCTTTTTTCTTTTGATTGAGCTGTAGCGAATCGAGAAAAACACTACTGAGAGGTTTGATAGGTAGGTTAGGTGAGGCCAGATGTCATGTGCGCCCCGTCTTGTTGTAGCTCTTAGCTAATATAAAATCTATCTATTCTAGACGAGCAGGAGGTCGAGTTTTGTCTACATGTGAAGTTTTTTTGTCGGAGGCAGCGGTAAATGTCCATATAGAAGGTGTCGCTAACTCCGAGTCTTATTGCGGAATTGGTCCACGCTGTGTGTTCATGTCTGTCCATGCTTTTAAGATTAGACCCTTGACTACGATCCTCGGGGATTTCTGTTATATTGAAATCTCCTCTAATGATCCATGGAATGGAGTGAAACAGATGATGTGAGAGTATACTCCACATCTGAGCCTGTTGACCAGTCGTGTTTGGTGCATGTATATTTAATATGCCCGTGTGTCTTCCATTTAAGTTAAGAATCACGTATTGTACTCCCAATTCAATATTAACCCCATATGAGATGACTTGTGGGGCGAGATGGTTGGAGATGGCGATTGTGGTACCTCCTAAGAATCATCCTCCCTCCGTCGTATATGTGGCATTGTTCCAATAGCTAGTTCCTTCTTTGAATTGAAGTTGGTTGGTGCGGTGTAAACAATCGACAATGCTGTAGTGATGTTCTTGTACCAATATTATTTTCGGTTTCGGTTGCGGTTGCGGTTACTTTCTAGAAAAACTTTTGAATCTTTGTCTTCTTATTTGCTCCTTGTAGTTCCTACCCGAGTGATCAAACATTACAGGAGGCTAGTACCAGGTTTTGTAAAATCATTCTAGGTGAATGGTTTGAGGGGAGGCCATGGCATTACCCTCTTCCTCCAGGTTGTCTATCCCACATCTGAGATGGTGTACATTACTTTGCATGTGTGGTTTCTTTCTGGCTGGTCTAGGGAGTGAGGAGTCAGGGCCGAACTGCCTGAAACCCAATAATTCTTAAAGAGTATGGATAGCAGTGTTGGGGAGCAGGCGGATCTCTCCTTGTACTCCAAAAGTTCTAAAGATCCTAAGGGCCGGGGCAAGGATGTTCAGAGGTGTCTGTGCGGCCTCTGAAGTTTGGAGTCAGGGAGTGTGGTTGAAATGAAAGCCACGCATAAACAGTGGCTTGTCTTCTCGTCTCCTCTCTTCCATTTGTAGCCCCATTTTGCATCCTCTCATTTTCGGAGTGGATTTTTTTTTGTTGTGGGTGTTCACTATTATCATGGAGAGTGCTTGCGCCATTTCGTCTAAAAGTAGAGTCCTTGATTGTTGAGTTATCCAAGTCGATTGATCTTCTAACACTATGATTTGTTGGTAGGAAATGGGTTGGTTACTAATGCTCATCCATACTAGGACGTTGTAGTAGTATGGACTTCCTGATTTTGTAAGAAAAAGGAAAAAAACCCGGCACCGATAGGTTTGCGTATGGACAATTGGTGTAAGCGGTATCTTCTGAATGAACGTTTCTGATAGCGAGGAGGTACGGTGGCCTCTTTTGTTGCTATCTGAGTTGGTGGAGCCTGGATCCACCTGGTCCTTGTTGGGTAGTTGTGATCGAGTAGGACATTGTTTTCATACTAGATGAGATCTGGATTCATTTTCCAGTTGGTTGATAAAATCCTTGTTTAGCCTCTGCTGTGGTGACTCCGGAAATAACTCTTGTTGTGGTGGCAGACGTTGAGGAGGGAAGAGCTCTAGTTCTGTCAGGGTGGTCCCTTGACTGTCTTTTCCCCTTGTGGTGGCGTGGTTGATACTATGATGTCTCCTCGGTGCGTGGGACGGTGTCTCTGAAGCATGGCACTAAAGATCATATGAGGCGTTGATGGAGAGGGCATGCTCTGGCAGGAGGATACTCCTTCTTGTCTAATTACTGATTTCAATCTAGAAGACATAGAAATCGGTGGGAAGGATTCAGATGTCATGTCTATTTCCTGTGATGTATTGATTTGTTGTTATGTTATTGGAGCCTCCTCCGAGAGGGCAGTCCTGTCCTTGGTGGGGGGAGGATTGTGCTCCTTGGGAGGTGATGTATGCTATTGGATGCGTGTTCCAGTGGCTCCTCTTCCCCATATGTTGGAGATGGTGTTGTTTCCTATTTGTGTCTTACCTTGGTTGTCCTTGGTATGTTCTTGTTGTCTCTGGCCTCTATATGGGGGAGGCTGTAGAAGGGGTCTGTGTTTGCACTCTATCGATGTGTGTCCTAGTCCTTTGCATTTTGTACAGAGGTGGGGGTGGCCTGATGCTAGTATCTTATGTAAGAGCGGCGTGTCTAGGGTAGGTTTAGGTGTCTTGTTGATGTTGTGTAACAGTACCTTGATATGTGGTCCTACGGTCTTGTGCGAGTAGGAGGACGATTCTTCTATAAAGAGGACTTGTCCTAGTCTAGAGGCTATGATCTTCAGACAACTTTCGTGCCAAAGGTAGTGGCTTAGCCCTAGAAACTGAATCCATACCGGGTATGACAGGAACTTATAGGTGTCTGGATTAGTTGCGGAAAAATATGGACTCTATGGGGCAAATGGAATCTCCCTGCCTTCAAATGTAAATGCTGTTTGGAGCGCGTGCTGTATGCCCTCACTGGAGGTAAACACAACTTCGAAAAAACCATTTCCCAGTAGAGAGCATGTTTGAATCGAGTGATGTAGAATGGAGTATGCCCACTCTTTCACTGCGGCTTGGCCTGGGCTTCTGCCTGATATATATCCCAGAATCGTGTGTTACGCGATCTGGTCATGGATTGCAATAATGATGAGGAGTTCTTCGGTAGAAAATGTCACCTGAAGTGTGTCAGTATTGCAAGTCGACTGTGTTGCATTGTCCCCTATTCTTGGGCTGAGGGGAGCAGGATGCGCGGGCGTCTGGCCGGTACTACTACAATCTATTCCATGGTGATCGGTGAATGGGGCTCTCGTTTTCTCTGGATCTATGAGGTGTGCCCGTGTTGTTGGGTGTTCTCCAACGGAAGAACAGCGCCCTGACTTGTTGCCATAGCAGCCCTCAAGTTCCAGAAAAAGCAGTCACAGCGATGATTCTGTATGGAAACGATAATGTAGGCGTAACCTAATTTCCGGAAAACTAGTATTTCATAACTGGCTGCTAATGCTGTTTAAGAGAAGATTAGAGCTAATTCTGGCGTGTCGACTGAGCTAAACCTATTCGCAGTCACGTCGCCGCCACCGCCACCGCCGCTCCGTCCCGCCCCTCCCTCGCTCCTACCGCTCTACCATTTGAGCTACACCCCCTGGTCGCCGCCCGCATCGGATGGCCCACCTTCGCTGGCGTGCTCGATTCCTCTGCAACCTTGACAATAACTACCGAAATTTTCCGTTTCATTTGCAGCGATGAACCGAATACATTTACACCTACACCCACCGACACATCTCACAAGCGATGTCGATCTATTCCTTTGTCTTCCTGAATGTTGTTCTCAGTTAGCTCTTCTCCAGAGCCGAAGTATGACCCAATTCTTCGGCACTCATGACACATGCGGAGGTTTGCGGCTCACGCGAAGAGCTTAGGAGATCTCTCGGTACGTTTGGTGAATTGATAGTGTTCTTGGCAGCCAGCCAGTACCAACCATTCGCTGCGGTCTTTGCATTGTATTCGTTGATATTTTCTTCAGAGTATCTTGTATAGTACAAGGAATGTTCCTTCCGTATGGTGAGTTTTGGGTTGTGAAAGACTTCTGGTCTTACCCACGCAGCTGCTCGAATCATAGATCAGTTCTGACAATTTACAATTTTCGGAGTCCAAATTTTATGGAGTGTCGCGGACCCGCGCAGATCGATACCAGATTTGCTGAGAAGAAGGGCCTCGAGCTAGTCTAATTGGGGCAAGCCTTTCACATTTTGTTCCTCGGTTGGGGATTCGCGTTGAATGCCGTGGTTTCTAGGGTTTAAGGGCAGTTGTCTGGTGCGGGGGCTTAACTGGTCCCCGAACTGACGGATGTTGATTGTTGGTGAATTTTATTGAAGGCTTTGGAGTTGATGTATGGTATGATATTCTTCAGGTGGAATGTCGAGGTTTGCAATTTCCATTCACCGTATTTGTACAATCTTCACTGCATCGGTTGAAGGTGGCAGATTAATGTTCGGTTCTAGTGTTGTTTTCATAATGGAGAGCATGAGTTGGCGATGGTGGGGACCCTTCTTCACCAGTGTCATTTGCACATACGAATTTTGGCGTTGTCATACTCGTAGTGTTGTGTTTAGCATAGATCTGCTTTTTACTTTCTTACTTCACCGTGTTAAGGTAGATGGGTTGCTGTTGGGGAAGTAGGATTTGCAGCGATGGAGTGTACGCGCACCCATGTTGTGTGTGCCCTAAACACTTGCAATGATACCCTTGCTGACGCTTCTGTTCCGATCGCTTTATTTTTCTTAGGTATAGGTTTTACGACGTGCCAACTAGCTAATCTGGTATCTACTTGAGTGGGCCATCAATTCTGCAGCAACCCAAGTTTTTCTCTGCTCAATTCGTGATGATCAGGCCCTCCGCTTTGTGAGGGCCTGACGAGGCGTGGGCACAAGGAGAGAGTAAAGGGATAAGCTATGTCCGAGGTCGAAGGCAGAGGAGGTAAAGTGCTGGTCACTGTGGGAACCACGCTCTTTGATGCTTTGGTTAGGGAGGCGTCTTCGCAGCCCTGTCGTCAAGTTCTTGCCGATTTCGGCTACTCTTCTCTCGTTATTCAGCGTGGGAAGGGATCTTTCATTCCAGTCGAGGTATAGTCTACTCAGCCCCACTTCATGATCTCTAACTTAGTCATTGATTTACCATATGCAATTGCTTGCAACGTTTGGCGCATTTTTTTTTTTTTTTTTTTTTTTTTTTGTTATACATGCTTATGGAATAGATTGTATGAACCTTGATGAACTTGAATCTGTAAGGTGTTTCGTGGCTAGAATCAGTTAGACAATCCAGTGCACTTGAACGCCCTTGATAAGAACGGGATTCGTCATGAATAATTTGTTCTTGCCCGATGATAACTATGGAGGGATTCGGTTGGCAATTGTTGTTCTACAAACCAAATGACTTTTTTTGATCCATCTTCCTGTGTGCAAAGTCTGATGGCAAGGATGGAGGATTGAAAGTGACTTCTTTTGATTTTGAACCGAATTTGTCGGACCATATAGCTTCGTCTGCCCTAGTAATCAGTCATGCAGGTACGTAACCGTTTTTATTATCATATTTCGTCTAATGAGAAGTCTTGTCATATATATGAAGCAGACTTAGTCCTAGAAGGTAATAACACTATATAGTGTTTGTAGCTTCGTCAAACAAACTTTGTTGTTAAGATATCATAGTTTTTGTAGCTTCATTTTCCTTCTCATGAAATCTTGTCATGCAGTGCCGGGGGTCATGGTAGGCTAGTGTAAGAAATTTTAGTCAGGTTTGTAAGACTAGCTTGTTCTAAACACGACTCTTACTTTGGGATGTGTCTCGCAATGCAACTACTGTGATCTTAGCAGTATTAGGATGGTTTGTGGTTGTCTTCTGGATTGGTCCTCATATTATTCACACGTGACTATAGCTGAAGGAACTTTTAAACCAACTCTAGCACAATGCCGTGTCGTGCGTTAACAGGTTCTGGCAGCATTTTTGAAACTTTACGAGCCAAGAGGCCTCTCGTGGTAGTGGTGAATGACCTGTTGATGGACAACCATCAGTGCGAACTAGCGGAAGAGCTTGCTGCAAGGAAACATCTAGTGTATGCCAGCAGTCCCGCCACTCTGATAGAAACTCTTAAAAACATGGAGCTTCCTTCTCTTGTGCCGTACCCTCCCTCAAACCCACTTGCAGTGGTTAGTGCCTTAAATCAGTACCTTGGTTTTGTTGATACATGATATTACTTGCAGATTAAGTTGTGCTTTATGTAGTTTGTAGTAGCCATCAAATGGAATGCTGACAAGTGGAAGCTTTTTCATACATTTTTTGATAATATTTTCTGGAACTTTTCCTAATTCACCCTGTCATTTGTGCTGGTTTTCATGGATGCGGCATCGCTTTGTGAGGCTGTTGCGACAACTATCGAAATGAGATTTTTACAGATAGAAAATCTTTATTTGAGTACACATAATCAGCATAATTATCTCGTTTCATTTGAGTAGCGCAGCTCGAACAACGCCGAGACCTGCAAAAGTATAGTTCATTCGGTCCCGTGGCTTCGGTGACATTTACAGATCGCCCAAATATTTAAGTTACACGATTGTTCACAACCAATCCCGATCACGGGGCTACCGCCCCAATGTTCCGTTTCGGTGCTTTGATGAGCATATGTTCCAAATCTTCTAGCCAAAGAATCCGTGGTGCTTCTTCTGACCGTTGTTGGATTTTTCTTCGGCCGAGTAGCCGGTGGTGCCGTAGCCTGGAGTGGGCTTAGGAAGGCCGAGATCGGCGCCGGAGTAGTCCGTGCCCCCGGTGGGATGTCCCCCTTCTGCCGATGCACCCGAGTAGTCGGTGCCTCCCGTCGGGTGTCCCGTCTCCATGCTTGCACCAGAGTAGTTAGTTCCTCCGGTTGGATTACCGCCTTCGATTGAATCCAAGGAGTAATCAGTTCCTGTTTCATTGGCAGCTTTGACTTTATGAGGTGCTCCCTCCGTGGTACCAGCTCCAACAGTAGTATGCTCCTCGGTCGTGGTCATTGTAGTTGGGCGCTTACGTGCAGCTCTTTCATCACGACGACGCCTCTGCCGGTCCTTTCCCTCTTCTGACTCCGATTCGGAGCTGCTGGAGGTGTCAGATCGACCCTGCAACCCACCTAATCAGTCGGATTCCCCAACACGTATGCATGTTCTTTGAATCCACCCATCGGACCCGGCCGCATCACTGGCAGCTCGCAGCATGGAGAGGCAAAATCTAGACTGGGCAAAGACCCAACTCCCAAAACTCTTCGACTAGGATATTGCCACTCACTCGATCGAATCAAAAACCTCAAGTTATGCGGACTTACCCCAAATCCGAACAGGCCTCTGGACTCAGTCTCTACATTCTCTGACTGCGGAGTAGACTTTTCCTCGACGTCGGTGACCGACTTCGCAACTCCATACTTGTTCCCTTCTCCACTGTATTCAACATTCGGATCCATGGTTATCAAACTCGCTCAATTTGCTGTTGGGATACCAACCTGCTTGCGATATCAACCTGCTTGCACAAAAACTTGAAATCTGGAATTGACAAACGTAGCTCTGGGAGTTCAATGGGCAGTGATGAGATAAGGCTTGATATATGAGCTGGATGGGATCGGACTTAGTCGGGACAGGGTAGCTGGCACTGCACAATGGAAGCCGACAAGTGGCGCCTGAAGGAGGCCGAAGCGTTCTGCTAGCGCCACGCAACGTCATGGCCACAAAATATATTATAACCCAGATTAGAGTCGAAACTTGCACTGACACTAGCCTGGATTCGGTGAAATAATTCTCGTTTCTTTTGGCACTGCACGATTGATCAGATCTCCCACAGCAAGATGCTCATTTCTGCGCTTCCTTTTCACCAAATCCTTGCTCTGCATTTCTTTTCAGACATATTCGCCGCGTGCGGCGACATACTGGGGAAATTTTCACAAAGTGTCAATGAAAACAATGCCAACCTCTAGCATCTCTCATCTCGGGGACTACACTATCCTGCTACTCCTCGAGACTGTTACCCCTTAATTCTTGGAAAGCCATAGTATTGGTTGAATTGAACACAAAGAACCCAACGAAAATAAGGACTACCATGGCCCTGAAACACGCTTCTCAGAAACCTCGAGTCTCCTTCAGAATTTCCCGAGTCAGATACTTGCGTCAAGAAGATGAGCAGTGACAGCGAAGACATAAAATCCTCGCTCGACTGTTGTCAGCCGTTGCTTTCAGATGTTGTCAGCAGCCGTTTGCTGGCGAAAACCAACAACATGAACAGCACAGATCAATGGGAAGCACTTCATGATGGCCATGTCAGGCGGACGTGGAACTTGTCCAACTTCCTTTCACCCACTCGTCGTCGCCAACACTTTCTCTCGCCCACTAGGTAACATCCATGATGTGTCCAGATTCTTCACACCACGCCCCTCGTAACGTAATAACAAATACAACTTGAAGGCGATCAAAGTTTGCATTTTCTCGTGTACCCCACTTTTTGGTACGAAGGACCTGATTCATCAAACTTCCACTTCCCCGCAACCAGCATTTGCCGATGGCGAAGGCATTCTCACAATCCGTTACATAAAATATATATAAATAAATAAATAACTAACTAACTAAAACAAAAAACAAAAATTAAAAAATTAAAAAATTAAACAGCTCTGCTCTTGTGTGATCTCTACAGATGGTTCATGAGTTGCTAGCTACGAGAAAACGGTGTTTTTGCCATCTGGAGAGATCACAAGCAAGCTACCATCTTTAATGGTGATTAAGCATTCAGGTTGTGCTGGAATCTGAATCCCACACAGCCGAAGTAGAAGCAGAGTCTAGATGGTGACTGCAAGCAATCCCCATGCGGGACTGTTGCGTGGATTGAACTCGACGTTTCGTGTTGGGATTTTAGGTGCTGATTCAGAACTGAGATATGGTTTCTTTGCTGGTGAATGAAGCTGGGTGGATTGTTACGTTGTGAACAACACATATATATTTATTGACATAATCGTCTTCAGAATATACTACTCTTGTAAACTTCCGTAGAAACTGAATGTGGGGTTCAAAAGAAAACAATGTGTAATTAATGTTTATGATAGAAATTTGATTAATTTTGATAGTTATTGATTTTGAAATTGGAATAAGATTAGATGTAATCTTGTGTGATTTTGTGTATATTAAGTAATTATATATGTAAATTTGATATTTTTTTTATTGTCAAGAATATAAAATTTAATAAACTTATTGGTGACAATTTAATAAGAATGAAAGAAATAAGAAAAAAAAAAAAAAAAAAACAAAAAAAAACAAAAAAAAAAAAAAAAAAACAAAAACAAAAACAAAAAAAAAGATAAAACTAGACAAGATATACTTGTAAAATAATAAGCTACAAGAATGATTATGGCTTTGTATAAAGAAAGTAGAGTCTTCTGAACCAATATTGGAATACAAGAAATGCATTGATAATATTATAGATGGTCTTAGTTTGGTCTTTATATATCTATTGACTAATAAATACTTAGATAAACTTTCTAAAAACCATGAGTCTTATAAGCTACATGCATGACTTGTAGGATGCTACTATAATAGATTTTAATATTTAAAAAATTCCAAATAATAGTTTCTATAGCCACATCGTCCATGTAAGGCCACAAATAAATACAATACTTCTATAGAAAGCATCTTTGATATTTATTAGAGAAATTATTATTTGCTTAACTTCTTTCTACTTCTATTTATTTTTTTTGATATAAACAAAAAAAAATTGTAATATCTTTTTGCTTCTCTATAGCAAATTATATCCTCAAATTATATGTTAGCATTATTCTATTGATCTTCTATTTTTCTAAGAATTTTCCATCTACCAGATCTATTGATCAATCTTTCATGTTTCATACATTATTTTTTATAAGTTTTTGAAGAATTGTTAAAACAATATTAAATGTTATAAGCATCTACTAAAAATATTAAAATAAAACTAAAATAAAACCTTGTTGTATATATAAAAAAAAGATTATATATTTTTTTAAAAAATTTAACTTTTATTTATTTTATATAGAAGAAATTAACCTCTTCTATTATTTTATTTATAATTAATATTTATTTTAATAAAAACATACATACTTTGTTATCTTTTTTATTATATATTAATTTTATTTATTATTTCTTATTATATTTAGTTAAAAAATATTTTAAATATGATAATATATCTTAGAAAAAAAAAAATTAGAGAACCTAGTTTAGTTAAGGATGGTCCAATTAAGAAAGAAGTTAATTAAAAAAATTCAAAGAAAGACTAAAATATTTAGTAGGTAGGATTTAAGGTTTTTTTTATTTATTTTTAAATATATATATATATATATATATATATATATATATATTGTTGCAATAAAATAAAATAAAATAAAAAAATAAAATAAAATTAGGTAGAATAAAAAAAATTAAAAATAAAACGTTTTTAATTATCTTAAAAACTTTAATGAATTGTGATGAAACAGAACTAGACTATCTCAAAAACCCAAGATCCTTCCAATCCTCAACAACATAAGGCCTCTTCCCAAAATAGGACAAAACAAACCAAAACAAAACTAAACAAAACTAAATAGAATAGAACATGAAAGACAAAACTAAGCAAACAGAAACAAAACAGAACAGATCTGAACAAAAAGATGGAAAACCAAACTTTACTAAGAGAAAGGGTCCAAAGCCATACCTAACTAGATGCCTCCAAATGGCCCTAACCAGTCCTATTTATATCTTATCCTATGATCCTAGACTTTTTAGAATATTCTTAGGTGGTGGATGCTCCAAACCGTTGTCCACTTCATATTCTTATTAGTCATCAAATACAACTGGTGGTGGTGGTGGTTGATGTCAATCCAGAAAGCACTTTGATTCGGTATGAAATTCTTCCAATTGCGAAACATGGAAGATAAGATGGACCTAAATATGTAGTAGAAGCTCAAGGCAATATGTGACATGAAATATTACTACAGAAATGTGGAAAGGTCTAAGCCACCGAGGGGCTAGTTTACAGATTTGTGTTGATATAGCAAGTGGTAAGTTGGCATTAAAGAGTAACACCTCATCATTCTCTCGAAAGGTCTTGAGTTATCGATGGTTATCTATATATTGCTTCTATCAATTTTGTGCAATAAGGCGGCAATGTCGTATCTCTTGTAAGCTGTTGTATAAATTCTTCCACTATCGGATTGTTGGTGTTGATAGGACAATGAAGAGTTACATGTACAATTGGATATTGATTGATATTAAGGAAAAATAATGAATGGCAAGTACTTGCTTAAATACTATTATTATAAATAAATTCCTAAGGTGTCAAGTATTCATCTCAATCATTATGATGAACTGCCACAAATACTCACAACATATCTTTCAAGGTTCAATTTGTACACTCTATTTTTCTATTTGTTTGAGGATAGAAGGTTGTAAACATGACAAGTTATATGCCTAGTAGCTTGAACAAGACTTGCCAAAAACTTCCCATGAAGTATGAATCAAGATCTAAAATGATGACATAAGGTAATCCATGGTGATAAAAGATAGTATCAAAGAAGACTCGTGCAAGCATTAAGGCATCAAGATCCAAGCGCACCATGGCTAAGTAAAGTTGCTTTAAGAGCCGATCCATAAAGACAATAAACATGGTATGTTTATGAGGCATTTGCAACAAATATGTAATGAGATCCATAGTCACTTGCTCCTAACATATTGTAGATAATAGAATTGGTTGTAATAGTCTAAGAGATGCTATATTGCATGCTTTGTTATGTTAACATGACTCATAGGAGTGTATAAAGGCTTGAACATCACGATCCAAACCTACCCAAAATCATATCTTTTGAGATATATTCTAGGATCTTTTCTCATCTCAGATATCCAGATATTGGAATGTCATGTGTCTTTGAAGTATGCACGTCTAGAATTTAGCATTGTTGGATATATAATTTGCTTCTTGAAATAGAGAAAGCCTTCACTAAAAGTGTAGTTTTGATATTATATATTACCCACCTTCAATCAATTACTAACCATCTTGAAATAAGTACCCCATTGCATAGCTTCTTTCCATTCTCCCTCTTAGGTTAGATCTGAAATGATACTACTAATGAGAGTGACTTTTGCCTTTTCTTCCGAGTTTTCTTTTAAGTCTAGTCTCCATAATAAACTATTTGACAGAGTATGTTATTGCCCTTGTTTATACTCCAACTAGATATCAAAAAGTTGCAATTGTTCTTCTCAACAATAATGTCACTATTTCATATTTTCCAAATACAAATCATATAACAAGGATTGATGGTTAGTTTGAACAACCATTGACTTCTTCAATAGATAGTGTCACCACACCTTTGTGATGTGTACAATTGCTAATTCCTCTCGATCACGTCCAAAGTAATTACGCTTTGTCCTTTTGAGCTTACAAAATTTATATGGCATAGGTTGAAGGCCCCTACTAAAGTCATGTTGAAAGACCTTTCCAATATCAAAGTCAGAAGTATTAATGTCAAGCATACAAGAAAGATTAGGATCATATGGTTGCAATATTGGACCAATAATGAATGCATCCTTCAACTTATCAAAGGTGTTTTGGTGCTCCAACTTCCATTCAAATGGGGCACCTTTCTCTAATATGTTTGTTAATAAAGCAGTAATGTAAGCAAATTGCCAAAAAAAATTTGTAATAGTATCCAATAAGGCCTAAAAATGAGTGAATTTTAGAAACATCTTTGAGGATTGGTGAATCTTCTAATACTTTTATCTTATCTTGCTCTATACGCATACCTTCAAAGGACACCACATGTCCCAAAATAATGACTTTCAACTTCCAAAGTTCATATTTTGATTGCTTGCAATAAAAATGATTATCTTATAATGAGCGTAGCACCTCTCGTAGGTATTACTCATGCTCTTCAAAGATTTTAATATATACAAGGATATCATCAATGAAGACAACTATACACTTGTTCAAAAGGTCTTGAAACAATCTATTCATATGACCCATGAAAGAAGTTCAAGCATTGGTGAGGCCAAAGGAAAAAATAGCCATTCAAAATGTCCATAGTATGTACAAAATGCCGTCTTTTTCACATCCTCTTTTATAATAAGTGTTTGTCAATATCTACTTCGAAGATCCAATTTACTAAAGATGATTGCACCTCAAAGTTGGTCAAGAAGATCATCCACATATAGAAGTGGATATGCATTTTTAACAATCTGTTTAATGAAACTTCAATAGTCGATGCAAAGACAAAGTCTACCATCTTTCTTACTTGCAAAGAATACAAGTGCTTCCTATGGTCATGTGCTTTCTTAAATGAGGCATTTTTTCAAGAATTTATTCAATATCTTTTATAAGTCTTTAAATTCTTTTGGTACTAGGTGATAAATTGGTCGACTTGTTGCTTTGGCTCCAGACAATAGTTCTGTTTGAAATGAGGCACCTCAATCAAGAGGTAGACCACTAGGTAGGTCAATTGGAAAGACATCCTGATATTTTCGTATGAGTTGCTCTGCCCATTCTATCCTTCGGCTGTCTTTCCTACCATTGACATAAGATTTGGAACCACTATATATACCAATTGCTAATACTGTAGTTGCTTCTTTATAAAGATTGTTCCTACAGATAAGTCTTTTATTGTAGATTGTCTTTCTTCTTCACTTGATGTGGAGGTGTGAAGAGTGACTTTGCATCTTCCATCTTTAAAAGAGATTTTCCTTGCTATCCAATCAACTTGCTTATTTTCCATCTCCAACCATAGCATACCAAGGATAATATCATATCTTAGCTTTGTTACCTTGAATCTCTCTCTTAAGACGTAAGTATCCATCAATCTCAAGATTTCTTCTTCACATGTCTCATTCAATACATTCTTTCGATCATTTACAAGGTATATACTTCTTCCTTTGATTTCTTTGGTTTTAATTTGAAGTTGATCAATAATTTTAATTGAGATGCAATTTTTTGTAGAGCTACAATCTTCAAGCACTCGATATGGTTGCCTCTTAATAATCCCATTAGATGCACCAATCGACTCTTTTTGTAGTTGTCAAAGGCTATGTCATTTATCTCTGAGAGATAATAGCTACTCCCAATATTAGCCCTCGATGCCTTCACTAAGGAGCCTTGTTTTCCTGCTTTGACTCATTATTCACTTGATGACATTTGAAACTAGGAACTTGCCTTGTCTTGTTGGTACTTTTACTTTGATGTTTTGGACAACCTCCAATATAATAGCCTTGCTCTTGACAATAGAAATACAATTTTTTTTGTACCAATATTTGTTGTTTTTGTAGTGTCAATGATCTTTGTAAGGCATCAATCTCCATTGGCATTGGTTGTTGGCCTATAATATTACATAGCGACATAGGAATTTGTGCTATAGGTCATGCTTCACAATTTCTAAAATCTATAGTATTGATCCTCTTTGCAATCCAAATTGCCTCTTCAAATGTTTGTGGATCCTTTAGTTCCACCTCTCGTTAGACTCGTGGTATCAAACTTCATAGGAATTGATTCATTATCTCTGCCTTTAAAACATTATCAATTTGGAGACATAAGAATTTAAATCGTGAGTCATAATCTTACATTGACCTAGCTTGTATAAGATTTTTTAGGTAATTATGCATTGTCGTGTTGTGATTCCGCTATTATATGAAAATAACGTAATTATGTACTTAATATATAATTTATTAAATAACATGGTGAGAGCCATGTTAGTAGATTTTAGTTGCTTGTAGAATATAATTTGATTATTACCTTGAGAAGAGGTTGTTTAAAAAGATTACTATAGAATTTGTATAACTTTAATTTCCTTTTGATAGTGACTTTTAAGATTGGTTTTCATTGATAGTAACTTCTAAATATTTAGAGTCACCTTTGTTAGACATTGGTGACCTTTGAAAACTTATATTGGTTCTTTTATTTGATGTTTAGAGCATAAATTATGTAAATCTTATAAGAAAAAGGATTGAAGAAGGATTTTGGTGGGAAAGGGAGTAATTAGGGCACCAATATAGATGAATGGAGATGAATGATGAAAATCTCCATTCCTATTGGTCAAAAATCATGACCAATGGGCTTTGAGGAGGCTACCCGAGGCCATATTAGGGATTAGGGTTAGTTTTTCGGGCCATTCGAGCTTTGAAGGCTATAGTCAGTAAGTTTTGGTTTTTGGCTATAGTTTTGATGCAAGTTTTGTATGGTTTGGAGTTTATATGAAGGAGATATAGGCGCTCAAAGTTAAGGTGTTGATTTAGGAGCTACTGTCACTCTTTTTAGCATAACGCAAGCGTGCAGATAGCAATTGAAGATTGGCAAATGCGACTAGAGAGAGCACTTTTGTGGCTACACTTTTTGCATACTATTTTATGGATTATAAGTTGGAATAAAGGAGTTATTGGATTTTGAAGTCAGCGCAAGCAATCTAAGGGTAGTAAGTGACCCGATTTACTAGTGGTTGTGCCTTGAGCTATATCTTAAGCAATTTGATAAGGTTTTGGCTAAAAATTTCAAGAAATATGTAAATTCATGTTAGTAAACTTTGTACATAATTTTGATGACATTTGAGTATTGGATTCTTGAGATATTAAGAAAATAGTACTCGGGTGCTTGTAAATTAGGGTTTAAAGTATCTGCTAAGATTTCTTAGATTCGAGAAGATCGGAAGTGAATTTGCAATTGGTTTTTTTTTTTTTTTTTTTTTTTTTTTTTTTTGGTTAAACTTAAGGATGAATTCTACCTATCCTATAAATTTTAGACAAATTGAACAGTTAGATTAAGAGTTATGAATTTTTAAAGTTTGAGAAAAGAAAATCTTTTGCAAAAAAATATATTTTGAAGGGATTTTGTTATATTTTGAGTTTTATGCAAAATAAAGGAGTTTTGGAAGCTAAGACAAGATTCATATAAAGATTTAAGCTACACTCTCTACAAGTAGATACCTAGTGTATTCTCACATAGTAAATCATGCCATACGATAGTGCTATCTTCTATACATTGATGGACCAAAATTTATTCTTAAACTTGATGTCAAACTCCTCCTAGTCACAAAATCCACCTTGAGCTTCATATGTCACAAACATATATATTTACTCCAATAGTTACTTACATGATTAGATAGAAATAGGTAAATATAGATTAATTTCATAAAGTCTTCTAAAGTAGCTTTTTATAAGCTTTATAGATGAAATTTTGACTTTAAATGTATTTATAGGATAGAAACTTAGCCAATAAGTTAGCCACGTGTTGGTAGCTTGTAGAACAAGTTAATTCCATAAAATAGCTTATGGGACAAGCTAATTATGTAGTGCATACATAGATAACTTGTCTTGCAAGTTAAGACATATGACTAGCAAAGTGAACATGTTTTGGAGGTCTTATAGGACATTGCCATATAGCTCCTAGTTAAGAGTATATATGGACGCAAGAACAAAGCCTTCTTCACTCTTGTCAATGTCTTTTTAGTTCTTAGTTTTGTTTTAAGATTTTCTAGTCTTCTTGTTTTTGGCAATAGCTATTCTAGTTTAATATTACATCACCTTTTGAGTGACTTTCTAGTTCTCTTTAGTGATAGAAGAGTGGATTGAGGACTTACTTTCTTCAAGATTCATGTCTTCGACAATTTGACAAGAATGCTAACATATTATTTCTGTCTTGTTTTAGAAGTAAGTAGATTATCCCATTTCTATTGTTGTATTTTGAAGGTTGCGAACTATCCACTTTTAAACAAAAAATCTTATTTTTATAAGTGAATCGACCAAATTCAAGGAATCTTACTTTTAAAAGCTCAAGAGATGCAAGAATTAGTATGCTTGAGAAGTTTAATGGAATAAAATCAAAATTTTAAAGGTTTTTAGAAAAAGTTAAGCTCTACTGAAGGTTACACCTTTTCCAATACGCAGATGGATTTATTCAAGTCAGCTTCATAGGCACACTTCTATCTAGAAGTGTTCTTTCTTGGTTTGCACCTTTGATGGAAAAGGATTCACAACTTCTTTATGGTTTGAATTCATTCTTAAAAGTGTTTATGGCTACATTCAAAGAAAGTGATTGAGAACAAGTAGTAGAGACTAAATTCTTATCTTTAAGATAAAGATCACAATCAGCCACCACATATGTTGTTGAATTCCAAAACCTCGCTGGTAACGTAGAATAGAATAACAAAGAATTTATCAATTAATTTTGATATGGGTTAAAGAATAGCATCAAAGATTTATTATTAACAATGCCAAAAGTAAAATCTTTAGAATAATTTATTACTCAAGCCATTGCATGCGATAATCTATTATTTTAAAGATGTCAAGAATAAAGACTTGGCTGAAGAAGAACAAGTCTATAGCTCTCAAGTTTTTTGAAACATATTCATCAAGGCTGGAACCAATGCAAATTGATATGATAGGTTTTAAACTTCTTACGAAGCAAAAAAAGACTCAATGTCCCTAGGAAGGTTTGTGTTTATATTATAGAGAAGCTAAGCACATTGCTCAACATTGTCCAAAGAAGCAACACAATTATAAAATGAGTAGGACAATTACCAAAGAAGATAATGTGTCAAAAAACGAGTTTTTTCAACTACAATAGAGACCGTGCGGCTCGAATCATGTGCAACACCTACAAAAGGTCATATTCTCTCCTCAAATCCTTCACCTTGTTTTATAATACATGTGTATTTAAGACGTAAAAATCACAAAATCTTTGTCTTATTAGATTCAAGAGCCTTAGCTTGTTTTATAGATAAAGATTTTGTCAAAAATCAAAAAATATCTTTAATCAAGAAAATTAAATCCATACATGTAGAAGTCATAGATGGTCATTCATTGTCTTCTAGAAATGTTATCAATAAGATTGTGTTTTTTGATATAGTAATTAAAGATGATAACAGCTGAGTAGTATTTAATATAATAAGATCTTTCTTCAATCAGATTATTGTAGGATTATCATGGCTAAAAAAATATAACCCTCAAATAGATTGGATTTTTTGTAACCTTGATTTTTTTGATAGTGTAATATAAGATCCCATTAGTGAAATAGAAGTACATAAGTCTAGTTTATCCAAACCTTTACTAGTAGGTATGAGAGCTTTCATACATGTTACAAAAGAAAGATTATCTTTTCTTATATATGCTATGCCCATATCATTAAAAACTAGGTATGGACATTTTGAATATAATATCATGCCTTTTGGACTCACAAATGCATCGGTCACTTTGTAACATCTTATGAATGATACTTTTTATGAATTTTTAGATGATTTTATCATTTACTATTTAGACAATATTCTAATTTACTCTAAGAATACAAAAGAACATGAAATTCATGTTTGCTACATGGTACAAAAACTTAGAGATATAGGATTTTATGCCAAATTAGAAAAGTATGTATTCCACACTACTCAAGTTGACTTTTAAGGATACATCATTTCCAACAAAGGCCTTATGATGGATCCTAAGAAGATCCAAACTATCATAGATTGGAAGATATTCAAGAACAGTACGAGATGTATAATGCTTTTTGAACTTTGCTAATTATTACCAAATCTCATCAAGAATTTTTTTCAAGTTGTAGCTCCACTTACATGTTTAACTTGTAAAGACAAACTTAAGTGGAATAAAGAAGCTAAAGCATCATTTGATGCTTTAAAGAAAGAATTTATTTTTGTACCAATCTTATATTGTATCGACTTTTTTAAGGTATTTTTTATGGAAATAGATGTGTTAGATGTTGCTGTAGGTGATGTGTTGTCATAAATAGAAATAGAGGATAAATTCCATCTAGTAGTTTTTCATTCCAAGAAATTTTCAATAGCCAAGATTAATTATGAGATCTATGACAAAGATTTCTTTGCAATTGTGGATTCATTTCAAGAATGGCATCATTATCTAAAAGGCACTTTAGGTCCAATCACCATATATATGGATCATAAGAACCTTAAGTACTTCATGTCAGCACGTATTTTAAATCGTGGTCAAGCCCGTTGGAACATGTCTTTATTCAGCTTCAATTTTAAGTTTACTTATCAACCCAAAAAATGATAAGGTCTATCAGATGCTCTTTCTAGACTTTCTTATCTTGCACCAAAAGAAGGAGATGCATCCTTTAATCAATAAAGAACAATCTTCTTGAAGCTCGAGGATTTTTAACTTCGAGCAATAAAATCAACATTGACTATTGATTCAACCTTTGTCAAGCAAATTCAATCAAGTATTTACTTTGATTATCTTTCTTATGATATCAAGAATCTTTCTTCTAAGTTTCATGATTTTTCAAAATTCGAATTTAAGATCAATCTACTTTATTTCAAAAGGCGCTTATATATTCCAAAATGAGAAGCATATTTATATGTTCTTCAAGCACATCATGACTTTCCAACAACATGACATTTTGGATACAACAAGACTTTAGAGCTTATATCTAGAGATTTTTGGTGGCCACAAATATAGGAGGTAATAAAAGACTTTGTTCAATCAAGTGACATTTTTTCAAGATCAAAAATTCCTCATCATCGATATTGTAGACTTCTCTAATCATTGCCTATGTCCAAACAACCATGGTCTTCTATTTCTATGGATTTTATTATAGATCTTTCAAGTTCAAATTCATATGACTCTACATTCGTAATCATAGATTGCTTCACCAAAATGGTACATTTTGTACCATATAAAAAATCTATTTTAGGTAAAGAAGTAGCTAAGCTTTTCATTGACAATGTCTATTGCTATGATAGATTGCCAAAAGATATTATATTGGATAGGAAGATTCAATTTGTATCAAGATTTTAGAGAACCCTATTCAAGATTCTAAAGGTTGATATAAAGCTCTCTTCAACTTTTTATCTTCAAATTGATGGACAAACAAAACGAGTGAATCAAGTTCTAGAGCAATATTAAGATGTACCATCAATTATCATCAAGATGATTGGACAACTCTTTTGCCATTGGTAAAATTTGCATACAATAATTTGGTACATTCTTCTACTCAAAAAACATCTTTTTTTACCAATTATAGTTATCATCCACAACTTGATACTTTTGACTTTTTAAAAGTTGATAATTCTATGGCAAAAGATTTAACAAATTATTTGTCAGAGCTACATGTAACAATGAAGATACAATTAAAAGAAGCTAAAGAATAATAAAAGATGAATATATATGCCTATGGCAAAGAGCAACCACAATTTAATATAGGTGATAAGATATGGTTATTTTGTCGCAATTTCAAGACTACTTGTCCTTGTGATAAGCTAGAATATCATAGACTAGGATCTTTTCATATTTGTGAATAAATCAATCCTATTGCTTATCGATTACATCTATCGGGGTCTATGAAGATCCACCTTATATTTCACGTGTCTTTCTTGATCCATATAAGACAGTGAATATCTTGGAAAGAAGACAAATGCCACTTCTTCTTATAGAAGTAGATAATAATCAAGAGTTCAAGATAAAAGCAGACTTAGACTCAAGGCAATGCGAAAAATAGGTTAGAATATCTTGTTCATTGGCATGGATATGATATTAGTGAACATACATGGGAGCCATCAACTAATCTTACAAATGCAATAAAGAGAGTTGAAGCCTTTCATCAATAAAATCCATCAAAACTAGGATGAAGAATAGAAAATCTTTGCTATAAAAGAAACAAGATCAAATGAAGATAAAAATCTACCTTCTGTCTTTCTTTATAGCTTTTGTGTATTTGTAATACTAAGGAGATGGAGAACCAACAACCAGCAAATTCAAGTAAAGAGCTTTCATTTGCAAACTTACTAGATGACACATTATGATTGTCACAACCTTCAAGATGACAAAATTGACATGAAGATCCTCAAAAATGACATGTTGTTCTTTGAATAGATGGTAAGATACAACGTATTTAGTATCATGACCTTCGAAGAGACTCCCCATATTTGGTGATTTTATTAGAGGTATGAACAACTCTTGATAAAGTTCCAAATGTTTTATTTGAAAGAAGTTAGGAAGGCTTAAATAACAACCAAATAACAGCATGGTCTTCTTGCCATAGTATGTGATACTATCAATGGCTAAGAGGGCCTATCAAGCATCTTCAAAGAAAGCAAAGATCACAATATGTGGCAAATACAATTTGTTACATCTTAAACTTCTTCAACATATGAAGACCATTACTTGTGGAACGAATCTCTAGAAAGGCAGGTAATATCACAAATATATACATTTTTCTCAATAGTTACTTATATGATTAGATAGAAGTAGGTAAATATAGATTAATTTTATAAAGTCTTATAAAATAGCTTTCTATAAGCTTCATAGATGCGATTTTGACTTTAGATGTATTTATAGGATAGAAACTTGGCCAATAAATTAGCTACGTGTTGGTAGCTTGTAGAAAAAGTTAATTCCATATAATAGCTTGTGGAACAAGTTAACTCCATGTAATAGCTTGTGGAATAAGTTAACTCCATGTAATAGCTTGTGGAACAAGCTAACTATGTGGCACATACATAGATAATTTGCCTTGCAAGTTAAGACATGTGGCTAGTAAAATCAACACGTTTTAGAGGTCTTATACAACATCACCACGTAATTCCTAGTTAAGAGTATATATGGATGCAAGAGTAAAGCCTTCTTCACTCTTATCAATGTCTTTTTAGTTCTTAGTCTTGATTTAAGACTTTTTAGTCTTCTTATTTTGACAATAGCCATTCTAGTTTAATATTACATCACTTTTTGAGTCACTTCTTAGTTTACTTTAGTGATACAAGAGTGTATTGAGGATTTTCTTTCTTCAAGATTCATATCCTTGACACCATAGCTTTGAACTTGATGTTGCCACCATATGGTTGCTGCATCCCTCAAATAGCTGGTTGCATATATAATTCCTTCACTGGTATTTGATTGAGATAGTTGGAAGTATTGTTGCATATTGAAGAGCTATTGACATACATTTTCTTGTCTTGAAGTTCCAGAGTATGTAGTAGGCTTAATCAATTTCAACCTAACAGATATCAACTCTCTTGTCCTTGAGGCTTCTATTTGTCCTTGCAAAGTAGCTATCTAGCTTAAAAAGTGTTGTATTTGAATCTCTATCTGGGATTGCTCTGCCATATCTCCTATACTATAATTTTTCTGCTGGACTCCACTATTGTAATGTCTTGTCATCTTTAGATTGACTTTTTAAGAAGAGCTTGTGATAGCCTCATCACAATACCTAATGTAATCATAAGAACTGATTTTGGACTAAATGATGACTATTGATATGCTATTAAAAGTAATCATTCTAACACTCGCTCTAATATCAATGAAACATGACTAAAATATTTCAAAAATTCAAGATCCTTTCAATCCACAACAACATAAGGCCACCTCACAAAATAGGACAAAACAATTGAGAACAAAACTGAACGGAACTAAACAAAATAAGACATGAAAGACAAAATTGAGCAAACAAAAATAGAACAAAACAAATGTGAACAGAAAGATGCAAAACTAAACTTTAATAAGAAAAAGGATCTAAAGCCATACTTGACTAGATGCCCAAAAAGGCCCTAGCCAGTTCTATTTATACTTTGTCCTATGACCCTAGACTTTCTAGAATGTTCTTAGGTAGTAGATCCCACCTAAATAACTGCCCTAAATCCTTTCTAGAATGTTCTATAATAGATCCTACTTGGTCCACTAACTTAAGTCCAATTTTAGAAACTTCCATGGTTCTAATTATCTATATTATTATCTTATCTATATCCTGTTACATGTGATTACGCAAAGTACATAGTTTGATTATAGATTGCAACAAGAATCAATGTAGAAACAAAAAAAACATCAATAAAAAGACTTAAATTTCAAGATAAGAAAAAAACATAAAAATATAAAATATTTAGTTATTTTTTTTAAAAAATTAAATAATATTTAAACAAGAAAGCAAAAACCATATAGAAAGAAATAAGTTTTATGTGTAGGTACTTCATGTAAATTCATATGTAAATATAAATTTTCTTATATTTTTTTATTTAATCTTATTTAATTTTATAATTAGCTAAAAATAAAAATAAAATAATATCATATTCTATGTTATAATTAAAAATTTTAAAATTTATATTTATCAAAGTTATAAAGAAATTATGCCATAATATTGCTAATTCTTTCTTATAATTATTATAAATATTCTTTAATTTATCAATTTTTAATTTTTGAAGATAATAATAATATTTAATAATTTAAAAATATAGAATAATAATAAAATAATTAATAATTTCTTAGAAGTATAAATATGTATTTTTTTTCAATTTTAATTGGTCTATACATGTATCTTTTAACTTTATATCTGAAAAATGTCATCTTTAATACTTGTCTAAATTTGATAAGATTATATATCAAATATAATAAATTTTGTGGTACCTTTTATATAAAATATTACAAATTAACATTAAGTCAATATAATTGACTTTTAATGATTTGAAAGGATGTTTCTTATTTTTAGTTTTGAATTTTTAGTTTTAAAATTTAATTATTTATTGTTACTAATTATAATTTGATAAGATATATATTTAACTATTTATAATTCCAAACTTGATAAGAGATATATGGTTGTTTCTTAAGTATTTTTATTTTTTATTGAAGACAATATGATCTGTAAAAACATTTAATCTTTATTTACAAAAAATCCAAAAATATGCCACAAGTCAAAAACCATATTCATGTAGGTGCATTTCATATTTCATTTTTTTAAGGTTTTGTATACCATTACACATGAATATTTGCTTAATTATTATAACCATATTCTTCATCATGGGTAGGTCAATTTAGTAAAAACCTGGGTCTATTCAACATTCCCCTAAATATAAATATAAGAAGAGCAAAGCAAGGGCATTGAATGGTAACATACAAACCGTCGTAGAAACAAAGTGAGGAATACAATACAAAATACTACAAACGCCGAATATTCCCTCCCCTTCATGCATGCGGTTCCAGCCTCGGCCAATAGATGCGGGTCCCGCCAAGTCGGAGCTGTCCAGCTCGGATAGGTATAGCCAGGTGGCGAACGGAAAGGGGTCGGTGGAGCACTTCACAATCAAAGTGGGGGCACGGGCATCGATCACCGCAGATCGGTCATAAAACCCTAGTTTCTGGAAGCACGCTGGAAGACTGCTACTGCTACTACGAAGGAGAATCGAGTGCTTGATTTCGGAGGCACAGATTCTGCTCCCTTTCAGCGCCATCCAGGAGCCCGCTTCTCCTTCGGCGACGCGCAATCGCATCTACCTCGTCGCGTCTCGCTTCATTTTCACACTCATTGCTCTTTTCCGTGTCCGATTCCGTGCATCATTGCTCTGGTAAGCAGCTGCTGAGCTCTGGGGCTTGGGATTTCTATTTGCTTGCGCATTGTTGACGTTTCTGCGATCGTTTGGTGCTTCGGGAGCGTTAGCAGAGGTCCTCGTCTGGCATCTAGAGTGTTTGCATGCTCTTGTGCGTGTGTTTCCGCATTGTTAGCGCCAGAGTTGTGTAATTCGGTTCGTGAATTTCAACCCGGTCAAGGTTCAGAATGGAATATCTTTCGAGGTTTTTAAATTTTTTGATTTTTTAAAAAGAGTTGTGGTTTAAAAGGTTTCGTTGAATTTGTAGGTTGAGTTCAGCAGTGCTGCCCGTAGTCTTTATTGTTGGATGGTGATCTTCTGGCATTTTCTTTTTGCTGTTTTGTTTCCGTCATTGAGGTCTGTGTAGTCTTCTTATCCTGAGCCTGAGTATTCCTGAGTTTCATTTTATTTCATATTTCCGAAATGATTTCAGTGCCATGTGGACCAGATTTTTTTTTAGTTTATTGTGATGTCGTTGACTTAAGATTTGAATTCATCGAATTCTGAAGCTTCTTACTAGCACCTACCCTGGTGTTATCTGCTTTCAATAACGTTCATTGGGCGTAATTCTTTCTCCTAGCATGTGGTGTGCTGTTCCCAGCACGATCACTAAAATGATAGTTGGAGAACTCACCTGCATTATGGGTCCGTAACGTTCATTGAGCGTAAATCTTTCTCCTAGCATGTGGTGTGCTGTTCCCAGCATAAATATTAAAATGATAGTTGGAGGACTCACCTGCATTATGGGTCCGTAACGTTCATTTTGGACGTTTCCGCTCATTACCCAGTACCAGATCATGAATTTCCCTCTTTTCCTGAGGATCTGTCGTTTCTCCAATTTTCACATTATTATGTTGATGAAAACAATTGTCTATTTTGTGGTCGACTGCTGAGGCGCTGCTTTTAAATACTAGAAGCACACATCTGTAATAGCTGTATTTGTTTATTAGTTTTTAAAATTCCTAATTGAAGTCGTTGACTGTGTCTTTCATTCCTTGAAAGCAGATATTTTATTATGTGTTTTTACCACGGTATTGTTAACTGTGGAACTCACAGTGACTTGTTTCAGTCTGCAGCAGATAAGAGTCGCGTCGATCTGCGCGCTCCTTAGGGAGTCATGTCGAGAGCAGTCATTCGTGAACTTGGAGTTCCTAAGCATCTCCGCCCCCAGACATGCCGCTCTAGCATATCTCGATCCGCCTCTACAGTGGTAAACATCCCGAAAAGTTTGATTTCACACATTGACTAAACCCTAAACCTGGTTTTGCATAGATATTGGAGATTTTGTAGTAAAAGGCAAGAATGTCTCAGTAGCAGTGTAGGCTACTGTCGGTGCAAGTCCTTGTATACCACTACAGTAGTCACATGTGCACTGAGTGTTTGTTTTCTCCCGCCAAGTAAAATTCCTGCTTCATGGAATGCCTACATATCATTTTATTATTCTTTCCAATACTGTTGTATCAGGCCCAGGATGCAGGCATGCAAAAGCCGAAGTCCGGAGGAGGGGGATTGGCTGGTGTGGTTGCTGTTTTGGCTGGAGTAACGATTGTTGGAGGATCTTACTACGCAATGACAAGGGAACCCCAACCTAGACCACTTCCTCCAATGACAGTGCAAAGTTTGCCGTCTCCTGCTCCTGCCCCAGCTGTTCAAACCGCATCCCCATTCGCTCCTCCAGCAGTTTCTGCCCGCGATGAGTTGGTGCAGAGGTTGCAGGCCTTGAAATCGGAGCTTGAACAGCTGCGCAAACAAAAACGCGATAAGCTTATCGATGTGAAGAAAAAGGCAATCAAGGAGGAAATTCAGACCATTCAATCTGGTCTTGCTACTCTTGACAAGAGTGCAAAGAAATCATGAGGTGGACAATCTCTGTGATCGCAAGAAGTGTCGTATATGTGTTGGCCATGAAAAGTCTAGGAGTGTAGGTTGTCACCAATCCGTAACAAATTGTTCATTGAAGTATGGTTTACCATAGAACCACAGACCTGCGTGTACATTGTAGATCTCGACAAAATGTTTTGAATACCTCAAACTCTTCCTCTCAGTCTGATCATGCTAGAAACTTTCTAATTTCAAGCTCTGCTGTAGTTCATAATGGCATGAAATGACAAGAGGCAACTTTTCAACGTTCTGGGACGATGATGATTAGAGCAAAGCCGATCCATCTACCCTGTGAGGAGAAAATGTTTCTGGGGAGTTCCTCGTACGTGAAGCGTAAAATTCAAATTAGATCGAGTTTTCATTCACGAATCTTAATGTCTCTAAGCTAACTTGGAATAAAGAGTTCATCCCTTGCGCCAGGGTTGTTTCTTCGACAGAAGATCGTCGTTGTCACACTGTTCTTAAAGTAAATATGTACTGTAAACCAAGGTTAACATGCAAGCTGGATTTCTACTTTGGAATTGTTCATGTATTATCTCCTCTTAAAAACATGTAGCGTGATTAATTTGAAGAGGTTTTTAATCAGTCTCTTCAACTGTTCTGAATCCTCAAGTGAGATCAAGGCCGCTGAATGGGGCAATTTGGATCATGAGAACGCGAGGGTGCAATCCTAGCTTCGTTGATGGGGCACCCAGCCTCATGGCTGGTACTGCTGCCCCTTAGAAGGGGAACGGAGATATTTCTGCTAGGATTACTAGCAGCAGCATATAGGATGCATGTGGGATCATGGACTTGGGGTTCACTGCTAATGCGTGTCTCCGAAACGGTGGTTAAAGGAGTATCGCTCCCGACCACGACCCTCTCAAGTCGTAAGGTGAGACTCTTCTTCCGTTCTGGAGGAGGATGTGGCGCTGCACCGCTACCCTTGCCCCCACCAGCCTTCCACCCAGCCCCTACTCCGCTACATTTTTTGTCACAATTACGTTCTTGAAATTCCGGTTGGCCAGTAGATGTTACGCAGCGCTGGTACATATTGCTTCTTGGATCCACTACTCGTGGTTTTTTGATGACTTCCGGAATGGGTAGGAAACAATAGTGGGTGTTCACCACTCCCACTGTGATGTTGGTGTATCCAGCAAATGCTCCGTGAACCTGGGTACGACATTAATACAAGTTTGATAAGTGAAAATGGTGGCTTGATACAAACAGGATAACGATGACATATCAAAGTTTCATAGGACTCCTAGGTCAGACGAGAACGTGTTCCTAACTTTGACAGAATGCGAACATGCTTCGTGACATCTACATTTGGTCAAATGTGATTATAAATTGTTTGGTGCGAATGCTTACTGCATTTTGGCCTAAAATGCTACAGAAGATGTGGTCGGAGGAATTGCAAGCCCTAGCTCGGATCATGTATGTTGGATCGATGTATTTAACGTCAACTGGAAATTTTTTGGCCCCAAAGTGCGACTTCACCTGATCCAGCAGTCCGACAGTAATCGTCAACATCACCGTATATCCTGCATCACTCATCAAATAGAACTTTCCCGACTTTGTAGGGTAAGATAGTGGTTACTGTGCTAACAAAACATCCAGTTTGAGGTTTTGATCTTGCTTTTGATGTGTGGCACCCAAGAACTCACGGTCTTAACCCTCAATGAGAACCTTATGATGTCATATAACGTCGTAGGTTTCTACCTTATCATAGAAAAACTTTCCAATATCTCCTAGGATGGGATTCCCAGAAGCATCAGTTCCTCCTCCACCTCCCATCATGTCCTGCATAAGCAGAATTCTTAATTGGGATCAGCGCAAACTACAAGTAATGGAAGCAGCGAGATGGATCGATATCAAGCTCCCCGAAGAAGTGAACTAGATCACCTGACCGGCCCCTTCTGCAATGACCACAACCGCAATCCCATTTTTCTTCAGTCTTTTGTGCATGAATTCCAAAACTCCATATTCTCCTTCCAATTGAAACGGAACCTACAAGTGTAAAATAGGATTATAATCGAATCTAATGCTGTGTGAGTTCGAATACAAACATTGAGATAGTACAAGGATTTGAGGTGCATATGAAGCACCTCTGGGATCAACACAGCATCCACTTGCCCACTTGCAATCGTTGCATACATTGAGATGTATCCACTTTGCCGTCCCATCAACTTTACGATTCCAACTCCGTTAAAAGCACTGCTTGCCTATAATCAGTTTCAAAAACCTCAATGAAAGTCGGAGCTACTCAAAACCCAACAAAAGGGATTCACGTAATTGCACTTATTTTAGTTTCCCATTAGAACTTTGAACCAATTTGCTGTGAACCTATTTAATTTACCTCGACGTAGGCTGCATTGATTGCCCGCTGTGCTTCTTCAACAGCTGTGTCAAAACCAAAGGTCTTGTCCAGAATCTGAATATCATTGTCAATGGTTTTTGGGATCCCAACTACAACGAGCTTCATCTTCCGTTTTTCAACCTAACTTGTGTATCAAACACAATGCTTTTGTTTAGGTGAAATCTTCACCAACAAAGCTCCTCATTCGAGCTCATGAGTGCAGTATCTACCACAGTTTTCGGTCCATCGTTTTAACCGCCGTATTTTACGCTAGGTACTACTAGAGAAATGATTAAAGTTGTTTACATGTTGATAGATAGTATTGGCACCCGCATGCGATCCGTTTCCTCCGATCACAAAAAACATGTTGACATGCCATTCCTAGCATCAAAAAACGAATGATCGAGATTGTAATGAATTTGAAAATCATCATCAATGCAGCGGTGTGGAGCACAAGTTTAAAGTCACATTGTGAAACTGGCTATGAAAGTGGAGAAGGTAGAATTTGTGGTACACACCTCAAGTTTGCTTACAATGTCTTCGACCGGAGGACAACCGCGAGACACACCCAAGAAGCTGCCTCCCACCATGTTAATGCGTTGTACAGTCTTCCGAGTGAGCTGTTAGAATCCCGAGGTAAGATTAAACTTCCCAAACATTGCAGAGAAATCAAATTGGTTATCTGCGGTTCGAATATACTACACAGAAATAAGTCATGTCAAGCATGTACCATGATGGGCGGGTATCTCTTGTCCACGAAGCCCTTAAAACCATACTGAATCCCCAGAATTTCTTTCACTCCATATACTTCCAATGTTAGGACGATCTGTGACATGGAATGAAGTCAGCAGCATGATCCAATAGTAACGTTGCATGCATCTCTTTCGAGAGATTGTATAAAGCACTGAAATTCATGGTCCTGCAAAGTTTCGTTGTCACGACTTCTACGCTTCAAGACAGCCATGTCCACACAGTACTGTCTGCTATAGAGGCGAGACTACCTTTAAACTTAAATGACAGGCGAGACCGGCACTTGCTCTTATAAAGCGATGGTAGATCAAGAGTCGATAGGGCAATGTAATACCTTACCTGACGAACGACGTCATTTAGGCCCGGGCATAACCCACCGCATGTCACTATGGCAGCCCTCACCTGAAGAAATAAAACAGAGGTACATTTTTTCAGTAGATGATATATGAAGGGAAATGGCTTTAGAAATCGATAAGTCAGTGTTGATAGCAATAAAGATATAACATACCATCCCCTTCACGGTTGTATCTAGGGTGACATACTCAGTATTGCAGATAACGGCTGTAGCTTACGGAAGGCGGCTCGAAGTAGATCCAAGCGCGAGGTCCTGCTCGTCGAACCCTGGAAGACTCACTTATCTGATTAGGTCAAAATCGTGGCACACTCAAAGCAGACACCTGATAGAAATCAACATTCATCAGTGCAATTGCTGCCCATGCGAGATACATGAAAATTGCGTTGCCCTAACCAAAAATCTGGAAACCATCATCACCAGCAATCACCAACGTTAGCGATACAACTTCTACTCACTCTTGTATCATGGACCAAGGCCTTGGTACTCTTACCACGTAGGTTTAAACTGCCACTCGCCATCATCTTCAAGCTCTATTCCAACTGATGAGGGATGACCAAAATGAACAACCTACAGCCAAAACATAGCCAGGGTAAAAGTTTCAGTTGTAAATCATATTGACACACAATAAACATTTAAAACAACAGCAGCATTTTCTAAGTAGCCCTTGCATGAATGCCTGAAAATCAACTTTACTTGGTTTTTCAACCATTTTTGCCTCTCAAACTTGTCAACAGGGTTCGTCTGACATCAAGAGCGCACCTTGATAAGTACTCGATCATCATCATGAATATAAATCTGCTTCATATCGTCTTGATCTGCTGAAGAAGTGTCACAGACGGCCTCAGCTCTGCAAACAATTTCCAGCATAGTTTTAGGGCAATTTAACCAATGCGGATTTAAGAGGAGATTACTTACTATGAATATACAAGAGGGCATTACTGCAGATCACAATTGCACAATCGCACTGACTGATGGACATTTAAATGTAAAAAATATGAGATTTATCAGAATCATGCGCGTTGTAGAATTAGGGCTTGGATAGCAGAATTTACAGACGAGAAAGTGATGTGAATACTCTCACCCGCTCATGGTGCGGTAGGTTGTTTCCATTGGGGGCAGGTTGATGAGATCACCCAGATGAGGCAGAGCAAATATATCATTCTCTTCCTCTTTGAACTGGAAGTTCCTTGCCCTTCCACTCATTGTGACCACAATCGTTACTCAAACTACTGGAGGCTCGATTGTGCAATGGTTATCTGGTGAAAGGCTATGATAACCAAGCCTTATGACTTTCAGCTTACCTCATCGAAACAAATCCTCAGGCTTCATTCTGTTACCAGCAGCTGATTAGCATCACCCCCTTCAAGCTCGTATGCCACCAGAGTAATGAAGAAGGGCCACGCAGATGATTCCACAAACCCGGGGTCAACTTGCATATCCTATCCCAAGATGTGTCTTCGTTGCACAGAAGATTAAATTGCATCAGAAGCTCCGTTGATCTCGCTCTCGCTCACAATGCGCTTTTAATATGAAACACTAAGGTATGCCTCACGCTGGAGTCCAATCGGAGCAAACTGAAAACCAAACGCATTACTAAATTTCATGTTTTGAGGGAATGTAAAAAGATTCTTTTGTTTGGTGGTGTTCAGGTTTAAATTTGCATGTGAAAGAACTGAAAAAGTGTTCAGTTATCATTTAACAAACAAAAAAAAAAAAAAAAAAAAAAAAAACTTTGTTTCGTAACAACCTTTGATTTCAGTCTGTGCGTGAATATATATATATATATATATATATATATATGGATATTAAAGCGCATGGTGCAACTAAACACAACTTGTAACAAACACGCAACCTTCATCAGTTTCGCTCATGAGAAGATGCAATTTTAGTACAGTCACAGCATTCATCACCACCTACTATGTTCGTCAAGCATTTTTAGGAACCCAAGTTCCGCCTTAAACATCTGCGAACTTTCCAAGGAAAGATATCACCCTATTCTGACACATTCAATGCTGCCAAATCCAGACACTGGAACTGAGTCACTGTCCATCAAAAACGGCTCTAGCATATAATGAAAGGATACAAATGGTGGAACTGAATGTGGAAACATTAAAAAACAGTGACCTAAAAACGGAAGAAATCTCCAGTACCCAACAGAGTAGTCAGGCTTCCACGCGAAATCAGGCCAACCAGAGGTGAGACCAATCCAACATCAACTCTCACTCTCGGCAAATAGTGGCGATTCCCATCTTAGTGGCGGAGGCGCAGCGATCGGGGGCAGCATTCCTATAATCCACCACATTTACCCTGCGAATGTGGATGCAATTTCTACCCGCGCGAAGCCAGTTTGGGGACAAGAGGAGTGGCACCCACCTCAGATCTTAACCCACCTTGTGCCGCAACCAGCCGGCGATTTCGACAAAGGAATTCCGAGCTGCGCGAGGTTGAATGGGGCTCATGAAAGCAACCGCGAGCTCGAGGTCACGAAGGGTTGAAATCGGGGCTCTCGTGATTTCCGAGGCGGTTCAAAAACTAGTTGAGACCTTTGAATACGAAGATGCAACCTACTTTTCTCTACTTTTGGGGGTTTTTCTTGGCGGCAGGGGTGTATATTGGTGCCAAAAAAGTATAATTGTGTGTGTGTGTAAACATATATGTATATACATCTTTAAATCTTCAAAAGATTTATTTATTTATTGTCATTTTATTAAAAAGATTTGGCAGATTTTAACCTTTCCACTTACAAAAGTAGAAGGGTTTTTTGATATCTATATTATACTTTTTTAAATAGATTTTTTATTTTTATGTATATGCTTATTCTAAAATAAAATAAATTGAATAAATGTATTTGTTCCACACATCAAATTAATTGTATGACACAACTTCTAGTCTAGATTTTTGAAGAAAGTGAAATAGTGAATATGTTTAGTAAAAACATGTTTACTTATTTTTTTTCAAATTGGCATTGGCTTGAAAAAAAAGCTTTTGAAAAGAAATCATTTAGTATTTAGTTTTAGAATACTTGAGAAGTATTATGAATTTTATGGATTGTGCATGTGTTTGGAGACATCTCATGATTTTAAAATGAATCTATATATATTCTTTGTATTGCCTAGAAAAATAAAAATATGATGTGTACTTTAATCATTTTTAATAAATTTATTAAATTAAAATCTGTTTTGTGCAATATTTGACAACATACATGTTGTCTAAACTATGAGAACTATAGAATGAATATGTGTACATGGACTAAGGATTCAACACATCTTTTATTTCTAATTTGAAGAATAGAATATGTGAGATAATACTTATTGAAGTAAGTAATTAAAAATAGAATAAATTACGTAGTAAAAGATATTATCTTAGGTAAGTTATTAATGGTCAAAGGGTTGACTCTTGGTGTAAATAAAGGGCATCTTATGGATATAGGACGAGATCAAGGACCAAGAGTGTCACGGACATACGCATATAAGCCAGTAATTATATGTATAAATAAGTAAAAGTAAGTAAAAATAAGTAAAAGTATGTTAATTCTATAATATTTGCCATACAAGCTTCTTAGAAGCTTATCAAGGATATGAACTCTAAAGAAAGATAATCTCAATATACTCTTGTGTCACTCGAAAATACTTAGAAATCACTCAAAGGTGATAATATATTGAACTAGAATGGCTATTGCTAAAGTCTAGAAAACTTGACGACTCTTGAAATTAGACTGGATATAAGAAAGGAGTTGACAAGAGTGAAGAAGGCTTCACTCTTGTCTCTATATATACTATCTAACTAGGGGCTACATGGCGACATTCTATAGGACATCCAATATGTGTTGACTTTGTAGGACACTAGCCTTGACTTACAAGGCAAGTTTTTCTACGTGTGGGCCACATAGTTAGCTTGGTCTTCAAGCTAACAACATGTGTGGCACATGGCCAACTTGTTGACCACGTTTCTAATCCAAAAAGTCAATTAAAGACACCTATGAAGTCAAAACAGTGTCTATAAAGCTTCTAGGAAGCTTCCATATCAAATACTATAGAATTAACTTACTTTTATCTACTTTTATTTACTTCTACCTATTTATACATTTAATTACAAGCTTACATGCATATGTCCGTGACATTACCCCCCCTTTCTAGGGACGAGTTCTATGAAGAGCGGTCAACATATGTTGAAGAAATCTATGATGCGACAAATTGTATTCGCCACATACTTTGATCTTTGTTCTCTTTGAAGATGATTGATAGGGCCTCTCAACCATCGGTAGTATCCCATACCAGGGCGGGAAGACCAACTAATTATTTGATCATTGTTGAGGCCTTCATAACTTCCTTTGAATAGAACATTTGGAACACTATCAGAAGTTGTTCCTAGCTCTTGTAAAATCACCAAACATCGAGAGTCGCTTCCCAAGTCGTGATACCAAACGCGTTGCATCTCACCATCTATTCGAGAAAGAAGATGTCGTTCTTGAAGATCTTCATCTCGATTGCATCATCTTGATAGTTGCGACAATTATAATATCTCATCTGGTACATCAGCAAATGAAGGCTCTTCAGTCGAATCCACTGGTTGTTAGTTCTCCATCTCCTTAGTATCATAATTACAAAGAAGCTACAAACAAGGATTGAAAGTAGAATGTTATCTTATTTAGATCTTGTTTCTTTTATAAAGAAGATTTTTATCGTGGTTTTGATAGATGTCATCGATGAAAAGCCTCCACCACCTTTGCTGCATTTACAAGATTCTTTACTGGCTCTCATGTCCGTTCACTAATATCATGTCCATGCCAATAGATAAGATATTCTAATTTATTTCGGTGCCGCCTTGAATCTAAGTCTTCTTTCACTTCAAACTCTTCTTTATTGTCCACTTCTATAGGAGGAAATGGAACTTGTCTTCTTCTTGGTATGTCCACTGTCTTGTATGGTTCAAGAAGAGACACGTAGAATATTGGATGGATTTTCATTGACTTCGGTAGATATAAACGATATGCAACTGGATTGATTTGTGTAAAAATAAAAAATGGTCCAAGCCTTCAATCGTCCAACTTGTCACAAGGATGAGTGGTCTTGATATTGCGATGAAGTAACCATACCTTATCGCCCATGTGGAATGGTGGTTGTTCCTTTCAATAGACATCTACATTTATCTTTTGTCGTTCTTGAGCTTCTTTTAATTGCGCCTTCATTGTTGCATGTAACTTTGACAATCGATTTGCCATATCTTTTGCCACAGGATTATCAACTTTTGAGAAATCAAACATATCAAGTCATGGATGATAACCATAATTGGCAAAGAAAGGTGTTTGTTGCATAGAAGAATGCACCATATTATTATAAGCAAACTCTGCCAATGGCAGAAGAGTTGTCCAATCATCTTGTTGATAGTTGATGGTACATCTTAAGTATTGCTCCAAGACTTGGTTTATGCGCTTTGTCTGTCCGTCAGTTTGAGGATGAAAAGCCGAAGATAGTTTTATATCCACTTGTAAAATCTTAAAAAAGGTTCTCCAAAATCTTGATACAAATTGAGTTCTTCTATCCAATATAATATCCTTTGGTAACCCATGATAGTGATAGATATTGTCAATAAAAAAGCTTAGATGTTTCTTCACCCATGATGGATTTTGTACATGGCACAAAATGTGCCATCTTGTTAAAACGATCTACTATCACAAATATAGAGTCATAAGAACTTGAGCTTAGAAGATTTGTGATGAAGTCCATAGAAACAGAAGACCATGGTTGTTCTGGAATGGGTAATGGCTGAAGAAGTCCAAAAGATCGATGACGAGGAGTTTTTGATCTTGAGCAAATATCACATGATTGTACAAAATCTTTAACTGCCTTCCACACTTGAGGCCACTAAAAATCCCTAGATATCAGCTCTAAAGTCTTATTGTATCCAAAATGTCATGCTGTTGGAAAGTCGTGATGAGCTTGAAGAACTCGTAAAAGTGCTTCTCCTTTTGGAACATATAGGCATCTTTCGAAATAGAGTAGATTGTTCTTGAACTCGAATTTAAAGGGATCATGAGATTTAGAAGAATTATTCTTGATATTGTGAATAAGAAGGTCTGAAGACATACTCAACTAGACTTGCTTAAAAAAAGTTAAATCAATAGTTAATGTTGATTTTATTGCTCGAAGATGAAATTTCTCCAGCTTCAAGAGAACCGTTCTTTGTTGCTCAAAAGCTGTATTTCCTTCTTTTGGTGCAAGATAAGAATGTCTAGACAAGGCATTGGACAAACCTTGTTGTTTTCCTGGTCGATAAGTTATGATGAACTCGAATCTTGATAATGACATGCTCTAACGAACTTGACTATGATTTAATATGCGTGTTGACATAAAATACTTGAAGCTCTTATGATCCATGTACACGGTGATTGGACTTGAGATGCCTTCTAGATAATAACGCCCTTCTTGAAATGAATCCATAATTGCAAGAAGCTCTTTATAATAGATTTCATTGTTAATCTCGGCTGCTAAAAATTTCCTGGAATGAAAAGCTATTGGATGGAGCTTGTCATTTTCTCCCATTTGTGACAAAATGACATCCAAGGCAAAGTCTGATGCATCTGTTTCCATAAAAAATGCCTTGAAAAAGTCGACGCAATAAAAGATTGGTGCAGAAGTAAATTCCTTCTTTAAAGCATCAAACACTACTTCAGCTTCTTTATTCCACTCAAATTTGTCTTTACAAGTCAAACACGTAAGTGGAGCTACAACTTGAGAAAAGTTCTTGATGAAGATTCGATAGTAATTTACAAAGCCCAAAAAGCATTACACATCTCATACTATTTTTGGAATCTTCCCATCTATGATAGTTTGGATCTTCTTGGGATCCATCATCACGCCTTTGTTAGAAATGATGTATCCTAAAAAGTCAACTTGAATAGTGTGAAATACAAACTTTTCCAACTTGGCATATAATCTTGCATCTCTTAATTTTTGTAATACACGACGAATATGGAATTTATATTCTTCTGTGTTTTTAGAGTAGATTAAAATATCGTCTAAATAAGAAACGATAAAATTATCTAAAAACTCACAAAAACATCATTCATAAGATATTGAAAAGCAGTTGGTACATTTGTAAGTCGAAAAGTCATGACACTATTTTTAAAATGTCCATACCTAGCTCGAAAAGCAGTCTTCCATTCATCTCCTTCTTTGATATGGATCAAGTTGTATGCTCCTCGTAGATCTATTTTTGTGTAGATCTTTGCTTGATTGAGTTGATCAAGAAGTCCTGAAATCAAAGATAAAGGATACATGTTTTTGAAGGTGATCTTGTTAAGGCTCCGATAGTCTACACACATCCATAGAGATTCATCTCTTTTCTTCACAAATAAGATGGATGCTCCTGCTAGAGATTTTGAATGGTGTATGAAGTTTTTAGCCAAGTTCTTGTCAGTATACTCTTTTAGTACAGCCAACTCGTTTTGTGATAAGCTATAGATTGGTCCAAATGACGGTTGAACTCCTTCTTGAAGATCAATTGAACAATCATAAGGTCAATATTCTAGAAGAATATCTGCATTCTTCTTCTCAAAGACATCTTGGAATTCTTGATATTGACTAGGAATACCACTTGACGTCTTTTCACTATTTGAAATGGGCATGGCATATATAGCAAAAGATGACCCCTCTTTGGTTTCATGCATGAAAGCTCTTGTCCCTACTAGTAAGGGCTTAGATGCACTACACTTATGTATTTCCTCTTGATTAATAGAATTTCAAAATAAACTACTAGGAAAGTTAAGATTACGAGAAATCCAATGTATTTGAGGGTTGTACTTTTCTAACCAGGATAGTCTTAAAATTACTGGATTCAAAAGAGATCGTATCACATTAAATATTGCTACACTATTATGATCTTTAATTACTACATCTAAAGGAACAGTCTCATGGATAACATCACCAGAAGACAACAAACGACCATCTATAACTTCCACATGTACGGGTTTGATTTTCTTGACTAATAATATTTCTTGTTTTTTAACAAAGTCTTCATGTATGAAACAAGCTGAGGTTCCTGAATCTAATAATACAAAGACTTTATGATTTTTGGGTCCTAAACACACATCTATTATAAAACAAGGTGAGGGATCTGAGGAGAGAATAGGACCTTAACTAGATGTTGCACATGGTTCCAGCCGCACGGTCCCTATTGTAGCTGGAAGAACTTGTTTTTCAACACATTATTTTCTTTTGCAATTGTACTCCTCATTTTAAGATTGCGTTGCTTCCTTGGATAATGTTGAGCAATGTATTTAGCTTCTCCGTAATATAGACATAAGCCCTCTTGACGTCATCGAGTCTTTTTTTGCTCTGTGAGGAGTTTAAAATGTATCGTATCAATTTGCATTGGCTCTGGCTTTGATGGAAAGGTTTCCAAAAACTTAGAAGGTGTTGCCATGACTTGACTTGTTCCTCTCTAGCCATATCTTTGTTCTTGATGTCTTTCAAATAAATGATTATGACATGCAATAGCTTGAGCAATGAATTATTCTAAAGAATATGTTTTTGGCATTATCAATAACAAATCTTTGACATTATCCTTTAATCCATAGCAAAATTGATTAATAAGGGCTTTATCATTCCAGTCCACATCACAAACAAGACTTTGGAATTCAGCTGCATATGTGGTGGCTGAATGTGATTCTTGTCATAGTGATACAAGCTTCGTCTCTGCTACCCTTTCATGATTACTTTCTCCAAATGTAGCCGTAAATACTTCTAAGAATGAGTTCAAATCATAGAGTAGTGGTGAATCTTTTTCCATCAAAGGTGCGAATTAAGAGAGAGCACTTCTAGATAGAAGTGCGCATATGAATTCAACTTGAGTAAATCCATCAGGGTATTGGAAAAGATGCAACCTTCAGTAGAGTTTAACTTGTTGCAAAAACCTTCGAAATCTTGATCTTGTTCTGTCAAACTTTTCAAGCATACTAATCCTTGCCTCCCTTGAGCTTGTAAAAGTAAAACTCCTAGAATTTGATTGTAAGGTTAATCGACTTGTTTCCTTCAACTGCATAACTTCTTAGCGTAGACTCTGAACTTCTTCCATAGTAATAGGAATAGTGCTTCCATGGTTGGTGTTGGTGATGAGTGAAATTTCGGTCCTAAGAGTGTTGACAAGTTCATGAAGATCTGCAATAGTTGCAAATCTATTTTCACTTCTACCAAGTGTAGCATCCATGATTTTTCCTTCCATAGACAACTCAAACGAATTCGAAAGTTAAATAAGAAGAGGGTAATCTGCAACCTCTAAAAATAAATTCCACAAAGCGGGGTAATCTACTCTCTTTAAGAAAAAGATCAATGTTAGAAAACAAGATTTTTTGTTTAAAGGTGGGTAGTCCGCAACCTTCAAAAAATAATAATAAAAGTAGGATAATCCACTCACTTCTAGAATAAAATAGAAATAATATATTAGCAGTCTTGTCAAACTATCAAGGACATGAACTCTAAAGAAAGATAATCTCAATACACTCTTGTGTCACTCAAAAATACTTAGAATGGCTATATTTTTACGCGTAATATATTGAACTAGAATGGCTATTGCCAAAGACTAGAAAATATGACGACTCTTGAAACTAGACTGGAAATAAGAAAGGAGTTGACAAGAGTGAAGAAGGCTTCACTCTTGTTTCTATAAATATTATCTAACTAGGGGCTACATGGCGACATTCTATAGGACCTTCAATATGTGTTGACTTTGTAAGATACTTGCGTTGACTTACAAGACAAGTTTTTTTACGTGTAGGCTACATAATTAGCTTGATCTTCAAGTTAACAACATGTGTAGTACATGATTAACTTGTTCACCATTTTTCTAATCCAAAAAATCAATTAAAGACACCTATGAAGTCGAAGCAATATCTATGAAGCTTTTAGGAAGCTTTCATACCAAATACTATAGAATTAACTTATTTTTATCTACTTTTACTTACTTCTACTTATTTATATATGTAATTACTAGCTTACATAAATATATCCATGACAAAGCTTCATAGACACTATTTTGACTTTATAGGTGTCTTTAATTGACTTTTTGGATTAAGAACATGATCAACAAGTTGGCCACGTGCCACACATGTTATTAACTTGAAGACCAAGCTAACTATGTGGCCCAGATATATAAAAACTTACCTTGTAAGTCAAGGCATGTGTCCTATAAAGTCAAAACATATTGGAGGTCCTATAGAACATCGCCACATAGCTCCTAGTTAGATAGTATATATAGAGATAAGAGTGAAGCCTTCTTCACTCTTGTCAATTCCTTTCTTGCTTCTAATCTAGTTTCAAGGGTCTTTAGTTTTCTTGACTTTTGGCAATAGCCATTCCAATTTCTTTTTTAATATACATATCAAGTTATTTCTATTTTTTCATCTTTCTTTGAGAGAAGTTTCACTTGTTTATTTGTTTTTATCATGTTCTTGTTCTTCACAAATTGACAAGAGTGCACTTACAATATTAGAGCTTTGTCTAATCTTGATTAAGATTGGATTACTCCTTTCTTTTGATAAAATATAAGTATATTAGAAGTTGCGGATTACCCTCTTCTAAATTGATATTGTCTTTAGTATTTTTTTTGTTCTCAAGTCCTTTCTTTTATTTGTCTTGAGCAATATCAGACATCTTCTCTTTTTTAAGAATATTATTATGATAAAACTTGCTAAAATGAAGAGTGCAATGGCACAAATGCAAGAATAATTGAGGGAGTTAATGCTTGCAATGGATCAACTCAATTTACCACCACAAAGAGCAACAAGATTAGTATAAAGTGAAGATATAGAGATGATTAGAGCTGCTTCAACATCTGCACCAAATCATGTCCCTTTTCCAATGGTAGAATGCCCTTCTAGTGTTAGAGAACCAAGAATTGCCCTACGTGAGAAGTTTGATGGCACTAGATCAAAGTTTAGAGGATTTATCAATCAATTACAACTTGAGATTGAACCTCAATCTCAAAGCTATCCAACTCTACGATCGCAAGTTAGATTCATTGGTATGCTTCTTTCAAGTTCAATATTATCATGGTTTTTATCTTTTTTCGAATGACAAGATCCAATATTAGATAATCTAGAGGCTTTTTTGGCGGAGTTTTGATCTATGTATAGAGAACATGATGCAATTCATATTACAACCAATAATATCCGTACTTTGCAATAAGGCAATGGATTGGTAATGTTGTATGCTTTACAATTTTAACAACTTGCAACTGATATTAAGTAGGATGATACTACATTTATTAGCCAATTTTTCTACGACTTACAATATGAGGTAAAAAAATTAATGCTCAACTTACCTGATCCTCAAACATTGAGTCAAGCAATTGACTTTGCTGTGAAGTATAACAATTGTCTTTTTGAATTCTGATTTGAGAACCATACAAGTAGACCTCAACGTTACTATAATTCAATGGCAACACCAGCATCTCTTCAACACATACATTCGGAAGTAGAGGATATGCAAATTGATGTGGTATGTTTCAAATCTCTTACTAAGTAAGAAAAGATTCATCATTGTCAGGAAGGATTATATTTATATTATGGAGAACCTAAGCACACTACTCAACATTGCCAAAAGAAGCAATGCAACTATAAAATGAGAAGTATGGTGATCAAAGAAGATAGCATGTCAAAAAATAAATTCGTCTAACTACAATAGAGACGGTGTGGCTAGAACTTTGTACAATGCCTAATGAAGGTCCTATCTTCTTTTCAGAACCCTCTCCATATTTTATAATAAATATTATTCTAGGACCTAAACATCTCAAAGCCTTTGTCTTGCTAGATTCAGGAGCCTCAGCATGTTTTTTAGATGAAGAATTTACTGAAAGACAACATATTTTTAGTGAAGAAAACTAAAATTTTTCATGTAGAAGTCATAGATGGTCGTTCATTGTCTTCACAAGATGTCACTCATGAAACCCTTCCTATAGAAATAGCAACTAATGATCATAGTAGCTTTATAATATTTAATATCATTAGATCTCCTTCTAATCCAGTCATTTTAGGTTTATCATGGCTAGAAAAATATAATCCTAAAATAGATTGGACTTCTTGTAGTCTTGACTTTTCTGAAAGTATAACTAAGAGCATAGTTAATCAAGTAGAAAGTCATAAGTCTAGTATAATTAAACCTATATTTGTAGGTTCAAGAACTTTCTTGCATGCTGCAAAAAAAGAATCACCTTGTGTCATTTATACCACACTTGTTTCTACTGGTAGAAAGACTTCAAGTGGCATTCCAAGCCAATATCAAGATTTTTAAGATGTATTTGAGAAGAAGAATGCGGATACTCTTCTCGAACATCGTTCCTATGACTGCTCAATTGACCTTCAAGAAGGAGCATAACTGCCATTTGGACCAATCTACAATTTATCTCAAAATGAGTTGGTTGAACTCAACAAGTATATTGAAGAAAATTTGGCCAAGAACTTCATATGTAATTCCAAATGTATAGCAAGAGCTCTAATTTTATTTGTGAAGAAAAAAGATGGATCATTGCGAATATGTTTTGATTGTTAAGGACTCAACAAAATCACTATAAAAAATAAGTATCTGCTACCTTTGATATCTGGACTCCTTGATCACTTGAATCAAGCTAAGATCTATACAAAAATAAATCTACAAGGAGCATATAATATGGTACGCATCAAAAAAAGAGATGAATAGAAGATTACATTTTGAACAAGGTATGGACATTTCGAATATAACATTGTCATGTTGTGGTTCGTCTATTATATAAAAATAATATAATTATGTATTTAATATATAATTTACTAAGTAACATGGTGAGAGCCATGTTAGTAGATTTTAGTTGGTTGTAGAATATAATTTTATTATTAACTTGAGAAAAGTTTGTTAAAAAAGATTACTATAAAATTTATATAACTTTAATTTCCTTTTGATTGTGACTTTTAAGATTGGTTTTCATTGATAGTAACTTCTAAATATTTAGAGTCACCTTTATTAGACATTGGTGACCTTTGAAAATTTATTTTGGTTCTTTTATTTGGTGTTTAGAGCATAAATTATATAAATCTTATAAGAAAAAGGATTGAAGAAGTGTTTTGGTAGCAAAGGGAGTAATTAGGGCACCAATATAGATGAATGGAGATGAATGATGAAAATCTCCATTCCTATTGGTCAAAAATCATGACCAATGGGCTTTGAGGAGGCTGCTCGAGGACATATTAGAGATTAAGGTTAGTTTTTTGGAGCCATTTGAACTATGAAGGCTATAGTTAGTAAGTTTAGGTTTTTGACTATGGTTTTGGCACAAGTTTTGTATGGTTTGGAGTTTATATGAAGGAGATATAGGCACTCAAAGTTAAGGTATTGATTTAGGAGCTACTGTCATTTTTTTTGACATAACGCACGTGTACAGAGGGCAATTGAGGATCAGCAACCATGATTAGAGAATACACTTTTGCAACTACACTTCTTGAATACTAGTTGCTAGATTCCAAATTGAAATAAAGGAGTTATTGGATTTTAAAGTCAATACATACAATCTAAAGGTAGTAAGTGAATTGATTTATTAGTGGTTATATCTTGAGCTATATCTTCAGCAATTTGATAAGGTTTTGACTTAAAATTTCAAAGTATGTGTAATTTTATGTAAGTAAACTTTTTACATATTTTTTATGACATTCATATATTGAATTCTTGAGATATTAAGAAAATAGTGCTCAAGTGCTTATAAATTAGGGTTTAGAGTATCTGCTAGGATTTCTTAGATGCCAAAAGTTTGGAAGTGAATTTGCGGTTGGTTTTTTTTGTGATAAAAGTTAAGGATGATTTCTATCTATTCTATAAATTTTAGATAAATTGAATGGTTAGATCAAAAGTTATGAATTTCTAAAGTTTGAAAAGAGAAAATCCTTCGCTGAAAAAATTTATTTTGAAGGAATTTTGTTATATTTTGAGTTTTATGCAATATAAAGGAGTTTTGGAAGCTAAAAAAAGATTCATATAAAGTTTTAAGCTACATTCTCTACAGTTAGATATCTAATGTATTCTCAAATAGCAAATCACGCTATACGACAACGTCATGCCTTTTGGACTTACAAACGTACTAGCAGTAATCGAACATCTAATGAATGATGTCTTTCGGGAGTTTTTAGATGATTTTGTTGTCAGTTACCTAGACGACATCTTAATCTATTCTAAAAACATAGAAGAACATAAATTTCATATTCATCATGTATTACAAAAACTAAAAGATACAAGACTCTATGCCAAGATAGAAAAGTGTATATTTTACACTACTGAAGTCAACTTCTTAGAATATATCATTTCAAATGATGGACTTATGATTGATCCTAAGAAAGTTCAAACTATTATAGAATGAAAGATCCCAAAAATGGTAAGAGATGTCCAATGCTTTTTGAAATTTGCCAACTACTATCGGATCTTCATCAAAGACTTCTCTCAAATTGTAGCTCTACTTACACATTTGACTTGTAAAGACAAACTTCAATGGAATCAAGAAGCAGAAGTAGCATTTGAAGCTTTGAAGACACCTTTTGTTTTCGCACCAATCTTATATCACGTCGATTTTTCTAAACCATTTTTTATGGAAATAGACACATCGGACTTTGCTTTGGGTGCCGGATTGTCACAAATGGAAACAAATGATAAACTTCATCCAATAGCTTTTCATTCCAAAAAAAATTCAATAGCCATGATCAAGTACATGATCTACAACAAAAAACTTCTTGTAATTATCGATTCGTTTCAGGAATGGCGCCATTATCTAGAAGGTGCTTCTAGCCCATTCACAATGTATACGGATCACAAGAACCTTAAATATTTTATATCAGCATGTGTTTTGAATCGTTGCCAAACTTGTTGGAGTATGTCTTTATCAAGATTTGAATTCAAGATCACTTATCGACCAAAAAAACAATAAGGTTTGTTAGATGCACTCTTTAGATGATCTTGTACCAAAAAGAGGAGATATTGCTTTTAATCAACAATGGATAATTCTCTTGAAGCCAGAGCATCTTCTTCTTTGAGCAATGAAATTAACACTAACTGTTGATTCAACTATCATTAAGCAAGTTTAATCAAGTATGTCTTTTGATCCTCTTATTTGTGATATTAAGAAAAATCCTTCAAAGTCTCATGATGCTTCCAAGTTTGAATTCAAGAAGAATCTATTATATTTTGAGGGACGCCTATATGTTCCAGAAGGTGAAGCTTGATTACATGTTCTTCAAGCTTGTCATGACTTTCCTGCAGTAGGACATTTTGGGTACAATAAAACTTTGGAACTAATATCCAAAGACTTTTGATGTCCCCAAATGTGGAAAGCAGTCAAAGATTTTGTACAATCTTATGATATTTGCTCGAGATCAAAAACTCCTCGTCATCGACCTTATAGACTATTTCAGCCATTACCCATTTCAAAACAACCATGGTCTTCTATTTCTATGGATTTTATCATAGATCTTCCAATCTCAAGTTCTTATGACTCTATATTTGTGATAGTGGATCGTTTTACCAAGATGGCACATTTTCTATCAAGTATAAAATCCATCACAGGTGAAGAAACAGCTAAGTTCTTTCTTGACAATATCTATCGCTATCATAGATTATCCAAAGATATTATATCAAAAAGGAAAACTCAATTTGTATCAAGATTTGGCAGACTCATTTCAAGATTCTAAAAGTAGATATAAAACTATCTTCGGCATTCCATCCTCAAACAGATGGACAAACAGAGCGTATTAATCAAGTTTTGGAGTAGTATTTAAGATGTATCATTAACTACCAACAAGATGATTGGATAATTTTTTTACCATTGGCAGAGTTTACTTACGATAACATGGTACATTCTTCTACAAAATAAACATCTTTTTTTACTAATTATGGTTTTCATCTACAACTTGATACTTTCAACTTTTCAAAAGATGATAATCTTGCAATACAAGATTTGGTAATTCATTTGTCAGAGCTATATGCAATGATCAAGGCACAATTAAAAGAAGCTCAAGAACAACAAAAGGTCAATGCCAATGTCTATCCAAAAGAACAACCACTATTCTACATGGGTGATAAGGTATGGTTACTTCATTGCAATATCAAGACCACTCGTCCTTGTGACAAGTTGGACTATCAAAGGCTTGGACTATTTTCTATTTCTACATAAATCAATCCAGTTGCATATTGTTGTCACGGACACAGAAATACAGAATCAAGATTTAACAAGAAGTTCAAGAAGAACTGGCAAGAATTAGATTAATCAGATGAATACAAGAACAACACCAGCGAGGTGAGTTAGAGCTCCAAGAGATGTGTTGTCGAGACTGAAGAATTCTTCAGCCTCGATTCCAATATATACTCTTATTTAGGAAGCTTCTCAAGCAACTTCTACCAACTAAGAAGCTTCTAGAAGGTTCCAGAGACTTGCTTCTAGAAGGTTCTAGAAACTTATCTCTAGAAGGTTCTAAGGACTATGTCCCTAACATCTTCTACTAACTAAGAAGCTTCTAGAAGGTTATAGAGACTTGCTTCTAGAAGGTTGTAGAAACTTGTCTCTAGAAGGTTCTAAGGATTATGTCCCTAACATCACCACCTCCTTTAGCTTCGAGGTCTTTGAGAAGCAATGTTGTTGTTAATTAGTATCAATGCAAGAAAATGAAGATCTGTCGCATAACGTCTACTATGAACTCCAACTGTTGTTCACGAGGCAAGTGATTCATCGGCCCTTGAAGCCAACGGTAGTGGCCCACTCCTTCAACTTCTGACCAAGCATGAACTTTCGTGTCTTCATTATGAAATTGTCCTACAAACACGCCTTCTGGCTGACCATCATAAGCAGGCTCGGACTCAAATTCATTCACCAATGATCAGTTACTCGGTATCCTCCATCGTCGTCGTAGTGTAGGCGATTCTTCATCTTGGGGTCGCCTTTGTAAGCTAGTCGGTTGATATAATCTCACTGGCATAGTATCTATCTCTTGGCTATCCATATCAGAAGACCAAACTATGGCTATTGAAAAAATTCTATTTTATCTTGGAGAAAATAACTATATCAACTACGAATTTTAGTGGTGCTCTCTCCCTTTCTTACATTCTTGGGTGAGCAAGCTTCAGAAGGAAGCTATCGTTGAACCGGCTTAGGTTTATGAGGATGTTGTTGATGAAACTCCTCTACCTTTTGTGGCGCATTGGCGAGATTTTCAGCTGGCTCCTACGTTTGCTCATTAATATCGTAGCTGCACCAATGAACAAGATACTCCAACTTATCCCACATTCACTGTGAATCCAACACCTTTTCAACCTCGTATTCCTCATGGTTCTCGATCTCAATACTAGGTGGCGGACATTGCACTCTTCCAGGAAAAAACGACTCTTGATAAGGCTCCAACAGAGAAACATGAAAGATTAGATGTAGCTTCATAGAAGCCAGTAATTCCAGACGGTACGCCACCGGATTGATTTGCTTCTGGATGATAAATGGTCCCAATCTTCGATAGTCCAACTTATCACATGGTCGCTTGGTCTTGATATTCCATCGAAGAAGCCATGCTTTATCTCCAATTTTGAAAGTAGGTGTTTGATTCCGAAATCTATCTGCAGACGCCTTGTAGGATTCTTGAGCGGATTGTAATTGAAGCTTCAACGTATTTTGAAGCTCTGATAGTTGTTTCGCAAATCTTTCAGCTGCTAGATTATTATTTGTTGACGGACTCAATAAATCAAGCTTCAGATGATACCCATAGTTGAAAAAGAATGGTGTGTATTAAGACGACGCATGAAAGGTGTTGTTATATGCAAACTTGGCTAGCGACAGATATGTGGTCCAATCGTCTTGCTGATAGTTAATGTTGCATCGTAAATATTGTTCCAAGACTTGGTTCACCTGTTCCGTTTGGTCGTCACTTTGAGGATGAAAAGCCAAAGAAAGCTTGATATTCACCTTCAGTATCTCAAAGAGAGATCTCCAAAACTTTGATACGAATTGGGTTCCTCAATCTGATATGATATCATCTGGTAGTCCATGATATCGATACATATTATCAAGAAAGAGCCTTGCTGTGACTTCACTAGATGATGTCTTCTTGCAAAGGACAAAGTGCGCTATCTTTGTAAGCCGATCTACAATGACAAAGATGCTGTCAAATGAGTTTGATGATGGCAGGTCCGTGATGAAGTCCATGGAAATTGAAGACCATGGTCGACGTGAAATCGGCAATGGCTGTAGGAGTCTGTAAGGGCGATGCCGAGGATTCTTGGATCTTGAACAAATGTCGCAGGAGAGGACAAAATCTTTCACATCCTTCCACATTTGGGGCCACCAAAAATCTCAAGAAATAAGCTCCAAGGTCTTGTTGAATCCAAAATATCCCGCAGCTAGAAAATCGTGGCAAGATTGAAGAACTCGGAGTCGTGCTGGTCCTTTTGGGATATATAACCGCTCCTCAAAGTATAAAAGTTCTCCCTCCACCTTGAACTTGTCGTCATTGGCACGTTGCTTAATATCAATGGCTACTAAATCTTCAATGGTCACAGCACATACCTGATTCAGGAAGTCAGCATCAATTGGCACAATAGTAGCGCAAAGCTGAAATTGCTCTGGCTTGAACAATGTTGTACATTGTTGATCAAACGCTGCTTCTCCAGCCTTTGGTACAAGATACGATCTCCTCGATAAGGCATCAGATAGTCCTTGCTGCTTTCCACGTTGATAAGTGATAATAAAATCGAATCTAGATAGCAACATACTCTACCGAGCTTGACGTCGATTTAGAACTTGAGCCGACATGAAATACTCCAAATTCTTGTGATTTGTGTATACGGTCACTGGGTGTGTAGCTCCTTCAAGAAAGTGACGCCATTCTTGAAAAGAATCCACTATAGCAAGAAGTTCTTTATCGTGGATCTCATAATTGATTTCAGCAGCAGAAAACTTTTGAGAATAGAATGCAACTGGATGGAGCTTCTTGTCTTCTCCCATTTGTGAAAGTACAGCTCTCAAAGCAAAATCCGAAGCATCAATTTCTAAATAAAAGGCCTTTGTAAAGTCTAGATGTACCAATATTGGAGCCATAGTAAATACCGTCTTCAGGTCTTGAAACGCCTTCTCTGCTAGAGGTCCCCATTCCAACTTATCCTTGCATGTCAATCGAGTGAGAGAAGCAGCAACTTGAGAGTAATTCTTGATGAAGATCCGATAGAAGTTGGCAAAACCAAGAAAGCATTGTATGTCTCTAACAGTCTTCGGAACCTCCCAAGTCACAATTGCTTCCACCTTCCTGGGATCCATCTTCAAGCCTTCCGTAGTCGCAATGAATCCCAGAAACTCCATCTCTATTTGGTGAAATAAACACTTCTCCAACTTGGCATATAGTCCTCGCTTGCATAGTTTTTCCAAGATCAAACAAATATGCTTTTCATGCTCTTCCTCGTTTTTAGAAAATATCAAAATATCATCCAAATAGGTGACAACAAAATCATCAAGGTGCTCTCGAAAAATATCATTCATCATATGTTGAAAGACCGTTGGAGCATTGGTAAGACCAAAAGGCATGACATTATAATCAAAATGGCCATACCTTGTACGGAATGCTGTCTTCCACTCATTTCCTTCTTTGCTTCATACGAGGTTATAAGCTCCCCTTAGATCAATTTTTGTAAAGATCCTTGCATGTCCAAGTTGTTCTAAGAGACCAGAAATCAAGGGTAACGGATAACGATTCTTCTTTGTTACCTTGTTGAGGCCTCGATAGTCCACGCACATCCGCAACGAGCCATCTTTCTTCTTCACAAATAAGATGGGTGCTCCAATTGACGATTTTGAATGACGGATGAAGTTCTTGGCTAGATTCTCATCGATGTATTTTCGCAACTCTGCCAACTCCATTTGTAATAGATTGTAGCTTGGGCCAAAAGGCGGTTGTGCTCCTTCCTGCAAGTCTATGGCGCAATCATATGGTCGGTGTTCCGGTAGTATGTCGGCATTCTTCTTTTGAAACACGTCTTTAAAATCCTTATATTGCTTCAGTATACATGTTGTCGAGAGCTTCTTCTCGGTAGTTGGAGCCGCATAAATAACAAACGATGTACCTTCTTTGGACGATCTAATAAACGCTCTTGCTTTAATGAATAAAGATTTCTCTATTCGGGGTTTTTTACTAGGCTTGCTCTTGGGTGGTTTTGTAGGAAAGGTCATCTACCGCAACCTCTAATCTATGGATGGGTTATGCTTTTCTAACCAAGAAAGACCAAGAATAACAGGATTTGATGGGGTTCTAATAATATTGAAAATAATATGACTACTATGGCCCTTAAACGTCACTTCTATAGGTTTTGATTCATGGGTGACACTACCAGACAATAAAGGTCGCCCATCTATGACCTCAACGTGAACAGGTTTGGATTTTTGTACTAAAGGGATCTTATGATACTTTATAAATTCTTTGTCTAAGAAATAAGCAGATGCTCCTGAATCTAATAATACTAAGGTTCTCAATTTTTGAGGGCCAATAAGTAAAGGGATTGTAAAGCAAAAGGCAAGTTGAGCGGAAAGAAAGGAACCTAGTTGTTGTTGTGATATTTCACTGTCCAGCCGCACGGTTCCTATTGTGGCTGGGCATCCTCGTTTTCCTGAACAAACGTGCCTCTAGTCCTGACAATACGTCAATTTTACTTCTTGGGGTAGTTTTCAACTTTGTGGCCTTCTTCACCACAATACAAGCATAAACCTTCCTCCATATGCCGCTTTTTTTCTTCTAGGGTAAGGGATTTGACACATACCACATCAATTTACATGTCTTCTACCTCTGAATGTGTATTCACGTTGCTTGCTGACATAGTTGAGGCGTGGCGAATCGTATGTTGTCTTGAACGTTGGTCTTGGCAGCGTTGGAATAGGCGATTATCGCACTTCACAGCTTGGCTAATAGCTTCGTTGAGTGTTTGTGGATCAGGAAGAGTTAACAGCAAATCCTTCACATCATCCGTTAAATCCTAATAGAATTGAGTCATCAATGCTTCTTCGTCCCAATTGATGTCGCATGCTAATTCTTTGAAGTCCGTTGCATAGACTGATGTAGAGCGCATCTCTTGTCATAGTGACCGGATCTTTATTGTAGCCCATCGAATCTTGTCGTGTTCACCAAATGCTTCCGCAAACGCCTCCAAAAAGGTTTCAAAGTTGTTTAGTATGGACGATCGTTTTTCAAACAAAGGAACAAACCTTGATAGAGCTTGTCATATAAGTAAGGTTTCAACAAGCCCAACACGTGATTCCTCCGTTGGATAGCGTTCGGGCTGTAAAACTGTTATCAACCTGATTTGATTGACGAATCCTCAATACTTGGAATGCGTACCATCGAACTTGTTTGGAAGGCTAACTCGGGGCTCTTTATATTGTAGAACCAGCAGTGCTTATCGAACTTGAGGCAAAGTTGCTTCTCCAAGTGTAGAAGTTTGAGGCTGGTGCAACCTAGATTGTACCATCCCAGATGTTCCATCATTATGAAGCTTTGCCACGACTCCTTCAATCTCTGCAGTTCTTTGCGATAATGTAGCGAGGGCATTCATGATAGCATCCAACTTGGACTCCAAACTTTCCGTCATATTAATATCTTGGCCCCCGGCCATTCTAAGAGAAAGACAGAAATGACTCTACAAAAAGACAATATTGGTTTAGAAGATGGTACTCCGCAACCTCTAAAATGCTTTAAGAGCTTCAAGAAAAGGGTTAATCCACTCTCTCCAAGAAGAATAAGACTCCAATATTGTAACAAAAGAAGTATCAGTTTAGAGGAGGGTAATCCGCAACCTCTAAAATACTAGTACACTTCCAAGCAGAGGGGTAATCTACACTCTAACGAGGAAGAAAGTAGCTCTGATATCTGAGGTGAGTGAAGTCTTGACAAACTGTCACGGACACAAAAATACAAACTCGAGATCTAACAAGAAGTTCAAGAAGAACTGGCAAGAATTAGATTAATCAGATGAATACAAGAACACTAGAGAGGTGAGCTAGAGCTCCAAGAGATGTGTTGTCGAGACTGAAGAACTCTTCAGCCTCGATTCCAATATATACTCCTATTTAGGAAGCTTCTCAAGCAACTTCTACTAACTAGGAAGCTTCTAGAAGGTTCTAGAAACTTGTCTCTAGAAGGTTCTAAAGATTATGTCCTTAACAATTGTTTACATCTATCAGAGTCAATAAAAATCCATCTAATATTCCACGTGTCTCTTCTTGAACCATACAAGACAATGGACATATCAAGAAGACAAGCTTCACCTCTTCCTATAGAAGTGGACAATAATGAAGATTTTGAAGTGAAAGAAGTTTTAGATTCAAGGCGGCGCTGAAATAAATTAGAATATCTTATCTATTGGCGCGGTGTTGTATTGTAAATGCTTACAGAATGTAAAAATTAGCTAAAATATATTATATGTTGATAAATCTAGATGTATGTTAGAGTGGTTAGTAGATTAAATTAAAAGGAGTTGGAATAAGAAACTTTACTTTGTTTCTTTACTTCTTTTGATTTTGACATTAAAAAAAATATATATATATATATATATATATATATAGGACTTAAATGTTTAGTATGAAGCCTTGGGAGAAGGTGGAAACCTAAGGATGAAAATCTAAACTAGTAGGAGATTAATTGAAAGGGATGAAAGTAAGGCATAGTTGGATGAAGGCAAGGAATGGAGAACTTCATCCCTACTGGTCAAATACCATGCCCAATGGGCTTTGAAGAGGCTACCCGCGACCTTAAGAAGGGTTTCGGCGACTTCAAAGGAGGCATTTGGAGATTAAAAGCTAGAGGTTGTAAAGTTTAGTATTGGGAGAACAATTTGTGTACAAAAATTAGAGGATTTGGAGTTAGAATGAAAAAGTTATAACCGTTTGAAGTTAACGTGTTTATTTAAGACATACTGTTACTCTTTTGAGAATACGAGGAGTTTTACAGCAGCTTTTGAAGATCGGAAGATGCGACTAGATCGGCGATTTCAAGGCCTACATCTTTCATATAAGAATTATTGCTTTTGAAGTTTATATGAAGGAGTTGTAAGGAGTTGAAGGCGACGCTTCCAAATCAAAGGCAGTAAGTAAGTGGTTTTGTTTGTAGTAATGGTTGGAGCCATAACTTAAGTATTCGGATAAATTTTTGGCTCAAACTTTTGGAGAATGTAAAGTTGTGTTAAAAAGCTCTACATACAAATTTCGTGGCATTTGAGCTTATATTTTGTGAGATATGAAGAAAATTGTATGCGGGTATATAAAGACAAGGGTTTTAAGTGATTGTTAGGATTTTCAAGATATCTCAAGATCCGCAATGAAATTGCGGTTGAAAATTGTTGTAGAAATTAATAAGAATACATCAGTACTTCATGTAAAATTTAAGTTTGTTTGGACGGTCGGATTAAGAGATATGAGGTATTGAAGTTTGGAAAAATCTCCACATAAGAATAAACAAGGATTTAGAAGATTTTATCATATTTTGGAAGTTGTGGGTTATTTGAGGATTGTGTATTTGGTGTAATTACTCAAAAAGGGAAAAATTATATATAAACTTAGGACTTTCCTTATTTTCAAGCTTAATTGAATAATTAGTGACAACCAAAAGCCTAGCGTTTTCTTGAGGTAAATTCTCTCTACCCTGACAATGGATATGATATTAGTGAATGTACATGGGAGCCAGTAAAGAATCTTGTAAATGTAGCAAAGGCGGTGGAGGCTTTTCATCGACGACATCTATCAAAACCACGATAAAAATCTTCTTTATAAAAGAAATAAGATCTAGACAAGATAGCATTCTACTTTCAATCCTTATTTGTAGTTTCTTTGTAGTTGTGAAGCTAAGGAGATGGAGAACCAACAACCAACGGATTCGACTCAAGAGCCTTCATTTACTGACGTACCGGATGAGATATTATAATTGTCACAACCATCAAGACGACGCAATCGAGATGAAGATCTTCAAGAACGACATCTTCTTTCTCGAATAGATGGTGAGATGCAACGCGTTTGGTATCACGACTTGGGAAGCGACTCTCGATGTTTGGTTATTTTACTAGAGCTAGGAACAACTTCTGATGGTGTTCCAAATGTTCTATTCAAAGGAAGTTATGAAGGCCTCAACAATGATCAAATAATTAGTTGGTCTTCCCGCCCTGGTATGGGATACTACCGATGGTTGAGAGGCCCTATCAATCATCTTCAAAGAGAACAAAGATCAGAGTATATGGCGAATACAATTTGTCACATCATAGATTTCTTCAACATATGATGAGCGCTCCTCATAGAACTCGTCCCTTGAAGGGGGGGTAATGTCACGGACATATGCATGTAAGCTTGTAATTAAATGTATAAATAGGTAGAAGTAAATAAAAATAGATAAAAGTAAGTTAATTCTATAGTATTTGATATGGAAGCTTCCTAGAAGCTTTATAGACACTGTTTTGACTTCATAGGTGTCTTTAATTGACTTTTTGGATTAGAAACGTGGTCAACAAGTTGGCCATGTGCCATACATGTTGTTAGCTTGAAGACCAAGCTAACTATGTGGCCCACACGTAGAAAAACTTGCCTTGTAAGTCAAGGCCAGTGTCCTACAAAGTCAACACATATTGGATGTCCTATAGAATGTTGCCATGTAGCCCCTAGTTAGATAGTATATATAGAGACAAGAGTGAAGCCTTCTTCACTCTTGTCAACTCCTTTCTTATATCCAGTCTAATTTCAAGAGTCGTCAAATTTTCTTGACTTTTGGCAATAGCCCTTCTATTTTCTTTTTTAATATAAATATTAAGTTATTTCTATTTTTTTATATTTCTTTGAAAGAAGTCTCACTTGTTTATTTATTTTTATCATGTTCTTGTCCTTGACAAAGAGTCAAAGTTAAGAGAATAAAGTATGAATTAGGAAATATTCAAAAACTAGATAAAAGTAATTAGTGTTTGGTATATGATACCCTTATAGTTAATAAAATGTCAAAGAATCTAAGGACTATAAGATATTTTCAAGATACATTAGATGCCAAAGGATCCTAGGACCTAAGATCATGTGTGTAAAAGTCAAAGAGTAGAAGTTGTATTGTAAGATAGCAACCACAACCTATAAATATTGGGTGTTGGAAATGAGAGATATCTTACTCTATATTCTCTTTGTACACAATTTTATTGATGCTATGTGTTGTGACTTCAAAGTTCTATTTCTTCAATAGGTTATGGGTCCACTCACCTTTACTTATGAGTTTTGAAGTTATTTGAAGTCTTTATTTTTATAAAGAGTAGATCTTATGGTTTTTGCTCATGTTAGGATTTGGTATCTTCTATATCTCTTTTTGCATCTAGTTGTTGATATTATTATGCTCTTACTTTTTGTTAGATGCGTTCATGGTCTTAGAGATTGTTATATACTTTAAAATCTTATTTTAAAATACTAGTGGTATGTTTCTTTGTTCACCTACCTCATTGGTATACTAACATTGAACTTTCATGTACTTAAGTTCTCAATAGATCTTCTTATAGTTAAAAGAGGTGTTATGAGATATTAAAGGTGATAAAAGAGTGGCAAAGCTTGCAAGAGAGGTTAAGATAGTGTATAAGACTTGTGAAAAGTCTTATAAGTGAAGTTGAAAGTGATCAAAGAGTGAAATCACTAGTTTACTCAAAAAGAGGGCATTTTAGGATTTTAATGCAACAACACCTTTTTGTTGATTTTTAGAGTTCTATCTTCTCTTCTCTTGATTTTCTTTGATACATATCTCCTTTAGACATGGCTTCAAGTGAGGGTGAGAATTTGAGAGTCATTGAGAAGTTTAGAGGTGACAACTTATACCATTGGAAGAAGAAAATAAAACTTTTATTGGCTTTATTGGATCGTTGGGACATTATTGATGAAAGTGAAGAGCCTCCTAGTGATGATATTGATGTCAAGGTGAAAAAGGAGTACAAAAAAAGTGAAAAGAAGGCTTTTGGCATGATTGCAAAAAATCTTGATGATGCCAATTTTTCACATGTAATTGCTTGCAATAGACCAGCAAAAGTATGTGAGACTCTTTGCAACATCTATGATAGTAGAAACCTTGATAATATTCTATGGACAAGGAAGAAGTTCTTAACAATAAAGATGGAAGAAGGAGCTGACCTCATGGCTCATGTCAACAAGGTAAAAGCACTTGTAAACCAAGAAGCAGTTATTGACACACTAGTTGATGATAGAGAAATTGTATTGACATTACACATGAGCTTTTTCGAGTCTTACAACTACCTCATTGTGGTATTGGAGTCTATCAACATGAAAGAGCTTACCATGAATTATGTCACATCAAGACTTACTCATGAAGTAATTAAGAAGAAGAAAAAAAAAAAAAAAAAAAAAAAAAAAAAAAACTTCAAAGTGATGATTTGGCTCTATTCTCAAGACAAGGCAAATGTAACTTTCTATACCAACGTGATAATTCAAAAAGCAACATAAATAATTGCTATATTTATAAAAATCAGATCATTTTGCTAGAAATTACTACAAGGCTAAAAGAAGAAATAGGAAAAATATAAACAATATTAGTGATAGTTTTGATGGAGATGATTATGCTTTTATATCAAATAAAGGAGCCTCCATGGCTGTCATGTATAAGTAGATTATAGATTAGGGTGCTATTAAGCACATGATACTACACAAGTATTTATTTGATACTTATAAAGCAATTCCAACAACAAAAGTATAGTTGGGAGATAATGACATGGTGTAAGCTATTAGAATTGGCTCCATTGTGGTGGAGATTGTGATAAAGGACCAAATTAAGAGAATCAGATTGAAGGAGGTTTTACATGTAGCAAAGATGAAGAAGAACCTTCTTTTGATGAGCAAACTTGTATCTTATGGATGTAAAGTTTAATTTGACATGGATGGATGTTTTGTGAAGACATTGAGTGGACAACATATTGCCAAAGGCCTTAGACATGGCAACTTCTACTTCATCAATTGTAAGAAGGTGAATAGAGTTGAAGTGGCAACACATGCTGATTTTCCACAAAATCAAGAGAAGTTTGGTATTTGGCATCAACAACTTAGTTATTTGAATACTAAAAGCATAAAAGACCTCCAATCTATGATAAATGGCTTGAACCTTGGTTAATTCAGCTACAATACTATGGTACTTGCTTGTAAAGATTGTATCCAAGACAAACAATAAAAAGCTTCATTTCCAAGTAGAATTGCAATACATACAAGAAAATTCTTGGAGATGGTTCATTCGGATATTTATCAACCAATGAAGACACCATCAATTAAAGGAGCAAGTTACTTTGTCATATTTATTGATGATTTCTTAAGAAAGATATGAATATACATCATTAAAGCCAAGAGTGAATTTTTCTCAAGGTTTAAAGAATTCAAGGCACTTGTGGAGAAGCAACGTAAGTGTAAGATAAAAGTATTATGTATAGACAATGGAAGTGAGTACATGTCAAAATATTTTGATGATTTTTTGAGAAATTAAAACATTACAAGATAAACTTCTATTCCTTATATTCCACAACAAAATAGAGTTGCTAAAAGAGCAAATTGCACCATTGTAGAGATGGCAAAGAGTATGCTTCATGCACAAAACTTTGGGCATGAATATTGGATGGAAGCCATGATTAATACAGTATATACAAGGAATAGATGTCCAACAAGTGCACTCACATCAATGACTCCACATGAAGCTTGGAGTGGCAAAAAATCTTATCTTTTATATATGAAGATCTTTAGATGCATTACTTATGTAAAGAAATTAGATTGCATGAAGTCCAAATTTGATGCAAAAGGAACAAAATGTGCATTTGTTGGGTATTGTGAAGGTAACAAGACATATAGGCTCATGTATTTAGAAACCAAAAAAATCATTAAAAGTCGTGTTGTAGAGTTTTTGGGATACAAGAGTGCTTGTGAGCACTTGGAGATGTGTTCAAATGGAAATAATGGTGTGTTTATGGACACAACTTTAAATCCAACAATAAAAGAAGAAGAAGATAATGATAGTGAAGATGGTGGAATTTCAAATCAAGATGAAGAAGCAAAGAAGGTAGATCATGAAGTACCTACAATTGCTAAAACCAGCAATGAAAAAAATCAAGTTGTTGAAGATGATGATGGTGTTGAAGAGTACCAACTTTTAAGTGTGAAGAGATAAATTTTAAGAGAAAATAAGATTGCAAGAGCTATTGGAGTGCATGAAGGTGAATCTTCATCAAATGAAAGGAGATATCTTATAAGAGATCAAAAACAACTTAGTACATGGTCAAAGAACCACATCTTTCCTCAAATAAGTAAAAAACATGAGCCTATTTAAACACCTTTGGATGCTAATTTGAAGTTGATGAAGCTCACAAAAGAAGAATTTTTTGAAGTTGGAAGACAAATGCAAGGTGTTCCATACAAAGTAACAGTGGACTCACTAATATATGCAATGGTTGGCACAAGGGTAGATCTTATATATGCGGTGAGTGTTGTGAGCTAACACATGTCAAAGGCTAGAATAATCTATTGAACAACCATCAAAAGAATCATCAGGTACTTAAAAGGTCAACAATGAGATATGTATTCTTTTTTGGAGTGGAAACAATTTCATGGAATTGCAAAAGACAACCAATAATTGTAAGGTCAATAATAGAAGCGGAGTACATGGCAGCAAGCTATGGTGCAATGGAAGCAATATGGCTAAGACAAATTTTAGAGGATATTACAGTAGTGCAAATGGAAGAAACTCTAATGAAGTGTGACAATTAAAGATGTCTTACTTTTGCAAAGAATCCAAAGCATTATTCAAGGACCAAACACATTGACATTCAACATCTTTTTATACAAGAGAAGATTGAAATGGGAGTAATTGATATGAAGTATTATACAACGGAAGACATGCTTGCTAATTTGTTGACAAAGGTATTAATAAAGGATAGATATCACATATTAACAAAGGCTTTAGGATTGAAAGCCCCTTGACCAATAGCAAAGTGGAAGTATTGAAGTAAGTAAGTAAAAATAGAAAAAATTATATAGTAAAAGATATTACCTTAAGTAAGTTGCTAATGATCAAAGAATTGACTCTTGGTGTATGGAAAGGACATCCTATGGATATAGGATGAGATCAAGGACCAAGAGTCAAAATTAAGAAAATAAAATATAAACTAGGAAATATCCAAAGATTAAGTAAGAATAATTAGTATTTGGCATAGGATACCTTTGTAGTTAATAAGATGCCAAAAGATCCAAGGACCATAGAATATCCTTGATGTATGTTAGATACCAAAGGATCCTAGGACCTAGAATCATGTGTGTAAAAGTCAAAGAGTGGAAGTTGTCTTGTAGGACAGCAACCACAACCTATAAGTATTGGATATTGAAAGTGAGAGACATCTTACTCCATACTGTCTTTTTGTGCAACCTTGTTGATGCTATGTTTTGTGACTTCAAAGTTCTATTTTTTTAAAGTTCTTCAATAATACTTGCTCTCAAAATAAAGAATAAAATCTTGCAAAACTTGTAGATTTTCTAACAAATTTAATACACAATTTTCTTGAAGAAACAAAGGATTTCCATGGACATAAGAGCCTTCATAAGAATAAGACATATTTTAAAGTATCTACAAATAATTAGATTTAAAGAAATTTTATCATGATTTGAACAATATTTTATAATATTTTTTTTTACAGTTACACATCTTATCATATTCTATTAGAATAAACTACATGATTTAATATTTCTTTCATGACACTATATTTTTTTTTCAAAAATTAAAAAATTTATTTATATTTCAAGGCTCCAATTGCAATTACAGACAAGAAGAGATCATAATCTATGAATTGGTTTGTGTTTTGAAATAATATGTTCATTGTTACCCTCTAAAATCTGCTTGCTTGTTATACCAATAGCTCGAGTAACATTCATTGTAATTAGCATTTAAAAAAAATTAAGAGTATTTTATGAATTAACTAATGACAAATCAAGTCAAAAAATATTAAAAAGTGAACCAAACCAATTTTAAGTTCTTTATGCAATAAGACAGTGCTAATATATATATATATATATATATAGATATATATATATATACATATATATATTGATGTTTTATGTGTATTTATATTTTTAAGTATAAATTATTGAAGACATATATTTGCTCTTCACATTACACTCAATATGTTTGAACCAATTGGAGCAAACTTAATATTAATGTTTTCTTAGAACCACTATTATTTTAAAAACACTCTAATTAAAATTGAATGGTAGAAAACCAATATTTGTGAAATGCAAGTTGAAGGTTGATTGTCATGTCCTCAAAATAGATCTCTTTAATTTACAATATAATAAAAAATATTGCATTATTTTGTGGATCCAATAGAATTGTCAAGGATTAATATAAAAATTTCTTGATAATCCAAAATAGAATCGTTTTGGGTCCTGATGCTTGGAATATTGGCTAGGGAATTCATTGACCCAAACTTCAATAATTCGACATGAAATCAATAAGAAAATTATATATAGGGGCAAGCATGGGCAGCTTTGAGCTCCAAATTCACAAAGCTAATATGACTCAACTTTGGAATAGGAAACTCTCCATAAGGATGGAAAAAGTGTTGTGAATCAAATAGATTTCACATACTGTGATCCTGTAAAGACAATACCAATAATCAAATTAACAATTAATTAATTAATTTGAAAATGTTGATTGGTATGGGAGAACAGGAGATCAGAGACAGACCGATCCGATCATTGGAGAGTAGAGAATAAGTTCATCTGGAAGAATTTAACATTATCTTTAATCGTCCACTATTGTTTGAGTAGAAAGTCTAAATTTATGATAGCCTACATCTAACAAACACAATAACGGGCCTGCAACGGTCAACTTCAACCACACAAAGCTGTAGTTATTGTTCAGTTGGCAGAACTAGGGTCAATTTTCCAACACCACATCGCAAAAGAGTGAATATATTAAGAAAAAATCACACTACAATTTGGTTTGAAGGTGATTGAATGCTGCAAAGAGTAGAAGATGATGAAGTTCAACAGATCAGAAGTGAACTCCAACGCATCCTTCATTATCTTTGCATTCAATTTCTACACTAAAAGAGGTTGTTTCACACCACTTCGAAGCTTTTGTGTGGTGAGTAAGAAAATAGTATGTATACAATGGGGTTTGTGTCTTATGCAAGCTGCAGTACATGATGTTCCACTGGACCCCAACAATCGACACCAGCACTAGAAGCTCGGCATTGGATTGTTCTTCTGTTGATGATGCCGCGGAGGCTTCCATGATCTGAGCTCCTGCAGGAACTTTTGCAGGCTTTTCGGCACTGATCCTCCTTCCGAGACTGCAGCTAACGCTAGATTTCTCAGCTTAAGGGCGTTGATCCTGCACAATGCCCCTTCCGGCTCTCTCATCAGAGACCTCACAACTTTTGAGATATGATCCTTGGTGATGAAGCCATCGGTGAGTGTGCAAACTTCGAGGGCCACTTTCGCTTCGTCCACGAGAAACCTGCAGTCAGGATGCGAGAGTTAGTAAGTGTGTTAGGGCGTGGATTGGGTGCAATGGTGATTGAGGGTTCATAGGTTGTGGACATGGTTCCCACCTGGCGTTCATGGCCTGCTCCGCTTGAATTGGCCATGTGAGCATCGGTAGTCCTTGGCAAAGGCCCTCCAGTGTTGAGTTCCAGCCACAATGCGACAAGTATCCGCCGACAGCTGGGTGCGACAGTACGTACAGTTGCGGCACCCATCCGAAGTGGACGAAGCCTCTACCTTTGATGCGTTCTTCGAAACCTTCGGGAAGCAAGGCCACATTGTCTGGATTCGGTGGTGGGCGAAGAGCAAGCAGAAATCGTTCCCCGCTGGCTTCTAAGCCAAGAGCCAGATCGTGAATTTGAGGAATAGGTACCGTGGCCACGCTGCCGAAGGATGCGTACACAACCGCAGATTCGGGCTGCGTGTCGAGCCATTGCAGGCACGGTTCCTGTTCTTTCATGTGGGCAGATGCCTCATGGATCTTGCCATTGACATAATAATCCGGTAACAATGGTCCAACAGGAAGTATGCTGAGCAGATGTGGTTCCTGAGCAGACAGACAGGCAGCAAGATGTGCGAGTATCGATTCAGGACTATTACAGTACAACTTGATGAAAAAGCGGTTCGACACATACTACTTGTTGAATTTGTCCAGTTGTACAATTGGAGCGAATCAAATCTTGGGCATCGAATCAGATAATCTGGAAGTTTAAGACTGACCTTGCCGCTGATGTCTCCATATACAGTTTGGCGAACAGTATCGATGCACGGAGCCTCTAACTCGTAGTACGTATTGATAAGAACACCAGCCGCGTCATGCATATCGTAAGCGTTTTGGACAAAGAGAGAATAAAGGAACCTAGTGTGAATCTGCAATGGCGATGGCAGATCGACTATGCGAGTTGGGGGAACTCCAGGGATATCGTGCACTAGTTCCAGCCATTTCGATCGATCTATCGGTAAACGACCCTGCCTGATAAGTTCCGGCACATGCAACATTGTGGGCAGTGCGGATGCTGGAGACGAAAACAACACATATCTGGGAATATTGAACTTGTCAGCAACAACCTGCATGAATCGAGGATACTCTAATCAGAAAATCAGCCGCTAGTTTCTGCTAACTCCACGTCCCATACCTGACGCTTCAAAACTAGGTAAAGCTCAACAAAATCTCCTTCACATAGCAGACCAAATAAAAACACCTTACCTGCGTCCACCCTAGAAACATGTCACTAACAAGACAAGCCGGCGGAGCCTCCTTGTTCTCTGCAAACAGTTTTTCCATCATGAACATGGAGTCTGGCACGAGCTCATTCGCGTGTGCCACGTAAGGGAGCTCGCCGCTCCCTTCCCCCTCGGGTGGCTGCACCCCAAGCTCCACCACTCGCATACTGTAATCGAGGCCATCTAATGTCCTGATGTGTTCTTCCGACAAGTGGCTGAATGTGTTCACAAACGTGACAACCACGTCCATCGAGTGTAGACGCTTCGCCAAGTGTAGCAACGGAATACTGTGGCCCTTCGCAGGGTACGGCAGAATCACGACGTGCAATTTTTGTTCGCTCGGGTAAATGGCCACCTCCTCCATCGCGATCGAACCCATTTCGCAACGAGAGCTTAAAGTTACACCGAACTTAAACCGCTACACTACCCGAACTGTTCCAATCTTACTTAAATAGAGCTACATAAATCGCAAACACAGAATAGAGGAGAGAGAGAGAGAGAGAGAGAGAGAGAGAGAGCTACGATATTCGCTAACGCTAAATCGGCAATGCACAGCGGCTCATGAGCTCAACTTTCGACATCATCCGCATTACTACCTACTGAACCCACTCAGGGAGTTCCTATACAACCCAACTTCTACTTCAATATTGTACAGGCTTCATAAGTACTGACTTGACATCTACAACGGAGAGTATCTAGCAGTGCCGTAGCCGAACGACCCGCAGTGTCCTTCATCCGAAAAAAACATAAACTACGCGCCTAACACTACGCTGACTGTAGAAGTGAAGCACAGCTCCAAAAACCCCACAACAAAAATCAGGAGACAAAACTTCGTTGAGCCAACCACGTCAGGTACCGTAACACTAATCAGAATCCACCTACAGTGCTCAAGTAATGCAACACAACACCAAGGGTTCAGATCCCGGGTGCGAAGTGCATCAATGCCCTCAAACGCCTTGGGATTCCCTCACTATACTCACCAGATAGAGAGGCACAGGATATAGAAGCTCAATGCGCGCCGACGCGATGCGGTGGGATGCAGCTCCAGCACCATGAACTATCACTACTGATACTGATACAGCAACCAATAATAACATCCATGAACAACAAGAATACCGAGGTGGGGTCGCGGAGGAGGAGTGATTCCATTCCATTCTATTCGTTTCCATGGCTGCAAGTCCCTCGTGGGATTGCCTTTGTTGGTGCGAGTCCCCGATCTGAGCAAAGATTGAGCGAGTGAGCGAGCAACGTGGGTCTCGGGGCTTGACGCGTCCGGCTGCCGGAGGCCACACAATACTCCTACTCTACTCTACGCTACTGTTATAGTGCTTCATTCTCGTTTTTTTCCTTCCTTCTTTCTCTGTTTATTTCGCCGTGTTGTTCAGTTGGTGGTGGTGGGTGGACTCGACTGTCCTTCACTAATTTGCATTAAAAAAGACGTTGGGTCGGTTTGTCTTATTTTGATCGTGATCTTATGGGGAGAGATTGGCAGTCCTTTACTACTGTTTTGATAGTGTGTGTGTGGAGGAGGAGGGCGTTGCACAGTGTGTGTGCTTTGGTTTGAAATAAGAGGGATTGTAAGTGTTATTGGGCAGGGCAGTACATTTCTTGTGATTCTCTTTATTTGGTGTTGTTTTTGGACGGATGTTGTTGGACGTTTGTTTGAGGTAGAGGGTGGGCAACTGCTTTACCAGTTGTGTAGGGGATTGTTTGTCACCCTTAATCCTTGACATCTTCTACACTTTAGTCCTTTAGCTTAAAACTTTTAAATCTCTTACCTTTAAACATCTTAATCCCTTAGTCCTTATTTCTAAATTTTAGTTAAGCGAAAAGTGTGTGTAATGAGAAATAAAAATGTGTTTGTTTTCTCCAAGATCTTGGGCAACAATAAGATGCAGTAGATGGACATCACGAAGGATAATTATTTGAAAGATCTTTTGGAAGAAATTTGTATAGAATATCTTTTTGAATTACTTATTGATTATTTGCAGGATTTTTTAAATTTTTTATTAAAGTTAGTACAAAGATTTTTGATTAAAGTTAGTACAAAGATGTCTTGTATAACATATTATATATTATCATTAAATAAGACAAAAATCTAAAAAAATAATATACTCTTGTATCAATATAAGAGAAAAATTAGACAAATAAAAAACAAATATAAAATAAAAATAATCTAACAAAGATATTGCTAATTATAAATAAGTTAAATAGTCTTGACTTAAAACTTAAATACAAGAAAGGTATTAATAAGACTAAGGATGGACTTAGTCTTGTTTCTATACATTCTAAATTTCAAGGTCTTATGGAAGCTTTGGAAGGACCTTGAGGCTTGTATCCCAAGCATTAAGTTGTAATTTGCTTCTAATGTAATTTTCTAAAAAATTATAAAATAAGTCTCAATATCCATGTGGCATATATATAAGATTTTAAATATCTAATTCAAATCTTTAAAACTTTTATAAAATTTTATAAAAAAGATATTATCTATCTAAAATATTTCTATATTTTTCTATATACTTCTATTTGCTTATATTTATTTAAGTAATAAAAACATCCATCACATTACATCTCTTTTAGATAAGAAGTGATAAAATGACCAATCAAATTATTTCATAAGTTGATGAAGTCTAAAACCTATTGAATAATACTAGCAACAAAATCTAATCTATATTTTCTAATAATATCATTAAGCATCAAGAGTCTCTTTTAAGATTGTAATATTAAATATGCTATATTTTGCCATCTATTTGAAAAAGAACATGTCTTTCTAAAGAATCTTCATACGAATATCAATATTATCTACATTAAAGCAATCCAAGTCCTTCAACTCATAATTCTATAAATGACATGTCATAAAATGAATCTATTGGATGTTTAATTCTCTATGTTACAAAGAAATTTTAAATTTTTTTTTCCAATTTTTTTTTTGCATTTATTTATACCATCTTTTTTTCAATAATTATTCATTGGTTTTTATAGATGCTGTTAATAAAAAGCAACAAGTTCTAATACATTTATAAGATTTTTAAATGGCTCTTATATGCATTCATTAGTATCATATCTGCATCAATGTACAAGATATTCTAACTTATTTTAATACTGCTATAAATCCAAGACTCTTTTTATCATAACTTTTTAGTTGTTATTTATTTCAATAAAAAATAATAATAATTACTTTTTTCTAGTATCTTGATTGTAATATAAGACATAATGATAGACAAATGGAATATAAGATAAATATTTATAGATTTTAGTAATTGCAATCAATATGTATTTAAAATAATAAATATGATAAGTCTTTAGTAATCCAAATTTTTATAAGATTAATTTGACTTAATATTGCAACAAAGTAATTGTATCTTATCACTAGATTTAAATGGGAGTTTTTTATTTTTATTTTTAATATCATTATCTAATTTTTATTATTTATGAGTCTATATTAATTTATCTTTAAATTAAAGTACCATATTATAATATATATAATTTATTAATGATATTAAAATTATTCAATTGCTTCAAAAATAGTTGATTATGAATTTTAAATATTTTTTCAAAATATTATTTTTATGTACTTGTAGTAGCAAGATCTTTAAAATTCACTTATAAAAATAATATATTTGAACTTGCTTGTTTTAATTGTACAATTTTTTAAAAAAAACACTAAAATTTATTATTCACTTCTTCTACATGTGCAGCAAAAATGCTTCTATACTCAAGATTGCTAGTACATGAGATTTTTGCTTAAGGAATATTAAAATGGTTTTAAAGATTTACAATAGTTACAAATTAATTGTCACTTATTCCAGGTGTAACATGTATAGTTTATTTTCTTGCTATCTAAGTTGATTTAGATTTAAAATAAACAACAATAACAAGCACATAAGTTAAATTAAAAGAGAGTAAATAACATTCCTAATGTTAAATGACTTTTTAAAAAGAAATGTAATCTACTCTTTTTTAAAGTAAAAATATAGTACTATAAAAATAAAAAATAAACAATTGATAATATTACTTTAAATGTGAATAATTTGCAACCTCTAAAAGTAATAATGTTTCTTAAGAAGTAGGATAATTTACTTACTTTTAAAGAAAAAAACCAAAAAACATTAATAGTCTTGTCAAACTATCAACAACATAAAAAAAATAGCTGTTGCTAATTATAAAGAAGCTAGACAATCTCGAATTAAAATTAAAATAGAAAAGGTAATAAAAAGTTAGTGGATATCAAAATAGTCTTACCTCTGTATATATTATATACTAAAAAGAACTTGTAGAAGCTTCCTAAAAAATTTAAATCTTATGGTCCAACCATCAAGTTGTGAATTGCTTCCAATGCAACTTTTTAAATGTGAAAAAATAATATTACAAGTTTCAATAGCAATATAACATCTTTATAAATGTTTAAATATTTGATCTAGGAAACTTTATAAACTTTTTAAAACAAAACCACTATCTATTTGATATTTTTATATCTACTTCTACATACTTCTATTTGTTTGTATTTACTTAAATGATATAGGCATTTGTTATCCATAGTAAATAAAATATCAAATTTAATAACATGTAATATATATAAAATAATCTTTGAAGATGTTTATTTAACATCATTTGTTAATAAAATATTATAGATATAAAAATAAATATTATATATATACATACAAATTATTATTATTTATGTGATTATTTATATGATAAATATAATATTTAATATATTATGTAGTAAATTATTTATATTCTTATAATTAGATGTGTAGTTATTTTATTTAAACATCCATGTGATATTTTGATATTTGAATTGAAGTACATAAATTCTCTAATTTTGGTTTTAAGATCTTATTAAAATATGTAGCACTAATTATTCTTTTAAATCTCTATATACATATAATAGCCTTAAAAAATTTAAAAAGAACAATATAATATTAGATTAATAGTGAATCTTAAATTTTCATATTTTTGTTTTTATAAGTGTGTATAAATATTTTATATATATATATATATATATATATATATATATAGAGAGAGATATTCATAAATATTTTATTCACAAGAGAAAAATAAATAATTCATAAAAATATGATATAAATTACATCAACTAAAATTTTGTATTTTTACTATTTAACAAATTTATCGTGAAATTGGAAATGTAATATTTAGTATAGAAATATAATGTGCATCTTTAATTTCTTCTTGAGCAATGGCATCTATTTTTTTTAAAACAATTATACTTAAGAAATAAGGTGAGAGGCCAAAACTTTTAAATCTATTGATTAGTTAAAATTAAGAAGCATCTTTGAATTAGCAATTTACTTCTTTTTTAAAAATAAAAAATTTAATGGCACTAAAAAAAATCTAAGGTAGAATGCATTTTTTTTCTTACATAGTATTAATAGTACAATCTATTAGAAGTTTTATTGGATCTTGATGGGAGGTTTTTCAAAAAGTTCAAGAACACATGTCAAAAATTACTTAAAAAATCTTTAAAAAATAATGTATTCCATTTTTTTTATGATCACTACCATTGTTTAAATCAAAATACAAGTAGACATATATTGACTTCTTGTGGAAGAGTGATTTAGTCCATTTCACAATCTCTTTTCACTTTATACTAGATCTAAGGGCAAATACCTTTTATGGAAATTTTTTTTTTTTTTATTAAACAAGGGGCATTGGTAAGGCTTTTAAATTATAATCTTTTAAAATGGGATTTTAGGTATTAAAGATGTATTATTAGAAATAATAATATTAATAATAATAAAATAAATTTTAATATGCATGTATATAATTTATAATAAAATTGTGCATAAAATAAATATGCATTTAAAAAAAAATTAAAGGTTACACTTTTTAAATAAAAATTAATAACTAACATACTAAGATTAATATATATATATATATATATATATATATATATAAGTTTCATTCAAAATTGAAACAAAGATCTAAATTTCTACACATCTGTATTTTTAATTTATAACTATAAAAATTCAAATCTTATTATTTTAGTATAGTTTGTTTTAATAGCTCTAATTTTTAGATAAGTTAAAAATTAATAAAAATATTTTTTTATCCATATTAAAACTCTAAAATTGATATGAATAAAGTAGATTTTATTTTATAATACATTTTTATAGAAGTAAATATTAAAATATAGTTGCAATGAACTACATTTTTCAATAAAATCTGTTGCAACTATATTTCAATATTTACTTCTTCAAAAAATAATTACATTATTTATGGTGTGCCTAACATTATTAAATATTTATTTTTTTACCATCATCTTTTTTTATCCATATTTTATTATACAAATAGATATTTAAAAGTAAATAATAAAAAAGCCAAATTAAAAAATAAGATTAAGTATTAAATAATATTAATGGTTTTAATATCTTATGAAATTGTACTTAAAATTTAATTATTTTTTATTAAATCAACATTAATAAAAAAAAGCCACAAGAATTTATTTTATATATTTAATTATTGATGAAGAATTTTTTTTCAAAAGGGATATTAAAAATAAAATAATTTAGATATTATTTTTTATTATTTTTATATGATTTTTATTAAAAAATAAAATTTATTTAATTTTAAACATTATAGAATAGTAGTTAAAATATATTCATAATATTTAAATTTTAAAATATATAAAATAAATTTTATCATAAATTTTTAAGATTATTATTCTTTCTAAATCTTGGCCTTTTAATTTTCATCTCTAATTCTTAAACTTTAGTTAATATACCTAATAATAATAAAAAAAAATAAAGAATTAAAAATGCATATTTGATTTTTCATAAACTTTAGCCATCAATAAGAAAAATGAACATTATAGAGGATATTTATATGAAGAGACATATTTTACAAGAGAATCATATAGAAAGTATCATGTACAACCACATACAAATTATTTGCAAGAAAAAAACATATTTTATACAAGAATGAAGTTAGAAGAAATATTTCTTTTGAATAAGATATCATTTTTTAAATAAATGTCCATGTCAAATACATATAGGTGATTGCTTGTTTGAATTTGAAATTGATTTGTTAGTAGTACCTTTATTTGATTGCTTGATCATGATGTTAAACGTCAATTCTTTGATTTGACATCTTAAATTGATGGGTTGTTCTACCTTACTCTTATGTCACTTATCAATTCATCAGTCCAACTTTGCAGCTTTTGGATTGAGAGTCAATTGTTGATTATTTTTTCCTAAACTAGAGTTCAACTTGATTTAACTAGGATCTTTGATTATATATACTTAAGAGACACTTAAAGGATATTTAAGATCCCTTATGACTATTCTAATCTTTCTAATACTAAAATATGGTATTTTTAGCCAAAATAAATAAATAAATAAATTACTTTCTCTATTTAGCCAATATGTAATAGGAAACCATGAAATTGGTCTTCGATAATAGCTTACAAGAAAAATTTGAAAGAGTTAATCAATCCCTTAAGTTATATATATATATATATATATATATATATAATTTTTAAAACATGTACGAGATTTAAAGAATACGATTCAAAAATCAATATTACATTACATAAGAAGTTTAATTTTTTAAACATATGTTTATATATAAATACATATAAGAATTTATAATATGTATTTAAAATTTTAGAATTTTAATTATTCTATTTATTATAATAACATTAATTTTTAAAATATATATTTATAGTTCTTTTTGAAATTTTTATTTAAAAAATATTATAATATATATTTATGAGTATCTTTTTAATTTTATTAAATATGTAGTCTAAAGAATTTTAATCTAATAAATATATTTTCTGATTAATGCTATTATAATTTAATTTCTTTTATATTAATATTTAATTTATATAAATTCCTTTAATTACAACTATTAAGTTATTCATATATTAATAAGATAATTAAAAAATTATACTTAATCTTACAAAAAATATTAAAATATATGATTTTTTCTATTATAATAATAAGAATATATATACTAGCATATATGGTTATAAAAACTTATTTATAAATAAACCATAAAATCCATGCTTCTATCTTATAACTCTATTTTATTATCTCTTTTTTGTGCTACAATCTTATATGCTCCAATTTTTATGTTTAATGTAAAAGTATAAAGACATAAACTTTCTAACTTTTTATTATTTTTATTATTCATCAATATAAAAAATTAATTATTTTTGTAGGATGTATGGCACAAGAGATTTCTACACAATAAAAGAGATGTATCTACCTTATCATTGTTTTTTTTTATTTATCCTTATTACAACTTCAATGCTCATACTAATATGATATGTTTATATCATTTTATGAAAGAGATTATCAGCCAAAATCATAATTTAACAAGTATAATATATTAAAATAATAATTATTAATTAAATTATCTTTATTTAATGATATTATTGATATAATTATTATGTAATTGTTTAAAAAAATACATACATTTGTAGAGATTTATATATATATAAATTATACATTAAATAAATAAATAAATATATATATATATATATATATAATGCTTTTAATATAACATAATTCCATACATTAATAATCCTATAAAATATTTTTAAAATATAGGTAAAAATAAAATATTATACTTTGTCTTATCTTTAAAAAAAAATCAAATATCACAATTATTACTCTACTACTTAATAAACTACTTTTGGAGCTCAATAATAGTTAAACTTGCTAAAAAAATCTACTTTTTAAAATATATATAAAAAAATGTTAAAAAATGACCTATCCATTTATTAAATTTATCCACCTTTTTGTAAAAAATGAGAATGATCAAGATGAAGAAGAAAGAAAATAGAAGCAGCAGAATTAAGAAGAAGGGGACTAGAAATAAAGACCATGATTGTAGTAATGGTTTTTAGAGATGATTAATTTTTTTAATAATAGTTATAATGTTGTATGATAATATGACTATATAGTGAAAGAAAAAATTAAAGATTATATTATGAAGGAGCTTAAATGAAAATAATTTAGTAAATTATCTTAGAAATACAAATAATAGATAATGAAGTAGCAAAAGTTAATAAATACTAATGTTGTATTTTTAAAGAAATTTGATGTAAAAAATGTAAAAAATTTGATGTCAATTAAGTGTTTAGTTTGAAGGTTGTGAGAGTTTTTGTGGATTATGGTTTCAAATGATTAAAATTTAGGATTAGTGTGGATTTTTGTAATCTTGCAACATTTGCTAATTTGATTGAAGCAAAAATTGGTGAGAGCCATTTAAACTTAAAAATCTATATATTAATCAATTTTTGAAGCAATCGAATAATGGAACAACGAGAAATTGCTAGTGAAAGGTCAACATTCAAGTTGAAGGAGGACAACCATCATGTGAAAGATTTTGACATAATTTCTTTCAATCAATGAATTCAATTCTTTTCAAATTTCATGTGATTGTTAATTGCAAGTGGATTGAAATCCAAGTAAAATTTTAGTTAATAACAATAATTTAATCAATATTTATTGAGATTTTAATCCAACTATAGTAACTAAGGAATATTTATTTAAGAATTTTTTTAGATTATTTAGAATTTGATTAGGATTTAATAAGGATTTAGAATTTCTTTAAATTTTCTTTAAGATCTTACTAGGATTTGATCTAAAATTTAAGATTTAATTAGATTTTTGTTAAGATTTAATTAAAGCTACATCACGATTTGAGAAAAATTCTAGATTAATCTAGAATTTATTTTTAAAAAAAATTAAATTTTATTTTTTAAATTTTGTTTTTAATGTTTTTTACTTAAATATAATTATTTGTCTTAAGTAGTTGTTTTACTATTATTTTAAGTTTTTTTTTTGGGGTTAATTTATAACTTTTTATGTTTCTTTTGCAATTTTGTATAAATTTATTTTGGATTGGTTAAAATTTAATTAGAATTATTAAGAATTACTTAGAATTTTATTATGATTCTATTAGATTTGGTAGAATCTTGTTGCATTTTCTATTTACCTTCTTAATTACTCAATACATTTTCAAACAAAAATTCACATTATATAACAAAGACAAGATATATCAATTTGGTAAAACAGTCGGTTATTTTAACATTTCTCTCTCTATCTCTCTCTATATATATGTGTATTCTAACAATTTAAAATTCAAAGAATGCATTTATTCATAAAAATAAAAAAATAAAAAAATAAAGGATTATGCATTTGAAAATGACAGATTAATTCAGAATCAACAACCAATGTGAAGTAAGACACTAGGTTCAAAATTTAATATTATGTTGAAGATAAATGTAAGAGAATCTGATGATTATATTGAAAACATAATAAAGGGTAGAACTAGGATCTCCTCCATGGCACTTCAAAATAATGATCTCCAGGATGTTACTTCTAAGTGCCCATCTCCTGCATGGTACTTCAAAATGTTTATCTCATGTTTCAGTGACAGCAGTAAAATCGATAAATTCGAAAGTGAGTGTCATGGTTGAGAAAAAGTACCTGAAAAGTTCCCGTAAGAGAAAAAGATGCGTGTATGCTGAAAGTAAGAAATGACGCATCCAGCTTCAAAACATCATTGCAATGATGCACACCTTGGATGCCCGTAGGCAAGTCAATCTTGAGACTCCGCCACTTTTCTCCTAGATCGCTGATCTAATATTTCACTAGTTGCAGCTTCTCTCACAGCATGAAAACAAGTCTTTGAATATCGCCCCCTGCACAAGTGCCCACATAAGAGTTAAAGACCTCTTTCCAGCACAATTGAAGAGTAGCGGTCCATCACAAGCAAGAAGGCATCCTAAACACATACTAACACCTTTTAAGCACACTCAAGTTATGTGCATGACTAATACTACTACTCTCATACAAATTGAGTGTACGCACAGCAGAAGTGGGAGAGAATCTTTTGACGTGTTCCCACTCCAGGCAATGAACTTTGAGAATAACCAAAAGTAAAACTTACCAAAAATGATTCTTGCACCAGGCAGCATAAGGGTAAGCAGGGCTCCATAGTCCATGAAATATACGGGCAACTGCTCTGCCATTGAAATTCTTATTCTCATGAGTTTTCAAAAAGACCTGCACAGGAGGAGAGTATACCAGTTTGAGTGCCATACACCAGTATATCAAAAACAATTCTGTTAGTCGTGTTCGGTTAAGATCAGAATGAATGTTTCACAGACGATCCAAAACAGTTATACTGACGCACACGTTCACCTCAAACAACGCCAACTTTGTTTCTATAAGCACTGAATTACTGTGGAGCTTCGTTTCTTGGTATCATAGCTTTACTACAGGATGACAGTAAGCATACCTTGATGTCTGCCTTCAAGAAAGAGCTGCAATCACAACCGTCCTATCAGTAAAATGAAATATTTCTGAAAACGCAACATTCCAAGAAAAGAAACCATGCGATATACAAGGACAGCTGACTGATAGCAATGTGGACAATGACGCTCAATACTGAAATCACCAATCTGAAATTGGCTTCAACCTTGTGGACTCCACGATACTGGGTACACTTTGATTAATCAAGTCGTCTTGATTTTTGCTAAAGTATGTAGCGATGCAGCTTTGCAGAGATAGCTGTTGATCTGTACATACAGATCCTACGTTCTTGTCTTCGCTACTAAGAGCCGTAGCAGCTGCGGCTGCAGTATACATAGCATCAAGCTTCGCCACCTGATACATTCAAGCCCACTGGGTATGAGACAAACTGAGCGCTGCTTTACAGCGTCTAAAGTGATCGCGCTTTCGGTAACATAAAGCAGAAATGCAGCGCGTTTAGAGTGATGACACTATTGAAATCTGTCGTTCATATTCTGGATTTCATTCTCACCATCCCTATAACTAAGTGCGTTCTTAACATATCTCTAGCGTGGAGTTTAATACACACCTTGCATCTTTCTACCTCGGACAATCGTGCAGAAATCGAAGAAGTCAGAGCACATATATCGTCCGGCACTTCTAGAACGGAGAAGCAAAATGCGAGGTCCTGAAGCTCGTATGCAATTTCTCCAGCGCTCTGTATATTCAAAAATAAATCAAATGGGGTTAGTTTAGAGCTCCCACTCAGATCCAATGACCACACTATACCAGCATAGGTACAAACCAATGCTCAGTTCCGATTCAATGCTAGGCTAGTGGAAAGCCCCTGGGTACAAACCCGATGCAAATTCCGAACTACTCGTCAGAATTTCATTGGAAATACCTGTAATCTTTGGAGCTCTTGCTGCACTTGCAATAAGGAGAGACCGGCATCATTTGCGATGGCAGGAACCTGAAAGGTGTAGTTTCCATTCTTGGGCTGACATCTGCTCAAGCGAAACAACGTACAACAGCGGCGGCCCGTCAACTAGCCGAGATTCATTGAAAGGCTCAAAACAGGTTCGCTCTTTATTTAAAAATGAAAAACCTAGGCAAATGAAGAACATAGTCTCACAACTTGAATCCTAAATACTTGGCGTATGAAAGAGGGCAACACGATCACAATCGCTGACTACTACTGTTCATTCAATAATCTAAAGCGAAAAATACGGATGCAGAAAAAAGGAACATACTTTTGAATGACTGTGGCCACCAACGCACTATGTTTGGCGAGGAGAGCAGCAGATGTCTGACACACAAGCAGAAGACTAATCAGTTCAGAATATTGGATGAAGAGTACAAGTGCAAACCTTAAACTGTGTGCATTAGTTTAAGAAAAATTAAAATAAATTAAAATAGCACTACTCTTACTGCGTAAAATGTTAGGTTGCAAGTTGCTTTAAGCTTGGAATGCACGTGTACATACTGCACGTCCCCTACTTCCATAAAAGATAAAATTGTAGCCATGACCTGTAAAGCCCACGTTTGAGTTACATCGGACAAGAATCACAACGCCCGGCAATATTACTTTTAACTAAAACACCGGAAAGCTCTAACATTGCTAAGGCTTTGAATGTACAGTCGAAAAATCTCGCCAAAATGGAAAGGTATGTTGGAGAAAGTCTTCTTACCTCTTCTTTCAGATCCAATTCAGTGGCTGTCTGTTCAACGTTGATCGAAGTCATAGACTTAGATGCATCTGGTGGGCTCTGAAACACTCGACAGAGAAATTTGTTCACAGCGAAGGTATCTGCGCCGTCACTGCAGTAGAACCGATGTGTCAACTAATTGAAACTGAATTGTCAGAAAATGACCGCGAGAACACACATCATAAAATAAGATGAGAGCCGTCACGTTGATCCTGGACAGTGTTACACGGCATTTACATAAAAAATTATCTTTCTGAACGTTTCAGAGAAGACTGTCCTAAAGAGTAAGGATGCCAACATAAGAGAACCTGTGTGCCAAACTACGAAGTTTCAGATAATCTGTGTCATCCAGAAACAAGTGGCAAAAAGCAGCCTTGCCATCACGACCTGCACGCCCAGTTTCCTGAATCAAAATAAGTTACCGACATTTAGTTCAATCTGCGGCAAAGGGATAGAGTGGTTCTTGCAGAAATTCGCCTCTGAGGAGATAAAGTTGACTACCTGAACGTAATGCTCGAGACTTCTAGGCATATTGTAGTGAATCACCTGCAGCAAAAGTTAACATTCAAGAAGAATGCTCAGTCATCCCACATGCAAAAGATGAAACACAGTATAAATGAATCCTTTTACATGGAAGGAGAGCATGAATTACAAATATTGAACGTTTGAGGCATTATTGACTTACCGAACCAACATCACTTTTGTCCAAACCCATTCCAAAGGCAACAGTGGCAACCACCTGCAAATACACACGGCATGACTTCAACTGTGAAAATAATGATAGAGAAAAGTATCCTGTGTCACTCTTAAGAGCATTGGTATTAAGTCAAGGACAGATCTTACTAGGAGTTCAACTCGGCACCTTTGAGGATCACGAACTGCCAACTTACCACACGTAGTTTATTATGGCAGAAGAGCTGGTACACACGAGTCCGCTCAGAAGATGATACACCGCTATGGTAGCTCTGCAGCAAGAAAAAATCGGTAAAACAGTAACTATGCCTAAGAAATTAACATTCTAAAATAGAACTTGAAATAGCTGTAGACCCGCTGCATCCAACTCTGGTGAAAAGAATCAGATGCTTAGAAAGGCAGACAGACCTTAGCAGCGATCTTGTTCTCCTCCAGGTATCTGCTGATATCATCAGCTTCAGCCTGCACTACCGAGAACATTGTTCAGAGAGTGAACGTGGACAAGGGACACGTACCCACTAAGACTTGACCTAAACTCCACAAATTCAACTTTCAAATGGATACGTCCGGCAAATTTGATACCTGATAGGTGCAGTAGATGATGATACTTTTGATGTCTGAAAATGGAATGGACTGCAGCAGTAAGAGAAGATCTTTGCGTCTGTGGGAAGGAATAAGTCAGGTGCATAAATCATTCCTAAAGATCATTCGGATACGCACTAACTACAGTTTGTATTTCTTGAAGACAAATCTAAAGAAATTCATCCCATACAATCCACTTGTATCAGAAGGAGCCTAGAGTATGGGCCATCAATACCGTAGTGAAGAGCTTGTGATGTAACTTGCCTATGTGAAGATCTTGAAACAGATAGACGAAGATTATGACGAACGCAAGATGCTTCCAGTATTCCAGATGATGGAATAGAGAGGGCTTTAGTGATGGAACACTCAGTATCCTTTGTTGCAGTTGCAGTCAATGCTAGCAAGCATGGAACGCTCAAACGCTGCTTCAATATTTTGCCAAGCCTGTAATATGAAGGTCTAAAGTTGTGTGACCTGGACGAATGAAGCAATCGTTAGTCCCAACAAAAAGGTGACAATATCAAAATCAGGGACCCAGAAAATCTGAACACCTTCAGAAGAACGTATGGCTTAGTTAACATGTATTAAGCATTTCACGTGAAAAGATATGTCGGACATTACCATTCCGAAAGGCAATGTGCCTCATCAACCACAGCCAACGAAATTTCGGGGAGGGAATCCATGGCTGTCAAAAATGTCTCACTGAACAGACGCTCTGGCGAGATAAACAGCACCTTCAATGCAAGAAAACAGGGTACCAAATGAGGTTTAGTTGATAAGCACTACATAGATGTTCATCAAATTGGCTGTAGATATACGATCTCAGTGGTCATCTCATAGCAACGCGCAGGTTGAGGGCCTGCCTTCAACAAAAAACAAGGATACCTACATAGTCATTGGTCGTAGGCAGAGAAATTTGTATTAATTAACAAAATTTTAAATTTTAAAAATTAAACAAGTAGACATTCAGCTGGTAGGAAACGAACCTTGATGTGGCCAGAGATAACTTTACTCATTATTTCGGTGCTCTCACTAGCTGTCTGGTCACACGCAGAAAATCATAATCCGGTAAGTATTTCGTCAGGTCTTGTGGGTGCTGGTACTAATGTGCGTTTCAAGACTCTGGTGCAAAGGGCAAAGAATCCATCAACAAGAGTGTAGATAATAGCAATCGAGATTCTCCAGAAGCACATGTCTATTACGAGATTTATACCTGAGAACTATTAATTAGACCTCCAGGAAGCAGCGGAGGAAGCTTTTGGAGCTGGTCCGCCATTAATGCCACCAACGGACTAATCACCAATGTGAGGCCTGTTAAAATGTACGCTGGGAGCTGCATATCGAACAGTTCGTATACAATGTCACAACGCCACAGAGAGAATCAAGCAATTAACTCCTACGCTAGAACAGTAAGGATGAAGCTACAATTATTAGTCACACTTTGGTCGACCAGAGATGGAAAGAAGCGCAAGACGTTTTCGGAACCAACGGGGCATTTATAGCGTGCACTCACCTGATAGCTAAGAGACTTCCCAGCACCTGTAGGCAACACCAACAAAGTAGATTTCCGAGCCAGAACACGTTGGATAGCTACCAATTGTCCTTGCCGGAATGTCTCATGCCCAAATACGCGCTTCAATATGAAAGACAAATTCTCTTCGGTCGGGTCGAGCAAGGCCTTATTGGCAGCTTCTTTGCAGCGCTCGAGATCCTCCGGGGACTTCTCCACAGGTACTGGGCACGATGTAGCTGCGATTTCCGTAGAGACACTTTTGTTAAACCAACCTTCGTCAACCCACAACGACCGCCCTAAAGTCGACGCACCACAGGCATCCACTCCGTTTTGATTCTTCATTACAGGTTTCCGTATGCTTGGCCCAACCGTTGTATCCACGTTGTTATCACCTTCATCTATCACCGGTTCGCCATCGTCCTGAGATGTTTTCTTGTATCTTTTGAATGTCTTCCGTCGGCCATATACACTTGGCCTCTTAGCTCTGATGCCATTAGTAAACTTACGACGTCCCCCTCTCCCATTTATATTCAGTTTCACGAAGTTGTCTCTCTCCCCGGTTCTGAGCTTGGTCGGTCCGCTCGCAGGCTGTACTCAATCAATGTTTACCAATTATCAAGAAGGATCGGCGGTCAAACACGAATGTAATAGCTGTCGACAAGCAAGCTAATATCCGCGTTGCATCATCGCAAACCAAACCATGTGGATATGTCAAAATGAAAAATAAAATTAGGAGACTACCCAAGGGTCTGGTTCCATCATTCGAGGTCCAACCTACCTGTAAACTACCAATTGAACTTCGATTAGCTTGAATTTTTTTCTTTAAAGCCTTTGGATTCGACCAAGAACTCTCTTCAACTGCTTCTGAGGACGACACCCTCGGCCTCCCCCGTGATCTTTTCGTTGGAAGCTTTTCAGCATTGCTGCCGGATGTTGAGGGCACATCCTCTCCCTCATGTGATTTTGAAGGCAAGTCCCATTGCTCTTCCACATTGATTGAAGTTTTCCCTGCATCGCAAGGATCAGAACTGCGAGTGGTTTTCGCTCCTAGAGTCCTCTTAACACTTGGAGGTGAAATTTCTTCGTTCGATAATTGAGATAATGAGCGATTCGGTTCTTTATCAGGATCATCAGATACACCTCTGTTTCTAGAAGACCGCCGCACCGGCAAAGGCGCTGTAGCCTGGGTGTCTTCCTTAGCAGTAGAACGAGAGAGTGGACGGAGTTTCTCAGACACGGCAGCATTCGGAGCTAAAACTGGTTCAGCTAACACCCCAACATTTGCACTCTGTCCAGCGGTAGGACACACATTCATGAACTGAGACAACCGTGAAACAGTCTTCTGCCCCACAGTTGCCTCGAGTGCAGGTTGCGAATCCCTTCTTACAACCGAAGCAGAGCCCACCGAGGCTGTCTCCAAAGACACGTCGCCTCTTGAGCTCTTCCCGACCAAACTAAAACGTCCTACACTAGCAAAGGAGCCTGCACTCACGGCATTAGTATCCCTGTTCTCCGATACATCAGTTGCCCTACCATGCCGGTGCACTTTAATTGTGAGCCCCAAAGGACCGCTTAGGGGTGAAACAAGCTCCCCAATCCGACCACCCAATTTCCCGACCTCTCTCTCCAATCTCTCTGGTTGAACGCTTGTTTCCTTCCGAGGAAGCCTCCTCTGGGATGCCGCCTCACTACGGGAACCTTTGAATCCCAGCCCCAGGCCCAGATTACACTGGCTCCACGACTTCAAATCATGGCTACAACTACCAATTCGATGACCAGAACTGTTTCTATGCAGTGCGACTGGATTCGCAGCCTTCAAGCTTTCCTGCTGCATCTTAATCTTCTTACAGGCTTGCAAAGGCTCATCTTCATCCGGCCCATCGACCGAGACTCGCTTCCCTAGCCGGCAACTCCTCAACTGCGCCTTCGTATTCTCCTTCTCAGATTCCGATCCCTTACCGCTCAAGCCTCCGTAAAGCTCCATGGCCGCCAGGACAAATTACACTCCAACGAAAATCCACCGGCTTCCCATTCACCAACAAATCTGACAACGAGCCATAGCCCTCTAAATCAAACACGACCACCTCACGAGCATTCGCACTCCATGCTCCTCATCTACTCAGCCTAACTCAGCCATTTCAAACTGCAATTCTCTCGATCTCAACTCACACGACTGTAAGCGGGGCTTCCGCTCAGATCAACATCAACCCTGCAAAGGGAACCTGCGAATTCAAATTCAGCAAGGACCGCAAATGGTCACGGATTGCAATACCGGTCGACGAAGACACACTCTGATACTTCACATGCGAAATGGCGGGAGCACGTCAGCGCGGGAAAATAAACCATTTGTTAATCTTTCCAACCGTTACTGGTAAGAGCGGGTACTGCGGGAAAGTGTCCTACGTGACACTCCCAGTGTTGGGGAACGTCGCGTTCACATGGATTTAAAAGATCGTGAATTAGTATACATTTTTATCGTTCCGAGCTTTGGAAGGATAAGGGATGTCCAGGTTCGGTACCAGACCCAACTCCAACCCAGATGCAATTTAGAGCATCTCCGGCCCACGTCTCAATTTACAACTACAAGCTCGTATTTCCCCTCAAGGAGGAATTCCGTCTTAGTTTGATTGTTGACTGTGATGTGGTGGATTTGAGCAGAAACACGTTAGAACTGCTGTTGCGTGGTCATGCACTGTGCAGTGTGAAGAAATGCATGCATCTGTTGCTCATACAAGTCTCTACGAAGAGAAGTCGAAAGCGATTAACGCAGATTCTTGTTGAATCCCGTCTTGTATCAGTTCTAATTCCAAAGTTATGTCTTACATTCCGACGAATTCCATGCTGTGCGCAAAGAAAACCATCGTCACTGGATGTGGTTATGTTTACATGGAAATACATTTGTACCTAATCAAAGTTGTGAGGTTAGATTGGTGGAACTTATTGTACACGGAACTAATGCCCTAGGAGTTTTCTTCTACTTATCGGAGGTCTAAAAGGATGTGTTCCTCAAAGACAACCGTGATGCGAAGCTCCTTCTGTGCTTGATAGGGATACGCCGAGCAGCGGGCAAAGGGCACTTCAAGAGAGGAGTAATCTAGAACTATGTGAGCTTGAATCTTATTCTGCTAGATTGGTGTCGCAGCGCCACAATTAATACACGAGGGGCATTGCAAAAGCAGGAAACACCCATGGCATGCTCATGCCTGCACCTCGGTACGGGTCCATGTAGTGCGGACCCATGGATGCTGCGGTAGAACCCTCCATGTTGCTTTCAAGGCTGAGCATCATGTTCACATACGCATCCCGAAGCTTCTTCAACAAATGCAGAGGCGACAGCCGCTTGATCTTCAACTTAGACACTCTGAATCCCCACCTCAGTCGTGTTTCGGTGCTCTTGCTCCTCCTCCCGAACTTCAGCGCCATCCTCTTTTTCCTCCATCCCGACAAGAAACTCTTCCGCCATTTTGTGAGCTTTCCATCTTCATCATCGACTCGCTTGTACGGATTGCTCATACATTGCATCCGAGCAATCGCCGGAGCTAACACCATCACTCTCCTCCTTCCCATTGCGGCCACTACTACAGCATTCGCCCCTGTGAAGACAAACAGAACTCTGCAACCATCAACCCCGATATATTCCTACCAAACCTACTAAAACCTCCTCATCTCATTGATTGCTAAATTTGGATCACGTTGGAGAATGAGGTCACCAGAGATCACATCACTCCACAAGCACGGCTGGTAGGGAAAGGAACACTTGGCGAGCAGCAGTCGTAGCTTAAGGCCAGCTCCATGATTGAAGCGTGAAAACACCTTCACCAGCAGCGAAAAAGAGCCGTAAGCTGCCCGAAATTTGTCAGGGTCGATCGACAGGGTCGCATATATGTACGCGGGTGTCGCGTGTGTCAGAATGATCCTGGCGATGCATGCCACAAAAGCTGCGCCCGGATCAAACTGGCCCTAGAATCTCGAGCCGTGAGTCGTATTGAGATCCGTTGTCCTTTCGAAAACAGCCAATATCACATTACGCATTGCATTTAATAAGAGCCATGTCTATGAACAGGCATAAAATTGTGTGCGACTAGGTAAACGATGCGCGGTTCAACGATTGCTCTCATACTCACCTTGATGGCATCTCTTCCTGCTGCGCCATTTGTTTGCTCCTTCGATCCTCTGATTCTAAAGCAGGCAAGCATAACTTTCGCACCTTTCGCCCCCTTTCGCTTCTTTTTCTTGCTTGCTCTCTTTCTTTCATTTTTCTATATGTCCCCTGTTTTTAGGGGTCGTTACGAGCGTATTTTGTTTTATGCTTTGTGTTTCCTACTTGGCTTCCTTCCAACCACTGCAAGATGGAGAAACAAACACTACAGTATTACTCCATCTCGCAGTGGTACAATACTCGCAGATGGAGTAGTATTCTCGTGAACAAGAGCTCTCGTATTGTAACACTTCGATCAATTTCAAACTGATGAATGGAACAATGCCACCATCTTTAATTGATAATACTGATTAGTGAAATTCGTAAATAAAAATGATTCAAGAGTTGTAACTTTTTCTGATTAATTGATGAATGTGTATGCGTACATTCCTGCATTTTGTCCTTTCTCTTTTCACCGAGTCAATGTGAATCAAGTAAATGCGAAGCGAGTCATAATCACTTTTGCTTTTCCTCCTTCTAGAAGACAGGTAATCCACTGTACACTATTCTGTGGGGACTATACGGATTGGGAAAGCCATTCTAGAAGTGAAGCATGAATAAAATGAATGAATGAATAAAGAGGTACGTGGGAAAAAAGCGAAAAGAAAACAATTAAAGAAGGAAGAAAAGAAGAAGATTGTTTTGGTGATTAAAAACTGTTGTCAGAGATTTTGAATTTCTTGACAATTTTTTACAGTTCATTCTTTTCCCTGTTGTGGTATATTTTTTTGGATGACTAGTCGATTCTTGTGTTTAGTGTAGGATTGGATGCTCAAAACGTGGTCATGTTTAGTCTACATAAATGATTGTGGGTTTTTATTTTATTAAAAACCAAACAGAATGAATTTGGTTTCTTGTGTCAATTAGATCTGAACTATTTCAAGATTGGTGACCTTTTAAAATATTTCTTTTGGATTGTAAAACTAAATATGTTTTAACTTTAAAATTATCAAATACAACATTGGTTTTATTTTATTTGTATATGTATATGTATAATAATTCTTCTATAATATTTGACTTTATCTAGTAATTCAATATCAAACTTATTAAGGGTAAAAAATATCATGCATTAAAGGCTATTGAGTTATTAGATAAAATCAAATGTTGCAACAAATTGTGAATAATACATATAGTATCATAATATATTGCAAAGAATAGATGCAACTATTGCAGCTTTACTACACATACAAATAGAAATTTTCTATGCATCTCTACAATAATTTAAGCTCTAAATGGCTTTCAGACCTCCACAAAAATGTTTTGTTAATATCATGCTTACCTTCATTCTAAGTTTCTAATTCATCTACACAAACCACACAATGCCAACTAAATGCATAGTACTCCAAGACTTACAAGTTGCTTATACTTGCTATACTAAACATTGTTTTTGTACAATACTTCTTTTCGCTTCTATTTTCTTTCTCAATTAAATTAAAATTACCTCTAAATACTCCAATATCCACTTTATTAAGTAAATGCAATTGCTTTGACTTAAAATCTTATATTATATTATCAACTATATAATACACAAATATTTTTATAGTAGCCAGGCATCAAATATCATTTAGAAGGAATTACAAACACATAGCTTGTATTAGAAGTCTTTTAGCATTGTATACGCTAAGAAATACATACATTTTGTAATATCAAGGAGTTTGATTATAAGGTAGAAAACAATAAACTTATCCTTCTTTAGCATCTCTTGCTCAAGCTTGACTTCAAAGTCTTCACCTTCATCTTTAATATCTATGTTTTTGGTACTTCCTAGTATTTTATTATTAGACAACTACTCATGTTCCATTAAAGCGTCAATATTAAGGTTGAGAAGGACTTCCATCAATATTAAGTTGTGAAAATATATTCATTGGATGCTATTTAAAAATTCATTATTGAAGACATCTTCATCCTTGTGATATTAAACTTCTTTGGAGAAGCTTAGAAAGAATCTTGTATATTAGAAGTAATTTGTAATTATTATTATATCCTTATCAATCGAAACAATTTTCATCTAGTATATCAATATTAGTTAATCAATCTTATAAATATTTATTTTTCCTTGTTTGTCTTTGTCAATTATATTTTATAAATAAAATTATTAATAATGCTATTTAAATGTAGCAATTATGTTAGCATCCATTATTTATAATTTGGATGTTGTCTCAAAAAAGAGCAATGCTTCTTCAATGTGTTAAAATTCTAAATTATTTTTTTTATAGAAAAATATATTATTATTAATATATATATATATATATATATATATATATATATATTTGTAGCTTTTATTTATTTTATTTTATTTTATTTTATGAATTTTCTAGCCATTTTAAAAACAAGAGTCCATTCATCTATGCCATTATGTTACTTTGATAATAAAATCTAAGCTCTTTCAATAAACTTCTTATTGAAATAATAGAACTTTATTATATTATTATTAATAATTCTTTTAAATTTTCTACTTCTATTTGAATTTTTATTAAATACAATTACAATCCAAGTTTTTTTGTTCTTTACCTACTTGATTTGCTTCCATATGATTAGATAATTTTTAAAAATAATGGCATATTTTATCTATATAAAACATATCTTTTATAGCAAACATTAAATTTATTTCTATCAAAGTAATAAGCAATGAGAAAACAAGTTTTTTATTAGTTGACTTGCTTAGTCCAATGACTTAAATAATTTGGATAAGAATTGCTTTTGGAAGTGGTAGATCCATCTATTGAAAATTTAAGAATCTTTTTTTTCTATTAGTATTGAAGCATTTAGTAAGTTATTTCTTTTTTTTAATTTATTGTTAGTTCTTTTGTATTTGTTGCTATGTTTACTTATTGTTCGAGGATCCAATTTACAAATGCCTTTTCAACTTCTAGAAAACAAATAATGTATTTTTCTTTGGTGAAAGTTGCACCAATTGCATGCATTTAAGGCTTTCATGTTGCTTCAAGATGTTGCTCATGGTAGATTATAAAGGGGCTTTGCAAAGCTAGAACTTTTTTTTAGTCTACAAAAATAATCTTTTTTATTTTTATTATAGATTATTAATATTAAATAAGCATAATTCTAACTTTTTAATCTTTATTAATGATATACATATTCTAAAAGAGATTTTAAGAAAATCATTGCAAATAAAAATTAAATACATTTAAAAAAATTTAGCTTATTCCATCTCAAAGTAATTTAGTATATTCACATCAAATAAATACTATTTCTTGCATCAAAATATAGAAGGTATAGAAAGAATTATCTCTTTTCTTTTAATTTTCTTGATAGATGTGAGCAATAAATATTACAAAGTGACAAGAATTAAAAAACTTCTTAACAAAGAATTCTTTAACATGTTGTATATATTTTGTTTATTTTTTTCTTAGAATTATATAATACTAATTTGAAAGGAACTAAAAAAAATACTATCATTGATTACATAGTAGTTACACTTCTTATATAATACTTAACTTTTTAGGCATGATTGTTTTGGTAAAAGACTTCCAAGCAAGATATTAGTTTAAAATTATAAAATATTAATTCAAAAGAAATCAAATAAATCACTAATATCAATTTTATTTATAAAATACTATTTTCAATTCTAATTACTAAATATGACTTTAATTATTAATTTTAGTTAAATTCTTAATTTATATCATTACTCATCTTATTATGTTCATAAGATTTTTTAGATTATTTGCAACTACATATGTGTTGAATAATTACATGCTTGCAAATTATACAATATATTGCTTAAAATAGATGGAGGTGAGTGAATAAATGAGTGAATTAAGTGAGCTTTAAGATATTCTTTATTAGATTCTACTTATTTGATAATTATGAATATAAGTGCAAAGTGGTGGTAGTGGTGCCAACAAAAGTTTTATTCTACAATGATTCAAATGTATATTTTTATGATAAAATATCATCCATTACATAATTCTAGATGCTGCTTTAGTGACTTTAATTCAATAATAAGATATCTTCTATAACTCAATAATTTTTTGGTCTATTCAACTCATCAATTTATATGGAGATTATTGAGTATTATATATATATATATATATATATATATATATATATATAAGATATTATCAAGGATATGAATCTTGAAGAAAAAAATTCTTAATACACTCTTATGTGCCTCAAAAATTCTAAAAAGTAACTCAAAGATGATATGATATTAAACTAGAATAGCTATTGCCAAAGACAAGAAGACTATAAAGTCTTGAAATAAGACTAATGACTAGAAAGGTATTGACAAGACTCAAGAAGGCTTCACTCTTGCCTCCATTTATACTCTTAACTATGAACTATGTGGCAATGTCTTATATGACCTCCAAAACATATTGACTTTGAAAAACACATATCTTAACTTGTAAGGTAAGTTTTCTATATGTATGCTACACAATTAGCTTCTTTTGCAAGCTCAAATACATGGCTAACTTGTTGATTAAGTTTTTAACCTATCAATCAACTACAAATACATATAAAATCAAAGCAACGTCTATAAAGCTTTTAGAAAGCTTATTTAGAAGGTATTATGAAATTTATTTATTTTTATTTAATTTTAATTATTTCTACCTAATTATATAGGTATTTACTAGAGTATATATGTATATCCGTGATATTATCTATTTTTTAGGAACAAATTCCATAAGAAGCAATTATCATGTATTGATGAAATCCAAGATGTAGTGAATTATATTTAATACATACTCTAATCCTTGTTTTTTTCAAAGATGGTTGATAGGTTGTTTCAACCATTGATAGTATTTTATACCACAACAAGAAGACTACTCTGTTATTTTGTTGTTGTTGAGGCCTTGATAACTTCCTTCAAATAAAAAATTTAAAACATTGTTAGGAATTGTTTCTATCTCTAATAAAACCACCAAACATTAGGAGTCTCTTCTAAGATCATGAAACCAAACACATTGTGGAGATGTAATAGGATTACATGATAAAAATAGAATCAAAAATAAAATTTTAATTAATATATAATTATTTTGATTGAATAATAATTCAAAATATTTAAACATGGTTTTTATAAAAACTTCTTAATTTATTTTTTTGTCTTAATAGTTAATAAGTAAAAGGTTGGTTAGTAATTTTACCTTTTAAGCTGTAGAGACTCTTTTATTGTCTTAGAAAGACCATAAATTAATAAAATCAAGTTAAAAGACATAAATAATTAATATGGTTGATATTAAGATTAAATTAAAGATAGGATTGGCCTAAAAAATCCTTAAGATAGGTTAGATTAATACTCAAGGATTGGCCATTTGTGAAATAGGGTTGAAATCAAACCTCCAGCCACTAAAACGATGACTTAGGACAAAATAGGGTTTCATTTGAAGATTGGAGATTAGAATTTGAGAGCTGGCTTAGAGTTGGTTCCAAATACATAAGGCTTATTTTTGTAGGATTTGTTTGGACTTTGCAATTGTTGATCAAAATCAAGATTTGTATTAGTAACTTGGGATTTATGCAATACAATTAGGGTTAGTACTTTTGGCTAGTTTGTAAAATTGATATCACATCTATAATTCAAAATTTGAAAGTACTTGGTTAATTGAGTGTGCTAAGTGTCTGTAAAAATTTGTAAAAATCTAATAATGCAATTGAGAGATATCTGAGTTTTGGTATAAGAAAGTATTGAAAGTTAACAATTTGAGGTTGGATATAATTTCTATGATATCTGAAGATTTACTAGTTGGATCAAAGTGAAACTTAGCATGGTGTTAGAAAACTTGAAGATCAAGATACACACCAATTTTGAGTTGAAGTTGATGGTTGAAGAAGGAAAAATCACTGCTAGAATATTTACATTAAGTTTCAAGTTGGCAGCCAAGTAAAATCAGTGTAGTTTTTGGACGTTTTTTCATGATCTATAAGTTGGATTTGGATGAATTCTTTTTGAATACATAGACTTATAGTGGAATTTATGTGTAAATTTTTTTTCCAAATGGATAGTTAGATTAGAAGCTATAGCTAACTAAAGCTTATTAATTAAGATTAAGATTTACAAAAATAATTCAAAATTATCTAATTATAAAAATAACAAGGCAATTGGAATTTATGTATAGTTGAGATTACTAAGAAGAGTATTTTTGAGCACTTTATATTGGATTTAAGTATTCTTGAATTAAAATTCAAATTACATTCTTCTTATAAAAATAAAATATATTAGGATTTATGGATACTTCTAAAACATAATTCTACCTTCCACAATCAGATACCCAATGTATTTCTAAGTAAGACGACACATAATATAACATAAATTGTTTTTCACTATCTATTCAAAAAAAGACATGTCATTCATGAGGATCTTTATCTCTATTAAGTTATCTTAAAGATAGTGACAATTATAATATCTCATCCAATAAGTCAACAAGTCAAAGCTCTTGGATTGAATCTACTGGTTGTTGATTCTCTATCTCCTTATTATCACAAATACCTAGAAGCTACAAAAAAAGGTAGAAGGTAGAATATTATCTTCTTTTATAGCAAAGATTTATTATTCTTCATCTTCATTTTGATGGATGTCGTTGATGAAAAGCCTAAATTTTCTTTGTTACATTTGCAAGTTTCTTTGCTAGCTTCCATGTTTATTGATTAATATCATATCTATATTAATGAACAAGATATTCTAATCTATTTTGGCATTGCCTTAAATCTAAGACTTCTTCTACCTTGAATTCTTGATTATTATCCACTTTTACAAGAAGAGGTGGCATTTGTCTTTTTTCCAAGATATTCATTGTATTATATGATTCGAAAAGAGACACTTGAAATATAGGATGGATCTTTATAGACTCTCATAGATATAATCAATAAGTAACATGATTAACTTATTTAAAAATAAAAAAAGATCCAAACCTATGATAGTTCAACTTGTCACAAGGACGAGTAGTCTTGATATTGTGATAAAATAACCATATCTTGTTACTTACGTTCAATTATGGTTGCTCCTTACAATAGACATCTACATTAATCTTTTGTCATTCTTGAGCTTTTTTTAACTTCACTTTCATTGTTACATGTAGCTTTGACAAATAATTCGCTAAAACTTTTACTACACGATTATAAACTTTTGAAAAGTTAAAAATAACAAGTTGTAGATGATAACCATAATTGACAAAGAAAGGTATTTATTGACTAGAAGAATGTACCAAATTATTGTACGCAAACTTTGCCATTGATAAAACACTTGTCCAATCATCTTGATGATAGTGTATACTTCAAGTACTACTCCAAAATTAAATTCATCTGTTTTGTTTACTCATCAATTTGACGATAAAAAGCCAAAGAGAGCTTTTTATCAACCTTTAAAATCTTGAAAAGGATTTTTTAAAAAATTGATATAAATTGAATCTTTTTATCTAATATAATAACTTTAGACAATCAGTGATAGTAATAGATGTTGTTAAAAAAACTTAGCCATTTCTTTACTTATAGTATAGATTTTATACATGATATAAAATATACCATCCTGATAAAATAATCTACTACTACAAATATATAATTATACAAATGTGAGAGTAAAAGATTTGTGATAAAATCTATAGAAATGGAAGACCATGGTTGTTCTAGAATAGATAATGGCCAAAGAAGTCCATAAAATCAATGGTAAGAAGTTTTGAATCTTAAACAAATATGACATGATTTTATAAAGTCTTTAATTTCTTTTTATATTTGAGGCCACCAAAAATCTCTAGATTTTAGCTCCAAAGTCTTGTTGTATCCAAAATATTTGGCTATTAGAAAGTCATGACAAGTTTGAAGAACACATAATCGTGTTCCACCTTATGGAATGTATAATTATCCTTCAAAATAGAGTAGATTGTTTTTAAACTCAAACTTGGAAGTATTATGAGGCTTAAAAGAATTATTCTTGATATCATAGACAAAAGAATTAGAGGATATATTTGATTGAATTTATTTCTCAAAGGTTGAATCAACAATCAAATTTGATTTTATTACTCAAAAATAAAAATACTTTGGCTTCAAGAAGATTTTTCTTTGTTGATCAAAAGATGCATCTTCTTCATTTGGTACAAGGTAAGAATATTTAAAAATGGTGTCTAACAAACCTTGTTGTTCTTTGGATCAATAAATGATCTTGAAATTAAATCTTGATGAAGACATGCTCTAATAAGCTTGGCAACAATTCAAAACTTGTACTGATATAAGATACTCAAGGTTCTTGTGATTTGTATATATGATGATTGGATTTGAGGCACCTTCTAGATAATGATGCCATTCTTAAAATGAATCTACAATTGCAAAGAGCTCTTTGTCATAGATCTCATAATTAAACTTGATTACTGGAATTTTTTTGGAATGAAAAGCTATTAGATGAAGTTTGTCATTTGCTTCTAGTTATGATAATATTACACCCAAAGCAAAGTCTAATGTACTAATTTCTATGAAAAATACCTTAGAGAAATCAATACCATATAAGATTGGTATAAAAATAAACTCCTTTTTTAAAGCATCAAACAATGTTTTGGCTTCTTTACTCTACTCAAGTTTGTCTTTACAAGTCAAATATATTAGTAAAGTTGCAACTTAAGAAAAATTCTTGATGAAGATTCAATAGTAATTGGCAAATCTCAAAAAGCATTATACATCTCTTATTATTCTAGAAATCTTTCAATCCATGTTAATTTAAATCTTCTTTAGATACATCATTAGTTCTTTATTGGAAATGATGTATTTTAGGAAGTCAACTTGAATAGTGTGGAATACACACTTTTTTAATTTGGTATATAGTTCTGAATCTTTAAGATTTTTAACATACAATGAATATGAACTTCATGCTCTTCTATATTGTTAGAATAGATTAAGATATCATTCAAATAACATACAAAAAAACCATCAAAAAACTCACAAAAGACATCATTCATTAAATATTGAAAAATAATTGGTGCATTTATAAATCTAAAAGGCATGACATTATCTTCAAAATGCTCATATCTGATCCAAAATACAATATTTCATTCATCTCATTCTTTATTGTCTACCTAATTATATGCTCTTCATAGATCTATTTTTATATAGATCTTTACTTGATTAAATTGATCAAAAATTACTAAAATCAAAGGTAGAGGATACATCTTCTTGATGATGATCTTGTTGAGTCCTTGATAGTCCATACACATCCATAGAGATCCGTCTTTTTTCTTCACAAATAAGATTGGAGCCTCAGTTGAGAATGTAAAATGGCATATAAAATTTCTAACCAAGTTTTCATCAATTTATTCCTTAATTACAATCAACTCATTTTGTAATAGGCTATAGATTGGTTCAAATGTTGGTTGAGCTCTTTCTTAAGGATTGATGGAACAATCATAAAGATAATATTTTGGAAGAATATATATATATATATATATATATATATATATATATATAATTTAAAATATCTTAAAAATCTTGATATTAGCTAAAAATATTACTTGATATCTTCTAATCATCAAAAATAGATATGTCATATATAATAAAAGTTAATCCAATTTTTGTAGCATGCATGAAAGCTCTCATATCTATCAATAAAGGTTTGGATGTATCAGACTTATGTATTTTTATTTGACTAATGGAATTTTAGATTAAACTATCAAAAAAATTAAGGTGAAAAGAAATCCAATTTATTTGAAGATTATAAATTTTTTTTTATTAAGATAATCCTAAAATAATGAGATTGAAAAGAAATCTTATTATATTAAATATTACTATAGTATTATGATATTTAATTATTACATCTCAAGGAATAGTCTCATATGTGATATTTCTAATAGATAACCAATAATTATCTATGACTTCTACATGCATAAGTTTAGTTTTCTTGACTAATAATATTTCTTGTTCTTTGACAAAATCTTTATTTATAGAATAGACTGAGGCTCATGAATCTAACAAAGCTAAGACTTTGTGATTTTTTAGTCCTAAATAAACTTCTATTATAAAATAAGGCGAAGGATCTGAGGAGAAATTAGATCCTTTACTAGGAATCATGCAAGATTTTAGTTATATGGTCCTTATTACCACTAGAAAAACTTTTTTTTGACACATCATCTTTTTGGCAACCATGCTTTTTATTTTGTGGTTGCATTTTTTCTTTGAATAATGTTAAGTAGTGTGTTTAGCTTCTCCATAATATAAGCATAAGCCCTCTTGATGCTATTAAGTCTTTTCTTACTCTGTAAGGAATTTAAAATGTATCATATCAATTTGTATTAGTTCTGGCCTTGGTGAATAAATTTTTGAAAACTTGAAAGCTACCGTTGTCGATGTAGAGAGACTTTGCCTCAAGAAAGTACTATGCTCCTTACTGCCACTAATTGCTCAATCAAGTCTTAAGATAAAGAAGACCAATTTTGTATATATATATATATAATACTTTTAGGTGCTATTATACCAAATATATAAGTATTAAGTTCCCAAAAACATCCAAAATATGATAAAACCTCTAAATCCTTTAATATCCTTATAAAATATTATTCTTGAACTTCAAAAACTCGTATCTTCCAATTGGACCGTTAAAACACATTCAAAATTTATATGAAGTACTGATGTACTTCTAACAATAACTACAACAAATTTCAAATGAAAATTCATTGCGGATCTTAAGATATCACGAAAACCCTAACAATAGCTTCAAATCCTAGTTTTTATACATCCATGTGTAATTTTCTTCATATCTCACAAACTAAACATTCAAATGCCAAAAAAATTATACATATAGTTTTTTAATATAATTATCTACCTTCTTCAAAAGGTTTGAGCCAAAAATTCTTTCAAAAACTCAAGATATGGCTCCAACCATTACTATGAATAAAATCACTTACTTACTACCTTTGATTTAGATGCACAGACTTTAACTCTCTATAACTTCTTCATTTGAACTCCAAATTTATCAAATAGTATATGAAAAATATAGTCAAAGAAGTGCTCTCTTCAATCTTAATTGCCAATCTTTTTTTGCTATCTGTAAACGTATGTTATGCCCCAAAGAGTGACAGTATATATTAAATTGACACCTTAACTTTGAGTGCCAATAACTCCTTCATAGAAACTCTAAATCACACAAAATTTGCATCCAATTTGTATCCAAAATCTTAAACTTGCTGATCCTAGCCTCCAAAACTTCGAAAGAAAAATCCTAATTCCTAATAAGGCCTTGGGTAGCCTCCTTGAAGCCCATTGGGCATGGCCTTCGACCAATAGGAATGAAGATCTCCATTCCTTGCCTTTATCCAACCATGCCTTGCTTTCATTCCTCCCAATAAGCCTCCTATTAGTTAAGATTTTCTTCATTAGGCTCTAATCTCCTCTCAAAGCTTCATACAAAATATTTAGGTCTTATAATTTTTTTAAATGCTATAATAAAAAAAGATAAAATTCAAAATAAAGTTTCTTAAATTCACTCTTTTTAAATTAATTTATTAACCATTCTAACATACACCAAGACTTGTGAACATATTATATGTCCGAACTAATTTTTACATACTATAAGCATTTATAATACAACACCGTCATTATTTGACTTGTTCTTCTCTAGCCAAGTCTTTATTCTTGACATCTTTCAAATATTAATTGTTACATGCAATGGTTTAAGCAATAAATTATTTCAAAGATTTTACCTTTGGCATTATCAATGATAAATTTTTGACATTATCCTTCAACCTATATCGAAATTGATTGATAAGGGCTTTGTCATTCCAGTTCATATTGGAAGCGAGGTTCTGGAATTCAACAATCTATATAGTGGCTAATTGTGATCCTTGCCATAAAGATAAGAGCTTCGTCTCTATTACTCTTTCTTGATCATTTTTTCCAAATATAAGCATAAATACTTTTAGGAATGAATTCAAATCATAAAAGAGTTGTAAATCTTTTTCTATTAAAGATACAAACCAAGAGAGAGCACTTCCTAATAGAAGTGCATCTATGAATTTAACTTGAGTAAATTCCTCAAGATATTAAAAATGATGCAACCTTAAATAGAGCTTGACTTGTTACAGAAATCTTTAAAATTTTGATCTTATTCCATCAAACTTCTCATGCATATTAATCTTTGTCTTCATTATACTTATAGAAGCAAAACTCCTTAGATTTGGTTGTGAGGTTGATCTACTTGCTTCTTTCAACTTCGCAACTTCTTTACACAGACTCTGAACTTCTTCCATAGGTGTAGGAATAATACCTCCATAGTTCACATTGAAAATACATGAAATTTTTACTCTTAGAGTATTGACAAGCTCATGAAGATCTGAAATAGTTGCAAATCTATTTTTACTTGCGTTGAAAGTAGCATCCTTAATCTTTCCTTCCATAGACAATTCAAGCAAATTCAAAAAGTTAAATTAGAAGAGGATAATCCACAACCTCTAATATCAAATAAAAATTTCTACAAAGAGGGATAATTCACTTTTTTTTAAGAAAAAATCAATGTTAGAAAATAAGATTATTTATTTAAAGATGGATAGTCTACAATCTTCAAAACGCAACAAGAAAAGTGAGATAATCATCTCACTTCTAAATAAGAAAAAAATAGTAAGTTAATACTCTTATAAAACAGTCAATGACATGAATCTTGAAGAAAGAAATCCTTAATACACTCTTCTGTCTCTTAATAAAATTAGGAAGTCACTCAAAGAAGATATGATATTAAATTAAAATGGCTATTGCTAAAGACAAGAACACTAAAAAGTCTTCAAATAAGACTAAAGATTAGAAAGGCGTTGACAAGAATGAAGAAGATTTTACTCTTGCCTCCATTTATACTCTTAATTAGGAACTATATAGTGATATGATATAAAACCTCTAAAATGTGTTAACTTTGCAAGATACATATCTTAAATCGCAAGGCAAGTTTTTTATATGTGCACCACATAGTTAGCTTGTTCTACAAGCTACCAACATGTGATTAACTTGTTAACTAAGCTTCTAACCTATCAATCAACTACAAATACATGTAAAGTCAAAGTAACGTCTATGAAGCTTCTAAGAAGCTTCTAAAAAGCTTTTTTGAAAGGTATTATGAAATTAATGTACTTTTATTTATTTTTACCTACTTCTACTTAATTATATAGGTATTTACTAGAATACGTATGTATATCGATGACAAATATTTTATCAAGAAGTTATTATAAAAAATAAAAAATTATTTTAAATTATTTTAAATTATTTTAATAATAATTAAAAATTTAAGATTTACTTAGATTTAAAAAATCTATTTAATTATGATTTATTAATATGAAATTAAACTATGAATGCATGGCATTATTTTTTTTAATCTATATATATTTATCTATGTGGTCTTTCATAGAAAAAAAAGAAAAAAAAATAATATATTTGTACTATTGTACCAAATATTCTAATTCATTATGTTTCATCTTTAAATCAAAAAACTCTTCTATATAAAACTCTGTTGAATCGTTATTTTTAAAAAAAGAAATAATATAATTTATTAAATATAGTATATATTTAGTAATGTTAATAAATAAAATTAAGCCTAAAACTTTATTTTAAAATCTAATCCATTTGAATTTTTTATAATATTTTTAAAATAATCTCTCTCTCTCTCTCTCTCTCTCTCTCTCTCTCTCTCTCTATATATATATATATATATCCAATTATATTTTAGACAAAATTTATAGAATAATATATAATTTTGTATTTATAATTCTCTTATAACAAAGATCTAATTGTTTCATCTTGATAACTTTATTAATTCATTATATTTACTTCTAAAATCATGGAATTAAAAAATATATAATAGAATATTTTTATAAATTCTATTATAGTGAAATATTGTGGTTATAAACTTCTTTTAAATATAATACTGAAGAGTTTAGAAAGTATAGAGATGGCTCACTATGTAACATATTTTCAAGAAATATTTTTTACTTGAGCCATAAAAAATTCGATAAAAAAAATTAGTCATTTGTTCTTTTAAAAGCTAAAAATATTTTAAATTTTTTAAATACAATGTAATATTTTAAAAAATAGTCATTATATTTTAATAATTTAAAAATAAAAAATAAAATGATATACCTAAATTTATGATATTTGTGTAATGTTAACAGGTATACAATACTTTTAATAAAATAATTCCATTCTTGATAGAAATTTGTAATAACAAAGAACATTATTTATATGATTTTTTTAAATAGATATTAGCAACAATGAATCTTTTTAATAAAGAGAACTGATGAGTTTGACCAAAGAAATCTGTTGCATTATTTGAAATTTAGAGACCAGAAATATTGTTTTTATATGATAGTCTGGGAGCAATTTAGCTTGTGAATGCAACAATACTTTCCTGGATTTCGGTAACCAACTGTGTAAGAGTTGTGATAAGTAGGTAGTTCCCAAACAATTGCCTAATTGCCTCTTATATATCCTCACGGCAAACTACACATTCACACTTTGGTTTGTTTTGGTCACTGCCATGAAGCATTTTACACACGCATGCTTGAATTTGTATTTCGCTGCTCATCTTGGAATTGTATTACTTGTTGCTATCGACAGTTGTTCTCCCAAGTACGATAATGTACATATGCACGAAAGTATTCTTTGAGTTGTTGATTACTTGCTTATTGCATTAAGTACTTGCACGAGCTATAATTACAGTTGAATTGATGTACATGACTGAACAAAATATTGCTGAATTCTAACCTGTCCCAATAAAACCGTAAGCTAGGGCAGTAGCTGTAATTGGCATTAATCACATTTATATGAATTTTTCCACCAATTGTTGCTGAATCCCAACACATCTGCTTGTCACCTGATCAAGTGGTTTAGGGTTTCTTAGCCCTTGAGTTTGCAGGGTATGAGCATCCTTTTGCTGCAATTCTGATGTTTTAATACACTTTGATAACAATAATGCATCCTTTGCAATATTCTCATAGTCCAACTGATTGCAATGTGCAATTATAAGGGATACATCAACCAATATACACATGTTTGTGCACTTCAGCAACAAAGATTTTCCACACATGCTACTTTGAGCACTTGCTTGCCGAGCAGTGGAAAAACAACACACCTCTCCTAAAGCATTCCCAGTCATCACAACCATCAACACGATTTATGAAACATGATCGTGCGATAATACTAAACCCTAGCTCACACAAATTCCAACCACCAGTTGAGAGACGCCAGTACTACAATAGTTTGAATAAGAACAAGACCAAGACCACCACCACAACCATCAAAAAAATCATAGTCATCAAGGACCATCCCTGCCCTAGGTTCTTGTTCAGAAACCCAAGTCTTCTCTGTGCCGCCTGCAGATTACAAATGTACAGGAGTGAGTTACTGGCCTTAAGGTGTCACATTCATGCATCTGTGTGATGTTACGAATTAGGTGAAGTCGTGCTTATCATTAGCACACGAGCATTCTGCCCAAACAAAACATTCCAACCCAGAGACAACAATACTCTTACTAAAGCAAAATTCATCAATCAAGACACACAAACTGACAAATTTACCTTTTTGGATTCATGTGCATACTCTGAAAAAAACCGAAGGATGTAACAAAGCAAACGCATCAAAAGACGAACTCACCAAAAGCTTGTTATTCGTTACATCTGCACTCTGATCCATGTCATCCTGCATGAACCAAACGAGTAGTAATAAGCTTACTGTAATCGAATTTATTAATAAGACACTAAGTAAAAATGAAGATAGCAGAACAATAACAACAAATGATAATAATGATAATTAAGATAATGACAGTACCAATAGTGATAATAACAATAATATTCCTAGTAAGGATAATAAGGTGAACATAAATTACCAGTAAACGAGTGTGAAGATTCAGCTCTTCATTAACAGCAAGCGCAATGTGTTTAGTACTCATTACTGTTTTCTCGAGACTCTCTAGATCTTGGTCTTGCTCTTTCATTATTTGTCTTTGTAACTTTACAAGTCCGCTGTTATCCAAACCCTGTGTTCGGCCGGTCTCCACTGGGGCAATACCACCTTCCATCAAACTTGCCCTACAAAATGATACATTATTTGAAGGGAGACAGTAGAAACGCTGCGACATGGAAATTAACCGCAGAGTGCTCCAGATCCATTATAAAGTAGACAAACTCGAACTAAACAATTCATCCAATAACATCCTGCAAATAGCTAGACAAACACTCAAAAACTTTCACCAAGTGAAATTAAGCACACCTGTTATCCTGTGCAGAGGAAAGTGATGCAGACATTTGTTTGGATTTGTAGCGGATATCGACAAGCATATTTTGCCGACGATACAACTCCTTTTCAGACCTAGCTCCAATGCAAGTCAATTCTAAGTACGTTAGAAAGGAATTCATCAAGCAACAGAGTAGGGCAAAGCTGGTTCATTAATACTCCAGGAATGAAGCAAGCTCACAAATAATATATTCCATACGCCGTGAGATTCGCTACATTTGCGAAGTTGTACCATTATCAACTCCTTGCGCTTCATGTGATTGACTTCAGTTAGCCATGTGCAATTGTTACAAACAATCTAGCCGGAAAATGTGTACCACCTTTTTCCTTCATGAGCTTGCATGTGATCAGACAAAAACTACACATGCTGAAAGCCAAAACTGTGGAACAGATGATGGAATCAACTTACAAGCTGGACTTCAAAGAGCCATTCTGAAGAAGAGATTCGAGGCGATCCAGCTTGTTGTTAAGCATCGCCAGTTTCCTTCGAGTAACAGAAACAATTCGAATGCTCTCGCTCGAGTGAGGGGGCAAAGCATTCTTTTCCGCAATCCGCCCTTCTATGTCCTCCGTCAGCCGAACGGCCTCTTGAAACTCTTTCGTCCATGAGTCCGCCATCCCCCTCACCACCCCAACCTCTCCTTCGATTCAACCCCTTTTCAAACCCTCACGATTTCGACTAACGCTCTCAAAACCCAACCACTAGATGCATAAAATCGTCACAGAGAATGTCCAAAGATTGCTTAAAAATAAATTCCCACAAATTCCACAAAAATATCCACTAATTTCTTCACCCACTCTCGTTTGATTCCTTCCCTGACCTCTCTAGGGTTTCCAACCTTTACAGATAAAAACTCCGCTCAAAATTACTCTAATTCTCCAAGTAAAAACCGCCCCACATAATCAAAAAGCCTTCCCAATCCAGCTCCAAACTCCTTCCTCCCGCTCCTGCTCCTCCCCTTCCTAACCCCAGACGCGTAACCGCTCGTCCGCAGCGAATTGTGCGAGAACGAAATGGAGGAGCGACTCGGGGAAAATACAGTGATGGACGGGGAGGGAGCACGAGAATGGAGGAAAGACGGGGAGGGAGGTAGGTAGCAAAGCTTGTTAGGTAGTACTGTGGGTGGGGGGTCGGTATACAGGGGTTCCGTCGAAAGTCCCTGCTGCCGCGTGGATAATACAGTGATGGACGGGTGCAATTTTATTCCAGCATCGTAGTAGCTCACTAGTAAATTCAAATTGTAATGTATTTAATATTGGAATTAACTAAGAGATATGTCTAGGGAAGTATTATTTAAAATAAAATTACATAAAAAACTTCAGAATAATCTTAAATTATTTTTAAAAAAGAAAAAAATAATAGTATGATTAGTTTTTGATAACCTCTTTGCAAAAGAGATTAAGTTCAAGTTTGAAACAATCTTCATTTTTTCATAAGTGTGTCTCTTTTTTTTATTATTTTTGATTTAACAGTAATGCAAGACCTACTCTTGGATTTGTCAGAAGTCATGACATTTTCAAAACATAATATTTATTTCTTCTTTTACTATTATTTGAATAAGTATATATATATATATATATATATATATATATAGTGTTATACATTAAAAATAATTTTTAGGAAAAAATGGATGCATTAAAAAATGTATATATAGTATTTTAATTTTTTTTAATGAAAAATTACTATGATATTATATTTTTATATATTAAACAATAATTACATCCAAGATATGATTTTATTTTATACTCTTCATTGAAATAAAAATTAATTTAGTAAAATCAATCAAATGAATGTTGCAAGCTTAGGAGATATTTATACTAAGAAAAGAATAAGAAACTATATATATATATATATATATATATATATAATGAAATAAAATCTATTTTTTTATATGACATAAATAATATTTTTTCTTCAAATTTATAATAAGACTAGCTATGAAGTGGTAATTATGTAAATTTAAAAGTGGTGTTATCAAGGACATGAATCAAAAATAATAAAAAAACCTTAATGAACTCTTTTGAATGACAAAAGAGTAGATATTCATTCAAAAGTAATATAGTATTAAAACTAGAATGGCTATTGCTAAAGACATGAAGATTAAAGACTCTTGAAATAGGACTAAGAACAAAAAAGGTATTGATAAGAGTAACAAAGGTTTTACTATTGCCTCTATATATACGATCTTACTAAGAGCTATATGGTTATGTTTTTATAGGACCTTCCATACATGTCAAATATATAAGATATGTATCTAATTTGCAAGACAAGTTTCCTACATGTGTATTACATGGCCAATTTGCACCACAAGTCGCCATCATGTATGATACATGACAAATTTGTTGGCTAAGTTTCTATACTAGTATCATGGACATATACATTCATCTCAATAGTTACTTATATGATTAAGTAGAAGTATGTAAATATAGAATAATTTCATAAAGTTTTCTAGAGTAACTTCCTAGAAGCTTCATAGATGTAGTTTTGACTTTAGATGTGTTTGTAGGTTAGAAACTTGGCCAAAAAGCTAACCATGTATTGGTAGCTTGTAGAACAAGCCAACTACGTGGCGCATACATAGATAACTTGCCTTGCAAGATAAGACATGTGGTTAGCAAAGTCAACACATGTTGGAGGTCCTATAGGACATTGCCATGTAGCTCTTAGTTAGATAGTATATATGGAGGCAAGAGTGAAGCCTTCTTTATTCTTGTCAATGCCTTTCTAGTCCTAGTCTTATTTCAAGACTTTTTAGTCTTTTTGTTTTTGGCAATAGCCATTCTAATTAATATTACATCACCTTTTGAGTGACTTTCTAATTCTCTTCAGTGATAGAAAAGTTTATTGAAGATTCTCTTTCTTCGAGATTCATGTCCTTGACAGTTTGACAAGAGTGCTAATATATTGTTTCTATCTTGTTTTAAAAGTGAGTGGATTACTCCACTTCTATTGTTGTGTTTTGAAGATTACAGACTATCCATCTTTAAATAAAAAATCTTATTTTCTAACACTGATCTTTTCGTTAAAGAGAGTAGATTATCCCTCTTTGTGGGATTTATTTTTAGAGGTTGTGGATTACCCTCATGTAATTTAACTTTTGAATTCGTTTGAGTTGTCTATGAAAGGAAAGATTATTGATGCTACTTTCAATCGAAGTGAAAATAGATTTGCAACTATGACAGATCTTCATGAGCTTGTCAACACTCTAAGAGTGGAAATCTCACGTATTTTCAATGTGAATCATGGAAGTACTATGCCTACACCTATGGAAGAAGTTTCGAGTCTATGACAAGAAGTTGTGCAGTTGAAAGAAGCAAGTAGATCAACGTCACAACTAAATCCAAGTGTCACGGACATACTCATATAAGCTAGTAATTACATATATAAATAGGTGGAAGTAAATAAAAGTAGATAAAAGTAAGTTAATTCTATAGTATTTAATATGGAAGCTTCCTAGAAGCTTCATAGATGCTGCTTTGACTTCATAGGTATCTTTAATTGACTTTTTGGATTAGAAACATGGTCAACAAGTTGACCATATGCCTCACATGTTGTTAGCTTGAAGATCAAGCTAACTATGTGGCCCATACATAGAAAAACTTGCCTTGTAAGTCAAGGCATGTGTCCTACAAAGTCAACACATATTGGAGGTCCTATAGAATGTCGCCATGTAGCCCCTAGTTAGATAGTATATATAGAGACAAGAGTGAAGCCTTCTTCACTCTTGTCAACTCCTTTCTTGCTTCCAGTCTAGTTTCAAGGGTCTCTAGTTTTCTTTTCTTTTGGCAATAGCCATTCTAGTTTCTCTTTAAATATACATACTTATTTATTTATATTTTATTACCTTTCTTTGAATGAAGGCTCACTTGTCTGAATTACTTTTTCATCGAGTTCTTGTCCTTGACACCAGGGAGTTTTGCTTCTAGAAGTATAACAAGGACAAAGATTAGTATGCATGAGAAGTTTGATGGAACAAGATCAAAATTTCGAGGATTTTTGCAACAAATCAAGCTCTATCTAAGGTTGCATCTTTTTCAATATCTTGATGGATTTACCCAAGTCGGATTCATAGGCACACTACTATCAAGAAGTGCTCTCTCTTAGTTTGTACCTTTAATGGAAAAAGATTCATGACTCTTTTATGATTTGAATTCATTTCTAGAAGTATTTATGGCCACATTCGAAAAAAGTGATCAAGAATGAGTAGTAGAGACTATGCTTTCATCCTTACAACAAGAATCACAATTAACCACTATATATACTACCAAATTCCAAAACCTCACTTGCGACGTAGATTGGAATGACAAAGCACTTATCAACCAATTTTGATATGGGTTGAAGGATAGTGTCAAAGATTTGTTATTAACAATACCAAAAGTAGAATCTTTGGAATAATTTATTACTTAAGCCATTGCATGCGATAATTGTTTATTTGAAAGGCATCAAGAAGAAAGATTTGGTTGAAGAAGAACAAGTCAAATAATGGCGACAGCTCCCAAGTTTTTTGAAATGTATTTGTGAAAGCCGGAACTAATACAAATTGATATGATACGTTTTAAATCTCTCATGAAGTAGGAAAAGACTCAACGTTGCCAAAAAGGATTGTGTTTATATTGTAGAGAAGCTAAACACACTCCTCAACATTGTTCAAAGAAGCAACACAATTACAAAATGAGGAGCACAATTACCAAAGAAGATAATGTGTCAGAAAATGAGTTTCTCCAGCTACAATAGGGACCGTGTGGCTGGAATCATATACAACACCTAGTAAAGGTCCTATCCTCTCCTTAGATCCCTCACTTTATTTTATAATAGAAGTATATTTAGGACCTAATAATCACAAAGTCTTTGCCTTATTAGATTCAGAAGCCTCAACATATTTTATAGACGAAGATTTTGCCAAAAATCAAAAAATACCTTTAATGGAGAAAGTTAAATCCGTACATGTAGAAGTCATAGATGGTCGTTTGTTGTCTTCTAGAAATGTTACACATGAAACTATTCCTTTAGATGTAGCTATTAAAGATCATAATAGTGTAGTAGTATTTAATATAATAAAATCTCCTTCTAATCTAGTTATTTTAGGATTATTATGACTAGAAAAATATAATCCTCAAATAGATTAGATTTCTCATAACCTTAACTTTTTTGATAGTATAATCCAAGATCACGTTAGTAAAGTAGAAGTACATAAGTTTAATACATCCAAACCTTTATTAATAGGTGCAAAAGCTTTCATGTATACTACAAAAGAATGATCATCTTTTGTTATATATGCTACACCTATTTCTAATGGTGAAACAACATTGAGTGGTATTCCTAATCAATATTAAGAATTCTAAGATGTTTTTGAAAAGAAGAATGCAAATATTCTCTCCGAGCATTGATCTTGTGATTGTTCAATTAATCTGCAAGAAAGAGCTCAACTACCATTTGGACCAATCTATAGCTTATCACAGAATGAATTTGCTGAATTAAAGGAGTACATTGATGGAAAATTGGCAAAGAACTTCATATGCCATTCTAAATCTCCAACCGAGGCTCCTATCTTATTTGTGAAGAAGAAAGATAGATCTTTGTGAATGTGTGTGGATTATTTAGGACTCAAGAAGATCACCATTAAAAATAGGTATCCTATGCCTTTGATTTTAGGACTTCTTGACCAACTCAATCAAGCAAAGATCTATACCAAAATAGATCTACGAGGAGCATACAACTTAGTTTGTATAAAAGAAGGAGATGAATTAAAGACTGCTTTTCGAACTAGGTATGGATATTTTGAATATAATGTCATGCCTTTTGGACTCATGAATGCACTAGCTACTTTTCAATATCTTATGAATGATATTTTTTTATGAATTTTTAGATGATATTATTGTTTGTTATTTAAACAACATTCTAATCTATTCTAAGAACACAAAAAAACATGAGCTACATCTTCATCATGTGTTACAAAAACTTAGAGATGCAGGATTATATGCTAAGTTTGAAAAGTGTATATTCTACACTACTCAAGTGGATTTTTTAGGATACATCATTTTCAAAAAAAGGCCTTATGATGGATCCTAAGAAGGTTCAAACTATCATAGATTAGAAGATTCAAAGAACAATATGAGATGTGCAATGCTTTTTGAGCTTTGATAATTACTATCGAATCTTCATCAAGAATTTTTGTCAAGTTGTAGTTCTACTTACATTTTTGATTTGTAAAGACAAACTTTAGTGTATAAAGAAGTAGAAGCACCATTTGATGCTTTAAAGAAGGAGTTTATTTCTGCATCAATCTTACATTGCGTTGACTTCTCCAAGGCATTTTTCATGGAAACAGACATGTCAAATTTTGCTATAGGTGCCATGTTGTCACAAATAGGAACAGATGATAAACTCCATTCAATAGCTTTTCATTTGAGGAAATTTTCAGCAGCCGAGATTAATTATGGAATCCATAACAAAGAGCTCCTTGCAATCATAGATTCATTTCAAGAATGGTATCATTATCTAGAAAGCATATCAAGTCCAGTTATCATATATACAAACCATAAGAACCTCGAGTACTTTATGTCAACACGTATCTTAAATCGTCATCAAGCCCGTTGGAGCATGTCTTTATTTAGATTCAATTTCAAGATCACTTATCGACCCAAAAAATAATAAGGTCTATTGAACATTCTTTTTAGACATTCTTATCTTGCACCAAAAGAAGGAGATGCATCTTTTGATCAACAAAGATCAATTTTCTTGAAGCCCAAGCATTTTCATCTTCAAGCTATAAAATCTTTGATGATTCAATATTTGTGAAGCAAATTCAATCAAGCATGTCCTGTGATTCTCTTGTTTAGGATATCAAAGATACTTCCTCTAAGTCTAATGATAGTTTCAAGTTTGAATTCAAGAATAATCTATTATATTTTGAAAGATGCCTATATGTTTCAAAACGTGAAGCTCGATTACGTGTTCTTCAAGCTCGTCATGACTTTCCAACAGCAGGACATTTTGGGTACAATAAAATTTTAGAACTAATATCCAGGAATTTTTGGTGGCTGCAAATATAAAAGGCAGTCAAAGATTTTTTACAATCTTGTGATAATTGCTCAAGATCAAAAATTCCTTGTCATTGACCTTACGGACTTCTATAGTCGTTATCCATTCAAAAACAACCATGGTCTTTTGTTTCTATGGATTTCATCACGGATCTTCCAATCTCAGGTTCTTATGACTCTATATTTGTGATAGTAGATCGTTTTAACAAGATGGCACATTTTGTACCATGTACAAAATCTATCACAGGTGAAGAAACACCTAAACTTTCATGGACAATATCTATTACTATGATGGATTGCTAAAGAATATTATATTGGATAGGGGGACTCAATTTGTATCAAGATTTTAGAGAATCCTATTCAAGATTCTAAAGGTGGATATAAAGCTTTCTTTAGCTTTTCATCCTCAAACTGATGGACAAATGGAACGGATAAATCAAATTGTGGAGTAGTATTTGAGATGTACCATTAACTATCATCAAGATGATTGGACAATTCTTTTACCATTGGCAAAGTTTGCATATAATAATTTGGTACATTCTTCCACTCAACAAACACCTTTCTTTGCCAATTATGGTTATCATTCACATCTTGATACTTTTGACTTTTCAAAAGTTGATAATCCTGTGATAGAAGATTTAGCAAATCGATTGTCAGAGCTATATACAACAATGAAGATACAATTAAAGAAAGTTCAAGAATGACAAAAGACCAATGCAGATGCGTATCACAAGGAGCAACCACAATATAATATAGATGATAAAGTATGGTTACTTCGTCGTAATATCAAGACTACTCGTCCTTGTGATAAATTAGATTATTATAGGGTGGGATCTTTTTTTATTTGTGAATAAATCAATCCTATTGCCTATCAATTACATCTACTAGAGTCTATGAAGATCCAACATGTATTTCACATGTCTCTTTTGGAGCCGTATAAGATAGTGAATATCTTTGGAAGAAGACAAATGCCACCTCTTCCTATAGAAGTGGATAATAACCAAGAGTTTGAGGTGGAAGAAGTCTTAGACTCAAGGTGGCACCGATATAGGTTGAAATATCTTGTTCATTGGCACGGATATGATATTAGTGAATGCACATGGGAGCCATCAAAGAATCTTGTAAATGGAACAAAGAAAGTTGAAGTCTTTCATCAACGACATCCATCAAAATCAAGATGAAGAATAGCAAACTTTTGCTATAAAAGAAACAAAATCAAAGGAAAATATATTCTACCTTCTATCTTTCATTATAGCTTCTGTGTATTTGTGATGAGATGGAGTACCAACAACCAGTAGTTTCAACTCAAGAGCTTTCATTTGCGGACTTATCAGACAAGACATTGTGATTGTGACAACCTTCAAGACAATGGAATCAAGATGAAGATCCTCAAGAACGACATGTCCTTTTTCAAATAGATGGCAAGATACAACATGTTCAGTATCATGACCTTGGAAGAGACTTCCAATGTTTAGTAATTTTATTAGAAGTAGGAACAATTCCTGACGGTGTTCCAAATATTTTATTTGAAGGAAGTTATGAAGGCCTCAACAATGACCAAATTACAAGGTGGTCTTCTCGTCTTAGTATGAGATACTATAGATGGTTGAGAGGACCTATCAACCATCTTTGAAGAGAGCAAAGATTGGAGTATGTAGCAAATACAATTTACTGTATCTTGGACTTCCTCAACATATGAAGACCGCTCCTCGTGGAATTCGTTCCTAAAAGGGAGAGTAATGTCATGGATATATACATTTATCTCAATAGTTACTTATATGATTAAGTAGACGTATGTAAATATAGAATAATTTCATAAAGTCTTCTAGGAAAGCTTCCTAGAAACTATATAGATGTGGTTTTGACTTTAGATGTATTTGTAGGTTAGAAACTTGGCCAAAAAGATAACCATGTATTAGTAGCTTGTGGAACAAGCCAACTATGTGGTGCATACATAGATAACTTGCCTTGCAAGATAAGATATGTGGCTAGCAAAGTCAAGACATGTTGGAGGTGCTATAGGACATCGCCACGTAGCTCTTAGTTAGATAGAATATATGGAGGTAAGAGTGAAGCCTTCTTTACTCTTGCCAACGCCTTTCTAGTCTTAGTCTTGTTTTAAGTCTTTTTAGTCTTCTTATTTTTGGCAATAGCCATTCTAGTTAGTATTACATTATCTTATGAGTGACTTTCTAGTTTTTTTCAGTGATAGAAGAGTGTATTGAGGATTCTCTTTTTTAGAGATTCATGTCATTGACAGATCATCATAAAGTATGGTTATTTCATTGTAATATTAAAATAATTTGTATTTGTAACAAGTTAGATTATCATAGATTTGGATCATTTTGTACTTGTGAACAAGTCAATCTAGTCACTTATTGATTATATCTATTGAAGCCTATGAAAATACATCTCATATTTCATATATCTTTTTTGAAGCTATATAAGACAATAAATATCCCGAGAAGAAGACAAATACCACCACCTCTTATAAGAATGGATAATAATCAAGAATTTGAGGTAGAAGAAGACTTAAACTTAAGCCAACTCCAACATAGGTTGGAATATCTAATTCATTTGTATATATATAATATTAAAGTATGTACATGAGAGCCAATAAAATTTTTTTTACAAATACATTAAAGAAAGTCAAAGTTTTTATTAACAACACTCATTAAAATTAAGATAAAAGATAACAAATCTTTATTATAAAAGAAACCCAATTTAGAAAAGATTGTATTCTATCTTTTATCCTTGTTTGTAATTTTTGTGTAATTATAGAATTAAGGAGATGGAGAACCAATAGCCAACAAATTCAACTCAAGAGTCATCATTTGCTAATTTATTAGATGAGACATTGTAATTATTACAGACTTCAAGATGCCATAATAGAAATAAAGATCTTCAAAAGTAACATGTTCTTCCTCCAATAGATGATGAGATACAACATGTTTGATATCATGACTTGAGAAGAGAGCCTTAATGTTTGGTGATTTTATTAGAGGTAGGAATAAATCTTCATGGTGTTACAAATATTTTTTTTGAAGGAAGTTACGAAGGTTTTAACAATGATCAAATAACAAGGTGGTCTTCTTGCCTATAAGGCACTGTCAATGATTGAGAAGACCTATCAACTACCTTCAAAGAGAACAAAGATTAGAGTACATTGCAAATACAATGTGCTACATCTTAGACTTCCTCAACATGTGATCATCACTCTTTGTGGGATTCATCTCTAAAAAGAGAAATAATGTCATAAAAATATATTTATAATAATTATTATTTATGTAATATGAATTAGTAGAAATAAATAAAAATAGATTAATTTTATAATATCTTTTAAAAAAGCTTCTTAACAACTTTATAGATGCTACTAAGATTTTACATGTGTTTGTAGTTCATTGATTAGTTAAAAACTTGGTCAATAAGTTAACGATGTGTCACACGTATTGGTAGCTTGTAAAATAAGCTAATTATATGGCATCCATATAAAAAACTTACCTTGCAAGTTAAGATACATGTCATGTAAAGTCAACATGTTTTGGAGGTCTATAATATGTTGCTATGTAATTCCTAGATGGATCGTATATATACAAGTAAAAGTGAAGCCTTCTTCACTCTTGTTAATTTTTTTTCTTACATTTAGTTTGGTTTCAAGAGTCTCTAGTTTTCTTATCTTTTGGCAATAGCCGTTCCAATTTCTTTTTAATATATATACTTCTTTATTTTTATTTTATCATATTTCTTTAAAAAAGTCTCACTTATTTTTTTTGCTTTCATCAAGTTCTTGTCCTTGATAGTTATTTAAGTAATAAAGTATTTCTAAAATAAGTATTAATATTACCAAAATAATCTTATATATATTAAATATATAAATTATAACTATAATTATATATATTTTTTTAAAATTTTAAAATCATAATATAAATTAAAATATTAAAATATGTAATAAAAAATAATTTGATGCATTTAATAACATTTTTTTTATTTTATAGGAAAAATTTAAAATATACTACTTGAGTATCTTAAAATATCAAGAATATCCTTGAATTTTTATAATAGCAAACATATTGCTTAAGGTAATATCCTAGCATATGTTCACTTCATCGTTATTTAAAATTTGTAATTGCCAAAAGCCTATTTTGCAAGTAAGTTAAAAGGCACACCAATAATTTGTATACATCCATATATCATCTGCACCATTTTAGAAATTAGCTACCAAATGGTCATGTTTATTTAAATTTGGCTTATTCAAGTAGAGATGCTCAATAATATAATAGATTCTTCAAATTAACTCTAATTGTATCAAAGCATTTAGTATAGAAACTTAAGTCACATTTTAAGGTTGCAAAACTTTGTAATTGATTAGATAGGTCCAAAAATATCTTTATCAAAGATTTTCATGCCTTCTTATATATTAATAAAGATGGTTGGTTTGATGTAGTAGTCATTGTTCTTCAAACGACCTCTACTTATAAATCAATGTTACAATTTGTATTAGAAAATGAAAAGATTTAAATTGCTATGAATATCTAAATTGTAGGAATTAAAGATGGAATACAAATATATTGATTGTCACATGTGAGAAGGTTGGCACCTTATTTTATATTGCTTTCAATATAATCAAAAACCTTATAGAAGTGGTCCTTGTCTACTTGAAGACCATATTCCATGTCCTTCTTAAATAGATCATTGATGATGCGCTTTCAATGCGCATGCCTTGGATTTCTCTACCAACTTGTTCTATATACTCTCATGGATAAAGGTACAAGAGCCACCTCAATATCACTAGCCCTAGTTGAATAATAGAGCAAAATGAGCAAGCTCAATTATTTCATCTACATTTGTGATTTCATAAATGATCATGAAAGATTTTCTTCTAAGCTCCAAAGTCATAGGTTCCAAGTTGTTGTACAATATAGCAGCCATGACAAGCTTCTTAATTTCTATTGACCTTTTGAAGGACACTTTGTATGTACATTAGCCATATATAATATGAGGTTGGAGGGTTGTGAAAAATATATTGTAGAGCTAGTTTTGACTAAAAATAAGTTGTAAATCAATCTTTTGGCAATAATATGTGATTTTTTTTCATTTTTTCCAACACAATGGTTGTAGAAATAGAGCTTCGGCTGACAATATTGTTTACATTACATCTATATTCAAAAAAATAGACGTTTTTGCACATAATACAATCTAGAATTTTTTTAAAATATTTCTTTGAAGTATCTTAAAATATCAAGAATACTCCTATATTTTCTATAATAGCAAATGTACCTCTTATATACGATAGGATATTACCACAAGAAATACATTTCCTATTATAAAAAATGTAAAAGTATTCTTAATATTTCAGGATATTTAAGGAACATATTTGAATTTTTTTATACTTTATACTATATCCAAAAGCCAAGTCTTTTTAAAGCAAGTTGATGTACACCAAGTGGAGAATCCCTAAGAAGATTTTGCACTATGGTCTTTAAAATAGGCTTTTAGACTTAAAGACCCTCTTTAATTTAAATTGTATTAAAATTTTCAATGAATGTATGTATGTATATATATATATATATATTCAATTGTATTTCAAATAATGAATTTTAAAAAACTACTATTTCTCAATAATTAATCAAAAACTTTATGAACAAATTCCAACTAGATTTTAGGTTCTTTAATGTTATTTTAAAAAAAAATTAATAACCTTTAATATTTAATATTTTTTTCTTGTAACATATAATATTAATTAGCAAGGTGACAACTATATATCTACAAAAAATTATATAAGTTATAAAATTGGCTTTTGTTTTATAAAGACCTATTATTGATTTTTGAATAATTAAAAATATATCAAAATTATACAATTCAAACACAATAATTAGATACAACTAATATAAGTAAATAAGTAACTATCAATAAGTTCATAGAATGAGATTACACTTTTAGATCAAACTATATTATAATAAAAATGAAGTAAAAAAAAACTATACAAGCTCTACAAATTTGCTAATTAAATTTATGTCTTACAAACAAGATTTTTTCAAGAAATAATATCTCACAAAAAAAAAAAAAAAAAAAAAAAAAGTTTGTGTTTGTATCAAGTTTTTACATATAATCAAAATTAAAAACAAAAAAAAAATTATAGTTAAATAAATATAAACACATGTTTGAAATATTGAATTCATGCAACTTATTACTTATATTTCAAAGAATAGTGTGGCTTTTTGATTGCGAATTAATGTTGAAGAAATAAAAGTCAGCACTTTTAATATAAAAAAACATTAATTTTTCAATTGTGATTACCTTGATCCAATTGAAACTATTTTAATAACCTCACAAATAATCTACTAAATTAATGTTTAATTAGTTTTATTATTGTTATTTTTATTTAACACACAGATAATAGCTTATTATAAATATAGAAATAAAATCTAATATGATTTTTAAATTTAAATTTTATCCTGCAAAAACGAATATTAGTTTGTAAATTATACATAACTTTCTAGTGAAAATTTCAATTTCTATGTAACTATGCTATTGTGCATTTAATCAATATAAAACAATATATTCAACATATTATCATAATTTTAATCAAATTTTTGTAAAAAGTTACATTTAACATGTTTAAAATTTATGAACAAATCATATATTATAAAACATAATTCAGTTTAATTCGAAAAAAAATAATGTATTAACAGAAAGATAATCATTATGTCGTGTTACTATATTTAATCATACATTTGATATTTGGCTTGATAGGAAGCCAACTCTCATTCAGAGTTTCTAATTTCAAGTTTTGAGTTCCTAATCAGCTCTTCAACATCCAAGTGGCCCCAGTATCTAAGTTTGCGTGAATGCTGAAAAATTGCTGGAGTGTTGCAGATTGAACTCTTTGAGCTGCAAGAGCAAATCCATAAAATTAGATCTTGTGCAGCGACTTTCAAAATAAGCACACTGAGAACTTCGCTAATTCTTTCAAAGGGCATCTTATAAACAAACCTCCAGGACACGGTTCCGATTTACATCGAAGAGACGAAACATGAGGTCCAGCTCACTCTGCAGGCACATCCAAGATATTGCAATGTGAGAAAGTAGCAATGAATTAGAATAGTATATTTTGTACAATTCATTACAGGCGATAGCATCACCCGAATGCATCATTAAATGGACTTTTGATGATGTAATGTGAAGACATGCAGATGTGCATATTTTAAGTGCACTTCAGACTAAAATTATTTGTAAATGATACCAAAAGTTTGAGCAACAAATCAAAGCCAGCAGCACATGCATAACTGAGTGAAGGATGAATGAGTAATAGCACAAAAAACTAACAAACAAAAGAACAACAGGTCGCCAACAGAACATTCAGAACATCAAACCTGACTTATATGCTGGGCAGAAGGATGCTTCCGCACAATTTCCATGAATTCGAGTTGTGTGACTGGCTTTCCTGCCACTGACGCATCAACGGCTTCCTAGGATTAGAGGATCTAGCTAGATCGATGTTGATAACAAGCTAGACCAAACGAAGATGATGATGCAGCTAAGCATTGCTACATCAAATTATTTTGAATGAAATATTGGGTTCCCTATCTACCGTAACCCTTCACTTGTATAGAAAATGTTGGACGGACGTGAATAATTTTAAGCAGCATAAAAGCTAACGGACAAAATTTATATTTCAGGAACCAATCAAGATTTTCAGAGGCTTCTATAATTCATCGTCTAGACAAGAGATGAGAAATGCGACGTAAAAGAGGTAATTTGGTGTTACTTAAGATAACATCATTAATTGTAGAACACTTTTTTAATGTTTTGGAAGCCCCAATCATCCTGCGATCAAACCTTCAGTGATGACCACTTGGAAAATGTCATCAAGGTCGTCCAAGTGTTGTACGAGATTTTGCAGCCCCGCTAAATCCTGAAAGAAAGAGCATTTGGAAAAATTTCTTGTCAGCTGAGATGCAGGTGATTTAATGAATCTGAGGGTCTTGCAACGGTGAAAGTTCCACATTAATAGTCAACATCAACTTGGTATCATCTTGAAAATGTCCGTAAGCGTACTGAAAAACTGACCTGAGCACGCCGTCTATCATCCATCTTGGGGCCAACACGAGAGTAAGCAAACAACATGGTAGCAGCACATACAGATGTGGCAGTGGCACATCCTGAAACCCACCAAAATAGGGTTGGATGTTCTTCAAATCCACTGCAGAAGGGTAGTGTAGTTAATAGCATTTACTACATCTCTATATACTGCCAAACATAGCATGGTCGTCAGTTCAACATAAAGTACAAACCTCTGAAGATTCATGCCGAAAAATGCCCCAATAGCTGCAGCTCTGTGAACATCAAGATGTATTGATGTAAGAGATATTTTACATGGAGTTAGCTGTAAACAACAATATAGCATCCACTTATTGCCAAAAGATGTTCAAGAAAAACTCAGTCAAGAATTCATCACAACCGACCTAGTTAAATACACCAATGTTTAATTTTCTCTTTCGGTCATAAATTATCAAAGTTTCAACTACAACGCAGATGGCAGATTTTCTAAGCATCGCTCTCCTATAGACACACAATATTTTTTAGGATGACTTTCACAAGAGCCGCACACGTTTGTGTAAAAAATTACTTATTCATATTGCATTACCAAAAAAAACAGGAAATCAAAAAGAAAAGAAAAGAAAAGAAAGCATCATCTCACATAATCACTGCTAAGGGTCTAAATCTTTCATAAATCAAGGAAAAGACAGCAATAGCATTCCGATTACTTACAAGCTTACGGACAGGGTGCACATGCTCATCATCAGATCTGTGCGTATGATTCGGTTTCGAGTTGTGTCTAATCCCAATTCCCAAATCTGTACACATGAGCTGTCTCAGTATGACTTACCTACAAGTGAATGTAGACATTGCTTCACAGCAGTTTGAGTGCTTTTAGAATTACCTCCTGAGCCGCATTCAAATCTTTTCGCAGCTCCTCAAGTGCACCACCAGCATCATCAAACTGCGCTACCACGAAGACACAGTCAGAACCCAGTTTTCTGCACAACGTCGTTATATGCAAGAAAAAGGCAAGCGCTTCTCAACCTTCAGAAAATAGATCAATACCTCTCGCTGATATGTCAGGAGCATGTCAGCTGCTGCCTGCCGTAGAATACTATGATGAAATGATGCCTCTTTGGTTCTACAATGTCAAGAGATTAAAAAAAGGTTACCGAAGCTATAACTTTACAAAAAATATAAAAAGGAAAAAAAAGAAGAAAAGAAAAGCATCCAACATAGTTTTATAACTTCCAAATCTACTGTCTCACATAATTCACTGTGCAATGGCCTTCAAAGAATAATTATTTCCATACCAGAAATGGATCCCTAGACTATATTCTCTATGTGCATGCTGTGTCTGAAGTTCAAGTTTCCGCTTCTGCATAAGTTCAAAGACAAGAGTGTACTTATTGGGAGTGCTCGAGCTGATTGAGCACAGTGTCTTGTCTTCAAGACAAAGGGCCTGCAGATTCTCATCACTATTTAACACCTGAAAATTCCGAACACATTCACCAACTTTAGATGCTATTTCGATTGAGCTCCAATGAAAAATTCTAAATAACGTGGATCTGAATATGAAAAATTTCAACTAGAAACTATGACTTATACCTAGTGACTTTTGCACGTTTAACAGAAATATAACAGGCGCAAAGAGTAGAGAGCATAGAATGGTATTGGTCTTTATAAATGGGGGAACCTAGTTGTAGAAAGTTGCTAAGGATAAATTCCCTTAGTAGGTTTTTCACCACTTGGGAATGTGTCAAAAGCTTCTTTTATCAGGCAACATATCGCCAAATTAACCTTACGAGAAAACTAATACAGCTGCAAGGCAAAAAGCAATGGACTCTAATTCCAAGAGATTGCTAGGAAATGGTATTGGGTGTATACCTGCTCCATAGCATTATGGGCATCGTGAATATCATGCTCCACTTCTGTGAGGGCCCTCTTTAACGGCAGCAATCGCTGGAGCCTACATTCCACTAAAGGTTCAATGCGGTTAATACAGTTCTTGTTTGTCTTTATTGTAGTCTTCTGCATCGCTGTTACCTTTTACGGTGTCAAAAGATTCTGTAAGCATGTGAATTGCTCTTCACAGTGGTCAGACAAACGTAACTCCAGAACACCGTAGCTGCTAGAAGCTAACCTAGAAAGTAAGGTTTGTTATCAAGATGCGGTAGCAAAATCTAATGAGAAACTGTTTAACGAGACTGAGGGTAAAGAAACACGCACCCTCCCATATTCACGTCTGACGTAAGCTCCTCAAGGATGCGCTCCACCAACACCTTAAGTCTTTGCAGCTAACCGTATGAGCCTTTGTGCCCAAATCTTTAAAAACAATTATTGACAACAATACTTCACTACCTTAACAAGAATTTAAGTGTTTTAAGGTGCATTTGTAAAAGCTTCTGACCTGGAAATTCTCAAAGAAAAATTTTCTACACTTTTTAAAAGGATTAGTCAGTAAAGGTCACTTGCGTTACTGAACTCTGCCGTGTGGTACTGGTCCGAGCTTGATTAAGAAGAAGGACAATCATAACAAGTATAAAAACTGATCACAATAATACATCCTACCGACGATCATTGTGGTTTTGTCACAGTATTACTGTCGAGCCATTAAAGATGAGAGTCTCACTAGCACAACGATCTGTGAAATGAAACTATTACCAGAAAGTGAAGAGAGTATCACCTTTCAACTTTCTGATTGAAAAAATTGCTGGTCTCCTCAAGCAAGCACTCAATCATTTTCAAGTGAAATGGCATGATCTCATAAGTGTATCCTGATGGATTCTTCACTTGCTCGGCCATGGAAATTGCAAAAAACTCCCGTGCCCTGCAGGAATTAGCATTCGACAAATGATGCTGGATTGTAAATACACCCAGTGATCGAAAGCACTTCGAGACTGGAAGTAATGACTAAACACAGCCATTAGGTATCATAACGAACTCAAAAGAAGATGTCATCGGAATCAGCTGGTACGATTCAAGCATTACGATGAATATTCATGCTCTGAATGACTGCAAACTAACCCCGCATTACATGCGAAATGGTGCTACTGTATCATTTGAGTTCTGAGGTTTTTAAAAATTAATTTCAGATGCAATACACCTATTCAAGGCAATCAATTCTCAATGTTCATTGAAGGCTAAGCAGCACAACAGCAAACAAATGTTGCACCTTGTGACTTCTTATTCGGTGACCAATAGGTACCTGTCCATTACTTCATTTGTAGCTTTTCTCTTACTTGATAGATTTCCCACGGTTCCACCCACCTTGCCGATTCTACAATCATCATCAGATGCCAAGAGGGTTACCAGGACTCCCCTCTACTATGACGAACATGGGAAAATAGTTGCAGCAACCAGTATGTTATCTAATTATAGTTTCACGTGACGTGCAGAGTGACTAATCCAACGACTAAATCTGCTGTAAATCAATAATATCTAATAATACCTCGTTGTTGAAACAACGAACATCTAGTGCCTTCTCTTGGCATACCACAGCGAATTATGATTCGGATGATATATCCTGGTAGCATTTGTCTGGTGAACCAAACCTGACCGTAATAAGAGAAAGTCGAAAAAAAAAGAAAAAGAAGAAAAAGAAGAAAAAAGAAAAAAGGACGTTGACAACTGATAAACGCCTTACACCCTGATACATAATTACAAAATTAGACAAGATGAACTAGAATACGATCTGTCAGTCCTCTTGAAAATACTTAATGCGAGCGAAAGGCGTGGTTGTGCAGACATACGGAGGACGGCGAGCTTCAAAAAGTATGGCGTGGTCTCTGCAGACTAGTGCTCTCACATTCTCCATGCGCACGATCACCTAAAATGAGAATTACACATGCAAAGTCAATCTCCTGAGCAGCAGGGTGCAACTGAGTTTAACATTAACGAAACTGAGAAACTGGTGCACTCGTCGCTCAGACATACGACTTAATTCTAATAGGTAAATAAATTAAATAGTACAATCTAATGACTATACCTTTTCGTTCCGAACAGATATCGTCGCCCGTTGGGGTACAAAGGACTTAGACCTCGCCAACAAATCGATGTCCCTTGGATGAATATTCTAAATCATACAAACACAAGCTTCCTTCAGATTCAGTACGTTGCAGAGTCATTGACGATTGCTTCTTTGGTGTCAACCACACCACAAACTATAAACACGCCTATAACAGTCAAAATTAAGACTTGTTCTACAATAAGAGAAAACACATCGACTGCTGTCCAAACCCAAGGAAAACCTAACAATGCAAGGGTATAATTCTTACAAACTCGGAGGTCCTCAGCGAAAGATGATGCCATGAACCGTCATCGTCTATTCGAACAACATTGAATTTTGCGCCCCCGTCCAGAACCTTCTTGGGAGGATTCTTCCCTTCTGTGTTTTTGATATCAGGTAGAGAGACTATCTCTGAATCGTCACTATGATTGTTTCTTGTACAATATCTCGAAATGTGTCCATGCGACCAGTAACGATTATTCTCATCATGTGAATATGAAAAAATGCTATGTTGAGCTGAAGTAGATATCGGGCGGACCAACGCAAGAAACCTGTTCGCCGAAATGACTGTACATGACATATTGCTGGAGGAACCTAACGTTGCTAATATTCTCGAAGTATTGAGGAAGCCACGTGACCCAGTTTGTTGGCTCAAAATGTAAGTGCTGGCAAAACGCTGCAAGTGTACCCTGGCCATCTTCGTTTTCGTAGTGCACCAATGTTTATTTCAACAACAACGCAAGGTTTCTAGTCTTTATCATCTTTCTCCTGAGTATGAACCCTCCGTGTCTCTTAAGAAACAGACACTCCAAGATCAGTCTGTTTTCATCAATAGAACAATTCTTGTCCTGCACCTCAAAAGTAGTCGACATCAAGACATAAAGTAAAAATGTGGAAAATGGTAGGTAAAATTCTCATCGTAGGACTCAGAAGCCTCAACCCTCACATGGAGCAATGAAATCATGACCAATTGAATGTTGCTGAGAAAACGAAAAAAACATTCCTATCTCTCAATCCAAAAGAGGGTCGGTAAAGCCAGTGCAAATTACACTGACAGTTGCAGGTGCCTACAAAACGCAGAACCTTCAAATTCCTTTAAATGGTCCCCAAAACTACAATTAATCAAAGTGTTTGATCCCTCAGCCCAGCGCGCTCAGCTAGAATGAGATAGCACGTACTGCTTACAAGATCGACTCCTGAAATTCAAAGAACACTTGTCGAGCTACCACAATTACCACCATTCAGATCCTCTACTAAACGTTGACTCACAAGTTCGAGAAAATTTGACCTCAGCCCAGCAGCAGCGAAAATTCGCCGACACACTGAAACCCACTCCACTCTGCTGAAAGCTGAACCCTGAGTCTGTCAAAATAACTCAGGCGCGTGGAGAGCAGCATGCATTAGCAGAGATCAAAAATACGAACCATGGTTACGAATAGTTCAAAGTTCCAGACAAGAGACCAGAAAACTTGCCATACCCTAGCGAAAAGAGACCTTCCCGTTACTGCCACGGTGGCCTCCTAACTTGCACGTAAACATTCTTCGGCGATACTAAAATTGGGGGGGCGGGCCTTGACGATATCCCTTCGCAATCTTGATGTCCTAGACTCAACCCACTTTCATTTCGCTTTCATCCACTCAGATGGTGGTGTGCCTCCAAGCCACCTCTGGTGCAACGCTCCCAAGGCGACGCAATTGAGGCCTTGAATTAGGGCTTCCACTTCCGAGACTTTCGACGATCCTGACTCTTTCTTTGCAACTCGGGTTCCAGTTGTGGTGTATTAGTGAAGTTGGTGTGCACATATGTGCAGCGTCGTGTTCAGAGAGGCTCTGTAGCTCGGATGCTTTGGAACTGCGATGAGTTCACATTTTAAAAGCAGAGTGACGATGCTGGGCTGTGCGCTCGTAGAATTCAGTTTGTTTTGGATGATGGTTGGGTAGGTTTTGTTATGAGTTGCAAGTTAGGCGAGCAAGACACGTCCAGAAGTTCTTCCAGGGATTGGCAGGAGTTGGTGGCAGAAGTCAGACTTGAGGTATGGGTTTCCAGTATCTATTGCTTCTAGTTTTGCTTCTTCTGCTAGTCTTGCTAATGGTTTAAGATGAGGTTGCTCCATCTAAAGTGGCTAGAAGCAGATGGGGTTAGAAACAGATCATGTCAAGTCCGCTCCGAGAGAAATTCAGGCAGAGGTTGGAGAAATTGGAGATCACTGTGGTTTGTACTAGGGTTTCGACAGAGTCCTTGCAGTGGAGTTGCAGTGATTTTTGTTGGCTGGGAACCACGATCATGCACTGGGAACTGGGAGTTGGAAACGGGGAGACTGCCCGAGGGAGTTGGGTAGATGACGTTGATATGAGATAGGTGCGTGTGGGGGCAACTGCAGAATGTAGACTTGCTGACCTGGAGTATGAGCAGGGGGTGGAATTGGCGGCAGCCAGTGCACAATGTTCAGATCATGATGTTGCTCTGCATCGACGATTCGGTACCAGATACAGCGTTCTTTGTGAGCCTTTGATGAAGATTAACGCCACAATTTGCTTTTGTCCCTAGTTCGTAATTCATAATACTGGCTTTATCCTCGCGAGACAGGTCTATTAGCCTGGGCTGGTTCCAGTGAAGTGACAGGTCGAGCGTATTGGGAGTGAATTGGGGGATGATGATTAGGAGATGATCGCAAGGGTGCTCGGGAGTTGGTCTGGTACATTTTCCGAGGAGTGAATAGATTGGAGGGCGTGTTTTATGTAAGAGCGTGCAAGGGTAGGTTTCCGTGAGATCGTTGATGCACTGGAGTGCGACTTGATCTGGAGGCAATTTGGAAGTTGTGGAGCGGACAGGAAGGGGGTGTGAAAGTGAATCAGTAAGAGTGCGGGAGCAGCAGGAAGATAGGAGGCAGCGGAGAGGATGGCGAGCCCTTTTCCCAACGATGGATCGTTTTTGGAGAGGTTCAAGCAGCTGCAGCAGGACGGTCCCTCGAAGGCCGACACAAGCGGTCCCGTGGTGTTGAAGAATGTGAAGTCGTCAAAAGCGAGCTCGAACAGCAAGGGTGGAGGTGGATCAGCGTTCGGAGGGCCCAGGAAGGGATCTTTACCGAACGGGAAGCTAGCATTCAGTCTAAAGCAGAAGTCGAGGTTGGCGGTGAACGCAATCAAACTTGGAGAAGACGAGGACGAGGAGGAAGACGGGGATGCCCAGAGACAAGCCAAGAAGGTGAAGACGGAGAGCGCGTCGAAGGGCAAATCACCGGAGCCGAAGGAGTCGGGTGAGATAGCATGGGGGATGGTGTTGGGTGCGGTTATTTGTGATGACTTTGGGTGAGGTGGAGGTGGAGGTGGAGGTGAAGGTGAAGGGCAGTGTGAGGAGGGTGATCGTGGAGGGTAGGGAGGATTGTAGGGGAAGGACGTAGTGACGGGATATTTGAATATGACTGAGGCCATAGCATGTTGTTGTGTGGAAATGGTGCAGTTCCTGCTCCTCCAGCAGACGGAGAGGTGAAGAAGGTGGCGGATAAGCTAGCGCTGTTTGTAGCAAAGAACGGGCGGCAATTCGAGGAGGTGACCCGTGAGAAAAACCTTGGCAAGGGTCCGTTCAGGTGTGTAGTCGTGCGTCAAGTTAGAAGTTGCGGTTGCAAGTTTTGGATGGTGGGTAGTGGTACATGTGGAGATGGTGGTGTTGGTGATTTGGGGATTTTGGTGCATGGCGTGGATGGCGTGTGGATGGTTGGAGGGCATGTGTGGGGCGGGTGATGATTTTGGAGGAGTGGCGAGTGTGAGCAGTTTTTTGTACGATACGGAGTGTGCGGAGTATAAGTACTACGAGTATCGGGTTGCTCAAGAGGAGGCAGTGCTGGCAGGCGAAGCGGGTGGATCGCAGGCATCGCAGACAGGTAGGGAGTGGGTGCTGGAGTGGAGATGATATTTGAAGTGGGGGAGTTGGTGGGGATGTATGTGTGGGTGTTGGAGCGGTAGAAGCGGTTTGGGGTTTGTTGGAGAGGTTGGCAGGTGGTGGTTTGAGGGGACGACATGTAATTGGATGCAGGAAGCAGTGGCGCGAATCAGGGTAGCTCTCACAGGCAGTCGAGTGGAGGACAGCAGCAGAGGTATCAGACACCAGCTTCGGCATTGTACAGCGGCGGCAGTGAGCAGCATAAGGCAGGTTATTCACCGGGGCCTTCACAGGAGTCGGTGCAAGGTACGGATGCGGGGACAGGAGGTTGAGTTGGTTTGTGGCGTTGTCGGATAGTAAAGGTTGGAAGAAGCAATACGGAGGGGTGATGTGAGGTGGAGCATACAATGTTGAGAGCATGGGAGTGGAAAGCTGGGCGTGGATGTGTGGCGTCGTGAATAGTAATGTGGTGGGAGGATTTGGTGGTTGATGTGGGCGGTTGTGTTTGGTGGGCGCGTGGTGGTAATGTATGGATGAGGTGGTGCAATGGGGAAAGGCGGTGATGTGGTAATGCGGTTGGAGTGGGTTGTAGGGTTGGCAGATCGATACAGCCAGCAGGGTTATGCAAATGATTCAGTGGCAATGATGGAGTTTTACATGAAGAAGGCAGCGCAGGAGGCGATACGAAGACCTCCGAAGCAGTCGAAGGATGAGATGCCTCCTCCTCCGGGGCTGCATCCGCCAGGATCAGGTAGGGGAGAATGGTTAGAGTGGTAGCATGCAAGGGTGGGAAGGTGGTGGTGTTGTGAATGATGGGACATGATCATGGCTCGGGGGGTCCTGGCAGGATGTGCAGTGGAAGGTTTTAGTGGCATGGATATGTGTGTGTGTATGGTGTGGCATGCGCACATGGTGGAGGGTGCGTGGAACGGAGCTCGAGTCTGATGTTTCGAGGTGGTTTGTTGATGACAGATAGTTGGAAACACGAAGAAGCGGGTGTGGCAGGTAAAGTGGAAGATGTAGGGGTTTGCGTTGCATTGGCGTGGTTTTGTAAAGACGTGGAATGTTGATGATGCAAAGCATTGGTGTGGTGGTGGAGAAGGTTGATGAGAATTGGTAGAGGTAGCGGCTTAATGCAGTGATGTGTGGGATTCAGAAGATGCACGTCCCAGCTATGTAACCCCTAGCGTAGGGGTGGTCGAGGATGGTGGCGCAGGTTTATATCCTGACAAAACTATCTGAATACATGCATGGATGTGGGGTAGAGTATGTAGGTTTTCTTGCGCATGCATGGGGGAGGCGGAGGACGTTGGGAGTGGAGGGCATGCAAGGGACGCGGGGTTGTAGAATTGTTAGAAGTTGCAGTGTCACGTGGGAGTGGATGAAGACTTGGGAGGTTGTGGATGTTGGACGATGGCATGAATGGAGGATGTGAAAGATTGAATGAGTGGATTGAGTGGGAGATTAGATTATGGTAGGAGGGAGTGTTGTAGGTGTGTGGCAGTGTTTGCGGAATAGTGGAGAATGTGCAGGATTGGAGTGAATGGAGGGTGAGGATGGAGGGATTGAGATGTAGGAGGTGTATGCGTGCAGGGAAGAAAGGGCATCACATGGGAGACTACATTCCTCCGGAGGAATTGGAGAAGTTTCTGGCAAAGTGCAACGATGCGAAGGCCGCAAAAGCAGCAAAAGCGACGGCCGATCGGGCGAAGATTCAAGCGGACAATGTGGGACATCGGTTGCTGTCAAAGATGGGGTGGAAAGAAGGTGGGATGGGAGGGGGGAGGGGGGAGGAGGGGGTTGCACAGGGGTGGCGTGGAAGAGAATGATGATGGAGAGGAGGATTAGGTTTGGAGAGTGTGGTGGTGTGGGTTTGTTGGAGAGGGGCGTGGAGGGTGATGGTGGGTGGGATGAAGAGGCTGACAGATGTTGCGGGTGGCGATGGTTTGCAGGAGAGGGTCTGGGGAGTGGGAGGAGCGGGATCGCAGATCCAGTGCAAGCTGGAAGCGTGAAAGTGAACAATCTGGGAGTCGGGGCGGAGCAACCTGGGGAGGTGACAGCGGAAGATGATATATATGAGCAGTACAAGAAACGGATGATGCTTGGGTACCGGTTTCGACCGAACCCTCTGGTAAGGGTGGATGAGTTAGTGAGTATGGGGATGGAGTATGTGGGTGTGGATGGTTTGTGGTTGGATAGTTGAGGATGTTGCAGTTACGATTAGGGGTGCATGTGTGGATGGATGTGGAATGCAGAGTGAGAGCGTAACATGTTTGTGGTGGGTGGGGAAATTGAGTGCAGAACAACCCTCGCAAAGCATATTATTAAAGGATGGATGGCGCATCTTGTATGGAATCGAATGATCGGTTTTGTAGAAACGGTGTAATGGGTTGGAAAAATCGAAAGTTTCAGTTGCTGTTTATTCGCAGGTAGGTACCTCATATGTCAAGGCGTCTTCTCAATCTTATTTACTTAGGTTACCACTCGTGCACATGTGATGATAAATTTCGACGGATATTGTTGTATTGGGTCTGTGCTCATTGCGGTGTAGCTGGCTTATTTGATTCCACCGTATGACGTCTACACGTCCCAGGCTCGCAACTGTTGGACGCTGTTTTTTCCGGCTCGCATCTGGAAGCTCAATTCGGTTGCATGATATTACACTTTCTTTTACTTGACTATCTTAGATTTAAAGTCGTTTAGCGTACTGTTTCTTTTGGATAGAGTCTAACTTTGTTTAGCTAGGTGATATCCATTAGTGTTGAAGCAAAGCAGTTCTTCGTGATGATTCGAGCAGTTTTGCAGTCGTTAGGACAGATGCAAGTTATATTGTTGTCCAGGTTTTCTGGTGTAATATAAAAGTTCAAGTTCATTAAATCTGAACACAGTTTATTGGCCAGCTTTGCAACTAAACTCTTGAAACAATCCCCTTTGATATCGTATTGTACTCCGTGCCTTTTTCAAATGTCGTGCACATTGAGATACGCGTTTGTTGTGCGTTGTGTGTTATGTGTCGTCCCCATGGGTTGCAAACATACTGAATTCTTTAGAAGTACCACGCGCTTTGCTCCCCAGATTCAACGAATAGGAACAGTAATGTACTCTAACAAGTCACCTCCGTTGTTCAGAACCGGAACGTCGTTTCAAGCATCTTGAATTTGAGAGGATTCTAACACAATTGGGTTCATTCCTTTTTGTTAGAAATGGTCGTTGGAGTAGCACAAACGCTTTTCGCACACATCGAAGGAATCATCGAGCCACGCCACACTTGACTAGAATGATTTACACACACTGTGGGTCTTTTTGTAGAAACTGAAAGATCTTGATGGGTTTAGCGCAGACAATACCTCCATATTGTAGCAATTTTACCTTCGCAATCTTTGCAAAACAACTGCACAGCACACTACCAACCCATGAAGCCTGCTCGCACAAAGACAAGGAGAGGAATCCACGCAATCCAAGAACTCCCAAGCACACAAGCCAAATCCAGATGGCAGCCAGAGAACTGAGCCCAATCGCGGTCATAGATGTGGGGGCATCATGGTCACAGACACGACCCCCTAAGTTGAGCGTCAAACTCACCCAGCTGGACCAGGCCCCTGTTTCCGCGCCTCCCGCTCTTCGCAAATTTGCCAGCCTCCTCCTCCTCCTCAAAGACACATGTCATCGCAAAGTTTTGAATTAGCTGCGGCGTGGATGTTGTTCTTTCCATTGTTATTACATTTGTTGGCCAGGAGGCGTGCAGAATCTGTTCTGTGCCGGTATGTGGGCGCCTTCTTTATTGTCGTAGTAAGAGATGAATTGGGTGTCAGCTTTGTGCGGTTGCTTTTGGCCTCGTTCCGATGGTGTGAGTCGTTAGGTTGAAGTGCTCCGAAAGGATTTAATTTTTCTAATTTATCTATGAGATTTGAAAACTTGGGTTGGTTTCTGAGGTTGTGGGGAGGATTCCGAGATGGTGTGGTGGATTGAGTGGCGGTGCGAAGCAGGATTGGAATCGTGAAGCTGTTTTGAAGATTTTTCTGATTGGTATCTGGAGGTGCTGAGGAGAGGGAAGAGTAGTTGCTGTGTTGATTGACGACGAGGGAAGTGTAGTGTGCTGTAGGAACGGTTAGGGGTGTGAGGCTTGAGATTTATGGAAGAGTGATTCCAGATGGCTAGGGTATATAATTTACTTCAAGAAGATAATATACATTTTAAAGTTTTGGGGATTGATTGTATAGGTGAGCAGCTGAGATCGTGGTATTGAAGAGTGGAGGTCGAGAAATCTAGTGTTGAGGTTGTGGAGTGACTCCTTTTGCCATACTCCACTCGTGATGATGGTCCCAACAGGAGAGCAACTTTTATGGGATTCAATTTCTGTCGGAAGCAGTTAGGGGAATCTCGTACTTTAGGGTATTGTGGAGCAGAAGTCAGTCAATTTTTGATGTCTGCAAGAACTTGATGCACTTTTTTTGCGGGCCATTTTATAACGTCAGAGCTCGAAATATTTGCAGATTTACAGGTTGGCATCGTTTGCAGATAAATACCAATTCACGGCCCACAGTACATGTACATTTAATCGGTGCTTGATATGCCACTCTTGCGTAGTTATGTTAGCCAGTGGTAGCTGGTTCAATTACCGAGCGAGTGCGAACGCATCTTAGTGTTAGTCATGGGTTGAATTCTGTACAGAGAGTTTCTTGGAAAAATTCACTTAGTATTAAATCTTATAAGCATTCGCGAATTAGTTGCAATTCGCATTATTGTCTAGTTTGCACTGAATTTCTAGGTTAGACCTTGTGTTCAACTCGCATCTATGAATAGACCTCGCATCGTCGGATGGGACTACACACTTCGTGACAGCTTATTTATGTCACAATCTGAATCCTTGCTCAATGTTGTTTTGTTTCAGGTGGTAACTTAAGCAAGTGCAGTGGATTCACGCACTCGTTGGAATCTAGCAATCACTGTTACGATTCAGCATTTGTCATCAATCCACAATTGGTCACCTTCGTCGAATATATTATCTAAAATCTAGTCGGAAGTATTTTAGTGATTACGGCTGGGCAAGCAAACACTTGGAGGTTCAAAGCCACCGATGGCATAATTAGCCTGTATATGTGAAATAGGGTGGAAAGTGATCATTTCGGGCACTGCATCGGCATTTTCTTTGCGTCATCCGTTCTGCATTGGTGTCCGTTTCACACGATGTTGGAGCCCAAACCCTAGTGATCGATTTACTATGAGGGTGCAGAATGGCGGCCCTTGGTTTCAACTCCACCATCATCGGTATCTTGATCTTGTTCTTGCACGTAGTCTTTTATTCCAGCTGCAGCACATCGGACCATGCGGTCGCTTTGTGGGTACCGACAAGGAGCCTGATACGAGAACCTCACCCTGGTGGGAGACCTGATCGGAGACTTAGGCAGAGCCCGGGAACACCACTAACTCCCGATGTTTACCATAAGTATGCCGAACAGTCCCTGACATGTGAAGAGGATTTATTGGGGGCGGGCTCTTTGGAAACGGTGTGTGTGCTCAAGCAATCCGTGTCCTTCGCTGCAGATGAAACCTTTGTGGTCGGAAATGGAACCTTAGAGATTCAACCCAACGTTTCTATCTCGTGCATCAAATCTGGGTGTAGTCTAACTATACTGCTAGATGGGGACCTGAATATGGGTGAAAATTCCACCATAAGAAGCAGTTCGTTGTGGATACAAGCCGCTAATGTGAATATAGGAGATGCTGCCAGTTTGGACTCCTCTGAGTTTGGAGGAAAGCCTCCGTCTGGTGCTAGTGGTACGCCGTCTGGAATTGACGGAGCAGGAGCTGGTCATGGAGGTCGGGGTGCGTACTGCGTGAAGGATCACAGTAAAGAACAAAGAGATAGCTGGGGTGGTGATATGTATGGCTGGTCAACGCTCATGCAGCCGTGGTTTTACGGCAGCAGCGGTGGAACTACAAGTAACACCTCTGATCTTGGGGGTAAAGGTGGGGGCAGAGTGAATGTCACAGTGATGGGAATCCTAGTGATCAATGGCTCAATTGAGGCGGATGGGGGCTCCGTTGGGGAAGAGGGGGGTGGTGGATCTGGAGGCAGTCTTTTCGTGCGAGCATCTAGAATGTAAGTTATTTAAGCTTCCCAAGTAGCTGGATACATTCGGTTGTTTGTTTCAAAAGTTTGGATGAACTCAGTGTGTGTGGGTTAGAGTAGTAGATGGTGGTATATTTATGATTTTGGTTGGAGATGAGGTCTTTTACTCAATTTGGACAGATTCTTTGCGGGTGAGCTTGCCTGGTTTTGCATACGGTTCTAGATGCTCAGATTTGAGGTGGTGGTTGCAATGTGATGCAAATGCTTTCTGTGTTATCATGCTGTGCTGTTTTCAACTCCACTTGGACAGAAGTTTTTGACGGCAGAAGATCTGGTATACCTTGAGTGCAGAAAAGGGAATGGACAAATCAGTGCTATTGGTGGTTCCGGTCGAGGAGGTGCTTCAGGAGGGCGTATTGCAATTGACTCCATGAGGCTTGATGGTGTGACTGTCCGTTATCATGGTTAGTTTTTCTGTTGACTCCAAGAGGACTGATGTTGTGACTTTGCGCTTACTCTTGATGAGCACAACTGTTACTAAGTTCTTGCAATTTTAAGTTTTTATTTTATTTAATTTTAATTTTAATTTTTTTGTTGTGCTTATTACATGTAGAACAGAGCGATGAAACTGTAGAATGAAAACCATGTCCAGGCGTTTTGGTTGTAAGCTTATACGTTCATTTCATGTTGAAGCTGGAGGTGAAACGAGGTTCATAGAAAGTTTGTTAGGTGCAACTTGATGAAACACTGCTGTTTTCAACTTCTGGCAGGTGGGGATAGTTTAACCTGTCTGCAAAACAATGGGGCCTCAGGCACACGGTTTGACATTTTCTCGGCAACCTTATATGTCTCTAATAGCAACAAGACAACTTCTACTGACACGTTACTGCTGGAGTTTCCTAACCACCCTTTATGGTCCAAAGTGATTGTGGAAAATAATGCGAGTGTATTAGTCCCTCTGCTGTGGAGCAGAGTACAGGTACCTGTTTGAAATTAAATCTGTCCCGGCCTATTGTTATGATCTTTCCTGCAATATTGCTGCCTCCGAATCCAAAGAGATTGAGAAAGGCATCATCTATATTTGGTTTAGATTTTTTGTGTGTGATAATTTACTAAAAACCTTTTCTATCAACTTCAAAAAAGATTTGATGTTTCGGGAAGATTCTCATAGTATAATTGGTCTTGTGAGTGTGGATTAAAGTGTTTTTTTAGATTTAAGTACTTTGAATGTGTTCATGACTGTTGAAGGGGAAAATGAAGTCCCAGGGTTTTCCGATGTTTTCCTTGTTGAAGACACTTAGAAACTATTGCTGATATAATCCTTTTGTTAGACATGGGCAAAACAGATGAGCTTTTTCACAAGTTTTCTTATTTGATGTTCGCTTCATGGCCGAAATTTGATGCAGGTTCGTTCCATGATTACGTTGCAGTCGGGAGGTCTCCTTAGTTTCGGCTTGGCTTCATTTTCGAGCTCTGTGTTTGAGTTAGTGGCAGAGGAGGTGCTCATGAGTGATTCTACGATCAAGGTGTATGGGGCTCTCAAATTGACTGTGAAGATGCTGCTCATGTGGAACTCGACCATCAAAGTAGATGGCAATCCCGATGATTTTATGTTGGCTACGTCCACTGTTGAGACCAGCAACTTAGTTATTTTACGGGTGAGTATGCTGAGCTTTCTTCCCACATGCAACCAGTTCAAATTGAGCCATTGTCGTAAGGATTCTGTCATGTGTGTTTTAACTGAACAGGAGATGCAAAATACCCTTAAAAATCATGGACCTCCGCATATTTTAAAATTGCCATGTATCGTCTATATTTTAAAAAACTATAGTTATTGTTTGCAATATATCATGAAGTTGTCTTTGTTTAATGGCTATCCTGATCATTCCAGGAAGGGTCAGTGATCGAATCAAGTGCAAATCTAGGAATGCATGGACAGGGTTTGCTGAAGCTCTCTGGTCCTGGTGACATGTTAAGAGCACAACGACTTTTTGTTTCATTATTCTATACTGTGCATGTAAGTCGAGTTCGAACCTTATATTGCGGGAACTCTTATACATGAGACATCTTTTTGGAATGGGTCATTGTACTTTGGTTGTTCACCGATCCTTTTGCTTAAGAAATCCCTCATGTGGTATGTTGATAAACCAAGCTTTGATGCTAAGGGATAAATTTGGTTGCTAGGTTGCTAAAGGAGCACTGATGCAGGCGCCACTTGAGGAAGACTCTCCAATTAAGGAGGAGTAAGTTTTTGTACTGTCTTTGTTTCTTAAAATATATCGAATTGTATTTCAGAGTTTGGTGCACGATTTTTAAGCTTCACAAACTTCAACGTGTATCCAAGTATATTTTGCTAGGCGATCGTTGTATCACTGTGAATACACTCATTCCCTTATGGATTTGTTGTCATGTGAAAACTGTATACACAGGATCTCAAAAATTTATTGTGAAAACAATATTTGCCCAGAAGAGGTGCTAATGCCCTCTGAAGACTGTACGCTGAATGTCTCATCCCCATTCACAATGCAGGTATGGCGTATTATTGGTTTCATCCTTCTTTACATGTTCGTACTGACCTCCTGAATGGAACTGATTATGAATTGTTGCTTTTGTGAAGTGTAAGTAGGCGTTCGTCCTTTAATATTCCAAGCAATACTGATGTGCTGGGCACCAGCTTCCAGTGAACTTAAAAGTCATACCTGGGATTCTATGCTGTCTAAAGTGCACCAAGATTCATTTAGTTCGCAAAGATATTAGGGCCCAAAAATCTGAGTGTAGTCGGTGATTCTAAGAATGTAAAGACAGGTACCGTCGTATTAATGCTCATCAACGCCTTTGGTCAGATCTGCCGTGTTGAAGATGTGCACATCAATGGCACTGTTTTGGGAAGCGCTGTTCATGTACAGCGAGTCAAGACAATCTCAATTCGAGGCCTTTTTTCTTCGTCATCACTAGGTGTGTCTCTTTACGCCTTGAAGCAGCCGCATGCTGTGCCTCAGCGTTCGAGAAGTGATACACTTTTGAGTTTTTCCACTGAGTTTGTGACTTTCAATTGCAAGTTCAATATGTATGTCGAAGCAACTGTGCGAGCTTCTCGAAGCTGGATTCTTATTTAAAGTTTTACTGATATTGAAAAGATCTAGAGCCCCGGACATGGTGATTTGAGGGATCCGATGTGTTTACATTTTGTCAATAACGCTTTCTGAACCTTCTGTAACTGGTGACGTGAGCTTTCTTTCAACCTTTCTGGAACTGATGTAGTGTATGATTCTGTCAGGTTGTGAAGGAGGACTTGGAAGAGGAATGATTGGATCAGCTGGTGCAGCAGGTGGTGGTGGCCATGGTGGTAGAGGTGGTAAGGGCTATTACAAAGGCCATTCTGCCGATGGTGGTGCAATCTATGGCAACCATAAGCTTCCCTGTGAGTTCGGCAGTGGTAGTGGCAATGCAAGTTTTGGGGACTCTACGACAGGTGGCGGTATCATAGGTTTGCTACATGCTGCCCACCACCATTCTCATCAGTTAATCTTACTTTTGAAAAATCCCAATATATCATGTTTCCTTGGGCATGCTACTGCCATGAATCCCATGAAGTTGCTACTCAATTAACATACTTTCTTGACATGAATTTCATACAATTGTGTGATCTGCATGTATGAAGTGGCTTGTCTGGACTTGGTGAGCACCACTGTCAGCATTAAGTGATATTGCTTGACAATCACGTGCACTTTCAATTAATGTGACGTGTGTTCGAAGACGTTACTCAACTCGGTTACACACTGCGCTGTGGCTTTGCAGTTATGGGCTCTAGCGAACATCCTATCAGCAAAATTGAAATTTTTGGAGCCCTCTCTGCGGATGGTGGGAGTTTTAATGCATCGCAAGGCCATGCTAGGGGTTCAGGGATGGGTGATCCAGGTGGAGGCTCTGGTGGTAGCCTACTTCTGTTTCTGCAGACATTGGTCATGGGGAACGAATCTATACTATCAAGTGCAGGAGGTCACGGTGGTCCAGTGGGTGGTGGAGGCGGTGGTGGTGGCCGACTCCACTTTCATTGGTCCAACATTCCCACGGGGATTGATTTTGTCCCCATTGCTTACGTCAAGGGCGTCTACCATACCAGGTTCTTACACATTCTTTCATGAAAGGAAAGAATTGGTTATGATTAAGACCTAATTTTCAATTTTCAACTATCAAAGCAGGGACCTCTAATCCTTGTCTGATAGGAAGATAAAGTTGAGCTAATTAGAGCTGTTTGGATGTATAGACGTGTAGCGGTCGTATGTGTCGAAGTTGATCTTGATTATTACTGATGTGTGAACAGGGGTGGTCATGCTGGAGAAGACGTTATTCATCCTGAAGGTGACAAATCTGAAAAAGGAGAAGATGGTACTATAAGTGGAATTGATTGTCCACCTGGCCTGTATGGCATCTTCTGTGAGGTTTGTAACCTCTTTGCTGTTCTGTTCAAGTGTGTTTCGTCTGTAATAGCAGCACGTGATTTTGGTTAAAGTCTCCAATTTTAAGGAAGCATGGAAAAACTGTTTTTAGTAGGCTACTAGCTTCAGTTATTGGAGTACTTGCAAATGCTTATGCATTAGAATCTTAAAGTTGTGGACAAAACTAGCTAATGTACATCAGTTTTTTCAATCTGTATATTGGGTGTTATCATAACAGGAGTGTCCAGTTGGAACGTTTAAGAATGAGACTGGCTGGAAGCCTGAGTTGTGTAAGCCATGTCCACCTGAGAATCTGCCAAGGCGTGCTAATTACACATATGCTCGTGGTAACTTTTCTCTACTTTCTGAGTTACTCTTAGATCCAAGTTATATGTTCTGTACTGGCTTTGAAGTTCACTTCGAGTTAACATGCTTATGCTGATGTTTTTCACAGGGGGTGTCGTTGAGACAGCTTGTCCTTATCAGTGCATTTCAGACAAGTATCACATGCCAAACTGCTACACCATGGTGGAGGACCTGATCTACACGCTTGGTGGTCCTTGGTTGTTTACACTTTTGCTCTCAGTTGTCATGGTTGTTTTGGCTATGGTGTTAAGTGTTGCGCGAATGAAGTTGGTTGGCAATGATGACTTCACTGGACCTGCTCCTACACCACATGGGGGACATATCGATCATTCCTTCCCATTTTTGGAGTCCCTTAACGAGGTTTTTTTCCTTCCTCAACTCCTACAGTTGCTTCACCACAGCTTGATTCCAACTGTTACTTACCTGGAGTGTCCTGTGCTGAAAATTTTAAGATGTTTGTTACAGGTGCTTGAGACTACGCGAGTGGAAGAGTCACAGAACCATATACATCGCATGTATTTCATGGGCAATAATACTTTTAACGAGCCATGGCACCTTCCTCATTCCCCTCCTGAGCAGATTATGGATCTTGTGTAATTTCTTATCTTTTATCGCATCCATTCGTCAGTTATGCTTTGGCATTTGACATACTTCCTTTTAAATGGTTGCGTCTGAGTTTTATCACTTGTTTCAGGTATGAGATGTTTGATCACTTGAGCAATGCGTGATTTGATTGTGTAAGAAAGTTCTTTTTGCGCTCATATGTGTCCTTGATTGGCAGTTATGAAGATGCTTTCAACAGATTTGCAGAGGAAATCAACTGTCTGGCAGCTTATCAATGGTGGGAAGGATCGGTGCACAGTATTTTGTCAGTATTGGCATACCCAGTCGCATGGTCATGGCAGCAATGGCGTGCACGTAAAAAATTTCAGAGACTGCGGGAGTATGTACGCTCAGAATACGATCATGCATGCTTAAGATCTTGCCGATCTCGGGCACTCTATGAAGGGCTAAAGGTGACTTATTCTGGACTTTCGGAATATCTTTAAGTGCACAGCTGATTCAATGTTTTTCCGAAAAATAGTAACACGGTCATGTCTTCATCCTCACTTATGAGATAGCCCGTGTACACCTCCTATCTTTGTTACCATGAATTTTGAAGGGAGTAAACCTATTGTTTATGCCCTAGGTTTCCGCTTATTTACGTACTGCAACGTGATTATTAATCCGTCGCTACTTTTTAGGTTCCTATATACATGTGTACAATTTGACGTGCATTGATGATTGTCTATATTACATGACTCTTGGCTGGTCTTTCTGTGAGAATACAGCATTTGTGCTGTTGGTGTTCATGAAAACGAAAATCTAATACTCATCAGACTTTTCTGAGCTAAACATGATTTACGGTGTTTGTTGTTGTTGGAGGGCTTTGAATGTATCCAACTCTCAAGCTTGGTCTGTGCAGGTGGCTGCAACACCTGATTTGATGCTGGCGTATATTGATGTATTTCTGGGAGGAGACGAAAAACGACCTGATCTGCCTCCCAAGCTGATGCAAAGATTGCCAATGACCATCATTTTTGGGGGCGAAGGCAGCTATTTGGCTCCTTACAGCCTCCACAGCGACAACTTACTAACCAGCCTAGTTGGCCAGGTAAAATCCTTTGTCATAAATAATAGAAATGATGTTTACTCATTTGATTCACAAGTATACGTGCGCTAGTTAATCCAATTCGTTGATTCAATTGCAGTTAAGCTGGCTTTCTCATCTAGATGCCGTATGGAGTTGCATCCATTGGTTTTGTAGTAGGTGCCATAATGTGTATGTCGTTGAATATGTGGTGTGGTTTATGAAAACAGGCTGTCCCTTCAACAATGTGGTACAGAATGGTAGCTGGTCTGAATGCGCAGTTACGAACAGTGCGAAGGGGATCCCTTCGCAGCAGCTTACTGCCTGTCATGAACTGGCTAAGTACCCATGCCAACCCAAGGCTATCAACTGTTGGTGTTCGAGTGGATATGGCTTGGTATCAAGCTACAGCCACAGGCTACTATCAGCTTGGCTTAGTAATGAATCCTGCTGACGATGCTCCTCAGTCCTTGCAGTTTCCAGATGAACTAAGCCCAAGTAGTTTTTCAAGGAGGTGCTACTACTAAACTAAAGACTTGTTGTCCAATCGATTGTTTGAGTCATTGCTGGAGACTCTTTCAGTACCTAGAACCAGTATTAGAATTCGATCTATTCAAATGAAATTTCATCTAGCAGTGCAGGAGTATGTCATGTCGATGCATTTGCCATCGACGAAAGGGATATATTTACAGTGTTGGATATTGACGTCTCTTTTTGCTTTCTTGGGCGCATCTTTTGAGAATTGTCCTTCACGTATGCTACTCTACTTCAGAAACTTTACTAACTTATCTTTGGTGCAGTAGAAATTATATCCCATCAGACCAGGATGGCAGATTCAATGCACCCCAACAATGGCAGTTTAGTCACGGTTACTCTCAATTGGGCTTTTCAAGGCGACGAACTAGTGGTGCAGTTATAGATCCTACTAATCTACGTTCACTGGAAGAAAAGCGTTATCTATTCTTTCCAATATCACTTCTCCTCAGGAATGCAAGACCAGTTGGTCATCATGTAATTTTTCTTGACTTTTTTCTTTTTTGATCTGCTGTTATGCTACATTGATGCTTTGGTGTCATATTTGCGAAGCATTTGCTGCTTTAGTTTTGATGAAGAGAGATGACAAAAAAAAAAGTTGCATTTATTCTTGTTCTTAATTACAAGTTTTTTCAAACCATCATAATTAATCCTAATCTGCGTAAATCTTGCCAAGGAGTCACGCAAATAGGACAACTGTTTAATTTAATCCTACAGTGTGCTGGAGGATCTGTAATTGTTTCTTCGCCAATCACGGTGATTCTATGTGCAGGCTTCTGTGGGACTCGTTATATCTCTGCTGCTGCTTGTGGATTTGAGTTTGACACTCCTGATGCTGCTCCAGTTTTACTCAATATCGTTGGGGGCAATGCTGGGAATTCTGCTGGTGCTACCTTTTGCATCAGTTCTCCCAAGTGCTGCGGGACTGAACGCTCTTTTCAGTCATGGTCCTCGAAAATCTGCTGCTCTAGCACGGATTTATGCTCTCTGGAACATCACTTCGTTTGTGAACCTTGTAATTTTTCTAATCCTCACTTCTGTCATTTTCCTATGTCCAGCACAGCTTTTGTGTCCGATGATTATCTACACACCTATCACTCTACTTTTAGTGCACTGTAATCAGTCATTGTCCTGCATTTACCTTCTGGGATTTTGAGGCATTGGATTTTTGAAAGGGCGAGGTCAGAATTGTGGTACGTGGAATGATATTAATGCTGCTTTCATTATGGGTGCAGCTGACAGCATTTATCTACGGATATATTCATTATGTCATGAAGTTTGGTGCTGCTGGTTCCGATCTGCAGGGCCTCAATTCGTAAGTCGCTTCTTATTCTTTCGAGCGTTTGTTTTAATTTTCCGGTTCCACTCTGATCAAGATCCGAATCACTCACGGAGATGAGCTGATAGTGTCCATAGGGAACAGTGGTACAAAGTGACACTAAATGAATATGGAAATTCCTAATGTCACTGTCCTAATCCTGGTCAATTCCATTTCCCACACTCATTTAGTATATATCGTGACAGTTATTCATCGTCATAAGATGTTAATCAAAAAGATATCACGTAACTAACCCGGTTCTTTTGGCTATACGCAGGGAAGAGGAAAGTTGGTGGCTATTTCCGGCACTACTGGTTCTGGAGAAAAGTGTGCAAGCTAGAATGATTGATCTCCATATTGCCAATCTTGAAATTCAGGACCGCTCTTTGTATTCAGAGGATGCCAGCAGATTCTGGGAATCTTGATTAAACTTGTAGTTTATTGTAATGTTAGACTGTCAAGTTGCCGTCCAGATGGGAGTGAACAAAAGACGAGGCAGCTACTGTTTTTTCTGCTGAGGGGATGGTTGTGGAGAGATGCCTGGATCTATAATTTTTGTGTTAAGGATTCGAAAGGTCGCGCGTTGGAAGGTGGCAGCTAGCTTAAGGAAATATCGATTTGGCATGCTATTGAATGGCTTTGAAAGAGTTTTGTTAGACGTAGGGGGGTATATTATAGCAGGAGGCAACACAAGTAGAGGCGTTGTGAGTGTTCATATTCTGTTCTACAAGTTCCACAATGTATTTGTAGACCAACTTCAAGGTGCATTTGTTACAGCTTAGTGTTTGCTTAATGTTCTCAATGGTATTTAGTCAGGTTATCATTAACTTGGTGGGGCATTTTGGAATTGGCCCTAAAACTCTTGTAGAATTTATTGTACAGATCTCATTGGCACATATACTGATTCTTCAAGAATGCGGTTCTGATAAGTGATTTAAATTGGCTGGAATCGTGTTGCTGTTACTCTTTTTTATTCTTTGTTTTGTTGTGTGTGTGTGTGTTTTTTTTTTCCCCTTGCCTCACACTTTCGGTTGCAGCGTGGGCAAGGACATTAAAAGCACTTGGTCAGGATTTTCCTGAAGTTGCAGCGTTGCAGAAGTTGAAGTGATGTCCCATTTCGAGGTTGTAACAATTGTGTGTTGGCTTTGATTGATGTTTGTTTTAAGTTTACAGGGTAAAAGGTAGCAGATATGGCACTAGGTTATGTGACACCGTATTCTATGTTCAGATCAGCTGGTGTCAGTTCTTGTCATTCACTTATCACACAACAGTGCATATAAAAAATTCTGTTACAGATGGAAATGAAATCCACAAATGTATCCTTCCCAAGCATTCGTTTGCTCACTGGATGAACAATGGAGCACTTAAATCACTATTCTATCAACCTTGAAATTGAGTTGTCACGGTTAAAAACCACTGGGCATTTGACAGTCTCGTTCATTCCACGTGAAAAATGAGCTCAACCCAAACCACAAGTGCAACTGTGACCTCCAATACATACTTGCAATTGTGACCACACAAGCCGATCAAACCCTTCCACATAAAGTCCACATCCCAAGAGTCAAGTAAAATTGTCCAGTGGATAGAATTGTGTGTACAGAACCAGAAAATCCATTCAACTCTCATTCATAAAGCCTCTCATTCTCGCAGTAGAGCCAAGCGTCTCTCATTCTATCAACAGGACAAATTCAACCAAAAACTCGTCCTGAACTGACTCTTCCTCTATCATCGAAGAAGCCAAGCCGCAGGAACTGAATCTGGTTTATCGCCATCCCAACTCAAATATCTCCCGACAAATCGTAGAAACATGGAGCTTTTTCATGGGCATTAACCAAGCGGAGCATTCAACACTCATTTCACTCATCCAGTATCTACTTTTGTTGTTTGTTGGATATACTTGCCTATCAACTACTTGTAACAAATCATCCACATGAAAACACCTTTTGATAAAAAGGTAAAAAGGTAAACAATAACTTTATTTTTAGTAAATACCAAGTTGACACAAGTTAAATCCAAGTTGATATAAGAAAAGCCACAAGGGCATTGTTTTATATAGAGAAAGAAAAAGGATTTGGCAAAAAAACACTCTATACCTATAAGCTTACAAAAACATTACTACTAATAAAGTGGATGAATGATTAAGTATCAATATATAAAAATACACTACAAAGTAAACAATATGATGTAGTAAAGTATTTGATTCTATGAATGTTTGCATGTATTGTGTTTCTATATGATATTAGAAGAAGTTTGACACAAAGCAATGTGTTTTTGAAAAATAGAATAGAGTGACTAAAAGAACTAAATATTGTAGTTGCCAAAGAGATGGCTAGGCAACAATTAAAGATTGATTTGTAGACGTCTTTGTAAGTACGTGCATAGTATAGAGCTAACGTTTTAATAGCTACAACAAGTAGAAGATGCAACAATAGATCTACGAATAATAAAAAGAATCAAAACTTATCAAGAATAGAGAATGTTAAAAGGTTTGTTTAGTATTTCTAAATATAACAAACTAGAAGGTGCTTCCAACTATTAGAACAACTTTAAGAAAGAAGTAACTATGGCATTATATGTATCCTAAAGAAGCTCACAAAACAATAGATATTGCAAAAAATTCAAAAGAATTAAAAAAAAAGAAAACAAAAACCAAGCAATGATAATGCTCATCTTGTCACTAAAAAATAAAACATGTTGCACCATATTTTAGGTGCAAAAGAATCAAATATAGCATGAAAGATCTTCAAGAATATATTTGAAGCAAGCAATTGAGCAAAGGTTCTACATCTTGATAAGAAGTTGTTACTGACATATGTATTTATTCCAATAATTACCTATATGATCAGGAAGAAATAGATAAAAGTAGATTAATTAGATAATAAGTTGTGAAGAAACTTCTTAGAAGGTTTATAAATGTGGCTTTGATTATATATGTGTATGTAGTTGATTGATAAGTTAGAACTTGATCAACAAGTTAGCCATGTGTTGCATATATTAGTAGCTTATGGAACAAACTAATTATATAGTATACATATAGAAAACTTGTCTTGTAAGTTAAGACATGTGCCACAATTTGGACATGTATTGGAGGTCTTATAGAATATTAGTACATAGTTTATAGTTAGATAGTATATACAAAAAGACAAGAATGAAGCCTTTTTTTAGTCTTATCAATGGCTTTCTAATTTTTAGACTTGTTTCAAGACTTTCAAGTATTCTTGTCTTTATAAATAGCTAATTTAGTTTAATATTATACCATCTTTGAGTGTTTCTTTAATCTTTTTGAGTGACACAAGAATGTATTGATCTTTCAATTTTCTAAGATTCATATCTTTGACAGTTTGACAAAAGTCCTAACTCATTGTTTTTTTTTTTTTTTTGTTTTAGAAATGAGTGCATTACTCCACTTCAATTATTATGTTTTTTGAAGATTGTAGACCATCCACGTTTAAACTAACTTATAGTTTTTTTACACTATTTTTTTTTTTATAAAAAGATAGGATTATCTTTCTTTGTAGAAATTTTCATTTGATATTAGAGGTTGCAGATTATCCTCCTCTAATTTAATTTTTTGATTTTTTTTGAATTATTTTTGGAAGAAAAAATTATAAATGCTACTCTTAGCAGAAATGAAAATAGATTTGTAACTATTGCAAATATTCACAAGCTTGTCAACACTCTTAGGGTACAAATCTTACATATTTCTAATATGAATCATAGAGAAACTATTCCTATGTCTATAGAAGGAATCAACAATAAATTTTAAAATTTGCTCAAAAAAATCATGTAATTAAGAAAAATAAATAGATCAAATTCATAACTAAATTTGAAAAGTCTTGTTACTATAAGTATAAAGGAGGCAAGGATAAGCATGCTTGAGAAGTTTAATAGAACAAGATCAAAGTTTTGAGGGTTTCTACAACAAGTAAAGTTCTATCTAAGGTTGCATTCTTCTCAATACTATGATGGATTTAATCAAGTCAGATTCATAAGAACACTTTTTTCTACAAGTATTCTTTTTTGGTTTGCACCTTTGATAGAAAAAGATTCAAGACTACTTTATGATTTATATTCATTTTTGGAAGTATTTATGGCTATATTTAGAAAAAATGATTATGAAAGAATAGCAAAGTCCAAGCTTGTATTTCTACAACAAGGATCACTTTCAACCACCATATATACTACTAAATTCTTAGCCTTCTTAGATTTAGGAGCTTCAATTGGTTTTATAGAAAAAGACTTTGTCAAAAAATAAGAAAATATCTTTAGTCAAAAAAACCAAATTTATAGATGTAGAAGTAATAAATGATCATTAATTATCTACTAGAGATATTATCTATCAAACTATTCTTTTAGTTGTAGCAATTAGTGGTCATAATAGCTTAATAATATTTAATAAAATTAAATCTCTTTTTAATTTAATTATTTTAAGATTATTATAGCTAAAATAATATAATCTTAAAATAGATTAGATTTATTATAACCTTGGTTTTTCTCTCAATTTAATTGAAAATTCTACTAATTAAGTAGAAATCTATAAATCCAATATATTCAAATCTTTTTGGTAGGTATCTGAACTTTCATGCATATTACAAAAGAAGGATCAATATTTGCTATATATGACATATCTATTTTTAATAAAAAAAAGATTTCAAGTGGCATTCAAAGCCAATACGAAGATTATCAAGACATTTTTTAGAAAAAAAATATAAATATTCTTGTAGAGCATTGTTCCTATGATTAATCTATTGTTCTTTAAAGAAGAACTCAACTACTATTTAGACTAATCTATAGCCTATTACAAAATGAGTTGGCTACACTCAAAAAATATATTGACAAGAATTTGGCTAAAAGCTTCAGATACTATTTTAAATCTCTATCAAGTTCTACTATCTTATTTATAAAGAAAAAAGATGGATCTCTGTGGATGTATATGGATTATTGAGGACTCAACAAGATCACCATTAAAAATAGGTACCTTCTATCTTTGATTTAAAGACTTTTTGATCAATTCAATCAAATAAAAATATATACAAAAATAGATCTATAAGAAATATACAACCTCGTATGCATTAAAAAAGAATATGAATGAAAAATTATGTTTCATATTAAGAATGGATATTTTGAATATAATGTCATGCTATTTGGACTCACAAATACAATAATTATTTTTCAATATTTAATAAATAATAAATTTTATGAATTCCTTGATGACTTTATTGTCTTTTATTTAGATAATATCTTAATATACTTTAAAAATACAAAAGAATATAAACTTTATATTTGTCATATATTACAAAAACTAAAAGATACAAGATTATATACTAAGATGGAAAATTATGTATTTTATACTAATCAAGTTGACTTTTTAGGATATATCATTTTAATTGATGGCCTTATGATGGATCTTAAGAAAGTTTAGACTATCATGAAGTGAAAGATTCCAAAAATACTCAGGATATAGAATATTTTTTGAAATTAACAAATTATTATCAGATCTTCATCAAGAACTTTTTTTAAGTTATAGCTCCTCTTACATGTTTGACATATAAAGAAAAATTTAAGTGAAGCAAAGAAATTGAAGCATCTTTTGAAGCCTTAAAGACATCATTTATTTTTGTACCAATTTTGTATTGTGTTGATTTTTTAAGGCATTCTTCATTAAAAAAAAAATGCATTAAACTTTGCCATGGATGCAATTTAGTCACAAATAAAACCAAATGACAAATTCCACTTAGTAGTTTTCTATTCCAAGAAATTCTTAGATTCTTAGAATAAAAAATTACAATTAAGATTAACTATAAGATCGATAACAAAGAACTTCTTACAATTGTGGATTCATTTTAAGAATGGCGTCATTATCTAGAAAGGACTTCTAATTCAATCACCATATATACAAATCATAAGAACCTCAAGTATTTCACATCTATATATATTTTGAATTGTTGTTAAGCCCATCGGAGCACGTCTTTATTAAGATTTGATTTTAAGATCATTTATCAAACCAAAAAAAACAACAAGATTTATTAGATGCCTTTTTTAAACGTTCTTATCTTATATCAAAAGAAAAAAAATACAAATTTTAATCAATAAAAAATGATTCTTTTAAAACCAAAATATTTTCATTTGTGATTAATGAAATCAATATTGATTTTGACTCAATCTTTCTCAAGTAATGAAATTGACATTAATTATTGATTCAACTTTTCTCAAGCAATTTAATCAAGTATGTCTTTTAATCTTCTTATTCATCATATTAAGAAAAAATCTTCTATAACTTATGATATTTCTAAATTTGAGTTTAAGAATGATTTATTCTATTTCAAAGAAAAATTATACATTCTAAAATACAAAGTACAATTACGTACTCTTTAAGCTTGTTATAATTTTTCAATAGTCAGATATTTTTGATACAATAAAATTTTAGAATTAATATTTAGAAATTTTTGATAGCTTCAAATGTGAAAGCCAATCAAAGACTTTATATAATCATGTGATATTTTTTTAAGATAAAAAAATCCTTGTCATCAACCTTATAGAGTTCTTCAGCTATTATATATTCTAAACTAATCATGATCTTCTGTTTCTATGGATTTTTTCAAGGATCTTCTAGTCTCAGATTTGTATGATTCTATATTCATGATAGTAGATCATTTTACTAGGATAGTTTATTTTGTACCTTGTACAAAATCTATCACATGTGAAGAAACAACTAAGATTTTTTTTGACAATATCTATCACTATTATAGATTACTTAAGAATACCATATTGAATATGGAGACTCAATTTGAATCAAGATTTTGGAGAATTCTTTTCAATATTTTAAAGGTAGATATAAAAATCTCTTTGGCTTTTCATCTTCAAATTGATAAACAGATGGAATATATAAACTAAAATTTGAAGTAGTATTTGAGGTATACCATCAACTATTAATAAGATGATTGAATAACAATTCTTTTATGATTGGTAGAATTTTTTTATAATAATATGGTATATTCTTCTATGTAAAAAATATCTTTTTTTTTTATTATAATTATCATCCACTATTGATATTTTTGACTTTTAAAAAGTTGATAATCTTGTGGAAGAAGAGTTGGCAAATCATTTATTTGAATTCCATACAATAATGAGGGCTTTATTAAAAGAAGCTCAAGAACAATAAAAGACTACCTCAGATACCTATTACAAGGAGCAACCTCAATTTCATATTGGCAACAAGGTATGATTACTTTGTTAAAATATCAAGACTAGCTGCTCTTATATTACATGAAGCCTTGGTCTAGAATGCATGGGATACTTGATTGTAGAAGGTAGAAAAAAATTACAACAATAAAATCCTAACTTTAATAAAATATTAAATAAATATAATAAATCTTTTAATAATGCTAAAAAAACTTTAATAAAATTCAAAAGAAATCTTAAATAAATTATAAAAGAAACAATAAGAAATCTTAAAGGAGTTAAAAAAAAATCCACAATAAATCTTAAAAGAATCTTTAAGAAATTTTAAAGAAATATTATAATAATCACAAATATATCTTAAATAAATTTCAACCAAGTCCTAATTTAAATCTAGTTAAAATCCTAATACACTTCAATCAAATCCTAAGCCAAATCCTAAATCCTAAGTAAACTTTAAATATCGAATCCTAAAAAAATCCTAAATCCTAAATCAAATCCTAAATCCTAGTTCAACCTTAAATTCTAACCAAATCCTAATCAAATCCTAAATCTTAGTTCAACCTTAAATTCTAACCAAATCCTAATCAAATCCTAAATCCTAGTTCAAGCTTAAATTTTAACTAAATCCTAATCAAATCCTAAATTCTAACCTAATTCTAATCCTAAACCAAATCCTAACCAAAAACCTAACTAAATCAACCTAATTCTAACATAATTTAGAACTTCAATATCTATTGATTAAATCATTGTTAAAGTAAGTAAGTATTATCTTAAGTAAGTTACTAATGGTGAAAGGGCAGCAAAAAGATAAAGAAGAGTAACTAAGGTAGTAGCTAGGATTTATGTGGCAGCTAGGTTAAGAAAGAACCTAAGCTTTAGTTGGATGAAGTAGAAATAGATGTTATATTAAGAAGATGGAAGTTATCTTATAGGTTAGCAATCTCCACCTATAAGTAAAAGGTGTTGAAAGTCGGAGGTATTTCATTCCACACTTCTCTTATATTTAACCTTACTGATTTCTACTTACTTATGTTTTGCTTATTGTCTTCATTCAATAGGTTATGGGCCTACACATACTTGATTTTGCTTCTTAAGTAAGTTGAAGTTATTTACTGGTTGTTGCTTTTGTATGAAATAGATCTTATGGTATTTCCTGATGTTAGGATTTATATGATCTAATCTTATGTTTTGGCTTGTGGAGGTTCTTATTTGGACCTTATAGATTCCTAAAATTTATTTGAAGGCTCTTAATTCCTAGGATTAAGTGATTAAGACCTTATACAAAGACCTTGATAGTGTCTTTGGTGTTGTGGAAGTTTTACTAAGAAAGTGAGTTTTATGAATTAGAAAACTTGATAGTGAGGTTGATTGGAGTCTACATATTTATTAAAAGCTTTGAAAGTTGAGTTGGGAGTGTTTGGAATGAAGAAACACTCATGTATTCACAAGAGGGCATTCAGAGATTTAACTAGTCTAAAATTATTTTGGTGATTTTAAGCACATACAGACTCCTTTTTTTAATATTTTTTTGATAGACTCATTCTTAGACATGGCTTTTAGTGAGGGTGAAGATTTGAGAGTGATTGAGAAGTTTAAAGGTGACAATTTCTACCATTGGAAGATAAAAATGGAACTTTTGTTGGCATCTTTGGACCTTTGGGACACTGTAGATGAAAGTGAAGAGTCTCCAAGCATGCATGCTGGTGCTAAGGAGAAGAAGGACTTTACAAGATGTAAAAAGAAGGCTTTTGGTATAATTGCCACTAATTTGGATGAAGCCAAGTTTTCTCACATCATCTCTTGCAAAGAACCAGCAGAAGCATGGAAGATCCTTTGCAACATATATGAGAGTAAGAACTTGTTTAATATCATCTTCTCAAAAAGAAAATTCTTCACTTACAAGATGGAAGAAGATGATGACCTCATGGTTCATGTCAGTAAGGTAAAGGCCCTTGCTATTAAACTTGCAATTGTTGACAAGCCTTTAGAAGAGAGTAATATTGTCATGACCTTGGTTATGAGCCTTTTCAAGTCTTATAACTTCTCTATTGTGGCATTGGAGTCTATCAAACTAAAAGAGCTTACAATAGATTATGTGATGACAAGACTTGCTCATGAAGTGACCAAGAGGAAAGAAAAAGAGCCTCAAAGTGAGGATTTGGCTTTCTTTTCAGGACAAGACAAGGAAAATTATTCTAACTAATGTGGCAACGCAAGAACTTACTTCATTTGTAAAAAAGTATGTCATTTTTTTAGAAATTACTATAAAGCTAAGAAAAGAGATAGAAAAAGTGCAAACAATATTCATGGTAAATATAGAGGTGATGATTTTGCATTCATGGTAAGTGAAGGTACTTCCATAGCTGCCATATCTAAGTAGATTGTTGATTTGGGTGCTACCATGACTCCATACAAGTATTCATTTGATACTTATGAAGAAATTTTAGCAACAAATATACTCATGGGAGACAATGGCTTAGTACAAGCTATTGGAATGAGTTCTATTGTAGTAGACATTGTTGTGAAAGGTCAAACTAAGAGAATCAGATTGAACGAGGTTTTAAATGTGCCAAAGATGAAGAAAAATCTCCTTTCGATGAGTAAACTTATTTCACATGGTTGTAAAGTACAATTTGATAAGAATGGATGTTTTGCAAAGACATTGGAAGGAGATGATGTTGCAAAGGACTTTAGAGATGGCAACCTCTATTTCATCAAGTATAAAAAGGTTAATAGAGTTGAAGTGGTGGCATTTGCTGAATTTTCTCAAGATCAAGATAAGTTGGACATTTTGCATTGACGCCTTCGTCATTTGAATGCCAAGAGCATGAAAGAGCTCCAATCCATAGTAAGTGGCTTAGATCTTAGTCATATAAGCTATAATATTATGACACTTACTTGTGAAGGTTGTATTCAAGACAAACAACAAAGGGCTATATTTCCAGGTGGAGTTGCAACACGTGCAACCAAATTATTGGAGATAGTCCATTTTGATGTTTGTGGACCTATGAAGATGCCATCAATAGGAGGTGCAAGGTACTTTGTTACATTCATTGATGATTTTTTAAAGAAGGTATAGATTTTCATCTTTAAAGCAAAGAATGAATATTTTACAAGGTTTAAGGAATTTAAGGCACTTATGGAGAAGCAATAAAAGTGCAAAATTAAAATATTGTGCATGGACAATGGAGGTGAATATATGTCAGTATAATTCAATGATTTCTTAAAGATGCATGGTATTGCAAGACAAATCTCCACTCTTTATACTCTACAATAAAATGGAGTTGCTGAAAGAGTAATTCAAACTATTGTGGAGATAGCAAGGAGTGTGCTTCATGTCCAATATCATAGACATGAGTTTTGGGTGGAAGCAATGGTAAATGCAGTGTACACAAAAAATAGGTGTCCTACAAGTACACTTATATCAATGACTCCGAAAGAAGCTTGGAGTGGAAAAAAACCTTGTGTTTTCCACATGAAGATCTTTCCTCAAGTAAGTGAAGAACATACCAATGTTGCACTTCTTGCTGATCCGTTGAGTTTGTGTGATGCAATGAAGTCCATAGATGCTTTGAAGTAAGAAAAAGCCATGGAAGAAGAGTATCAATCACTCATGGATAATGGAACATAGGAATTGACTCAACTTCCACCAAATTGAGCTTTAATTGGTTGTAAGTAGGTATTTAAAATAAAGAGGGATGCAATGGATAATATTGTGAGGTATATGGCAAGATTGCTTGCCAAAGGCTATTCACAAGTTTTTGGTGTTGATTTCAATGAGACATTTGCTCTTGTGGCCAAATTCACCACCATTAAAACCATTGTAGTAGTAATGGATTTGGAGATACATCAAATGGATGTGAAGATAGTTTTTTTGAATAGAAAGTTGGAAGAAGACATTAGACTTATACAATTGGAAGCAACTCCAATGAAATGTGACAATCAAGGATGCCTTGCCTTTACAAAGAACCCAAAGCATCACTCAAGAATCAAGTACATTGACATTTAATATTACTTCATAAGAAAGAAGATTGAAATGAGAGTGATTAATATGAAGTATTGTGCAACAAAAGACATGCTTGTAGATTTGGTCACAAAAGCACTAATAAAAGATAGACATCAGAAGTTAATAAAGGCACTAGGATTAAAAGCCTTTGACCAATAGTAAAGTGGGAGTGTTAAAGTAAGTAAGTATTATCTTAAGTAAGTTACTAATGGTCAAAGGGTAGCAAAAGGGTGAAGAGAAATAACTAAGGTGGCAGCTAGGTTAAGAAAGAACCTAGGATTTAATTGGATGAAGTAGAAATGGATCTAATATCAAGAAAATGGAAGTTATTTCATTGATTAGCAATCACCACCTATAAGTAAAGGGTGTTGGAAGTGGAAGGTATCTCATCCCACACTTCTCTTGTATTTAACCTTACTGATTTCTACTTACTTGTGTCTTGCTTATTGTATTTATTCAATATTCATTGATCTTCTTTAAAATATTTTATAAACTTCTCAACGATCAAGTTGGCAAAAAACATGCAAAATTTTAAGAGATTTGAACTTACCAAAAAGAAGAAAAATATCAAAATCTACTCACGTGTTGATCGACCTCCTTTTTTAACCTTAATATTGGTTTTTTAGTGCTAATATCTCCTTCTCATACTGTTCAATTTTTTTTAAAATTCACAAATCTATAGAAAATCAAGTCTATTATTTTTGCACATAAATTTCACTCCAATCCAATTAATATATTGCTAAAGATCTTAGAATTATAAATGTCCTTCAAAGTCCAATTTTCAAGATCTTAATCTACTTGAAATTCAATAACCTTCAATTCAACCATTCAATCAAGCTCAATCTTACAACATATACTCTAAACAACTATTTACATAAGTTCTCAAAATTTGAACTATAGATCTACTACCAAATTCACAAAAAATTTCAAAATATAATATCTTTTTTATTTTATAAATTCTAGAGTCACTTAAAACAACCATGACTTTACAAAGTTCTTATAAAGTCATTACATACTTGAACCACTCAAAATCAATGTTCAAAAAAATCTTATTAAGTTTTCTCTTAAACCTCATTCTTTGATCTCCTAAAAAATCCTGGAGTTACCGTAGATACCTGGTTTTGTGTCTTAATGTCTGATTTTGATCCAAGTTGATAATTGGTCCTCTTGAAGTATCAAATTTTACTTTTTTGAATTAATTTTTATTAAAATCAATTCCTAACTTTGTCTTACGTATAATTATATCTTTTATTTTTTTAATTTATCTTATTTTGCCTTATTTATGGCCTTATAAAGTAAATAGAAGTCCACTTTATAAAAAGGTAGTATTTATATCTTTAGTTTTATTTTCTTTTGGATTATTGTCTATTTTTTAATTTAATTTGCTACAATATTTGAGGTAAGATTTTCTATAATATAATAATTTCTTCACTCTTTTCACCTATTAGTCATGTTACATCTCGACACCATTCTTGTAGTAAATTAGATTATTATAGGCTTAGACCATTTTCTATTTGTAAACAAATCAATCTTATTGCCCATTGATTATATCTACCAAAGCCTATAAAGATCCATCTTGTATTTCATATGTCTTTTTTTGAGCCATATAAGATAGTAAATATCTCAAAAAAAGTCAAATTCTACTTCTTTCTATAGAAGTGGATAATAATGAAGAGTTTGAGGTAGAAGAAGTTGTAGATTTAAGGTGGCACCAAAATAGGTAAAATATCTTATTTATTAGTATAGATATGATATTAGTGGACATACATAGGAGCTTGTAAAGAATCTTACAAATACAAAAAAAAAATTAATGGTTGTCATAGACAACATCCATCAAAATAAAAATAAAAAATAGCAAATCTTTTCTATAAAAAAATAAGATCTAAAAAATATAGCATTTTACCTTCTATTCTTATTTGTAATTTCTATGTATTTGTGATGTTATTGTATTACATATATTCTTGCTTAAGAATGCATCAAGCACCTAATTGTGGAAGGTAAGTAATAATGCAACAACAATTATACTAAGTCTAATAGAATATTTATATAAACTTCAAGTAATTCTTAATAATCTAATCAAATTTTAACTTATTGAAATAAATTTAAAAGAAGTTAGAAAAGAAATACAAAGAATCCTAAAAAAATATTAAAAATAAAAATCTTAATATATTCTCAATAAAATCTTAATTAAATCTTAGGTCAATTCCTAAGTCAAATCCTAATTAAAATCTTAATTGAATCTTAATCAAATCCTAAATTAAACCCTAATAAAATCTTAATGAATTTCTAAATCCTAGACAAATCTTAGATAAGTTTTAAATTAAATCCTGAGAAAATCTTAATTCTAATTAAATCCTAAATTTTAAAAAAATTCTTAATAAATCCTATAATAAAAAAGACCCTCAATAACTAATGATCAAACAGTTAATCTTAAATCAAAATTTCCACACTTTATAAAATCTTAATAAAGAACAAGTATAAGAAAAATAAAATCAATTGCACTTACCAATTGAGAGAAATGTAAGAGAATCCAATTAGGTGTTAGGTGGCTTCTTTCTTCAATCTAAATATTAAAATTTCAACTCCAATATTTCCTTCTTGAAGTCTTGAATTGCTCTCAAAGTTTATCTAAAATATTGAAAACTGATTCTAGTATTTATACAAAAAAAATTCACTTCAATCCAATTGAAAGATTGCTAAAGATCTTAGAAATACTTATTAGCCTTCAAACTCCAAATTTTGAGATCTCAACTTACAAAAACCTTCACACACTTAAATCTAATCATTTGATTGACTTTAAAATTTGCACACATTTATAACTAGCATACCAAAACATTGCCAAAAATTCATCCATACACATACACAAAATTTAAGAAACATTCAAATTTGTAAATATATTTTTATTTCTCAAAATCTAAACCAATTGAGAACATCATTAACTTTGAAAATCCTTCAAAAATTCAATATTGATTCAATTGATATAAAATTAATTTTCAAAAATCTCTTTTCAAGTTTCTCTCAAATCCCACTCTTTAATCTACCAAAGAACTCTAGATTTACTATAGAAGCATAGTTTTGTGTTTTAGAATTTGATTTCAATCCAAATTGACAACCAATCTCTTTTAGATATCAATTCTTGGATTCTTGAAGTAAATTTTATTAAAATCCATTCTTAATTCTTTTTTATATATGCCTATATTATTTAATTTTTTAATCTTTTTTTTTCTTTATTAATGCTCATATAGAATAAATATAAGTATATTTTGTAAAAAGATAGCATTAGAACTTTTTTAATTTTATTATCTTTTGACTATTATCTATATTTTAAGATAATTTTCTATAATATTTAAAAATAAGATCTTCTATAATATAATATTTTATTCTCTCTTTTATTTATTAGCTATGTTACATCATCACAATGCTAAAAAAATAGAGGATCAACAATCACCAGATTCAATACAAGAATTAGTATTTTTTAACTTATCAAACAAGATATTATGATTGTTACAACCTTTAAGATGTTATACTTGAGATGAAGATCTTCAAAAATGACATATTCTTCTTCAAATAAATGGCAAGATACAACACATTTGGTATTACAACCTTGGAAGAGACTTTTGATGTTTGGTGATTTTATTAGACATAAGAAAAAATTTTGATGGTCTTATAAATGTATTATTTGGAAAAAGTTACTAAGGCCTCAATAATGATCAAATAATAGAGTAGTCTTTTTACCTTGGAATGGAATATTATTGATGGCTAAAAATATCTATCAACTACCTTAAAAAGGAACAAAGATCAAAGTATGTGATTAATATAATTTGTTGCATCTTGAACTTCATCAACATATAATTACTGCTCATCATGAAACTTATCCCTAGAAAGAGAGGTAATATAATGGATATACATATTTATTCCAATAATTATCTATATGATTAGATAGAAGTAAATAAAAGTAAATTAATTACATGATATCTTATAAAAAAGCTTTTTAGAAGCTTTATAGATGTGGCTTTGACTTTATACATATTTATAGTTGATTTATAGATTAAAAATTTAATCAACAAATTTTTCATATATTTCATATATTGATAGCTTATAGAACAAGCTTATTATGTGGCATACATATAAAAAACTTGTCTTACAAGTTAAGACATGTGTCACAATTTGGATATGTGTTGGAGGTCTTATAAAATGTTACCACATAGCTCTAAGTTAGATAATATATATAAAATAAGAATGGAGCCTTCTTCAAACTTGTCAACACCTTTCTAGTTCTTGGTCTTGTTCCAAGACTTTTTAGTCTTCTTATCTTTAGCAATAACCATTCTAGTTTTATATTATAACATCTTTGAGTGATTCTTTAGTCTTTTTAAGTAATAGAAGAATATATTGATTTTTTAATTCTCTGAGATTCATGTCCTTGATACAAATTTAACAAAATCAAGATGACAGATGCAACAACAATAAAAGACTTTATAAAAAGAATAAGAGAATTAATTATTTAATTTTTCAGCATATGAAAGCTAATATTGGGTTCCAAAATGGTACAAATCATACTTGAAGTATTATAAAAAAGCTATAATTTATTTATTTAAGCCATCTTATGTTAAGATCAACTTCCTAACTTTGAACAATTATATAGCAAGTTGTTTTTTGAAGAATTCCAATGAAAAGAAGAATACATCCAATATGAAGTTTTGTCAATGACCAAGCATAGAGGACATCATAGCACATTCTATAAAAATCAAAGAATAATTAGTATCACAATTTTAAGATATGAAGTTCTCTAAAGAAGTCTATTTTTAAATCATCATATGAAAACTTTAAAAGTAACAAGACCAATACAAAGAAATAATTGTAACAATTCTTGAAAATATGGTTATTTTGCTTGAAAATGTCACCATTGCAACTTTGAAAGATCTAACCACTAAGACTTGAGAAGGCAAGAGTATAAACCATACATTAATACAATATAGAATGAACTAATACCAGAAGCAACAACAAATGCCTCAAAAATATTTAAGGCTGTTATGATGTTATTAGACATTAAAATTAAAGATCCAAATTAGTATCTAATTTTAGGAGCAATAAAACATATTATTAGAGACTCATCAAACATGTTCAAAATTACAAATGTGAGGCACTCCAATATAGTTAGTTCAAGAGATACCACTAAAGTCTTAGTAAAGAGATTGATGGATCCTACCAATATACTATACAAGTTATAAACCATCATAATAAATACAAAACCTACATAATAGATGAAACTGCCTAAGTTGGTGTTTGATATGGTCGATTAGAATATATTAATTATCAAAAACTATACAATATGATTCAAAATATTGAAGGACTATCTTACCTCAAAATATAAAACAAACCATATGAGTATTGCATTAAAATAAAGCAAAAATGAATAAATATTCCTAAAATTAGTTATAAATGTGTGACACAAAAGAATGAGATAGTCAACTTAAACTTTTATAGACCTTTTTCTTTAATATCTTAATTAAGATTTAAGTATTTTATAATATTTATAAATAATTTCTTGTAGAAAATTTGGATCCCAAGTCACAAGCCTTCAAAATCTTTAAGAATTTCAAAGCCTTAGTTGAGAATAAAATGAGACACAAGATTAAAATCCTTAAATTTGACCGAAGAGGTGACTACATCTCACAAGAGTTCAAAAAATTCTTAAAAGACAATGGCATATTAAACCATAAGACACATATACATAATTCTTATAAGAATAGAATGACAAAGAAAATAAATAGAACACTACTTACTAAAGCATGTAGCATATTGATAGCATATAATACTCTAATATATGTATGAAGTGAAGTTATTAACACAATGACTTATACAATAAATAGATGTCTAATAAGCAAAATGGAAAATTAACTCTTGAAGAGGTCTATACTGAAATAAAATCCAAAGTAGAGTACTTATGAATTTTTGATTATTACGTCCACGTACACATTCTTGAATATGAGTAAAAAAAATTAAAATCTAGATCAATTCAATATTTATTCTTAAATTATGACTCTACAACCAAAGTATATAGACTATTCAATCTTTAGATAAGACAAATTATTATTTCAAAAGACGTAGTATTTAATTAAAAAATAATTAGATTAAAAAATATTATACAACCAAATATATAAAAAAAATTCCAAATATGTATATATAAAAAAGTCATACTTTTAAGTATTGTCGGCATGACTTTAGAGGATAATTCTATAATAAACAGTCTACTTTAATCTTTAAACAAAGTCCATGTTTTTATATCAAAATAAGGTGTTTTTTCATAAGATACATTCAAGGACTCTAACATCTATCATATTTCCATTGACTATGTTAATATTATAGCCATGGAAAGAAAATCAATAACATCCATGACAAGATAATCATCTTATATACAAAAATCTCTATTATTATTAGATGATTATATATATGTTGTCAACATAAAGATCTAATAATATTTGAGCAAGCTATACAACATCTAGTATGGACAAAAGCAATCAATGAAAAATTAAATTTAATATAAAAAAAATAAAAATAGAATATGGAATTTGATAACATTACCACAAGGCAAAAGCTTAATAACTTCCAGATAGGTTTTTAAAACCAAAATAACTACCAATGGTCATATAAAAAAACTCAAAACAAAACTCAAAGCAAGATTCATTGCAAGAAGCTTTGAGTAGAAAGAAAGAATTGATTACCATGATACTTTTTCTTCAACCGTTAAATAGCCCATGATTAGATTTGTAGTAACAATTACAACATAAAGAGAATAGAGCATTGAACATCTTGATGTTAAGACCATCTTTCTCTATGATGACATTCAAAAAATTGTTGATATAGAGCTATCTCAAGGCTTAGAAATATCAAAGAAAGTTCAAAATAAAATGTGTTTATTAAAAAAGATAATATTTAAATTAAAACAAGTAAGTAAAGCATGGTATATCAAGATATATTCTTTTCTAATAGATTTTGATATGATTATGAGCAAAATAAAGCATAATCTTTATTTCCATATAGAGGAAGATTCAATATTAATAGTTTTGATATATGTTGATGATTTATTAATAATAAGAAACCACCCATTTAAAATACAATTATTAGAACAAAAATTAGATTTTTTTTTAAAATTTTAAAACTTGAGGCATTGACATTCTACATAGGAATTGAATTTATATGTATTATAATAGGAATGATACTGGTTTAAAAGAAATATTTATACAATTTACTCAAATGGTTTGACATACTAGATTGTACATCAGTCACAACTCCAGTAGAAGAAGGCACAAGACTATACTTGAATATGGATGTAAAATATGTTGATGCAATATATTATCAGAGTCTTGTGGGAAGCCTGATTTACATCACATACATGAGACTTGACATTTTATATGTAGTCAATTGCTTGAGCAGATTTATATTGGTACTATAATGTCTACACTTCAAAGTGGCAAAAATGATCTTCCAATATATCAAAGACACAAATAGCCATGGTATTTATTTTCTAAACATTCAAGTGGTATATTTATAGCTTATGTGGAATTAAGTTGATGCAAAGACTTAGATAAAGGAAATCAACAATAAGAATGATTTCCAAATTAGAAGATACATCCTTCTGCTAAAGTAACAAACTGCAATTGACAATGGCACTTTCCACCACTAAAGCAAAACATCAAGTATTATGAGATGGTGCATAAAAAATAATGTGGATTAAGACATTGATGAATGAATTGGAATACAATATGAGAGAGGTGACAATCCAATACAATGATAATTAGATCTCTATTAAACTAGTCAAAAACCTAATACTACATGTAAAAACTAAGCACATAGAACTATAATACTACTATATTTATAAACAAGTGGAAGAAAAAAAATCCAAATATCATATATTCACACCAACAAACAACAAATTGGCATTTTTATGAAACCCTTAGAAAAGATACTCTTTCAGTATATATAATATAAGATAGGAATTCACAATTTTGAAGAACTTTCAAAATGAATATTCTATCAATAGATATTTTCTTTAAGAAAATATTTATTGATACTAAGACGACAACTTTTCATCTTTTTTCTATCATTCTTTTTATTTTTAATTCTTTTTTTTTTCTATTCATATCAATGTTATATATATATATATAAATCTTTATGTAAGAAAAATCTAAATTATTTAATTTCTATGATAAATTAAAGAACTAAAAGAAGAAGGTCAATTAGAATGAACTTGCAATTACAACAATAGCCTTAGCAATCAAGCTTAAGAAAGGAAATGATTTGCTATTCCAAAGAATTTTCAAGAATAGAGTACCATATTCTAAAAACTTATTCCAAATTGTAGATAAATTCTTAAATACTACCAAACAGGTGCATATGTATTGCAACGTAAGGTTATTAGAAAGGATAAGGATTGAAATCCCTAAGACCACTTCTAGAAGAGGCACCACTGCTAAGCCATTGTTAATTGTCTCTTCCAAATAAGTCAAATCCATCATGATATTTGCTTTTGAACCATTTGTAAACTATATTGTAGCATTGACCTAAAAATACATAGGAGAGCCACAACAATAAGATAAGCATCTTGATTTGCACAATTTTCAAACTAAATCAATCCTTTCTATAAATAAAATGATTAGATTTTTAAAATTAAAAGAATGGAAAATCCAACACCTCTTTCAAACTAAAAACTCACAAGGTGAAGCTAGTTGAAATGATGAATAAGAAACAATCACATTTGTGCTATTATTGTGAAACTATTTTAAGTTTTTCATCATTAAACTTAATACTAGAGTGAGATGATGACAATATAAGATGCAAGAGAGAATGTTGGAACAAATCATCTACATTGACACACTTTATGATAAAAAAAAGATAAAAAATAAATTTATTTATAATAAATTCTAAATTAATATAAAAAATGCTACAAGAATTTTATTTTATATAGACCAAAAAATAGGATTTGGCAAAAAATATTCTACGTTTATTGGCTTGCAAAAATATTGCTACTAATGAAATAGATGGATGATTAAATATCAATATGTATAAATACACTGAAAAGTAAATAGTATGATGTAGTATAAAAATTTACTTCTTTAGATGCCACTTTATTGTAGCATTGATCTAAAAATTATCATTGATTTTATGAGTGTTTGCACATATTTTGTTTCTACACAACTTTCTTTTGATGTTGATTGTAATTTCGATTTTTTTTCGTTAAAATTGAAATCAATGTTTAATTGCAAGAAGCTTCTAAACTACCATTAAAAAAATTATTGTGATTAAAAAATTAAAAAAATAAATTAACTATTGGAAGCAAGCATTTTTATTATTTTTTTAAATAGTTTAGAAAAATAAAATTAGTATTTATAAACTTAGATTTTTTTATTAGGGTTAAGAAAATAGAAGTAAAAGAGCTATCTATTCTATTAATATTTAAAAATAATTTTAAGTCTAATATAAAAGCATTAAGTATATTTAAAGACAAAAAATTACTATTAAATTTTTTAATATTGTATTTAAATAAAATTCTAAAAATCAAAGATTATTTGTGATAAAAAATTAAAATCTAATAGTTTTAATAAATTATTTAGGTTCCATGAATTAAAATTAATTTTAAATTATACATAATAGAAACAGTTTTAACATTATTGAAAATTAAATTATATCAATATTTTATACCTATTTGATATAATTATATAATTTTCTAAATATTATATTTTATATAAACTTTTCTACTTAATTTAATTTTATATTAAATAATTATAAAATCTAAAATTAAATAAATCTATGATAAAGAAGATTTTAAGATATGAAAACTTTGAAAATTATTATTAATATTAATTCTTATGATGATCGGATTTTCTTTCAAATTCATTTGTTTATAATTTATTTTCTTTAATAACTTGATTTATTTTAAATTAAAATATAATTAAAATATAATTAATTCTTCTAAGTAATAATAAGCATATAAATTTATTTATTTTCTAAATAAATAAGATATTGGTATAAAAATAATTAATTATATTTTATTAAAAATTCAAAAAATATTTGTATAATTACCACTCTTTAGAATTTAATTTTAGTCAATTTATAATAGTAAAAAGATAGAAAAGACTTATAATAAGTTATTAGAATAATAGCTAGAATTTTGGATGCTATATAGGTTAAATAGTATTTAGGATTTTATTAAATAAAGTAGAGTAGAATGAAGACTATTTTAGATAAAGTTTTACTACAATAGATGAAATCTCCTTCTTTATCAATAAAAAGTGTTAGAAATGAAAATCATCTTATTCTATACTTTATTTTATGTACAACCTTATTGATATTAAGTATTAAAAATTTGTATTACTCTTTTCTTTAAAATACATTTAATTGAATCATTATGTTTGTATGTTGCTTTAAGTGTTATATTTTTATGTTAATTTAAGATAAGTCATCACCTCATTATAAGATAGTTATATTTTCTAATAATACTAATATTATTAAAAAAATCATATGTTATCTATTCTTATGATTTTTACACTCTATTTATTATTTGATATTAAATCATAACAAGAATCTGAAGAGAACCATGCACTAATTTTATTTTTTCTTAAAAATATCATCTACACAATCACCTCTAATCTCTAAGTCGATCTCCTTAAAGGCAATTTAATCACCTTGCTTGATAATAAACAACTTGTTTTTTGACAACTACTGAGCCTATTTTTAGAGATATTATATGACATATATAATATACCCATTGTCATGCTAAATTCATCAACTTCTTTCAAAGCTAATTTTGATTGTAAGCTATTTGTTGAGACTTTACATTCAAGTTGAAACTTCTTTTTAGTATCAAAATACCTTCTCATTCTTTCATTTTGTTTTTTTTATTATTTCAGTTTATATTTTTGGTTTTCATAGCTATATCAATATCAAACAATTTTTTTTTTCATACAATACTCTACCTCTTATTATAGCTAATTATTCCACTTAAAGCATTAACATTAAAATACTCCTTATTTGATCTAAATTATAGACTGATGTTTGTAATGGTTTATCTATCATTTAAAAATTATATATATATATATATATATATATATATAGTAAGGTTAGAGCTACATAAATAGAATTTAATTTATTAAAAAATATGGTTATATTATTATTTTAGAATGAGTCTATTTAAAAAGGATATATTGAGTTTTTACCATCTTCTTTTTTTTACAAAAACCTTTGACATTGATTTTATATTTATAGTAACTATTAAATATATATAATTATATGTGTTAAAAATTGGTAAATCTTAAAATCATATTTCTTTATTTCTTTTATTTTGTATTTAGAATACATACTATGTAAATCTATTTAAAAAAAGATAAGAAAGAGATCTTAATATCAAAAGCATAGTTAGGCTATCTATGTGGATGGATGGAGATGGATGACCATAGTTTCTATTCTTATTGGCCAAAAGTCATATGCAATAGGCTTTGAGGAGGATGCTAGATGCCTTATTAAAGAATATGATTACTCATTTGAAGTCATTCAAACAACAAAGATAAAATTCAGGAAGTTAAGGTTTTTAGATATAACTTTGGTACAAAAAATAAGTGATTTGAAGTTCTTCTAAAAGAAACATAGCTGCTCAAAGTCAAGGTGGCAATTTTCTAACCACTATCTATTCTCATGGCATAATAAATATGTACAAAGAAAAATAAAAGATTGACAATTATGATTGAAGAGATTGATTTTTGTTTTAAACTTTAAATATATAACTTGAAAAATTCTAACTTAAGCTAAAGGACGTATCGAAGGTTGAACTCAATACTTACAATCTAAATGTTCTTAGTAACTTGATTAACTAACGGTTGTATTTTAAGCTATATTTCGAGATTTTTGAAAAAAAATTGACTCAATAAATTTAGAAAAGTGTATTATTATATTTTAAATCTATGTATAAGTTTTAGTGGAATATTAGTTTTAGGTTTTTGAGATATAAAGAAAATAATATATAGATGTTTGTAAATTAGGATATAAAGCACCTACTAGGATTTTTGAGATATCAAAAAATCAAGAATGAATCTATCAATATTTCTATTTTGATAAATTTTTAAAGTATAAATTAGATTTTTAAGAAATTTGAAGAAAATTAAACAATTGGATCAAGATATATTAGATTCTAAAGTTTAATAAGAAAAAATCCTTTATATGTCAATAAGATGTTAAATTATTTTTTTTATAATTCAATTTTTAGTGTAAACTAAGGGATTTTAAGAGCTAAGACTTTATAAAAGTGTAAAAGATGGATATATGAAGCTATGACAAAATTTTAATATAAAAATGAGTTTTTGAAAGGAGATTATGGATTTTCTTTGAAATTATTAAGAATCTAACTCATCAATAATTAGTTAATTATGATTTAGCATAGTAAATGATGTTGAAGAATATTTAGATTCCATAGAAAATTCTATGTATAAATTTAAGTGATATAAAGGATTATTATTTATATACTATTTTTTAATATTTTTATTTTTATTTTTCTTTTATATTATATATAACATGGAATTTTTTACTCAAATATATTTTCTAAATTTAATTACACTAGTTATATTAATTTCTAAAAGAAAGTGTATTATATGACCATGTTTATAATTAAGAAGTAATTACAATTTTAGAAACTTTGTAATGTACTAAAAAAAACTATTATATATTGGACTTTCAAAGATCTTCAACAAATTAATTTGAACTTGGCAACTCTATTTGATACTTAGATCCTATATATCACCACTTAAAGAAAGATTTGGCATTACCTTCATATATATTTTTTTAAAATATCTTACAACAAAATAATATTAATAACTTAATAATATCCAAAATATTAAATCTACAATACATATCTTTTATATTAAACACAATTTATATATTATCTAAAATAATTTTACAATATGGATTTAAATATTTTTTATAGCTTTAGCTCTATTTATTAAAATATTTTTTATAAAATAAAAATAATAAAAAATATTATTCTATTTTTTATTATTTATTATAAATATTATATAATAATATTGAATTATAAAATATCAAATTTCTAGAAATTAGTAAATAAATAAAAATCATAATAAATTTAATTAATACTATAGAATTTATACTAATAATTTTATCAAATATAAATTATTTTATTTTTTTAATAAATTTTAAAATATTCTTGATACCTCAAATTTTTCGTTTTTAGATTTTAAAGCAAGTTAATATATAAGTCTTTGTAAGTATTTTCTCTAATATTATTAAAATTTCCTATTTCAAGATGAATAGTTTTAGATGATAATAGCTCTTACCAAGCAATTAGTTTTGGTTTTATTTAGATACAACATCCAAAAAACATCATGTATGTTATATATATATATATATCATTTATGTCTTAGGCTTATTAAAATATTTACTTTTTTAGTTAAGATTATAATGAGTAGAAATACCATTTTGATTATTATTAAAATTAAGTTTTATTTTAATAATAAAAAAGAATTTACCTTCAAAATAATTTTAAATATTTTATAAAGATTTTGGCATTTAACATTAATCTCCAAACTTCTTCTATTCAACTCAAAAAAATATTTCTAAATGCAAGAACAAAACTTTAGTTAGATGTTTTTTAAAGTAGATAATTTTAATAATTAATTTCAACTTAAATAAATTTGAATAGTGTACTATTTATAAGATATTTATATTATCAAAAAAACTAAATAATTTAAGATTCTATTATTTGTGAATTAATATTTATCTTAATTCATCACATTTACAAATATTTAATAGCTTAGTCTAAATTCATATTCCTAATAAACATCAAAAGGAACTTGATGTCAAAATTTTAAAATACATTTTTATTAATTATAAAAATTTAATAGTATTAAGAATTATTGCATGTATAAACTTGTCTAATATTTCATCTTTTTAAGTCATGATGTTAACTTTTATGAAAAAATATATTCCAAAGTAGTTCTTTTATCTTAAACTAAAACATTTTCATATTTAAAAGAATTTTATATTGATTCTAATCCATCTATTCTAAATCTCATTTCTTATGGAAAAGTTAATTTGTCCAATTTAAATATTTTGGTCCAATTTTCAACACTTAAGTATCATCAGATTACTATTAGTTCTAAATCTACTACTTCTTCTCAACAATAAGTGATCAAAGTTTCAATACCAATATAATCACCTTGTCTTTAAGCACATTATTGCCAAACCCAAATTACTTCTTGATTTAGTTCTTTATAAGCAAAAACCTTTCAATTGAATTTTCTTTTAAGAACTACTCAGCATCAAAATTATAGAATTTGGCAATGAACATAAGTCTACGATTCAAATCTAAATAAATGATATTTCTAGAAGACTTAATTTTTTTTTTTTAGAAATCAGTATTGAACAAAGAAAATTATTATTTTATTAATGATATAATCTAACAGCTAATTAACTTTTATCTAATAGATCAATAAGTTATTCAAAATGAATCTTGTAAGAAAGATTCAACTTTAGAAATTCACTAACTTATTACAAAGGAAGAGTTTTTTCTTATAGCTTCTTATAAAAAGAAAGAATTCATTACTTATATACTTACTTCTTAATAATCAAATCAAATTCTTTCCATATCTTTTTATCACTAAGAATTCTATATAATTAATTTATTTACAAAATATATATAATAATATTCTCTTTAAATAGTATCTTATATAAAGAAATCTATATCATTGAAATTGATGGATATACCAAGCTAAAAACTAGACATCAAGTTTGCAATTAATTAAAATCTTTCTATGGCCTAAAAAAAGCATTAGAAAGCCCAAAATCTTTGATTTCAAATCAAATTCTTAATAATGTTTGTTAATCTAGAAATTTTATGAATAGAAGTTATATTTGAATATTTATATGAAACAATCATAAAATTCTAAGTTTATTCTTAGTCTATAAATTTATAATCTTATTATAATCTTTGACAACTTTAATTCTTATATTAGACCAAAGCACTATTATTTTATCAACATTTAATAATTGATAAATAAAAAATAAATATTTTTTTATAATCTAAATCTAAATTGATTTATCAAATATATCAATGATATTATTATAAGATAAGTATATTATTATTTTATTAATTAAATTTATTATAATTATTCAAGCTATATTATTATTATTCTAACATTTGTCATTTAGTATTTGTATCATCAAAGTGATGAATTTTCTTCTTAAAGCATGCAACTTATGAGCTAAATAATACATGAATAAGTTATTGAAAGCTTAAAATATTTTCTTCTTTGTACATGTTAAAAATTAGCATTTAAAGCTAATCATTTACTACACTTTAGAAAAAAATCTAGCTGCAATACATTAGCTTGGATTTCAATAAAAATTTGATATTTGCATAGAATTGCTCACCTAAGACTTTTTTATTCTAATCTTACATTTAATCATATGTATTTTTATTAGTTATGTCAATAGATTAATATAAACTGACTATGTGATGTTAACACTTATAAGACTATTTCAATATATTGTAGCTCTATCTTAAAAAATGTTAAAAATATTACATATATTATAGCTACTAATGAATTATAGATTTAGATTATTTATAGGAAGTTGTTAAAGCCACACTCCAATGTTGTTAAAATCACATCCCACATTACCATTTCATGATTGATTCCATCTATTTCCATCTCCATCTTTTATTTCATGTTCCTTGTCTTGCGATTCCAACCTTCGTCCCTTCTTTCTTATCCTAGTCTCTTATTCCATGTCCTCCAAAATAAATCATCAAATGGTTTAAGAGATGTGGCTTTAACAATATTGAGGTGTGACTTTAACAACTCCATATTTATATTGAATTGTTTATTACCTAGTGTTTTATATTTGAATAAGTAATTTTCTATTTTATTCAATAAAAATACTAAACATTATAATAGATTAGAGAATATTGATATTTGATTTCACATCTTACATGAAAAAGTAGAATCTAAAATACTTAAATTTGAATTTTTTCTAATAACAACCATGTGTGCAAACATTTTAACTGAATCATTTTATAGAATAAAATATTAAACTTGTCTCAAAAGAATTAATACTGCAACTTGTTAATATTTGCAATATGAAAGCATACCATGAAGCATTTTTTTTAAAGCTTACACTCATTATTACATTAAATTTACTACTTTAAATCTAAAGTTATACAATTGTAAGTTAGCTATGTACCTAAAGAAGGTATGTTAATATAATAAAAACTAGTTACATTATAACTATATTTATCTATTTGTAAAGTTATCATACTATTGTATAAATTTAAGAAATATTATCACATTACTATAAGATAACTATATTCTTTTGTAATATCAATAATATTAAAATATATATTTATGAATTTTACATCGTTTTTACAATAAAAGGTATTTTTTAATAATATTCTAATTGTTAATTTTAAAAATACTCTCTTTATTTTAAATCAATGATATTTTATTTATTTAAAGTATGTATATATGTGTATCAAAAAAAAGTATTAGAAAATGGCATAGGTTTATCTACTAATATTTTATTCTATTATAATTAATTTTGTAGCTATTTTCTTTTTAAATATTTTACTTGAGTTTTTAGAACTATAAAAAGATAGTAGTAGTCTTGCATCTTGTAATATCCTCACTTTAGCTTTGTCACTTTTTTCTTATATATCATGGATTGCTACTAGTCTTCTTTAAAATATTCTTATAATTAGACTAAAAAGAACTCAAGTGTAAACTATACATTAAATATTTTCTACATTATTCTTTTTGTATTTATTTCAGTTTAAAATTTAATCATTATTACTCAATTGATATTTCTTTAGTATCAACAACAATATAGTTTTTTTTTTTTTTTTTTTTTAATTGTAAAAACTTCATGAAATAAATTTAAAAATTCATAATCTATAATAATGAATAATATTAATAATAATGATAATATGCTATAATGACTTAAAATCATACAAAAGATTTTATAAAAAGATGATTTAAATAAACCAACCAAATAATTATAACAAATTATATGCAAAATCAGTTGGATGTAATGGAATGATATTTTTTAATAAAAAAGAACAAAAAATATATGTATATAAATTTATATGTATATGAATATAATGTGTCTATAGATAGACACTGACCCATAGAACTCTGTTTTTTAAAAGTTTAAGTTTGTTTTTTTTATTAAGAATATGTGTATATGTATGTATATGTTCACATACAAACATGTACATGCATATTCAAAAAGATGAGTTTAATAGCTAGGGATTGCAAGATATCAAAGAAACTATTATCATTTGACGAAGAGAAGGAAAAAGTTGCAAAACCTTATTTTGCATTACAAACAAGCTTCTTGTGAAGTCTCACAAGGCATTACAGTTTTCCCAGACATCTCTTTGTACTACAATTTTCTTGCAACGGGAATTTTCATTGTGGATTATTGATTCTAATCTAGATGTTTCCCTGGAGAAAACCCACTTTATTTGCCTATAGATAGACACTGACCCATAGAACTCTGATTCCTGTAGCAATAGAGGTATAGTATATTGAGATTGAGATTCATCCACGGTTTTTGAAGACCTTATTCAGTTTTTTGTCATATAATTTTGTTGTTGAGTTCTTCGGGTTTCCAGGTTCTTCTGGCACTTCCAAGTATTAGGGTGGGAATGGGATTGTTTGTCAGCAAGTAATCGGATCCAGAGCTTTGGTTTCAAATGCATGAAGTCTGCCTTTGGACACTTCCCCAAATTCGTGTTCATGGCATCTTTGCTGAATTATGTTACATAGTTATCATGAAGATTTTGTCAAGGACAAGGATTACGTGATGGATGTCGTGTGTGTTGGAATCTCAAAGGTATGTTTCAAACTTTCAAAGTTGAGATTGCTCCATAGTAATTAGTCCATTTTACGATTGATTTGCTATGACTTGTCCCATTCCCAACACTTTTTGTCAATACAAAACGCAGAAAATATCTCGGAATTCAATGAACAGAAAACTGACATAGAATCTTTTATGACCCCACAAGGGTAATGTATCATGGTCTTCTATGGTGACCACTGCTATCAAAACTACATGCAAATTTATTTTGGTCTGCAGTAAAAAGAACCAATGATGTGGGGTGACATAGTAACAAAAGCTCGTTAACGCAAAAGAGTCGCAGCAATATCCACATTGCAACTTTCAAAGGTCCTCAAGAGCAGCTCCTGATCCAATCCTGACCTGTAAAGTTTGATGTGCCAAGGCAAACAGTCTCACATGGTAAACAACAAAAAAGCAAATTCACTACTCTACTAACAGTAGGCGACCCTAACATCCTCAAAAGGTGATCAAACGTCATTCTTCTCAAAGAGTATTTAACTGTTTAAACACATAATCAACACAACCAGCTGGCCAGTAGAGCAAGGCATTCCTAAAAGCTCAAAAACATAGAGATAAGTCAATAAAATGCACAACGAATGCTAATCACATTGTCAACTTTATGAGGCACCCGGTGAACGGTTGGTGGCATTCAGCTTTGACCCGATTTCGTACGCAGGGTCCAGCAACCTGGTGATTTCTCCAACAGATGTATTACTCGGTACACAGGGCATCGTTAAGGCGAGCAATAAAAAAAGTTCAAAAAGGTGAATTGCAACAAAAAAAAAAATAACCAAGCATCACAGCCGAAATAGCCCAAAATGTGCGCGTAACTTAAATTTTACAAAGAGGCCAGATTACCTAAAATATCATTACGCTACTAATTTGCTGGATGAATCATCACTCATCTACAATACAACCAACGCAAGTGGACAGTAAACGATCGTCATCTAACCAAAGAAGCTTAAATCTTTCACAAAAAGAATGAAACACATTCACCAGGACTGAAACTAAAAAGACTGCCCCATACCAGGTCAGTCGCAGATTAAGACTAATAAACTGGCTAGTAAAAATCCGTAACTCAGACAAAGGTACAAATACCCTCGCAATGCACCACCTAAATGCCGCATCCGCATAAAACGAAACCGTGGAGTTTCAGTCCTCAATGAGAAAAACCATATGAGTGGTCCAATCGACACAGATGCTCCAAAAAATGTCTTCGATCTTCAACCAACGAACATCGATGCGGACGACAGCGACACCTTATTCTTTTCAAAACTACGAGGAATCCCGATAAATCACTGAGAACGACAACTCAACCCCAACTCAGAGTCGCGTAATCAACTAATCAAGCATACAAGACGTTCACTTCAATACCAGATGCGCCATCCATCCTTTAATAATATGCTTTGCGAGGGTTGTTCTGCACTCAATTTCCCCACCCACCACAAACATGTTACGCTCTCACTCTGCATTCCACATCCATCCACACATGCACCCCTAATCGTAACTGCAACATCCTCAACTATCCAACCACAAACCATCCACACCCACATACTCCATCCCCATACTCACTAACTCATCCACCCTTACCAGAGGGTTCGGTCGAAACCGGTACCCAAGCATCATCCGTTTCTTGTACTGCTCATATATATCATCTTCCGCTGTCACCTCCCCAGGTTGCTCCGCCCCGACTCCCAGATTGTTCACTTTCACGCTTCCAGCTTGCACTGGATCTGCGATCCCGCTCCTCCCACTCCCCAGACCCTCTCCTGCAAACCATCGCCACCCGCAACATCTGTCAGCCTCTTCATCCCACCCACCATCACCCTCCACGCCCCTCTCCAACAAACCCACACCACCACACTCTCCAAACCTAATCCTCCTCTCCATCATCATTCTCTTCCACGCCACCCCTGTGCAACCCCCTCCTCCCCCCTCCCCCCTCCCATCCCACCTTCTTTCCACCCCATCTTTGACAGCAACCGATGTCCCACATTGTCCGCTTGAATCTTCGCCCGATCGGCCGTCGCTTTTGCTGCTTTTGCGGCCTTCGCATCGTTGCACTTTGCCAGAAACTTCTCCAATTCCTCCGGAGGAATGTAGTCTCCCATGTGATGCCCTTTCTTCCCTGCACGCATACACCTCCTACATCTCAATCCCTCCATCCTCACCCTCCATTCACTCCAATCCTGCACATTCTCCACTATTCCGCAAACACTGCCACACACCTACAACACTCCCTCCTACCATAATCTAATCTCCCACTCAATCCACTCATTCAATCTTTCACATCCTCCATTCATGCCATCGTCCAACATCCACAACCTCCCAAGTCTTCATCCACTCCCACGTGACACTGCAACTTCTAACAATTCTACAACCCCGCGTCCCTTGCATGCCCTCCACTCCCAACGTCCTCCGCCTCCCCCATGCATGCGCAAGAAAACCTACATACTCTACCCCACATCCATGCATGTATTCAGATAGTTTTGTCAGGATATAAACCTGCGCCACCATCCTCGACCACCCCTACGCTAGGGGTTACATAGCTGGGACGTGCATCTTCTGAATCCCACACATCACTGCATTAAGCCGCTACCTCTACCAATTCTCATCAACCTTCTCCACCACCACACCAATGCTTTGCATCATCAACATTCCACGTCTTTACAAAACCACGCCAATGCAACGCAAACCCCTACATCTTCCACTTTACCTGCCACACCCGCTTCTTCGTGTTTCCAACTATCTGTCATCAACAAACCACCTCGAAACATCAGACTCGAGCTCCGTTCCACGCACCCTCCACCATGTGCGCATGCCACACCATACACACACACATATCCATGCCACTAAAACCTTCCACTGCACATCCTGCCAGGACCCCCCGAGCCATGATCATGTCCCATCATTCACAACACCACCACCTTCCCACCCTTGCATGCTACCACTCTAACCATTCTCCCCTACCTGATCCTGGCGGATGCAGCCCCGGAGGAGGAGGCATCTCATCCTTCGACTGCTTCGGAGGTCTTCGTATCGCCTCCTGCGCTGCCTTCTTCATGTAAAACTCCATCATTGCCACTGAATCATTTGCATAACCCTGCTGGCTGTATCGATCTGCCAACCCTACAACCCACTCCAACCGCATTACCACATCACCGCCTTTCCCCATTGCACCACCTCATCCATACATTACCACCACGCGCCCACCAAACACAACCGCCCACATCAACCACCAAATCCTCCCACCACATTACTATTCACGACGCCACACATCCACGCCCAGCTTTCCACTCCCATGCTCTCAATATTGTATGCTCCACCTCACATCACCCCTCCGTATTGCTTCTTCCAACCTTTACTATCCGACAACGCCACAAACCAACTCAACCTCCTGTCCCCGCATCCGTACCTTGCACCGACTCCTGTGAAGGCCCCGGTGAATAACCTGCCTTATGCTGCTCACTGCCGCCGCTGTACAATGCCGAAGCTGGTGTCTGATACCTCTGCTGCTGTCCTCCACTCGACTGCCTGTGAGAGCTACCCTGATTCGCGCCACTGCTTCCTGCATCCAATTACATGTCGTCCCCTCAAACCACCACCTGCCAACCTCTCCAACAAACCCCAAACCGCTTCTACCGCTCCAACACCCACACATACATCCCCACCAACTCCCCCACTTCAAATATCATCTCCACTCCAGCACCCACTCCCTACCTGTCTGCGATGCCTGCGATCCACCCGCTTCGCCTGCCAGCACTGCCTCCTCTTGAGCAACCCGATACTCGTAGTACTTATACTCCGCACACTCCGTATCGTACAAAAAACTGCTCACACTCGCCACTCCTCCAAAATCATCACCCGCCCCACACATGCCCTCCAACCATCCACACGCCATCCACGCCATGCACCAAAATCCCCAAATCACCAACACCACCATCTCCACATGTACCACTACCCACCATCCAAAACTTGCAACCGCAACTTCTAACTTGACGCACGACTACACACCTGAACGGACCCTTGCCAAGGTTTTTCTCACGGGTCACCTCCTCGAATTGCCGCCCGTTCTTTGCTACAAACAGCGCTAGCTTATCCGCCACCTTCTTCACCTCTCCGTCTGCTGGAGGAGCAGGAACTGCACCATTTCCACACAACAACATGCTATGGCCTCAGTCATATTCAAATATCCCGTCACTACGTCCTTCCCCTACAATCCTCCCTACCCTCCACGATCACCCTCCTCACACTGCCCTTCACCTTCACCTCCACCTCCACCTCCACCTCACCCAAAGTCATCACAAATAACCGCACCCAACACCATCCCCCATGCTATCTCACCCGACTCCTTCGGCTCCGGTGATTTGCCCTTCGACGCGCTCTCCGTCTTCACCTTCTTGGCTTGTCTCTGGGCATCCCCGTCTTCCTCCTCGTCCTCGTCTTCTCCAAGTTTGATTGCGTTCACCGCCAACCTCGACTTCTGCTTTAGACTGAATGCTAGCTTCCCGTTCGGTAAAGATCCCTTCCTGGGCCCTCCGAACGCTGATCCACCTCCACCCTTGCTGTTCGAGCTCGCTTTTGACGACTTCACATTCTTCAACACCACGGGACCGCTTGTGTCGGCCTTCGAGGGACCGTCCTGCTGCAGCTGCTTGAACCTCTCCAAAAACGATCCATCGTTGGGAAAAGGGCTCGCCATCCTCTCCGCTGCCTCCTATCTTCCTGCTGCTCCCGCACTCTTACTGATTCACTTTCACACCCCCTTCCTGTCCGCTCCACAACTTCCAAATTGCCTCCAGATCAAGTCGCACTCCAGTGCATCAACGATCTCACGGAAACCTACCCTTGCACGCTCTTACATAAAACACGCCCTCCAATCTATTCACTCCTCGGAAAATGTACCAGACCAACTCCCGAGCACCCTTGCGATCATCTCCTAATCATCATCCCCCAATTCACTCCCAATACGCTCGACCTGTCACTTCACTGGAACCAGCCCAGGCTAATAGACCTGTCTCGCGAGGATAAAGCCAGTATTATGAATTACGAACTAGGGACAAAAGCAAATTGTGGCGTTAATCTTTATCAAAGGCTCACAAAGAACGCTGTATCTGGTACCGAATCGTCGATGCAGAGCAACATCATGATCTGAACATTGTGCACTGGCTGCCGCCAATTCCACCCCCTGCTCATACTCCAGGTCAGCAAGTCTACATTCTGCAGTTGCCCCCACACGCACCTATCTCATATCAACGTCATCTACCCAACTCCCTCGGACAGTCTCCCCGTTTCCAACTCCCAGTTCCCAGCGCATGATCGTGGTTCACAGCCAACAAAAATCACTACAACTCCACTGCAAGGACTCCGCCCAAACCCTAGCACAAAATGCATTGATCTGTAATTTCTCCAATTTCGGTGCAATTGTCTTGCACATCACACGTAGAAACTGATCGTCTACCCCCACCCGTTTCTAGCCATCTCAGAAGGTTCAACCTCATCGAAAATCATTGTCATGACCGGCAGATGAAGCAAAAGGAGTAACAAATTCTGGCAACTCATACCTCAAGTCTGACTTCTGCCACCAACCCCTGCCAATCCCTGGAAGAACTTCTGGACGTGTCTTGCTCGTCTGACTCGCGACTCATCACACATTATTCACGAGTTCAACCTAATCATGATTCAGAAAATACTGAACTCCACAGATGACACAAAGACGGCCAGTCTATCCATGCTCAGGACACGAAATTCTTGCAAGCCACAGGGCCTAACCTACCTGCCAGCACGCAACTGTTCACCCTAAATTCACAGTGATACTACTGCTGTAACGAGATTTTCATAATACAAAGTGATTGTTGAGAGTACAAGTGAAATAAACAACAAAATCCGGGCGTGCGTGCGCAAAACCTGAGGAGCCGAGCTGAATTTGGAGCAGCGGAGCCCTAATTGCTAGAAAACCTTGACATGGAAGCGGCATGAGGTGGACGGGGGAGAGAACATCAGTTTTTGGAATAATGATGTTAGATCCTTGTTCATTCTTTCAGTGACGAGCGTGAACATTCGTCCTCATCACGCTTGCCAAGTTTGGAATAAGATGGACCAGTGTGAACACGATGAACGAATTTTTCGATGAACTTGTCTTATGGCTTTCGTTTTCATCCATCAACCGATTTTGAAGACCCCAAAGGATGTTCCTTGTGGCCAACCACTCCACATTCTCACAGCATTATTCGTTGAACTACAAATGTTATCGTTTTTACTTTTTCTTTTTAATTGAACAGATGTTTATCCACTTTCTCCTGCGATTGTATTCTCTTATTCTTTATTCGTAAAAGCTAAAAGTTTGTGTCAACAATTAAAAAATGAAGTAAAAACGATTTTTATTGTATCTTTGTTCTTTGATTTACGAACTATTTATAATGTGGGTCATTCCCTTTACTTTCTAATTTTCGTAATAACGCTTTGTGAGTGATAGGAAATTAATTTCATGTCCACATTCACCTTTTCATGTAAATACCCATGCATACAAGTATTTTTGCTCAGAAGTCGTTTATTGGTTCCAGACACGATACAAAAGCAATTTCCTTACCATTTCCATAATACCCAACAGAAAAATGATATGGTTTTAGATTCTTCCTTGAAGCAGGGTTCGCAACGATGAACCAATGAGAAGCAAATGAATCTGAGATATTTGGTCCCGAGTAAGAATAAACAACGCAATCAAAAAACATCAGAACAGAACAGACAGGGTTGCGTGGCTCATCTGTGTCCACCTCATCACATTTCCATAGAAGCTTCCACGGCATCAAGGCCTCGCGCCAAAACCTGAACATCCAAGGCATCGGAGCAGCCCCGGGGTATAGGACACGTGGCATCACGTGATGGGCAGAGATAAGCAAACCCTTAGTCGAAGTGGGTTCAGTCAATACGTGGGTTGGTGACGTGGTGGGGGCGGGATCCCACTCAAAGCGCTTGGCATGGGGAAATCTCAAGCCGGGTCGGGTCTCACCCGTGCCTTGAAATTGAAGCCTTCTGGAACAGAAATGCACACCACCCGTTATAGTCCCTTCTGAGAAAGCTGCTGGGAAGATACCTGGAAGTTAACTCCCCGTCTTTTGTGATGGATCTCAACCATGAGTCTTTTTGAAGGAGTAAAACAAAATTTTCAATGTGTTCTAAAAAAAGGACGATAGAAATGTCGCAATCCCCAATGCACTGTGTGAAATCCTCCTTACAAAATTGTATCCACAACTTCAGACAATACGGTAGAATCTTACCAGACGTGGTTTTGGTCTCTTTTTTAAAAAAAATATTTTAATATGCCTTTCAAATGAATAAAATATGACTCAGTTATTCTTTGTTGTTTATAACATGTGATTAATTTTAAACAATCATTGAAAACAGCCTGAATGACATCACCATGCATGTGAATGTGGTGTAATTAAAACCCAACATTGTTTGTAAAAGAGCAACACATCATCAAAGACACTATCCTTAATTTGTTTTATTACGCCCAATTTATTTTTAGATGATGTATTTTTATATTAGCAAAGGTACGCTTTGATAGTGGGGGTTTATATAGAATAACTAAAGTCAGCACTCTTTCAAACATTATTCATTCCAAAATCTTAATACTAAGCATGGAGAGAGTCACAAATGAGGCTACCAAGAATTAACTTGAGTATTTGGTATTAGGAATGATGAATATACGAAATAATGTTTTTATTCAAATAACTATATTTGATCACATCCAAGAGTTTGTAACGTGTATGCTAAATACAATTGGGACAGCTATGTTTGGCTAAATTGTTGCAAAAATATAAAAGTTGTGGCTTAATTATCTTTTTATAAAAGAATTAGTCACAACTTTTATATTCTTACAAAAATTTCCAAAAATACCATAAAAGTATTTAGTGGAACCTATATTAAACAAATCTTCAAAAAAGATTTCATAATTTGTGTATGTTGTGTATATATATATATATATATATATATATTGTTCGTAAAATAAGTATAAACAAAGATAAACACATCTATAATTTTGTTGATTCAATCTTTAAGATTATTTATCTTGTGGTTTACCATTCTTATTGTGTCTTGATGTTGCCATATGGAAATATTGTTGCTTTCATCAAATAAGTTTAATACTTCTGTGATAATAAGTGTATGTATGTATGTATGCATATATATATATATATATATAAATTTCAATATTTTTAATATGAACATAACTCATTATTATTATCATTATTACAATTGTAGGTGTTCACAGTAGTAACCCACATCGTTTTTTTTGAAAGTCAATTTATTTTTAAATCAGGGAATTCATTTTGGTTCTGTCAAACATTGTGATTTATATTTTGGGACTCTTGGTCCCCAAAAATCTCAATGACTATTGTAAAACATATACCATCATGAACCATATGCTTCAAAAAAAAGTATTTACGTTTCATACTTACACTTTATTAAGAAAAAGTTACAAAAACAAACAAGCAAATAAACAGTGTAAATTCTAATCTAGTAAGTTAGAATGCTTTTTACTGACAGAGAAAAAACTAAATGAAGTATATTTCAACTGAAATAGGAATATATGGTACATCAGCACAATTATAATTTTCATGAGCATTTATGAAGATCTATTTTAAATCAAGCTAACTCGTCTTCTGAATGATGTAAGTTTTAACCAAAGAAAAATTTATTCATTTCGAATAGTATTTGAAATGGTTATTGCTTCACAAAATGTGAACTAAGTGAATCCTCAATTCAATTCAATGCTTTTAAATTATTTGCATATTAAACTACGTTGTGAGTATAACTTTTCTAACACTTTTGTTTTCATTGTGAACAATACATCGACTATTTTTAATAAGAATATAGTAGTATTGATTATAAATAAACTATTCAAATATGAATAATAAATTTTTTTATCTATATTTTATGAATTAATAGATTTTATATGATGCTCTTTTGTGATGTATGTACATATACCTTCACGTGCGCACACACACACATGTGTGTCAATGATCATAGAGTTCTATTTCGAAAAAATTCAAAAAAAACCATTGCTTATTGTATGAAAATACGTATTCTATAAGAGATTGTCATGTTTAATTGCTTAACAGTGAATTTGATTTTGAGAGAATGCACACCACACTAAATTTAATTATATTGTCGATCATTATAATGAATATAAACCACTGGTAGAAAAAAAAATGTTTCAATAATAAAGTTTTGATTTTTTTCACTTTCTACAGTCTTTAGAAACATATTAAATACTTTAAAGAACGACTGGTCAACAAATCATTGCAATGAGCTCTAATTCGAATTTAATTTTTTGAAGTTTGGGAGCAATCATTTTCAAGAAAAACAGTTCTTTGTGTACGTGAACATGCAAGTTGCCAGTATTTTAGAAAAAAAAGTCATTGGAAGTATATGTTCATAATTTATAACATTCAAATAAGTAACATGAAAAGAGAGAAGAAAAAGGCCACCTCCAATCTCATCCATTATTTTCTTAAACCATATTTAAATTGTGATTCATGTACTTTGATATAACCATTCAAACACCAAATTTAATCATATGTTTATGTATATATATATATATATATATATATATACTTTTTTACACACATACATACATACATTTACACATGGTTTAAAAATAAATAAAACAATGAATCACTTCATAATGAGCAATGAATTAAAAACACTCATTTAGAAACTGTGTTAAAATTTCATCAATTACTCATCAAACCAATTTAATCATACTCTCCATTCAAAAAACTCAAAAAAAACGATATACAAATAGTAACGTTCCCACAACCAAGGATCTAACGTTATCACATGTTCACAATCCACGTATTCAAATGAAGAAACCCCGATAATAATAACAAAAATAAATACTATTTTATTTGCAACCAATGGTCAGCACTTGTGGATGAGCCTTTTCCCACAAGTTACAATTAGGAAACATCCACATAACAAACGGAGAGTGGGAAAGGATCCAAGGGGGCCCATTCAAGCATTTGAGCCAAGTAGCACTTTAGCCCTAGAATCCAAAAACAATTCAAAGTGGGAAGGGAAAGGGGGAGAGAGAGAGAGAGCGGAATCCAAGTATTGTGTTGTGAGTTTCTAGAACAATCTAGAAGAACGATCGAATGAACGAACTACGACGTGTCTTCGTTGGCGGCTCCGTTTGACCAGGAGCAGGGTCTCCTTCCTAGCCACCTTCTTGTTACCGTCAACATTCCTTCCTCCCCAAGGTGCCTGGCCCCACTGACCCCACCGACCCCTGCTTCGGCGGGCTGATGCACATACCCCATACATACGAATATTCAATACATCATCGTGATACAGTACATGGAGACGCGAGCTCCAGTGCGCCTGAAATGGGACGGGGAGGGTGGTGCGGAGAAAGGGGAGGTGCTCGCTCTGGTGAAGACGTTGCGCGGTAGTATTAACGCCACCACAGATTGTGGCGCTTCCCTCACAAAGTCCGAACAAAGCGTTGGGCCTTGGTAGACGGAGGGAGGGGCATTGCCAGACTCACACGGAGGTCGTGGTGCGGTGTCCACACAGGGCGATCGTTGTTGCCACGGCGTAATCACGACGTGTTGAGTGAGCTAAGCTTGCAGGTTGGCTCGTAATCTCGTTTACCAATTTGGGTTGTGTCTCTATTGAGCGGACGGTGTTGGGAGTGGGGTAGTTTGCCGAGAGTGAACGCAGAGTTTTTGTAGTGTCGAGGGGGGTGCGTGAGTAGGAGAAGCCTGTTTTGGATTGTGGGAGTGGAGAGGAGAGTGTGTGTGGCTTTGTGAGGGTTTGATTGCGGAGTTGGGTTTGATGAGGAAGGAGTTGCATTGAGGGTTGCGAGGGTCGCAACGGCGAGGCTTGAGGGTTTCGGCGCCAGTCGGTGGTGGTGGTCTTGGAACCAGTGGTTGGTGGCGCAACTGGGGTTCCGGACTAGCGACGCACTGGTGGAGTTTGGCTGGAGGTGGAGGAGGAAGTGTCTCTTTTTGTTCTTTTTGTTTATTTTGGGATAGAGTTAAGTTTTATGAGCGAGGAGAGTAGAGATGGGTAACTGTTGTGTCGGTTCGACGACGAAGAAGCCTAAACAGAGACCCAACCCGTTTGCCCAGGATGGTTATCAGACCAACTTACAAATTTTGAAGAACCAGCCGAAGTCCAGAATACTGGACAAGTATAATCTGGGCCGAGAGCTTGGGCGCGGAGAGTTTGGCATTACGTATTTGTGCACGGATAAGGAGACAGGGGAAGTTTTCGCATGCAAATCTATCTCGAAGAAGAAGTTGAGGACTGCTGTGGATGTAGAGGATGTGCGACGAGAAGTCGCAATTATGAAACACTTGCTGGAGCATCCTAATATAGTCACTCTTAAGGGTGCTTACGAGGATGACAATGCTGTGCACCTGGTCATGGAGCTGTGTGAAGGAGGGGAGCTTTTCGACCGCATCATTGCGCGGGGACATTACACCGAGCGGGGTGCAGCGCAAGTGACACGGACCATTGTGGAGGTGGTGCAGGCTTGTCATAGGCAGGGAGTGATGCACCGAGACCTGAAGCCGGAGAATTTTCTGTTTGCGAACAAGAACGAGAACTCGCCGCTGAAGGCCATCGACTTTGGGCTCTCCGTGTTCTTCAAGCCGGGAGAGAGGTTCTCTGAGATTGTCGGAAGTCCGTACTACATGGCACCCGAAGTGCTAAAGAGGAATTATGGACCGGAGGTCGACGTGTGGAGCGCTGGGGTGATTCTTTACATATTGCTGTGCGGGGTGCCCCCATTCTGGGCAGAAACGGAGCAAGGTGTGGCGCAGGCGATTCTGCGGGGGATATTGGACTTTAAGAGGGATCCATGGCCGAAAGTGTCTGATTCGGCAAAGTCTCTGGTACGGCACATGCTGGAGCCGGACCCGAAAGCCCGGTACAGTGCGCAGCAGGTGCTGGATCACCCCTGGTTGCAGAACGCGAAGAAAAATCCCAACGTGCCCCTGGACGCCGTGCGGTCGCGCTTAAAGCAATTTTCGGCCATGAACAAGCTGAAGAAGAGGGCGCTGCAGGTGATTGCTGAGCACCTGGGCGGGGAGGAGATAGACGGGTTGAAGGAAATTTTTGAGAAGCTGGATAGCGACAAGACGGGAACCATCACATTCGAGAAACTGAAAATGGGGCTGATCGAAATCGGGTCACAGCTGACGGAGCACGAAGTGAGGATGCTTATGGAAGCCGCGGACGTGGATGGGAACGGCACGCTGGACTACGGGGAATTCGTGGCAGCCACAGTGCATCTGCAACGTTTGGACGATGACGAGCACTTGCGAAGGGCGTTTGACTTCTTTGACGTCGATAGAAGCGGATACATCGAGACGGAGGAGCTGAGGGAAGCTGTAGGAGAGCCGTTGAATGGATCTCCAAGTGAGACGGATGTGGTACAGGCCATTCTGTTGGAAGTTGACATCGACAAGGACGGGCGAATCAGTTACGAGGAATTTGCGACGATGATGCGAAGGGGTACCGATTGGAGGAAAGCCTCACGTCAGTATTCACGGGATCGCTTTAACAGCCTGAGCATGAGGCTGCTTAGAGACGGCTCATTGAATCCTGATAAAATCGTGGCAGTGAGGTAGTTGGGATGAAATACATCACAAATTCCCCCCTTCCGCAACACCAGCAATGACCGTCTAAGATTTGGGAAGATGAGCCACTCGAGAAATCCTGAAGCGATTCAATTTCAGATTTTGTGCAGGTTTCTTTGGACTTTTCTTTAGGTGTTTATTGAAGGATCATTGTCATTAGTTAATTGTAATTGGTGACGTGATTCCGAAGGCGGACATGGCTATCACAATGCCTACTACCGAAGTTCCTTCGTGGTTCGGGCATTAACGAAAATGCAATTAGCGTTACTCCAGGGAGATTTTCAGTCATTCGGCAGTGTGGAGCAGGCTCAACCTGCCTGACTGACACTATAACTTGGTGCGGGAGGATCACATGAGGAATTTAAATAAAGTAGGTTATCTTGTCGCTGCCAATATAGAATTCTCAGCACCATGTGATAACTTGGAGGAGAGTTTTGGGTGGTAGCTCTGGATCACACACGGGAGCTTCGTATGCATCCAATATCGGGAAAGCAGGTTATAAAGTCAACCTTTGATAGCAATCGAGTTTGTAGTAAACGCTTGGCTACTCGACAGTTTCGGGAATCAAGATGCGGCCCTGAAGAAATGATGGGCAAGGATTGGAGGACAAGATGTTAATGAGGATTTATTGTGAGCTTTTCCGATAAGTTGACTGGGAGTTGAAGCTTCGATGCTGTAATACATTACTCACAGCATCTCTCGATGGCTTCCTGACTTCATGACCTATGAGTACATGAGATCGATGCTACGATCTATATGCTGCCACCGAAATGGATGTAGCGCCTTGGATTAGCTTTCACGATGTTGGAAAGGGGTAGTAATGCCAAGAAAAAGTACATACTGAATGGCTTTCCTGGTGCGTTAACCTAGCTCTCAACCTCCTATGTTCTTGAGTGCCTGAATATCGTGACTACAACGGACCTTTTGAGCTTGTTTTGGTTTTCGACTAAATGGTAATGGTTGGTTCATACCTCGTCCTGACATTCAGTGTTTCTGTTTCTGTTGCAGGCGTACTTCTAGGCGAAGGAGGATTATTGGTTCACAAGCTGTTAGGGGCCTTGCCTGAGGGCCATTTACGTTGTCAATATTCTTCTGATTGAGTAGCCCCTGTTTCAAGTTACTACACTGGTCCCCGTTGTCCTGTATAATTATTCCTTAAATGATTTGTTCAGCATTAATATGAGACGAATGTTAAATTATGTGATATTACTAAGCACTCTTAGTGCAATGTTCCCCCTATAACATGTGAAGAATATATTGGTTGAAGACGCGATACTACTTTGCCCAAAATCGAGGAAGAATTCACCATTCATCTTTGCAACAGACCATATATCGCAGACTGGTGTCTCACTTCTACCACTATAGAATGCGGTACAAGCTGTTGCAATAATCATGAAGTTGCAGCTACATTGAGAACAGTCCCCTCGACTAATGGGTATGCGTGTGAAGGGTTTAAATGTTTGAAGCTTCACACTGAGCTTTCGAGATCTGTTTACATTAAGGTCACCGCACTCAGATGCCAAAGTCTATGCAAGGACATGGGGATGCCAGGTCTGCAGTTTCGGATACGGCAGGAACCCATTTTTCAGCTTCTGATAATGTAACCGTTCCGGGATTGGATTATTTATCAGGGAATCACCGACTGGTTAGTTTTTTTGAAGCTATGCTGGGAAATTATATTGGACAATGGGGGGAGTTTCTGCATTATACAAATACAGGCGGAAATCCAAGTAACCCTAGGATTAGGGCAGGAACTCAGGGAGACCATAGCATATTGGCTAACGTACTGTTGTCTCAGGCCTCAGCTACCTCAATTTCATGAAAGCCTCAAATAGCAGATAGTTGTTGCATCCCCACTTCTCCCTTGGAGTCTTTTTCACCGGTTTGTTCGCTTGGGTAAATACAATTATCCTCTTGTCACAGTTAGTAATTCTGAAGCAATGATAATGTAGCTTTTCATCATTCATTAGCTCTACTACTCTATCCAAAATGGCATAGCCGTGGATTATCTCGTAAGCACCAAGACGAGTCGTTTTCCTGGAAATTTTGGGTTTCTAGTACAAGAGGTCACTATTCATTGCACAATGTAGTCTCCAATCATTCTAACAGTAGTTTGGGATTAAAACCATTTTCAACTAATCAATCTAGAACAAGGTCTCATCATCTCTGCTATTTCAATTATCGATAATGCCCCTAGTTTGTTTGACAGACGTGTTGAATAACAGGTACTAATCTTCAGTACGCCCGTCATGCACATAGTCAACAGGTGTTGATGTCACAGCACTTGAACTTGCTGGCTTGGAATAGGGGCCAAGATCGACACACGTGTTGAGATTTTTCTCAAAAAAGAAAACCATTATAATTTAGTCAATAGAAAGTGAGAAAAAGAGAACCGCTGTTCAGCGCTGTGAGATGGATCTTCAACATTGAATCTTGAATATAGCAATCAGTCCCATTATATTCCTTAGTGTCTGAGACCTCAGGCACCGGTCTTCGCCACTTTCTCGGCGCATTTGTACTATGTGATTGTGTACCTCTCAACGCCACACTACCAAGGCTATGGTTCCATGTATCTGCAAGCTGATGCTCCAGCTTAGTACTTTGGGTACTTAATCTGCTGAACTGTAAGTCTTCTCTGAGTCGCGTCAACTTTTTATCCGCATGATCCAACGACTTTTGTTTGCATTCTTCTGTAACGTGTGGTACTTCCCTCGGGGCTCGAATTATTGTCGAATCTCAACTCTTGTCACTGCAACCTGGTTTGAATCTTCAGAGTCTCTCCAAATCTGACTAGAAATGCGATCAGAGCGAGCTGAACCACAGCAGCTGAAATTCCAAAACACTCTGCTCCTGTGGCAACGAGAATATCACCCCATAGCAAGACCAGGCACGTTCCTTCGTCCGTGACGAAAGAAAAAAGAAAAAAAGAAACTACACGGGCTATGTATCACAGAAGTCGTCGTCGATCCGAGACACTTGAAACTAGAAGCTGTTCAAGGCATATATCGCTTGTCTAAGAAAACAACAGTTACAACTAATTGTGTGTGAGGTGTCCTAGCGTCACACCTGGTCAAGGAGGCACAACCCTTGCAGTTGAACTCTTCTTGACAGTAATATGTAAAACAAACAATAATAAAAGATCAATTAAGTACTTGAAAAGCAGAACTTATACCCTAACCTTAAGTGTGCTTTAAATTCCAATTTGGTATGAGAGCTTCTCTCCGAGAACTTAGCAAAGCAAGTTTCAGAGAAGACGTAATTAGAAACTAGAAATTACACAAGAAGGAGGCTTGTTGAAGACATGCTTCAAAGAAACCTCCCTTCTTATGAGCATGGTTGCAAACAACCTCTCCACTAAAAGAATTTCCCAAGTTTAATGGCTTACTGTCCTCAATTTGAAAACAAAAAATTCAGATGAAATGTGACATGGAAGATGTTTGGAATCTAGTTTCAATGATTGAAATAAACCAACTCCTATTCTAAAATCAAATTCAACATCACCAATAAATCAAAGTAGAATACTTACATGGAAGAAGAAAAATCAAATGGGATTGTATAGATAATTTGATTTTTTCACATGTAAGAGCTTACAAAACAACAAATGAGGCTTGGATGTCTCTTGAAAATATGTACTCAACAAGTGATATAGTTGCTCAAGCTCACTTACAATAAAAATTCATCATACAAAAGATGAAAGCAAGAAAATTAGTTATACAACATCTCTAAAGACTAGGTTTAAGCACAACTATGACCATTAATCCACAAAATTTCATCCATAGATCTGTTATAAAACTCTTGAAATCACTAGAAACATCAACCCTATTTTATTTCACAAACTCCAAGTCATTTGAAAACAACCTTGACTTTGTAAAGCTTTTTCAAAGTCATAACAACTCCAAATTGCACAAAACCAATGCTCATAGAAACCCTATCTAGTCTGCTATCAAATTCCATTCTCCAATCTGCAAAAGAACCCCCAAGTTACAATATGACAACATTCTTTATTATAGCTAGAAAACCTCATTATTTCACATATTTTGTTTTTAGCAATGGTGCTTGTTATTTTCTAATAGTGTTGTTTTTTTGGACAATGTTGAAAAACATACTTAGCTTCTCTACAATATAAGTACAAACCTTCTTAACAACATTGAAATTTTTTTCTATTAAAGGTACAAATCAAAAGAGAGTGCTTTTAGATAAAAATGCACATATGCACCTAACTTGGATAAATCCATTAGCATATAAGAAGAGATGCAACTTTAGATAGAACTTAACTTGTTACAAAAATCTTTGAGATTTTGATCTTATTCCATCAGACTTCTTAAGCATACTAATCCTTGTCCTTGTCATATTTGTAGAAGTAATTTTTTCTAGATTAAGTTGTGAGGTCAATTTACTTGCTTCTTTCAACTACATAACTTCTTAACATTATCAAGGAAAAGAGAGCTTGCCTTGAGAAAGTGCTAGACTTTTGGCTGACTCTAAATTCTCAATCAATCATAAGATGAAAGTTACTCCAAGATTATTTATAATTTTATTTTTATTCCTTTCCATAATATTAAACATAGTAACAATAAACATCAAATTCCAAGCCTCTAATAATAATAAAAGTTAGAGCAATAAATAATAATTATTAGACCTCCAGTAATAGTAAAAGTTATAGTAATAAATAATAATTACTAGACCTTCAATAATAATAAAAGTTGTAGCAATAAATAATAATTATCGAACTTCCAGTAATAATAAAAGTTATAGTAGTAAATAATAATTACTAAACCTTCATTAATAGTAAAAGTTGTGGCAATAAATAATAATTATTGGATCTCTAATAATAATAAAATCAGTCAATAATTTCTAAATCTTTCGTAATTTCCAAAACCCTTTTTGTAGTAGTAAAATCCTTATAATACCAAAATTCCTTCAATATCGAATTCCTTTGATGCACTGAACTTTAAAATTTGATAATTCTCAATTCAACCATTAGATTGAGCTCAAATTATTTGAAAAGTAAGGCAAAACCCTTAATTCTTTTATATCCAATTTTCAACCATCGATTCTTTACAAAACTCTAGACAACACAATTTCAGTAGTATGACCTTTACATGTTGACTTACAAACACATATGTACTAATTTTGCAATTTCTTACAAGCCCATCACTCAAATGTTATGAATATTTTTTGTATAGCTTCTCAATAATATAACTACATCTTTGGCAAGTTTGAGTCAAAATTCATTCAAAAATGCTCAAAAAAAATGGCTCAAAACATAACCATCAACAATTCAGTTCACTTGCTACTTTAATTTGCAAGCTTTGACTTCAACCAACTATTTCTTCCTCACTTCAGATCTGATTTTATCAAATCTTATATAATAGTTGAAGTCCTTCAAGTCAGCTTTTCAACTCCACCTTCCGATTGTTAAATGCCTTTCTACAACTCTTTGTATGCTTGAAAGAGTGATAATAGGTACAAATTTCACATCTAGACTTTAAACAACCATAACTCTCTCATTTCAAACTCAAAGTTAACAACCCTTGCATGAAATTTGTATTTCTTCAAACTGGCTTTTCAACGACACCTTTTATTTTCTAGGAATCCTTCTACAACTTTCTATATACTTAAAAGAATGACAGTCGGTAAACAATTCACACCCTAACTTCAAACAACCTTAACTTCTTCATACAAAACTCAAATAACAAACTTTATACATCAAAATTATAGCCCAAAACACAAGCTTTCTGAATCTTCCCTCTAAATCCTCGAATTTCCCTGAAGAAGTGGTCTCCCCTTCGGTTTTCTCTTGGACAGCCCCTTGAAGTTCATTGGTCATGACCTATAGCCAATGAGAGTGAAGATCCTCTTATCCTTGCCTTATCTATCCACGTAGATGGCCTAAGGCCACAATACTGTAATATCAATATCCATATCTTTCTACATCTTTCATATTAAATAACCCTAATACTTCTATTTTTACTTATAAAACTTACACAAGTTATTTAAGATTTCTATAAACCATGAAATTCTATAGAAAATAACTCATTATTTTCTAAGGTCATTATTAGATAACATCAATATAATAACCATTATTTTTACACTATGAATAAATTACAACAAGACAACGTAGAATCTGAACTTCTTCCATAGGCATAGGATTAATATTTCTATAGTTGGTACTTAAGATGTATAAAATTTCTATCCTAAGAATATTGAAAAATTCTTAAAGATCAATAATAGTTGTAAATCTATTTTCACTTTTGCTAAATATAATATCCATGATTTTTTCTTCTATTTTGAACAACTTAATAAATCTACAAGTCAAATTAGAGGAAGGTAATCTATTATCTAAAATAAAAATTTTCAAAAAGAAGGATACTCCGCTTTCTTTAAAAATGATATTAATATTAGATAACGAAATAGTTTATTTAAAGGTAGAAAATCTGCAACCTTTAAAAGATAACAATAGAAATAGAATAATCTATTCATTTTTAAATAAAGATATAAATAATGAATTAGCATTCTTTTCAAATTATCAAAGATATGACTCACAAAGAATTAAAATATTTATACACTCTTAGGTCACTTGAAAAGACTAAAAAATCACTCAAAGATGATATAGTATTAAATTAGAATGGCTAATGTCAAAGAAAAGAAGACTAAAAAGTCTTGAAATAAGACTAAAGACTAGAAAGGCATTGATAAGAGTGAGAAAGGCTTCACTCTTGCCTCCATATATACTCTTAATTAGGAGCTATGTGGCCATGTTTTATAGACATCCAAAATGTGTTGACTTTGCACGAAATATATCTTAACTAATAAGATAAGTTTTCAATATGTACACTACATAGTTAGCTTGTTTCATAAACTATTAACATGTGGTTAACTTGTTGATCAAGTTTCTAACCTACCAATCAACTATAAATATATGTAAAGTCAAAACAACGTCTATGAAGCTTTTAAGAAGTTTTTTAAAAATATATTATGAAATAAATCTACTTTTATTTATTTCTACTTAATTATTTAAGTAAATATTAGAATATATAAATATTAGAATATATAAATATATATATCCATGATAATTGCCGTCATACCACTATGCTTTGTCTACTATTTGGCTATATCAATTTTGATTAGGCTAACAAAATAGACAAGCTATGCTCTACTTTGGGCTTCATCTTCTTGTTATCAAATGGTGTTGTGAACTTAGATTCAATATACTAATGCTCTCTTACCATCTCCAATAGCGAGGCAAAATACATGGCAATGGCTATGGTAGCCTTTGAAGTTGTATAGTTGTGACATCTATTCTACAACCTTAAGCAAGCTGCTAATCTTTAAGTCGCTATTATCACTTACTACGACAATGAATTGGCTCTTGCCTTGGTTGACACAACTAAATTTCTCTCTTAAATCAAATACATTATAGTATGTTATAATTTTATTTGTGAATTAGCCACTCAATAAAAAATAAGGTTTCAATATTGCTTCATCTTAGTGATGCAAGCCAACTTCCTTATAAAATTCTTCATTGATTCAAAGCTTATCTTTTATATGCCATTGATTAGTATTCTTGGAAGAGAACTTGACTTACATCATACACCACATACCAAGTAATAGGGCATTTTAAAAAACAACAATTACAAGTAATTGTATATAAATTATCCAAGTGTTACACCTTATTGAGGAGGTGCAATCCTTGTGGTTGAATTCTCTTTGACAATACAAAGCAAAATATAAAACAGACAATAATTTAAGATTAATTAATTACTTAAAAAATAGAACTTATATCCTAATCCTAAGTATGCTTTAAGTTCCAATAGCATGTCCCTAACCTTACTTCTTCCTCCAACTTTTGATATCTAGAAATAGATTGTGATGCCTCCAAAATAGACAAGAAATTTGGTTCTTAGTAATCATGGCAGATACAACACTCAGATGTTATTGCTGCATTATTTTTCACATGATCTTGAGCCACAAAATGAATCAAGTCTTTGATAATGGTGCAATATATTGTGCAAGCAAAGCCCCTCCAGTTGACGATTCCATCTTGATGTTGATATTCTTGTGCATTGATCTCCCTTCTTCAAGTCTATGATAATGCACCATCAAGTTCCACTCCAATTATGGTGACTGAGAGTGCTGATGTTGATGTGCATGAAGACAAATGAGTTGTACACCTCTTGAATCAGTGCTCAATGCATGAGTTTCACATCTTACTTCTTGGTTTGGTTTGTAAGTATATGTGAATGTGAATATATATATATATATATATATATAGAATTGATATTTTCATAGAATTTTATTATTTTCACTCAGCATTATATTGCACCCACCACATCTTTGTTGTGATTTTATGACATATTTGAAGATAATTTTACTTTGATTAATGTTCCAATGCCAATGGAGCAACCTTTTGTCATTTTTAGGCAATGGGATCGAACAAGGTGGGATTTGTTTTGAAAGTAAGGTCCAATTACAACTCACTAGGCAGAGGTCTCTAGAGAGCATAGATTTTTTTTCTTCAAAACACCCAAGTAAAGTTACTGCTGAAATGCAACAAGTCACAAAACAACTAGAACAGTGTGGTAGGTACAATACAATGTTGGGTAGAAATAATAAAATTTTAGGTAGAGATATCAATTCTCTATATAAATGAAAAACTTGTTTCTTAATAAAACTTGTGATTGGATATACTTCATAAATGAAACATAAAATTATGAATTGAATGTGCTTTTGTTTTGTTTTGTTTTTTTTTCTTTCTTTCTTCCAATTGTGAATAAATTAGAAGTTAATATAAGATCAATGCCTAAACAAAAATGCTTTGTATTAATGTTACAATATATAGCATATGATGTATTAGAAAATGTAGGTCATTTGTGGTTAATATATGAATTTTTTGTATAATTTTGGATCAATATAGATTAATGTGTATGTATACACGTTTAGTAATTTGTGATAATTTTTAAATTTAAATTAGTTTAGACAAAATGAGAATAATTTGAGATTCTTAAGCAAGAACCAATTCATGTTAAATTTTATTCAAAAGTTCATGAATTTGCTTATTGAGAGAGATTTAAAAATTAAAAGAAATAAAAAACATTATCTTTTGTACATTAAGCATTTAGTGTCTGTTGAAAAATTTATGGTTTATTATTATTATTATTATTATTTTTATTAGTAAATTAAACTAAGATCTTGAATAAATTATTTTAATAGATTCTAATACATATATGTAAGTTTTAAGGGTAAACTCACACATTCAAGTGAAATCATGACTTATTGAAATGAGTGATGTCTTGAATTGGAATAAAGTTTTTAAGATTTAATTGTTGTTATTTTCTTATATTATAGTTACAAAATTTTAACTATATTTGCATCATTCTTTCAACTTGTGTCAACAGATCATATGCATCAAGATTTTAAGTAAGAAGACATCATGTAAAAAAGAATGTAAGTGGATGTTGAAGTAAATGAAATTTTGTTGAAGGTAGTTTTAGAAAAATACAAATACTTTCTACAACTAATCTAAGAAATCTATGTTTATCAAATTTAGAATAAAGTTATTTTGGAATTTTATAAAATTATCTTAAGACTTTTAAAAGGTCTAAATGAGTACATTTTAAATCATTAAGTTTTAAAAATAAATACATCAAAATGCACAGAAATATTAAACAACAAATAAATTTAAATGAAGGAAAGATGTAAACTAAGGTAGTGGCTTGGATTATGTTTGGTAGTGGAATTACAAGAAAGATTTACACATATTCAGGCAACAAATGCATCACAGTCAGAAGATTTATGGGTTTGTGGACAATTTGCAAATACAATGAATTGGTTTTTGCAGTGCAAATGCAAGAATATGGTTTATGCTGAAAAAGCCCTACTTGGTTGTGTTTGTGATAGATGTCAATCTACATTTGTGAGACCAATAAAACGTGGCTACATAAAATATTTTTTAACATTGCCATATGTATGTATGAAATCATGGATATACATCTGTTTAAAGGCAAATAAGCAAGTACATGAAAAACTTGTGAGATGACTTGCTGATTATTGTGGCATTTCCAACACTAGACTTTATTAACCAACTCTAGACTGCACAGTGTCATATCTATACAACATATATGTACCCAAAAGTTGTCACACTGAAAAAAAAAAATATTAAAAAATTGAATAGTAGTAAGATATCTGTGAAAGACCAAGTTTCATTCGTTTGATGGTGCAAAAATTTCAAACTTATTCTAATTAATGCAATCAAAATTTAAAACTATAAAAAAACCACACATTAGAATGATTTGAACATAAATGTAAGTATGTTAACAAAGGACTGTAGCAAAAAAATTCAAATTGATTAAAAATTTAAACTTTTAAAAATATAACTTCAGGATCGGAAACAGCATTTTTTAGATCTTTATTTAATTTATATGAATAGTAAAATTAAATTCATCCAAAATTAATAATAATGTGAAGGATATTATGAAGTATTTGATAAGTATATGAACAAGCAATGAGTAATTCAAATCAAAGAAAAACATTAGTCACTAAACTTTTATACCAAGGTTTGTTGACCAAGGTTTGTTGACCAAGGTTAATACAAAATTTATATAGAATTAACATTTAAGATATTGATAGATTCAAAAACAACCTAGATTGTGTTTCTCATAAGTATGAGAGTCAAAGAATTAACAACGTGTAGGAGTGATCATGGTCAAGTATTATAAAAATTTGTTTTTAATACTTTCTGGATCTGAATAAAATTTAAGAAAAGTTCTATGATCTTTCGAAACACCTAATATAATTTCAATTATTGAATTTAAAAACAACATGAAGAAATATTGTTAGAAACATTGGAAAATTAAAACTTAGTAAATAAGCCCTTGTACAAAAATTTCGATTTTAAAAAACTTGAGAGGAAAACCTCATATATATACTAAAAAATTAAATAAGAATTTCATGAGATATTAATTGAAATCTTAAAAAACGCTTCTAACTGTACAAACAGCATAAAAGCAGCAAAAGGAAAATTATTATTATTTTTTACTTATTTGAAATTTTGTGTTTATTAGCATGGTCTTTTTAATTTTTTTCTTAAAAATCCTCTTACCTGCTAATTTTGATATGGTTAATATTTTTCCCACTTCTTTGATATTTTTCAAAGAGGTTCATTTTAGATTTGTAGAATTGTGCATTCAAGCCAAGATACAATTTTATTGAAAGTATTAAAATAAAATTTAATTATATATTTCTGTTTAAGTTGCATAATAAACTAATATATAATTAATTTCATTATTCATTTCCATTCAAAAAAGCATATTTGCACTTATCTTCTATAAAACTGCTGGCCTACTACTACAATAGGATAGATTAATAGAATGACTGAATGATATATTCAAAATTCAAAAACCTATTGTATAATGCCATGTGAAACCCAAGGTGGCAAACAACTTCAAAAAATATGTGAAGTTGAAACAAAATAATTTCTTTGGGTTTTAAATTTGTGAAGTTGTAGAAGAAAATATTGAATTTGAAGTTCAACCGTTCAATTATATTTGCAAGAGATTTGGTTGAAATTCTTAAGATTAACCATTCTAAATTATATTCACAATCAAATATTCTAGATTTAAAGAAAACAAAGTTTGAACAAACCAACATAATTTTCTTAGAAGAGAATATATTGATGTTTGTACAAGAATAAGAGTAAATAAAATCAATGTTATTTTGATGGAATTTTCAATAACAATTTAAATGCATAAGGAGCATGTCACGATATTTTGATTAATTGAAGAGTTTTCTTTCTAAATACAAGCAAAACCACCAATTATGACCATATAATGCAATTTGTAAGCTTTCTTCTCTCTTGTTTTGTGAATCTCATATCTGAACAATAATAATATTTCATCCTTTACAAACAACATAAAAATTCTTCATAATCTTGATACAATATGTTAATCAAATGTTTTTATCTAAGCTAAACGAATCTTTACATGTATATTTGAATCTAAGGTTCCTATACAAAAAAAAATTACAATTTTTCTACGAAAAAATATTGCAAAAGTAAATTTTTAATGAATTTTAGATAAAATTTCACGATTTCAACATCTGCAATGAAGAAAATAAAAAAATAAAACCCTCTTGATGAAACTTGCACAAAACGTGTGTTTTTTTTTTTTTTTTTTTTTTTATTATTATAATAAACAGTTGTTTTCAAGGAGTAAATAAGCTCATTTTCAACACTAAAAAGAACTTGAAATCTTGTACATGAAATAGAAACAGAAGCAAGAGTTTACACATTCAACGATCACTTTCTGAATGATTGTTCTTGGCAATGAAAATAGAAAAGGTACCTGTTTCATTTTATTTCAGTCATTTTAACAAATCCCGAGTTTTAATAATATAAAAGGCTTGAAAGTGCAGAAAATAATCTAAAAGATTAAAAAGATTAAAAAGATTAAAAAATAGAAATTTTATACATAACAAACACAACATAGATATAAATATACATATGTATATTTATAGGAAATTGTTAAATTGACCCAAACATTTACTAAATTGACCCTCCTATTGTAACCATCATCAAAAAATTCTCCACCACCATATCCACATGGATCAAAAACTAATGAAAAAAATGGTTTTCTAATATATAAATAATATTTTTTTATTAATTATAATTAATATTGCAAGGGATATGTCTGGCACATGCTGAGGCACGCGAAGGGAGTCAAGTGAGGTGGCAAGTTCTGGACCATAATCCACCAAAGGGACAAAAAGCAGCGACACATTTACAAATCCTCGCGAACCAGATTCCACCCAGAACAGTCGCTTATACCAGGCACTTGTTCCAATTTAGAATCGGCACTCTGTCGCGTCAGGGGACAGTTTGGAATCGGAACCCGTGCGGTAACGGCAATAGCGGGTAACCGGGGAGGTACCTGATTCCACCCGGAACGGCACGCCGCACAGTGGCGGCTCAATGCGAAGGCCGAATGAGCAGCCAGCATTGCTGTCCTGGCTCTGGTTCACCTGCCAATCTTCAACGCCGGCCATGCAGACACCCACCTCAAATTTCAGGGACCAAATCGTAAAGCGATACCCACTTGCCCTTCCTCGCCTCCAATTTGAAACGTATCCTTCGTGGGTTATTCCACACCGACGGGTTTGCGCCCAGGGATGCAGCTCAGCGCGACTGAATTCGCTCACAAATCCCGTTGGGTTTCCTTCACCGGCTGCTGAGAGTAGTCCTGCGGAGATCTCTGTTGGTGTTGTCATTGAATTCAAGATTTTTGAGGGTTGCGTAATTAGCAGAGAAGAACAGGGGGTGGAGGAGAAACGAGACAGTACGATACGATACGATACGAGGAGCGCGAAGTGGGGTCTTCGTTCGTTCGAGAGGTGTGGAATCACTGCGTGTGCAATCGGCGGTTGTGGCCGTGGTTTTTTTTGGACACAACAGTTTCAGGTAATTCGGATGTATTTTGGATTTGGGTGCGGTGAATTATACAATATTGTTGGTATTTTTCTCCCTCTGTTTTCCCCCTGTTGTGCTGCTGGATGGAGATTGTAATTCGAGGCAGTGTAAGCGCGTAGTGAAGGATTTTCGATTGAGTCGGAGCATTACGGTTGAAGTTTTTTTTTTTTTTTTTTTTTTTTTTTTTTTCTTCTTTTCCTCGATTGGGATTTAGTGTGTGAGAAAATTCAATGGAAAGTCTACCTCGAAAGACTCAGTGAAGTTTGAATTTCGTTGAGTCCGGATGGTTTTGGTCTTTGGAAGTTCCTAGTTGATGTAGCTACAAGTGAAAGTGTGTGTTCCGTGGTTTAACTTTTAATCCTGCTTCACGTTCTTGGTCCACGAAGGTAGTCTCCGATGTGTGAGGTCTTCAATGAGTCGGGCTTACTCTTGGATGGGCGACATCCACGAACACCTCCGGAATGGAATACGCCATGAGCCATTGTAATTTGCAGCATTTGTGTTCCGCTTCATCAGTTCCAGAATTCACCTGATGTAAATCTGTGATGAAATTTCGAGTGGCTGTGGCGGCTGCTAATGCATTTCATTACATGAGCCGCGAACTTCTTTTTAGCATCTCACCGATTGTACAGAATCGCCCATGGTATGTCACCGGCGTGCTGTTTCTCAGCTGAATAAATTTGTAGGTGGTGCATGTGCAGGTGATTGTTTCTAACAAAGGATCATCATGGTGGCACATGCAGCGGTTGGCGTTGCCATAGCGGTCACGTCGATCTCCAGCTCGAATTCTGTTTGTCTTGCAGAGTTCGAAAATTGTCGTGTGCGATTGTCCAATGCCAGGTCAGTCTACTGAACGGAGCACTAATTGTTCAGATCTGAGGATGGATGCTTCAAATTTATATACTTATTGTGACTTGGCGGATATTAGGGCCGTTGCAGATACGATGAAGTGCACCGGTGGAAATTTGGATCCTGGGAAATGGAGAGAGAATCAGGTGAGTGAGTTTGCGTTTTGCGTTTTCTTGAACCACATCATAGAGAGAGTGAATAATCTGTGTGGGATGAGGGGTTACATAACTCTTTGAATTTGGATTTATTATCGGTCTCTGTACGACATTTTGAGCTTGAGGGACGTTCAGGCAAAACCACATTGGATGCTGGTTGTTGACATCATTATCATTAACACGGCAGATCCTGAGCATTATTACCCTGCGAAGACAAGCTCTGAAAGTATGTGCGGATGTAATTTGCCCTTGTATGTTTGCTATTTGTGCGATGTGGAAGCAGAAAGCTTCAGTTGGTGCACTCAACTTGGCCCAGTGTCATTCGACTCGCCTTTTGCCATCTTCTGTCAAACAAACGGGAGGCAGTCCTTCGTCTTCGTTGAGAAGGCACGATGTTGCTGTGCGCCCACGGATGGGGGAGATTGAGAAAAGGTTGGAGTTGTTGTTGTCAGTCCAGACTAAATTAGAGGAAAGCGTAACGCCTCCTTCCAGGCAGAAGCAGGAGAGCGCTGAAAAAGATAATTTCTATGTGAACTGTGGATCTGCAATCCGGAATCTTAGAGAGGAGATTCCCGCCTTATTTTACACAGACCTTAACTACGACATCTACAGGTACATTTCTTCGCTGATCCTTAACCTGCATGCTCTGGTCGCGTGGAATAGTTAAATCATGGCTGTAGTCAATTGATGTTTACTGCGCGCATGTTTTCTTATAGATGCTAAGTAGAGCCTTTTCTAAAATCAACTACTGGACCACCTGTTGGTCTTATTTTTGTTTTTGTTGTTGTTGGATTTAGCTGTGTTAGTTCTGTCTTTGTAGTTGTGTACACGCTGGATTTATGTTAGACGTTTTTTTCCTCACCAAAAACTTTGTCTCAATGTTTGTACAGAGAGGACATCACATTCAGTGATCCAATGAACACATTCTCGGGAATAGAGAATTACAAAACTCTATTCTGGGCACTTCGTTTCCATGGCCGAATCTTTTTCAAAGCTTTGTGGGTTGAAGTGATTCGAGTATGGCAACCCTCTGACAAGGTTATAATGATTCGGTGGATAGTGCGGGGCGTTCCACGAATCCCTTGGGAGGCTCAAGGGCGGTTTGAGGGGACCTCTGAATACAAGTTGGACAAGGATGGGAAGATCTACGCACATAAAGTTGATAATGTCATAATGAACTCGCCTCCAAAGTATGCCCCTCGCTCAGTTATGGATCTTGTGCGGGCCGCTGCGACGCAGGGTGCTCCGACACCGACATATTATCATCAAATTGGTGTATTCTCCTACGTGCAGCAGTTCACCTGGATTCGTTTCTACTCGGCCTTGAGAAATACTCTTGCGGCCACCTCGTCCACTGAAACTTGTGATATTCTGCCAAGTGCCAGCCTCAACCCTTAAAGTAGTTGTTTAACCTATTTACATTATTTGTGAGCACGAGGATGTATTATATTGGAAAAGCAGTGGGTTAAGTCCATATGATGATGAGCATGGTTTGAATTTGAAGCACCACCACCCTCTAATTGGAGCAGCAGTGGTAACCACATCACGAAAAGAGGCCTGGTGCCTAACTATTGTACTATGGTTCTTAGGGTTCTTAACTCGAACAGATGATTTGAAAAGAGCTTTCCACACTTTGGTTTGGCGAAGGATAGTGAAGGAGCTGCCTTCTTGGGTATTTCCAAACCGCTGGAAAAGAATGTGGGCAGTCTCCGGCATTTTAATAGTGCGCAAGCAAGCGGAGAGTTTAGCAAGGGTAGGCTGTAATTTCCTTCGAAGCGGCCGGTGTATTTCACTTGGGCCTGTGAGGATTTTACTGTATTAGACATGAGATGTTCATAACAGAAGGATCATGCCATCTTTTATCCCCCCCCCCCTTTTTTTTTGTAAAGGTTTCAGTCCATTTTTGAGTCCGACAATTTGAGCGGCTTGCTTCAGTGGTCTCGTAGCTTGTGAGTACCTATTGCAAGTGGTTCCTTGTGTTGCAAACATACGTGCTCCACTTTGTCCGAAAGTCTCTCGGTGGTTCTGAGATGTTTTCAAGTTTTGGGTCCAAGGTAATTCGTTTTGGTATAACAGACGTGGGTTTATACCAGATAGAAGATACTTGAGCACTCAACTTTTTTGTGTGAAGATTCGCACGTTTAAATGGGATCACAACATGAAGTTTTAGAGACTGAAGAAATATCTGTGAAATATTTATTCCGCATAAGCAACAGGCTATTTCAGTTCTTTAAATTAATATTTTGTACTGATTCGCGAGTTGTCTCCCTAATTGGCACACTAGATGTCATCTAGCCTCAGCTGACGTATTTGTATCAGAACCTATTTCCTCTGAAAGAGTGGTTTATTTTTTCACCACTTTGTTTAAATTTAGATTCAGACATTATTCTAGATCGTTTCCAAATGTAGTGTGTGATACAATATCGTTCTGCCTCGTCGATAGGCACTATCAGATGAATCTTTCGGCTTTGTTTACTTAATCCAGATCTACGTGCAATATTGCTCATAAAAACGATTAGTAAATATGGGATTACCGCAACACTTCAACTGGACATTGACTCGGACGAGTTAGAATAATGCCTGGAGCCGTTGGGGAGGATTTCCAAGCGAATCACGTCTGAAATGGTGAAAGTTTTAAAACGGTTCTGATCGATAACTGTATCGATCAGAACAATGCTTCCCCAGAAGAATTTCTAGGTGGGTCGAATGAGAGTACTTCAGAGGTATTATCCATCAGAAGTTCCGGCGATTGCTTATCTTCCGAAAGAGCTGGGAATTGAATGGATCAAGCTAGGATCGCAGTCTTGCATGTTGATGCGTTGTTGATTTGCGCTAGTGCTCTCATGTTGTCACCTGCCGTATTCTAGGTGCTCGATCAGTCTGAGGAGTTCTCCCATGGCCCCAGTTGAAATGGTACTGCAAATGCCAGTGGAATTCCGCCTGCGACCTCCACCAATAGATGGAGTGATCCCACAGATCACAGAACCAGTCCCTTCCAGCCCTTCCGTTTGGGTCACATGGGAGCGATCTTTGGTACACATCACTGATTCTGCCAGGTATGGATGGTGTTCATTAACCCCCAGCCATGTGCTGTATTAGAAATACGCTATTTATCTTCATGATTTGTATGACGGGGTAGATTTTGACCACTTAAGCAACGAGCTTCTGTGACCAGATATTTCAGTATCGATTCTTCGCACCATATTCTCCAAAAATCAGAAGCACTCTTTTTCTCAGAAGTCTGACGCATTGTCATAAATATTTCACGTTTAGTTTTTCATTCTGATGCCGTGGCTACCTAGAACAAATGTATATCCTCTGCTCTTAGAGCTGTGGGGTATATGCTAGCCAAGTAAAGAAAGGTCTTTAGATCAAGAATTCTGTTTAAGTTAAAATGAAGGAGATTAAGGATATCGTGTTGTATGAGGAAAGAAGGGAAAGTCGTGCGCAACAATGAAATTTCAGTGGTTTAATTTTCACGAGAGGAAACAAAAATGGCTGCAGTCTCAGTCCAAGTAGAAGAGAAGGTGGGAACAGGGAGTCCCAAAATACTGAAATAATGGGGAAGAAAGAGGAGAAGCAGATATAATGTGGCCGGAAATAAGCTTTAGTGCACCCTCTACACATCCCTCTTCGGAATAACAAGATTTAACAGTATTCCTGCATGGGAGCACTTGAAGGCACATGGCGATCGGTAGGGGAAACACGACACCTGCAACAATACCAGGATCAATATTAAGAAGGCACATGAACTAAGTCAGAAAGACTTTCACTTGTTCACAGCTTCCCCATTCTGCAGTAATCGTAGTCAACCACGCTACTGAGGCAATGCTCTGCCCTCATCCACTCCAGTACGATACTACGAGTGCCTGGGGCAGCAATTGAGAGATTAGACGCAGGAGGGATCCCTCTGCAAGAAGATGACCCCTACCTCAATTTCTTGCGAAATCAGGGTCATTGCTACGGTGCGGAAGCATGTTCATGTCCAGCTGTCGGATTAGAAACGAGAAGCTAGACAGGAGTTGGAAAGGCGCTGTCCGGGGTGGTGCTGCAGAACCGAGTGAACATGGTTTACTCTTGCGATGTCCACAGCTACGCCTATTCACCTGAGCTGTAGCCTGCCAACATATACCTTGCCAGCTGATGAGGCACCACGTGTCTTATTGAAGTGGTGAATATTAGACTGATGGACACGAAAGTGGCTGCTGCAGAAGCTCTTCCTCACCAAGGTGCTTTTCATTGTGCATCGAAGACGGTGTCAGGTTCTAATCGCGACACCTTCACCACAAAAGCCTTGATCAGGGGCATACTCCAGTAACTGCTCCAGTTCAAACTCAACCGTCAAAACAAAGAAACCAGGTTGATAAACTAAGGACCTCAAACCAAACCTAGTCTCAAGACCCACAAATGTGAATAGAGCCATCCACTTCAATAGAATGCGCCATGAAATCTGTTGAGAATGTTTAGAAAGACACAAGAGTAATAGTAAGTCATACACACACACAAGAGTAGTAGTAAGTCATACACACAAGAGGGTTTCTCAGGAGAAAGAGTTTCACATACACAAATCTATTGATTTGATTGTGTCTCATATACAAGAAGAGAAAAGAGGAGAGGATAAATAGTACTTCTCTACTAGACTCTAAATATTGTAGCTACAATAAATATTATGGAGAGTGCCGACTACATTTAATGATCTCAACACTCTTCCTCGCTCATCATAATATTTACATAATATAAAATATGTATAGAATTATGATCTATACTTTTCTATGATCTTGCAAGATCAAGAATTGTTGCCTCATTAAAACCTTATCTAGGAAAACCTTATTTTATTTAAGGACAAAACCATAGATGAAGGAAAAAGAATACAACATCATTTTTTTTAATTATTTAAAGAGCTCATTAACTTTCTTATTCAAGAAAAGCAAGTCGCTGCATACCAATGCCCTAAGTAAGTCGATGATGGTTGCTTAATGGGAGAGCTTTGGTGAAGAGATCAACAAGGTTATTTGTAGATTCAATTTTCTTAATTGTAAGTGCTTGATTAGTAATCAAGTCATGAGTATAACTAAAATACTTTGGATCAATATGCTTTGTCCTATCGCTTTTAATGAAACCAACTTGCATCTATGTAATGCAAGCACTATTATCTTCATGCAAGATAGTTGGAGAATCATCATATAAAAATCCACAGGTTGTTTGAATGAATTTATCAATTGATCGCAACCAAATACATTCTCGAGATGCTTCATGTAAGGCAATAATTTCTGTATGGTTGGATGAAGTTACAGTTATTGTTTGTTTCATTGATTTCTATGATATTGCAACTCCATGTCTTAAAAATACATATCCTGTTTGAGATTTCGCTGTTGCAATATTAGATTTATATCTTGCATCACAATATCCAACCAATTTTGGATCTGCAGATTTTGTGTAATATAATCCCAAGTCTTCAGTACCTTTTAAATAACGTAATAAATGTTTGATGCCATTCTAATGTCGTAGTGTTGGATGTGCATTATGTCTTGTAAGAACACTAATTACAAATGCAATATCTGGTCTTGTAGATATAGCTAAATACAAAAGTGCTCCAACCATTGCGAGGTATGGATATTGGTCTCCCAATATTTCCTCCTCCTCCTCGCATAGACGGTATGGATCATGACCATCATGACCACATCCAACCATTGGTGTGGACAATGGATAAGCATCAATCATATTAAATCTTTTCAAAATTTGTCTAATATACGTTAGTTAGTAGAGAAAAATGCTACCATCTGTAAGATGCATAATTTGAAGATCAATGTAGAAAGTTATTTTTTCTAGCATTTTCATCTCAAATTCACATATAAGTAGGTTTGTAGCTGTAATACATGCATATGTAGTGCCCATTAGGTTAAGATCATCAATATATATAGCAATGATCACAAAACCAGTTTTATCTCGTTTGATAAACAAACAAGGGATTAGTGGATCACTTATAAAATTATTTGTAATTAAATAATCTCGGAGATGTTGATACCACATTCGTCCGGATTGTTTTAAATCATACAAGGCCTTACATAATTTAATACCACGATATTTTCCTGGAGCGGGTTGATTTGGAATTCCTATTTTTAAGCCAAGTGGAACTTTCATATAAATATTTGCATAAAAAGAATCATATAGATATGCAATAACTACATCCATCAGATGCATCTCAAGGGTGGCATGAACTGTCATTCCAATAATATATCAAAACGTAATTGAATCCGTGACTGGAGAATATGTAGATTCATAATCAATGCCAAATCGTTGAATAAATCTTTGAGCAATAAGACGAGCTTTATAGTAGATTATTTGGCCTTGAGCATCTTGCTTGCATATTAATACCATTTTATATCCCACAGGGCGAGATGTAAGAATATCTACAATGGGACCAAAGACTTTTCTCTTATGCAAAGAAGCATACTCCTCCTCAATAGCAGTTTTTCATTTTGACCAATCTGAGCGACACATCGCCTCTTTGATGGTTTGAGGTTCAAGATCGTCTTCCTTGCAAGAAAGGGCTTCTATAATCATATATGCAAATGATTCATCTACCGTAATAGATGGTTTGTCCCAAATATCATCTATAGCACAATACAGAATAGATAATTCTTTACTCAACTTGTTCTTATTCCTTCCAATTCCAAGATTGTTTTTCATAGGAATTGAAGGTACATTATGCATGGATATATCATCATGAATTGGTAGTCCTGCAAGATGAGTGGAAATTTCTTGAGAATTAATACGAGGATTAGTTAATTTTATAGCTTTCTTCTTACGTGGTTGCTTATCTGGTCCACAAGTTCTTTTAGTTGTTGTTGTTATAACTTGAGGTATTGTAATCAATGGCATTGCAATCTAAGCAGGTACATTCTGAGCCTCATTAATAGGAACTCTTGTAATTCTAGGTGCATCATTAAAGCCATCAGGTGTTTCATCCGTGATCTGTTTTAAATGTAAAATCTTAGTAACTTCAATTTCTGCCAAAGATGTTCTACGATTGGGATTCATTGTAAATATTTTTGGTGCTTCAAATATGAATACTTTATTTCTTTGTTGATTGGATATTCCTCCTTCAAGAGATGGGAATACAGTTTCTTCAAAACAACAATTTTGCAAACGTACACGTAATAATGTGCTAGTTGATGGATCAACAATATGAATAATGCTTGGTGAATTAAACCAACATATATGCCTTCTTGTCGATGAGCTCCAATGGTACGTCATTGAGGTTTTGGTATTGGAATCCAAGCACGGCAACCAAATACTCGTAAGTCAGATACATTTGAAATACGATCCAAAATGAGCTCATGTGGTGAAACAATTTTAAGAAAAGAAGGGCGGAGGCATATTAATGCTGCAGCATGTAAAACTGTATGACCCTATATAGATACAGGTAGATTTACGTGAAGGAAGAGTGGCCACGTAATGAATTGTATACGCTTTATAAATGACTCTGCAAGTCTAGTTTGAGCATATTCATATGGAACACAATATGTCAACTCGATTCCTGTTGCAGTACAATAGTCTTCAAAAGACTTTGATGCAAATTCTTTTGCATTATCCATACGCAATGTTTTTATAGGATAATCAAGAAAATGTGCCCGAAAGCAAATATGCATAGATATAAGATTGTTAAATACTATGTTTCGAGTTGATAATAATGAAACATATGATTGTTTATTTGATGCATCAAGAAAGACCAAAAAATAATGAAATGGTCGTGATATTAGATTAATAGGACCACAAATATTACTATGCAATCTTTCAAGCATTGGTAGTAATTCTTGTGGAAGTTTTCAAATTGAAGGCCGAGTAATTATTTTACCTTGCACACATGCACGACATAATTCCATAGAGTCTACATCTACAGGCTTTAAATTGTGTCCAGTTATACATAGAATGATCTTTTCAAATAATATGGATCCTAGATGTCCCAATCGTCCATGCCAGAGAGAAACACGACTCTCTGAGATAGATGATGCAAAATTAAATATAATGGGAGGCCGAATCACAATTTGGTATAAACCATTTTTTGTAGCAAAAGCTTTTTCAACAAATTTATGATTCTTAGCAAGAACCAAAACTTCTTTTCTATTTAAAGTGGCGGTCGAGAGGTGATAACCATTAATACATACATCTCGGTAGCTGATCAGACTTCGAGGTGCTGAGGGTCCAAACATCGCATGTTTACATTTTATGATGGAACCCACAAGTAATTTTACCATTGCTATGCCCTCTTGGAAACAAAACGCATTTGTTCCAACCATGGTCATCATATTTTTAGTTTTTTAAGTTGAAGATTTTTCAATAAATAATCATCTATCTCGCAAGATAGTATGTATTATTGCATAATCAATGAGCGCATCATTTGATTCATCATTAGAGGTTCTATCATTCATATAAGCCTCTAAATCATCAACACCAATTGAATCCATAGACGCATCTATGGTATGAACTTCACGAGTCTCAGCTCGTAATTTCTTATTTTTTTGAAATATTTTAATAAAATATTCTGAAGTACGACATGTATGTGCTAAATATCCAATCATTCCACACTTATGATAAGAACGCATCTTTGATTTTTTTTTTCTACTATAATTAATAGTAGAACATTTATTCTTTCCATATGGATAGAAATGGTCTTGACTATGACTACTCTGATACTTATGAGCACATTTTCCATATTTATATAATTTCTTCTTAGACTTTGAAATATTAAGTGCATGAGATTCTGAAAGTGTAGTTCCAATAGGACGAGCTTCTGCATTGCGTAATAGTAGTTCATTTTGCTTCTCCGCAAGAAGTAGATAGGACATGACATCAGAATGACTCTGAAATTTCATGTTCTTGTATTGTTGTGCAAGGACAGCAGATGCAGGAGGAAATGTAGAGAGAATTTTCTCAATCATTTCTTCTTCAGGAATGCTTTGTCCACATAATTGTAATTGTGAGACAATACTATACATTTTACTATTGAAAGCATTTAAATTTAGAAAATCGAAGACATGTGAATGTGTCCAATTATGACATGCACGTGGAAGAAAAATGGTCTTTTGATGATCAAACCTAGATTTAAGATTCTTCCAAAGTTTTGCAAGGTCTTCCATTTTCAAATATTGATGTTGTAATGCAGGTACAAGATGACGATGAAGGAGAAGAAGTGCTTTCCAATGAATAGCAGGAGGTATAGAAATACTTCTTGTAGGAGATTCTTCAAACATAATGGCATCCAAGAGTTGTTCTATAAATAAATTTGCTTTTGATATTTTTATCCATAATAGATAATTGTTTCTATCCACAGTCAATGGTGGAAATAAAAGAGCTTGAAAATGTTGGGATGCAGTGGTAATAGTTGAAACCATAGTAGAAGCAGTTGAAGATGTTGAAGCACTCATTATAAATAAATTTGTAAAGAAAATACAAGATCAAGTAGAAAAGTAGAGTAAAACATACCTTAAAATATAAAGTCAAATAAAATGATAAACTTAAACTTGAAAAAAAAAAAAATATATATATATATATATATATATACATATTTTTTTTAAAGAGAGAGAGTTGTAGATTAAGGCAGCAGAACAGCAATAAGATGGCGATAGCAGGCAATCGCGGGCAGCGGTGGATAGCAGCGGTGGGCAGCGGCGGGCAACAGTGTGGGGGTAGAGAGGTTTTGCCTCAAGAAAGCGCTGGGCTTTTGGCTGTCACTAATTGCTCAATCAAGCTTAAAATAAGGAAATCCTAATTTTATATATATAAGTTCTCTTTTTGGGACAATTACACCAAATACTTAAGTCTTAAATAACCAACAACACCCAAAATATGGTAGAAGTATTCTAAAACCTTATATATCCTTGTGTGGAAATTCTCCCGAACCTCAACACCTCATAACTCTTGATCCAACCATCCAAACAAGATCAAAATTTACATGAAGTACTGATATGTTATTAATTTGTACAACAAATTTCAATCGCAAATTCGCCGCGGATCTTGAGATATCTTCAAAATCCTAACAGTCGCTTCAAACCATAATCTTTATATACCCGCATGCAATTTTCTTTATATCTCACAAACCATAAGTCCAAATGTGACGAAACTTGTATAGATAGCTTTTTAACACAAATGTTTACATTCTTCCAAAGTTTGAGCCAAAATTTCGTTCGAAAACTCAAGTTATGGCTCCTAACACTACTTTGAACAAAACTGCTTACTTGCTGCCTTTGATTTGAATGCGCTGTCTTTAACTCCCTATAACTCCTTCATATAAACTCCAAATGCAAAATTTCCTTCGCAAAAGATGTATGTCTTGAAGTTGCCCTTCCAGCCGCACCTTCCGATCTCCAAAAGCTTCCGTAAGACTCCTCTTAAACTCAAAAGAGTAACAGTAGGTCTCAAATTGACACCTTAACTTCAAACGGCTATAACTTATTCACCCTAACTCCAAACCCTATAAAATTTGTACAAAAATTGTAGCCAAAATCCTAAACTTTACAACCCTTGACTCTGATTTCCTAATGGCTTCTTTGAAGTCGCCGAAACCCTTATCAAGGTCGTGGGCAGCCTCCTAAAAGTCCATTGGGGATGGATTTCGACCAATGGGGATGAAGATCCTTATTTCTACCTTCATCCAACCATGCCTTGGTTTCATCCCTCCCAATTAACCTCCTATTAGTTTAAATCTTCATCTTTAGGCCCCTATCTCCTCTCAAGGCTTCATACTTAATATTAAGGTTCTATAACTTTTATATACTATAATCAAACTAATTAAGGAAAATAAAATAAAGTTTTTTTTTTTACTAACTCTTTTTAATTTAATCTATTAATCACTTTAACACACATTTAGATTTATTAACATATAATATATTTTAACTAATTTTTACATACTGTAAGTATTTACAGTACGACAACAGTGGACTGCAAAGGCGGGCAATGGCGGGCAATGGCGGGCGACAGCGACAACGGCGGTAGCAGCGTTACAGCGGTGACGGCGGTGGGCGACTGTGTCAACGGCGACAGGGTGGCAGCGACGGCAGTTTGACAGTAGTTTGGCGTCTATTCAGTGGTAGTTCGGAGCAAAGCAGGGAGCATGGAGAAAGCAGAAGGTGGAATTGGGTTGGATCAAGTATTCAGAGCAAGCAAGGGAGAGAGTAGAAGAAGTACTCTAAAGAAGCAGCTAATATGTCAGGGGCCAGCAAGAAGAACAAGATCATGACCCAGACATTGAGCAAAGATAGCAATAGGTTTGAAGAGTCAAAGACTAAAGTAAAAGGTTGTGATAGTATGTAGAAGAGAATCGTGCTGATAACGTGTTGAGAATGTTTAGAAAGATACAAGAGTAATAAAAAGTCATACACACACACAAGAGTAGTAGTAAGTCATACACACACAAGAGTAGTAGTAAGTCATATACACAAGAGGGTTTCTCAGGAAAAAGAGCTTCACACACAGAAATCTATTGATCTGATTGTGTGTCATATACAAAAAGAGAAAAGAAGAGAGGATAAACAATACTTTTCCACTAGACTCTAAATACTATAGCTATAGTAATTATTGTAGTCTATAGTAAATATTATGGAGAGCACTGGCTAAATTTAATGATCTCAATAAAATCAAGGCCCACTTCAGATTCCGAGGATAGAAAGTGTCGAATGGCATTTGTAGGTAAAATTTCTTACAAAGGGCTGGGAAAAACCGGCTTGTGGATCTGATGTAAATTACTTGCGGACCAAGGTGAGAAATATTGGTGATGGTATCCTGACACGACAAGTTGAATGGAGGATAGAAGATGAGAATGAGAAAGAGGAAGAAGAGGAAGAGGGGCTTAGAAATATCTGTGGCGAGAACTCCTACCCGGTCTCTGACTTAGGGACCCATACTTATTTGGACTTTCGAGTAGTTGTAAGGGTGAAAAAAGTACCGACTCTTTACTTGCAAAAGAAGCAAGTGTTTAAGCCAAGGCATCATTGATCTCCAAGGGGATTCTGTGGCGAGGAAGCATTAGGTTGAGAGGGCCGCCTTCCTCACCCAAGGTAAACCTTGTGCGGAGGCCCAATGTGGGATGTGGAAGAGACTAGTTATTGGTGTGAGTGCCAAGTGCTTTTGAGAGAGGTCCATAACTCCCATACCTTGGAAAATCTAGACTTCGGTTTAGATTAGTTTTAGGGAGAAGTTGGCTCGGGAGCAAAGTAAGCTCTTAAGGCAACCTTTCCTGGGGGGGGGAGGGAGGGGGGAGGGAAGAGGAAAGGGAGGGAGGGAGGAGTTGAATAAAGAGTCAAAGTAAGAGTAACGATCTCATCCTAAGGTCGCCTTGCTCTAAAATAGAGTCATGGCGTGGCTTACGAGGGCCACGACGAGACTTCTAAGAGTCGCGGCATGACTTCTAGGATCATGCGTTGACTATCGGTCATTGCACTGTCTTTAGTTGTTGATCGGAGGTCCGAGGAGAGCTTGCATCGAGGCAAGGGAGTTCCTAGGCACCACAAACAATGTATACTAGGGCTGTTTCGAATGATTGGTGCTGTTTTGTATTTTTTCTTTGAATAACATCCTCTTTGTAGATATTTCAGGTTCTAAGTGAGAGCTAGAAGAAAGAGGAGTATTACAGGTGGTATCAGAGCTTACTATGTTGGAATTGGAGTGAAGATTTTGAAGAAAAATTTCTTGGCCAATTTGGCTAAGGCAAAGTGTGATTGCTCGTTTTACTTATTCCAAATTAATCTGATGGGAATAAACTCGTATGTGGGGATTCGAACATGGGGAATGACTAGTTGCTTAAGCATTCACGATAGGGTCACACAATTAATTACCTCCTGAATGTATCATCTCTATTTCCAATATTTGAACACACAAAGAAATTATAATCTCCTCCTTCACCTTATTGGTCTCTTCCTTACAACAATTCAGTCATACCAATAACTGCTATTTCCACCAATATATTCACCCTCATAATCTCCAACTATAATACTATGCCCTCACAGCTTTCAGTACACAATTACCCTCATTCCAATCACTGGAATTCTTCACACAGAATTGCCATTCACATTACGGTATTTCACACAAACACAGACTCATTCTCTCTGCTGAACTACAATCAGATTTCAGCATTCAATCTTTCTTCTTCTCAAATAATACCAATCATATTTCCATTCCATAATTCACTTCACAATATTCAGAAACTCTCAATCCTCTTATTCAAAGAAAATAACAAACAAAAGAAAAGAGGTAGCACCAATCTTATCCCGGCTCACAACTATCACAGCGATGGCCCTTGGCTCATGACTATCACATTCTGGCACCTTAATTAACTTCTACAACTCCTATATACTTTCCCCTGATTCTCTAGATTCTATTTGTAATTCTGTAATTAACCACTTTTAATAACTAAATTACTCATCCTTTGTCGTACTGTAAATGCTTACAGTATGTAAAAATTAGTTAAAATATATTATATGTTAATAAATCTAAATGTGTGTTAAAGTGATTAATAGATTAAATTAAAAAGAGTTAGTAAAAAAAAAAACTTTATTTTATTTTTCTTACTTAGTTTGATTATAGTATATAAAAGTTATAGAACCTTAATGTTAAGTATGAAGCCTTGAGAGGAGATAGGGGCCTAAAGATGAAGATTTAAACTAATAGGAGGTTAATTGGGAGGGATGAAACCAAGGCATGATTGGATGAAGGTAGAAATAAGGATCTTCATCCCCATTGGTCGAAATCCATCCCCAATGGACTTTTAGGAGGCTGCCCACGACCTTGATAAGGGTTTCGGCGACTTCAAAGAAGCCATTAGGAAATCAGAGTCAAGGGTTGTAAAGTTTAGGATTTTGGCTACAATTTTTGTACAAATTTTATAGGGTTTGGAGTTAGGGTGAATAAGTTATAGCCGTTTGAAGTTAAGGTGTCAATTTGAGACCTACTGTTACTCTTTTGAGTTTAAGAGGAGTCTTACGGAAGCTTTTGGAGATCGGAAGGTGCGGCTGGAAGGGCAACTTCAAGACATACATCTTTTGCGAAGGAAATTTTGCATTTGGAGTTTATATGAAGGAGTTATAGGGAGTTAAAGACAGCGCATTCAAATCAAAGGCAGTAAGTGAGCGGTTTTGTTCAAAGTAGTGTTAGGAGCCATAACTTGAGTTTTCGAACGAAATTTTGGCTCAAACTTTGGAAGAATGTAAAAATTTGTGTTAAAAAGCTATCTATACAAGTTTCGTCGCATTTGAACTTATAGTTTGTGAGATATGAAGAAAATTGCATGTGGGTATATAAAGATTATGGTTTGAAGCGACTGTTAGGGTTTTGAAGATATCTCAAGATCCGCGGCAAATTTGCGGTTGAAATTTGTTGTACAAATTAATAACATATCAGTACTTCATGTAAATTTTGATCTTGTTTGGATGGTTGGATCAAGAGTTATGAGGTGTTGAGGTTTGGGAGAATTTCCACACAAGGATATATAAGGTTTTAGAGTACTTCTACCATATTTTGGGTGTTGTTGGTTATTTAAGACTTAAGTATTTGGTGTAATTGTCCCAAAAAAAGAACTTATATATATAAAATTAGGATTTCTTTATTTTAAGCTTGATTGAGCAATTAGTGACAGCCAGAAGCCCAGCGCTTTCTTGAGGCAAAACCTCTCTACCCCGACACCATCCTCCTAAATTTCTTATTATATGGACTATTAATATATTTTATCAATATCTTTCAAAAATGAATTAATATCTATTCTACACAAAGTGAAGCTTTATCAATATAGTGAGGAAAACTACAAAGCCTTCTATCTAATGATTGGAAGATGAAGAGGACCTTGAGGCAAATTTGTAAGAAGTGCAAGAGGTCTTTTTATCTTTAGAGGTAGGAGATGAAGGGATTCAAGAAGAACCTCTTGGAAATTTGACAGAAACTCAACTTCTTGGAAAAGAGAATAATCAAGAGAGAAGAAATCATGACTTTCTTGTAGCATGATATTTTAGATACAATAAGATTTTAGACCTTATATCTAAATATTTTTGGTGGTTTCAAATGTGGAAGGTGATAAAAGACTTTGTCAAATTATGTGATTTTTTTTCAAAATAGAAAATTCCTTGTCATCAATCTTATGGACTTCTTCAATTGTTACCAATTCCAAAACAACTATGGTCTTTTGTTTCTATAGATTTTATCATAGATCTTTCAATCTTAGCTTCATATGACTCTATATTTGTAACTGTAGATCCCTTTACAAAAATGGCATATTTTGTACGATATAAAGAATCTATTTCAATTAAAGAAATAGTTAAACTTTTCATTGACAATATCTATCACTATCATAGATTACCAAAAGATATTATATTAGATAGGAGGATTCAATTTGTATGAAGATTTTAGAAAATTCTATTTAAGATTTTAAAGATGGATATAAAGCTCTCTTTGGCTTTTCATTTTTAAATTGATAACTAAAGAAAATGGGTGAATCAAATTTTGGAGCAGTATTTGAACTCTACTATCAACAGTCATTAAGATGATTGAACATCTCTTTTGCTATTGGCAAAATTTGCATACAATAATTTGGTACATTTTTCTACTCAATAAACATCTTTCTTTGCCAATTATGGTTATCATCCATGACTTGATACTTTTAACTTTTCAAAAGTTGATAATCCTGTAATAGAAGATTTAACAAATCATTTGTCAGAGCTACAAGCAACAATGAAGAAAAAATTAAAGGTAGCTCAAAAATGATAAAAGACCAATGTAGATGCCTATTCTAAAGAGCAGCCATAATTCAACATAGGTAACAAGTTATGATTATTGTGGTTGTCATTTTACTTATTTCGGAAGAAATCTCCCAGAATAAACTCATATAGGGAAATTCGAATATAGGGAAAAATCATGTATATGAGCTCCAATTGTTAGGGTCAGACAATTAACCGCTACTGCTGAATGCTTACAATACCAAAGAACACTTAACTTTTTCTCCTACTGTCCACTCTCTCATATCAATACGATAACAACCACGACATCAATTTCAGTACCCTGTGTAATTCATGAACACACAAGCACAACCCAAATCCTAGAATGAACAACTTCCAATCCATAGAATCTGATTGAGATAATTCCTTCGATTACAATTCTTCTCCACTGAACTTACTACCTTGCGATAAACAATGACTGGAAACTTCCATACATCATCAATCTTTCACAACAATTGATAAATAGTGATCCATAAATAACTTTGTAAATCAAACATTGATTCATTAAATCGATTCTCTTCACTAGAATCAATACTAACATAAAACAAACAAGAAAACTAAGAAGAAGAAATAGCACCAAGCTTATCCCTGACTCAGTACTATTGTAGTCTGGTCCTTTCTTCCCCTCTTCTATCTTCCTTATACTACCTCGAGATACCAACTCCTATACTACAGATGATAACTACTTTTTCTGACTATTCATCCATTCTACTTGCTGAATCACATTTTTCAGTAGTTATCTATCCATGTTTACATTATACACTAGGTATCTATATTCTAAAAATAACTACTTATTCTACATAGCCCCACTCCCAACTGTGTAGCGTCCTCGCAAACACAATATTGATGAACAAAAATCAATCATTTTTTTTTTTTTTTTTTTTTTTTTTTTTTTTTTTTTTTTTTTAACTAGATTAGTCAATCTCTTCGATTTCTGGCGTTGGCTCCATTTGGTCTTGTTCCAACACTATATCTTCTTCCTCTGACTCGTCCTGAATCTTTGTCCTTAATTGAGCTATTAAATCTTCATTATACGCTCCCAATTCTCAAACTTGAGCTTCTAATTGGAAGATTTTGGCATCTTTAGCTTCGAGTTGTTACTGCTGTTGTTGCAATTTCTCCTCCAATTTTCTAATTCTTACTCCCGTTGAGACAAATGTCTGTGACTGACTAATGTTGACCAAATCACTCTCCAATTTCATTAATGTTTCCTTCAAAACAACAATTTCTGCATGTAGCTCATCCGTTTTGTTTCGACATTGGTCACACAATTGTTTCTTTTTAAGCTCCAATGCCTCTTTCTTCTCTCATTCCATCTTCAACTGAGTATTCATCTTCTCCTCTTTCAATCTATATGATTTGTGAGTTTGTAGTAATTCTTGTCTTTGATTTTCCAAGATATGCTGAATCCTTTGTTTCTCCTTTGATCAATTTTTCACTTTCTCATCCAATTCATGCTTCACTCATATCTTGGATTCCGATTCTACCTTGTTGACTTGTTTCTATTCTCTGATTTTACAATTTTGCTCCAATATTGTTTTCTTGCTTGCTTCCACTTGCCTTTTTAAGCTATCCTCATCTTCGAGCTTACTCACCGTAAGTTGCAGCTAGGAAATTTGACCCAATATAACTTCCTTAAGATTCCACCCTTCCGTTACACCCCGTTGAAATCTTAATTGGTTGTTTTTCCTTGGAACTGGTATTGGTGTTGTCATCTCTATTGTTGGCCGAATTGGAACTTGCTCTAGTATAGATATTGGTCTTGCTTCCTGTTCTACCACTCCGCTGGATTCTCCTACTTCATACACTATTACTCCTGAACTAATTGTTCCAGTTTGTAAACTTGGAACTACTAGTTGAGATTCCTATTTCAATGTATACTCAATCACTGAGTTTATATAATTGGAACTTAATAGTGAAGCAAACTTCCCCGTCTTTTGCTTAGCTCCCATTTTTGCATATATTCTTGTGGCCATATAAGCTGCCCAATTGAATACCATGCCTTCCAGTATTCCTATCGCAGAAAACGATAATTGCTTTGCCATGTAGGTAGTATGTCGATTCAACGCTAACTGCTTCTGAACAAACCGCATCCATTCCATAAGTTTGGGCATAAGTGCCTCTTATATCTTCCATCCTTGATTTTGCTTGAGAGACAACATTCTTCCTTTGAAGTAGCTTCTTGGCCTGAAATCATTTGACGCGTTGTCGTGTTGTAACACGAGTATACTGTGAAAATATAAAGGAAGAAGATTTTTATTAATATTCAATTATCTCGAATATTGAGAACAACGACCAATTCTAATGCAAATACTGAGAGGCTAGGTTCAGTCACCCCGTTACAGTCAGCCGGGGCATACTGAAATGCTCCGTTCGATTCCAATAACGGGAGTCAGCAGAAAGGAAAAGGACCAATTCACACGACGGGTGAGCCTGGTTTGAAGAGCCAATTGGATCCAATTTCAAGAATCCAATCCGGGTCCTCTTACCCAATATGAGACCTGAATTGGTCGGGCAATCCAATGCAATCTAATTACGAGAAAATCCAGGTCTTACTACGGGCCTCAGCCAATCTAACACGAAGGACCAATTTGATCCAATTACGGGAACATCTGGGTCTTACTACTGAATTCTTAGCTGATATGAGACCTGAATTGGTCAGGCGATCCAATGTGGTCCTGATTAAGGGGTTTCGATTCTGTTTCAGGCTGTCCTGTTCTCTGTGCCGTTTCAAGGAACATTGTTTTTGGTAAAAAGATCTCTTAAAGGTAAAAATGAAGGAGAAAGCTCTGATGGCGAGAGCCAATTCCGGATCTAAGACGGAAGGAGCCAATTCTGGATTCAAGACGGAAGGAGCCAATTCCGGATCTAAGACAGAAGATTGAAGAAATTCAGAGGCTAGGGTTTGAAAGAGGGGAGAATTAGGGTTAAAAGGGAGGAAGGTTAAGAAATGGAGGGGTTTTTTTCAGATCAGGTTTTTGGATCGAAGAGCTAGCTTCAAGTTCTTTTCAAGGTCACTAGTTTGGTTTCATTAGGATTTGTGAGGGGAGAGCAATCGCTACTCAAAGTCAGTGTTTATTTTGGTGTTTCAGATTTTATATAAAACATTGATGGTTTGCATTCTCAATCGGTTTTGTGCAAGTCGTGTAGCATCTACAAGTCAAAATTTGGTATTATCTAGATAGTTGAGTGTGCTAAGTGTATACAAAAATTTGTGTTAATCTAAAGATGCAATCAAGAGATATCTGGGTTTTAGTACAAAGGATTGTCGGAAGTTGGCAGTCTAGGGTTGGATAGGGTTTCTGTGATATTTGAAGATCTACTAGTTGGATCGACGTAATTTTTGGCTTGGTAATAGAAGATTTAGAGATCAAGCGGCTATTCAATTTTGAGCTGGAGTTAACGGTTGACAAAGGAGAAATCACTTCTGGAATTTCTAAATCAAATTTCAAGGTTGCGGCCGAGTGTCATCAGTGCGGTTTTTGGACGTTTTCTTGCAATCTGTAAGTTGGGTTGGGCTAAAATTTTCTGAGCATATAGAAGGCTTATACTGGTATTTAGATGCAAAATTTCACACTAAGTGGACAATTGGATCAAAAGTTACAGCTTGTCAAAGCTCACTAGCTAGGGTTAGGGCTTGTTAAAAAAAACAAAAATAACTTAATTATAAAAGAAATAAAGCAATTGGAATATTGTATGGTTAAAATGACTATGAGGAGTGTTTTTAAATACTTGGAAATTGATATTTCAATTATATTCTTCATACATGGATAAAATCTATTAGGGTTTCTTTGTTATTTGCAAAAACAACTATACTTTCCACAGCCAGATACCCAGTGTATTCCCGAACAAGACAACACGTAATACGACAGCGTCTCCTTCCACCTCAAGCTCTTTGGTTGATAAATGTAAGATCTTGTATAAGATATTCTCATCTATCTCAATCAGGACTCCTCTTATCACACTCGAACCATCCTCTAGGTCATAATTTTCTATATATTTTGCCACTCGTTCTACATCAATTGGTGGTAGTTTATCCGATCCTCGTAAAAACGTAAATAACTATGCATTTCTAAAATCTTTTTGCCTTTTCAATGACCAACATATATCTAATTTCATCGGTTCCATGTTGGTGATTATTACAAGAGACGGCAATCCCAGATCATACTTAGACCTCATATTGCGGTGTCTTTTTGATTGTTTTGGTGCTCTCTTCGTTCTTTCCATCGATATTGTGAAAATCAAACTCTCAATACTTCCTTGCCCTAACACTATTGCTAATTACTGTCGTAAAGCTTATAGTTCAAAGCAGAATGTCTAAAATTTACAACAATGAAACCTTCTATGAGTTCCCCGCTCCTAACTGCTTACTCGGGGTCCGAATTAAGAACATCTAATCCAGTGCACCTTAATCTCATGTCTAATCAAGAATGTCTAATTTCCTAACTAGTTAGTTTTAGTACCCAAAACTAACCATCAATCATTTCCTAACTATCACAACCTTTCCAATCCTGTCGGTAATCATTATTACAGAGACTCCCTCCTTCCACTGACTAAACCAGTCTCGGATTTACGTATAATATAGATATAATCGGTTCCCATTAACACGTGTTGTGAAGTGGATTCCCAGAAAATCTTCCAATTGAACAGAACCATTAGGGAAACCTTCTACTACTCGATATGGTACATGCCATCGTACTTAAAATTTATCGGAAAAGTTGTTAAAGTGGCTATCATAAAGTAGCACGAGATCATTAGGCATAAAATATTTCAGCCATAACTTACTATCATAATAACTCTTTCTACGGTGCTGTGTAGCTTCTATGATCAAGAGAGCCATAGCCTTAGCTTCATCCAATTTCTCCAATTGGACTAACCTATATTGAAGAGATTTTCTGTCTCCCAGACGTTCATTCAAGGCAATTCGTAAACTTTGGACTTCCAATTCAATTGGTAGAATTACCTTCTGATCGTATATCAATTGAAATGGGGTAGAATTGGTAATTACTTTATATGCAGTACAGTACGTCCATAAAGCTGTAAATAATTTAGTGTTCTAATCGATTCCTGTTCTTGAAATAGTCTTTGTTAAGATCTTACATAGGATACCATTGGTCTTTTCGGTTTGCTCATTGGCTCGTGGATGATAAGGTATAGTTTTGCGGTGCTTGATCTCATACTTTGTTGTTAATGTTTCAATTGTTGCATTAATAAAATGTGTGTTGCGATCACTAACCAATTCTTTCGAAAAGCCAAAACGAGTGATAATGTTCTCATATAAAAATATTGCTACAGTATTGACCTTATCAGTTTTTGTTGCCATGGCCTCCGCCCATTTGGTGACATAATCCGTAGCTACTAGAATATAACATTTATGTCCATTTCGAGAGATAGGTGCAATCGGTCCGACAAAGTCAATATCCCATCTTTCGAATGGTGTTTGTGCCAAAATTGGTACCAATGGCATTGTAAAAGTTCCAATAAGGTAACCAATTCATTGAGAATGATCACAATGACGAACATATTGGTATGTATCCAAAAACATTGTTGGCCACCAATATCCAGCCATTAAAGCCTTACGTTGTCGTATTACGTGCTTTCCTGCTCGAGAACGCGCTGGGCGTCTGGCTGTAGAAGGTAGTATGGAGATTCGCCGATAGTCACGCAGTCTATCAGTTTTTGACTGCTGGAATATAAACGACTGCAACAATGTACAGTAAATCTATACGGGTGCTCTTCGACTGCTTGTCGAAGTCTTTTTTGCCCCAGCCGGTAGGTCTCTAGACGTTACAGAGAACCCCGTACAACCCAAACTGTTAACCTTCAATACTGCTTTGTACTTACGATCTTGTATCCACTGACTATCTTGTTAGATTAACCCAATAAATTTCATTCACTCTGCATACTCAATCCTATAGACACCTTTTTAATCCTTCAATCACAGACGTAACTCGATTTCACAAAACAGTCAAGAGTATTCAAACCCACTTCATTTAAAAATCCCGATTCACCATTACAACACTGACTTCAGCAGCGATTGCCTCAGTCTTCCCAAAACTCCACGAAGAAGAAAAATCCAAATTCTCTGTCTTTCCTTCCCCGACTCGAAGCATGAAGCTCCTCTCTCTAATTCCCTTGATCTTCAAAAAAAACCTCCAATGAAAACCGAACTGGTAACCTTGCAGAAGCTTGAAAAACTCGCTTCCCCCCCCCCCCCGATTTCCCCTCAAAAAAAAAAAACCCACACCACTCCAAAACTATATCCCCCCTAACCTTATCCTCTGAATTTCTTCAATCTTCCGTCTTAGATCCGGAATTGGCTCCCACGTCAAGCTTGGATCCGAAATTGGCTCTCACCTCAACTTGGATTCGAAATTGGCTCTCGCCGCCAAGCTTTCTCCTCCGTTTTTACCTTTAAGAAATCCATTTACCGAAAACAACGTTCCCTGAGACGGCACAGAGAACAGGACAGCCTGAAACAGAATCGAACCCCGTAATCGGGACCACATTGAGTCACCCGACCAATTCAGGTCCTATATTGGTAAAGATGCCCGTAGTAACCTGGATGTTCCCGTAATTGGGTCAAATTGGTCCTCGCGTCAGATTGGCTAAGACCCGTAGTAAGACCTGGATTTCCCGTAACTAGACTGCATTGGGTTGCCCCACCAATACAGGTCTCATATTGGGTAAGAGGACCCGGATTGGATTATCGAAATTGGATCCAATTGGCTCCTCAAACCCGTCGTGTGAATTGGTCCTTCTCTTCCTGCTGACTCCCGTTATTGGAATCGAACGGGGCATTTCAGTATGCCCCGGCTGACTGTAACGGAGTCACTGAACCTGACCACTCAATATTTGTACTGGAGTTGGTCGATGTTCCCAATATTCGAGGTAACTGAATATTAATAAAATTCCCCTTTCTTTTTATTTTCACTGTATACTCGTGTTACAACACGACAACGTGCGGTGCTATCACCCACAAAATGTCCTCCACAACTGTCCAAATGACATCCTTTCAAAATTATACAAACTTCACTTTGAAAGATGCAACGGCATAAAATTCCATCCCGCCCTTATTTGTACAAGGCATCTCCAATCATGGTATACGGTGCACTTTTTAAAATCAGACGCTTCTTTAATTTTTCATTATAAGAAATAGGAAAAGTCTGAAACATTAGATATTAGATCAATTCACCATATTTGGGTATAATGACATCCACAGCAAATAGTTGTGCATCCAGAAGAGCATCGTTTATCGACTCATTACCCAGTATATTAGATAAATGGGATAAGTGATCCGCATTGGCATATTTCTTGTCGGGTCGAACGTTAATCGTAAAGTTGAATTCCTAAAGAAGTAACACCCATCGAACAATTTGTCCGCTTAATTGAGGTTTATTTATCATGTACTTAAGCGTATCATGATCAACGTGGAATACAAATGGGTATCCAAGTAGATAGTGGCGGTATTTTTATACAGAGTAGATCATTCTGAGGGCCTCTCGCTTGGAAGTATTATAATTTTGTTCTACAGCAACGAATAATCGACTCGCATAATATATGGGATGATCTAATCTTTTTTTCATCCTTTTGACTAAGAACGGATCTAATAGCAATATTGGACGCATCTACATAGACATGAAACGGTTTTGTTCAACAAGGTGTTATAAGAATTGGGACAGATACCAATTTTCATTTCAATTCATCGAATGCAAAAGTACTGTCTTTAGTTTATATTGGGCTAGATCTGTCTGACGGGGATTTCTTTAACAAAAGAATTAACGATTGATAGATAATTGCAAAGGATTCAATAAAATATCAATAATAGCTGACATAGCCGATAAAACCATGCATGGCCGACATTATATCTAGCTTTGGTAAACCCAATATATGAGTAATTTTATCGAGGTCCATAGCGATACCTTCAACATAGACAATGTGTCCCAATAGCTTTTCCAATGGTATGCCAAATTGACACTTTTTCAAATTTAGAGATATCCCATACTTGTCGTATTGATTCAAACAATTATCCAGGCATGCTAGATGTTTAGTCGTTGTGCTAAAGGTGTAGAAATCGTCCAAAAATATCTCCATTAATAAACGTAGGTAATCTTGAAACGCTTGTATCATTACCCATTGAAAAGTAGCTAAGGCATTACATAACCCAAATGGCATTACTTTATAGGTGAATGTACCCCAATCTGTGGTAAACGTAGTCTTCAACTGGTCTTCTTCGGTAATTTTAATTTAATTATACCCCAAAAATCCGTCCAAAAATGAGTAACATTCATGTCCGGCCACTGCGTCCAAAATACTGTCTGTAAATGGTAACGGAAAATAGTCCTTCTTAGTAGCTGCATTTAATTTTCGAAAATCTTGACATATCATGATTTTTCCATTCTTCTTCGGTACCATCACGATTGGCGACATCCATGTACTATGCGGAACAGGATAAATAAAATCCATGTTGTCGTGTTGTAACACGAGTATACCGTGAAAATATAAAAAAAGGGGCTTTTATTAATGTTCAGTTACCTCGAATATTAGGAGCAATGACCAATTCCAGTACAAATATTGAAAGGCCAGGTTCAGTCACCCCATTACAGTCAGCCGGGGCATACTGAAATGCTCCGTTCGATTCCAATAACTGGAGTCAGCAGAAAGGAAAAGGGCCAATTCAACGATGGGTGAGCCTGGTTTGAAGAGCCAATTGGATCCAATTTCAAGACATCTAATCCGGATCTTACTACGGGCCTCTTACCCAATATGAGACCTGACTTGGTCAGCTAACCCAATGTGATCCAATTACGGGAACATTCAGGTCTTACTACAGGCCTCTTACCCAATATGAGACCTGATTTGGTCGGGCAACTCAATACGGTCTAATTACAGGAACATCCAGGTCTTACTACGGGCCTCTTAGCCAATATGAGACCTGAATTGGTCGGGCGACTCAATGTGGTCCCGATTACGGGGGTTTCGATTCCGTTTCAGGCCGTTCCGTCCTTTGTGCCATTCCGGGAATGTCCTTTCGGTAAAAAGATCTCTTAAAGCTTAAAATGGAGGAGAAAGCTCTGATGGCGGGAGCCAATTCCGGATCCAAGACGGAAGATTGAAGAAACTCAGAGGCTAGGATTTGAAAGAGGAGAATTAGGGTTAAAGGAGAATAAGGGCTTTGGAAGGATCAGGAGAGAGGGAGCTTCATGCTTCGGGGGGAGAAAAAAGACAGAGAATTGAGGTTTTTATTCTTCATAGGATTTTGGGAAGACTGAGGCAATCATTGCTGAAGTCAGTGTTGTACTGGTGAATCGAGATTTTAATGAAGTGGGTGTGATTACTCTTGACTGTTTTGTGAAATCGAAGTTACGTCTGTGATTGAAGAATTAAAAGAGTGTCTATAGGATTGATTATGCGGAGTGAATGAAATTTATTGGATTAATCTAACAAGACAGTCAGTGGATACAAGATCGTGAGTATAAAGCGGTATCGGAGATTAGCAGATCGTGTTGTTTGGGATTCTCTGTAACGTCTAGAGACCTACCGGCTAGGGTAAGAAGGATTTGGGCGAGCAGTCAAAGGGCATCCGTATAGATTTATGGTATATTCTTGTAATTATTTATATTCCAACAGTCAAAAATCGATAGACTGCTTGAATATTAGCGAATCTCCATACTACCTTCTACAGCCAGACGCCCGACGCGTTCTCAAGTAGGAAAGTACGTAATACGACACAAGTGGTAAACCCAACGTGAAAGCTTGGGGTGGAAGGTATTGGATTTCGTTTGATTTTATTTTTATTTTTATGGAAAATGAAAATAAAAATTTTGAAGGATCTTTGGGAGGAGTTTCAGGTGGAGGTTCTTCTAAAGGACAAGGTATGCACATGGATCCGTCTATTGCTAGTATGTTTCAAGCCTTTTCATTATCAATGCAACAACAGCAAAGCAATGATCGAAAGGAAGCTTTGGCAACCAAAGTATTGCAAGCAGTGGTCAATAAAATTGATCAATTTGATGGAAGGAATATTTCAAGGTATTTAAGATGTTATGTTCGTGAAATGGAATTAAATCGGATTTCTGAGAAGAAAATGGTTGAATTATTTGGACTTGCCATGATACCGGAGATAAGAGACCATATTACATCGATTACAAATCGTTATGGGAATTCATGGGAGGTTTTTTCACATGCATTGAAAGACGAATATTTCTTGAAAGATGCTGATCACATTACTAAGAAGTTGTTTTTGGAATGGATTGAACGTCCTAATAAGAATTTGCAAGCAACAGAGCTACTAAGGAAATTTGAGAGGCAGTACTCTCAATTGTCGAAGGTAGAAAAATTGACATTGGAGCCGAACAAAGTTGATCTATTTCTTCAAGCTGCTGATGGAGAATTGCAAGGGAAATTAGAATTCCTTCTTGAAGACAAAGAAGAAGATGAAGGATTGACAACAAAGTGGAAGAACGTTGAAGATGCAGTGGGGTTCCTTACAAAAAAAGAAAAGAGGAAGGATAGGAGTAATATTCCGAAAACAATATAAGCACCCAAAGCTCTAGTACGTACAACACCACCAACAATGTGTACAGTTCAACCTTCGACATTTTTATCAAAGAAAGCAAATATGGGGATGGAAGAAATTATATGAGGAATGCGAGATCTTCAAATCAAATTGACAAGACTTGAAGAGAATACTTCTACAAACAATTTGAAGAATGTTTCAAAATAAGGATATGTACAAAGATGCATTTGGTGTGATGACACTTCACACACTAGGAAAGATTGCAATGAATTTAATAATATGATACGGCAGGGAATTTTTTGCTGGAAAGATGGGAAGATAGCATTAAAAGATAGGGAGGATTTTTTTCAAATCAATTTTGGCAAGGGAGAAATGAGAGCATTGGTTCAAGATTACTTAAAAGAGCATGAAACAACAGCACGAGAAAGTACAAGTTATGGTGCTAGAGTAGATGATGACCTTGGTGGAAGTACGAAAACTAGTGAGTTTTGGGCTTCTGCCATTTCTACAATGGAAGAAGGGAAATTACCTCGAGAAGCATTATTCAAGATTGCAGCTACAATACGAGGTGCAAGAGGTTGGGAGGATCCTGTTGAGTCTCTTTCAGTTCATGCATATATTGCTAAGAGCCAACATGAAGCTTTGATGGAAGAAAAGAGACGAGGAAATTTTGATGATAGTAGAGAAGGGAATTCTTCTAAAACGCAAACTCGAGGAGACAAGGCTCGGGAGGCAGCTTCACAAGAATTGCTTGTAAACGATACCTCAACATCATTGGAAGAAAAAACAAGGGAGACAAAAGATAAGGGCAAATCAATTGCTTATAAGCTACTTTCTGACATTGAAGTGGCAACAAATTTGAAAGGGGTGTTGGAAGAACGTATACTAAACACTAAGGTGGAATTTACATTGAAAGAAGTTTTGGGAATTGTAAAGAAGGAGTTTCATGATGTTATCATTGACAGCATTAAGCAAAAGAGGTAATTAATGGACGAAATTGGAATGAGTCATGCTATTGATGCAAGAATATATAAAGATGAAGACGAGGTTGATATTGGTTACAAGCAACCAACAAATGAAAAGAATGGAGATTATAGTGATAAGGAAATGGAAACTTTGAGCCATTATACTTGAAAGCATTGGACAAGGGCAACTACTGAGGTATTGGTGAAAGTAGGAGATATAGAAGAACCAATTGTTGCTTTAGTCGACCATGGTTCTGAAATAAATCTCATGTTTAAAGATCTTTATAAGAAACAAAAATGGCCAATTGATATGGAACATGGATGAGCAATTTGAGCAGCTAATAATATATGGGGCGAATTATATGGAGCTTGTCCAGATGTCAAAATTTGGATTGGGGATGTTGCGACGGAGCAACATTTCTTTGTTCAAGATACAACGTCTTATCCGTTGATTTTAGGACAACCTTATATTACGGCAACACGGATCGAAACAAAAGTACTTGACGATGGTTCTGCTTATGCAAGGGTACATAGCGAAGATGGAAGAAAAGCTGTACAATTCCTAACAGTACCTCCTAACCATGAACGGAATCGAGATAGGTTGAGGGAGAAACCATTACCAAAGATTGTTGAAAGATTTAAGGATTTTGGGGAGGTACCACTGTAAAGTGAGATTATGGAGGTACAAAAGAAGAGGTACTCTCGCGAGATGAAGGTGCCTTTGATGCGAGTTTTATTGGTATTTTGGAGAATGGAAATATTATGTATAAGAAAGTTGATGATTTTAAAAGAAAAAAAAGAAAAAGATTATATAATATTGAAGGAGAATTACGCAAGTTAGATATATTGCAAGATGATGAGAGGATTTTAGGTGTTTATGAAGAAAATGGACTGGAAGATTCATTGGAATTGATTACATCTATTGGGTTAAGGGATAATGATAAGATTGTTGAGATTCATTCAAGAGAGGTTTATACCATATTTAAATCTTTTCAGGCACCAGAAGTCACTGTAGAGACGAGATATAAAACAACAGATAAGAAGGTAAAGCCTGTTGTTGGACCATTACCAGAAGATTCTAAGGAATAAATGGGAGAAGCATTAAAAGAAGCAAGTTTAAGAGATCGAATGAGTATTGGACATCAGTTTACTAAAGAGACTTTTGAAGAATTGAAGATTGGTTCTGATGGTTCTTTATTGCCGGAGGAAATTACTTGCTTCAAAAAGATGTTGGCTAAACAAGGTAGATCGTTTGCCTTCGAATTTTATGAAATTGGGTGTGTAGATCCGAATATTGTAACACCTATGGTTATCTTCACTGTACCGCATGTACCTTGGAATCTAAGACCGATTGCAGTACCGAGGGCACATTTACCTAAATTGATGGAACTATTAAAAGAAAAGATAAAGATGAAAATATTGGAACCCTTATTTGTGCCGTATTCTAGTCGATGGTTTACGGTACCTAAGAAGAATGGGTCACTATGGTTTATTCAAGATATGCAACCGGTGAATGTAATAACTGTTAGAAATGTAAGAATTGGACCTATTGTGGATGAATTTGCTGAGGCGTTTGCTGTAAGGGCGATCTATTTAATGGGTGACTTGTATTCAGGTTATGATCAATTTTAACTTGTCGAAAGATGTAGAGATATGACAATAATGAGGACACCACTTGAATTGGTTAGAATGTGCACTCTTCCTCAAGGCACGACCAACTCAGTTGCGCATATGATGAATGGGATGAATAAGGTATTGAGAGATTTTATTCCGGAAAAGACTATGCCTTTTCTGGATGATATTCCTATAAAAAGGTGCAGAGAAGGAGACAAGGATGAAATTTTAGATAAGAGGGGGTGTCGCAAATATGTTGTTGATCATATACAAGATTGTGAAAAGATTTTAACTCAGCTTGGAGAAGTTCATCTTACATTATCGGGTATGAAGTTCATATTTGGAATACAAGAGGTTGTGATTGTTAGCCATTTATGTGGATCTTACGGAAGAAAACTAGATCCGACTAAAGTTGATGCAATTGAAAGGATGAAAGAAGATTGTGATTCTTTAACAGAGGTTTGTAGGTTTTTAGATGCATGTGTATTTTATCACATCTGGATCCCTCATTATGCTCACATAGCGGATCCATTATATGAACTGTTATGCAAGAGCTACCGATTCTAATGGGAAGAAAGGCATATTCAGGCAATACAAAGATTGAAGAAATTATTGATGTCACCTCCAATATTGAAGAAGGTTGATTATAAGTGTAATAGACCAGTGATTCTTATTGTGGAGGCTAGTCGAATTGCCATAAGATGGACTGTAGGTCAAGATGATTCAAGTGGAAATAGATTTGCAGTTCAATTTGGAGCTAAAGTTTTAAGTATTCGTCAGCGTGCATATTCGCAAGTCAAAAGGGAACTTTGGGGAGTTGTTTCGGCTATGAAAGCTGAAAATGACTATTTGATTGGGGCAGTAGTAGTAATTGAAACAGATTGCTTGCCATTGCTTGGAATGATTATTAACTGTTCAACGCCAGATATTGTAATGTTGAGATGGATTGCTTATATTAAGTCACTAAATCTGGAATTTAAGCATGTTACTAGGAAGGACAATTTAGTAGCAAACATGCTATCTCGAGCAAGATACGAGAGGGAGGACGAAATGGTTGAAGACATTGATGACGTCGGATTGAAATTCTATTCAATATCAAATCTCAACAGAGAAGACAAGCTATTTCTTGAAGAATCTTATGAAGGAGAATTATTGGATATTGGTCATTACTTGAATACCTTGACTAAGCAAGGGAATTGGTCTACAAAAAAATTCAAACAAATAAGAAAAAAAGCATATGGATTTTTGCTCCGAGATGGATTCTTATGGAAGAGACTGAAGAAAGGAATTGGGATGCGACAACGAATAATAGGCAAAAACGAAGAAAAACTAAAATTATTAAAGGAGTTTCATGATAGTTTATGGGCAGGGCATAGAGGAATCTGGGCTACTTTTGCTAAACTCAAGGAACGATATTGGTGAAAAAATATGTATCGAGATGTACTCTCATTTGTAGAGTCATGTAAAATCTGTCAACCATATTCTAATATCCGACATCGAGATGGTCTTCATCTTACGTATCCTCTAGCTATTCATTTTAAATGGGTTGTTGATTTGGTTACTATGCCAATTGGGTTATGGCAGATGAGATATTTGGTTTTAGCTCGTGAAGATTTATCAAATCAAGTAGAAGGAAGAACATTGAGGACAAAATCTACAGAGGGGATTTGTAGGTTTTTGCTTAAAGATGTCATTTGCTGTTACGGATGCGTAGGAAAAATCACTGCAGATCGTGGAGAATTAAATGCACAAGAAGCTCGTAAGTTCTTTGAAAGATGTGGAGTTAAACTATCACTAACTACTGCCTATAATCTAGAAGGGAATGCAAAAAGCGAACGTGGTCACCCACCGATTGTGAAAGCATTAATTAAAGCTTGCAATGGGAAAGTTAAAGAGTGGCCACGGCTTTTGTCATTTGCATTATGGACTGATCGAACAACACATAGTTCGGTGACAGGATATATGCCAGTAGAACTTATGACAGGTCGAAAACTAATTATGCCGATTGAAGAAAAAGTACTTAGTTGGAGTATGCTACCATGGGAAGATGGATTGACAAGAGAAGAACTTCTCGCTATTAGGATTTGGTAATTGGAGCAAAGATCGAAAGATATGCAGATAGCATTGGAAAGGTTTAAAAGAGCAAGGTTACAAAACAAGGCGTGATTTGATAAGCAACATCGATTGAGACCTAAAGCAATCAAGGAAGGTGACTGAGTACTTGTTTATGACAATAGTCTGGATAATCAACATAGTACTTTGTGGAAATTTTCAAAACGTTGGTTTGGACCATATGTAGTAACAACTGTTCATGATAATGCGACTTACTCATTACGGGAGTTAGATGGTACAAAATTAAAAATACCAATTGCAGGGAAGCGAGTAAAAATATTTAAATGAAGACACGTGGAGATGAATATGGAAGACCTTAATGAAGGTATAGAGATTCCGCAGCAAGAAGATGAAAGTGATTTGGATAATGAAGGTGACGAAGATGAACTGGACAAAGACGTAGAGAATATATTCTAAATCAAACAGTAATTGGATAAATTGGTGCATACCGGAGGATGCACAGGTTCAGAGGGGGTGGATGTCGTGTTATAACACGAGTATACCGTGAAAATATAAAGAAAGGGGACTTTTATTAATGTTCAATTACTTCAAATATTGAGAGCAACGACCAATTCCAGTGTAAATATTGAGAGGCCAGGTTCAGTCACCCCGTTACAGTCAGTCGGGGCATACTGAAATGCTCCATTTGATTCCAATAACAGGATTCAGCAGAAAGGAAAAGGGCCAATTCAACGACGAGTGAGCCTGGTTCGAAGAGCCAATTGGATCTAATTTCAAGACATCCAATCCAGCTCTTATTATGGGCCTCTTACCCAATATGAGACCTGACTTGGTCGGGCAACTCAATGCGGTCTAATTACGGGAACATCCAGGTCTTACTACGGGCCTCTTAGCCAATATGAGACCTGAATTGGTCGGGCGACTCAATGTGGTCCCGATTACAGGGGTTTTGATTCTTTTTCAGGCCGTTTCGTCCTTTGTGCCATTTCAGGAACGTCCTTTTGGTAAAAGGATTTCTTAAAGGTAAAAACGGAGGAGAAAGCTCTGACGGCGGGAGCCAATTCCAGATCTAAGACGAAAGATTGAAGAAACTCAAATGCTAGAGTTTGAAAGAGGGGAGAATTAGGGTTAAAAGAGAATAAGGATTTTGGAAGGATCGGGGGAGAGGGAGCTTCATGCTTCGGGAGGAAAAAAAAGATAGAGAATTGAGGTTTTTTTTCTTCAGAGGGTTTTAGAAAGACTGAGGCAATCGTTGCTGAAGTCAGTGCTGTAGTAGTGAATCGAGATTTTAATGAAGTGGGTGTGATTACTCTTGACTATTTTATGAAATCAAAGTTATGTCTGTGATTGAAGAATTAAAAGGATGTCTATAGGATTGATTATGCGAAGTGAATGAAATTTATTGGGTTAATCTAACAAGACAGTCAGTGGATACAAGGTCATGAGTATAAAGCGGTATCGGAGATTAGTAGATCGTGTTGTTCAGGGTTCTCTGTAACGTCTAGAGACCTACCGGCTCGAGCAAAAAGGATTTCGATGAGTAGTCAAAGGGCATCCGTATAGATTTACGTTATATTCTTGTAATTGTTTATATTCCAACAGTCAAAAACCGATAGACTGCTTGAATATTAGCGAATCTCCATACTACCTTCTACAACCAAACGCCCGGCGTGTTCTCGAGCAGGATAGCACGTAATTCGACAATGTTGAGAAGTTTATTCAATTCCTCTTTCACTAAAAGGAAATATTTTGGATTAAGCCGGTGTTATCTTTGACGAACTTAAATAACACCCTCCTCCAGAATAATCTGGTGTTCACACTCGTCGGCTAGAATTCCTTTCAAAGCCGCATATGACCATGCAAAGGTAGATTTGTAATAGACGAAAAACTATTTTTAAGCATCTAATTCTGTACCTATAATATCGACATATATTTTAATTAGCTATGGCGTTTTGTTGGTGCCCAGGTTAATGGATTGACAGACTGGGTCTTCAACAACCTCTAATTTAATCATCTTTTCTTGATCTAAATATCTTATATTATCTAACATATGGGAACTACTCAATTCTGGTTCCAATGTACTCACTCTATTGACTGCGGGATTGTTCATCCATTCAGCAATAGCATGATCCGAGTTAGTCGCATCCTCCAGATGCAGTAAATATTCGCCGGGACCTCTTCATTGGTAGACTCCTGCCTTTGCTGTTGAAGTGTTTTGTCCTATCCCAAATTGCAGTGAACCTATAGCATCGTCATCTTCCTCAATCGATTAACTCTCGTTGTCCGATGTAAATTCTGATTTTGGCAATTGAGATTCTTCATGATATTGTACCGGGTACATTTGTAAAACAATCTGATCATGGCCTTTTCCAATTGTCAATGTGCCTCAGCCCCAATCGTTCTTAGCTTTGGCTTAATAAAGCCAAGGTCTGCCCAATAAAATGAATTACGATAATTTAAAATTCTGTAATTGAAATATAATATAATCGATTTTGTATGTCAATCTCGTGATTATAGTGGCAATATTGCGTAAGTTTCCAATTGGCTTTACCTGACTATGATCTGCCATTCATAAGACCAATGTTCTATGTAGCAATTGCTTTAGATCCAAGTACTCCATTGTATCCGTATTCATTAAATTCACACTAGAGCCACCATCAACTTGTACTCCTGGAATTAAAATGCCATCTATTGAAACATCGATTTTTGGTGCTCCCGGATCTAAGTTTAAGCTAACTTCATGAATTTCCTTAGTACAGGATCTTCATCATATTAATGCTAAATTCAATGTAGATCGACATTCCGGTGCTACAGCCAAAAGTTGCTTCATTATAATTGAAGGTTGAATAACATCCAAATCCTTCAGAATGTCATAGGGTTCCATATTGAGAGTAATTCCCAATGCTCTTTTATGTTTCATTGGTTTCAATTTTACTTCGTTCGATATCAATTCCTTCCTGGCGATTGAGATTGCCGCTGGTAACTTTGCCAACTTTTCTACCACTAAAGGTTCCTTTAATGCATAAGATCTTTTATTGGACTGTACAGGTATTGGTAGTTGGTCAATTGGGATCATTTTTGATAGTCCCGACAAATTGGCACATAGAACCAAATTAGGTTCCTCAATCTGTTGAGGTCTTAATATTGAGATACGTCCCAATACTGATATTAGTTTGTTTAGTTCTATGGACGACGCTACTTGCTCTCTTACGATTAATTCATCCAGGTCTTGAATTAGATTCTTGTCTTTTTGTTGGCCTCTGATAAGCACTGCATTCACCACCTCGACATGATGTAGTGATGAGTCTCGTTGAATAGGACCTTTGTCCTCCGCTGGTTGGCTTATTTACATTTGCTGGTCCCGGTTATTATAATTAAAGGGCATATTGCACTACTGATAAGTGTGACCTGACTGCTTAGAATTTCTACATATTAGAGCATAGTCATCACTGGCCCTTGGATTAGGGCATTCACTTGCATTATGTCTGATTTATTTGCAATGATAGCAATGAAGTGGTCTCCTGCCAACTCCTTCAGGGATATTGGATGTCTCTACTGGTATAGAACGGCTAGGTCTATTCCATGTCGGATAAGTAAAGGGTCCTGGTTGACCCATTGTTACTGTAGACTCTGGCATTGGCTTCGTCATGGATGGATATTGATGGTATCTTAGTTGGTTCATCGCCAATCTGTGAGTATTAGATACACCTTCTTGGTGAAATTTAGAGTTTAAAAAATTGGAATAATTCCTATTTTGTTTATTTGCTCGATTTTCATTCCAGCCAAATCTATTATTCGTTTGTACTTGATTGACATCCCACGAAGTTGATTAAGTCATTATCTAGTTATTAAGTTGTTGTTACTTCCGTAAATTCCAACAGTTGGTGGTAATATGCTTGCCCGCGCAAAAGGTACATTATATAGTCATTTGGAGTGGTGAAGGACATTCTGTTACTAAATGACTTTGCTCCTTACAATTGCTGTACCAGACATTGGGACACATATTGGTTGGTTTATGCCTTTTTTCTTTATCCTTGGCCAGATTCACAGCCAATTCATCCATTTTTTTTGTCAATGTTAACAGCAATGACTCATTAGGATCTCTTGATACCAATGCATTTGGTAATTCCTTCATAGGTATTGATTTTTGATACGTAGAATAAGGTGCATACGGGTGTGATGATGATGGTGGTACAGCCTGCAATGGAATGACATCCACTATTCCATGTGGAATTGTACCATAATCATTCCTTCTTAGATAACTTTTTGATGCATCATTCTAATTTGTCATTTGATAACCTCCTTGAGATGGAATCATCGTGGCTCCAACTATTAAGTTCTGATCATAGTGACATTCCTCCCATACTTTTGCTCGCTCAAGAGATGATGCAGTGGTGGCTGATTGGGCCTCCTTTACAAACATCTTCAATTCTGGTGGATGTAGTCCATTAACCAACATGAACAAAACAAACGATTCCGACATTTGGTTATTTGGCCATTTTCAAAGTATATCTGCTACACGACCATAATATAACTGTATCACTTTCCTTGGTACCATTTTGTTGTTCATTAATTTTTTTCTAAGACGTTCTTCAAAACCAATTGATCAAAAATGGGCCAAAAATGCATTTTTAATGCCTCCCAATTGATAAATTGTCCCATAGGTTGGCGGTTATACCACTCAAACGCTGTGTCTTTCAATGTCACTGGCAGCCATCTCAGCCAAATATCTTCTGTTCTGCCATTATTGGCTATATACGTTGTCAAGAATTGAGACAAATATTGATGTGGATCCACACCTGGCAAATCCTAAAAAGTAGGTAATGGCACGACGCTAGTTCTTTGATCGCCTACTGCACCCATTTGAACTGCAATTCGAACTGTTGGTCCTTTGGATGTTATTAAAGATGCCGATGTTCTGCTCAATTTCTTATTAAAATAAAAATTATCTCCCGCAAAAGTCTTTTTCGAACTTCCAGGCCTTCTCGATTGACTATTATTATCCCCAAATAATTTTATTGGTTGAATATGAGGTAAAAACGACAAGTTTTGATATACTCTGAATTGGTCTTTATTGACAAGTGATTTATGCCGATCTTCAGAACTAGTCTTGTTAGAATTGGACGTATCTCCAATTGGAAAAATATCCAATGGGGTACCTAATTCCTCTGTGCCTTCCTTGCTTTCCGTTAATGGCTTTGAGAGGTATGCTGGACTATTAGGAGCACTTCCCACGAGTGCTCTTGGCAATTTCTTTAATAGTATGTACTTCTGAAATATTAGAGGTCGATCGGCTTCTAAGTACGATCGAATATGCCGACAAGCATGCAACCATGGTTTAATCCAACTTTGTCGATTTTTCTTTTTCAATTTACGATCTTGCTGGTTACGCAATAAATTTCTTGCTTGCGATCTCTCTGTTCTTTCCTTTGATTGCTTTATTCTCTTTGCTGTTAAATTTTCATTCTTAATAACCATACTCTTTCATTATTTCTACTCAGTTTGCTTCTTAATCTCCTTTAATGCTTTGGTAGTTAATTCCTAACACTCAATAATGTTGTCAATCTCAAGCAGCGGTGCCAAAATGTGGTTGTCATTTTACTTATTTGGGAAGAAACCTCCCAGAATAAATCCATATAGGAGAATTCGAACACAGGGAAAGACCATGTATTTGAGCTCCAATTGTTAGAATCACACAATTAACCGCTATTGCTGAATACTTACAATACCGAAGAATACTTAACTTTTTCTCCTACTGTCCACTCTCTCATATCAATACGATAACAACCACGACATTAATTTCAATACCCTGTGTGATTCACGAACACACAAGCACAATCTAAACCCTAGAATGAACAACTTCCAATCCATAGAATCTGATCGAGACAATTCCTTCGATTACAATTCCTCTCCACTGAACTTACAACCTTGTGATAAACAATGGCTGGAAACTTCCATACATCATCAATCTTTCACAACAATTGATAAATAGTGATCCATAAATAACTTTGTAAATCAAACATTGATTCATTAAATCGATTCTCTTCACTAGAATCAATACTAACATAAAACAAACAAGAAAATTAAGAAGAAGAGATAGCACCAAGCTTATCTCCGGCTCAGTAGTATTGTAGTCTGGCCCTTTCTTCCCCTCTTCCATCTTCCTTATACTACCTCAAGATACCAACTCCTATACTACAGATGATAACTACTTTTCCTGATTATTCATCCATTCTACCTGCTGAACCACCTTTTCAGCAGTTATCTATCCTTGTTTACACTATACACTAGGTATCTACATTCTGAAAATAACTACTTATTCTACAATTACTTTGTCGCAATATCAAGACTATTCGTCCTTGTAATAAGTTAGACTATCGTAAGCTAGGACCTTTTTCTATTTGTGAATAAATCAATCATGTTGCTTATCAATTACATCTATTGAAGTCTATGAAGATCTATCCTATATTTTACATGTCCCTTCTTCAGTTGTATAAGAGAGTGAATATCTTGGAAAGAAGACAAATGCCACTTCCTCTTATAGAAGTAAATAATAATCAAGAGTTTGACGTAGAAGAAGTCTTAAATTCAAGGCGATACCAAAATAGGTTGGAATATTTTGTTCATTAGTATAGATATGATATTAGTGAATGCACATGGAAGCCAACAAAGAATCTTGTAAATGCAAGAAAGAAGGTTGAGGCCTTTCATTGATGATATCCATCAAAATTAAGATAAAGAATTGTAAAGATCCATGAAAGATGATGACCGCTCATCATGGAATTTATCCTTAGAAGGGAGGTAATGTCATAGACATATACATTTATCCTAATAGTTACTTGTTAATTAGGTAGAAGTAGGTAAATATAGATTAATTTCATAAAATCTTCTATAAAAGCATCCTAGAAGCTTCATAGACATAGTTTTGACTTTAGATGTGTTTGTAAGTTAGAAACTTGGCCAACAAGTTAACTACATGTTGATAGCTTATGGAATAAGTTAACTCCATCTATTAACTTGTGGAATAAGTTAACTATGTGGCACATACATAGATAACTTGCCTTGTAAGTTAAGACATGTGGCTAATAAAGTCAATATATTTTTGAGGCCGTATAAGACATCGCCATATAGCTCCTAGTTAAGAATATATACGGAGGCAAGAGTGAAGCCTTCTTTACTCTTGTCAATGCCTTTTTAGTCCTTAGTCTTGTTTCAAGTCTTTCTAATCTTCTTATTTTTGGCAATAGCCATTCTAATTCAATATTATATCATTTTTGAGTGACCTTCTAGTTCCTTTCAGTGATACAAGAGTGTACTAAGGATTTTCTTTTCTTAAGATTCATATCTTTGACAATTAGAAGTAAATTTTTTTTTCTTGTACTTAAAAAGTAGTAATTTTGATTTTGATTTTGATTGTATAGATGATTTTTTTTATAAAAAAGAATTGATGAAGGCTACTCCATATTATGCAAAACTTGTAGAAGACCTTATGATAGAATTTAGAAATGTTTTGACAAATGAGTTGTCAAAGGAGCTTCCACCTAATAAAGTGGTAGTTTATAAGATAGATTTAATTCTAAGAGTACAACCACTAAGTAAAATATCTTATAGATTAAACTAAGTTGAGTTTAAAGAATTTTAGGCTCAACTCAATGAATTTCTTAAAACAAGCTATATTAGACAAAAAAAATCTCCATTTGGAATTCCAATTCTTTTTGTAAGCAAAAAAGATGGTAAGCTAAGAATGTGCATTGATTATAGAAACTTAAATAAAATCACTATTAAGAATAATTATCCACTTTGAAGAATTGATGACTTATTGGATAGATTAAGTGAGAGAAAGTGTTTTAGTAGGATCAATCTTAAGAGTGGTTACTATCAAATAAGAATTTTTCAAGAGAAAATAAAAAAAAATTGCTTATAGAATTAAGTATGGTTCTTATGATTTTGTAGTAATATCTTTTGGATTGTGTAATGTTCTAGTTACATTTACTACCTTGATGAATTCTATCTTTCATAAGAAAAATAATGAGTTTATAGTAGTATATATTGATGATATCTTAATTTTTTTTAAGAGTGAAGGGGAACATAAATTGCACTTTGAGATAGTCTTGAAGAAACTAAGTAAAAATCAACTCTATGTCAATAAGGAGAAAAGTATCTTCTTCTTATAAGAATTGGATTTTTTAGGATATATTATCAAAAGAGAGAGACTCATTTCAAATCCTAAAAAAATTAAAGCTATTAAAATTTGAGAAATATCAAAAATTCAAAAATGAATTATATCATTCTTGAATCTAACAAACTACTATAAAAAAATTCATATGAAAATTTTTAAAGATTTTTAGTCCTATGACAAGTCTTCTAAAAAAAAAAAAAATCTATAAAATAAGATATGAAGTGACTTTGTAATAAGAAGAGTCCCAATACAAGAAAATAGACTTGTAGCTTTTGACAGTAAGAAGTTAAGTGAAAGTCATTGAAATAACCAACACATAGTAGAATGAATTATTTGCAGTAGTACATTGTTTGAAGGCTTGGAGACACTATTTGAGAAGTAGAAGAATAAAGATATATACTGAAAACTTAGTACCAAATGCATAAAGTAGAAGAAAAGAGTTTATTGAAAAATAACTCTATCATACAATGATATTAAAAATTATTGTATGTTGTGATGATTCTCCACTCATAAAAGACATTAAAGAAGACTATGAATAAGATGAGGATTTAATTAAAATAAGAAAAGCCTTTACTTGAATCAAGACTACAAGAAAGTAGAGAAGACTTATAGAAGTTTCTGCTATAAGGGATGGACTTATTTGATTTAAGCAAACTTAATTCTATATACCACAAAGAAAGTAGAGAAGAAAGATATTGTATAAAATATATGATTTTTTCATATAGATGACATAAAAGTGTGAAGACCATATTTAAAGATGTAGCAAAATCTCACTATTGGTCTTAAATAAAAAAAAATATAAAACAATATGTAAAAATTTGTTTGGTGTGTCAAATGAATAAATATTCCATTTAAATAAGAGTTGGACTTTTGGAACCATTATCAATTTTATTTCTATTTTATAGAAATATTTCCATAGATTTAATAACTAACTTATTAAAGTATGGTGAATCTAACTCTACATTAGTCATAATAGATAGATTTAGCAAGACTATTAGATTCATACAAATGACAATGTTTTGAAAAGATTCAAAAGAAGAATTAAAAACTACTCCAAGAATGATAGGAGGTCTCTTCTTTGATGGATAGATATCTTCATATAGAGTGCCAACTTTGATTGTAAGTAATAGAAATATAAAATTCATAATTCAATTTTGATAACATATTATGAAGAAATTGAGTTAAAAAATGATACTCATTATTACTTGGCATCTACAAGATGATCAAATTGAAAGAATTAATAGAATTCTTTTAATGTATCTAAGGCACTATATGACAAGTGATCATAAAGATTTGGTCAAATAATTACCTATAGCTAAGTTTAATTATAATAATAGTAAAAGTAAATTTTTAAGAAACACTTTTTTTCAAGTGGCTCACAATTTTGATACACTTAGACTAATTGATTTGATAGGAACCAAGCAAAGTGATGAAACCACTTTGAATTCTACTCAATTGAAGGAGCTAGTTGGATGGCCAAAAAAAAAGCCATATTAAAAACTACCAAAGCTAGATTAGAGTTAGCTCAAAGTAAATATATAAAAAAAAATTAATAAGCATAAGAAAGATGTACAATATAGAAAAGAAGATAAAATGTGGTTGAATAAAAATAAAATTATTTTTTCAATAAATCTCACTTCTAAATGGATCCAAAAGTGAGCTGATCCTTATAAAATTGAAAGAACATTAATTAAGAATGTATATATGTTAGACATATCAAAAAGATTGAAGTGACATCTAGTATTCTATATAAGTGTCTTTAAGAAATTTGTGGAAGATATAAAAGACTTTTACAAAATAAGGCACAAGTTCTATTTCAAGAAGAGATTTGAGATTAAACCATGGATCAAATAGAAGAAATACTTAACAAGAAATATACAAATGTTAAAAGAGTTCAATACTTGAGTACTTTCAAAGATTATCCTCTACATAAATTTTAATGGATCAATAAGAGAAATTTGAGACATGTGTAAGGATTAGTCATGGCATTCAATAAAAAATTAGGTGTCTATAAAAGACCTAAGATCAAAAGAAAGCAAATCAAAAATTACTGAGGTGATTCTTTAATAGAAGCTAATAGAGCTAAGTTGAGAGTCACAAAGAAGATGATGACATCTTCACTCTAAAGTAGAAAAAGATCACAAAATATCTTGTTAAGGTAAATTTCATCTCTTAATCCAAATTATAAGATGGCTTCAAGAAACAATTGCTTGTAATTGGTAGAAAGTAGAAGTAATAAGAACAAGAACAAAAGAAGCATAATACATACCAAGTGAAAGAAGTGCAATTAAGCAATTATATACTTCAAAATTAGTCATAGTCTTTTTATAAGATCTTTATTTAGTAAAAAATAAAACCAAAAAATAAAAGTATTTTTTAAAATTTATTTTTCTTATCTTTTCAATAGTATAAGAAATATGTAAATCCGAATTATTATAAATAAGTTATGAATGTTTAAAAATAATAAGTAAATAAATAAAAAATTAAGTAGAAATATTTTACCTCAAGGATAACTTGTTTATAGATTAAAGTTTTAAGCCTCATGAAGGCTCATATATAGTGTGTATTGATTCTTAAGAGAGGTCACTAGGCCACCAGGCCACCAGGCCTTAGTCTTATCTTCCTAACTATCTTCAAGGTGCTACAACCTATATGAGACTTATATACCTTCTTTCTTATAAGGACTACACTAGTTGCTAATCCTCCTATTTTCTACTAGTAGATCCAACATTTTTTCATTTTTGACTTCATCATGGTGTTTAAAAACATTCAATCAGCCTAAGAATCTTGAGTGGTCTTCAAATCTTATTCCATTTCTTCATAATGGATCCCAAAGTAGTAAAACTCATTTTTGCCAAAGTCTTAAAAATTGCTCTAAAACTTCTAAATATTTTTTAAATAAGTTCTAAATAAATCCTAAAAATTCTTTAAATAGTTCTATAATACTAATATTAATTTAAGTCTATAATTTCTTATTCTAATAATTTATTAATTTAATTATTCAAATTCTATATTTTATTAATTTATTTATTCAAATTCTATATTTTATTAATCAAAGTCTATAATTTATTAATCAATTTAAATTTATAATTTATAGTAATAAAATCAATTTAAATCCACTATAAATGCTATTTTTTGTATAATTAACTAAAAAGACATGAGTTTCATTCTCATGCTTTTTTAAACTATAAATTTATAATTTTTTTATAAATAATATATATAGAAGGCCAATGTAAATATTGATCTTAATAAACAATCTTTAATATTCAATAATAAGTAAAAATACTAAATCAACAAAGATAATTACCTCTAAGACTTACTAAGACTCTATTTCTATAATTAACATTCTAATTTTCCATTTGTTTAAGGATTTCTATACTATTCACTATATGTTGTAATTTTAAGCACTCTAATTACATTTTTTGTCTTAAAAAAACTAGTAAATTTATTTGATTGTTTATATATTCTATGTGACTTTAAAAGTATTGAATAAGTAAAGAACCAAAAATAAACAAAGATTCGTATGAACTCTCATTTATGCTCTAAAATTTTATTTAAATTTTATTTTCTTATTTTATAATAATTGAGTCGATAGATTAGGATTTAAATAAGTAGAATCTGATTTTATTAAATTTTTAAGATTTTAACCTTTGATGGTATAAATCCTAGCCTGATTCCTTGAGTTAGGTTAATCAAGACCAAAATGATAAGGATTAGAAAATTAGAATAGTAATTTGATTAATTTTAATAATTTAAAGGTTGTTAGTCATTGCTATAAGGATTGATTGTGAGCCTTTGAGTTCATCTACAATCATCTCATATGATTTAGAATGAATTAGAATTAGAACTTTCTAAAAGATTTAGTGAAGTTTAGTAATAATAGTGTCGAGATAGAAAGAGTTTGCCTCAAGAAATCACTAGGCTTCTAGCTGATACTAAATGCTCAATCAAGTCTAAGATATAAAAGTATCAAGTTAATATATATAATAATTTCTCTTTTAGAGCAATTACATCAATACATAAGCCAAGTACCAAAAAAAACACCCAAATATATGATAAAGTATCTTAAAACCTTATATATCCTTATGAGAAATATTTCTCAAACTTCAACAACTCATATCTCACGATCGGACCGTCTAAAAAACTCTAAATTTCATAAAAAATACCAATATACTTTCAAAAACTACCACAAAAAAATTCAATTGCAAATTCATCACGGATCTTGAGATATCACCATAATCCTAACAATAGCTTTAAACCCTAACTTACATACACCCGCATACTATTTTCTTCATATCTCACAAAATAAGTACTCAAATACCATTAAACTTTGTTCTATAGCTTCTTAACCTAGTAACTCACATATATGGAAAATTTGAGCCAAAATTCGTCCAGAAACTCAAGACATGGCTCCAACCATTACTATCAACAAAATGATTCACTTACTACCTTTGATTTACATGTGCTGTCTTCAATGCCCTATAACTCCTTCATCTAGACTTAGAATTCATCAAATAATATATGTAAAGTGTAGCAAAAAAAGTGTTCTCTCCAACTCTAATAACCGATCTTTCATTGCTCTTTGTACGCATATGTTATGCTTCAAAGAGTGACAATAGGTACAAATTTGACACCTCAACTTTGAACACCTATATCTCTTTCACAAAAACTCAAAATCACACAAACTCTTCACCCAAATTATACCTAAAACCTTGAACTTGTTGATTCTAGCCTCTAAAGCTCGAAAGATCCTAAAAGTGAAACCCTAATCCCTAATAAGACTTCGGGCAGCCTCCTTGAAGTCCATTGGGCATGGCCTTCGACCAATAGGAATGAAGATCCTCATTCCTTGCCTTCATCCAACCATGCCTTGCTTTCATCCCTCCCAATAAGCCTCCTACTAGTTAAAAATTTCTTTTTTAGGCTCTAATCTCCTCTCAAGACTTCATACTAACATTTAGGTTCTATAAGTTTTTTTGAAATGTTATAATGAAAAAGATAAAAGTCAAAATAAAGTTTCTTAAATCTACTCTCTTTAAATTAATCTATTAACCATTCTAACATACACCAAGACTTATAAACATATTATATGTTCTAACTAATTATTACATACTATAAGCATTTACAGTATAACAACGATTTTGAAGCTTTTTCTTTAACTTCAATAAATCCAAGCGATAAAGTAGTTTTTTCAATTAATGGAGGCTTTCAAATGAAATGGCATCATTGGATTCAACTCATGGAGTAAAGAAAATTAGATCAGCACCTTCTCTTCTACAATACAAGTACACCACTGAAATTTTTATTTTTGAAGGATTTTACAATTATTGCTAAAAACTTTAGAGGTAAAAACTTTTATAATAATTGCAAATAAACATAGATAGTGGCATGTGAGTAGTCAATCTTTGTATAAAAAGGTATTTTGAATATAATGGTGAAGTTAGATTTATCAAAAATTTCTTTTTTGCCTACTTATAATAGCCATCATCCTTGATAACGAAGTTAGCTTTTGGGTGAATGAAGATTGTAGATCTAGATTAGGAATCCTAAAAATCAAGGGTAGGGATGCAACCACCTTTCTACAAGCCTCCACTCAATTGTATAAGAGAGGCTTGGTTTTCCAAGCCCTCTCTCTCTCTCTCTCTCTCTTCTCTTTTGGTGAAGAGTGAAGCCATGCCAAAATTTGGTCAAAAATCCTATTCTTAATCTTAATTTCATTTAGATTTTTATAATTCATTTTGAACTTTGTGGATGGCTATGCATAGATTTTAAGTTGTGAATGATAGTCATTTGGTTTTAATCATGCTTCATTATTGTAGATAGCTCCCTTAGCCTCTCAAGTACTCCATGGATTTCAAGAGCCTCAGATTTCCCTCAATCAATCATTCAATTTTTTTAGTTTCAATGTGAAATTCTTTATGATTGTAACTTTTTTTTAGCTTTCTAACAAAGTAAGGCTTGCTTAATTTGAAGTTGAATTGAAGTTTTGGTAAAATTTTGAGTACAAGGCAGTTGGCTGCCGTTGGAGTTTGGATTAATTAAGTTTGAGAAGGCATTTCTTAGTGCCTTATAATTGGATTCAATTGAAATTTTGGGAGCATTGACCTTTATAAGCTGAGCCTTGAGACATAAGTTTTATTAGATTTGAAGAAAATTTGGATTTTTAGTGAATTTTTAAATGAAGGGGGTTGATAATGGAGGCAATTTGGATCATTTAACTTGAAAGAAGCAATTCTTACGATTGGATTACTAGATTGTAACAAAATTTATTGAAACAAGAGCATGTTTAAGTCAACCTTGTAATAAATTAAGAACCATTCAATTTGGAATTAATTACAAATTTTGGCAAAATTTGGAGTGGAAAAAGGTCGTTGCTTTCAATCCTTAAACGTTGTCAAGGTACCTTTGCTTTTACCTCTCTTATTTTATTTTTAAATTTTACCTTTATAGTGACTTGTAATCTCTATATTTTGACTTTAAGCTAATAAATTTTAAGTTTTAAGTTTTAACCTTTAATTTTCTCACTTTAACTTTTAACTTTTAACTTTTAATTTTTAATTTAAATTTTATTTTTAAATTTATTTTTTAAATTTAATTTTTTACTTTAAATTTTAAAATTTAACTTTAACTTTAATTTTTAACTTAAACTTAATTTTTTATTCTTATTGTTAGTTAATAGTAATAACTTAATTAATTAATTTTTTATCATTTTTTCATAGTAAATTTAATTTTATAATTTAATTTAATATTAATAACCATTGCTTAGAAGGCTTTAATTTTAATTAAATTACAAATACTTGCATTTAAATTAACTTAATAATTTTACAATTAAAAATTCTTCCATTCTATCTCTTGAGCTTGTTGTGTAGTACTAATTTTATAGAATAGTGGATTTTAGGCTCACAATTCCTAAAAATAAAAACATTGAATGAAAAAATATGAAGGTGAAAAGGAAATACATCTTGAAAAGAATCTATGGACAAAGTATCAAAGAATTGTGGTGTAAAGAGTTTTCAATAGATGTAGCAGTTCACACGATTTCAACTCAAAGAGACATCATAGAAAAAATCTTTAAGATGCTTGTATGAGGTGGACATAAGACTCTAAAAAATTAAGCCTAATTGATTGATCTTTCTTAAATAGATTTATCGTTAGATAATTACAACTTACTTCTATGAGATAGAAAAAGATACTAAGGCAAAGCGAATCTTAGTTAAATAGCTCAACGGCCATAGCAAAGTCTTAGTGGGAGTGCAAATCCTCATGATTCACATATGAAAATGTGAACTTTCAAGTTGAAGATTGAGAGAAGTTAGAGAAGATGAAGGCCAAAAAAAAAAAAAAAAAAAAAAAAAAGATTACACAAGTAAACGTTAGAAGGGGGTAGCATCCCATCTCAAGAGATGATTTAGAGAGTTCTTTTCTAAAAGATCCCTAAAAAAATAGCAAGTCATGTTAGGTAAAAAATAACTTCTTAACTATTTAAAGTACAAGAATCTTAATTGTAAAGCATTCTCTTAGGAATAAATCTTAAAAAAGTTTCACATATCATAGTATCAATGAAGACATTGGCTTTTCTAAGTAGAAGAAGGTTTAAGGATCAAAAAAGAATCGACTATTTACTTTCAAAAGAAGTATGTGCGCCAAAGCATCTCTAATGTAAGAGAATTTTGCAAGATGGAATTAAGAGAGGTTGACAAGACTACCTTCTTCACTTCAAGATAAACCTTCTGTAGAGGCTTAAGGTGGTGTATGAAACAAATTAGTTATTAGGTGCAAGTTCCAGGTGCTTTTGAAAAAGGCTAGTAACTCATATGCCTTAAAAATTCTTGACTCCAATTTAGATTAGTTTTAAGAAGAAGTTGCCCCAAGAACAAAGTAAGCTCCCAAAGCAATCTCTTTTAAACAACAATTAGATAAAAAATCAAAGCAGGAGAAAAAATCTCACCTTGAGGTTGTTTAATATCAAGACAAAGTTATAGCATGGCTTATTGTCACAGACACAAAAATATAGACTCGAGATCTAACAAAAAATTTAAGAAGAATTGGCAAGAACTAGATTAATCAGATGAATACAAGAACAACACCAGAGATGTGAGCTAGAGCTCCAAGAGATGTATTGTCGAGACTGAAGAACCCTTCAGCCTTGATTCCAATATATACTCCTATTTAGGAAGCTTCTCAAGCAACTTCTATCAACTAGGAAGCTTCTAGAAGGTTCGAGAGACTTGCTTCTAGAAGATTCTAGAAACTTATCTCTAGAAGGTTCTAAGGATTATGTCCCTAACATCTTCTACCAACTAAGAAGCTTTTAGAAGGTTCTAGAGACTTGCTTCTAGAAGGTTCTAGAAACTTGTCTCTAGAAGGTTCTAAGGACTATGTCCTTAACATCACCCCCTCCTTTAGAGATCTCTGAGAAGCAATGTTGTTGTTAATCAGTACCAACGCAAAAAAATGAAGATCTGTCGCATAACGTCTGCTATGAATTCCAACTATTATTTACGAGGCAAGTGGTTCATCGGCCCTTGAAGCCAACGGTAGTGGCCCACTCCTTCAACTTCTGACCAAGCATGAACTTTCGTGTCTTCATTGTGAAATTGTCCTACAAATATGCCTTCTAGCTGACCATCATAAGCAGGCTCGGAATCAAATACAATCACCAGTGATTAATTACTTGATATCCTCCGTTGTCGTCGTGGTGTAGGCAGTTCTTCATCTCGGGGTCGCCTTCATGAGCTAGTCCGTTGAGATAATCTGACTGGCATAGTATCTATCTCTTGGCTATCCATATCAGAAGACCAAACTATGGCTACTGAAAAAATTCTATTTTATCTTGGAGAAAATAACTACATCAACTACGAATTTTGGTGGTGCTCTCCCCCTTTCTTATATTCTTGGATGAGCAAGCTTCAGAAGGAAGCTATTATCGAACCGGCTTAGGTTTATGAGGATGTTGTTGATGAAACTCCTATACCTTTTACAGCGCATTGGCGAGATTTTCAGCTAGCTCCCACGTTCGCTCATTAATATCGTAGCCGCACGAATGAACAAGATACTCCAACTTGTCCTACCTTTGCCGTGAATCCAGCACCTTTTCAACCTCGTATTCCTCGTGGTTCTCGATCTCAATACTAGGTGGCGGACATTGCACTCTTTCAAAAAAAGAAGATTCTCCATAAGGCTCCAACAGAGAAACATGAAAGACTGGATGTACCTTCATAGAAGCCGGTAATTCTAGACGGTACGCCACTGGATTGATTTGCTTCTGGATGATAAATGGTCCCAATCTTCGATATTCCAACTTATCACATGGTCGCTTGGTCTTGATATTCCGTCGAAGAAGCCATACTTTATCTCTAATTTTGAAAGTAGGTGCTTGATTCTGAAATCTATCTGCAGACGCCTTGTAGGATTCTTGAGTGGATTGTAATTGAAGCTTCAACGTATTTTGAAGCTCTGATAGTTATTTTGCAAATCTTTCAGTTGCTGGATTGTTATTTATTGATGGACTCAATAAATCAAGCTTTGGATGATACCCATAGTTGGAAAAAAATGGTGTGTATTGAGTCGACGCACGGAGGGTGTTGTTATATGCAAACTCGACTAGCGGCAGATATGTGGTCCAGTCGTCTTGCTGATAATTGATGGTGCATCGGAAGTATTGTTCTAAGACTTGGTTCACCCGTTCCGTTTGGCCGTCAGTTTGAGGATGAAAAGCCAAAGAAAGCTTGATATCCACCTTCAGTATCTCAAAGAGAGATCTCCAAAACTTTGATACAAACTGGGTTCCTCGATTTGATACGATATCATCTGGTAGTCCATGATATCGATACACATTATCGAGAAAGAACCTTGCTGTGATTTCACTGGACGATATCTTCTTGCAAGGAATAAAGTACGCCATCTTTGTAAGCCGATCTACCACGACAAAGATGCTGTCAAATGAGTTCGATGATGGCAGGTCCATGATGAAGTCCATGGAAATTGAAGACCATGGTCCACGTGGAATCGATAATGGCTGTAGAAGTCCATAAAGGCGATGCCGAGGATTCTTGGATCTTGAACAGATGTCACAGGAGAGGACAAAAACTTTCACATCCTTCCACATTTAGGGCCACGAAAAATCTTAAGAAATAAGCTCCAAGGTCTTGTTGAATCCAAAATATCCCGTAGTTGAAAAATCGTGGCAAGATTGAAGAACTCGAAGTCGTGCTGGTCCTTTTGGGATATATAACCGCTCTTCAAAGTATAAAAGATCTCCGTCCACCTTGAACTTGTCGTCATTGGCATGCTACTTAATATCAATGGCTACTTAATCTTCAATGGTCATGGCACGTACCTGATTTAGGAAGTCAGCATCAATTGGCACAATAGTAGCGCAAAGCTGAAATTGCTCTGGCTTCAACAATATCGTACATTGTTAATCAAACGCTGCTTCTCCAACCTTTGCTACAAGATACAATCTCCTCGATAAGGCAGCAGATAGTCCTTGCTGCTTTCCAGGTCGATAAGTGATAATAAAATCGAACCTAGATAGCAACATACTCCACCGAGCTTGACGTCGATTTATAACTCGAGCCGATATGAAATACTCCAAATTCTTGTGATCTATATATACGGTCACTGGGTATGTAGCTCTTTCAAGAAAGTGACGCCATTCTTAGAAAGAATCTACTATAGTAAGAAGTTCCTTATCGTCGATCTCATAATTGATTTCAGCAGCAGAGAACTTTCGAGAATAGAATGCAACCGGATGGAGCTTCTTGTCTTCTCCTATTTGTGAAAGTACAGCTCCCAAAGCAAAATCCAAAGTATCGATTTTTAAATAAAAGGCCTTTGTAAAGTCTGGATGTACCAAGATTGGAGCCGCAGTAAATGCGGTCTTCAGGTTTTGAAATGCCTTCTCTAGTAGAGGTCCCCATTCCAGCTTATCCTTGCATGTCAACCGAGTGAGAGAAGTAGCAACTTGAGAGTAATTCTTGATGAAGATCCGATAGAAGTTGGCAAAACCAAGAAAGTATTGTACGTCTCTAACAATCTTCGGAACCTTCTAGGACACGATTGCTTCCACCTTCTTGGGATCCATCTTCAATCCTTCTATAGACGCAACAACCCGAGAAACTCCATCTCTATTTGCTAAAATAAATACTTCTCTAACTTGGCATATAGTCCTTGCTCGCGTAGTTTCTCCAAGACCAAACGAACGTGTTTTTCATGCTCTTCCTCGTTTTTGGAGAATATCAGAATATCATCCAAATAGATGACAACAAAATCATCAAGGTACTCTTAGAAAATATCATTCATCATATGTTGAAAGACCACTGGAGCATTGGTAAGACCAAAGGGCATGATATTATACTCAAAATGGCCATATTTTGTATGGAACGCTGTCTTCCACTCATCTCCTTCCTTGATTCGTACGAGATTGTAAGCTCTCCTTAGATCAAATTTTGTAAAGATTCTTGCACGTCCAAATTATTCTAAGAGACCAAAAATCAAGGGTAACGGATAACGATTCTTCTTTGTTACCTTGTTGAAGCCTCGATAGTCCATGCACATCTGCAACGAGCTATCTTTCTTCTTTACAAATAAGATGGGTGCTCCAGTTGACGATTTTAGATGATGGATGAAGTTCTTGGCTAGATTCTCGTCGATGTACTTGTGTAACTCTGCCAACTCCATCTGCGATAGAATGTAGATTGGGCCAAAAGACGATTATGCTCCTTCCTACAAGTCTATGGCGCAATCATATGGTCGGTGTTCCGATAGCATGTCGGCATTCTTCTTTTGAAACATGTCTTTAAAATCCTTATATTGCTCAGGTATACTTGTTGTCGAGATCTTATTCCCAATAGTTAGAGCTGCATAAATGACAAACGGTGTGCCTTCCTTGGACAATCTTATAAACGCTCTTGCTCCAATGAATAAAGATTTTTCTATTTGGAGTTTTCTACTAGGCTTGCTCTTGGGTGGTTTTGTGGGAAAGGTCATCTTCCGCAACTTCCAATCTATGGATGGGTTATGCTTTTCCAACCAGGAAAGATCAAAAATAACAGGATTTGATGGAGTTCTAATAATATTGAAAATAATATGACTACTATGGCCCTTAAACGTCATTTCTATAGGTTTTGATGCATGGGTGATACTACCAGATAATAAAGGTAGTCCATCTATGACCTCAACATGAACAGGTTTGGATTTTTGTACTAAAGGGATCTTATGATACTTTGCAAATTCTTCGTCTAAGAAACAAGTAGATGCTCCTAAATCTAATAATGCTAAGGTTCTCAGTTTCTGAGGGCCAATAAGCAAAGGGATTGTAAAACAAAGGGCAGGTTGAGCGGAAAGAAAGGAACCTGATTGTTGTTGCGATATTTCACTGTCCAGCCGCACGGTTCCTATTGTGGCTGGGCATCCTCGTTTTTTTGAACAAACGCACCCCTAGTCCTGACAATATGTCGAGTTTGCTTCTTGGGACAGTTTCTAACTTTGTAGCCTTCTTCATTGCAATACAAGCATAGACCTTTCTCCATACGTCACTTTTTTTCTTCTAGGGTAAGGGATTTGACATGTACTACATCAATTTGTATGTCTTCTACCTCTGAATGAGAATTCACACTGCTTGCCAACATAGTTGGGGTGTGGCAAACCATATGTTATCTTGAACGTTGATCTTGGCAGCGTTGGAATAGACGATTATTGCACTTCACAGCTTGGTTAATAGCTTCGTTGAGCATTTGTGGATTAGGAAGAGTTAACAACCAATCCTTCATATCATCCTTTAAACCCCAATAGAATTGACTCGTCAATGCTTCTTCATCCCAATTGATGTCGCATGCTAATTGCCTGAAGTCCGATGCATAGACTGATGTAGAACGCATCTCTTGTCGTAGTGACCGGATCTTTGTTATAGCCCAACGATCCTTGTCGTGTTCACCAAATGCTTCTACAAACGCCTCCAAAAAGGTTTCAAAGTTGTTTAGTATGGACGATCGTTTCTTAAACAAAGAAGCAAACCATGATAGAGCTTGCCTTGTAAGTAAGGTTCCAACAAGCCCAACACGTGACTCCTGCATTGGATAGCGTTCGGGCTATAAAATTATTATCAACCTAATTTGATTGACGTATCCTCGAAACTTGGAACGCATACCATCGAACTTGTCTGGAAGGCTAACTCGGGGCTCCTTATGTTGTAGAACCAGCGGTGCTTGTCGAACGTGAGGCAAAGTTGCTTCTCTAAGTTCAGAAGTTTGAGGCTAGTGCAACCTAGATTGTGCCATCCCAGATGCTCTATCATTATGAAGCCTTGCCATGAGTCCTTCAATCTCTGCAGTTCTTTGCGATAATGTGTCAAGGACAAGAACTCGATGAAAGCTAAAGAGTAAGTGAGACTTTTCTCAAAAAGAAATAGGACAAAATAGAAATATGTATATTAAGAAAGAAACTGGAATGGCTATTGCCAAAATACAAGAAAACTAGAGACCCTTGAAACTAGACTAGAAGCAAGAAAGGAGTTGACAAGAGTGAAGAGGGCTTCACTCTTTCCTCTATATATACTATCTAACTAGAAGCCACGTGGCGATGTTCTATAAGACCTCCAATATATGTTGACTTTTTAGGCCACATGCCTTTGCTTGCAAGGCAAGTTTTCTATGGATGGACCACGTAGTTAGCTTGTTCTTTAAGCTTCCAACATGCGTGGCACATGGCTAACTTGTTGACCAAGTTTCTAACCTAAAAGTCAACTATAGACTCCTATAAAGTCAAAGCAGCGTCTATGAAGCTTCTAAAAAGCTTCTCTAGAAGATATTACACAATTAACCTACTTTTACATACTTTTATCTATTCATATAGGTAATTATATGTATGTCCGTGACATTACCCCCCCTTCTAGGGACGAGTTCCACGAGGAGCGGTGATTATATATTGAAAAAATCTAATATGCGGCGAATTGTATTTGCTACATACTCTGATCTTTGTTCTCTTCGAAGATAGTTGATGGGTCCTCTTAGCCATCGATAGTGTCCCATTCCAGGGCGAGAAGACCACCCTGTTATTTGATCACTATTGAGGCCTTCATAACTTTCTTCAAATAATACATTTGAAACACCATCAGGAGTCGTTTCTATCTCCAATAATATCACCAAACATCGAGAATCTCTTCCAAGGTCGTAATACCAAACGCGTTGTATCTCACCATCTATTCGAGGAAGAACATGTCGTTCTTGAGGGTCTTCATCTCGGTTGCGTCGTCTTGAAGGTTGTGACAATCGCAATGTCTCATCCGGTAAGTCAGCAAACGAAGGTTCTTGAGTTGAATCCGTTGGTTGTTGGCTCTCCATCTAATTAGCGTCACAAAATGCAAAGAAGTTACAAACAAGGATAGGAAATTGAATGTTATCTTGCCTCAAGAGAGGTTTTCATCTTGGTTTTGATGGATGTCGTTGATGAAAAACTTTGACTTTAGCTGATGCATTTGCTAGATTCCTGGATGGCTCCCATGTGCGCTCACTAATATCATATCCGCACCAATGAACAAGATATTCCAGCTTATTTCGGCGCCGCCTTGAGTCTAATATCTCTTCCACCTCAAATTCTTCATTATTATCTACTTCTATAGGAGGCGGTGGCATTTGTCTTCTTCCTTGTATATCCACTGTCTTATATGGTTCAAGAAGAGACACGTGGAATACAGGATGGATCTTCATTGACTCCGGTAGATGTAACCGATATGCAACTGGGTTGATCTGTTCAGAAACAGAAAAGGGGCCAAGCCTACGATAGTCCAATTTGTCACAAGGTCGAGTGGTCTTGATATTGCGACGAAGTAGCCATACCTTATCACCCACGTTGAGTTGTGGTTGCTCTTTACGATATACATCTGCATTTATCTTTTGTCGTTCTTGAGCTTTCTTCAACTGCGCCTTCATTATTGCATGTAACTCTGACAACCGATTTGCCATATCTTCTGCTGCAGGATTATCAACTTTTGAAAAATCAAAAGTATGAAGTCGTGGATGATAGCCATAATTGGCAAAGAAAGGTGTTTGTTGCGTGGAGGAATGTACCGTATTATTATAAGCAAACTCTGCCAATGGCAGAAGGTTTGTCCAATCATCTTGTTGGTAGTTGATGGTACACCTTAAATACTGTTCCAAGACTTGGTTTACGCGCTCTGTTTGTCCATCAGTTTGAGGATGGAAAGTTGAAGATAGCTTTATGTCCACTTTTAAAATCTTGAAAAGAGTCCTCCAGAATCTCGACACAAATTGAGTTCCCCTATCCGATATGATATCTTTAGGCAATCCATGATAGCGATAGATATTATCAATGAAAAGCTTAGCTGTTTCTTCACCTGTGATAGATTTTGTACATGGCATAAAATGTGCCATCTTGGTGAAACGATCTACTATCACAAATATAGAATCATAAGATCTTGAGTTTGGAAGATCTGTGATGAAATCCATAGAAACAGAAGACCATGGTTGTTCTGGTATAGGTAATGGCTGAAGAAGTCCGTAAGGTCGATGTCGAGGAATTTTTGATCTTGAACAAATATCACATGATTGTACAAAGTCTTTGACTGACTTCCACATTTGTGGCCACCAAAAATCTCTTGATATGAGTTCCAGAGTCTTATTATATCCAAAGTGCCCTGCTGCTGGAAAGTCATGACGTGCTTGAAGAACACGCAAACGTGCTTTTCCTTCTGAAACATATAGGCGTCCTTCAAAATATAATAGATTATTCTTGAACTCGAACTTAGAAGAATCATGAGACTTGGAAGAATTATTCTCGATATCATGAACAAGAGGGTCTGAGGACATACTGGACTGGATTTGCTTGAAAAAAGTTGAATCAACAGTCAATGTTGATTTCACTGCTCGGAGATGAAATTGCTCCGGTTTCAAGAGGACCGTTCTTTGTTGCTCAAAAGCTGCATCTCCTTCTTTTGGTGCAAAATAAGAACGTCTAGACAGAGCATCGGACAAACCTTGTTGTTTTCCTGGCCGATAAGTGATAATGAAGTCGAATCTTGACAAAGACATACTCCAACGAGCTTGACGACGATTCAACACGCGTGCTGACATGAAATACTCGAGGTTCTTGTGATCTGTATACACAATGACTGGACTAGAAGCACCTTCTAGATAATGACGCCATTCTTGAAAAGAATCCACGATTGCAAGAAGTTCTTTATCGTGGATCTCATAATTGATCTCGGCTGCTGAGAATTTTCTTGAATGAAAAGCTATCGGATGAAGTTTGTCATCTGTTCCCATTTGTGATAAAATTGCACCCAAGGCAAAATCCGATGCGTCTGTTTCCATAAAAAATGCCTTGGAAAAGTCAACACGATATAAGACTGGTGCAGAGACAAACGATGTCTTCAAGGCTTCAAATGCTGCTTCCGCTTCTTGATTCCATTGGAATTTATCTTTACTAGTCAAGCGTGTAAGTGGAGCTGCAACTCGTGAGAAGTCTTTGATGAAGATCCGATAGTAATTGGCAAATCCCAAGAAACATTGGACATCTCTTACAGTCTTTGGAATCTTCCAATCCATGATTGTTTGGACTTTCTTAGAATCCATCATAAGACCATCATTTGAAATGATGTATCCTAAAAAGTCAACTTGAGTAGTGTGAAATACACACTTTTCCATCTTGGCGTACAATCCTGCATCTCTGAGTTTTTGTAATACTTGACGAACATGTATTTCATGTTCTTCAACATTCTTACAATAAATCAGGATATCGTCTAGGTAGCAGACGACAAAATTGTCTAAGAATTCACGAAATACATCATTCATGAGATGTTGAAAAGCAGCTGGTGCATTCGTGAGTCCAAAAGGCATGACATTATATTCAAAATGCCCGTACCTGGTTCGAAACGCAGTCTTCCATTCATCTCCTTCTTTGATCCGTACTAGATTATATGCTCATCTTAGATCTATTTTTGTATAGATCTTAGCTTGATTTAATTGGTCAAGGAGTCTTGATATCAAAGGTAATGGATACCTGTTCTTGATTGTGATCTTGTTGAGTCCTCGATAGTCAACACACATTCGTAAAGATCCATCTTTTTTCTTTACGAATAAAATTGGAGCTCCTGCTGGAGATTTTGAATGGCGTATGAAATTCTTCGCTAAATTCTCGTCAATATATGTCTTGAGTTCAGCCAATTCATCTTACGATAAACTGTAAATTGGTCCAAATGGTGGCTGAGTTCCTTCCTTGAGATCGATTGAACAATCGTATGGACGATGCTCAGGAAGAATATCTGCATTCTTTTTCTCAAAAACGTCTTGATAATCCTGATATTGACTTGGAATGCCACTTGAAGTCTTTACGCTTTCAGAAATAGGTGCAGCATAAATAACAAAAGTTGATCCTTCTTTTGCTGCGTGTATAAATGCTTTTGCACCTATAGGTGCGAGTTTTACTATACTAGAGTCATGGTTTTTTACTTGGTTAATAGAACTGTTACTAATGCTCTGAGGAAAATCAAGTTTACGAGAAATCCAATCTATTCGAGGATTATACTTTTCTAACCATGATAAGCCTAAAATTACTGGATTAGAGGGAGATCTAATTATATTAAAAATTACGCAACTACTATGACCATTTATTACTACATCTACAGGAAGTGTTTCGTGAGTTACATCTCCAGAAGACAACGGACGACCATCTATGACTTCTACGTGTACAGGTTTAGTTTTTTGTATTAATGATATTCTATGACATCTAGCAAATTCTTCATCTAAAAAACAAGATGAGGCTCCTGAATCTACCAAGGCAGAGGCTTTGTAATTATTAGGTCCTAAACGCACATCTATTATAAAACAAGGAGATGGTTCTGAGGAGAGGATAGGACCTTCATTAGAAGTTGTACAAGATTCCAGCCGCACGGTGCCTATTGTAGCTGGACGTACTCGTTTTCCGACATACTGTCTTCTTTGATAGCCGTACTCCTCATTTTGTAGTTACGTCGCTTCTTTGGACAATGTTGAGCAGTGTGCTTAGGTTCTCCACAATATAAGCACAATCCTTCTTGTCGACGACGAGACTTTTCTTGCTCAGTAAGAGGTTTGAAATGTACCGCATCAATTTGCATATCCTCTACTTCTGAAGGTATGTGTTGAGGAGACGTCGGTGTTGCCATTGAATTGTAGTAACGTTGAGGCCCACTTGTGCGACTCTCGGATCGAAATTCAAAAAGTCGATTGTCGCACTTCACAGCAAAGTCAATTGCTTGACTCAATGTTTGAGGATCAGGTAAATTAAGCATCAATTTCTTTACCTCATATTGTAATCCGTAGAGAAATTGACTCACAAGTGCGGCATCATCCCACTTGATATCAGTTGCAAGTTGTCGAAATTGCGAAGCATATAATATTACTGATCGATTGCCTTGTCGCAAAATATGGATCTTGTTGGTTGCAACACGAATTGCATCATGTTCTCCAAATATGGATCGAAACTCCGCCAAAAAAGCCTCCAGATTATCCAATATTGGATCTCATCGTTCAAGAAAAGATGAAAACCATGACAATGCTGAACCTGAAAGAAGTGTACCAATGAATCTTACTTGTGACCCTGGAGTTGGATAGCTCTGGGGTTGAAGTTCAATCACTAGTTGGACCTGATTGATGAATCCTCGAAACTTGGATCTGGTACCATCAAACTTCTCGGGCAAGGCAACTCTCGGTTCTCTAACACTCGAAGGGTGTTCCATTCTAGGAGAAGGGACATGGTTTGGTGCAGATGTTGAAGCAGCCCCAATCATCTCTATATCTTCACTTCCTACCATTCTTGTTGCTCCTTGTGGTGGTAAATTGAGTTGATGCATCGCAAGCATTAACTCCCTCAATTGTTCTTGCATCTGTGCCATTGCACTCTTCATTTCAACAAGCTCTGCCATAGTAGCACTTAGAAAAGAGAAGATGTCTAATAACGCTCAAAACAAATAGAAGAGAGGAATTGATAACAAAGAAAATACTAAGAACAATATCAGTTTAAAAGAGGGTAATCCGCAACTTCTAATGCGCTTATGTCTTATCAAGAAAAAAGGGTAATCCACTCTTAATCAAGAAAAGACAAAGCTCTGATATTGTAAGTGTACTCTTGTCAATCTGTCAAGGACAAGAACTCGATGAAAGCTAAAGAGTAAGTGAGACTTTTCTCAAAAAGAAATAGGACAAAATAGAAATATGTATATTAAGAAAGAAACTGGAATGGCTATTGCCAAAATACAAGAAAACTAGAGACCCTTGAAACTAGACTAGAAGCAAGAAAGGAGTTGACAAGAGTGAAGAGGGCTTCACTCTTGCCTCTATATATACTATCTAACTAGAAGCCACGTGGCGATGTTCTATAAGACCTCCAATATATGTTGACTTTCTAGGCCACATGCCTTTGCTTGCAAGGCAAGTTTTCTATGGATGGACCACGTAGTTAGCTTGTTCTTTAAGCTTCCAACATGCGTGGCACATGGCTAACTTGTTGACCAAGTTTCTAACCTAAAAATCAACTATAGACTCCTATAAAGTCAAAGCAACGTCTATGAAGCTTCTAAGAAGCTTCTCTAGAAGATATTACACAATTAACCTACTTTTACATACTTTTATCTATTCATATAGGTAATTATATGTATGTCCGTGACATAATGTAGCGAGGGCATTCATGATAGCATCCAATTTGGACTCCGAACTTTCCATCATACTAATTTCTTGGACTCCAGCCATTCTAAGAGAAGGACATAAATGACTCTAAGAGAAGACAATATTGGTTTAGAGGAGGGTACTCCGCAACTTCTAAAATGCCTTAAGAGCTTCAAGAAAAGGGATAATCTACTCTGTCCAAGAAGAATAAGACTCCAATATTGTAACAAAAGAAGTATCAGTTTAGAGGAGGGTAATCCGCAACCTCTAAAATACTAATACACTTCCAAGCAGAGGAGTAATCCGCACTCTAACGAGAAAGAAACTAACTCTGATATCTGAGGTGAGTGAAGTCTCGACAAACTATCACAAACACAGAAATACAGACTCGAGATCTAATAAGAAGTTCAAAAAGAACTGGCAAGAATTAGATTAATCAGATGAATATAAGAACAATACCAGAGAGGTGAGCTAGAGCTCCAAGAGATGTGTTGTCGAGACTGAAGAACTCTTCAGCCTCAATTCCAATATATACTCCTATTTAGGAAGCTTCTCAAGCAACTTCTATCAACTAGGAAGCTTCTAGAAGGTTCGAGAGACTTGCTTCTAGAAGGTTCTAGAAACTTATCTCTAGAAGGTTCTAAGGACTATGTTCCTAACATCTTCTACCAACTAAGAAGCTTCTAGAAGGTTCTAGAAACTTGTCTCTAGAAGGTTCTAAGGACTATGTCCCTAAAACTTATAAAGGCCACTACAAGATTCTTAAGAATTGTGGTATAACTTATAGAGTTGCAATATGACTTCTAAGCTTATGCGATGACTATCAATCACCACACAATCTTTGGTTGTCAATTGGCAATCCTAAGAGAGCTTACTCCGAAGTAAGAGAATTCTTGGGTGCCACAAATAGCATGTATTGGGAGTTGTTTTAGATGGTTGATACTATTTTGTATTTTTTTCTTTAAATAGTATACTCTTTGTAGATGTTTTAGGTTCTGAGTGAGAGATAGAAGAAAGAAAAGTATTATACTACTTTTTAAAAATATTTAAATAATCTTCTCAAAAAAAAAAACCAAAGCTTCTTTTTCAAATGGAAGAGTAAAGAGAAGATGGACTCTACAAATCTCGATTAGGAAGATTATACAGTATAGTTTGCTACATCTTTAAGCTGCTTTGCATATATTATTTTTTACATGTAATTGTTGTCCACAACCTATCCGTACGAAGTTTATATGTTTGAATCATCTATTATGAAATAATATTATTATTGTTATCATGATATAACATGATTAATAAGTAAAAGAGAGATGAAAAATTTATACTATAAAAGAGCTTATTTTAAAATATTATAGCAAATTATCTTAAAAAATAGGTAATAGTTATAAAGATAATAAAACTAAAGGATACTATTATTTCTATTTTATGAAATAGGCTTCTACTTATTTTATAGGACCATAAATAAGACAAAAAAAAGTAGATTGGAAAATAAAATCATGTAAGCATATGTAGGAGAGAGTTAAGAGTAGCTTTTAACAAAATTTATCTCAAAAAGCCAAGGATTGATATCCAAAAAGAACCAATTATTAATCTAGATTGACATCAAATCTCTAGGCACCAAACCATGCACCTTTGGTGACTCCAAGGTTCTTTGGTAGATCAAAGAGTGGAATTTGAGAAAAAATTTGAAAAAAAAATTAAAAAAATTGGTTTTATATCAATTGAATTAATATTCACTTTTAGAGGGATTTTCAAAGTTAGTGATATTCTTGATTGATTTAGATTTTGAGAAATAAAACTATGTTTACATATTTGAGGATTTTTTAAATTTTATAGTATCTATATAGATAAATTTTGAATAGAGTGTTGGTATGCTAGTTGTAAATATATGTGTAAATTTTGTAATCAATTGAACAATTCAATTGAAGTGTTTGAAGGTTTTTATGGATTGACATCTTAGAAATTGGAGTTTGAGGATCAATGAGTATTTTTAAGATCTTTAGCATTTTTTTTGATTGAATTAAAGTGGTTTTTTTGTGTAGAGATTAAACTTGATTTTCAATAATTTAAGTAAAATTTGGAAGAAATTAAATAGTTCAAAAATGAAATATTGATACTAAAAATTCAATATTTAGATTGGAGTAGAAGGTAGGCCAATACTTGAGCGGATTTTAGGATTTTTTTAATATTTAATAAGTGTGATTATCTTCAAATTTTTTATAATTTTTTTAACTAAAAGATTGAAAGTTGTATAAATTTTTAAGCGAGATCAATAATTTAATCAATAGATATTGGGATTCTAACCTATCTTAGGATTGATTTGAGTTGATTAGATTGTCACTAGGATTTCATTTAGGATTTAAGATTTATTTAGGACTTAGGATTTGTCTAAGATCTGATTTAGGATTTAGCATTTATAATTTTTTTAGGATTTGATTTAAGATTTAGAATTTATTTAGAATTTGACCTAGAATTTAATTAAGATATATTAGAATTTTAATTAGAATTAAAGTAGAATTTGGTTAGGATTTATTTTAGATTTATTTAAGTTTTTTCTATTATTATTTTAGAATTTCTTTAAGGTCTATTTATTATTTCTTTACAATATTTTCATAATTTTTTAAAAAGTTCTTTAGGATTTATTTATGTTTCTTTTATAATTTCCTTAAGATTTCTTTTGAATATGATTAAAGCTTAATTATTATTATTAAGGTTTAATTGAAGTTTATTAGAGTTATTAGTATATTACAATTTTTCTTCTGTCATCCAAAGCATGGTGCCTTGTGCATTTTCAAGTAACACTTCACATAATATGACACCAAGATCCTTCAAAATACAAATCTTGCTGAAATTTGAGAGATTCAAAGAGAGATGGAATTAGAATTGTGTGCTTGTGGCTACATAGTTAGGATTTTTTTTTTTTTTTTTTTTTTGTGACTAACTTGATGTGATGATGATTACTCATGTTAGTACAATGACAACTTATACTAACCATATTAAGGAAGAGTCTAAGATAAAGAAATATAACTGCATACAACTATAGAATCTCTATATTGATCATAGTAAAACAAATCTTAAATGAGTTTTGGAGAGTATTATAACAAATAGCAAAAAAAATTGGTGAGTTACTTAGAGCAAATTCTATAAATTTAGAAGCAAAAGACTCTAAATTTTACCTAGCTTTTAACTCCAAATTAGAGTATGAGCTCTTAATCGTAGTCTACAATGAATAAACCAAGCATCTATCAATCTATTTGCTATTACTACACCCTTCATACCAAGTATTGAATTTGAAATTGCTTCACTTGTATAGAAAATATAAAACTATAAGAAAATACCACAGTGACACGTTACCAATATATAAGAGATCAGAAGTCAATTTAAAAAAAAAAAATCTAGCTATTGCACAAATCTTGATTAGTTTATAAAGATTCATACTAATAATATCTGGAGTTCCTACAAATAGATAGTTTAAAGCTTGTATTTTCTAAAAAAAGTATTGACTTTTAGTATTTTCTTTAATTTTTAGAATTATTAGAATCTCTAAAGATTAATAGAATCATAATTCTTCAAAGCTCATAATCTTTTAGAAAATTTAAAGTTTGATTTGGTGGTACAACTTTTATAATTTTAAAAAAAAAATTGTAACACTAAATAGTAACTAAGTTCTGGCATTTAAGTAGTCAATTAGCTTTATATCATAATTCTTTAAAATTATATAATAATTATATTTTGGCATTGATTTGGATAAGCAAGGAGGTAATCTTGAGATCAAAATATATTTTAAATACAACGGTGGCATTAATTTTATCAAAAACATATTTATTGGATAGTTATAAGAGATTCTAATCCTAAAATTTGATTTAGATTTAGAGGGCCTTGGAAACCATAGATCTTAATTAAATTTATGGAATCTCAATAGTAGAGATGTGGGTGCTATTCTTAGGACCTCAAATACTTATACAAAATGATTAGGCAGTATTCTTTGGCATAATTTTTTATTTGAAATACATTGAATATTCAGCTATAGAGAGTTTAGTTTAACTTATTGGTCAAGCTCCAATAAATTATTTATTATTATTATAAAAAATAAATAAATATAATAATATGAAAAGATATTCTACTAATAAAAATTTTTATATTTAATAAGGTTTATACATAAGGCTTCTTAAAAAATCTAAAAATGTTCTTACATCTTTTGCTATACCTAATCATAACTAATCATTTGCTAGTAAGTTAGATTTTTATTAAGCTAAAAAAAAATCTATAATCTCCTTCAAAATACTCATATTTGTATTATAATTTTATGATAGCTCAATATTTCTATCTTTAATATATATATATATGTATATATATATATATATATAATCTTGACTTCCAAAAATCCCTTTAATTTGCAAAAAATCTTCAAATTGTAGCAAAACCTTTTCAAAATATTTTTTTCTTACAAAAGATTTTTTTTCTTCAAACTTAAGAATTTCATATCTTTTGATTTAACTATTCAATTTTTTTAAAATTTTGAGATATTTTAGTATTTATTTTTGATCTTTATAACAAAAAAATAAACCATAAATCTATTGCCGATCGTCTAGCATCTTAGAAATCCTAATAAGAGCTCTAAACTCTAATTTAAAAGTACCTAAATACTATTTTTTTATATCTCAAAAATTCCAAATTTAAATACTATAAAATTTAGTATTTAGCTTTATAATAAAATAATATATATTTATAGAAAATATTAGCTAAATATTCATTCAAATACCTAAGATATGGCTAAAATCCAATCCTTTATAAAATTGATACATTGAAAAACCTAAATTTGAAAGCACTATCGTCAAGCAATTATTGCTCCTCCAAATCAATTCCAAATATTTTTTTTTGCAGAAAGAGTATAGTTCTTTAAAGTAACTTTTCAACTGCATAATCCAATCTTCAAAAACTCTTTATATACGTACATTGTGTCCTAAAGAGTGACAATAGATACAAAATCAACACCTATATTTTGAGTCCCTGTATCTCCTTTATAAAGAATTTAAATCAAACAAAATTTACACCAAAATCATATCCAAAATCTTAAACTTAAAAATCTTAATCTTTGATGTTCAAATGATATTAAAAGAATAATTCTAATTCCTAATAAGGCCTTAGGCAATCTCTTTAAAATCCAATGGGCATGAATTTTGGCTAATAAGAATAAAAATATTCATCATCCATCTCCATTCATCTATATAGTTGGCTTAATTATTCTTTTTTGTATAAAAATCCTTTTTTAATCCTTTTTTTAAGAAATTTCACATAATATGTGTCCTAAACATCAAATAAAAAAACAAAACAAGAGCTTAAGAATCATCAATATCTAATAAAAATGGCTTTAAATATATAAAAACTATTATCAATATAAAATAAATTCTAATAATAGCCCTTTTAAACTAACTAATTCAAAGTAGCAATCTAACTATATTTTATAATTAATTAAAATCTAATAACATGGCTGTTACTAAATTATATAATAAATTATATATTAAATATATATAAGCATTATTTTCATATGGTAGCTAAACCACAATATGATAATGGCCAAGCCCTCTCTCTTCTTCTTCTTTTTCTTGATAAAAAAAAAGCCATGCCAATTATTTCTTAGATTTTGTAAGTAGCTTGGTTGTTCTAGTTTTTTCTTCTTTTAGTTTTAGAATCAATTTTTGAAATTTTATGTAAAAGTAGTTTTTTTATTTTTTATTTTTGTGATTCTTTAAACATAAAAATCTTAAAATTTTGAATTTATATAAAGAAGAAACCTCTAATTTAGTGAAAAGAGGTCTTTTGTCTTTATAGTTTGATAATTCTATTTTGGAATTTAGTAGCTTTATTTTGGAAGGTTCTTTTTCATTGCTCATAAGGTATAAAATAATAATAATTATTTTATTAAAAATTTGATAAAGTGTCATTTCTAAAAAGCTAAGAATTAATCATATTGGAGTTGGAGTATAGTAGGAATGTAGATTCTTGTGGTAGAGAATTTGCCACATCCAAATTCAAGCGGGTGGGTAAGGGTGCAATTTTAGAAGACAAAATAAAGAAGAATGAAGCAGTTTAAGGACTCAAATTTTAAAAAAAGATGCCATTTAGAGTTAGAATTTCATCATGCTTAGATTAACTAAAGGAAAATTAAGAACCAAGTTATGGTGCTCAATTTTATAGAAGGAATCTACTACCTTATTGAATTAGAGTATCAACTTTGAAGGACGATATTAGAGTCACACAACTGAATTTAAAGACAAAATTTAGAAAATAGATGTGCTTTCAAGTCTTCTTTTTAACAAGACTAATTAGATGTAAATTAAAGCTTACAATTAGGTGTAATATGTTTAATTTTGAAGGTAAGTACAATAATAAGTTTAGAAGGGCCAACCATCTTTGATTCTTATTTAGATGATATTATAAGCCTATTAGTTAGCTATTATGGATAAATCATTTAAATAGAATTTGATGATGAAATTAAACTCTATTGGATGAAATATTATGTAGATAGAATTAGGTCAAATTGGATAAATTTTGATAAATAAAAATTTATTTTAAATAGATGAATTTTTATTTATAGATGAATTTTTAATCTTAGATAAAGCTTTTAAATTTGGATGATGATTAATAATAAAAAATAAAAATAAAAATTATATATGTATTTTTTTAAGTATATAAACTTTTGAATTGTTTAAGTGATTGTATTATGGTATTTTGAATATGAAATTATGCCATTTGATTAATTAAAAAGTTTAGTGATTTTTAAATAAGAAATTAGAGGATTTTTTAGCTAATTAATTTAGAAGTAAGTAGTAATTGTTAGCTAGAAAAAACTTCTTAGTAAAAGATTTTATCTAACTCATAATTAAAGAATTATTAAAATTATTGGATATAAATCAAATGTTAATAGGATTTTTGTTAGAAAACATAAATAATTAAAATTTTTATGAATTGGATTAAATTTCCAGCTAAAAGGAGTTTATTTTAATTTATAAATGGAGATGGGACCTTAATTCTTCAGAAGAGTAGATGCCACACCTTATTATATAGTCTTCTATACTAGCTTCAATTGATAATCCAATTACTTCGACAAGATTTATGTGCACTATATCAAAATCTATAGATCAATCCATACATCCAACTAAAGTTACATCCCTTTAATTTTTCAATATGTCCTTCTTTTCTATCATGTGTCTATGTAGTGGACTTCAAACAAGCTTGCAAATTGCAAATGTGCACTCAACTCCAAATCCATTACAACCTCCTTTAACTAATATGAAGCGAAGGCCTTCATCCAAAATGGCAGTCATCCACAGAAATTCACATGATAAGAAATAAACTTTTGACTATCATTAATACGTTCATCCAATAAGGAAATTTTAGACAATTCAAGCTTCATTGCATGTATCCAGACAATACTACATAAAAATAGACCTCTTTCAATACACTTAATTCCCAAATAAGAGTACCTACTAACTCTTCATAAGAAATCTATCCATGATGTGAATTCATAAAACAATGGTACTTTATTTTTGTCCAAAGACAAATATAAACTATTAGAAGTACTAGATTATGACTCATTTGTGTGTATTATGGCAAAGCATGACCTAAAAGAGTCTTAAAGGATATAATTTGTACCTCAATTAGCAAATAGAGGGAGTAGGAGATAACTTTAGGAACATCAAGATAAAGCAATACTGTACATCAATAGGATATTTTACTCGAAATATAAAATTAATTGAAGAATTCTACAACATACAAATAACATTATACCAATCATCTAAGGCTTCAAATGTCCAAGAGCTAAAAAACATAGAATCCCAACAAAAAGTATACAATTTTTTTAAGCATTATTATTGGCACATTGACATACTATGTTTAAATTTTTTTGGATACAAAGAAAACATCATTGTACCTGATGGTGTATCATACAGTAATATACACAAAAATGTGTATATATATATATATATATCTATATATGTACATATTGTTGGTGAGAATCGAAACGTTTTTGGTAAACATGAAAATATTCTTTTTAACGTTATTACCTCACATCTGAATATGCAGTTATGGTCATTCACGAAGTATCATAGAACACATTACATAAAATGAACTGGAAACAGAAGCTTCGTGGATCCCCGCGCGAATTCAGACACATTGACGAACAGAACAGAGGAGTGGCTGTTTGAATATTTGTGAAAACTGGTCGGAAGTCCGAATAAGCGGGGGTCTCCAAGTCGGCGGCCGCGGAGACCGGGCGAAGTTCTTGCCTCGGGAATGGCGAGTGTCACGCGGCTCCACGGATATTTCCAAGCTCCTCCTCTTCCTCTTCCTCATTCTCCTCCTCCCTCCTCCATTCAACTTGCCGTAACAGGATACCGCCACCAATATTTCTCACCCTGGTCCGCAACCAATTTGCGTCAGACCCACCAGTCGGTTTTTCCAAAGCTACTCCAAGAAATTTCACCTGCAAACGCCGTTCGACACTTTCTGTCCTCGGAATCTGGAGTGGGCCTTGATTTCGTGGCGCACTCTTTGCAAGAGGATGGCTCTCTTCACATTTGTGGGTCTTGTGACCAGGTTTGGTTTGAGGTCCGTTGCTTATCAACCTGCTTTCTTTGTTTTGACGGTTGAGTTTGAACTGGAGCAGCCACTAGAGTATGCCGCTGGTCAAGGCTTTTGTGGTGAAGATGTCGCGATAAAAACCTGACATCGCCTTCGATACACAATGAAAAGCACCTCGATGAGGAAAAGCTTCAGCAGCAGCCACTTTCATGTCCGTCAGTCCCATATTCACTGATTTTGGAGTATTTTGAGCACCACCTGTAAGTATCATTTATATTCTGTTCGAGTATAATTAGTGTGTGTATGTTCCAGATTGTTACTTGAATACGTATTTGCAAAAAAAGGTGATGCTTTAAAATTGTGGCACTACAAAATGTATAGCTAAGATCAATAAGAATTGTTTTGTTATGTGAGGATCTTAAATCCTTTTAGTCTAGTAAATACTTTTCTAGAGCTTATGATAATACTACTAAATGCAGGATGTCTTTTTACTTTCTGTATTGTTATATTTATATTAATATTGAAGAATTGAAGAAATTGCATTTTTGATTGCAAATTAGGTTGACTAAGAAAAACAATTGAAGAAGTTTGTTTAATCTATGGAAGATAAGGATTGTATATTAATAAGAAAATAATTTATAAAACCACAATATTTTGAAGTATCAAAATATTTTGATGTTTTGCTTTTTTTACAAACAAATTTAATTTTATATCAAGTCAATATATATATATATATATATATATATATAAATAAATAAAAACTATCATATAAGAAGTATGTCTTCAACCATTACTATCAATTAAACAACTTATTTATTGCCTTTGAATTATATATGTTGTCTTAAATGTCCTATAATTTCTTTATATAAATTCCAAATCTATCAATTCTTTCATAAAAAAGATAGGTCTTGAAATTGCTCTTGCAACTACATCTTTTTATTTCCAAAAGTTGTTGTATAATTCTTCATATCTTCAAAAAAATAACAACATGTCTTAAAAAACCCCTTAACTTCAAATGATTGTAACTTCTTCATCCTAACTCCAAACCCTCTAAATTTTATACACAAATTATAATCCAAGTCTTAAACCTTATAATTCTTGCTTATGATTTTCAAAATGCCCTTTTTGAAGTCACCAAAATCCTTGTTATGGTTGCTAGTAGAATGTTGAAAGCCTATTGGGATGGCCTTCAATCAATAGAGATGAAGACCTTCATTCCTTGCCTTTATTTGTCCATAACTTGCTTTCATCCCTCCAAATAAGCTTCTTAGTAGTTTCAATCTTCATCTTTGAGCTCCTATCTTCTCTTAAAAATTTATATTAAATATCTAAATCTTATATAATTAATATACTATAATAAAAATTGATAAATTTTAAAATAAATTTTCTTATATTAATTCTCTTTAAATTAACCTACTAACTACTTTAATACATATCAAAACGTATAAATATATTATATATTTTAATTAATTTTTACATACTATAAATAATTATAATGCGACATCCACCCCTGTCACGGACATACATATAATTACCTATATGAATAGATAAAAGTATGTAAAAGTAGATAAAAGTAGGTTAATTGTGTAATATCTTCTAGAGAAGCTTCTTAGAAGCTTCATAGACGCTGCTTTGACTTTATAGGAGTCTATAGTTGACTTTTAGGTTAGAAACTTGGTCAACAAGTTAGCCATGTGCCACGCATGTTGGAAGCTTAAAGAACAAGCTAACTACGTGGTCCATCCATAGAAAACTTGCCTTGCAAGCAAAGGCATGTGCCCTAGAAAGTCAACATATATTGGAGGTCTTATAGAACATCGCCACGTGGCTTCTAGTTAGATAGTATATATAGAGGCAAGAGTGAAGCCCTCTTCACTCTTGTCAACTCCTTTCTTGCTTCTAGTCTAGTTTCAAGGGTCTCTAGTTTTCTTGTATTTTGGCAATAGCCATTCCAGTTTCTTTCTTAATATACATATTTCTATTTTGTCCTATTTCTTTTTGAGAAAAGTCTCACTTACTCTTTAGCTTTCATCGAGTTCTTGTCCTTGACAGATTGACAAGAGTACACTTACAATATCAGAGCTTTGTCTTTTCTTGATTAAGAGTGGATTACCCTTTTTTCTTGATAAGACATAAGCGCATTAGAAGTTGCGGATTACCCTCTTTTAAACTGATATTGTTCTTAGTATTTTCTTTGTTATCAATTCCTCTCTTCTATTTTGAGCGTTATTAGACATCTTCTCTTTTCTAAGTACTACTATGGCAGAGCTTGTTGAAATGAAGAGTGCAATGGCACAGATGCAAGAACAATTGAGGGAGTTAATGCTTGCGATGCATCAACTCAATTTACCACCACAAGGAGCAACAAGAATGGTAGGAAGTGAAGATATAGAGATGATTGGGGCTGCTTCAACATCTGCACCAAACCATGTCCCTTCTCCTAGAATGGAACACCCTTCGAGTGTTAGAGAACCGAGAGTTGCCTTGCCCGAGAAGTTTGATGGTACCAGATCCAAGTTTCGAGGATTCATCAATCAGGTCCAACTAGTGATTGAACTTCAACCCCAGAGCTATCCAACTCCAGGGTCACAAGTAAGATTCATTGGTACACTTCTTTCAGGTTCAGCATTGTCATGGTTTTCATCTTTTCTTGAACGATGAGATCCAATATTGGATAATCTGGAGGCTTTTTTGGCGGAGTTTCGATCCATGTTTGGAGAACATGATGCAATTCGTGTTGCAACCAACAAGATCCATATTTTGCGACAAGGCAATCGATCAGTAACATTATATGCTTCGCAATTTCGACAACTTGCAACTGATATCAAGTGGGATGATGCCGCACTTGTGAGTCAATTTCTCTACGGATTACAATATGAGGTAAAGAAATTGATGCTTAATTTACCTGATCCTCAAACATTGAGTCAAGCAATTGACTTTGCTGTGAAGTGCGACAATCGACTTTTTAAATTTCGATCCGAGAGTCGCACAAGTGGGCCTCAACGTTACTACAATTCAATGGCAACACCGACGTCTCCTCAACACATACCTTCAGAAGTAGAGGATATGCAAATTGATGCGGTACGTTTCAAACCTCTTACTGAGCAAGAAAAGTCTCGTCGTCGACAAGAAGGATTGTGCTTATATTGTGGAGAACCTAAGCACACTGCTCAACATTGTCCAAAGAAGCGACGTAACTACAAAATGAGGAGTACGGCTATCAAAGAAGACAGTATGTCGGAAAACGAGTACGTCCAGCTACAATAGGCACCGTGCGGCTGGAATCTTGTACAACTTCTAATGAAGGTCCTATCCTCTCCTCAGAACCATCTCCTTGTTTTATAATAGATGTGCGTTTAGGACCTAATAATTACAAAGCCTCTGCCTTGGTAGATTCAGGAGCCTCATCTTGTTTTTTAGATGAAGAATTTGCTAGATGTCATAGAATATCATTAATACAAAAAACTAAACCTGTACACGTAGAAGTCATAGATGGTCGTCCGTTGTCTTCTGGAGATGTAACTCACGAAACACTTCCTGTAGATGTAGTAATAAATGGTCATAGTAGTTGCGTAATTTTTAATATAATTAGATCTCCCTCTAATCCAGTAATTTTAGGCTTATCATGGTTAGAAAAGTATAATCCTCGAATAGATTGGATTTCTCGTAAACTTGATTTTCCTCAGAGCATTAGTAACAGTTCTATTAACCAAGTAAAAAACCATGACTCTAGTATAGTAAAACTCGCACCTATAGGTGCAAAAGCATTTATACACGCAGCAAAAGAAGGATCAACTTTTGCTATTTATGCTGCACCTATTTCTGAAAGCGTAAAGACTTCAAGTGGCATTCCAAGTCAATATCAGGATTATCAAGACGTTTTTGAGAAAAAGAATGCAGATATTCTTCCTGAGCATCGTCCATACGATTGTTCAATCGATCTCAAGGAAGGAACTCAGCCACCATTTGGACCAATTTACAGTTTATCGTAAGATGAATTGGCTGAACTCAAGACATATATTGACGAGAATTTAGCGAAGAATTTCATACGCCATTCAAAATCTCCAGCAAGAGCTCCAATTTTATTCGTAAAGAAAAAAGATGGATCTTTACGAATGTGTGTTGACTATCGAGGACTCAACAAGATCACAATCAAGAACAGGTATCCATTACCTTTGATATCAAGACTCCTTGACCAGTTAAATCAAGCTAAGATCTATACAAAAATAGATCTAAGATGAGCATATAATCTAGTACGGATCAAAGAAGGAGATGAATGGAAGACTGCGTTTCGAACCAGGTACGGGCATTTTGAATATAATGTCATGCCTTTTGGACTCACGAATGCACCAGCTGCTTTTCAACATCTCATGAATGATGTATTTCGTGAATTCTTAGACAATTTTGTCATCTGCTACCTAGACGATATCCTGATTTATTCTAAGAATGTTGAAGAACATGAAATACATGTTCGTCAAGTATTACAAAAACTCAGAGATGCAGGATTGTACGCCAAGATGGAAAAGTGTGTATTTCACACTACTCAAGTTGACTTTTTAGGATACATCATTTCAAATGATGGTCTTATGATGGATTCTAAGAAAGTCCAAACAATCATGGATTGGAAGATTCCAAAGACTGTAAGAGATGTCCAATGTTTCTTGGGATTTGCCAATTACTATCGGATCTTCATCAAAGACTTCTCACGAGTTGCAGCTCCACTTACACGCTTGACTAGTAAAGATAAATTCCAATGGAATCAAGAAGCGGAAGCAGCATTTGAAGCCTTGAAGACATCGTTTGTCTCTGCACCAGTCTTATATCGTGTTGACTTTTCCAAGGCATTTTTTATGGAAACAGACGCATCGGATTTTGCCTTGGGTGCAATTTTATCACAAATGGGAACAGATGACAAACTTCATCCGATAGCTTTTCATTCAAGAAAATTCTCAGCAGCCGAGATCAATTATGAGATCCACGATAAAGAACTTCTTGCAATCGTGGATTCTTTTCAAGAATGGCGTCATTATCTAGAAGGTGCTTCTAGTCCAGTCATTGTGTATACAGATCACAAGAACCTCGAGTATTTCATGTCAGCACGCGTGTTGAATCGTCGTCAAGCTCGTTGGAGTATGTCTTTGTCAAGATTCGACTTCATTATCACTTATCGGCCAGGAAAACAACAAGGTTTGTCCGATGCTCTGTCTAGACGTTCTTATTTTGCACCAAAAGAAGGAGATGCAGCTTTTGAGCAACAAAGAACGGTCCTCTTGAAACCGGAGCAATTTCATCTCCGAGCAATGAAATCAACATTGACTGTTGATTCAACTTTTCTCAAGCAAATCCAGTCCAGTATGTCCTCAGACCCTCTTGTTCATGATATCGAGAATAATTCTTCCAAGTCTCATGATTCTTCTAAGTTCGAGTTCAAGAATAATCTATTATATTTTGAAGGACGCCTATATGTTTCAGAAGGAAAAGCACGTTTGCGTGTTCTTCAAGCACGTCATGACTTTCCAGCAGCAGGGCACTTTGGATATAATAAGACTCTGGAACTCATATCAAGAGATTTTTGGTGGCCACAAATGTGGAAGTCAGTCAAAGACTTTGTACAATCATGTGATATTTGTTCAAGATCAAAAATTCCTCGACATCGACCTTACGGACTTCTTCAGCCATTACCTATACCAGAACAACCATGGTCTTCTGTTTCTATGGATTTCATCACAGATCTTCCAAACTCAAGATCTTATGATTCTATATTTGTGATAGTAGATCGTTTCACCAAGATGGCACATTTTATGCCATGTACAAAATCTATCACAGGTGAAGAAACAGCTAAGCTTTTCATTGATAATATCTATCGCTATCATGGATTGCCTAAAGATATCATATCGGATAGGGGAACTCAATTTGTGTCGAGATTCTGGAGGACTCTTTTCAAGATTTTAAAAGTGGACATAAAGCTATCTTCAACTTTCCATCCTCAAACTGATGGACAAACAGAGCGCGTAAACCAAGTCTTGGAACAGTATTTAAGGTGTACCATCAACTACCAACAAGATGATTGGACAAACCTTCTGCCATTGGCAGAGTTTGCTTATAATAATACGGTACATTCCTCCACGCAACAAACACCTTTCTTTGCCAATTATGGCTATCATCCACGACTTCATACTTTTGATTTTTCAAAAGTTGATAATCCTGCAGCAGAAGATATGGCAAATCGGTTGTCAGAGTTACATGCAATAATGAAGGCGCAGTTGAAGAAAGCTCAAGAACGACAAAAGATAAATGCAGATGTATATCGTAAAGAGCAACCACAACTCAACGTGGGTGATAAGGTATGGCTACTTCGTCGCAATATCAAGACCACTCGACCTTGTGACAAATTGGACTATCGTAGGCTTGGCCCCTTTTCTGTTTCTGAACAGATCAACCCAGTTGCATATCGGTTACATCTACCGGAGTCAATGAAGATCCATCCTGTATTCCACGTGTCTCTTCTTGAACCATATAAGACAGTGGATATACAAGGAAGAAGACAAATGCCACCGCCTCCTATAGAAGTAGATAATAATGAAGAATTTGAGGTGGAAGAGATATTAGACTCAAGGCGGCGCCGAAATAAGCTGGAATATCTTGTTCATTGGTGCGGATATGATATTAGTGAGCGCACATGGGAGCCATCCAGGAATCTAGCAAATGCATCAGCTAAAGTCAAAGTTTTTCATCAACGACATCCATCAAAACCAAGATGAAAACCTCTCTTGAGGCAAGATAACATTCAATTTCCTATCCTTGTTTGTAACTTCTTTGCATTTTGTGACGCTAATTAGATGGAGAGCCAACAACCAGCGGATTCAACTCAAGAACCTTCGTTTGCTGACTTACCAGATGAGACATTGCGATTGTCACAACCTTCAAGACGACGCAACCGAGATGAAGACCCTCAAGAACGACATGTTCTTCCTCGAATAGATGGTGAGATACAACGCGTTTGGTATTACGACCTTGGAAGAGATTCTCGATGTTTGGTGATATTATTGGAGATAGAAACGACTCCTGATGGTGTTTCAAATGTATTATTTGAAGAAAGTTATGAAGGCCTCAATAGTGATCAAATAACAGGGTGGTCTTCTCGCCTTGGAATGGGACACTATCGATGGCTAAGAGGACCCATCAACTATCTTCGAAGAGAACAAAGATCAGAGTATGTAGCAAATACAATTCGCCGCATATTAGATTTTTTCAATATATAATCACCGCTCCTCGTGGAACTCGTCCCTAGAAGGGGGGGTAATGTCACGGACATACATATAATTACCTATATGAATAGATAAAAGTATGTAAAAGTAGGTTAATTGTGTAATATCTTCTAGAGAAGCTTCTTAGAAGCTTCATAGACGCTGCTTTGACTTTATAGGAGTCTATAGTTGACTTTTAGGTTAGAAACTTGGTCAACAAGTTAGCCATGTGCCACACATGTTGGAAGCTTAAAGAACAAGCTAACTACGTGGTCCATCCATAGAAAACTTGCCTTGCAAGCAAAGGCATGTGGCCTAGAAAGTCAATATATATTGGAGGTCTTATAGAACATCGCCACGTGGCTTCTAGTTAGATAGTATATATAGAGGAAAGAGTGAAGCCCTCTTCACTCTTGTCAACTCCTTTCTTGCTTCTAGTCTAGTTTCAAGGGTCTCTAGTTTTCTTGTATTTTGGCAATAGCTATTCCAGTTTCTTTCTTAATATACATATTTCTATTTTGTCCTATTTCTTTTTGAGAAAAGTCTCACTTACTCTTTAGCTTTCATCGAGTTCTTGTCCTTGACAATCCCTTCCAAACCTACAAATCCTCCAATATGTACTATACGGTATTCTTTCTCATTCTCTTAAGATTTCTTTTAGTCACTCATAGGTTCTTTTACTTCATATTTTTGGTCCAAATATTGAAATAATGTCACGAACATATGTATGTAAGCCAATAATTACATGTATAAATAGGTAGAAGTAAGTAAAAATAAATAAAAGTAAGTTAATTCTATAGTATTTGGTATAAAAGCTTCTTAGAAGCTTCATAGACATTGCTTTGACTTTATAGGTATCTTTAATTGACTTTTTGGGACTAGAAACGCGGTCAACAAGTTGGCTATGTGTCACACATGTTGTTAGCTTGAAGACCAAGCTAACTATGTGGCCCACACGTAAAAAAATTTGCCTTATAAGTCAAGGCATGTGTCCTACAAAGTCAACACATATTAGAGGTCCTATAGAACGTCGCCACGTAGCCCCTAGTTAGATAGTATATATAGAGACAAGAGTGAAGCCTTCTTCATTCTTATCAACTCCTTTCTTACTTCTAATTTAGTTTCAAGGATCTCTAGTTTTCTTGGCTTTTGGCAATAGCCATTTTAGTTTCTTTTTTAATATATATATATCAAGTTATTTCTATTTTTTTATCTTTCTATGAGAGAAGTGTCACTTGTTTATTTATCTTTATCATGTTCTTGTCCTTGACATATTGACAAGAGTACACTTATAATATCAAAGCTTTGTCTAATCTTGATTAAGAGTGGATTATCTCTTTTTTTTTATAAGACATAAGCATATTAGAAGTTGCAGATCACCCTCTTCTAAACTGATATTGTCTTTAGTATTTTCTTTGTTCTCATGTCCTCTCTTCTATTTGTCTTGAGCAATATTACATATCTTTTCTTTTCTAAGTATTATCATGGCAAAACTTACTGAAATGAAGAGTACAATGGCACAAATGCAAGAGCAATTGAGGGAGTTAATGCTTGCGATGCATTAATTGAATTTACCACTACAAGGAGCAACAAGTTTGGTAGGAAGTGAAGATATAGAAGTGATTGGAGCTGCTTCAACATCTGCACCAAATCATGTCTCTTCTCCTATGGTGGAATGTCCTTCCAATGTTAGAAAACGAAGAATTATCCTACCCGAGAAGTTTGATGGCACCAGATCAAAGTTTAGAGGATTTATCAATCAAGTACAACTTGTGATTGAACTTCAACCCCAAAGCTATCCAACTCCAGGATCACAAGTTAGATTCATTGGTACCCTTCTTTCAGGTTCAGCATTATCATGGTTTTTATCTTTTCTTGAACGACGAGATCCAATATTGGATAATCTAGAGGCTTTTTTGACAAAGTTTTGATCCATGTATGGAGAACATGATGCAATTCGTGTTGCAACCAATAAGATCCATATTTTACAACGAGGCAATTGGTCAGTAACGTTGTATAGTTCACAATTTTGACAACTTGTAATTAATATCAAATGGGATGATGCTGCACTTATTAGCCAATTTCTCTATGGATTACAATATGAGGTAAAAAAATTAATGCTCAACTTATCTGATCCTCAAACATTGAGTCAAACAATTGACTTTGTTGTGAAGTGTGACAATCACCTTTTTGAATTTTGATCTGAGAACCATACAAGTAGACTTCAACGTAACTATAATTCAATAGCAACACCAACATCTCTTCAACACATTCATTTGGAAGTAGAGGACATGCAAATTGATGCAGTACATTTTAAACCTCTTATTGAGCAAGAAAAGTCTCATCGTCATTAATAAGGATTCTACTTATATTATGGAGAATATAAGCACATTACTCAACATTGCCCAAAGAAGCGACACAACCATAAAATGAAGAGTATGGCAATCAAAGGAGATAGCATGTCGAAAAATAAATTTGTCCAGCTATAATAGAGACTGAGCGGCTGGAACCTTATACAAAACCTAGTGAAGGTCCTATCTTCTCCTTAGTATCCTCTCCATGTTTTACGATAAATGTTATTCTAGGATCTAAACATCTCAAAGCCTCTACCTTGCTAGATTCAGGAGCCTCAGCTTATTTCTTAGATGAAAAATTTGCTAAAAGTCATAGCATATTTTTAGTAAAGAAAACTAAACTTGTTCATGTAGAAGTCATAGATGATCGTCCATTGTCTTCAGGAGATGTTACTCATGAAATCCTTCCTATAGAAATAGCAATTAATAGTCATAGTAGCTTTATAATATTTAATATCATTAGATCTCCTTCTAATCCAGTCATTTTAGGTTTATTATGGCTAAAAAAATATAACCCTAAAATAGATTGGACTTCTCGTAGTCTTGACTTTTCTGAAAGTATAACTAAGAGTGTAGTTAATCAAGTAGAAAGTCATATGTCTATTATAATTAAACCTATATTTGTAGGTGCAAGTGCTTTCTTGTATGATGCAAAAGAAGGATCACCTTGTGTCATTTATGCCACAGTTGTTTCTACTAGTAGAGAGACTTCAAGTGGCATTCTAAGCAAATATCAAGATTTTCAAGATGTATTTAAGAAGAAGAATGCGAATACTCTTCTAGAACATTGTTCCTATGATTGCTCAATAGACCTTCAAGAAAGAGCACAACCACCTTTTGGACCAATCCACAATTTATTTCAAAATGAATTGACTAAACTCAAGGAGTATATTGAAGAGAATCTGGCCAAGAACTTCATATGCCATTCCAAATCTCTAGCAGTAGCTCCAATTTTATTTGTGAAGAAAAAAGATGGATCATTGCGGATGTGTGTTGATTATCGAGGACTCAACAAAATCACTATCAAAAACAGGTACCCACTACCTTTGATATCTGAACTTCTTGATCAGTTGAGTCAAGCTAAGATCTATACAAAAATAGATCTACAGCGAGCATACAATTTGGTACGCATCTAAGAAGGAGATGAATAGAAGACTATGTTTCGAACAATGTATGGACATTTCGAATACAACATCATGCCTTTTGGACTTACAAATACACCAATAACATTCCAACATCTAATGAATGATGTCTTTTGAGAGTTTTTAGATGATTTTGTTGTTTGTTACCTAGACGACATCTTAATCTATTCTAAGAACCCAGAAGAACATGAATTTCATGTTTTTCAAGTATTACAAAAACTAAGAGATGTAAGACTCTATGCCAAGATAGAAAAGTATGTATTTTTTACTACTTAAGTCGACTTCTTAGGATACATCATTTCAAATGACGGACTAATGATGGATCCTAAGAAAGTTCAAACTATTATGGATTGGAAGATCCAAAAATGGTAAGAGATATCCAATACTTTTTAGGATTTGTCAACTACTATCGGATCTTCATCAAAGACTTCTCTCAAGTTGCAGCTCCACTTATACGTTTGACTTGCAAAGACAAACTTCAATAGAATCAAGAAGCAAAAGTAGCATTTGAAGCTTTGAAGACAACCTTTGTTTTTACACCAATCTTGTATCACGTTGACTTTTCTAAGCCATTTTTTTATGAAAACAGACACATCAGATTTTGCTTTGGATGGCGTATTATCACAAATAGAAATAGATGATAAACTTCATCCAATAGCTTTTTATTCTAGAAAATTTTTAGCAATCGAGATCAACTACAAGATCCATGACAAAGAACTTCTTGCAATCATAGATTCGTTTTAAGAATAGTGCCATTATCTAGAAGGTGCTTATAGCCCAGTCACAGTGTATATGGAATACAAGAACCTTGAATATTTTATATCAGTACATGTTTTGAATCATCGTTAAGCCCGTTGAAGTATGTCTTTGTCAAGATTCGAATTCAAGATCACTTATCAACCAGGAAAACAACAAGGTTTATCAGATGCACTCTCTAGACGATCTTATCTTACATCAAAGGAAGGAGATGGTACTTTTGATTAACAACGAACAATTTTCTTGAAGCTAGAGCATCTTCATCTTCGAGCAATGAAATCAACACTAACTCTTGATTCAACTTTCATTAAGCAAGTTCAGTCAAGTATGTCTTCTTATCCTCTTATTCGTGATATTAAAGAAAATCCTTCAAAGTCTCATGATACTTCCAAGTTTGAATTTAAGAAGAATCTACTATATTTTGAGGGACACCTATATGTTCTAGAAGGTGAAGCTTGATTACGTGTTCTTCAAGCTCGTCATGACTTTCCAGCAATAGGACATTTTGGGTACAATAAAACTTTAGAACTAATATCCAGGGACTTTTGGTGGCTATAAATCTTAAAAGCAGTTAAAGATTTTATACAATCTTGTGATGTTTGCTTGAGATCAAAAACTCCTTGTCATCGACCTTATGGACTTTTTCAGCCATTATCCATTCCAGAACAACCATGGTCTTCTATTTCTATGGATTTCATCATGGATCTTCCAATCTCAGGTTCTTATGACTCTATATTCGTGATAGTAGATCGTTTTACTAAGATGGCACATTTTATACTATGTACAAAATCTATCATAGGTGAAGAAATAACTAAGCTCTTTCTTGACAATATCTATCGCTATTATGGATTATCCAAAGATATTATATCAAATAGGAGAACTCAATTTGTATCAAGATTTTGGCGGACTCTTTTCAAGATTCTAAAAGTGGATATAAAACTATCTTCGACATTCCATCCTCAAACTAATGGACAAACAGAGCATGTTAATCAAGTTTTGGAGTAGTATTTAAGATGTACCATTAATTACTAATAAGATGATTGGACAACTCTTTTGCCATTGGCAGAGTTTGCTTACAATAACACAGTACATTCTTCTATAAAACAAACACCTTTCCTTGTTAATTATGATTATCATCCACGACTTGATACTTTTAACTTTTTAAAAGTTGATAATCTTGCTGCGAAAGATTTGAAAATTCATTTTTCAGAGCTACATGCAACGATGAAGGCGTAGTTAAAAGAAGCTCAAGAACAACAAAAGGTCAATGCGGATGTCTATCAAAAGGAATAACCACCATTCCACATGAGTAATAAGGTATGGTTACCTCGTCGCAATATCAAGACCACTTGTCCTTGCGACAAGTTGGACTATCGAAGGCTTCGACTATTTTCTATTTCTGCACAAATCAATCCAGTTGCATATTGTTTACATCTACCAAAGTCAATGAAAATCCATCCAGTATTCTACATATTTCTTCTTGAACCATACAAGACAGTGGACATACCAAGAAAAAGACAAGCTCCACCTCCTCCAATAAAAGTGGATAATAATGAAGAGTTTGAAATGGAAGAAGTCTTAGATTCAAGGCGGCGTCAAAATAAATTGGAATATCTTGTCGATTGGCATGGATATGATATTAGTGAATGCACATGGGAGCCAGTAAAAAAATCTTGCAAATGTAGCAAAGGCGGTGGAGGCTTTTCATCGACGACATCAATCAAAATCAAGATAAAAATCTTCTTTAAAAAAAAAACAAGATCTAAGCATGATAACATTCTACTTTTAATCCTTGTTTGTAGCTTCTTTGTAGTTGTGACGCTCAAAAAATGGAGAACCAACAACCTATGGATTTGACTTAAGAACCTTCATTTGCTGATCTACTAGATGAGACATTACGATTGTCACAACCTTCGAGACAACGCAATTGAGAAGAAGATCTTTAAAAACGACATGTTCTACCTGAAATAGATGGCGAGATACAACGCATTTGGTATCACGACCTTCGAAGGGACTTCCGATGTTTGGTGATTTTACTAGAGGTAGGAACAATTCCTGATGGTGTTTCAAATATTTTATTCAAAGGAAGTTATGAAGGCCTCAACAATGATCAAATAACTAGGTGGTCTTCCCGCCCTGATATGGGACACTACCGATGGTTGAGAGGCCCTATCAATCATCTTTGAAGAGAACAAAGATCAGAGTATGTGGTAAATATAATTCGTCGCATCATAGATTTTTTCAACATATGATTACTGCTCCTCATGGAACTCGTCCTTGAAAGGAGAGGTAATATCACGGACAAATGCATATAAGCCAATAATTACATATATAAATAAATAGAAGTAAGTAAAAGTAGATAAAAGTGAATTAATTCTATAGTATTTGATATAGAAGCTTCTTAAAAGCTTTATAGATGCTCCTTTGACTTTAAAGGTGTCTTTAATTGACTTTTTGATTAGAAACGTGGTCAATAAGTTGGCCATGTGCCACACATGTTGTTAGCTTGAAGACCAAGCTAACTATGTGGCCCACACGTAAAAAAACTTGCTTTGTAAGTCAAAGCATGTATCCTACAAAGTCAACACATATTGGAGGTCCTATAGAACATTGCCACGTAGCTCTTAGTTAGATAGTATATATAGAGACAAGAGTGAAGCCTTCTTCACTCTTGTCAACTCTTTTCTTACTTCTAATTTAGTTTCAAGGATCTCTAGTTTTCTTGGCTTTTGGCAATAGCCATTTTAGTTTCTTTTTTAATATATATATCAAGTTATTTCTATTTTTTCATCTTTCTTTGAAAGAAGTTTCACTTGTTTATTTGTCTTTATCATATTCTGGTCCTTGACACCCAGACATACTTTTTGGATAAATAAGAGGTTGTAGGATGATAATTGGAGGTGAAGAATACTTCCTTGTATTTCATATGATTTACATGCATCTTAACAAAAATTCATATCTATTGCATCTAGAAAGACCTTAGTTAAGGGCAGCTAATGTAAAAATTGATTAGAGAGGTGAGAAGTCTCATATCATATTTGGGCCACCAAAAAACTTGACTAAAATCTTTATTCAATTCTAAGGATTTTCTTTAGCCAAAATTTTATCTCATTCTTCAGAAGATGAGATTTTAAGTCGTCAATTACAAAAAAGATTTAAAAAAAAAAGTTAGATTTGCTGATTTGGTAGCAAAGAAGGCAGTTCATTCAAGTATGGTTCAACCAACTCCACTAGGATGTATAGACCTTAAACTATATGATTGAGAAGATGATGGAGAATTTACGCAATAGTTGAAAGATCACCCAAGTTAAAGTGCAGACAAAGTTGTGAATATAAATTTTATAAAGAATTTTACTACTTACTAATATGATGATTTAGAAAGAGATTTAAAAATCCTAGTTGATGATATAAAAATTAAAGATGTCTTTGGCAAAAACTTTGATAGCATTCAATTTCACGAGTTGAATGACTTAATAAAGGAAGACAACCTTACTCCATCCTTAGAATTTAAATGATTTTCTAGTGGTCTTAGGTTAGAAAAGACATAGTTATCTATCTACAAATCCCAAATGATTGATATAAGGGCCCTTCAGAATAAGTTTATGTGCGTAACCTTAATTACAAATTAATGGATATGTCTTTAAAAAATAAAGATCAAAATTCATCAAAGTAGAGATTCAATTGATAGAGGATGAATAGACAAGTTGTAAGTTAATAATGGCATATAAGAATGTATTTGCAAGGTCTTATAAAAATCTTAAAAGAATATTTTCAGAAGTAGTTCAACATAGAATATCCTTCCTCTCCAATTCAATTCTTATGAGATAAAAAGAAAGAAGAATGAATCCCAATCTGTAATTAATTATCAAGGTAGAATTAGAAAAATTCCTCCAAGCAAGGTTTATTCAACCTACAGAGATTACGGATTGGATTTTACACATGATTTTAATCAAAAAAAAGAATAGAAAACTTCGAGTGTACATAGACTATAAGAAACTTAATAAGTGCACTTAAATAGATCATTTCCTTCTCCCTTTTATTAATACCATTTTAGAAGAAGTGACAAATCATGAACTTTATACAATTATGGATGGATATTTGGGATATAATCAAATATTCATAGCTCAAGAAGATCATCATAAAACTGCTTTCACTATACTACAGAGTACTTTTATTTATGTAGTGATGCTTTTTGGACTTTGTTATGCTCCAATGGCATTTCAAAGGGCCATATCTTATGCCTTCTCTGACCTTCTATACAAGTCGGTGACAGTGTTCATTGATGACTTTAGCACCTAGTCTTCTAACATAAAACATTCGGAATATGTCTAGACTAGACTTCAACATTGTCGAAAGGCCAAGATTGTACTAAATCCTAACAAAATATTCCTAGCAGTTCAAAAGAGAGTTCTACTAGGATATGTGGTGTCAGAAAAGGGTAGGGAATCAGATCAAAGTTATTATAGAATTAAAACCCATTTCTACGGTGAAAGACGTACAAAAGATGTTGGGACACATATAATGGTATCAGGATGTCATACAAGATTATAATATATTTTCTATATCCATAACTTGACTAATATAAAAAGAAATGAAGTTTGAATGGGGTGACAAATGAGAAGAGGCATTTTATATCCATATAGAGAAACTTAGTACCTTTCCTATCTTAAGACCCTCCAATTGGTCATTTTCCTTCTATATACTTTGTGATGCTTCATTTGTAGCCATAAGAAGCTTGTTGTGTCAAACAAGTGGAGAAAAAACCAAGGACTATTCCATAGCCTTTGATAGTAGCCAATTAAATCCTGCGGAGAAGAATTATACTACCACGGAATGAAAATGCCTTGCCATGGTTTTTTCCATTAAGAAGTTTAGACATTACTTTCTCTTAAATCCAATGGTGTTTTTTGTGGACCACATAGTAATCAAATATCTTGTGAATAAAGCTGATTTAAGTAGTAGACTTACAAGGTGGATACTTCTACTAGAAGAATTTGATTATATGGTGGAATATAAGCCAAAAAGGATGCACAAGCAAGCAAATCATTTATCTAAGTTGTCAAACCAAATTAGTAAAGCCCCAGTTGATGATACATTGACAGATGAAATCTTGTTAATTATTTTAACCTTGCCCACTTGTTATGAATTAATTACCAAGTTTTTGACAACTCAAGCCTTGCCTCGTCCTCTTTCTAAAATAGAACATAGGATGGTAAGAATTAATAGTAGATACTTTGCCATAATTGGTGGCAGATTATATAGACGTAGAGTTGACGGGATGTTAACGAGGTATATAATAAAAGAAGGAATTCCTACTATTCTAACAACATGTCACAATAGTGTATTTGGAGGTCACTTTTTAAGAACCTTAAGACGCCAAAAAATACTTAAACTAGATTATTATTGGTCCATATTATTTCAAGATGCATATAAATATACTAAGACATGCAATACATATCAATGGTATGTTAGGAATGACGTAAAGAAGAGTTTTCTTCTTTATATGTGCCTACCTTTAGTTCTTTTTGAAAAATGGGAAATTGATTATATTACAGAGGACCATCCCAATTCTAATAGTAGTATGAAATACATAATAGTAGCAACCGAATACTTGACTAAGTGGACTGAGGCAAAAGCAGTTAAAGCCAATGATGCCAAACAAGCTACCAAATTTTTCTATGAACAAATCATTACTTGATTTAGATGTCTAAAAATCCTAATTAGTGATAGAAGAAAGTATTTCTTACATAAAGTGATAGAAGATATGACCTTTTAATTTAAAATTGACTATGGAAAAATTACTCCTTATCTCCCTCAAACAAATGGACATATAGAAATGATAAATCAAACCTTGTTCAATATCCTTAGAAAAATTGCCACAACATCTAAAAGAAATTGAAATATAAAATTCTTTATAGTCTTATGGGGTTATAGAACAACGTTTAAAGTGACAATCCAAGCAACTCCATTTTTCTTGATTTATGGCATAGAAGCTATTTTACCAATTGAATTTGAAATTCCATCCCTTCAAATTAGCTTGAAAGAAAGATTGTCAACTAAACAATCTTTAATTGATAGATTAGAGTGATTAAAAGATCTAGATGACACCAGAAGATGGAGTGCTTAATATATAGAGGCCATTCAAAGAAGAAAAAAAATTCTTTTGATAAAGGACATAAAGTTAAAATTCTTAAGCCTAGCATGTTAGTTCTCTTATAAGATGCTAGGAGATTAGATTTTCTAGGAAAATTTGAGGCCATATTCTTAAGCCTCTACTTAATTAAAGAAGTTTTTTCAAATAACTCAATTTGGCTACAAATACTTAATGGAGAAATTTTTTCAATCAGAACATCTGAAAATAGATATAAAAAATATAGAATGTGATTTTTATCATACACAAAGTCAAATGGCTCATCCTCAAATTCACCCTTATTGAATCCCTTAAGTGGCAAATTATGAAAATTGGGTGGAATTTAGAAGCTAAACTATTGGAATTCAAGATAAACAATAGTCTTATTTATTTATTTTGTCTTCTTTTCAATTTAGTTCCTTCACCAAAAAATTAGAGATATTTTAACTAAAAGAGACAAGTAGTTGATGAAACTTTCATAAAAATAAATAAATAAATAAATAAAAGTATATATTATTATTATTATTAAGAATTGAAAGAATTTATCTTAATAAACATCCAAAGAACATAGAAGAGTTGGTCAAGTGAGAGATTATCAATTGAGTGTCTTGGGTTCGAATCTGGTTGGAAAAAATGAGCTATTCCAATGAGCTAGTGTTAGTGCAGGAAAAGACCAACTTTGATATCTAACGGATTTATAGACCTTAGAAGATTGATTGTAAAATCCTCTCATATTAAAGAGGAATCTAAAAAGATCACTTTTTTATTTCTTAGCTTTGATTTTTTTTTTTTTTTATATATATATATATACATTAAGTCCTAAGTTAGATTTGATTTTCTTTGTCTTCTTTGTTTAGATCTATAGAACAAAACCTACTTTAACTCCATCAGATTAGAAACAAATCACTCATTCTCATCTTGGATAGTTATTAAAATACTTTTGTAGATAATTACTTGTTTTATTCAATATTATTTTGCAAGGTCAATATTATTTTGGAAGGTCAATTCTAGCCAATTGATTTTGTAATAAGCTATAAATTGGTCTAAATATTAGTTGAGCTCTTTCTTAAAGATCAATTGAGTAATTATAAAAATAATTCTTTAAAAATATATTTATATTTCTTTTCTTAAATATATCTTGATAATATTTACACTAGATTGGAATGCCACTTGAAGTCTTTTTATTATTAGAAATAGATATAATATTGATGATAATAGATGATTCTTCTTTTGCCACATGCATGAAGGTTCTTATATCTACAAATAAGGATTTGATTGTATTAGATTTATAAATTTTTATTTGGTTATGAAAATCTTGGTTACGGTATAAAAATGTTAATATTATAAAAAATCCAATATATATGAGGATTATACTTTTTAACCATAATAAACCTAAAATCAATAGATTTAAAGAAAAATTTAAAATATTAAATACTTCTAAGCTATTATTACTATTTTTATCATATTTATAAGAATATGTTTACGTGTAACATCTCTAAAAGATAAAAGTTGACAATCTATGACTTTTATATGCATAGACTTAATTATTTTTGAAGATATTATTATTTTTTTAATTAAATTTTTATTTAATAAAAAAACTAATATTCTTTAATCTAATAAAGCAAAGGCTTTGTAATTTTGAGGTCATAAAAAAATATCTATTATATAATAAGGTGATGGTTTTGAAAAAAGAGTAAGACCTTTGGTAGGTATTGTACAAGATTTCAATCACATGATTTCTATTATAATTAAAAATAATTCTTTATTATCACATTATATTTTTAAATAACCATGCTTCTAAATTTGTGGTTGTATTTTTTCTTTGTATAATATTAAGTAATAATATAAGAACAATTCTTTGTAACAACATCAAGCATTGTCTTGCTTATTAATAGACTTAAAATATTTTGCATCAATTTACATGTCTTCTACTTTTAAATATATGTATTGAGAAGATGTATGTATTGCCATTAAATTTTAAAGATGTTAAAATACATATGCATCACTCTTAAATCAAAATTTTAAAAAGTCATTTATCATACTTTACATCAAAATTAATTGGTCTTAATTTTGGACGATCAAATAAATTGAACATCAATTTTTTTACCTCATATTGCAATCTTTAAAAAAAATTGTTGGATAATTGCAGCATCAAATTATTTAATATCAAATACAATTTTTTAAAATTGTAAAACATATGGTGATACTAAAAAATTATTTTAATAAAAAATATAAATCTTATTATTTATAATATATGAGGGTAAAATTCACTTTGTAATCCAATTACAAGATGGTCTAAATTAAAAGTTTCTATTTATAGGTAATATGAAGTAAAAGTAGCAAAAACAAGAATAAAAGAAGTAAAACACAAAACAAGTGGAACAAGTGCAATCGAGCAATTGTACACTACAAAACTAGTCACAATCTGTTCACTGAATTTTTATTCAATAAAAAGTAAAAAATAAAATTCAAAAATATTTTTTTATAAATTCAATTTTTTTATCTTTCCAATGGTGTAAGAAACATGTAAATCCGAGTTATTATGAGTAAGTTATGAAGGTTTGAAAATAACAAGTAAATAAATAAAATGTTAAGTAAATAAATTTTACGTCAAGGATAACTTGCTTAAGAGATCAAGAGTTCGAGCCTCACTAAGGCTCACAAGTAGTTATATGGATTGTCTAAAGAGGCCCTGAGGCCTTAGTCTTATCTTCTTACCTATATCCAAGGTGCTACAATCCATATGGAGTTTGTACACCTCTCTTCCTCCAAGGACTAGACTAGCTGCTCGTCCTCCAATTTCCAACTGGTAAAACTCATCTTTTTGTATTTTTAACTTTACCACGGTATTTAAAAATACTATATTAGCCAAAGAACCTTGTATGGCCTTCTAATCTTGCTTCACTTCTTCATAATGGATCCCAAAGTAGTAAAACTCATTTTTACCAAAGTTTTGGAAATTACTCTAAAAATTCATAAAAACTTCTAAATAAATTCTAAATAAATTCTAAAAATCCCTATAATGGTTCTATAATATTAATATTAATTGAAGGCTATAATTTCCTATCTTGATGATTTTTAAAGTAATAAAATTAATATAAATCTACTATAAATCCTTCTTTATATATAACTAACTAAAAAGACACGAGGTTTTTTTTTTCATGCTTCTTTTAACTATTAACTAATATTTATAGATTTTTTTTTATTTTTTTATTTTTTTATAAGTAATATGTATAGATAGAAGGCCAATAGAAATATTGACCTTAATAACTAATCCTCATTACTCAATAATAAGTAAAAATCCTAAATCAACTAAAATAATTACCTCCAAGGTTTACTAAGACTCCATTTTTTCTCTACTAATACTATTTTCCTTCATTTAACATCCTCTAAGCACATCTTCATCCAAAAATTGTAATTTTGGTACTTTACATACATTCTTTTGTCCTAAAATAACTAATGAGTCATTTTGATGAGTCATATAATACATATTACATCATGTTCTTTATTTATGGATCAAAATATTTTTCAAAAAAATACTCCAAATTATCTAATATTTAATCATGTTGTTCTAAAAAAGATAAAAATTATAATAAAACTTAATTTAAAATGAATGTTTTAATGCATCTAACTTATGATTCTAAAATTAAATTACTTTGATGTTAAAGCTCAATCATTTGTTATACTTGATTGTTGATTCTTTAAAAATTTGATTTTATATCATTAAACTTCTTGAAGAAGGCAAATCTTGATTTTCTAATACTTGAACAATGTTTCATAAAAATAGAAGTAGTATGATTTGATATAGATATTGAAGGAATTTGAATTATCTCTATATCTTTACTTCCAATCAACTTTATTATTCTTTGTGGGGGTGAATTTAGTTGATACATTGTAATCATTAATTATCTTATTTTTTTATGCATTTTTGATATTTCATACCTCATTTTAATGAGCTTTGTTGTAATAACATAATAAAAAAGAAGGTGTCTAATATCACTTAAAAAAAATTGAAGAAAAGACTAAAGAATAAAGAAAAACTAAGAAAAATATAAATTTAGAAATAAATAATCTACAACTTCTAATAAACTTGTGTCTTATCAAAATAAATAAATAATTTATTATTAATCGAAAAAAGATAAAGTTTTAATATTATAATTATATTCTTGTTAAGATATTAATGATAAAATTTTAAAGAGTAGCTATTGCCAAAAACAAGAAAACTAAAAACTCTTAAAACTAGATTAGAAATAAGAAAAGAGTTTATAAAAGTTGTAAAGATAAATTTCATGTCTCAACTCAAATTACAAGATGACCTCAACTAAGAATTTTTTATAATTGGTAGTAGGAAGTGGAAGCAATTAGAACAAGAAAAAAAGAAGTATAACACAAAACAAGTTAAATAAGTGCAATAAAGCAATTATATACTATAAAACTAGTTATAATTTTTTCATTGAATTTTTTTTAATAAAATATAAAAATTAAAAATTAAAAATTTATTTTTAGAAATAGAATTTTTTTTATCTTTTCAATGGTATAAAAAACATGTAAATCCGAATACCTATGAATAATTTATAAAGGTTTAAAAATAACAACTAAATAAATAAAAAATCAAGTGAATAAGTTTTATCTCAAGGATAACTTCCTTAAGAGATCAAGAGTTTGAGCCTATCTAAGGCTCACATATAGTTTATATGCTTGTTATCTTTCTACCTATATTTAAGGTCTTAGTCTTATCTACTTACCTATACCTAAGGTGATACAACCCATATGCGACTTGTGCACCTCCTTTTCTACAAGGACTAAACTAGGTAGTGGTCCTCATATTTTTTACTAGTAAAACCAACATTTTTATATTTTTGACTTTTTAACTTTGGTCTTTAAAAACATCCAATTAGCCTAAGAACTTCGTGTGGCCTTCAAATCTTACTTTATTTCTTCATAATGGCTTGCAAAGTCGTAAAACTTATTTTTACCAAAGTCTTGAAAATTGCTCTAAAAATTCCTTAAAAATTCTAAATAAATTTTAAATAAATTTTAAATAAATTATAAAAATTATTTTAATTTTTTTTATGATATTAGTATAAACTTAAAGCTATATTTTCCTATCCTGATGATTTTTTATAGTAATAAAATCAATCTAAATCAGCTATAAATCCTAATTTTTATATAACTAATTAAAATGACATGAGCTTCTTTCTCATACTTTTTCCAAATACTAATTAAAATTTATAATTTTTTTATAACTAATACATACATATATATAGATATATATATATATATATATATATATACTGATCTTAATAAATTATCCTTAATATTCAATAATAAGTAAAAATACTAAACTAGATAAGAAAATTACCTCTAAGACTTATTTAGATTCTATTTCTATAATTAACATTTTAAATTTCTATTGTCTGAAGATTTCTATACTATTTATCATATATTATGATTTTAAGTAATTTAAATGTATCGTTTTGTCCTAAAACAACTAGTGAATCAATTTGATGACTCTTAAAAGTAAAGAAGACCTTATTCTTGCCTCTCTATATATTATCTAACTAAGGAGCTATATATCAATAATTTATAGATAATTTGATAACCTTTGGAACATGTATCAATATTTTATAGATAATTTGATAAACTTTGGAACATGTATCAAAATTATAAAATAAAATTTTGACATATTTGCAACATTGTCAATATGTATAAAAAGAAGCCAATTTCTAAAGCAAATAGTTAATATGTACAACATGTGGCCAACTTATTGACCAAATTATAAACCTATCAATTATCTACAAATACTTAAAAATCCACATCCTTATTTATGAAGCTTCTCTAAAAGGGATTATCAATTTTATCAATTTTTATTTATTTCTACTTAACTACTCTTAACTAGTATTAATATGTATGTCTATAACATCAAATAAGATTAGAACATGAAGAAAAAAATATTGAAAGAAAAAACATGAACTTGACTTTTGAATTTATTAAGAATAATATAACTTGAGTACATAATATTAGATACAAATTTGGCTTATTTTTTTATTATTAAATTATTTTGTAGAAAATCAAGTGAAGAATTATCTCATTAATTTAATCTCAATCAAAATTAAATTACAATTATCTATATATATATATATATATATATATATATAATTTAATATAAAAATAGGTATTTTTTGATATTAATAATTTATTTTCATGTGTATGTATATTAAATCAAATTTTAATTTTTTTTAAATATCTTTTATTATTCAAAAAATACACATTTAATTACAACTTATTAAAAAATATAAAAAAATAAAAATAAAATTAAGATGATTTGATTAAATTAAATAGTATTGAATTATATTAAGTAAATATAGATATTAGTCTATGAAAAAGGTAATAATACTATGATTCTTAAATAAAGTAACTTAAAACTATAAATTGAAGGTTAAAATCAAAAATTTGGATAATAAATATGTTATATTTAAAAATAATAATTTTAATAAAATTTGATAAATAAAGAATAAAATTTTTTAAATATTAAAATAATATTGATAATTTATTTTTTAATGAAATTTACTATATTCTCAAAAAATTTCATGTAACCTTCTATCGCTTCAGGAAGCAAGCAGTATAACTATGGTACAAGCTAATAATGTTATTGAAATCATATTTTATAATTAAATATTATTTTAGGTTTATTTTCATCATTCACTTATATATCTCCAAAGAAATTTGTAGCTCAAAAGAAGAAAATTCCATTTAAAAAGCCAATCTATATTAAACCTATTTATACTCTAAAAGTTTATAGCTTTTTTATTTTTTTTTATTTTTTTTCAAAAACATAAATAATTGTTGGTATTTGGATCAAAGACCTAAAGTTTTTTTGTATTAAGAAAGGTATTGAAGATTTTGTTATAGTATCAACATATCATATTTATGTGATTTATTATGCTTCATCATTTGATAGAAACCTTGACTTATTTGTCATTTAATTTTTCTCTTTTATTCTATTTTTTATCTTTTTTAGTTAATTTGTATAAATTTCTTATTAGTAGTACTTACAACAATATGATGTACTCTTTTTAGATCATCTTTTGCATCAACTTTTTGATATTGCAATGAATCCACCTAATATTTTTTGCAATATTATTTTGTCATTATAATAAAACCTAAGATTCTTTAGACATCAAGGTTTACAATACAATCTTTTATATATGTTGAAAATATTGTTGTAAAGTTCATTAAATGATTGCAATTTCTATAAGTATATTGCATGGTTAAGTTGGTGCACATTATTTTTGACTTCTTTATCTATTTTTGTAATTTTTTATTTCTTAACTTTTAATTTTAATTTATTTTAATTTATTATTTATATTTATACTAATAATTATATATTTCTTATTTTTCTATATACATTTATTTAACTTCTTTTTAGTATGTTTGAATGGTTTTTTTATACAACTTCAAATAAATAACTAAAAATTTAGAAACACTTCAATATAATTGAACATTTTAATATTTTAGCCTTCAATGAAGCCAAAAAGTTGGAAAAGTTATAATATCTAGGTTTATCTTAAATATGAAGAAAATAATAAGTTTTGGTTTATTATTATATCTTTAATTGATTGCCATACCATAAATTATTGTTTAGAATTTCAAAATAAAAATTGCAAGTTTAAAATATTTAATCACCACACATAAATCATAAAGTTATAATGAAACCAAGTGTGGTTTGGTGATGGAATGAAGCAATGCCATTAAAGACCTAAGCCATTTATACAATTTCAATCCTATCTATAATTAAGATGGCAAATTTTGAAGCAAATAAGAATCTTAAGATATCTAATGTGAATAAAAGATGCCTATGAATAGTATCCACAATTTTTTTGCTGATAATATACATGATGAAACCATGTCTATACCACTCTATATGCTCAATCTTCTCTTTGCTTGAAATATTTAAGTGGTACTAAAATGTCTATATTCTTCTTAACCTACATAAATGAGCCACTCAAAAATGTGTGAATGAATGCAATATTTCATGATGGATCATCTTTATAACAATTTCTTATATTTTTATTATTTTATTTTTAAATGGTTAATCTAAAAATATTTCTTTTTAGCAACTACAATTATATCTTTTTGATGCCAAAGTCAAAGAGATTCATATCTATCACATTGCAACAAATGAAATATAAGCACCTGCTAAAGATAATGGTGGACAATGGTGTGATACATTCAACAGTGTTGTTATATGATATAAGTCAAAATCGTGCATTTAGACATTGACGGTGGCATAAAACACTATCACTTCCAAATTTGATGATGAATCCAAATTCACTTCTCTCTTCTTACATCAATGACCTCATCTTAAATAAGTTTTGGTAAATATGGTCTATCACAAATAGCACCAATGAGCTAGACATATTACCATACTTCAAAAATATGTCCTAGTTGCCTTATATCTTATCCTTGCTTAGCTTCAATTTTTCCTCTACCAAATTTAAAATGGCTATATTTTTGGATGTATTACCCAAATTATATTATTCTATTGTGCTGAGTCCACAAATTTCCTACTCTTATTTAAAAACTTTTCAATGTTCTTAAAAATCAGTCTAAGCACATCCTTCATGAAGTAGAAGATGAGTATTACTTCTATGAGATGTCTATTAATGGCACCATCATTATATTGCAAGATGGCCTCTTTTGTCGATTACACCTTAAACAATAATTTTTTTACCTATGGCTCATGATCAGATCCTATAATATACACACTTGCATCTTTGCCAAATAGGGCTGAGTCTAGAAGCCTGTTCAAGTGATTTTAGCATTTGACGGAATACATCATGGCAATAATCTAACTATACAATATCAATACTCCAATACTATTGTTGTTCCTTGTGAAATATTAGGCCACTATAAGCACCAATGTCCCACCAAAGTACATGGTCTCATCTTAGAATATAATTGTTACAATTAATTATGTGTGAGGTATCTAAGAATCACACCTTCTTTATGAGATGCAACCTTTGCAATTGAACTTTCTTTGACAATATAAAGTAAAATACAAAAAAAGCAACAATAATAGAAAAAACCTAATTATTTTTAAAAAATAAAACTTATATTTTTAAGTTTTAATATGGTATCAAAGCATCTCTCTATAAATTTAGCAAATCATGTTCTAGAGAAGAAGTAATTAAAAAAATCACAAAAAAGAGGCTTTCTTAAAGACATTCTTCAAAAAAACTGGAGTATTAATAAACCTTCTTTTTTATGAGTATGGCTATGAATAGCCTCTCTACTAACAAATGGTCCAAGTTTGATGGTCTATAGTACTCAATTTGGAAACAAAAAAATCAAATAAAATCTGATTTAGAAGATGTTTGGAATCAAATTTTAAGAATTGAGAAAGAACTAATTCCTATCCTAAAACCAAATTCAACATTATCAACAAATCAAAGTGAAATATTCACATAGAAGAAGGAAAAACAAATGGTACTTTTTTCTATATGGAATTGTATTGATAATTTGATTTTTTTACATGTAGAAGCTTATAAAATAGCAAATAAAGCTTAGATATCTCTTGAAAATATGTACTCAATAAATATCATGGTCACATAAGCCCACCTACAAAAAAATTCATGGCACAAAAGATAAAGTAAGAGAATCAATTATATAATATCTCCACAATTTCAAAAATCTACTACAACAATGTCAAGCCATATTAGATGTTATTTCACCACAAATAGAAATATTAGTCCTTATCAGATCTATGCCATCACAATATGGTTCTATCATCTAAACATTAAGAACTATAGAAAATATAATACTTCTTAAGCTAATTTCTATTTTTCTTCAAAATGAAATAATTATAAAAGGTTATTTTTTTGAATTACAAGCCTCTTTTATCAATCAAAATAACAAAAGCAAATGGTCCTTAAAACAACCACCAAAATAATATTCAAAAGAATAAAAATATAATATCTAATCCAAAAGCAACCCCACTTATTTATATTTTTATTATAAAAAGATGGAACATTGGAGATTAGACTATTTTTAGAAAAAAAACTATTAAAAATTATGCCACAAAAATATATAATTTAAGAAAATCAAAAATAATATAGAAAGATGAAAATGTGAAAGAAATTCCACCTTCTTTTTTATGCTCATGCTTACTTTTTAGAAGCATTTTGTTCAACAAAATGACTCTAACTTAAAAAAATAAGAAAAAATCAATATATGGTTGATATTAGAGCTCTTCATCATCTAATTCACATCAAAATATAATTTATTAATTTTCAAAGTCAATCATTTAATGATCACTAAGTGCATCTTAGAAAAAATAGAATACTCCGAATCTATAGACAAGGAGCAATCAAAATTTAGCTAGAACAAGGATCCATAAATTTTTTATATATTCCAAATTTATATAAAAATCTATTTTCAGCATGCAAATATAACCAAACTAGAATACAACTCGTAATCAAAAATCAAACTTATAAGCTATTGGATTAAGATGATCAAATTCTTATTGAGTATCTTTTCTACAATAATCTATACTTGTTAGGAGCCATTATTCTCCTTGCTTTATTTATAGCTAAGATGGTAGTCATAACACATGCCTTACTCATGGCACCAAATTTTATTTTTTAGACCCCAAAAAACTACTCTATTGAAATTCTCAAATAAATTTGTATCTCTTTACCTTATCTCAATATTTTTATAGCCAATGAGCATCATGTATAAGAATCTTGACTGTTGTCAATGTCAATTTAAGTTCTTAGTATTGAATTCATGCTTGACTAATCTTCTTAATCAACATCTTTTATTCTAATACAACTTTAATATTATTGCCTAGGCCATATCAACAATTCTAGATTATAAAAATTATTCAAAAATGAAACCATACTTAAAGTCTTTTTAATTTTTTTTTCTTTATATCTATATTTTATATGTATTTATGGCAAATAAATTACTACAATATTCTTTAAAGAAGTTATATTTAGAGCCATTTATCTTATAGAAATTATTCATTCAAATTTAAGTAGTAGAATTGTAACACCCATTATTTTAGATATGAATATTACATTATTTTTATTGACAATTTCTCCAAACATATTGTCTTTAGATTTCTTTGATGAAAAAATGAGTACTTTAAATTCTTTAATATGTGGATAGAAAAATAAATTAGATATAAACTATAGACTCTCCACTCCAATGAAAGAAGAAGGTACTTTTCTTTTACCTTTGATTACTACCTACAAGATAATAGCATACAATGTCAATTAACTACTGCCTATAGCTTTCAACAAAATGAGGTGGTACAACAAAAGAATAAAGCTTTATTCAATACAACTAAGTATATGTTCTATGAAGCAAATTTACCAAAGTCATATTAAATGGAGGTAATTACTTATGCAACATATTTATTTAAAATCACATTCCAACTAAATTTATTCTAAGTCATGCCATTTTTTTTGAATTACAATACAACAAAGAATTAAATCTATTACATCTTTGTGTGTTTTGGAGCAAGTATTATACAAAAAATTCTAATGCATTAAGAACCAAACTCAACATGACCACAATCAAATATACCTTCTTGGGATATAGTCACACTAGTAAAGGTTATAAGGTTGAAGATGTATACACAAAGATTATGCTTACTTCTCAAAGTGTAATATTTCTAGAGGATAGCCTACCTATTCAAAAGTATGATATTTTTCTACTTGATCTTGAAATTTTTTCCATCAATTTTTGCTTTGATAGTGTTACTCCATGTTTTAACAATGGCCTACTTCAGACAACCAACCTTATAGCTACTACTTCACCCACTAAGCTTACCGTATATGCATTGCCACTAGCTTTTGAAGTCTTTGTCTTACCATTGGTTCCTAAAGACTATACAATCTAGACTAAACAACTCACATTTCCTATGCGGAGTCTTTTTTTAGGCCCCGTTGTATACTTAGTACAAGTTGTCTTTTCAATACTTGTTGTTACTATGGAGCATATTAGGCCTCATCCTATTTAAGATTATTCCACTTCTACCAAACCACTATTACTACAAGTGCCTTGATTCAAAGTTATGTTGCCCGTGCAACTCTTCAACTATGCCTTTCTTTCATTATTGGCCATTGTAGCCCCTGTTCTAATGCCAGTAGACAACATTCATTACTTTCTTCTATATTCAGCTCCAACTAGTCTTCTTTGCAGCTATAAAGATGAATAATCTAGCATCAAAGTCATGCTTCATATAGAGTATCATTCATAATCACTCAAAAACTTCTATATTTGGCTACTATCTTTAGATCTTGACCATAGTACCTTTCTTACTACAATATTATCTCTTAGCATAATATTTGCTCTCTTCCATTGTACCTCTATTAAATCAATAAAAGATATTTTTTTTCTTTGGAATCTCAATAAAAATTATGACTTTAATATTTTAACACCTTGATGGTTCTATGTTATTTTTATAAAAATATGGGCATTATATATCTTAACTCTTATTTTGTTAGAATTGATCTCATACAAACATGCTTTGACTTCTTTCAAATCTACCCATTAAAAGGTTGCTACTACTCATGAGCTCAACTCTCATTTAGTCAATAGAACTTGGATCTTCAATGACCTCCTTCACAACCAACAATCAATTATTAGCAAGTGGATCTTCAAACTCAAATTTAAGAGTGACACCCACATTGCTCAAAACAAGGCCTGTCTTGTTGTCCCAAAATTCAATCAAAATTTAGAATTGAATTATAAAAAGAAAAAAAATAAAAAATAAAAAAAATTGGTTATTTGAATCCAATCAATTTATCTCATGCTTGTCCTTACCATTCAACAAAATCTACACATCCACCAAATAGATGTTATGACAATATTCTTAAATGACATTTTATAAGAAAAAACCTTAATAGAAGTCTTATCTACTATTACTCCTCTATGCCTTGAGCTAGTCTATCATCTCTAAAAAACATTGTATGGCCTAAAGTAGTCACTAGAAAAATGATTTTAGGTCATTGATGCCTACCTTAATTGAATGAGATTTCAAAACTCTATGACTAATCTCAATATCTATCCTCTAAATTACAACTATTTCTTTGTCATTTTCATGCTTCATATAGATAATATTATGCTTACTAATAATAATCTTTTACTTTTTTATGACATCAAGAATAGCTATATTTTTGTTTCTTGTTGTTTAAACTTGATGATGTTTATCAAATCTTCAAGCTTCAAGTCATTTGTGATAAGCAAAAGAACTAACTTTATATTCTTTAAAGCTTAAATTTTATGTAAAAATTATAGGAATATGGCTTCTTAGATGCTCAATTTATATCAACTCCCCTTGTATCTAGAATCAAACTTTTGGCCTCTATTTGTCTTTCTAAATCTTCCATAAGTAATGCCACTTCAACTTTTTGCTATGCCAATGCTATTAGTTTGCTAAATTGTGCGAGCATATACACCTGCTTAGACATTGTCTTTGTGGTGACCATGTCCATCTAGTACATGCATAATCTTGAGGCCAAACATGTCATCACTTACAAACATTATTTTTACTACCTCCGCAATACATTACATTTTACTATTGAATATTATCATAATACGATTATATCATATTTTCTATTTATCTATAATTATTTAGATTGGATTGATAAAGTAGATGAAAAGTATTCTATGCGGTATTTTATTATGTGTTGACTTGTTTGAGAATGCATTAAGCATATAGCTATAGAAGGTGAAGTTGTATTCTACAAATATCAAAGAAATTTTAATACGTTTTATTCATATAAAAAGAATGCAATTCGAATTTTAACTCAAAAGTACTTAAAACCAATATAAAGTATTTAAAAATACTCTTCTTAATAACCTTGACTATATAAAAATTCTAATTATCTTATTACTTTCATATTAGATAATTTTAATTTTTCTTTATAAGCCATCATTCTAGTTAGTGAGTTGCAGTAAGCTGTAATTTCTAATTTGACTATTTATTTGGCATAAAATTTTATATAAAAATTCCATTAAAAATCTTCTGTATGCTCTAGAAAATTCAATTCAATCCAAATTACAAATTATAAGAAAATGTCCAAAAAACCACACTAATATCACTTGGTTGCCAATTCAAAAGTTGCTATAGATATTCTAATAGTGTTTATTCTTTCTTTAACTATTAAATTTAGCTTAAAATTGGTATATAGCTTGATCTTTAAGTCTTCTAAAACCATGCCAAATTTTACCTTATTTCGATTGAAAGATCTTCATGTAATAGAGAAATCCTACTCAACCTCAAACTGCCAACTTTTAATATCTTCTTGCATCAAAAATTAGATATCTCTCAATTGCACTATTAGATTAATACCAAATTTTATGCACACTTGGAACATCCAATCAATCAAGCATTATCAAATTTTGAACTATAGATGTAACACCAATTGCACAAACTAGCTAAGAGTACTAGCTTTAATTGTATTACATAAATCTAAAGTCACCGATAAAATTTTTGACTTTGAACAATAATTGCAAAGTCATCTCAAACCTCATGAAAATAAGCTTTATGCTTCTAAAATAAGCTTAAAGCTAGCTCTCCAATCCAAGTTGCTAATCTTCATATACATCTATATTTTATCCTAGACGGCCATTTTAGTAGCTAGAGGTCTGATTTCGATCATGTCCTACAAATGGTCGACCCTCAAGTATCAATTAAACCTATTTTAGGATTTTTTTAGTCTAATACTATCTTTAATTTAATTTTAATATCAAGCATACTAATTATTTACTTCATCTATTATATTTTTATCAATTTTTGGCTTTTTTAAGGTAATTAAAGAGTTTCTAAAGCCTAGAAGATAAACTTATTAACCAATATTTAATCTACTAGCTATTAAGATAAGAAAATAAACTAAGAGGCTTTTATAAAAACCATATTCAAATGCCTTGAATTATTATTGATTCAAAATGATTAGATATTAATTAGGAATTGATTTTTGATTATATTTTTATTATATAGTCATATTATAATATAATAGCATGTTTTGTCTTTTTATTCTCACAAGGTGCCATGAATAGGGATTTTATATGCTAATGATCCATTTTCCTATTTTGCATGGAGGCAAAGTACATGGCAATGGCTACAATTTTCTTTGAAGTTGTATGGCTATGCTATTACTTCTACAACCTCTAGCAACTTGCCTAGCTTTATGTTGCTACTATCATTCACTGTAATAATTAATTGGCTCTTGCTTTAGTCAATACTACCAAATTTAATACTCAAACCAAGCATATTAAAGTATATTATTATTTTATTTAAAAATTAGCCATTCAATACAAAAGTAATTTTTAATATTGTCCCACCTTGTCTATGTGTACCGATCTTCTTACAAAACCTCTCATAGGTCAGAAGCTCATCCCTTATTTATTGAAAATTGGTATGCTTGGAGGAAAATCCAACCTATATTACACATTATATATAAATTAACAAGGCGTTGTAAAGAGGGCAAACCTCTTCAAAAGAATACATGGTCTTTAATTGCAAGTAGATTATTGTCACAAATATGTATCTATTGTAACTTTTATCTAGATAATATGAATAGGTAGAAGTAAATAAAAGTAGATAAAAATAAATTAATCTTATCATACTTTCCAGAGATGTTTTTTAAAAACTTTATAGATGCTATTTTGACTTTATATGTGTTTGAACTTGATTGGTAGATTAAAAACTTTGTCAACAAATTAATCATTTGTTGATAGCTTGCAAATCAAGCTAACTATGTGGTGCACATATAGAAAACTTATCATGCAAATTAAAATATATATCTTCTAAAGACAACATATTTTGGAGGTCTTATAGGACATTGCCACGTAGTTCCTAATTAAAAATATATATGGAGGCAAAAGTGAAGCTTTCTTCAGTCTTGTTAATACTTTTCTAGTTCTTAGTCTTGTTTCAAGACTTTTTAGTCTCCTTGTTTTTGACAATAGCCATTTTAGTCTAATATTATATCATCTTTGAGTGACTTTCAAGTTCTTTTCAGTGACACAAGAGTGTATTAAGGATTTTCTTTCGTCAAGATTCATATCCTTGACAATTTGACAAGAGTGCTAACTTTTTATTTTTGTCTTATTTTAAAAGTGAGTAGATTATCCCACTTTTATGATTACATTTTGAAAATTACAGAGGCTTAAATTGATTAGATTCAAGAACTTCATCTTGTTTTATAAATGAAGGTTTTATCAAAAAATAAGAGATATCATTAATCAAAATAACTAAACCTATACATGTAGAAATCATAGATGGTCATTTTTTATCTTTTAGAGATTTAATACATGAAATTATTTCTTTAGATGTAACAATTAAATATCATAATAACATAGTAATATTAAATGTAATAAGATCTCTATTTAATCCAATTATTTTAGGATTAACTTGATTAAAAAAATATAATCTTCAAATAGATTGGATTTCTTGTAACCTTAATTTTTTTCATAATTTAATCCAAAATCTTGTTAATCAAATAAAAATATATAAGTCTAATATATCCAAACCTTTATTAGTAGGTATGAAAGCTTTTATGCATGCGACAAAAGAAGGATTATCTTTTATTTTATATGCCACACCTATTTTTGATGGTAAAAAGATGTCAAGTAATATTCCTAACTGGTATCAAGATTTCTAGGATGTTTTATGAAAAGAAGAATGTGTATATTTTTCTAGAGCATCATTCTTATGATTGTTCCATTGATCTTTATGAAAAAGTTCAACCACCATTTGGACCAATCTATAGCCTATTACAAAATGAGTTGGTTGCACTCAAGGAGTACATTGATGAAACTTGGCTAAAAATTTCATATGACATTTTAAATTTCCAATCAAGTCTCCTATCTTATTTGTGAAAAATAAAGATAGATCTCTACAAATATGTGTAGATTATTGAGGACTCAATAAGATCACCATGAAAAATAGGTCTCCTCTACCTTTGATTTTAGAAATTTTTGATCAATTGAATCAAATAAAGATTTATACAAAAATAAATCTACAAGGAATATTTAATCTAGTATACATTAAAAAAAAGAGATGAATAAAAAATTATATTTTAAATCAAGTATGGACATTTTGAATATAATTCCATGCCTTTTAGATTAAAAAATGCACCATCTATTTTTCAACATTTAATAAATGATGTCTTTTGTGAATTTTTTAATAATTTTATTGATTGTTATTTGGATGATATCTTAATCTACTCTAAGAATACAAAAAAAGATGAAGTTTATATTTGTCGTATATCACAAAAACTTAAAGATATAAGATTATATGCCAAATTAGAAAATTATGTATTCCACATTACTCAAGTTGACTTTCTAAAATATATCATTTTCATTAAAGGGCTAATAATGGATCTAAAGAATATCTAGACTATCATGGATTAGAAGAATCCAAGAATAATAAGAGACATGTAATGCTTTTTGAACTTTTTCAATTACTATTATATCTTTATTAAGAATTTTTTTCAAGTTGCAACTCTACTTGCATGTTTGACTTGTAAAGACAAACTTGAGTGGAGTAAAGAAGCCAAAGCATCATTTGATGCTTTAAAAAAAGACTTTATTTCTACACCAATCTTATATTGTATTAACTTCTTTAAGGTAATTTTTATGGAAACAGATGCCTTAGACTTTGCCTTAGATGTAGTATTATCATAAATGGGAATAGATGAAAAACTCCATTATGTAGTTTTTTATTCCAAATTTTTTTCAACATCTGAGATTAATTATGAGATCTATGACAAAGAGTTCCTTGCAATCATAGATTCATTTCAAGAATGGTGTCATTATTTAAAAGGCACTTAGAGTCCAATCATCGTACATACAAATTACAAGAACCTTGAGTACTTCATGTTGGCATTTATTTTGAATTATTGCCAATCTTGTTAGAATATGTCTTTATCAAGATTTGATTTCAAGTTCACTTATTAACTTGAAAAACAAGATTTGTTAGATGCCCTTTCTAGATGTTTTTATCTTGCATCAAAAGAAGGACATGCAACTTTTAATTAACAAAGAATAATTTTCTTGAATTTGAAGTATTTTTACCTTCAAGAAATAAAATCAACATTGGTTGTTGATTCAACCTTTATTAAGCAAATTCAATCAAGTATGTCCTTTGATCTTCTTATCTATGATGTCAAGAACAATTCTTTTAAGTCTCATGATACTTCTAAGTTTGAATTCAAAAACAACCAACTCTATTTTGAGAGACAATTATACATTCAAGAAGATAGAGCATGATTATATGTTCTTCAAATTTGTCATGACTTTCCAACAACAAGATATTTTGGATACAACAAGCTTTTAGAGCTAATATCGAGAGATTTTTGGTCGCTTCAAATATGGAAGAGAATCAAAGACTTTGTATAATGTGAGCTAAAATAAACCTCCACTAGTTGGAAGTTTATTCTTGTTCATAATAAGTGAATTAATTATTTAATCCTTAGAATTTTAGCTTTTAATTAAATCTTAATCAATTCTCTCTTAACCTCCTTAAATCACTGATGTGTAAGGCAAAAATAACCCCTATTAATTAGAATTCTTTCTTACTCACAACATTAGAATGAACGATGCAATTTTGACAAATTATAGCTCTTATTGAATCCAATTTAATTCACCCAACAACTTCTTAATTTATCCAAGTAATAAAGTAATTTCTACTATCAATTCACACATATAACAATAAGCCAATCCAAAATATTATGCAAATTTAAAAATCATCATCACTACTAATTTTATTTATTTATTTATTTTATTATTATTATTAATTTTATTGTTTTAATTTCGAATTAACATTCATCCATCAATAAGAACTCATCCTTGAATGACTATTCATCCATAGTTAACAATTCATCCGTGATCAAATATTCATCAAAATCCTTATTTTATTTATTTATTTCTTATTATTACTATTACATATTTTTTCAAAAAATAAAAAAATAAAATAAAAACTTAACTTCCTCTTTCTAATCCTAAATTCCAATGTCTAACTTCCATCACCTCGCAAGTGTGATGACTTTGAGGAGGTATGGCAGCCGATCCAATTTTGCCTAGAAGTCGAAAGCTGACTATAGAGTGACGTGCTGCTCCACCTTGGATCCCTTCCCACTAAGCAGCGACCTCCGCTGGGAGTAATACAAGTCCCTCAATGTCGAACTTCTTCCACCTAACTTCACGTGCAAGGATCGCTCCAAGGACTCGATATAGGGTCACCTTGTAACAATTCAGCAGCTTCCCACTTAGAGTTTTTTAAAAGGATGTTGAGTAGCCAAGGACAAAATTCCACCCCAGTGCCGTCTGCGAGTTCTTACGAAGACAATGTGCCATGTGTGCCCTTCTTGACTCGGTCCTCGTCGCAAGAATCCCAAAAATTTGATTTCATTCTTGAATTTTGGCTGCCAATAATGACTCCATTCTACTGATAGAGGTGCCGGAGGACCACATGCCGATGTCATGAGCAGCTTGGTGTACGAAGCAACACTTGCCACCTCGATTTCCTAGTATCAGATTAGCAAGAATGCGTTCAGGATTGAGGGCGGGCTTCCGACACAACTTTTAGTAAGCCCTTTACTGCAAACGTTCACGCTACAGGTTGTTTTCTCAGCAGCACAGAGCAACACCGCGCAACACCTTTACCCATTTTACAGAGAGGGAAACCATCATCGCCATCATACCGTGCGCGGCAGTAGAGTAGCCAAGATCACACTACGCTTCCATCGTGGTCAGAAATTGAACCAGAGCAACAACCGCCAAATACAGAACATCCGCAAGAAGTTACGATTCTTGAGCCGATTTCGTCGTAGATCAAAGACAAGAAAAAATGTGATCCAGAAAGAATAACAACTGCACAAACAGCGTAAGCTAGCCACGAAATAATCCGCCGCATGATACAAGAATAACAACTAGCACGGCAGCATGTCGCTATACTCTACAAGGCAATCAACTCAACATCATGGAATTACACGACCTAAAACAACAATGTAGGAGCTAACACTCCGTCCCCTCCAGCCGCCTACTCAAAGTTAAGCAGCTAAGGGCATCAAGAGCCTTCTGGAGTCTGCTGCTCGATAACCAGCAACAACCTCATTAACTGAACTTTTGCAGTACCTTGGCACGTAAAGAAAACGGAAAAAAAAAAATTGGAGCGCAGGAAGCTCGTAGAGACGTGAAGAAAAACCCAAAATAAACAAGAGAGAGAGAGAGGGTTCCAACGGCCAAACCCCTATCGACGAGGAGGCTGCCGTCATTCAGGGGCAGCCTCTTGCCACCTTGGTTACTTTTTAACTTTTAATTTATTTATTTATTTATTTATTTTGATGGTGAGGGCTGCTCACCTTGGCCATCATCTAATATTAACTACAAAAGAACCTATTCATCATAGAAATTTGTCTTAATAAATTCTACTAGAGTTTGCATATTTGCTATGAGCAATTTAATTTCTATTTTTATTTAAAAATTCTACTACTAACTCACAAAATCTGTAGTTTTAAGCATAATAAGTGCATTTTTATACTAAATACCTAAGTGAGTCAATTCAATGATTCATATACAATCATGTGATATTTTTTTCAAGATCCAAAACTCCTTGCCATTGATCTAATGAATTTCTTCAGCCATTATGTATTCTAAAAAAACCATGGTCTTTCGTTTCTATGGATTTTATTACGGATCTTCCAATCTCAGGTTTGTACGATTTCTATATTTGTGGTAGTAGATCATTTTATCAAATTGACACATTTTATACCATGTACAAAATCTATCACAAATGAAGAAACAACTAAGTTTTTTCTTAATAACATCTATTGCTATCATGATCTCGAGGTAGAGAGAATTTGCCTTAAGAAAGCATTGGGCTTCTAGCTATCACTAATTATTCAATCAAGCTTTAAGATTAAAAAATACACCAAGTTCATATATAAAATTGTTCCTATAGGGATAATTACATCAATACATAAGCCTTAAGTACCAAAGATCACCAAAAATGTAATAAAAATATTATAAAAACTTGTATATTCTTAAGGTGAATTTTTTCTAAACTTCAACAGTTTATATCTCACAATTGGACTATCTAAAAAAATCCAAATTTTATATGAAGTAATGATGTACTTTAGCAACTACAACTACGAATTTTAATTATAAATTCATTATTTATTTTGAAATATTACCAAAATTCTAATAATAGCTTCAAATCCTTACTGACATATCATCTATGTACAAATTTCTTCATAACTCACAAGTTAAGTATTCAAATACTATAAAATTTTGATGTATACCTTCTTTACTTAATAACTTTCACTTTTAAAACTTTTGAGCCATAAATTCATCCAAAAACTCAAGATATGGATCCAATTACAACTATCAACAAAATGACTCACTTATTGCCTTTGAATTACATAAACTATCTTTAATGCTCTATTACTTCTTCATACAAACTCCAAATATAAAAACATTTTCACAAAAGATGGAGATTTTAAAATTATTCTTATGTTTGTACTTCTCAATCTCCAAAATCTATCATAAAACTTCTTGTATTTTCAAAAAAGTAACAATATATCTTAAAATGATACCTTAACTTCATATGGCAATAACTTTATCATCCTAACTCCAAATCTTCTATTACTTTTGTACAAATTATAGTTTAAATCCTAACACTTATAATTCTTACTTTTAATTTTTAAATATTCTTTTTGAAGTCACCAAAATCCTTGTTATGGTTGCAAATAGCATGTTCAATGCCTATTGGGCATAGCCTTCAATCAATAAGGATGAAGATCTTTATCTTTTGCCTTTCATCCTTCTAAATAAGTTACTTAGAGGTTTGAATCTTTATCATTAATCCTCAATCTTTTCCTCAAATTTTATACTAAATATCTAAATCTTATATAATTTAAATATTATAATTAATACAAGTAAATTTTAAAATAAATTATCTTACATCAACTCTCTTTAAATTAACTTATTAACCATTCTAATATATATCAATACTTATAAATATATTGTATGTTTTAGTTAATTTTTACATACTATAAACAATTACAATATGACAATAGATTGCTTAAAGATATTATATTGGATTGGAGGATTCAATTTATATCAAGATTTTGGAGAACCCTTTTTAAGATTTTAAAGGTAGATATAAAGCACTCTTCAATTTTTTCATCCTCAAAATGATGGGAAAACAAAATAGGTGAATCAAGTTGTAGAGCAATACTTAAGGTGTACCATCAATTATTATAAAGATGATTGGACAACTCTTTTATCATAGGCAAAGTTTGCATATAATAATTTGGTACATTCTTCCATTCAATAAACATCTTTCTTTGCCAATTATGGTTATCATCTACAACTTGATATTTTTGATTTTTTAAAAGTTAATAATTGTAGAATAGATATTAATTTATTTTTGAAAGATATTAGTAAAATATATTAATAGTCTATATAATAGAAAATTCAAGAGGACGGATGAGTGATTTAGTTATTAAAAGTGATTAATTACAGAATTACGGTTAGAATCTGGAGAATCAGGAAAAAATATATAGGAGTTGTAGAAGTTAATTAAGGTGCCATCGCTATGATAGTTGTGAGCCGAGATAAGCTTGGTGCTACCTCTTTTCTTTTGTTTGTTATTTTCTTTGAATAAGAGGATTGAGAGTTTCTGAATATTGTGAAGTAAATTATGGAATGGAAATGTGATTGGTATTATTTGAGAAGAAGAAAGATTGAATGCTGAAATCTGATTGTAGTTCAGCAGAGAGAATGAGTCTGTGTTTGTATGAAACACCGTAATGTGAATGGCAGTTCTGTGTGAAGAATTCCTGTGATTGGAATGAGGGTAATTGTGTGCTGAAAGCTGTGAAGGTGTAGTATTACAGTTGGAGATTATGAGGGTAAATATATTAGTAGAAATAGCTATTATTGGTATGACTGAATTGCTGTAAGGAAGAAATCGATAAGGTGAAGGAAGAGATTATAATTTTCTTGTGTATTCAGATATTGGAAATAGAGACAATACATTCAAGAGGTAATTGATCATGTGACCCTAATGTGAACGCTTAAGCAACTAGTCATTTCTCGTGTTTGAATCCCCCTATACGGGTTTATTTTCATTAAATTAATTTGGAATAAGTAAAACAAGTAATCACATTTTGGCGCCGCTATCAGAGATTGACAACATTATTGAATGTTAGGAATTAAATGCGGAAGCAGTAAAGGAGATTAAGAAGCAAACTCAGTAGAAATAATGAAAGAGTATGGTTATTAAGAATGAGAATTTAATAGCAAAGAGAATAAAGCAATCAAAGGAAAGAATAGAGCGATCGCAAGTAAGAAATTTGTTACGTAACGAGCGAGATTACAAATTCAAAAAGAAGCATCGATAAAGTTAGATTAAGCCATGGTTGCATGCTTGTCAGCATATTCGATCATACCCAGAAGACGATCGACCTCTAATATTTCAAAAGTACATACCATTAAAGAAATTGCCAAGAGCACTCGCGGGGAGCGCTGCTAATAGTTTAGCATACCTCTCGAAGCCGTTAATGGAAAACAAAGAAGGCACAGAGGAATTAGGTACCCCACTAGATATTTTCTCAATTAGAAATACGTCTGATTTTAATAAGACTGGTTCTGAAGATCAGCATAAATCACTTGCCAATAAAGACCAATTCAGAGTATATCAAAACTTGTCATTTTCACTTCATATTCAACTAGTAAAATTATTTGGGGATAATAATAGTCAATCGAGAAGGCCTTGAAGTTCGAAAAAGACTTTTGTGGGAGACAGTTTTTATTTTAATAAGGAATTGAGTGGAACACTAGCATCTTTAATGACGTCCAGAGGACCAATAGTTCTGATTGCAGTTCAAATGGATATAGTGGGCAATCGAACGACAAGCGTTGTGCCATTACCTACTTTTCGGAGTTTGCCAGGTGCGGATCCAGATCAACATTTGTTTCAATTCTTGATGGCGTATGTAGCCAATAATGTAAGAACAGAAGACATTTGGCTGAGATGGCTGCTAATGACATTGAAAGACACAACGTTTGAGTGGTATAACCGCCAACCTGTGGGACAATTTATCAATTGGGAGGCATTGAAAAATACATTTTTAGCCCATTTTTGACCAATTGGTTTTAAAGAACGTCTTAGAGAAAAATTAATGAATAGCAAAATGGTACCAGGGAAAGCGGTACAGTCATATTATGGTCGTGTAGCAGATATACTTCGAAAATGGCCAAATAACCAAATACCGGAATTGTTTGTGTTGTTCATATTGGTTAATGGACTACACCCACTAGAATTGAAGATGTTTGTAAAAGAGGCCCAATCAGCGACCATTGCATCATCTCTGGAGCGAGCAAAAGTATAGGAGGAATGTCACTATGACCAAAACTTAACAGTTGGAGCCACGATGATTCCATCTCAAAGAGGTTATCAAATGACAAATTGGAATGACGCATAGAAAGGTTATTTGGGAAGGAATGATTATGATATAATTCCACAAGGAATCATAGATGTCGTTCTATTGCAGGCTGTACCACCATCCATGGGGCTAAATGAACCAATATCAGCATTGGGACGTGTTCCAATATTGAGACCTCAACAGACTGAGGAACCTAATTTGATTCTATGTGCCAATTTATCGGGACCATCAAGATCGATCCCAACTGACCAACTACCAATACCTGTATAACCCAATAAAAGATCTTATGCATTAAAGAAACCTTTAGTGGTAGAAAAGTTGGTGAAGTTACTAGCGGCAATCCCAATTGCCAGGAAGGAATTGTTGCAGAACAGTGTAAAATCAAAACCAATAAAATGCAAAAGAGCATTAAAAATTACTCTCAATATGGAACCCTATGACATTCTAAAGGATTTGAATGTTATTCAGCCTTCAATTACAATGAAGCAACTTTTGGTTGTAGCACCAAAATGTCGATCTACATTGAATTCAGCGTTGATACGATGAAGATCCCGCACTCAAGAAATTCATGAAGTTAGCTTAAACCCAGATCCGGGAGCACTAACAATCGATGTATCAATAGATGGCATTTTAATTCCAGGGATACAAGTCAATGGTGGCTCCAGTGTGAATTTAATGAACGTGGATACAATGAAGTACTTGGATCTAAAGCAATTGCTACCTACGACATTGGTCTTACAAATGGTAGATCATAGTCGAGTAAAGCGAATGGGAATCTTATGCAATATTGCCATTGTAATCACTAGATTAACATACAAAATCGATAATATTGTATTCCGATTACAGAGTTCTACGTTATCGTATTTCATTTTATTAGGCAGACCTTGGCTTTATCAAGCCAAAGCTAAGAACGATTGGGGCCGAGGCACTTTGACAATTAGAAAAGGCCATGACCAAATTATTTTACAGATGTACCCAGTACAATATTATGGAGAATCTCAATTGCCAGAATCAGAATTTACATCGGACAACAAGAGTTAATCGATTGAAGAAGATGACGATGCTATAGGTTCACCGCAATTTGGGGTAGGACAAAACACTTCAACAGCAAAGGTAGGACTCTACCAATGTGGAAGTCTCGGTGAATATTTACTGCATCTGGAGGATGCGACTAACTCGGATCATGCTATTGCCGAATAGATGAACAATCCCGCAGTCAATAGAGTGAGCATATTGGAATCAGAATTGGATAATTTTCATATGTCAGATAATACAAGATATTTAGATCAAGAAAAGACAATTAAATCAAAGGTATTGAAAACCTTGTATGTCAATCCATTAACCTGGGCACCAACAAAATGCCATAGATAATTAAAATATATGTCGATATTATAGGTACAGAATTGGATGCTTGGAAATAGTTTTTCGTCTGTTACAAATCTGCCTTTGCATGGTCGTATGCAGATTTGAAAGGGATTTCAGCCAACGTGTATGAACACCAGATTATTCTGGAGGAGGGTGTTACACAAGTTCGTCAAAGATAACATCGACTTAACCCAAAATATTCTCTTTTAGTGAAAGAGGAATTGGTTAAAATTCTCGACGTGGATTTTATTTATCTTGTTCCGCATAGTGTATGGGTGTCGCAAATCGTGATGGTACCGAAGAAGAATGGAAAAATCAGGATATGTCAAGATTTTTGAAAGTTAAATGTGGCAACTAAGAAGGACTATTTTCCATTACCATTTACAGACAGTATTTTGGACGCAGTGGCCGGACATGAATGTTACTCATTTTTGGACGGATTTTTGGGATATAATCAAATTAAAATTACCGAAGAAGACCAATTGAAGATTACATTTACCACAAATTGGGGTACATTTGCCTATGAAGTAATGCCATTTGGGTTATATAATGCCTTGGCTACTTTTCAACGGATAATGACACAAGCGTTTCAAGATTACCTACGTTTATCAATGGAGATATTTCTAGACGATTTCTGTACCTTTAGCACAACGGCTAAACATCTAGCATGCTTGGATAACTATTTGAATAAATACAATAAGTATGGAATATCTCTAAATTTGAAAAAGTGTCAATTTGGCATACCATCGGGGAAGCTATTGGGACACATTGTTTATGTTGAAGGTATTGCTATGGACCCCGATAAAGTTACTCATATATTGGGTTTACCAAAGCCAGATACGATGTCGGCCATGCATGGTTTCATCGGCTATGTCAGCTATTATCGGCGTTTTATTGAATCCTTTGCGGTTATCTGTCAATCGTTAATCCACTTGTTAAAAAAACCCCCGTCAGACAGATCTAGCCCAATATGGACTGAAGACAGTACTTTTGCATTCGAAGAATTGAAATAAAAATTGGTATCTGCCTCAATTCTTATAACACCTTGTTGAACAAAACTGTTTCATGTCTATGTAGACACGTCTAATATTGCTATTAGATTCGTTCTTAGTCAAAAGGATGAAAAAAAGATTAGATCATCCCATACATTATGTGAGTCGATTATTCGTTGCTGTAGAACAAAATTATAATACTACCAAGCGAGAGGCCCTCGGAATGATCTACTCTATACAAAAATTCCACCACTATCTATTTGGATATCTATTTGTGTTCCACGTTGATCATGATGCGCTTAAGTATATAATAAATAAACCTCAATTGAGTGGACAAATTGCTCGATGGATGTTACTTCTCTAGGAATTTAACTTTACAATTAACTTTTGACCTAGCAAGAAACATGCCAATGCGGATCACTTATCTCATTTATCTAATATACTGGGTAATGAGTCAATAAACGATGCTCTTCTGGATGCACAACTATTCATTGTGGATCCGAATATGGTGAATTGATCCAATATCTAACATTTCAAACTTTTCCCATTTCTTATAATGAAAAATTAAAGAAGCGTCTGATTTTAAAAAGTGCATCATATACCATGATTGGAGATGCCTTGTACAAACAAGGGCGGGATGGAATTTTATGCCGTTGCATCTTTCAAAAAGAAGTTCATATAATTTTGGAAGAATGTCATTTAGACAGTTGTGGAGGACATTTTGCGGGTGATAGCATCGCACGTAAGGCTTTAATGGCTGGATATTGGTGGCCAACAATGTTTTTGGATGCACACGAATATGTTCGTCATTGTGATCCTTGTCAACAAATTGGTCGCCCTACTGGAACTTCTGCAATGCCATTGGTACCAATTTTGGCTCAAGCACCATTCGAAAGATGGGATATTGACTTTGTCGGACCAATTGCACCTGCCTCTCGAAATGGACATAAATATTATATTCTAGTAGCCACGGATTATATCACCAAATGGGCAGAGGCCATGGCAACAAAAACTAATAATGCCAATATCGTAGCAATATTTTTATATGAGAACATTATCACTCGTTTTGGTTGTCCAAAAGAATTGGTTAGTGATTGCGGCACACATTTTATTAATGCAACAATTGAAGCATTAATAGTGAAGTATGAGATTAAGCACCACAAAATGACATCTTATTATCCACGAGCCAATAGGCAGATCGAAAAGACCAACGGTATCCTATGTAAGATCTTAACGAAGACTATTTCAAGAACGAGAACCGATTGGGACACTAAATTGTTTGCAGCTTTATGGGCGTACCATATTGTGTATAAAGTAACTACCAATTCTATCCCATTTCAATTGATATACGATTAGGAGGCAATTCTACCAATTGAATTAGAAGTCCAAAGTTTACAAATTGCGTTGAATGAACGTCTAGGAGACAGAGAATCTCTTCAATATAGGTTAGTCCAATTGGAGAAATTGGATGAAACTAAGGCTACGGCTCTCTTGATCATGGAAGCTACACAGCGCCGCAGAAAGAGTTATTACGATAGTAAGATACGGCCAAAATATTTTATGCCCAATGATCTAGTGTTATTTTATGATATCTACTTTAACAACTTTCTCGGTAAATTTCAAGTACGATGACATGTACCATATCGGGTTGTGGAAGGTTTTCCTAATGGTTCCGTTCAATTGGAAGATTTTCTGGGAATCCACTTCACAACACGCGTTAATGGGAACCGGTTATGTCTATATTATACGTAAATTTGGGACGAGTTTACTCAATGGAGGGAGGGAGTCTCCGTAATAATGATTACCAATAGGATTGGAAAGGTTATGATAGTTAGGAAATGATTGATGGTTAGTTTTGGGTACTAAAACTGACTAGTTAGGAAATTAGACATTCTTGATTAGACGTGAGATTAAGGTACACTAGATTAGATGTTCTTGATTTGGATCCCGAGTAAGCAGTTAGGAGCGGAGCACTCATAGAAGGTTTCATTGTTGCAAATTTCAGACATTGTGCTTTGAACTGTAAGCTTTACAAAAGTAATCAGCAATAGTGTTAGCGGGAGGAAGTATTGAGAGTTTGATTTTTACAATGTCGATAGAGAGAACGAAGAGAGTACCAAAATGATCGAAAAGTTGCCGCAATGTCAGGTCTAAGTGCGATCTAGGATCGCCGTCTCTTGTAGTTATTACCAACATGGAACCGATGAAGTTAGATATATGTTGGTCATTGAAAAGGAAAAAAAGATTTTAGAAATGCATAGTTATTTACATTTTTACGAGGATCGGATAAACTACCACCAATTGATGTAGAACGAGTGGAAAAATATATAAAAAATTATGATCCAGAGGATGGTTTGAGTGTGGTAAGAAGAGTCCTGATTGGAATAGATGAGAATATCTTATACAAGATCTTATCTTTATCAACCGAAGAGCTTGAGGTGGGAGGAGACGCGTCAAATGATTTTAGGCCAGGAAGCTACTTCAAAGGAGGAATGTTGTCTCTCGAGCGAAATCAAAGATGGAATGTATAGGAGGCACTTGTGCCCGAACTTATGAAATGGATGCGGTTCATTCAGAAGCGGTTAGCATTGAATCGGCATACCACCTACATGACAAAGTCATTATCGTTTTCTACAATAGGAACACTCAAAGGTATGGTATTCAATTGGACAGCTTATATGGCCACAAGGATACATGCAAAAATGGGAGCTAAGCGGAAGACAGGGAAGTTTGCTTCACTATTATGTTCCAATTATATAAACTCAGTGATTGAGTATACATTGAAACAGGAATCTCAACCAGTAGTTTCAAGTTTACAAATGGGAAATGTTAATCTAGGGATAATGGCGTATGAAGTAGGAGAATCCAGCAGAGCGGTAGAACAGGAAGCAAGACCAATATCTACACCAGAGTAAGTTTCAATTCGGCCAACAATAGAGATGACGACACCAATACTAGTTTCAAGGAAAAACAACCAATTAGGATTTCAACAGGGTGTAATGGAAGGGTGGAATCTTTAGGAAGTTATATTGGGTCAAATTTCCTAGCTGCAACTTACGGTGAGTAAGCTCAAAGATGAGGGTAGCTTAAAAAGACAAGTGGAAGCGAGCAAGAAAATAATATTGGAGTAAAATTACAAAATCAGGGAACAGAAACAAGTTATCAAAGTAGAATCGGAATCCAAGATATGAGTGAAGCGTAAATTGGATGAAAAAGTAAAAAACTGATCAAAGGAGAAATAGAGAATTCTGCATATCTTGAAAAATCAAATGCAAAAATTACTACAAATTCACAAATCATATAGATTGAAACAAGAGAAGATGAATGCTCAGTTGAAGATGGAACGAGAGAAGAAGGAGGCATTGGAGCTTGAAAAGAAATAATTGGGTGACCAATATTGAAACAAAATAAATGAGCTACAAGCAAAAATTGTTGTTTTGAAGGAAACAATAACAAAATTGGAGAGTGATTTAGTCAGTATTCATCAATCACAGACATTTGCCTCAACGGAAGTAAGAAGTGGAAAATTGGAGGAGAAATTACAACAGCAGCAGCGACAACTGGAAGTTAAAGATGTTAGAATCTTCCAATTGGAAGCTCAGGTTCGAGAATTGGAAGTATATAATGAAGATTTAACAGTTCAATTAAGGGCAGAGATTTAGGACGAGTGAGAGGCAGAAGATATAGTGTTGGAACAAGACCAAATAGAACGAGCACCAGAAATCGAAAAGATTGAACAATCCAGTTAAAAAAAAAAAAAAGGATTGGTTTTTGTTTATCAGTACTGTGTTTGCGAGGATGCTGCACAAATAGAAGTGGGGTTATATAGAATAGATATTAATTTATTTTTGAAAGATATTGATAAAATATATTAATATTCCATATAATAAGAAATTCAAGAGGATAGATGAGTGATTTAGTTATTAAAAGTGATTAATTACAAAATTATGGTTAGAATTTGGAGAATCAGGGGAAAATATATAGGAGTTGTAGAAGTTAATTAAGATACCATCGCTGTGATAGTTGTGAGCCGGGATAAGCTTGGTGCTACATCTTTTTTTTTGTTTGTTATTTTCTTTAAATAAGAGGATTGAGAGTTTTTGAATATTGTGAAGTGAATTATGGAATGGAAATGTGATTGGTATTATTTGAGAAGAAGAAAGATTGAATGCTGAAGTTTGATTGTAATTCAATAGAGAGAATGAGTCTATGTTTGTGTGAAACATCATAATGTGAATGGCAGTTCTGTGTGAAGAATTCATGTGATTGGAATGAGGGTAATTGTGTACTGAAAGCTGTGAGGGCATAGTATTACAGTTGGAGATTATGAGGGTGAATGTATTGGTGGAAATAGCAGTTATTGGTATGACTAAATAGTTGTAAGGAAGAGATTATAGTTTCTTTGTGTGTTCAGATATTAGAAATAGAGACGATACATTCAAGATGTAATTGATCGTGTGACCCTAACGTGAACGCTTAAGCAACTAGTCATTTTCCATGTTCGAATCCTCCCTATACGAGTTTATTTTCATTAAATTGATTTGAAATAAGTAAAATGAGCAATCACAATAATACTTTGGCAAAAGATTTGGCAAATTATTTATCAAAACTTCATACAACAATCAAAGCACACTTAAAAGCAACTCAAAAATAATAAAAGATTAATTTAGATGCCTATCCCAAGAGACAACGACAATTTAATGTAGGTAACAAAGTATAGTTACTTCATCCTAATATCAAGACTACTTATTCTTGTGACTAGTTGGACTATCATAGACTTGAATCTTTTCATATTAGTCAACAAATCAATCTTGTTGCTTATCAATTATATCTACCAAAGTCTATGAAAATTCATCCTATATTTTATGTATCTCTTTTTGAGCCATATAAGATAGTGAATATCTCAGGAAGAAAATAAATACCACCTCTTTCTATATAAGTGGATAATAATCAAGAGTTTGAGGTAGAAGAAGTCTTAGATTCAAGGCAGTGCTAAAATAGGTTGAAATATTTTATTCATTGGTGTGGATATGATATTAGTAAATACACATGAGAGCCAATAAAGAATCTTGCAAATGCAACAAAGAGAGTTGAAGCTTTTTATCGATAACATCCATCAAAACCAAGATGAAGAATAACAAATCTTTGCTATAAAAGAAACAAGATCCAAAGAAGATAATCCTCTACCTTCTATCATTTTTTGTAATTTTTATGTATTTTTAATACTAAAGAGATAGAAAATCAATAACTAGTAGATTCAACTCAAAAGCCAATATTTGCTGATTTATTGGATAAGATATTGTGACTATTACAACCTTCAAGATAACATAATAGAAATAAATATCTTCAGGAATAATATGTTTTTTTTTAAATAAATGGTAAGATACAATACATTTGGCATCATATCTTAAGAAGAGATTCTTGATATTTGGTGATTTTATTGGAAGTAGGAATGATTCAATATCTAATAGCAACAACCAATATCCAGTATCAAAATTGATTTCTAGTAGCAATAACTAATATCTAATAGCAATGACTAATGTCCAATAATAAAATCCAATATCTAGTAGCAACAACCAATATCTAGTAGCAATAATCAATATCCTTCAAATTTACAAAACTTTAGTACTTAATTTCTTCTAATCCAATTGTTGAATTGAGCTCAAAATTTTTGAAGAGCAAGATAATATTCTTAACTTCAAATGGATGATAATCACAAGAATGTGTTTGGGTATAGGTCGGCCTTCTTCTCTAAGTTGAATGCAAAATTTCTAGTACCAATCTCTTCTTATCAAACCATTCAATCAATTTCAAAATTCTTACATACAAAGAAAAATAAGTCTACTATCCAATACACAACTTCCACTCCAATCCAACCAATAGATTGTAAGAAATCTTAAAACCATCACTAGACCTAAGATTCTACTTTTTGAGACCTTGACTCACTTAAACCTCAATAATCCTCAATTCAATCATTAGATTTATCTAAAATTCACAACACATATTAAGCACAACTATAACCATTAACTTACAAAATTTCACTTGTAGATCTATTACAAAACTCTTGAAATTGTCCAAAACATCAATTATATTTTATTTCACAAAAATCAAGATAATCAAAAATAAACTTGAATTTGTAAAGATCTTACAAAGTCATTACGAATCTAAATCATACAAAATCCATACTCATCAAAATCTCATCTGGTCTGCTATCAAATTCCACTCATTGATCTGCAAAAGAACCTTGGAGTTGCCATAGGTGCTTGGTTTTGTGCCTTGAGGTCTGATTTTGACCTAGATTGATACCTGGCCATCCTTAGGTATCAAATTTTGTCCTTCTGAGTTAATTTTTTATTAAAATCAACTTCTAACTTCTTTCTAAAATATTCATATTTTTTATTTTTCTAATCTACTTTATTTGCCTTATTTATGGTCTAACAAAGTAAGTAGAAGGTCATTTTGTAAAAGGCAATATTGGTACCCTTTAGTTTTACTACCCTTTTTGACTATTATTTATATTTCTAAGATAATTTTCTCTAATAGTTTGAACAAAGATCTCCTATATTATAATAATTTCCACACTCTTTTTTCTATTAGTCGTGTTACATCACAACATCTATCTCCCTTGAATTTGAGCCTCCTCTGACATGCGACAATGATTCTTCAATATATTGATGTTAAATGTTCTTCATTTTGGTCTAATTCTTGATCTTCAATATGCTCTTCTATTCTAATCTCATTATCTTTTATTACACTTTATTCTTCATGAAAATAAATGTTTTCATAATTTATACACTTTTTTATCTATTAGTCATATTATATTATGACAATGTGGACTAAAATAGAATTTAAAGATTTAATGAAAGTAATCTATCTAAGTATAATATTATATAGTATAGTATAATAGGAAACTATTCCAAGCTAAGGCAAGCAATTAGTTTTCAATACCATATAAGTACCAATTAAGTAATTTTTTCTCAACCTTCAATGCAATAAGTGCATCTCAAAGGTTTTTTTTTACTTGTAGATAAGCACTTTACCTTTCAATGAAAATCTTTATTCCAAACTTAATTAAAAATAAATTATCTTTCTTTTTATCTTATCCAATAGCCTATTCAATGGCCATAGAACTTATGTCAATTGTTACTATTACTATTCTTTCATAAAGATGAAGGCATATATCTTTTATAAATATACAACATCCATCTTCTTCTAAAGTCAAATCCTTAGCCTCCTCTTTGCAACCTTTAATTGAAACATTATCTAAAAAAGATATGGTCTTTTTTAGTAGAAACTCCTTTAAAATTTGATTCATTGTATTTTACTTTTGAGCCATTAAATTAGTTGTACCTTATAGTAAGGTACACATCTGTACTAGATTCAAAAGAATCTTCATAGGAATTAGGTTCTTATTTTTCTTTGCTTATTCAAATTGATCATAATCCAAGTATAAATTTCTACTAGAATAAATAGCATGTCTTAAAAAAAAATCTTACTTTATCTACCATAGATCTAAACTTTATATTGCTAATAGTTACCTTGTTGGCTAGTTGCATATCTTGAATGAACCTAAGCACCTCAAATTTCTTTGGCATAGTAAATCATTGATTAGAATAAGATACAATAGATGATTTAAAGATGCCCATCTTCGCCTTTTCTTTTAATAAATCCACCAACTTGAAAAGTAAAGTCTTTGGCACTAAAATAGGTTTTATTTTGATGTGCTCTTTGGTATCTTGAAGTAATTAAGTTGCCACAGGCTTCACCTTCTTGACCATGGTATTATACTTAGTGTACTCCATAGCATCTTGTAATATCACATAACTATCAATTATTCCAAGCTTCATTGAAAATTTCAAAATCTCCTCATATATTTATCTTGAGTGAAGCTCCACAACAACATTAGCTCTACTTTTATCCATATGCAAAGCCAATCCGTCTGAAATCTTCACATAATCATCTTCAAGCCTTTTTTCTTTGATAATACATGTATGAGCTCTCAATTATACTCCAACCTTTAAATTTTTGTTATTTCCTTTTTTTATGATAATTGAGCATGTTAGATTAGGATTTATATAAGAGAATTTAGTTTTATAGAATTTTTAGGATTGTAACCTTTGATGGTATAAATCATAGCCTAATTCCTTGAATTAAGCTAATTTGGATCAAAGTAATAAGGATTAAAAAATTAGAGTAGCAATTTAATTAGTTTTAATAATTTAGAAGTCATTTTTAATTACTGTGAGGATTAAATAAGAACTTATGAATTCACCTAAAATCATTTCATATGATTTAGAGTGAATTAGAATTAGAATATTTTAAAAGATCTAGTGAAATTTAATAATGACAGATTTGAAGATTTTCTCCAAATTCAATAAATTCAAGTAGTGAAGTAGTTCTTCTAATTAATAGAAGCCGTTCAAATGCAATGGCAACAATGGATTCACCTTGTGAAGTGAAGAAAACAAGATTAGCACCCTCTCCTTCAAAATACAAGTAGAGTAATGAAATTCTCATTTTTGAAGAATTTTACAAGAATTATCAAAATCCTTCTAGATAAAAACCTTTATAAAATTACAAAGAAGCATAGAATGAGGCATGTGAGTAGTTGATCTTGGCATAAAAAGATGTTTTGAACACAATGGTGAAGTTAGATTTACCAAAAAATGATTTTTTGACCACTTATAAGAATTATCAGCTTTGATAACGAAATTAGCTTTTGGATATATAAAGGCCATAGATCTACATTAGGGATCTTAAAAATCAAGGGTGGAGGTGTGGCCGCCCTTCCACAAGCCACTACGAAATTATATAAGAATGGCTTGGTTTTCCAAGCCCTCTCTCTCTCCTCTTTGGTGAAAGGTGAAGCCATGCTAAATTCTAGCCTTAAATTCTAATCTTAATTTTATTTTTGATTTCAAATCTCATTGTGAACTTTTTGGATGTAAGTGTATGGATCTTGAGTTTTGCATGATGGTTGTTAGATTTTAAAACATACTTCATTGTAGTAGATAGCTCCATCGGCCTTCCATATACTCTAAGGATTCTAAGAGCCTTGGATTTTTCTCAATCAGTTATTCAATTTTTTTAGTGTCAATGTGAAATTTTTTTATGGTTGTATCTTTTGGTACTAGCTTTCCAATAAGATAAGATTTTCTGGATTCGGAAAAAGAACGAATTATTGGAGAAATTTTGAATACGAGGGAATCAGTTGCCTTGGAAATTTAGATCAACCCGTTTTGAAAAGATATTTCTCAATTCTTCATTATTATATTATGTTGAATTTTCGGAAATAAGTGTATCTTTAAGCTGAGCTTCTAATGGCTCAAATTACTTTAAATTTGAAGACAAATTGAATTTTTGATGAATTTCCAAGTGGAAGGAGATTGCTTGCTGCCACAGTCTTGGTCACTCAACTTTCAAGGAGCCTTTCTCGCAATTCAGATACTGGATTGAATTGAAATTTATTAGAGAAGTGGCACCTTTAAGTGAAACTTGCAACAAACTAAAAATCATTCACTTTGGAGATAATTACAATCTTTGAAAAACTTTGGAGTGGAAGGAGATTTGCTGCCTTTAATTCTTAGGCATTATCAAGATACCTTTGCTTTTATCTCTCTTTAATTCTATTTTTATTTTTATTCTTTCACTAACTCATAAATTTTATATTTTAATTTTTTTCCTTTAATTTTTAATCTTTAATTTTTAACCTTTAATTTCTTCTCTTTTACTTTTAAATTTGAAAATACCAAGATTTAAATTAACTTAGCAATTACTTAATTAAAAGTTCTTCCATTCCACTTCCTAAATCTGTTGTATAGCATTAATTTCATTGAGTGGTGAAATTTGGGCTCATAACTTGAAATGCACTCACCACTTGAAATCACATCTATATATATATATATATATATATATATTTCTTTATCCAATACTTATATAAATGACCTAAATTTTTCATCTTGTGAAATCTCAAAATTCTCAAAGTTGCCAATTCCAAAAATCCACACTCAAAGCTATTCTCATTGTCGTATTGCAACACGAGTATACCATGAAAATATAAAAAAAGGGGACTTTTATTAATGTTCAGTTACTTCAAATATTGGGAGCAACGACCAACTCTAGTACAAATACTGAGAGGCCAGGTTCAGTCACCCCATTACAGTTAGTCGGGGCATATTGAATTGCTCCGTTTGATTCCAATAACGAGAGTCAACAGAAAGGGAAGGAACCAATTCAATGACGGATGAGCCTGGTTCGAAGAGCCAATTGAATCCAATTTGAAGACATCCAATCCAGGTCTTACTACGGGCTTCTTACCCAATATGAGACCTGATTTGGTCGGGCAACCCAATGCGGTTCAATTACGGGAACATCCAGGTCTTACTACGGACCTCTTAGCCAATATGAAACCTGAATTGGTCGGGCAACTCAATGTGGTCCCGATTATGGGAGTTCTGATTCCGTTTCAGGCTGTTTCGTCCTTTGTGTCGTTCCGAGAACGTCCTTTCGGTAAAAAGATCTCTTAAAGGTAAAAATGGAGGAGAAAGCTCTGATGACGGGAGCCAATTCCGAATCTAAGAGGGAAGATTGAAGAAATTCAGAGACTAGGATTTGAAAGAGGGGGAATTAGGGTTAAAGGGGAGGATAGGTTAAGAAATGAAGAGGGGGGAGTTTTAAGGTCGGAGAGCGAGCTTCAGGCTTCGGGAAGGAGAAAAAAAACAAAGAATTGAGGTTTTTTTCTTCATAGGGTTTTGGAAAGACGGAGACAATCGTTGCTGAAGTCAGTGTTGTACTGGTGAATCAAGATTTTAATGAAGTGGGTGTGATTACTCTTGACTGTTTTGTAAAATCGAAGTCACGTCTGTGATTGAAGAATTAAAAAGGTGTCTATAGGATTGAGTATGCGGAGTGAATGAAATTTATTGGATTAATCTAACAAGACAGTCAGTGGATACAAGATCGTGAGTATGAAGTGGTATCAAAGATTAGCAGTTTGGGTTGTTTGGGGTTCTCTGTAACGTCTAGAGACTTACCGGCTGGGACAAAAAGGACTTCGGTGAGTAGTCAAAGGACAACCGTTTAGATTTACGATATATTCTTGCAATCATTTATATTCCAACAGTCAAAAACCGATAGACTGCTTGAATATTAGCGAATCTCCATACTACCTTCTACAGCCAGACGCCCGACACGTTCTCGAGCAGGAAAGCACGTAATACGAAAATGTTAGGAAGTATATGTATAAAAGATTTACCTATGTTCTTCTACCTTCTTACTATAAGAATATTCCTTAATAATCCAAAAATTCTTCATTGGTTCTCAAAAGAGCTTCTTTTAATTGGTTTCTATTTTGTTCATTATGTCATTTCACCATGAAGAATTACATCAATTTTTTTCTATTTTAGTTTCTAATCCTTGTATAATAAAAGCCATCATTTAAAACCTTTGTTTCCATCCTTATAGCCATGATATAAAGTTGCTATAAAATCATTGGATAAGTAGTGGACTTTTGCACAAAGAAATTTTATTCTACCCCCATATTTCTAATCCTTATTCTAATTCTTAGACATCTCCTATATAAATTACTTCACTTATTGTTGGCGGCTCTAAATACCCATCTATAGTTAATATCAATGAGCTACTTGTCTATCTCATAAATCCTCCTTGACATGATGTTGATCTCTGATCTATGATCAATAAGTATCAAGGTATGCTCATTGAGGTCTCATAGCCTCATTTGAGCTTCTATAGTAGTCCTAGTCCAAAAAAAATATGCAAATTAAGCATTCATCATCTCACCCTCAAATCTCTTGTAAAAAGTATAATTAAATATATTTATCTCACTTATGATAATTCTATTTTCCATCTCTTTGCCACTTCTTGTCTTTTTTTTAATCTTCTCTTCTACCATGGCTTTGAATAGCTACATCTTTTTTAATTTTAAGTGACATCTCCTCAAATCCAAGTATACATAGTTAAAAAAAAAAGACCTGCCTTATCTTTTGGTTCTCTTTTTTAGCTAAATAAGAATCCAATGCCTTCACCATAACCACCTCCATTATCATTTGCTTCTTTTTTTTAATGACATCAATAATAAGTCCATAGAAGTATTTTTTTTGCTATGCTAAGTACTTTCTTCAAAGTAAATTCAATTTTTGCATCAAAAATTTTTTCTTCCAAAATTTCTTTTATATTAATAGAACTTTCAATATCCAATTGAAACTTTTGAGAAGGGCCCTTATCTTTAGGCTTGTTTGATCCTTTTTTTTTATCCTTTCTATTTTTTGAGCTCTAACTCCACTCCTTGATTGAAATGGAGGTATTACTTGAGCTTGTGGATAAAAAGGTCCTTTTCTTTGTTGATTAGATTCTATAATCTTTAATGGCCTCTTTTTGTTGAAAAACTCTTCTACATCTTCTTGAGAGGATCTAATCTTTTTTACTTCTAAAATGGTATCTTAATCCTCTAAATCTTTATTGCCATTTAAAAAGGTTTAGATGCTAATAGCATTAACTAAATTATTTCAATCTATTGCTCTTCTAATGGATTCTGCCACTCTAACCATAGTTTCTCTTGATGGCCTTGAGGTAGCTACCATGTCCCTAATTTCCACTTCAATGAAATAAGAGTAGACCTCTTTCATATACAACGTACTTATTCTCTCTATAAAGTCCACTACAAGCTCCTTCATATCTCCTCTTTTTAAATAGAGTTCTAAAAGTTACTTCATAGTAGTAAGTCTTACTTTACTTTTTGTGAAGATAATTTCTTTTTTTAAGTCTTTATCATGATTGGAATAATATATATTTTTTTATATTTGGACTTATCACAATACATTCATCTCATAATAAATCTCTTTGATTCCTCTAATGCATGCAAAGATGTAACTATTTGGCTCCTCTTAAACTCACTCATTTTTACTCTCAACTCTCTCATACCTTTAATAAACTCTTCAAAGATGTCTTTGAGAGGAATCTTACATTTTTTTTTAGATTGGAGTGGTTGTCACCACACCAATTCGAATAATTGACATCATAAATAGTAGAACTTCATGCCTCAAAGTTCCTCCTCTTATCTTAATCTATCATTGCTTCATTACCAATAGCACCACATCTTTCACTTTCCTCCAATCATTAATTAAACTTCTTTTAATGGACTTGTTAATAAGGATTACAAAAAAAAAATCCTCTAGTGCTTCATCTCCAATTTCTAAAAAAAAGCTCAATCTTCCTTGTATTCAATAAAAGTCTCTTTAAAGATGAAAGTTGAGAATTTTTTTTATTATTCAAACTATAGCTTCATAATTTAAAATTAAATCTATTCATTTTTTTAAAAAATATTTCTTTATCTTTAATCTATTTATAGAATATAAATCTTTAAAACTTTGAATATTTATAAATCTTTAATTCTTTAAATATTTATAAATCTATTATTAATTAAGTTAAAAAATCTAAAAATTATATGATTTACATTAGAATTTATAAATAATTCATTTGTAGCTATGTATTTTCATCCTAAAAAGATACTTTTTAGAAATCTACAAAAAAAAAATTAGCTCCAAAGGCATTCTTCTTAATTGTTTTCTATGCTTTTCATCAATAGATTTTATAATAATAAATTACATAGCTTTTCTTCTGTTTTAATTATAAATCCTTGCATAAGGTGAACCATCATAAAAGTCTCTAGTCTCTATTCTAGTACTTATAACATATTAAAAATAAAATTCAAATTATAGAGGTTAGATACTATAAATGAAGAATTCATATCTTTGGATTGTGGTGTATAAATTGTAGACAAATAAACCACACTACCCAATTTTTTCCATGATTTTTACAACAACCACCTATAGAAAAGAATCAATTCCAACCTTATAGACCTCTTCACCATTTAAGACAAATAGGTCTCAGTTTTTCTTTCAATCAAGAGAATAATATTACACCTTGTCCTACTTGTAAAAAACTACATTGAATAGGCTAATGTTGGATTGAAAATGGAATTATATGCTCAAATTTTAGAGGATCTCATCCTACAAATTTTTATAGAATACCTGATAAGGTCATTCCTTTAACCTTTCTTTCAAAAGATTATAGCAATTAAGCTAGAAGAAATACACAAAGAATTAGATTTACAGATTCTATAGTTACAAATGGTTTATCAAATCTATATTATGATTATTTAAATAATAGTAAAATTCATCAATCTCTAATGATAATCAAAATCAATCAAGGAGTGATGTAAAATTCTTTATCATATAAGCAAAATCAAAATCAACAACTACCATCTTCTCAAGATATTAGGTATATAGTGGCTCAAATTGATGTGCTTACTATACCAAATCTATCACTTCTTCAATCCAACTTGGTACAATTAGATAGAAATAAGGTCTCTTTAAACAATGGTTATTTACTTTCTTTGGTTGTAATTAGAAGTATGAGTGCCAAAAAATCAATAGATTTAGCACACCTCAAAGAAGATGAAATATCTTTGGATATTTCAAAAGAATAACCTAAGTTTGTAAAATTGACAAAAACTACTCAAGAGATAACTAAAAAATTAGAATACAACCAACCATCTTTTTTAGCTGAACTTAATAAAAAAGAGTATCAATTTGTAGTCAAAAAAGGGCCTTGGACTTCTAATATATTTTTAAAACATCCAACAACTAGTAGAACCTTCAATTCTATAGAACCTTATGACTTATGGCAAGACTTTTGTAAGGTTAGAGCTAACAATTCTTTTGGCCAATTAATTCAAGTAGCACCAACTATCAAAAAAGATCTCAAAGAAAGAATAATTGTACAAAAAGAAAACCAAGAATATAAAAAGAATTGCTAGAATTGAAGTTGGAGATTTGAAATAAGATGTTACAAAGGTAGCAAAAAGAGAGAATTAAGAATATAGACCTTTTGAGATTGATGTAGAAATTGTGAATAAAATAATATTAAAAGTCATGGTAGATGATGGAAATATTATGCTAGAATCTACTATAAAAAAATTGGAATTAAAAATCACTCAAAAGACAATTATGAAGGTAAAATTAGTTGATTAAAGATCTTTTCAATCTCTCAGTCAAATTTGTGATCTTCATATGTGAGCTGGAGGTGTAGATTATATGGTATCATTTTATGTGCTTCATCTCTATAAAGAAGCAAATAGTTTTCTTTTATGAGGAAGGAGATGGTTGAGGCAATCTGAAGGAGTAATTAATTGAGGGACTTTTAAGCCCTATTTTATTTTTGGATCTTTTAATAATTTCACAACAACCATAATTTTTAGCAATTTTAAACTCCAAGTTTTGGCTCTAAAGAGAAAACACCATTAAATACAAAAGTTAATCAAATTATTTTTATTTAATCCAATTCAATTCCATCTTATGATTATATATAAAAAAAATTGATCTTAGATTATATAAATATGAAGATGAGGGAGATTTTGTAAAATGGTTGGAAGAAAATCCTTATAAAGAAGAAGATATCCACATTCAATTTAAAGAAGTAATTAATTGATCAGAACTTAAAGATGACTGTCTAGACTTAAAAACCTTAATTAATGATATTTGTATAAAAAAGCTTTTAGCTTGAAAATTGATGGAATACAAGTAGATGATTTGGATACTATCATAAAAGAAAAAACCATCATGCCTCTTCTCTTACAATTCAAATATACTTCTCAAGACATTGAAGTTGGATATGATATATTGACTTACTCATCAATACTTAAAGATTGTTACCATGGACCTACTAATCCTATATATATGATAAAATAAATTTGGATAAAAATTTTAGTCAAGTATGATAAAAAAGAATTCAAATATGTCAAGTTTGGATCTCAATTAGGTGAAGAAGATCTTGAAAAATACAAAGCCTTAGTAATAGAATATCACAATATCTTTGCATGGTCTTATAAAGACTTAAAAGATATTCTTCCTAGCATTTGTCAACACACTATCCCACTTCTTTTAAATACAACATTGATTAAACAAAAATATAAAAGTCTCAATCTTAAGATGTAATTTATTATAAAAATAGAATTAAAAAAGTTACTTCAAGCAAGATTTATAAAGTCTATAGAAATTATGGATTGATTGTCATATATTGTCTTAATACAAAAAAAAAAATGAAAAAATAAGCTCAAGGTGTTTATGGATTATTGAAATTTAAATAAGTATACTTAAAAAGATCATTTTCCATTATCTTTTATTACTTCTATAGTAGATGATGTGATAAGTCATGACCTCTATAGTTTTATGGATGGCTACTTCTGAGCACAATTAATAATTCTAATAGTTAGTTATAATCACTTTTGTGATTTTTCACATGTTTTACTAATTTTAATACTAAAATAATTAATTTATAGATCCAAATTAGTTTTTTTAGTTAATCATTATATAATTTATAGTTTTAGGTTGTTAATTAGGTAGATACCTTTAACTATTAGATTGAATGATTGTTAAAAATTCTAAAATAGTAAGTTTAGAAGGTCTATGATTTTTTTTGATTTGGTTTAAATCCTCTTTTATTATTAAAATTAAGATTTTAATAGAATTTTTCTTTTAAATCCTAGATATTATATCTTAAATTAATCCACAATCTTAATTTTCAACTCCAAGGCTAATTCCTAATTTAAAAATGGTTAGAAAAACCCTTAAGACTAATTGTTTAATCTTCCTATTTAATTTTTAAGATTTTTTAAGGTTAAATTTCATACCACAATTTAAATGGATTAAAAATATAAAGTCTAATTGTTAAAATAATGATGATTTCTAGAAAATAGAGATGAGCTAATTTTTATGGTGCATTTTCCTTTCGTAGTGATTTTTATCACTATTTGGAGTTGAAGAATGGAAGAAAAAATAAATAAATCAAAAAATCAAAAGTATATCAATTCAAGGCCAAATTGAAATTAGCAATTGTAATTGGCTAAGAGTTTGTACTTAAGGGAGTTTAAATTGAAGAATGGTAATCATGAAGGCTTTGATGGCAAGAATCCTTACTGATCTCTTAGTTAGGATAATTAGAATTAGAATTCTAGTTAAAATTGATAACTAGATTAGTAAATTAATTAGTTTTAATGATTTAGAGCTTAGATTTGGGCTTATGAATAGTCGATCTTGAGATAAAAATACGTTTTGGATACATTGATGGTATTAATTTTGCAAAAAAGGCCTTATTTTTTGAGATATAGGCATTTCTAGACCTGTAATCGGATTTAGGCTTAAGATCACTGTGGACCCTTGAACTTGGTTAGGGATTTTTGATCTAGATGGTGGAAATGTGTTCGCCACTTTTGGGCCTCCTGCTACTTGGTTAAGAGCTCTTAGGTGGATGAGCTCTCTTTCTCTCTCTCCATTTTTTTCTTATGACGAAGCTATGGCAAAAATATTTCTCTATTTTGTGAATGCATATCTTATCCCTTAATCTCGTATTGCATCAATTTTTTTTCTCATTCTATCTATTTTAGTTTTCTTCTCATGAAATTTTGTAGCCAAATTCTAATCACTCTTATGTTTGTAACGGCATAAGATACACTTGATTTGGATCTGTGACGATTTTTTAGAAATTTTTTTAACTAGTAGGGATCTAATGCAGTTGGTAACATAAAAGCATTGAGTTCAAAAACCCATAACTTGGTGATCCGTACCTCAACTTTAATATGAATAGTTAAAATGAGTGTGCTTTAAAGTCTAGTTTCTTACAAAGTTTGAGTCACTAACTTTCGAGCTATAATAAATTTGTAATGAACTATTAAGTGAGAAGAGTTCTACTACTTGGGCAATTAGAACAATTCTCTTTGAAAAATCATACCTCAATATTTACTTATGTCTTTGTGCTGAATTTTATTGAGATAGAAGTAATACAAAATATAGGTTTTAGAAAAAAATAGAATTGTTAACTTTGAATCAATAAGCAATTTCTAATAAACTTTTAAGTAGAAGGAGATTTCTAGCCAAAATCTTATAAAATTGCTCAAGATTATTGAAATCAGCAAGTACTTGCTTAGTTACAACCACGTAGAGATTAAGCATAGTATGTTGCTAAGAGTCAAAAGGCATGAAATAATTAAAAGAAGTTACTATGGTGTTGTGATGTAATATGACTATATAGTGAAATTATAATCAAAATTGAATTTTTAATTAATATCTAATTATCTTCATTTAATTATAATTTGAGGTTTCTAAACATGGCTTTTATAAAAACCTCTTAGGTTATTTTTTTATCTTAATAATTAATAGGTTGAAGGTTAATTAGTAATTTTACCTTCTAGGTTGTAGAGACTCTTCTACTACCTTAGAAAGACCATAAATTGATGAAATCAGGTTAGGAGAGGTAAATAATTAGTATAGTTGGTAGTAGGATTAAGTTGAGAGTATACTTGGAATAAAAAATCCTAAGGATAGGATAGATTGATACCCGAGGGTCGACCGTTTGTGGGATAGGATCGAAATGAGACCTTTGGCCACTAAAACGACAGCTTGGGGCAAAATAGGATTTCATTTGAAGATCGGAGGTTAGGATTTGAGAGCTAACTTGAAGTTCATTCCAAAGAGATAAGAATTTTTTTGAGAAGGTTTTGGAGGACTTAGCAATTGTTGTTCAAAGTCAGGGTTTATATCAGTGATTTGGATTTTATATAATATAATTAGGGCTAGCAATTTTGGCTAATTCGTGCAATTGGCATGACATCTACAGTTGAAAATTTAATATTTTTTGGATTATTGGATGTATTAAGTGTATAAATTTTTTTTTGATAACTAACAGCATGGTTTAGAGATATCTAGTTTTTAGCAGAAGAGGGTTTAAAAAAGTGGTAGTTTGAGGTTGGATAGGGTTTCTATGATATCTAAAGATCTATTAGTCGGATTAAGGTGAAAATTGGCATGGTGTTGGAGGATTTAAAGATCAAGCTACACACCAATTTTGAAACAAGGCATATAGTTGGAGAAGGAGAAATCATTGCTAGAATTTCTTCTTTACTTTTCAAGTTGGCGGCCAAGTGACATTGGTACAATTTTTGGAGGTTTTCTCACAATATGTAAGTTGGATTGGACTAAAAATTCTTAAGAATTTAGAAGACTTGAATTGACAATTGTATGCAAAATTCTATATCAAGTGAATGGTCACATTGGATATTACAGCTTGTTAAAGCTCACTGATTAAGATTGGGATTTACAAGAAAAATCTAAATTGCTTAAATATGAAAGTAACAAGGTGATTGGGATTTATGTATGATTAAGACTACTAAGAAGAGTGTTTAAAGCACTTTTGAATTGAAATTCAGATTATATTCTTCTAGCATGGGTGAAACCTATTAGGGTTTCTTGGCTACTTGTGAAACATAATCTCACCTTCCATAGCTATGTGCCTGGTGCATTTCTGAGCAAAACAACACGTAATACAACAACGGTGGTAGTTAGGGTTTGTAGATAGCTGCTATATTAAGAAAGAACTTAGAATTCAGTTGGATGAAGTAGAAATGGATATAATATCAAAAGGATGGAAGTTACCTCATTGGTTAGCAACCACCACCTGTAAGTAAAGGGTGTTGGAAGTAAGAGTCATCTTTCTCCATACTTCTTCTTGTATGCAAACTTTGCTGATACTAAGTATTTGTAGCTTTTAGACTTCTTTTCTTCAATAGGTTATGGGGCCACACATATTTGCTTTAGTGTTTTGAAGTTTTTTGAAGTGGTTGTTGATGTTCAGAATAGATCAAGTTATTCTTGATGCTAGAATTTAGAAGTATCTAACTTTCAAATTCAAATCTAGATTTAGATTTTGATTTATTTTTACTTGTAGTTGTGAACGCAAGAGTGCTTGTGAGTACTTAGAGATGTGTCAAAGTGGGAGTAATGGTGTGTTTTGGATACATCTTTGAATTTAATAAAGAAACAAGAAGATGAAGCCAATGAAGATGATGAAGATAAAAAGCCTAAGAAGGTTGAAAAGTTGAAGGCTTCTATAGTTACTTGGAACAACAATGAAGGAAATGAAGATGTTGAACATTATTATGATGATGATGATAAAGAGTACTAACTGTTGAATAAGAAACGACAAGGTTTAAGAGAGAAGATGGTTGAAAAAGAACATAGAGTGCAACAAGGTGAATATTCTTCTAAAAATGAAAAGAGATATCTTTTGAAAGAAAGAAGGTTATGTGGTGAATGGTGGAAGGATCACATTTTTTTTACAAGACTAAAAGGAGATGCAAATGATAGAAGATCTATAATGGAATATGTCTTCTTCATTGAAGTGGGAGCTATTTCATAGAATTACAAGTTATAATCTACCATTATAAGCTCAATGATGGAAGCAGAATACATGGTAGCAAGTCATTGTAAAATGGAGATGTGTTGGATAAGGCAAATCTTAGAAGACATTGGACTAGTGCAATTAAAAGTAATTGTAATTATAAATGACAATCAAGGATGTCTTACATTTGCTAAAAATCCAAAATACTATTCTATGACCAAACACATGGATGTTTAATATTATTTCATATAAGAGAAGATTGAAGATAGAATAATAGATATGAAGTATTGTGCTACAAATGACATGTATGCTGATGTGCTTACAATGGCATTAGTGAAGGATACACATCACAAGTTGATACAGAGTGTGAACTCTCAATTATACTCTAGAATCTAAATTTTTGTTATTTTCTTACTTTATGATAATTAGACATATTAGATTAGGATTTATATAAGAGGAATCTAATTTTATAGAATTTTTAGGATTATAACCTTCAATCGTATAAATTATAGCCTAATTCTTTGAATTAAGTTAGTTATGACTAAAATGATAAGAGTTAGAAAATTAGAATAGCAACTTATTTAGTTTAATAATTTAGAGGTTATTAGTCATTACCATGAGGGTTGACTAAAAGCCTATGAGTGCACCTATAATCATTCACATGATTTAGGAGTTGGAATTATAATTCTCTAAAAGATTTAGGAAAGTTAGCAATGATAATTTTGAGTTTTCTTCCAAATTTGATAAATTCAAGCGACATGGTCATTCTTTTAATTAATGGGAGTCTTTTTAATGCAATGGTGGCACTAGATTTATCCTATGGAATGAAGAAAATAAGATCAGCACCTTCTCCTTCAAAATACAAGTGAAGCAATGAAATTCTCATTTTGAAGAATTTTACAAAAAATTGCCAAGATGCTTGTAAGTAAAAACTTTCATGAATATTATAATTGAGCATGGATTGAGGCATGTGAGTAGTCTATCTTAGCTTAAGAAGGTGTTTTAAATACAATGGTAAAGTTAGATTTATCAAAAAAATACTTTCTTGACCACTTACAAGAGCCATCAGCCTTGACAATGAGATTGGCTCTTGGAAGAATGAAGGCTATAGATCTAGATTAGGGATCTTAAAAATCAAGGGTGGAAATATAGCCACCCTTCTATGAGCCTCCACTCAATTGTATAAAAGAAGCTTGGTTTTTCAAGTCCTCTCTCTCTCTTCTTTTGGGTGAAGGGCAAAGCCATGCCAAAATTTGGCCAAAACCCTAATCTTAATTTTATTTAGATTTTAAATCTCATAATGAACCTTGTGATTGTGTGTGCATGGATTTTGAATTTTGAAGGATGGTCATTAAGTTTTAAAATATGCTTCATTGAGGTAGATAGCTCCTCGGCCTTCCAAATACTCCAAGAGTTTTAAGAGCCTCGGATTTTCCTCAATCAATCACTCAGTTTTTTTTTTTTATTTCAATGTGAAATTTTAAATAATTGTATATTTTGTTGTTACCTTTTCAATAAGATAAGATTCACTTGATTTGAGAGCATCAAGCTTTATAAGCTAAGCTCTGAAAGGTACAAGTTTTATTAGATTTAAAGACAATTTGAAGTGAAGAAGGTTGGTCGCAACAGATTTTTGGATCATTCAACTTCAAAGGAGGAATTTTGACGATTGGATCATAAGATTGAAATGAAAATTCTTGGATCAGGAGTATCTTTTAGTTAGTCCTGCAACAAGCTAAAAATCATTCAAATCAAAGCTGATTACAAATTTTGGCAAATTTTGGAATAGAAGGGGGTCATTACCTTCAATTCTTGCATGTTACCAAGGTACCTTTGCTTTCACCTCTCTTATTTTATTTTTACTATCATCTTTATAGTGATTGATAATCTCCTCATTTCACCTTTTGACTAATAAATTTTAAGTTTAAATTTTAACCTTTAATATTTCTACTTTAAGTTTTAATTTTAAATTTTTAACTTAACCTTTTAAATTTAACTTTTAAATTTAACTTTTAACTTTTAACTTTTTAATTTAATTTTTAACTTTAACTTTTTAACTTAACTTTTAATTTAATTTTTAACTCAAACTTAAGTTTTTATTCTTACAATCAATTAATATTAATAATTTAAAAAATTATTTTTACTATGTTTTCATAGTAAATTTCATTTAATATTTTAATTTAATGTTGATAACCACTGCTTGGAAGGCATTAATTTGAACTCAACTACAAACATCTACATTTAAATTAACTCAACAATTTCACAATTGGGAATTCCTCCATTCCACCTCCTGAATATGTTGTATGGCACCAATTTAATGAGTAGTGAATTTGGAGCTCACAAAAAGATAACAATTGAAAACTTTTTGAAAATTAGCAAAGAGAGAATATTCAAGATCAGCAAGTACTTGCTTAATTACAACCACATAGAAACTAAGCATAGTATGTTTCTAATAATCAAAAGGCATGAAAGAGTTAAAGGAATTTACTATGATAATAGCTAGGATTTGTAGGTAGCGGCAGGGTTAAGAAAGAACTTAGAATTTAGTTGAATGAAGTAGAAATGGACATAATATCAAAAAGATAGAAGTTACCTCATTGCTTAGCAAATAACATCTATAAGTAAAGGTTGTTGGAAGTAAGAGTTATCTAACTCTATACTTCTCTTTGTGTGCAAAACTTGTTGATTCTAAGTGTTTGAAGCTTTTAGACTTCTTTTTTTCAATAAAGATATGGCTCAAAATACTACCACTAGTAAATTGAGTCACATATTACCTTTAGATTGCAAGTGCTAACTTAAACTTCCTATAATTCCTTCACCATAGCTTAGAATTCATCAAATAGTATAATAAAAGTATATCCGAAAAATTGCTCTCTTTAATCCTAATTTCCAATTCTTCATTGCATTTTGTAAGCATACATCATGTCCAAAAGAGTGACAGTAGGTACAAAATCAACATCTTAATTTTAAGTGCCTATATCTTTTTCATAGAAACTCTAAATCATACAAAATTTGCACCAAAACCATAGCCGAAAACCTAAACTCTCTGATTTTTAGCTTCCTAAGTTTGAATTATTTCAAAAGAGTAACCCTAATTCCTAATAAGGCCTCACGCAGCCTCCTTGTAGCCCATTGGGTATGCCTTTTGGCTAATAGTAATAGATATTTTTATCATCCATCTCCATTTATCCATATGGATGTATTAACTAATCTTTTTGCTACCAAAATCTATCTCTAATCTTTTTTCTTATAAGATTTATATAACATATATCCTAAACATCAAATAAAAGAAATAAAACAAGATTTCAAGAATCACCAATGTCTAATAAAGGTGGCTCTAAATTTATAAAATTACTATTAATATAAAATCAACTTCAATAATAGCCCTTTTAAACTAACTATTTCAAAGTAGTAATCTCACCATATTTTGAAACTAACTAAAATCTAATAATATGGCTTTTACTACATTATATACTAAATTATATATTAAATATTTATGTGCATTATTTTCACATAGTAGCTAAATCACAGCATAATATTTTGTTAAAGGCAAGAGCTAAGTTCTCTCTATTCTTATAAATAATCCCAGATAGTTGCCATATGTGAGTGCTACTAATTCATCTTAATTAGTGGATTGATTAAAAATATAGTTTTAAGTCTTTTTATTATATAAATGATAAGATTAAAAAGTCTTTTTGACTATTTAATTATTTATTAGAATTTAGAAGTATTTATAAGTACAAAAGTCTTATTGGAAGAAAAGCCTTATTGAAAAGAAAGTCATAAAAATAGAGTCTTAATAAAACTTGGAAGCAATTATCTCCATTAATTTTATATTTTTACTTATTATTAAATATTAAAGATTAGTTATTAAAACTAATTTCTTTATTAGCCTCTTATCTATAATTATTACTTATAAAAATCCTATCAATTATTAATTAATAATTAGAAGTAGCATAAAGAGAATTTCATGTCTTTTTAGTTAATTACTTAAAAAATAGGATTTTTTTGTAGATATAAATTAATTTTATTACTATAAAAAACCATCAAAAAAATAGATACTATTATTATAAAAATATTATATAATTTTTTAGGACTTATTTAGAATTTATTTAGAATTTATTTAAAACTATTTAGGAATTTTTATAGAAGATTTCAAGACCTTGGTAAAATTGAGTTTTACTACCTTGGAAGCCATTATGAAGAAATGAAGTAAGATTCAAAGTCTATACAAGGTTCTTAGTCTAATTGGATGTTTTTAAACACTATGATGAAGTCAAAAATGCAAAAAAAGAAATTTTATTAGTAAAAAATAGGAGGACCAACAACTAATCTAATCCTTATAGAAAAGAAAGTGCACAAATTCCATATGGATTGTAGCACCTTGGAAATAGGTAGGAAGATAAGACTAAGGCCTTGTGGCTTCTCTTAATAATCCATTTACATTAATTATGAGTCTTTGTAAGGCTCAAATTCTTGATCTCTTAAAGCAAGTTGTCCTTGAGGTAAAATTTATTCATTTAACATTTCTATTATTTACCTTCTATCTTTAATCTATCATAACTTATTCATAGTAACTTTAATTTATATTTTTTTATGTCATTAAAAAGATAAAAGAATTATCTATGTAAAAAATTTATTTTTTATTTTTTATTTTTACTTTAAATTAAGTAAAAATCCAATAAATATACTATAACTAGTTTTGTAGTATATAATTTCTTGATTATATTTGTTCATTTGTTTTGTATTGTTCTTATTTTTTTTTTTTTTATTCTTGCTACTTCTACTTCACACCATCAATTAAAAGCAAATCTTAATTGAGGCCATCTTATAATTTGAATAGAAGGAGAAATTTATCCTCATAGTAGGCCATGGTTGATGGATTGAGAAGCCATAGTCAACTAAAGAGGAGACAAATTCCACATTATCTTTGGTCTATGGATGAATAGAATCAAAATCTTCATAAGATCTATCCTTGATTATGAAAAAATTGATTCCATTGATTTGTTAGAAGATATTCAAAAATTTAAAATACAAGAAAAATTAACAAAAGTAGTCAATTCAATTGACCAAAATTCAAAGAAAAAATAATGCCTATGTTCCAATCTTTATAATTGAGAGGATAAGGGAGAATTCAAATAATGGTTACAAGATCATCTAGACTTCAATTCTCATTATTGTAAATTAATTATTTTTTTGGATGAAACATTAGAAATTATGGAAGTTCAAGAAATACAAGTTCTTAGCATTAATATGGAAGGAACGTTAGAAGAAGAGATTGAAGTCTTTAAATTGAATGATGACCTAATTCACCTTTTTTAATTTTAATACACTTCAACAAGAATTATGATCAATAATGGAGTTATCAACAATCCTTTTATAATTAGTGATGGATATAGAATTTTTTTTTTAAGATAAAAATTGATGATGAATTAACTATTCAAAAATCTTTAACAAATATAGTAAAAAAATTGAAGGCTTAATTGGAATTTGAAAGACTAGGATTCAACATATAAAATTAATTCGAAGAAGGAAAAAAAATACTTTTAAAAAAAAATACAAGAAGAAAGTCTTACCACTAGAGATGCTAGTATTTTTGTAAGATACTAAGAAAATGGATTTCTTTAGGAAATTTGATGCTCTTTGATTAGGACCTTATCATATTTGGAAAGTATTTGATAATAACTATTTACAATCAAAAACATTAAATGATAAATTATTTCTAACAAAAACATCTAAGAATAGATGTAAGAAGTATAAAGCATGAAAAAAATTCATCTCATAGTGAAAAAATACTATACTCTCTTTGTACCTAAATGACTAAAGATTTAACTAAAAAACTTAGTCAAACTTGATTTTTATGAAGAAAATAGGAAACTTGACTCATCAAAATGACAAGAATTATACTTTACGTGGTTTTTAGTTCTACTAGAATATTATCTCTTCTATTTATTAAAATCTAGTAAATCCTATACAACATAATAAATAAATAAATAAATAATAAATAAAATAAAAAGATCAAACAAGGTAGAAAGAATAAAAAATAAAAAAAAAGATTTAAAAAAAAAAAAAAAAACAAAGGAAGGAAGTAAAAAAAGAAGAATATCTTACTTGCCTAAAATTCTTTGTATGAATCATCAAATTTATTCACTTATTATTTTAGGATAAAAATATGTATTTAAAATATTTTAAATCATAATATATAGTGAGTAGTAAAGAAATCCTTAGAGAAATAAAAAATTAGATTGTTAGTAGAGGAAAATGGAATCTTAATATATCTTGGAGGCAATTATCTTCATTGATTTAATATTTTTATTCATTGTTGAATACTAAGGATTATTTATTAAGACCAATATTTATATTGGTTTTCTATCTATATGTACTACTTATAAAAACTATAAATATTAATATTTAGAAGAAGCATGAAAAAAGAACCTCATGTCATTTTAATTATTGATATAAAAAATAAGATGTATAGTAGATTTAAATTGATTTTTATTATTATCAAAATCACCAAGGTAAGAAAATGTAGCCATAAATGGATATTAGAATTATAAAAATATTAGAGGATTTTTAAGAATTTATTTAGAATTTATATAGTATTTTTTATGAATTTATAGAGCAATTTTTGAAGATCTTGGTAAAAATGAGTTTTACCACTTTGGAAGCCTTTATAAAGAAATGGAGCAAGATTTGAAGGCCACACAAGGATTCAAGGCTAATTGAGTATTTTAAATACCATGGTGAGTTCAAAAATACAAAAATATTGGTCCTTCTAATAGAAAATAGGAGAACCAATAGCTAGTGTAGTCTTTGTAGGAAGAAGGGTGCAAAAGTCCCATATGGGTTGTAGCACCTTGAGGTAGTTAGGAGAATAAGACTAAGGCCTTGTGGCCTCTCTTATAGACCCTTATATACTACATGTTAGCCTTGGTGAGGCTCGAATCCTTGATTTATAAGCAAGTTATCTTTGAGGTAAAATATTTTGACTTCATTTTTTAATTATTTACTTCTTATTTGTAATACTTCATAACTTACTTATAATAATTCGGATTTACATATTTTTCATGTTATTGAAAAGATAATAAAATTATTTATCTAAAAGTATAATTTTTTACTTTTCACTTTTATTTTTTATTAGATAAAAATATAATAGATAAAATGAGACTTAGTTTTGGATGTTGTAATTACTTGATTTCATTTCTTTCACTTGTATTGCGGTTGTTCTTTTTTGGTTTTTTGCCAATTACATACTTCACTTCACACCACAAATTAAAAGAAACTTTTAAATGAAGCCAGCTTGTAATTGGGATTGAGAAGTGAAATTTATACTTATATTTTGGTGAGTGTGCGAGGAGATGGTGCTCCTAATGGTGTGTGTGAATGTAAAGTTGCTTGTTGTGATTGATCTTACTTGGTTTTGTTGAGTAAGTAATTCAAATAGGTCTTCATCATTGGTAAGGATTCTACATCTTTCCTTATGTGTGAAAATAAATCATTTCAAATTTTCACTTTATAAGATAGTCAAGGATTTCAACGAAAGAATTCTTCATCAACGAAAGAAGGAAAAAATTCAAGAAGAAAGAATTACATAAAGAAGGTAGATAGGAGAATCTTGAGAGAAAAAAGAACATAGAAAATAGGAAAGGAAAAATGAAAAGATCCACAATTAAAGTCATAATTCAAGGTGAGTATTTTTTTCAACAAAATTCATTTAGTTTTAAATTTATTTTGCTAATACAGATTGTGGTTTGAAGAGAAGGAGCATGAAAAGAAAGAAGAAAAGTATCAATAGCTTGCAAACAAGTAAGTCCATGAATCTTGTCAATTATTTCTATCTTTAAAATTTTAGAAAATTACTTGTATAGAAGAAGTGGGAGCTAGGAGTTGAAGGATAGAATCTAGGAAGAAGATGAAAGACGAGGTAACCTTCTAAACCTTCTTATATATTTTATTTTTCTTCAGGATTAATAGAGCCTTAGAACCCTTTTCTATCCTAACTCAAAATTAGTTTTTTAGAAACCACTTAGTTCGAATCAGATAAGAAGAAGTCCACATTGGAATTCTTTAGCATATGCCAAGTTAGCTAGAGATGCAAGTAGGTGAGTCTTTCTTCAACGTTGTCGTGTTGTAACACGAGTATACAGTGAAAATAAAAAAAAAAAAAAAAAAAAAGGGAAATTTTATTAATATTCAGTTACCTCGAATATTGAGAGCATCGACCAACTCCAGCGCAAATACCGAGTGGTCAGGTTCAGTCACCCCGTTACAGTCAGCCGGGGCATACTGAAATGCTCCATTCGATTCTAATAACGGGAGTTAGCAGGATGAGAAGGACCAATTCACACGACGGGTTTGAAGAGCCAATTGGATCCAATTTTGAGAATCCAATCCGGGTCCTCTTACCCAATATGAGACCTGTATTGGTGGGGCAACCCAATGCAGTCTAGTTACGGGAAAATTCAGGTCTTACTACGGGCCTCAGCCACTCTGACGCGAAGACCAATTTGACCCAATTACCCGAGCATCCAGGTTACTACGGGCATCTTACCCAATATGGGACCTGAATTGGTTGGGCGACTCAATGTCGTCCCGATTATGGGGTTTCAATTCTGTTTCGGGCTGTCCCGTTCTCTGTGCCGTTTTAGGGAACGTTGTTTACGGTAAATGGATCTCTTAAAGGTAAAAACGGAGGAGAAGGCCTTGATGACGTGAGCCAATTTCGGATCTAAGCTCTGACGGCGGGAGCCAATTCTGGATCTAAGATGGAAGATTGAAGAAATTCAGAGGATAAAGTTAGGGGAGAATATAGTTTTAGGGAGGGAGATTTTTTTTTTTTTCGGGGGAATCGAGGGGGAGCTAGTTTTCAAGCTTTTGCAAGGTTACCAGTTCGGTTTCATTGGAGGGTTTTGAAGATCAAGGGAATTAGAGAGAGGAGCTTCATGCTTCGGGTCGGGGAAGGAAAGACATAGAATTTGGATTTTTCTTCTTCGTAGAGTTTTGGGAAGACTGAGGCAATCGCTGCTGAAGTCAGTGTTGTAATGGTGAATCGGGATTTTTAAATGAAGTGGGTTTGAATACTCTTGACTGTTTTGTAAAATCGAGTTACGTCTGTGATTGAAGGATTAAAAGGGTGTCTATAGGATTGAGTATGCAGAGTGAATGAAATTTATGGGGTTAATCTAAAAGGACAGTCAGTGGAAACAAGATCGTAAGTACAAAGGGGTATTGAAGATTAACAGTTTGGATTGTTCGGGGTTCTCTGTAACGTCTAGAGACCTACCGGCTGGGACAAAAAAAAAAAAAAAAAAAGACTTCGACAAGCAGTCGAAGAGCACCCGTATAGATTTACGGTACATTGTTGCAGTCGTTTATATTCTGACAGTGAAAAACTGATAGACTGCTTGACTATCGGTGAATCTCCATACTACCTTCTACAGCCAGACGTAATACGACAACGTGATGTGATTTTCTTGCAAAGAAAAATTTTTGTGTAAAAAATAAGTGTTTTTAATTATTGTAGTAGATAATTCTGCAACCGTCTTATTGTGAAAAGACAAAAAAAAGAAAGAACTCAAGCTTCTTGTCATCTTGGTGTCATAATACGTGAAGTCTTGCTTGAGAATGCTCCAGGCACCTGGCTGTGGAAGGTAGAATAGAAATTGTAACAACAAAATCCTAATTTTAATAGAACAATAATAATGCTAAACAAGCTTTAATCAAATTCAAAGAAACCTCAAAAGAATTCCAAAGAAATAATAAGATATCTTAAAGAAATATAAGAATGATTACAAACATATCTCAAATACATCTCAATTCAATGTTAATTTTATCCTAGTTAAAATCTTACTTCATTCAAACTTTAGGCCAAAAACTAACTAAATCTTAAATCTTAAACAAACTCAAATAAAACCTTAAACTCTTAATTTAATTTTGATCAAAACCTAATCAAATCTTAAACTCTAACCAATTCTTAAATCCTTAATCAAACCCTAATTCTAAATCAAATCTTAATCAAATCCTAAATCCTAATCTTAAATCAAACTCTAACCAAATCCTAAATTCTAATCCTAAATCAAATCCTAATCAAATTTTAATCCTAATCCTAAATCTTAAATCAAACTCTAACCAAATCTTAACCCTAAATCGAATCCTAACCAAACCCTAACCTTGAATCAAATCCTAACCAAATCCTAGTAATTTCTATAATAAATTTAAACTTCAATAATTAATGAATGAATCATTGATCTTAACTCAAATTTTTCACACTTTTTAAAAACTAAATTGAAAAGAAGCACAATTTTTTTAAAAATGATCGGAATTATCAAATAGACGATAACTTCAAAAACATGCTTGGGGAATGACTCGCCCTCTTCTCCAACCTTGATTCTAATCTCCCAGAGCCAATATCTCTCCTTTTTACCATTCAATTAATCTCAAAATTCTCACATGTATAGAAAAACAAGTCTAATATCCTCTCATATAAATTTCACTCCAATCCAACTAGTAGATTGCAAGAAATCTTAAAAACCCTCATTAGACCTAAAATTCTATTTTCTGAGACCTTGACGCATTTAAACCTCAATAATCCTTAATTCAACCGTTAGATCAAGCTAAGATTCACAACACATATTAGGCACAACTGTGACCATAAATTCAAAAAATTTCACTTGTAGATATGTTACAAAACTCTTCAAATTACTAGAAACATCAACCCTATTTTATTTCACAAAATTCAAGTCATCTCAAAATAATCTTGACTTTGTAAAGCTCTTACAAAGTCATAACAACTCCAAATCTCCCAAAACCAATGCTCATAGAAACCTTATCTAAACTTCTATTGAATTCTATTCTTCGATTTGCAAAAAAACCCAAGAGTCATTGTTGAGACTTGGTTTTGTGCCTTAGGATCTGATTTCGACCCTGGTTCATAACCAATCCCTCTTTGGGTATCAATATCTAGTTTTTCTAAGTAAATTTTTCTAGAATTTACTCTTAACTACCTTCTTAAGATGTTTATATCATTTATTTTTTCAATCTACTTTATTTTGCCTTATTTATGGTCCTACAAAATAAGTAGAAGTCACCTTTCTAAAAGGCATAATTGGTACCTTTTAGTTTTACTACCTTTTTGACTATTAACTATATTTCTAATATAATTTGAAGTAAGATCTCCTATATTATAATAATTTCCACACTCTTTCACCTATTAGTCATGTTACATCATGACATTGATATGAAATTCCTTTTCACAAGTAAGATTACTTAAAATCACTTGTACACATTAGTAGTTCCATATAACAATTGAAGTCAAGAATAGTCTTGCTTGGGATGATACTTGAGCAAGCATTCTTCTTTTAGTTGTTTTTATTTTGTTTCCTTTCTTTATCAGAAGGTATTTTAAGTGGTTTGTAGGTAGAAGAGCCAAAATATTTTAACTGAATTTTGTAGAGATTGGTATATTTAAATTATGAGTCTAGGTGAATGATATATTTATAGTCATGTTAGATACATTATTCCACTAGATCTAGACAACTTAAACTAGTCTCAGCCATTGAAAACTTGGAAAAGGCTGTTAAAAAATCCACGCCATAATTTAGAGGAATTAAGGTCCAACGGTTAGACGAACGAGATTTACCTATAATATTACAAGACATATTGGTAATCAATCCATTAGAATTAAATCCTAATCTAGTTGTAGAAAAAAAAAGGTTGGATCTGAGATCTCTTAATTTTTCCATAGGAATAAATTAGGAAGGAAAAGAATCGAGACCTACTTCTCCTTCGATGGATTTTAGAAGAGAAGCCTCTCCAAATTCTATATCTATGAACTCCTTAGTTTAATCAAGGGATTTACCCATTGTAATTCTAAAGGGATTGCAAACAGCTCCCATGCATCAAAATCTTTCATTCTTTAGAAGAACTAGAGATGATGATCCATCAACACATAAAGAAAGATTCTTGGAACTTCTCATGATACGATTAATTACCAACCAAGGATATTATCTAGTATGGTTTTCAAGTACATTGAAGGATGGAGCCTACAAATGGTATAGAAACCATCTCCTTCAAACCTTCAAGAATTGGGATATGTTCATGAGAGCATTTTTAAAAAAGTATAGATTAGAAGTGGAGCAAAGTAACGCTTTCATAATCCTTTTTTCTTTGAAACAAGGAAAAGGGGAAGAAATTATCAAATACTTTTGACAATTTGAACTTACAATAATCTGATTTGTGGGAATTCTTATCATTGATGATACTTTCACTCATTTCTTTATTCAAGGATTTAATAGTGAGGGAACAATTTAGAAGATCTTCAAAGAAAGGCCAAGTAATTTGGAAGAGGCCTAAAATAAGCTCAAATGATTGAAGATATCAAAAAATAGTAAGACCAAATACTGAGGAAGGAAGATCATCGAATATTCAATTTTATCCCAATATATGCTCAAATTATAGGAAATTCCTAGGAACATTCACATAGGACTGAAGGAACTAAATTTCAATCTATAAACTACTATCCAAAATCTTTAGAGGTTAGATTGCTTTCCTACTTTCTTAAATTAGTATATCCAAAAGATAAAAATAGATAAAAAGAGGATTTTAAGAATAAAGTCCTTCAAAATTAATAGGAGTTTTAAAATGAACTTACCTAGTAAATGAAGGCTATGCAAGAATAAATGATTCTTTTAATTAAAAGTCAAAATCCAAACCAAGTTCCACCTCTTATAGAATCTGATAGATACACCTTAAGACTTTGATGCATTTAATGTAGTCAATCAAGGCATATAAATCAATTTTACTCAAATCAACAAAATCACCAGTAAAACTAGGAAAGGCATCAATTATATGCTCTACCTTGTAGAAATTAAGATATGATAGGTTTCATTTCTTAATTCCAACCTTGAAAAACTTTCAATCAAGGTTTTAAGAACCTACAACAATAACAACACGAGGTATATCAACTTTGCAGAAAAAGATATCTATCAGATAATTGTTGGATAGAAAATAGAGTAGTATGTGAAAATTGTAAGAGGAACCATTCTATAGATATATGTAAGCAACCTAACAAGACAATTTTCTTAAAATTTTCACAAGAAAATCATCAACAATAAGTCCAAGACCATTTGAAAGGGGCAAGAAATCCAAATCTAGACAATACCTTAAGACCTTCTAACCTATTTTATGATTACAATCATAATCGGCAAATCCAACACCTTCTCTTAGGTTTGAATATACAAAGAGGATTTATTTCATTAAACATGGATTAATCTCAAAATAGCCTATAAAATGAGAAAAAAAATTCACAAAATATAAGATATTTAAAAATATCAATTTAAAAATAAAGTTTTCAAATCCTTAAAGATCAACCATCATCTTTTCATACACATTACATCTCTCATGAAGGAGCACCTAGTAAGGCTAAAGGACTTTTTAATATGCTAGCCTTAGCAAAAATGATAAGATCTAAATATATCAGTCCTTTTTTTCCTACTTCAATTGATAGTGAGAATAGTTCAAAGGACTCTCCTCATTTTTTTGATTTAAACAAAGTTATAAGAGAGGCAATGGATAATGTGAGAAAATTGAGAAAAATATCCCATAATTTAGAATACACTATTATTCAAAAAATTAAATTAAGAAAAGAAAAAATCCTTATAGAAGAATTCTCCTCTACAAAAGAGTGAGAGTGTCCTAGGATCCTTGAACCAAAAGGTGGTATCTTATTTCTCTCAAAAAGAAATGATCAAAGGGAGTCTTATGTCTTATGGGAAGATTTGAACAAAATCAAGGCTAACATAATTATTACTCAATTATTGGAGGTCTCTTCAATAATGAAAAAATTATTTAATACAAACTTACCTATTAAGAGATTTGAAAGGTCCAAAGAAAAAATTCAAGTGGCATAAGAGTTGAAGGCAATTGAGTTAAAAGTGTTTCTAATAGATAAAATCATACCTTATACAATTGTGGATGGAGGTAGTGGATTAAATATTATGCTAGTAAGAACTATGAAAAAATTAGGACTTAGTATCATTAGACCCTCTCCTTATGTGATTGTAATCGTCATTTGACTCGGACTCAAAACACCAAGATATTTGATCAGTATAGGTGGGTTCGATCTTGGGGAAAGACTCGTTGTATGAATTGGATATGTTATGTCACAATTGATTATGTATTAATTATCTAAAACTTCCAAAGTTCTCTTCCTAATCTCAATTCAATCCCTTCACAATCTCTACAATCGTTCACCGCCCTGCAGCTACTCAATATCACTGACATTCTTCACATCTACAGGATGCTTAATCTCTTTCCACAATACTTCAATTCTCAATTCTTTTACTTTTACTCAATCTTCCAGTACTACTAATACAATGCAATAATCTCTATTATCACAATCACACTTTCTTTCTCCAAATTAATTAATTCGAATTCATAATTTTCAATATCTCAATCACAGTTTCAGCAATCCTTTTCTTAAATCCAATACTAAAGAAAAAACACAAAAGCAAAGAAAACAAAAGGGTAGCTCCAAGCTTTACCCTGGCTCACGACTATCACAGTCTGGCCCCCATTCCTTCTTCCTCAACCTCTTTATCCTACCAAAATATGAATCGTCATTCAGTCGATTCCACAGGTTGTGAAACTTTGGCTTCATAACCGCATATGTTCCTAACTTCCTATTATTAACAACTAATCAAACTAACCATTCATCTAAATCTCAATATTACTACTATTTAACCGATAACGAACCAGAAAAGTCATTTATACATTCTACATAGCCCCACTCCTTACTGTGCAGCGTCCTCGCAAACCACCTCGTACTATGTTTTACAACATCACCACATCATTGGCTTTCTCCAATGTCTGAACCTCTGGTCCACCTTGGTCCATTTCATCATTTCCATAAGTGAGATTGGTTTCGACTTCTTGAACCTCTTCTCCAACTCCCTCTCCCACCTGCTCTCCATTCAATAAAGCTGTCAAGTCTTCGTTAAGTGCTCCCAATTCCTGAACTTGAGACTCCAAAAGTGCAATTTGGGTGTCTCGCTCTTTCAGCTGCTCCTCCAGGGCATGCACCTGTTTCTCTAATTCCCGTAAAGATGTACTTGCTGGATTGACCTCTCCTTGCTGCGTGGTAACTGTAATCATTTCTGCCTCCAATTCGGCAATCCTTCTCTTCAATTGCTCGTTCTCCGTCTTTGAGCTCTCCAATTGTCTCCGAAAATCGTCCTCCAATTTGGATCTCCCGGCTTCCAATTCCGCCACCCTATTCTTCTCCTCCTGGTATTGGTTCCGCAACTCCATACACTCCTGCTTGGTAAGCTCCATCAGACTCTTTGCCAACTTGTTCTCCTTGGCCCATTCCGCTTGGGTCTCCTTGAATTGGTGCTCTAATCTTGAATATTTGAGAGCGTCCATTACTGAAGCACGTTGTAAATCCCCAATCTTCTTCTTCTGATCCTCAATGATCTTGTCTTTCTCCTCCAGTACCTGTCTAAGGCTGAACTCATTGTCCATTTTTTCAACGGCCATCTGTAATTGAGTAATTTGTGTCGAGATTAACTCCTTGAGTTCTCTTGCCTGCTGGCCAGCTCCCGATAAACCCACCCATTGATAATACTCTATCAGTACTGGTGGAGTGACGGCCATATTGGTACTGGGACGATCCAATTCTCTAGATGACGAGCTGACATTGGTCCGTTCGTAATTTCTAGCTTGGCTGCACTCTGCTATCGCCGCTTTCTCAACTTGTTTTGATGGCAATGGCATTGACTCTACTCTTGTCTCTGTTGCTACAGCGTCTAGTCTCTCCACCATTGAAGGTTGCTTTAGTTGATATCTAATTGCTTCACACACGTAGTTGGAGCATAACATCATAGTAACCTTCCCTGTTCTTTTTTTCACGTCCAATTCCGTATGGATTTTGGTCGCAACATACGCTGCCCAGTTGAAGACCATCTCTTCCAGCATCACAATTGCTGAAAACAATAACCTCCTTGCCATATACGTCGAATGTCGGTTCAGCCCTAATCGCTTCTACACAAACCGCATCCATTCTCCCAGCTCCGGCGTAAGTGCATCCGCTGTCTTCCACCCTTGATTTTTTTCAAATGCTTCGTTTCCCAACTTGAAGTACTTACTTGGAACAAAATCAGACTCCAAGTCTCCCAATACCGGTAGCTCACCCATGAGAAGATATAGAACCTTGTTCAACGTCACCTCATCTATACCAATAATTCTCCCATGAACCACACTGGACCCGTCTTCCGGATCATAATTCGTCACATATTCCATTAACAATGCTATATCTATTGGTGGTAGCCTCTGGAAAAACTTCAGAAATCCATATATCTGCGCTATGCGAAACTCTCTCTGTCTCCTTTGCGACCAAAAAATGTCCATAGCGACAGGCTCCATGCTGGTTACTATCACGCACTCCATTGGTGGCAATGCTCCCTTCGTCTTGATATTACGCTGTCGCTCCTCTCTCGTAGCTATCCTCTTCTTACGCTCAATCACCATCTTTGCTACTCACGATAATCCTCTAAAACCTGTGCTTAGCAACGTGAATCAAGAAATTACAATGTAAACAATGCCAGCCAAGAGTCCCACTCCTAACTTCTACCCTAGTTCTCTTCCTGATATGACTTAACCTAACAGGCCTATAACAACCTATCCTATTAGTGTCTTCCTGACGGCTCACCTTTACTCAACCCGTCCATAATCTCATCATCACACGCTCTTCCTTTCCCATCACAATTCTTGCGCTGTCACTTCAATACTAAATTGGCTTTCTCTCTCCTCTCCCACCGATATAAAATCCGTCCCGGATTTATGTAGTATACAGACGTAGCCGATTCCCATTTATACGCGTGGTAAATTTAGCACCCATAAAGTCTTCCAATTGAACTGAGCCATTGGGAAAACCCTCAATGACTCTGTACGGCCCATGCCACCGAATATGAAATTTTCCTGGAAAATTTTTAAAACGATTGGCATAAAGCAGTACCAAATCATTGGGCATAAAAAATTTTGGTTTTAATTTACTATCATAATAACTTTTCCGTCGCCTTTGAGTGGCCTCCTGTCTCAATAGGGCATTGGTTCGAGTTTCATCCAACTGCTCCAATTGTGCGAAACGAACTTGTAACGACTCTGTATCCCCCAATCGTTCCTCCAGTGCAATGCGCAAACTTTGAACTTCGAATTCGATAGGTAATATTGCTTCCTGACCATAAACTAATTGAAAGGGTGTGGCATTAGTCGTAACTTTATATGCAGTACGGTATGCCCACAAAGCGGCAAACAATTTAGTATCCCAATCCATGCCTGCACCAGATATTGTCTTGGTGATAATTGTACATAATATGCCGTTGGTCTTTTTTGTTTGGCCATTTGCTCTGGGATGATACAGTGTCGTCTTGCGGTATTTAATCTCATATTTAGCAGTCAATGCTTCAATTGTACTATTAATGAAATGGGTTCCTTGATCACTGACCAATTCTTTTGGACAGCCAAACCGTGTAATAATATTTTCATATAAGAATGTGGCTACATCACTAGCACTATCAGATTTTGTTGCCTTCGCTTCGGCCCATTTGGTAACATAGTCCGTGACAACCAATATATACCGTTTTTGTCCATGGCGAGAGGCAGGTGCAATTGGGCCCACGAAATCAATACCCCATTTTTCAAAAGGTGCCTGTGCCAGAATTGGAACTAATGGCATCGCGGATGTACCCATAGGATGACCAATTCGCTGGCATGGGTCACAACAATGTGCAAACTGGTGAGCATCCGCAAACATTGTCGGCCACCAATATCCCACCTGTAAAACTTTGCGTGCTGTGCTGTCGCCTGCAAAATGTCCACCACAACTATCCAAATGACATCCTTCCAATATAGTGCGTGCTTCATTCTGATAAACGCAACGGCGTAAAATTTCGTCTTTTCCTTGTTTATATAAAGTTTCTCCAATCATAGTATAAGGTGCGCTTTTCAAAACCAATCTTCTCTTAAGCTTCTCCATAAAATGGAAAGGAAAAGTTTGAAAAGTCAAATACTGTATCAATTCGCTATATTCCGACGTAATTAGGTCGACAAGAAATAACTCAACGTCAGGTAATGCATCAGGAATGGATTCATTTCCCAATATATTGGACAGTCGCGATAGATGGTCCGCATTGGCATGCGACTTCTCCGGCCGTACATTAATAGTAAAATCAAATTCTTGTAAAAGCAATACCCATCTTGCGATGCGGCCACTCAAGTGGGGCTTGTTAATCATATATTTTAAAGCATCATGATCCACGTGGAAGACAAATTTATATCCAAGAAGATAATGCCGAAACTTTTGGACAGAATAAATCATTCCCAAAGCCTCTCGCTCAGTTGTAGTGTAATTCCGTTCGGCAGCCACCAACTGACGGCTTGCATAATAAATAGGATGATCGTGGCCCTTGACATCCTTCTGGCTCAATACCGAACCAATCGCAACATTAGAGGCATCAACATAAACCTCAAAAGATTTTGTCCAACAAGGGGCAACCAATATTGGTGCAGAAACCAATTTTTGTTTTAATGTTTCAAACGCAACTGTACATTCCTTGGTCCAAATTGGTTCGAGACTGTCTGGTAGTTGTTTTTTCAACAAATTTGTCAATGGAATACAGATAACAGCAAATAGATAAATAAAACGTCGATAATAGCTAACATGCCTAATAAAGGTGCGAACACCTGTCACTGTATCGGGTATTTGGAGTTCTAGTATAATTTTTATTTTATCCGGATCGGTGGCGATACCTGTTTCCGATACGATATGACCCAATAATTTTCCTGAGGGTACCCCAAATTTATATTTTTTTGAATTCAAAGAAATTCCAAATTTAGCACATTTGCCTAAGTACCGACCCAATTTGTCTAAGTGTTCTTCTCTGGTGTTGAATGTGCAGAAATCATCTAAAAAGATTTCCATTGAAACCCGTAGCTCATCTTGGAATGCTTGTATCATCACCCTTTGAAATGTAGCTGGTGCATTACAAAGTCTGAAAGGCATGACCTTATAAGCAAAAGTTCCCCAATCCGTAGTAAACGTAGTCTTTAATTGATCCTCCTTTGCAATTTGTACTTGATTATATCCGGAAAAACCATCAAGAAATGAATAACATTTGTGGCCTGCTACTGCGTCTAAGATACTATCCGTAAATGGTAAAGGAAAGTAATCCTTCTTTGTAGCAGCATTCAACTTTCAAAAATCTTGGCAAATTTGGACTTTCCCGTTCTTCTTGGGAACCATAACTATCGGCAAAACCCATTCACTATGTGGTACAGGATATATAAATCCCACCTCCAGAAGCTTATCCAATTCCTCCTTTACCATCAACGAATATTTAGGATTCAGTCGATGTTGCCTTTGTCGTATTGGTATAGCCGTGTCCTCCAATTTTATTCGATGCTCACAAACTTCAGCTGGAATATCCTTCAAATCTTTATAAGACCAAGCAAAAGCTGATTTATGTTTTATAAAATAATCTGTCCAAAGCTCTTTAGATTTATCCGTTATACCATCATAAATTTGAATCAATTTGGGATTATCCTTTGTGCCTAGATTTATTGATTGACACTTTGGTCCATTAAGAGCTTCAGCGGTAATCTTCTGCTCTGTTTTGGGATCTTTCATAAACTCTGATAAATTGGAGCTTTCCAATTTGGGATCTATAGCACCAACTTGATTAACATCTCTTCGCTGCATCTAGTGTGCAATCATATGATCTGAATCATCAATAACGTCTGGAGGAACAAAACATTCTCCTGGTCCTCCACAATGGTAAATATTCCTATTTTGTACTGCAACTTCCTATGCCTCGACAGCCTTTGATTTTGAAACAACCAGTTCTTCTTCCGTATACTCCTGTTCGCAGTCCGATGTATATTCTGGACTGGTAATTTGAGTTTCTCCGTGATACTGGACAGGATACATTTTGAGCACTATTTTATCCTTACCCTTTCCAATTGTTACCGTTCCACAACTCCAATCGTTCCGAGCTTCAGCTTGATATAGCCACGGTCGACCCAATAAAATTGGATATGACAATACTGTACTTTGCAATCGGAATACAATATAATCAATTGTGTATGTAATCCCCGCAACAACTATATCAATTCCTCGTAAAGTACCTATAGGTCGGACTCGACTTGAATCTGCCATTCGCAAAACAACCGTAGTTGGCATTAATTGGTCCAATCCCAATTCTTCCATTGTATCCACATTCATGAGGTTAACGCTAGCCTCGCCATCCACTTGTACACCCTGAACTAATACTCCATCAATTGATACATCAATAGTCGGCGCGCCTGGATCCAGATTCAAACTTACTTCACAAATTTCTTTTTGACGAGTTCTTCGTTGAATCAAAGAAGAGTTTAAGGTATTACGGCATTCTGGTGCTACTGCCAATAATTACTTTATTGTGATTGTTGGTTGAATTGAACCTAAATCCTTCAGAATATCATAGGGTTCCATATTGGTCATGATTCCCAATGTCTTTTTTTTCTTACGGATTTCGGATCCCGGTCCCCGTATATTGGTACTTCCAATATCAGGAATTGGTACTTCCTCTATTTTTGGTTGTAACTGCTCCTTGAAAATTGGATCTTTTAACTGGTGCGACTGTCCACCGTATTGGTGTAATATTGGTACTTGTGAAATTGGTGGACGCACCAATATATTGGTCGAATTGGGTTGTGACGGTGACGCTTCATCCAATAATGGAGCAGATTTTGGTATTGGTCTGTTGACCAAGGCTGGTATTGATTTCTCTAATATTTGAATTGGTTCTTTGCTTTTTTGCTGATTTCTTGTCAATACTGCGTGAATCGCTTCCACCCGATGTACCGATGATTCCTGTGGTTTGTTTGTTTCTTCTATAATTTGCACTGTTGATGTCATGTGCTGGTCCCTACTATTTGGATTAAAAGGCACATTACATTGGTAGTGGTAATGACCAGATTGCTTACAATTTGTGCAAAAAGGTGCGTATTCTTCGACAAATCTTGGGTTGTTGCAATCACTTGCATAATGACCCAATTGGCGGCATCGAAAACAACGAACTGGTTTTCTTCCTGTCCCGTCAGGTACATTGGAAGTCTCCGTTGGGACATACCTTCCAGGTCGGTTCCATGTTGCTGCAGTATAGGATCCAGGTTGACTAGTTGTTGCCATTGCTGAATTGGTTTGTTGTATTGGGATCGATGGTTGATTTCCCATTTGATTTTGGCCACCATTCTGCATATCGGTCCCGTAGGGCTGATTATAGTTAGGATTTTGGAAATTTCCGAAACCACGATTCATTCTATTATTTCTATTTCCATTCCATCCACCCATATTTCCTGTTTGCACTTGATTTATATCCCATACAGTTGGTTGTATCATTGTTTGTTGTCTTGGTAAGTACCAACAATTGGCAGTGTTATGCTTTCCTCCACAATACATACACTGTCCCATCTTCTGATGAGGCGAGGGGCATTCCGTATCAAAGTGTCCCTGCCCTTTACAGTTGTTACACCATACATTAGGTCTCATATTAGAAGGTTTATGCCTTTTCTCTTTATCTTTAGTCATATGCACGGCTAATTCTTCCATTTTCTTTGTTAGATTTAACAATAGAGCTTCATTAGAATCGTTAATTATTGCATTCATCGATACTTCAGGTTGTCGATATGCCATCGGCGAAGGATAAGTTGCCACGGGTGGTAACGCCTGCAAAGGAGTGGCATTAACTACTCCTTGAGAATTGGGATTTCCCATACTAGGCGCAATCATTCGTGGGTAGCTCCCTATCATCGTATTGGTCGTTGGAACTTGATTTCCTACACTAGGAATCATTGTGGTTCCCACCATCAATAGTTGATCATAATGGCACTCCTCCCACACCTTTGCACGTGCTAAGGAGGCAGCTACCGTAACTGGTTGAGACTCCTTAACAAACATCTTCAATTTTGGGGGATGCAACCTATTCACTATTATTGATGATATAAACACGTCTAGCATTTGATTGTTTGGCCATTTACGTAATATATCTGCAACTCGGCCATAATACGACTGCACCGATTCTCCCACAAATATTTTACTATTCAGCAAATTTTCCCGAAGACGATCTTCGAATCATATTGGTCGAAAATGAGTTAAAAAAGTATTTTTCAATGCTTCCCAATTAGGAAATTGTCCCACTAGTTGTCGAATATACCATTCAAACAGTGTATCCTTTAAAGTCGCTGGCAGCCATCGCAGCCAGACATCTTCAGTTCTGCCATTATTGGCTACACACGCTGTCAAAAATTGGGACAGGTGTTGATCGGGATCAGAACCCGACCATCCATTAAACGTGGATAATGGAGCCACGCTGGTGGTGCGATCTCCAATTGCTCCCATCTGTACCGCTATTGGCACTGTAGGTGCTTCTTCTGCCATTGGTGCTTGCGCTGGTCTTCTTGCTATATTAATATGAATTCTTCTTTTTTTTCCAATTTGATATTTGATCACTCTTCTTTCTTGTAAACTATCGCTATTATTCAATTCTTCTATACTTAAACTTCTTATAATTACTGAACTTGACTCTGACGCTTCGTTACTCACGGTATCTCCTACAAGCACTCGCGGTAATTTCTCCAATGGTATATAATGGTGCAATATTGCACTTCTTTCAGAACTTGGATATGCTCGAATACTCGCACATGCATGCAACTACGGCTTTATCCAACTCCATTGACGTTTCTTACGTTGAATCCCTTCTTGTTGTTGTCGTAATAAATTTCTGAAATAAAATCGCTCCTGTCTTTCCTTTACTTGTTGATTCCTTCTGTGATTATCATAGTCATAATCACCGCTCATACTCCTTCGATCTCATCTTTTGTACCATCAATTCTTTAACTTTTCATACTGTTGTCAATCCCCGACAGTGGCGCCAAAAATGTAATCGTCGTTTGACTCGGACTCAAAACACCAAGATATTTGATCAGTATAGGTGGGTTTGATCTCGGGGAAAGACTCGTTGTATGAATTGGATATGTTATGTCACAATTGATTATGTATTAATTATCTAAAACTTCCAAAGTTCTCTTCTTCATCTCAATTCAATCCCTTCACAATCTCTACAATTGTTCATTGCCCTGCAGCTACTCAATATCACTGACATTCCTCACATCTACAGGATGCTTAATCTCTTTCCACAATACTTCAATTCTCAATTCCTTTACTTTTACTCAATCTTCCAGTGCTACTAATACAATGCAATAATCTCTATTATCACAATCACACTTTCTTTCTCCAAATTAATTAATTCGAATTCATAATTTTCAATATCTCAATCACAGTTTCAGCAATCTTTTTCTTAAATCCAATATTAAAGAAAAACACAAAAGCAAAGAAAACAAAAGGATAGCTCCAAGCTTTACCCTGGCTCACGACTATCACAGTCTGGCCCCCATTCCTTCTTCCTCAACCTCTTTATCCTACCAAAATATGAATCGTCATTCAGTCGATTCCACAGGTTGTGAAACTTTGGCTTCATAACCGCATATGTTCCTAACTTCCTACTATTAACAACTAATCGAACTAACCATTCATCTAAATCCCAATATTACTACTATTTAATCGATAACGAACCAGAAAAGTCATTTATACATTCTACAGTGATTAACATGGCTAATCAAAGTCAAGACACTCTTTTGCAGCAAATTAGTAGTTGTAGAATGATGATGGGAGGTAAAGAGTACTCCTTCACATTCTATGTTATATACATGCATCCTAGCAAAAATTCATATCTATTGCTTCTAGGTAGACCATTATTAAGAGCAGCAATTACGAAGATTGATTGAGGTGGTAAAGAGCCCATAATATTTATGATCTACAAGAAAATCTTAAAAAAAATCGTCATTCAATTCCAACGATTGTTGTTGGATAAAACTTCATCTCACTCTTCAGAAGATGAGATTCTAAATTCACAACTATGTAAGGAATTAAAAAAAAAAAAAAAAAAAAAAAAAAAAATTGTCAATTTAGAGGAAAAAGCACTGGTTTATTCTAGTATATAGTTTAAACTACTCCATTAAGTTGCATGGGCCCAGGACTATACAATTAGAAAGATGATGGAGAATTCATCTAATAGTTAAAAATTCATCCTACTTCAAGTGAAGATGAAGTCGTAAGTGTTAACTACATAGATAGTTTTACCTCTTAGCAAAATAATGAAGTAGAAGTCGATTAAGCAACCTTAGTGGATGACATAAAAATTGAAGACATCTTTGGAGTAAAATTTGATAGCACTCAATGCCAAGAATTAGAAGTTGTAATTAGAAAATTTGACCTTAAACTCCCTCTATAATTTAAACAAACTTCTAGTGGTCTTTGACTGGAAGTAATATAGCTATCTATCCACAAATATCAAACAATTAGTATAAAGAATCCTTAGAAAAATTTCATGTACACAACCTTGATTATAAATTGATATATGTTACTTCAAAAAATGAGGATTAAAAACTCATTAAGGTGGAATTTTAATTAATCAAGGCTATACAAAAAAAAAAAAAAAATTACCTTTAATAAGGGATGTCGTATTACATATTGTCTTGCTTAGGAATGCATCAGGCACCTAGTTGTAGAAGGTGAGATTCTATTTCACAAGTAGCCAAGAAACCCTAATAGGTTTTGTCCATACGAGAAGAATATAATCTGAATTTTAATTCAAAAGTGCTAAAAATACTCTTTGTAGTAGTCTTAATCATACATAAACCCCAATTACCTTGTTACTTTCATATTTAAGCAATTTAGATTTTTCTTGTAAGCCCCAATCCTAATTAGTGAGCTTTAACAAGTTGTAATATCCAATCCGACCGTCCACTTGATGTGGAATTTTGCATGCAATTGTCAATGTAAGTCTTCTATATGCTTAAGAATTTTTAGCTCAATCCAACTTACAAATTGTGAAAAAACATCCAAAAATTGCACTGATGTCACTTGGCCGCCAACTTGAAAAGTGAAGCAAAAATCCTAGTAGTGATTTCTCCTTTTCTAACCATTAATTTTGTCTCAAAATTGGTGTATAGCTTGATCTTTAAATGAATCCCTATTTTGCCCTAGGCCATCATTTTAGTGGCTAGAGGTCTGATTTCGACCTTGTCTCACAAACGGTTGATCCCCGAGTATCAATTTAACTTATCCTAAGGATTTTTTAGTCCAATCCTACTCTCAATTTAATCCTAGTACCAACTATACTAATTATTTATCTCTTTTAACTTAATTTTATTAATTTATGGTCATTCTAAGATAATAGAAGAGTCTCTACAATGTAGAAGGTAAAATTATTAACTAACCTTTAACTTACTAACTATTAAGAAAAGAAAATAACCTTAGAGGCTTTTATAAAAACCATGTTTAGATACCTCAAATTACAATTGAACTAAGATAATTAGATATTAATTAAAAATTCAATTTTGATTACAATTTCACTATATAGTTGTATTACATCACAACAGCAATATAAAGTTAAAATCCTTAAGCCTGGCATATTAGTTCTCTTACAAGATCCTAGGAGATTAGATTTTCTAGAAAAATTTGATGCCATGTGATTAGGCCCCTACTTAATTAAAGAAGTCTTTTCAAATAATTCAATTTGGCTACAAATACTCAACAGAGAAGATTTTCCTACCAAAACATGTAAAAATAGGTGTAAAGAATATAGAGTGTGATTTTTATCATATACAAAGTCAAATGGCTCATCGTCAAATTTACTCTTATTCAATCCCTTAAGTGGAAAATTATCAAAACTGGGTGGAATTTAGAAGCTAAAACATTGGAGTTCAAGATAAGCTATAGTCATATTCATTTGTCTTATCTTTCTTTCAATTTAGTTCCTTCATCAAATAATTAGAGATATTTTAACTGAAAAAGATAAATACTTGATGAAACTTTCATAAAAATTTTTATATATATATATATATATATATATTAAAAATTATGAGAATGTGTCTTAATAAACATCCAAAAGACATAGATGGATTGGTCAAGTGAGAGGTTGTCAAGTGAGTGTCTTGTGTTCAAATCTGGTTTGAAAAAATGGACTATCCTAATGAACTAGTGTTAGTACAAGAAAAGACCAACCTTGACATACAACAGATATATAGGCTTTAGAAGGTTAATAGTAAAATCCTCTCATATTAAAGAGGAATTTAAAAAGTTCACTTTTTTATTTCTTAGCTCTGATTTGTTTTTTTTTATATACATAATCATTAAGTCTTAGATTAGATTTGATTTTCTTTGTCTTCTTTGTTTAGATTTATAGAACAAAACCTACTTTAATTCCTTTAGATTAGAAGCAAATCACTCATTCTTATCTTAGATAATTTTTAAAACACTTTTGAAGATAATTCCTCTTTTTATTCAATAGTATTTTGGAAGGTCAATTCTAGGCTCTTCTCTTTTATAAGTCATCCCAGATGGTTGCCATGTGTGAATCATCAAATTAACTCACTTATTTTTTTAGAATAAAAATATGCATTTAGAATGCTTTAAATCACAATATATAGTGAGTAGTGAAGAAATCTTTAGAAAAATAAAAAAATTAGATTTTTAGTGGAGGAAAATAGAATCTTAGTATGTCTTGGAGGTAATTATCTTTGTTGTTTTAATATTTTTATTCATTCTTGAATATTAAGGATTATTTATTAAGATCAATATTTATATTGGTCTTCTATCTATATGTACTACTTATAAAAACTATAAATATTAATAGTTAGAAGAAGCATGGAAAAGCACCTCATGTCATTTTAATTATTGATATAAAAAATAAGATGTATAGTAGATTTAAATTGATTTTTATTATTATCAAAATCACCAAGGTAAGAAAATGTAGCCATAAATAGATATTAGAATTATAAAAATATTAGAGGATTTTTAAGAATTTATTTAGAATTTATATAGTATTTTTTATGAATTTATAGAGCAATTTTCAAGATCTTAGTAAAAATGAGTTTTACCACTTTGGGAGCCTTTATAAAGAAATGGAGCAAGATTTGAAGGCCACACAAGGATGCAAGGCTAATTGAGTATTTTGAATACCATGGTGAGTTCAAAAATACAAAAAATTTGGTCCTTCTAGTAGAAAATAGGAGGACCAATAGCTAGTGTAGTCCTTGTAGGAAAGAGGGTGCACAAGTCCCATATGGGTGGTAGCACCTTGAAGGTAGTTAGGAGGATAAGACTAAGGCCTTGTGGCCTCTCTTAGAGGCCCTTATATACTACATGTGAGCCTTGATGAGGCTCGAATCCTTGATTTATAAGCAAGTTACCTTTGAGGTAAAATATTTTGACTTTATTTTTTAATTATTTACTTCTTATTTGTAATACTTCATAACTTACTTATAATAATTCGGATTTACATATTTCTCATGTCATTGAAAAGATAATAAAATTATTTATCTTAAAGTATACTTTTAAAATTTTACCTTTACTTTTTATTGGATGAAAACATAGTAGATAAAATGAGACTTAGTTTTGGATGTTGTAATTACTTGATTTCATTTCTTTCACTTGTATTGCGGTTGTTCTTCTTTGGTTTTTTGCCAATTACATACCTCACTTCACACCACAAATTACGAAAAACTCTTAATTGAGGCCATCTTGTAATTGGAATTGAGGAGTAAAATTTACACTGACACTTAGAATGACAGTGAGATTCTAAATTTTTGAGGAGAGGTTGTCCGGGTTTGGCAAAGTGTGCCTCTGACTTCATTTTCCCTCTCTCTCTTCTTTTTGTGCTTGGAAGGGGTTCTTTTTTTTTCCACAGCTTATCATCAATTGAGTGCTACAGGTAGTTGTAGTGGATGCATGAGTAATAGCAGCCGTGTTAGTATTAATGAGAGCTTGTGGCATTGGACTTCACCTACTTAGGAGTAGCTGATTTTGTATTGCTGCTGGAAGTAGTGGAAGTGTGGCACGGTTTCACTGGTGGTGCAAAGGCCATTTCCCTCCTCTCCAATATTACAGGTGATAACTGCAAGTTGCATTCTTCTTGTGTTAGAGGCTACTGTGTGCAGTGGAAGGGTGAGAAGTGTTTTTTCTTTGAGGCGGGGCATGGAAACGGTCATTGAAAAGTATCCAATGACGACAATCTAGACTTGTTCGGATTGGGGTTCTTAGGGTATTTTTTTTTCTGATCCTTTGGTGGGAGGAATTCTGAGCTCCGATCTCCAAGAAATTCTTCTTATGTATTATTTTTTCTACGTGTGTGTGTGTGGCTGCGAAATGTGTTCTCGGACCCGTTGACATTCTGAATGGAAGTGGCTTTAATCAGGAGGCACTAGTGGTTTCGGAGCTCGGATTTGTTTTCGAGGTAGAAAAGTTGGTATCCAGTGGCCGCAGAGCTGGTAGTGTCGACTGTAGTACGACGGCTAGAAGCGGTGCTGTTGCGGAAAGGTGTTCATCAATGCCCTTTGGAGTTCAATCGCCTGTTGGCTCTTAACCCGACGATTGGAATCAGTGGTGCCGTTATTGTTTTGGCAAAGTTTCTTTTGTTTTTTGGAAGTTACAGTCCCTTATCGAGCTGCGGCGGGGTGATTGACACCGTACCCTGCTGTCTTGTTCTTTTTATTATTTTTATTTTCCCCTCATGCGGAGGTGCAAGTTTGGTTCGACGTTGGATTGCCCAGCTCGTGGTTCTTGCGGTACCAAGTGACCGAGCTGCTCGAGTTGGCAAAGTTGGGGTGGCGTTTCATGAAGAGTGGCTGTCACCCAGGAGTCCTCTTAGTTTGTTGCAGTGACCACGACGACGACCTCATATCTTGCCATGTGCTAGAAGGAACTTGAAATGCACGAGAGTCGACCCGATACTGCTATGATTGTGACAAAGCAACTACTCGGATACACTCAACCGTGTTTGTCACCCTAGGTTCCGTGGCTAGCAATTGCTAGTCCTTCCTCTTCGGGGTGGTACCACATTCAAAGAGAACAATCCAGAGATTTGGTGGAGGACCTCTTCCAGATTGGCTGGCTGTGGATGGGCTGAAGTTCGATCACAGGGTCCACCACATTGCTTATAATTTCGCTGTTGTGTGTAGTCTGCATCGGATGAAGTGCGACCTAGTAGAACTAATTGGCTAAGCTATTTTTGTCTAGCTGCAATCATCTTTAAGAGCCATAGTTCTTGTCAAAAATTTATGTCTGGCCTAGTATAGGCGATTAGGAAGTAGTTGACCTGTAGAGCTATGCCGATCTGTTGCTGAATTTCACCATCAGCTCTTCTTCGACGGGAAGGTATTGTCTTGTGCGAGAATTATCAAAAGAGTAGTTGGAACCATTTCCATCGGCTTGCTGCATCTACTGCATGAACGTCAAAACCGGGCGTTGCACGTGAGTTCATCTTCAAATTGATCTATTCTTCTGTAAGAAATTCTACTGTGATAGATATTGTTGTATGGGATGGAAATTCTAGAATTGAATAAACCCAGAATGGGATGAAATTTAAATATAATTGACGTTTATAGTGGATGATAACTGAGATCTTGGATTGGATGAGATTAAGGTTTGATAAGATGATAAATTATGGATGAAGGCTGATTGAATTTGGATGAATTCTCATTTGTAGATGAGAAGTTATTCAAAGATGAATTGTTATTCAAGGATGAATTTTTGTCAATAGTTGAATTTTAATTTAAATAATAATAATAAATAAATAAATAAAATCATATTAATAAGGATTTTTGATATTTTATCTAAAGTTCCAATATTTGGTACATCATCACCCGCTTCACGGTGGGCTTCAGCCCCAGCAGCTTGACCAGTGCGTGGTCGGCTCAGAGCATGTTGACGCCGCTGGTGGTGGCGAACACGATGTGGTTGATGTTGGACTTGCGGCCACCCCACTCCTTGATGGCTTTCTGTGCGGCCTCGGCGGCGAGCTTGGGCACCTGCACCACCACGATATCGTGACGGACGTTCAGCGAGGGTTGCATGTAAGTGCAGATGCCGGGGTTGGCCTTGAGCAGGAACATGTGGCGCTTGCGGATGCAGGACTTGTCGCAGATGCGCTTGAATTTGACCTTGAGGGCCTCCTTGTCGCAGGTGTTGGTGATGTTGAAGAAGAAGTCTGGGTAATCGCTTTTTAGGAACTCGGTCGAAGGAACGGCAGTGCCGTTTCTCGACACACACGCAGGGCCCTCTGCGCGGGGCTGACCCTTGGGAAGCACGGCCCTCCTGGCACGAACCTCAGCCTCCACCTCCCCTGCTGGAGCCATTCCACAACCCTGCTCTATTACTTCACCCAACTGTTCTCAGCCTGTGTAGCGCAACCTGTACTCCCGCTTTCTCTCCTTCCTAATTCTGCGACAACACACCGGTTTATGCCTCTTACGTGCCGACTCTGTAAATGCTACCAGTTGGAATCTGCACACGCACCCGACTCTCTTTGTTTGCAACAAGAGCAACTCTACATTCGTAAGTGAATTCAACACAGCGATCGGAGAGATGGCCGCAGAACTCATGGACTCTGTGCTTGGGTGCCGACTTCCGTTGCGAAGTTATTCTAATATCCACAGCCCTTGCGGCATTGAAAAGCAATGCCACGTCGCCAGTTTCACCAGGATCGAGGACCGGTCCTGCAACAAATGCTATGCCAATCACAAAGGACGCGCGCTATGTCTCTCCTTACATTCAGCATGCAAGATTGATCCATTGATTACGAGATATGTGCTTACATACTGCTGCTCGTCGTCCGTGGCATTGATCAGTACCTTCCCTAAAATCGGTTCGACTCTCATTGGCATGCCTCAGCTGAATCTATGGAGCTACCCTCCCCTGGCCCTACCGCTGCGGTGCAAATATGCGCACAAACCACTAGCTAACCTAACTACAACCGCACACACGAACAAATCCTCATCTTGCGGTGAGGACGAAGGTCACCGACGCCGACAGGACAGCAGAGGTGCTCCTGCATTTCTTGGCTTCTGGGAGAGCAGACAAACTCTAGTCTTTTGCACCGACTGATCTTTGCATTCATCTGGCTAGAATGTTCCAGAATCCTTCGATTCTCAACCTGATCCGCGGCTGGACCGATGTCGGCCGCTGATGCCAATGGTGTGTGAGGTTAGAAGGCACGGCCCTGGTGCGCACAAGCTAGGAATCATAAACCATGGCGACAATCGGGCTCTGCACGACGTGCATACCATCCGTCCACTGCACCACGCCATGCGCATGCGCTACCCCTGCCGGAACCGGCGCAGTCGCGTTTGGTGACACCGTCAACGTGAAACTCTGTGTCGGTGCTGCAGCGGAGAACGTTATTGTGGCGGGCTGGACAGCAACGTCAAAATACGCGGGTGCAATTACGTTGGCAGTGTAGACGGAATCTGGGGCTCCCACATTCGTCACCACTCGGTTGAAGGTCACGGATGCCCCGGGCAGTGTCGACCGCGTAAACGTAGCAACCATGGAGGGCAGATTGACGTCCTCCACCCGCGCCGCAGCGGGGCACGCGTATCCGTTGGGCTCAAAAAGCTTGATCTCTTCGGGAGTGTATTGGAGCGCGCACAAGAAGTTCAAATAATCGGTCGTCCCCATGTCGTAGATCAACCCTGGGTCATTAGCTCTCTCGGGGCGCATCAGCCCTGCTCCGAAGTCGAAGAACGTGCCAGTCTCACCGGATTCTTCAAGCGTGATGATGTTACGGGTGTTGTCCGCGATGGAGGCGGAGGTCATCATGGCCGACTTGATGGCGGCCGGGCTCCATGTGGGGTGCGATGCCTTTATCAAAGCCCCGATGCCGCTCACGTGAGGGCACGCCATGGAGGTTCCAGTCATGAAAGCCCAACGCTCGTTCTTGATCCCTGCTGCCAGAATGTCCACCCCTGGAGCACCGATGTCAGGCTTCAGCCACTGCGCCTGGGGAAAGGTGTGGGGGCCTCGGTTAGAGAAGCCCGCCACCTTGGGCGCCGGCGTCACGCCCAGGACGGTCTTGGCACCACGAATAGTTGCTGTGGGTGCAGCTGTGGAACGAACATAAGACACCATGGTTTGGCCGGCCTTATTGCCCACTATCGTGTACGGGAAGTCCACATGTAGAACACTTAAATCTTCTCCCACAGCCTTGGCTGAAACGAACCCTACGGCGCCGGCGGGAATCGTGCGGTTCCTCTCGACGTCATCTTGGAAGCACAGTACAATCTTTCCCACGGCCTTCGACTCATCGATGGTGTCTCTCTCGCAGAAAGTGGCGTTGTCTGCGTAGAGAGCACTGACTGCAATGTCACCCCCGAAGACCAGAGGGACTTGCTCAGCCAGCGCTGTCCCGTCGTAGTCGGATCGTCCCTTCAGAACCGTCCCATCGCCGAGCTCAACATTCGTGTCGATGTCGCGGTCTTGAGTGGTAGCTGCGACTGTCGTGACCCACGGCGCCACATGGGCGACCGTCCCCGGGGCGGGGCCTTCATTTCCCGCAGATACTGAGAAGAAGATTCCTCGCTTGACGGCATTATACATAGCAATGTTCATCAGGTAATCTTGTGTGAAGTATTCTCCGGTCGATCCACTCACCGAGTACGAGATGACATCGACCCCGTCCGCCACCGCCCAATCGATCGCCTTTATAAGGTCAGCCGTAGATCCAACTCCTTCCGGTCCCCACAAAGCCTTGTAAACTGCAATTCGTGCCTTGGGTGCCGTTCCCGCTGCCGTTCCCTCGGCGAGCCCAGTAGGGCTCACTGCTCGAGCAACGTGCATGCCAGCTGCTGTGGAGGCGCAGTGGGTGCCGTGGCCAACCATATCACGCGGGGACTTGTAATCTTCGACGCCGTCCTCGATGGGTCTGCCTATGTCCGCTTCACGACCCGCGAATATAAAGCGGGCGCCGATGATCTTCCTGTTGCAATTCGAAACCGTAAAGCTGGTCCCGACCTCGCACACCCCGTTCCATCGCGCAGGAATCGGCCCGAGCGAGAGGTCGTCGAAGCTCAACCGCTCTGGCCAGATTCCGGAGTCGATCACTCCGATGATCATATCTTCTCCGGACTTGCCGTCCGCCCACAACCTCCCGCTCGCACTCGCCAATCCCAGGAACTCCGTGCTGCGGGTGGTAGCAAGCTGAACGGGTACGTCGGGGTGCAAGCCCTTCACGCCAGGCATCTTTCCCATGAATTCGGCCTGCTCTGGCGTCAGCCTGGCCGAAAACCCGTCCAAGACGTGGTCGTAGACGTGGTGGAGGCAGTCCATGCCGTCGTCGGGGTGGCCCTCTGCAAGGACCTCCGTGGCTCTTTGCATCATCCCAACGTAACAAGCGGATTTATCAAGAACGCTGTGATGGGAGGTGTTCCTCTCCATGTGCACGATGTACGTCCTGCTCCCGTGGGGCGCGCCGTTCGTCCCACGCAGAGTCAGACATGTCAAGGCCAGAAAGTAAACAAAGCGCCTCATCGCAGGGTTCATCTTAGCGACCAAACGTCCCGCCTCGCAACCAACTTGGAGAATTTGTGTAGTGTATGTTTCAACGACACCAGTACGTTTCACTACAAGAAATCCTATCAACGTGTTTCAGGCCACTACAAGCTAGATCTCCTTCTGAGAGCTTGGGGAGTCCCCTCCAAAGTTCGAAACTTTATAGGTTTCCTCGGATCATTCAGTGCAGAATCGGTGTGGGTCGACATATATAACAGTTGTGTTCGTGGAACAGCGGAATGGTGGAGGCAGCAAAGGACTGAAGGCTCGTTACCTGGAAACTTCGCATCGAAAAGGTCCAAGTCTTGAAACGCTAAAAATAAATAAATAAATAAAATAAGGTGGACGATATGAATAGTGTCTAGTCGGCTACGTGGTGTTGGACGCTGAGGTCAAATCCACCAGTTCCTGAAATTCTGGCAACACTGCTTCAACTTACTCCTTCTAGGGGCATCATCTTGTGTCGGTTTGAGGGGAGATATGCAAATACAACTAACGTTGATTTATATGCACGGGAACTTGCGTCGTGTTCAAGACTGCGGGCTCCTGATTAGGACGAAGGCACCACAGAGTTTTGCACTCGGTTTTTGTTTTCGACTTGAGACACAGTCAACTCCAGTTTACTATCAAACCGACTCATCTGTCACGAAGTCCTTCAGCTATCAGATGGCCAGACGTGGCGCCGACACTGATTAGCTGGTACGCGTTTGAACTTCAATGCCGGCAGGTTCGCAAAAAGGAATTAGAGTTGAAACAGTGCAAATCGTAGCGGATCGGTAGGAGCCAACGTGCTCATCCTGGGGACGGTATATTGTTGGATGAAGTAGTTCATTCAACTTCCTTTATCCGACTAATCTAGATCAATCACCAACCTTACTGGAGTGAAGAAGAAACTCACCTACTGGAGCTCCGTCAAACTCTCCTTATCCGGAAGACGCCTAATTGTGAACCAGGTAGTCATGTCAACCCTATGGTATTTCATTGGTGTTTGGGCAGGCTCCAAGCGGGTTGTCAAACAGGTTAAGAGCCTCCTCCACAACTACCTATAGGCAGGGCATGATTGAAGGACCCACACTTGGGTTGCGTGGCACATTTGTATCCGAAAGAAAAAACTAGGAGGCCTTAGTCTCATGGATCTCGATAGCACCATGACAATGCTCTTCAACAAATGGTTGATCAAAGCTATCGAGCCCGGCCCCTCCAACATGCACCAGTTCCTCAAGTACACACTCTCTTGCTACCAACTAGAAAAGGGAGGCAGCTAGCTGGCCGATCCACGATAGCCCATGCTAAGCAAACACCAAATTTCTCCGACTCCAAAATTTGGAACCAGGTCACCAAGGCCTGGAAACACGTTGTTGACCACATACATTTGAAGAAACCGACCACCTTCAAAGCGACATTACTTGTTGAAATTAAGCACAACCCCAAATTTGCGACCAGCATACAAGAAACTAGAATAACTATTGCTAAAAGACAAGAAAACTAGAGATTCTTGAAATTAAATTAAAAGCAAGAAAGGAGTTGATAAGAGTGAAGAAGGATTTACTTTTTGCCTCTATATATACTATCTATCTAGGAGCTATGTGGCGACATTCTATAAGACCTCTAATACATGTCCAATTTACAAGATACTGTCACTAACATAGAATACAGTCTTGATATCTACCAAGAAGTTCAAGAAGAACTGGCAAGAACTAGATTAATCAGATGAATACAAGAACAACACTAGAGAGGTGAGCTAGAGCTCCAAGAGATGTGTTGTCGAGACTGAAGAACTCTTCAGCCTCGATTCCAATATATACTCCTATTTAGGAAGCTTCTCAAGCAACTTCTACCAACTAAGAAGCTTTTAGAAGGTTCCAGAGACTTGCTTCTAGAAGGTTCTAGAAGCTTGTCTCTAGAAGGTTCTAGAAACTTGTCTCTAGAAGGTTCTAAGGACTATGTTCCTAACATCACCCCCTCCTTTAGCTTCGAGGTCTCTGAGAAGTAATGTTGTTGTCAATCAGTATCAACGCAAGAAAAGGAAGATCTGTCGCATAACGTCTGCTATGAACTCCAACTGTTGTTCACGAGGTAAGTGGTTCATCGGCCCTTGAAGCCAATGGTAATGGCCCACTCCTTCAACTTCTGACCAAGCATGAACTTTCGTGTCTTCATTGTGAAATTGTCCTACAAATATGCCTTCTGATTGACCATCGTAAGCAGGCTCGGACTTAAATACAATCACCAGTGATCGGTTACTTGGTATCCTCCGTCGTTGTCATGGTGTAGGTGGTTCTTCATCTCGGGGTCGCCTTCGTGAACTAGTTGGTTGAGATAATCTAACTGGCATAGTAACTATCTCTTGGCTATCCATATCAAAAGACCAAACTATGGCTACTGAAAAAATTCTATTTTATCTTGGAGAAAATAACTACATCAACTACGAATTCTGGTGGTGCTCTCTCCCTTTCTTATATTCTTGGGTGAGCAACCTTCAAAAAGAAGCTATTGTCGAACCGGCTTAGGTTTATGAGGATGTTGTTGATGAAACTCCTGTACCTTTTGCGGCGCATTGGTGAGATTTTCAGCTGGCTCCCACGTTCGCTCATTAATGTCGTAGCCGCACCAATGAACAAGATACTCCAACTTGTCCCACCTTCGCCGAGAATCCAGCACCTTTTCAACCTCGTATTCCTCGTGGTTCTCGATCTCAATACTAGGTGGCGGACATTGCACTCTTCTAGGAAAAGATGACTCTCGATAAGGCTCCAACAAAGAAACATGAAAGAGTGGATGTACCTTCATAGAAGCCGGTAATTCCAGACGGTACGCCACTGGATTGATTTGCTTTTGGATGATAAATGGTCCCAATCTTCGATAGTCCAACTTATCACATGGTTGCTTGGTCTTGATATTCCGTCGAAGAAGCCATGCTTTATCTCCAATTTTGAAAGTATGTGCTTGATTCCGAAATCTATCTGCAGACGCCTTGTAGGATTCTTGAGCGGATTGTAATTGAAGGAGTCAACGTATTTTGAAGCTCTGATAGTTGTTTCGCAAATCCTTCAGCTGTTGAATTATTATTTGTTGATGGACTCAATAAATCAAGCTTCGGATGATACCCATAGTTGGAAAAGAATGGTGTGTATTGAGTCGATGCATGGAGGGTGTTGTTATATACAAACTCAGCTAGCGGCAGATATGTGGTCCAATCGTCTTGCTGATAGTTGATGCTGCATCGTAAGTATTGTTCCAAGATTTGGTTCAGCCGTTCCGTTTGATCGTCAGTTTGAGGATGAAAAGCCGAAGAAAGCTTGATATCCACCTTCAATATCTCAAAGAGAGATCTCCAAAACTTTGATACAAACTGGATTCCTCGATCTGATACGATATCATCTGGTAGTCCATGATATCAATACACATTATCGAGAAAGAGCCTTGCTGTGACTTCACTGGACGATGTCTTCTTGCAAAGGACAAAGTGTGCCATTTTTGTAAGCCGATCTACCATGACAAAGATGCTGTCAAATGAGTTCGATGATGGGAGGTCCATGATGAAGTCCATGGAAATTGAAGACCATGGTCGACGTGGAATCGGCAATGGCTGTAGGAGTCTATAAGGGCGATGCCGAGGATTCTTGGATCTTGAACAGATGTTGCAGGAGAGGACAAAATCTTTCACATCCTTCCACATTTGGGGCCACCAAAAATCTCGAGAAATAAGCTCCAAGGTCTTGTTGAATCCAAAATGTCCCGGAGCTGGAAAATCGTGGCGAGATTGAAGAACTCGGAGTCGTGCTGGTCCTTTTGGGATATATAACCGCTCTTCAAAGTATAAAAGATCTCCCTCCACCTTGAACTTGTCGTCATTGGCACGCTGCTTAATATCAATGGCTACTGAATCTTCAATGGTTACGGCACGTACCTGATTCAGGAAGTCAGCATCAATTGGCATAATAGTAGCGCAAACGTGAATATGCTCTGGCTTCAACAATGTCGTACATTGTTGATCAAACGCTACTTCTCCAGCCTTTGCTACAAGATATGATCTCCTCGATAAGGCATCAGATAGTCCTTGCTACTTTCCTCGTCGATAAGTGATAATAAAATCCAACCTAGATAGCAACATACTCCATCGAGCTTGACGTCGATTTAGAACTCGAGCCAACATGAAATACTTCAAATTCTTGTAATCTGTGTATATGGTCACTGGATGTGCAGCTCCTTCAAGAAAGTGACGCCATTCTTGGAAAGAATCCACTATAGCAAGAAGTTCCTTATCGTGGATCTCATAATTGATTTCAGCAGCAGAGAACTTTCGAGAATAAAATGCAACCGGATGGAGCTTCTTATCTTCTCCCATTTGTGAAAGTACAGCTCTCAAAGCAAAATCCGAAGCATCAGTTTCTAAATAGAAGGCCTTTGTAAAGTTTGGATGTATCAAGATTGGAGCCGTAGTAAATGCGGTCTTCAGGTTTTGAAACGCCTTATCTGCTAGAGGTCCCCATTCTAGCTTATCCTTGCATGTCAACCGAGTGAGAGGAGCAGCAACTTGAGAGTAATTCTTGATAAAGATCTGATAGAAGTTGGCAAAACCAAGAAAGCATTGTACATCTCTAACCGTCTTCGGAACCTCTCAGGACACGATTGCTTCTACCTTCTTGGGGTCCATCTTCAAGCCTTCTGTAGTCGCAATGAACCCCAGAAACTCCATCTCTATTTGGTGAAATAAACACTTCTCCAACTTGGCATATAGTCCTCGCTCGCGTAGTTTCTCCAATACTAAACGAACGTGTTTTTCATGCACTTCCTCATTTTTGGAGAATATCAAAATATCATCCAAATAGATGACAATAAAATCGTCAAGGTACTCTCGGAAAATGTCATTCATCATATGTTGAAAGACCGCTGGAGCATTGGTAAGACCAAAGGGCATGACATTATATTCAAAATGGCCATACCTTGTATAGAATGCTGTCTTCCACTCATCTCCTTCCTTGATTCGTACAAGGTTGTAAGCTCCCCTTAGATCAATTTTTGTAAAGATCCTTGCACGTCCAAGTTGTTCTAAGAGACCAGAAATCAAGGGTAACGGGTAACGATTCTTCTTTGTTACCTTGTTGAAGCCTCGATAGTCCACGCACATCCGCAACGAGCCATCTTTCTTCTTCACAAATAAGATGGGTGCTCCAGTTGACGATTTTGAATGACGGATGAAGTTCTTGGTTAGATTCTCGTTGATGTACTTCCGCAACTCCGCCAACTCCATCTGCAATAGATTGTAGATTGGGCCAAAAGGCGGTTGTGCTCCTTCCTGTAAGTCTATGGCACAATCATATGGTCTGTGTTCCGGTAGCATGTCGGTATTTTTCTTCTGAAACACGTCTTTAAAATCCTTATATTGCTCCGGTATACTTGCTGTCGAGATCTTCTCCCTGGTAGTTTGAGCCGCATAAATGACAAATGGTATGCCTCTCTTGGACAATCTTATAAATACTCTTGCTCCATTAAATAAAGATTTATCTATTCGGGGTTTTCTACTAGGCTTGCTCTTGGGTGGTTTTGTGGGAAAGGTCATCTTCCGCAACTTCCAATCTATGGATGGGTTATGCTTTTCCAACCAGGAAAGACCAAGAATTACAAGATTTGATGAAGTTCTAATAATATTGAAAATAATACGACTACTATGGTCCTTAAATGTCACTTCTATAGGTTTTGATGCATGGGTGACACTACCAGACAATAAAGGTCGTCCATCTATGACCTCAACGTGAACAGGCTTGGATTTTTGTACTAAAGGGATCTTATGATGCTTTGCAAATTCTTCGTCTAAAAAGCAAGCAGATGCTCCTGAATCTATTAATGCTAAGGTTCTCAGTTTCTGAGGGCCAATAAGCAAAGGGATTGTAAAACAAAGGGCAGGTTGAGCGGAAAGAAAGGAACCTGGTTGTTCTTGCGATATTTCACTGTCCATCCGCACGGTTCCTATTGTGGCTAGGCATCCTCGTTTTCCTGAATAAACGCACCTCTAGTCTTGATAATACATCGATTTTGCTTCTTGGGGCAGTTTCCAACTTTGTGGCCTTCTTCACCGCAATACAAGCATAGACCTTCCTCCATACACCGCTTTTTTTCTTCTAGAGTAAGAGATTTGACACGTACCGCATCAATTTACATGTCTTCTACCTCTGAATGTGAATTCACGCTGCTTGCCGACATAGTTGGGGTGTGGCGAATCGTATGTTGTCTTAAACGTTGGTCTTGGCGACGTTGGAATAGGCGGTTATCACACTTCACAGCTTGGCTAATAGCTTCGTTGAGCGTTTGCGGATCAGGAAGAGTTAACAGCAAATCCTTCACATTGTCCCTTAAATCCTAATAGAATTGACTCATCAACGCTTCTTCATCCCAATTGATGTCGCATGTTAATTGCCTGAAGTCCAATGCATAGACTGATGTAAAACGCATCCCTTGTCGTAGTGACCGGATCTTTGTTGTAGTCCATCGAACCTTGTCGTGTTCACCAAATGCTTCCGCAAATGCCTCCAAAAAGGTTTCAAAGATGTTTAGTATGGACGATCGTTTTTCAAACAAAGGAGCAAACCATAATAGAGCTTGTCCTGTAAATAAGGTTCCAACAAGCCCAACACGTGACTCCTCCGTTGGATAGCGTTCGAGCTATAAAACTGTTATCAACTTGATTTGGTTGACGAATCCTCGAAACTTGGAACGTGTACCATCAAACTTGTCCGGAAGGCTAACTCAGGGTTCTTTATGTTGTAGAACCAGCGGTGCTTGTCGAACCTGAGGCAAAGTTGCTTCTCTAAGTGTAGAAGTTTGAGGCTGGTGCAACCTAGATTGTGCCATCCTAGATGCTCCATCATTATGAGGCCTTGCCACGACTCCTTCAATCTTTGTAATTCTTTGCGATAATGTAGCGAGGGCATTTATGATAGCATCTAACTTGGACTCTGAACTTTTCGTCATACTAATGTCTTGGCCCCCGACCATTCTAAGAGAAGGACAGAAATGACTCTACAAGAAGACAATATTGGTTTAAAGGAGGGTACTCTGCAACCTCTAAAATGCCTTAAGGGCTTCAAGAAAAGGGGTATTCCACTCTCTCCAAGAAGAATAAGACTCCAATATTGTAACAAAAGAAGTATCAGTTTAGAGGAGGGTAATCCGCAACCTCTAAAGTGCTAGTACACTTTCAAGTAGAGGGGTAATCCACACTCTAACAAAGAAAAAACTAGCTCTGATATCTGAGGTGAGTGAAGTCTCGACAAACTGTCACGGACATAGAATACAGACTTGATATCTACCAAGAAGTTCAAGAAGAACTGGCAAGAACTAGATTAATCAGATGAATACAAGAACAACACCAGAGAGGTGAGCTAGAGCTCCAAGAGATGTGTTGTCGAGACTGAAGAACTCTTCAGCCTCGATCCCAATATATACTCCTATTTAGGAAGCTTCTCAAGCAACTTCTACCAACTAGGAAGCTTCTAGAAGGTTCCAGAGACTTGCTTCTAGAAGGTTCTAGAAACTTATCTCTAGAAGGTTCTAACGACTATGTCCCTAACATCTTCTACCAACTAAGAAGCTTCTAGAAGGTTCCAGAGACTTGCTTCTAGAAGGTTCTAGAAACTTATCTCTAGAAGGTTCTAACGACTATGTCCCTAACATCTTCTACCAACTAAGAAGCTTCTAGAAGGTTCCAGAGACTTGCTTCTAGAAGGTTCTAGAAGCTTGTCTCTAGAAGGTTCTAGAAACTTGTCTCTAGAAGGTTCTAGAAACTTGTCTCTAGAAGGTTCTAAGGACTATGTCCCTAACAGATACATTGTTGTATTACATGTATCAAAAGACCAAAAGCTCCTCCTTCTATTTTCTTGCTTTCCTTCTCCATAATTCAAATAAACAAAAAAGTTTCAAACACCTTCTACCTCAAGCTTTTCACGTTGAGTTTACCAAATATGTCATATTACGCATATTTTTGCTTGAGAATGTACTAAACATCTAGCTGCAAAAGGTAAGTAGAAATACAACAATAATCCTATTAAGTCTAATAAAGTCTTAAATAAACTTTAAATAATCTTTAATAATCTTAATCAAACTTTAACCAATTCAAGTAAATTTAAAAGAAGTTATAAAAAAAATACAAAGAAGTTATAAATTAATCTCAAAGAAATATAATAAAAAAATATTAAAAAAATATAAAAACAAAATATTAAAAAAATAATAATATCTTTAAAGAAATATTATAAATAGAAATCTTTAAATAAATAATAAAATATCTTAAAGAAATATTAAAAATAAAAAATTTAAATTAATCTTAAATAAATTTTAATCAAATTTTAATTTAATTCTAATTAAAATCTTAATAAACTTTAGCCAGATCCTAGATCAAATCCTAACTTAATTCTAATCAAAATTCTAATTAAAATTCTAATGAATCTTAATGAATATTAGGTCAAATCCTAATTAAATTCTAATTAAAATCCTAATTAAAATTGTAATGAACCTCAACCAAATTGTAGATCAAATCCTAATGAAATCCTAATAAATTTCTAAATCCTAATAAAATCCTAAATCTTAGATCAATCCTAATTAAATTCTAGAAAAATCCTAAATCTTAATCAAATCCTAAAGAATCTCAAGAAAATTCCAAGTAAATTTTAAGCAATTCTTATAGCTATTTGAAACCTCAATAATTATTAATTAAATTATAGATCTTCACTAGAATTTCATCCAAACTTCAATCAACAAGCAATTAACAAGCATATAAAATTTGAGTAGAATCAGACTTAACAATTGTAAGAAAAGCTTTCAAAACTTCTTGATTGTTGGTTTTTTTCCTTCTCTAACTTGAATGATGATCTTTCAACAAAGATTTCTTCTTACTTAACTATTCAATTTTTCTAAAAATTGAGTTGTATGTAGATATTTAAATCTAAATTTTTCTCACCAAATTTTGCTTCAATTCAATTGGCAGATATTGCTTAATCATAAAATCTTTTGCTGATCCTAAATATCAATTATCTAAGACTATAACCTACAAAAACTCTTTTATTCTTTCATTTAACCACTTAATTAATCTCAAATTTCTCACACACATTTACAACAAGCACAAAAACAAACTACCAAATTTTTACTTACAAAGAGGCTACAAAATTCACAAAATTCTGAAATTTTTAAATTTATTTTTATTTCTCAAAATCTAAATCCATTGAGTACATTACTAACTTTGAAAATACCTCAAAACCTCAATATTAATCCAAATGACATGAAACTAACTTTTAAAAATCTCTTCATATCTTTGTTCTTTATTTTTATTTTTTGATTAACAAAAGAATCTCAAAGTTGCCATAGGTGCATGGTTTTCTGCCTTAGGGTCTAATTTTAATCTGGGTTCACAACTGGTCCTCTTCAAATATCAATTCTTATTTTCTTAAGATAAATTTTGAATAAAATAAGTTCTTAATTCTTTCTTATATATGTATATATTCTTTATTTTTTTAATCTATCTTATTTTGTTTTATTTATTATTGTACAAAGTAAATAGAATCTATTTTCATAAAAGACAATTCTAACACTACAAGATTTTATTACTTGCCTATCTTTTATTTATATTTTTTTACTATATCTTTTTAATTAGATTCTTTTATAATAAAATATATTCTTTCTTCTTTTATTTAATGGTTGTGTTACTACACAACATCTATCCCTCTTAAACTTGTGCATCTTTTAGCATGTACCAATGATTCTTTAATATATTGATATACAATGCTCTTCATCTTGGTCAAATTTTTGGTCTTCAATCTGCTCTTCTACTTTCATTTTAGTGTCACTTAATAGATTTTGTTCCATCAAATTTCCATAACATATATGTATCATTTTCATAAACTTCTATCACAATATATGGTTCAAATTAATGCTTAAAAAACTTTCATAATACACTATGTTGGTTATCTAAACTATTATCATAGACTAAGATCCAATTACCTTCATCAATTGATTTAGGTTATAGTTGATGCGTTTTATCAAATCTTTCTTTATTCTTTTCTTTTGCTTCTTTCAAACTTTTTATTGCTATTTCAATATATTCAAGTCATCTTTCTAATTGTTGAATTTATAATGCTAAAATCTTTTTTCTATTAAGATCATTTCTCCAAAGCAACAACCTCCATGTATGCACTATTTCTTCTATTGGCATAATTAGCTTTTGTCCATATATTAACTTAAAAAGCATATAACCAATAACTGTACAATGAGTTGTATGGTCTGCCTATTATACAAATGGTAGTAGTCTAAGCCACTAATATACTTTGCCATTGCATATCTTTAATAATACCTTAACAATAAGCAAATGTCCATACTCACTCTTCTTATTATCTTTTGGATTATATGTTGTTGTCAAAGAAAGTTTAATTCTCATCCTACTAAAGAATTTTCTTGCTTCTTTTGCATCCAATTCACTTTTATGTACAATGATTTTTTTAATACAACCATAGCAATAAACAATGTCTTCTAAAAAAAATCAACATATAGTTTCAGTACTTTTTATTTTTAATGCTCATTTATGAGTCATTGAATTGACTTACTTGAATATTTAGTATAAAAAATATACTTATTGTACTTAGAATTACTATTTTAAAAAGTTGGTATAGGAATTTTGAAATAAATAGAAAAAATTAGGATTTCAATACAAGATTAGGTTTCTTATAGAATTTCCTTGAGAAGAAATTTTAAAATAGGTATTTTTTCTTTAAATTAGCTAATATAGATTTAATTTTTTTTATATATAGTAATTTTATTGTTATTAAAATTTTAATAGATTAAGAGCTAAAATAGAATCTTTCAACAAAAAAAAAAAAAAATCAAAATCAAAAAGGCAAGAGGTTGTTCTTGAATGATAGCAGCCTATTTGTTGATAGGAGTCCGGCCACTAGAGTCCTCTTTTTCTTATTCTTGTTTTTTCTTTTTTTTTTTTTTTTTTTTTTGTTTGTGAGATGGTCAAGCTCTGATTCTTTTGGAATTCTTTTCAATTCTTCTTTCTCTATATGTGTGTGGCTATAATTGAGGGGTGCAGTATTAGATTGCATCTTTTGTTTTTTTTTGGATGTTGACTTGGGACTTTATATTCAGTAGTTAGATTTTGGCTATTGTGTGTCGGTGTCTCTTGCATTGTGGAGTTACTATTGGTTGCCAAATTAGCAGTGCTTCTTATTTTATTTAACCTATGTGGTAGTCACAATCATATCAGAGACACCTCATTGTGGTCATTGGAGGTGTAGGTGCCAATGGTATCCGTGGAATGCAGTTCTTGTTTTTTTCTTGTTGCAATATTAGTAGTGCTGATGGCCAAGAGCTGGATTATGTAGTTTGTGGGTTCAATTAGTAAGGTGATGCAAGTTGATGTTTTATTCTTTTATAAGAATTTCTATTTTGGCTATAGTGTGCAATGTCTAGATTGGTTGTTGATCTACCTTCTTTAAAGCAAAATCTAAATTATTGCCTACAAGAAATTATTACATCCTTGCTGATATCAAAAATTAAGTTCTAGCAATCCAAATTGGCCACAGGCCTTGAGAAATTTTCTAAAGCAATAGCATTGTACTTTTTTAAGTACTTCAATACTTTGCTATGTCTTCCTCTTCTATTCTGATTTTTTGTGGTAGTTCAATATAGTTGCAATTGTTACGAACTCATAGTAGATTTTTCTAGGGATGTAGCTACATTAATCTTGTTTTGAGGAAGTGTTGCTGTTATTTCTTTGATTTTATAGTTGAACTTAGATATTAAATTGTCAAAGGAGGTGTCTTCATTCAGGAGCTATAGTGGTATGGATTGGAAGTTGAGCTGTCTTTTGGTTGTGGTATAGAAGAGAAGGCATGCTTATTTTTGTACTTTCTTTCAATATTTTTGTTTCCCTTTGTTGACATCAATTTTGGTCTTCTAGTTGCTACCATCTAAAGGTAAGTGGCAGTGGTTGTATATAACAATCTTGAATCTTGATCAAAGCCCTCTTGATTTTTTTATCATTTATTGCTACATTCAAAAAGAGGAGTATTACTATTTTCCTTCTTTTTGTGGAATACAATAAAAATTATTGAATTAAAATTTCAACAACATCTTGGCATCCAACTAGACTAAGCTCTAATGAAGGTAATGAGAAGGAATAATAAGATAGCAAAAGGTAGTCAAAAAATTTCAATGCAATCATCTAAGTATATAATTAGCAAGTTGATGCTTTTGTAGAGCATCACCTTCAATGAAGAAGGCAATCATAAGATTGTAGGCAACAAGACTTGGTACTAATTGAATTAAAAAGAACTTATGGATAAAAGTGTGTCAACTTTGCAATTGCAACTTCAAAAAATTAATTGCTAATATTACTACATCAATCTGAAGTGGCATCAAATTCTTCACCAACAACAATTCTAAAACAATCAATAAAAGCAACGTACAAAGAGAATGGAGGTCCCTTCCAAGTTTCATTTTAGATCCACTTATTCAACAAGCAAAACCTAAAGGCCAAGTACAACATTAAAAAGAATTAAGCAAAAGTATCAAGGTTTTTTTGTCTTTTTTTTCAAGATTTAATTTTAATAAAAATAAATAAATAAATTATTGAATGATTTAAATCATTTGAATTGAATTAGGTTTAAATTGGATGAATTAGGATTTTATGGAATAAAAAATCATTAGTGGATGAAATTTTATTCATGGATGATAAATTATTCTTAATTGACTTTTTATTAATAGATAAAGATTTAAAATAATAATAATAATAATAAAATATCAAGATAAAAATAAATAAATAAATAAATAAATAAATAGAATTAAGAATTAAGAATTAAGAAAAAGAATTTTTTGGATATGCATGTTGTGAATAGATTGCTATTGTAAGTGTGGATTAATTTTAGAGGTTTTTGCTTAATAATTTGGATATTTAAAATAATTAAAGAATTAATTGATTAAGATTTGATTAATAATTTTAACTTCTAAAATTCTACATAATTAATTCACTTGTTATAAACTAGAATAAACTTCCAATTAGTGGTGTGAACAGAAATTAACCCCCCCTTAGTGAAGAGGCTAATTCTAATCACAAGATCCTAATTATAGTCCAACCTTGGAATTTTATAACTTATGGTGATTTCCTAGTTAATTGCTTAATTCATTAATCTAATTTCTATCTTTATCCTTATGTTTATCTTGATTTTTTTTTTTTTTTTTTTTTTATTGTAGTCTTCTTTTACTTAAATCCTTCACCATTCTTGAACCCTGGAATTACCCAATTGCGTCGCTTAATTATCATTTAATTATTATTTAAATATTTTTTAGTTTATTTTATTTATTATTTGTTTTTAAATTCATTTTTATTTTATTTTTATTTTTTTATTTTATTTTATTTTTTATTTTATTTTTATTTATTTTTATTTTTGGATTAACCTTTGAACTTCAGATGACTATATCCTTGCGAGTTTACGTCCGAATTTAAAGTTTTTTACGTCTAATGTTATTAAAATTTAATAATCAACTTGATGGGACAGCATGCCTTCACTTCATGCTTCATGTTCAATGTCAACTAGACTGTGAGCACTCAACTTCCAAGGAGGATACATTCAGATTCAAGACCATACAACTACCAAGATTGCATGGAATTCATGACTTGTCACGCAAGGGGAGATCCAAGGATTTTGACCTAATCCTAAGCAATTTGGCCAGCGCTTCCGCGTCAATCGGAAATTCCGGTTCTGGCACTACAACTCCTAGCAGCTCAACTGTGCATCACCAACCATCATCAATTGAAGGGAAATGAGGAAGGGAGTTGGTAACCTCCTTAGCTACCAAGGTCATGATTCTGGTTGTGGCTGCAACCCTCCTCGCACTGGTCGCCTCCGCTCTCTCCACCCCTACCCCGCTACTGCTTGTTCTCCTCACGCGTCTACACAGGCCTTGCTGACGGCCTCACGGCGGCCTTCTCTCGATCTGCCCAGGCGCGGCCTCCTTCACCGTCGCTTCCACGTTCTCTCCTACCTCCGAGTCCGTGCGGACAGAACCCCGCCGATCAGCTCTCTCCTCTCAGAACGGCGCCTGCCTACTCTCGATCTGCCCAGGCGCGGCTGACTTCCGTGCGGGCTTCGTCTTGCTCCGATCGCAATCCTACCGGTCTCCGCCTTGTTGACCTGGGGGTTCCCTCCTTCTGGGTCCGGGCTCTTCCCTCATAGACTCCCAGCTCCCGTTCAACGGCAATCCTACCTCCTTCACCGCTGCGGCCTCTCGATCACCCCGATTCAGATAGACCCCATCTTCCCGAGACCCCGCCGAGACATCACACACAAGACCGCCATCGAGAACCCCTCACTCCATCCTCCGACCTCTACCCTATTCTTTTTCCTGGCCGACTCACTCCCCGGCTCCCTTCTTCGCCGTTGCATTCGCGCGATTCCCCCGAGACTCTCTTCCTGGTGGACCTCTATCCCCTACTCCCTAGCGCTTCTCTCCTACCACCCTTCCGCGACTGGGCCTCCTCCCTACAGACCGCCGTCTCTCCCTCCCCCCTGCTCGTAGTTCCGTTGCGTCCTCCAGCCAGCTTCCGCGACTACTCCCCCCTCCCGCGTCGATCCCTGGTCTCCTCCTCCTCTCTCCGATCGACTCCCCCCTTGCCCCGCCTACCCCACTTGCGCTGCCTGCCTGGACGGCGCGGCTGGTCCTCCGGGACCAGTCTAATTCTGGGGAATATTCCCTAGGAAAGCCCCAAATCCCCCCTCGCCAGCTCGGGGGAAGGGGTAAAATAGAAAAATCAAAACCAAATTGGAAATAAATAGTACTCGCCCACATGGCCAGCCGTGCTCGGCCTCTATATCCTTCAATTTTTTTACTTTTATATTTATATTTATTTTTATTTAATTTTATTTTTCTTTTCTTTATTTTTCTTCCACCTCAATTATTGGGTTGCTCCTCCAACTTATGACGTGCGGTTCTTTTGTCTATTTATTTATTTATTTATTTCCTCATGGCCTTTGGAATAGTCAAGGACCTTAAGAAATCAATTACTTCTTATCCATTAGATATAACCATGATTTATTCGGAATTTATCTAATCAAGGGCCCCTAAGGAATTTACAAATTCCGAGAGTTGATTTAGGTTTTAAATTCGTTAATTGTAAGACAATTAGGTGAGTCATAATTTTAGTGTCGCAACAAAATTTGTTATCGTGGTCATAGGCCGATTTCATGTGGTTGCTTTTACTAAACCCTTCTTAATATTTAAGTTTTTCCTTCACTGTGTTGAAAACACATGATGGATTCGGAGTTTTGATGGTGAAAATAAGTCTCCACCCTTTTGAATTAGGTTGTATTCTATTAGATTCTTAATTTATGATTTTTTCCTTGCTCCTAACTTGTGAGAACTCGTTCTAAACATAATTTAAACCCCTTAGCCACAATTTATTGGCTTGTAACTATCCTAATCACTCTCCTCGATGCTAACTAATCCTAATTGGTGGTTTTTTTCACTCAAGTTACTATGCGAGCCAATTCTTTGGCTCACAAGTGGAGGTTTATTTTAGCTCACGTCATCATTCAACCATATTTGATAAATCTTCATATTGTTGGAATAGAGATATTTTGCCTCAAGAAAGCGCTAGACTTTTGACTATCACTAATTACTCAATCAAGTCTCAAGATAGGAAAGTACCAAGTTTATATATAAAATTATCCTTATAGAGGCAATTATATCAATATATAAGCCTTAAGTACCAAAGAACATCCAAACTGTGATAAAAATATTTTAAAATCTTATATATCCTTAAGGGAATTTTTTTCCAAACTTCAACGATTCATACTTCACAATTAAACTATCTAAATAGACTCAAATTTTACAAGAAATATTAATGTACTTTAAACAACTACCTAAACAAATTTCAATTACAAATTTATTATAAATCTTGAAATATTGCCAAAAACCTAATAGTAACTTCAAACCCTTATATATATATATATATATATATATATATATTTTCATGTAATCTTCTTTACATCTCTCAAATTAATTATTTAAATACTGTAAAAAAATTTATATATCTTCTTAACCTAATTCTTTTATAAAAGACATAGATCTTAAAATTGCTCTTGTAGCCACTTTGCTTCATCTCCAAAAGCTATCATACAACTCTTCATATCTTCAAAAGAGAAATAGTATGTCTTAAAAGACCCCTTAATTTCAAATAGCTATAACTTCTTTATTCTAACTCCAAATCTTCTAAAATTTGTATATAAATTTTAGCCTAAATTCTAAATCTTATACTTCTGATTTTTAATTCTGAAACGATTCTTTTGAAGTCATTAAAACTCTTCTTATCCTCACAAATAATCTATTAAGAGCCAATTTCCATAATCTTTAATCAATTGAAATTAAGACCTTCATCTCTTGCTTTCATCCATCCATACCTTGCTTTTATTCCTCCGAATAAGCTTCTTAGTAGTTTAGAGCTTCATCTTTGAGCTTCAATCTTTTCTTAAAATTTTATACTAAATATCAAAATAATATGTAATTTAAACATTATAATCAAACTAGGTAAACTTCAAAATAAATTTTCTTATATCAATCCTCTTTAAATTTTTATTCTTATTATTTTAATATACAAAAAGGTTTTTAAATATATTAAATGTTTTAATTAATTTTTATATACTATAAACAATTATAATATAACATCTATTCTTTTTGAATCTGTACATCTTTTAATATGTATTGCTTGCTACTCCTCTTTATTCTCTTCAGATTACTTTTAATCACTCATAGATTCTTCTACTTTAGGTTCTTGGTCCAAATATTGAACTAAGAATTCCTTAAGGTCTTTTATTTTGAATTGCCTATTTCTTCTCTTAATAGCATTTATCATCTTTTTTTCTATTAGAAATCTAATGATAGCTCCATCTAACTCACGTAAGGTATATGTGGTATTATTAAGGATTTTAACTACTACATATAGTCCAAATTATTTTTTTGCAAATTTCTTTATAGTACTATCCTGATATTCAAAGCTTTTATCATAAACTAAAATCCAATCTCCAATCTCTATAGGCTTAGGTCTCAACATATGAGTCCTATCAATTTTTTATTTTATCTTTCAATCTTGCTTCCTTTAACCTCTCAATTGCAATTTATAGATCTTCAAGTAACCTTTCCAACTATTGGATTTGAAGCTCTAATAATCTTTTTCTATTAATGATATCTTTTTAAGATAAAAAAATCCATATAAAATAGATTTTTTTAATTGGCATTATAGGTTTTTTTTTTAATATTAATTCTTTAGATATATAATCAGTGATAATACTATAAATAGTGCTATCATCTCAGAAAGCAAATGAAAGTATTTTAGGCCATTAAATTGGCTTATTTTTATATGCAAATTTGAAGAATGCAAATTTTCTTACTACTTCTATAGTCTTGGTTCTCAAAATCCTTCCTTCAGCATAATTTAATAACTTCTCTTTTATCAAATCTAAGTATTTTATATTCCAAAGTCTTGATGGCATAGCTACTAAATCAATTATCCCTTAAAAATATATAAAAGGTGGATAAGTAGGATGTAATCCATCTCTATATCTAATCTTAGATTGTAGTTGATACTTTATACATGAGCTCATAAAATCTTTTACATCCTTGTATAAGTCCTTCTACTAATACCTTTCTTTGATCTTGGTATATGTGGCTCAAATTCTTTTGTGTCTTGCTCAAAGTGTATCATGATATTCTTTTAAAATCTTAAATTTAGTTTTAAGGTCTTTTACTACCCTCAATAGAATTTTGTCACCTCTTTTTGACCTCTTCCATAGAAATCTATATTTAAGCAAATAACCATAGAATTGATAAATAATATCTTTGAAGGTTTTATCTATCTATTTTTTTTGGTTTTCACCAAAATCCATTCTACCAATGGCAAATGAATTTTTATAGCTCTTCTTTTCTTAATCTTTACCTCTTTTATGTGCCATCATCTCATCTTCAAAGGTATACCTAGATCTGGACAACATATTTGCAACCAATTTTTTTTTACTAGTAATGTATATTGAAATAAGATTTAATATTCTTATGTAGGCTATCCATCTTACCATGGTAATATTTGGAGTAGTGTAATTAATTAACATTTCAAATAATGGCAAAAAATCTATTTTTTAAAAAATACTTGTTCTAATTAAATAATTTCTTTCAACCTTCAGAGCAATGAGTATTCTTCAAAGTTTTCTTTTAACTTGTGGATAAGTCCTTTGCCTCTCTATAAAAACCTTGGTTCTAAATCTTATAGCAACTCTTTTTTCTTTCACATCATCTTGTTCAATAGTCTATTTAATTGCTATAGGATTTGTATCCACTATTACAACTATTGATCTTCTATATTAATAATCCACTTGCTTAAATATAGGTAGTAAATTCAGTATCTTTTTTAGATTTTCTATAGTTCTTTTTTGTTCTTCTTTCTAAAAAAATCTCTTATCCTTCTTCAATAATTTTTATAATGGCTCTGAAATATGGGCAAAGTAAAGCACCCAAATGTGATAGAATATACATGCCTCCAAAAACCTTTTGGCTTTTGTAATACTTTTACAAGCCTTTATTTTAGATATAGTATCAACTTTATCAAGATTTAATTTCCTACCATATTTGCCATATATGTATTCTATCATAAGAATCTCATCAATTCTAAAACTTAATTTTTCCAAAGATAATGTGAAATAAACTAACTCTAATTTCTCTAATATTTAACCCACATCTTTAATATGCTTCTTGATAATTTTTTTATAACCTTCAACTTCTCTAATTTCATTCTTGTCTTCTTCTCTATCTCTTTTTATAAGTATGTTATTTAAAGAATAGAATGGTTTTTTTAAAGACAATTTTTTTTAATATTCAAACTATCTATTTTTTTTTCTTTAATAATTCTATTAATTTTGAAAATAAAGCTTTAGGCACATGTATAGGCTTTAAATCCCATAGAACATGTGGCACTATAAATATTACCATAGGTACTACAATACTAACATCTACACATCTAATGTCATTAGGAGTTAAGGCAAATATCTTATCATGACCAATAAGTATTTTTTGAAACATATTTTTCTCCATTGATGTTAAGAAATCACTCCTTCCAATCTTCAACTTAGCTAATGATTCTTAAGTAAATTGATGTCCAATTTTATGCCTCTTTCTTAAACTTAGCTTCTTAATTGCTTGCTTGATATATTTTATAGTATCAATTGATAATTGAGTAGCTACAAGTTTTATATTTCTTACCATAGTTTTATATTTAACTTGCATTTTGACCTTATGTTTTAATCCATAGCTTGTAGCAATCTCACTATTTGCTACTATCTTTTTTAATTCTTCATAAGTTATTCTTGAGTATATTTCTACAATAGTATCTCCATCCATGCTTATAACTAAATTCTCTAGAACTTTTATCAAATCATCTTTTAAACCAACTTCTTCTATTATTCCAACCATGGCTTTATTATTTAAAATTAAATCTATTTATAATTTTTTTCTTATTTTACTCATCTTTTTTTTTAATGCATATTACATTATATGCTTCTCTTAAATCTATTTTTGTATAAATCTTTGCTTGATTCAATTGATGAAAAAGTCTTGAAATCAAAAGTATAACTACTTCGTTTTAATAATAATCTTATTGAATCATTGATAATCTACACATATCTATAGAGATCTGTCTTTTTTTTTCACAAATAAGATAAGAGCCTTAATTAGAGATTTAGAATGTTGTATGAAATTCTTAGCCAAGTTCTCATTAATGTATTCCTTGAGTGTAGCCAACTTGTTTTGTGATAGGCTATAGATTGGTCCAAATGGTAGTTGAGTTCTTTTGTGAAGATTAATAGAATATTATAAGAATAATGTTCTAGAAGAATATCTATATTTTTTTTAAAAAAACGTCTTTGAAATCTTAATACTAGATAAGAATACTACTTAATATCTTCTCACCATCACAAATGGGTGTGGTATATAAAGCAAAAGATTGTAGTACCTTAGATGTAGGTAGAAAAATAAGGCTAAGGCTCCAAGGCCTTTATTAAAATCCCATATAAATTACTTGCGAGCCTTAGTGAGACTCAAATTCTTCATCTCTTAAGCAAGTTATTTTTGAAGCAAAAATTATTTATTTAACTTTTCTATTATTTTTATTTTATCTTTAACCTATGATAACTTATTCATTATAACTTGAATTTATATGTTTTTTATGTCATTGAAAAGATGAAAAATTATTTATCTAAAAATATAATTTTTATTTTTTATTTTTATTTATTTTAGATAAAAATCTAGTGAACAAACTATAAGTAGTTTTATAGTAAACAATTGCTTGATTGCACTTGTTTCATTTCTTTTGTGTTCTTTTTTTATTCTTTTTTCTAGCTACTTCCACTTTATACTACCAATTATAAGCAAGTTTTAATTGAGGCTATTTTATAATTTAAATTGAAGAATGAATATTATCCTTGCATTATAAAACTAGCTATGAGTTTCTACAATAAGTACCAAGTTAAGAACTAAAAGAAGAATTTCAATTACCCAATGCACGTTGATACTCCTTTAAATCCAAGCACTCCATAATTGTATTCAACCTATAATATTATTATAGTTGTCTTCCACCAAATTACAACCAATTACTCAACAAATAATAAACAAAAAATCAAATTATTTTATAAGTATTCATTGCTATTTTTATTTGCAACTCAAGAGACAAGCTACATAGGTACTATTGCTATACCTCTCATTCACCTATTGTGAGTGCTCTTCTATAATTTCAACTATAATTTCTCAAATTTTAGTATAGCCGTAGTGTCAAAAAGTACTACAATTGAGCATAAGCTACTAACAATGCAGCATTGTACAAACAACACGTCTCAAAGAATGATACCTTTGCTTGTCAAATAATACTAGCTTGATTTAAGAATTTGCCATAGAGAGAAATTGATACTGTGTAAGAATAATACATACAATCAAAAGGTAGAATTGTCACTTTAACTCTGTAGTGCAACAACTTACTTTCATCACCATCATAGTATTGCTACTATCACAATTATGTCAAAAAAATATTACACGTAGGAAGAAATAATTCCATTGGAATCTGAGCTCTCATATTGATTAACAATTTATTGCATTGCAGTGCCTCAATGGTACCTCATAGTCGCATATAGAAGACAAAACCAAGAAAATAATGTTGTACTACAATACTTTCATAAAAAAACATAGAAAAAAACTATGTCCAATGGTTAATTATTAAAAGCTCCATACAATACTAAAACAAAAAAAAAAAGAGAGAATACAAAAAAAAAAACTATACTAGTATCATTTACAACCAGCAAAATCTTCTACTATTTTAATAACTTAGCAGCCTTGCTTTCAAGCAAGAAGCACCAACAACAATTTTGCCTTCATTAAGGATAAAGAAGGTCCTCAATATAGCTAATGCCTTCAAAGAAGTAGTATGTACAATTGTAAGAAAAAAAAACTTTGATAGATTCTATTGTAATCAGATTCCATAATATACAAAAATTTGAAAAAAAAATTAAAAAAAAATGAGGCAAAGATTCAAGTGGCTGGACCTCTATCAACAAAGAGACTGCAGCTATTCCTAGGCAACTTCTTGCCATCCTGATCTTTCTTGTTTTTGTTTTGTTTTGTTTTGTTTTTTTTTTTTTCATCCTTATTCTTCTTTTTTGGTTTTTCTTTCTCTTCCGGTTCCTTCTTTTTGCTTTTTTTTTTATTCCCTACTTTCAACCTTTTCTTCTTTGATTCTATTATTGCCTTTTTATTTTATTTGTCAAAAACTACCAAGATTTTTTTTCTTTATTATTTTTGGATTATTTCAGATCAAAAATCTTGATTAATTTTAAATTCCATTAAACATTTAATAGAGTACTATAATTATTAAGATAGAAGAAAAATTAATACTAATCACAATCTTGTATATGTACATTTAAGTGGGTCTTTAGTACTATTATTTCTAATCTCCACAAAATATTAAATCCATTATGACTAATTTTAAATAAAGACTTGTCTTTAGAATAAGAATTCTAGATTTTTTACCTCTTTGAGTTGTTTCAAATGGTTGCCATATGTGAGTCATAAAATTGACACATTAGTATATTTTGGTATAAAAAATGTACTTATAGTACTTTAAATGATTAATTTAGTAAGATAATATAGAAGTTTTGAAATAAATAATAAAAAAAATAGGATGTCACATTTTAAAATTTCCACATTTAAAATCCTTTAATAATATAAAGATGTAGAAGAATCCAATACATAAGATTATAACTTATAGAATGATCTTAGCAAATTAAAGACAAATATCACCTTTTTTCAATTATTAGATATTTTTCCAACCATTAAGAAGGCACTAAAAAATTATAATCCAATGAGATACCAAAAAAGGTCTAAAATTAGGTTGGCAACAAAAATAGATGCTTATATTAAACAAAGTAAAGTAAAAACAATAGAAATTAAGTTTTCTATTGAAGAAAAAATAATTTCCAATGCTATTCTAAATAGTGAAAAGATTTGAAAATTATGCCCTTACAAACTATAGAAAAACTAGGATTAAATGTCATTTATCCATTTTTATCTGTTATTAAGATAAAAAATCAAAGTCCATCTATTTTAGTAGACTAAATAAAAAATTATAAGATTTGAATTAAAAAAAGAATATACCTTAATAAACCATGTCATTTAGATGCATACATTAAAATATTCATTTTTTTTTTTACTAAATAAGTCATGGTTGAGAGATTTAGAAGCCATAGTTAACTAGGAAAGAGACAAATCTTGCATCATCTTTGGTCTCTAGGAAAGTAGAGCCAAAATCTATATATAACCTATCCTTAATCTTGAAAAAAATAATCCCATTGATTCTTTAGAAGATATCTAATAATCTAAAATACAAGGCAAACTAATAAAGGTGGTCAATTCAATTGATCAAGATTCAAAGAAAATGAAATGCCTAAGTTTCAATTTTTATTATTAAAAGTATAACACAGAGTTTAAATATTGATTATATAATCATCAAAATTCCAATTTTGATTACTTTGAATCTAGATTATTGCAAAAATTGAAGAAACTCAAGTCCTTAGCATTAACATGGATAGAATATTAGAAGATAAAATTAAATTCTTCAAAAGAGATGATGACTTAATTCCACCTCTTATTTTTTAAAATACTTCATGAGGAATTGTCAAGGATATACATACATACTTTAGTAAATACCGATATGATTAGATAGAAGTAGATAATACCTTATAGAGACGTTTTTTAAAAGCTTCATAGATGCTTTCATCAAAGATATTTAGAGGATAATTAATTTTATTTATAGGAAGGGAAGAATATAATGCTAATATATTTATAAATTTAAATAGAATTTAAAATATGAATTTTTTTTCTTAAATGGATTATTCAAACTTAAAGGTATTATCTTTTAGAATAGATATCTAATTCTATAGTGATTCAAGATAAATATTTGAAGGAGGTTAGGAATAGGAATTTTTAGAATCAACGATTTTTATTTTTATTATTTTTTATTATTTTTTTAGAACAGTGGGAATCAAAAGGAGGAAAAAAGAGATCACTGGATTTTTTGGAAAGGGATAAGATTCAAGCTTGATTTGGAGATTTGAAGGCCATTTACGGAATTTTTGTCTTTTTATTTTAAAACTTTGAAAGAAATTAGATCCTCTTGTTAGTTTTTCGACAAGCCATAGTACACAAAAAATGGAGCTATTAGAGAAAAAAACCATGTGAATTTGTGAAAAGAGGATTGTTGGAATTTTTAGGTAGTAAGATTTAAAATATGTTTGAGATTTCTATTCCATTTTTTGTATTTTATTTTAAAATTTTAAAATTTTAAGCAGAATTAGATTCTATTGTTAGCTTTTTAACAAGCTATAGCATACAAGAAATAGAGCTATGAGGAGAGAGAACCATACAAATTTGTGGAAGAAGGGTTGCTAGAGTTTTTGGATGGTAAGATTCAAGACCGGTTAGAAATTTCTATGCCATTCCTTATATTTTCTTCTTCTTCTAATGAAATTTTGGAAGAAATTGGATCTTATTATTAGCTTATCAATAAGCCTTAGCATGTAAGAAGAGTTGTGATGAGGGAGATCCAAGCTAATTTATAGATAGGAATTTTGACGTAGCAACTATAGCAAGTGGCAAATTTTTTTCTTTCTTAGTTTGGTTTTGATTTTTTTAAGATTTTATTTATGGACTTTAAGAATTTAAAGTTTGTAGCTTAAATTAAGCTCAAAAAATTAAAATTTATTTAAATTAAATTAGTAATAAATAAATTATGGATATTATAATAGGATGAGATTTAGATTTAAGATTTGAGTTAGAAGTTGGATTCATCTTGGCATAAGAAAGAAATTAGTCTAAATTTTGTACATAGTATTTGGCTATTTTTTTATATTTAACTACATTTGAACAATATTGTGCTTCTTACAATCCACTTACAATCAAAGACTTTGTATTCTCGTGAAGAGGCTTACCTTTTTGATAATAATGTTCTGACTTAACATGTGTTTGTAATTGATTAATAGATTAGAAACTTAATCAACAATTTTATCATATTTTGGTAGCTTATAAAATAAACTAATTATGTGGCACACATATAGAAAACTTGTCTTGCAAGTTATGATATGTATCTTGTAAAGTCAACACATTTTATAGGTTCTATAGGACATTGCGATCTAGCTCTTAGTTGAGAGTATATATGGAGGCAAGAATGAAGCCTTCTTCACTCTTGTCAATGCCTTTTTAGTTTTTAGTCTTATTTCAAGACTTTCTATTCTTTTATTTTTGACAATAGCTATTCTAGTTTAATAATATATCATCTTTGAGTGACTTTTTGTCATATACATGTAAACTAATAATTACTTATATTATTTAAATAATAATAGATAAAAGTAAGAAAATTCCATAATATCTTTTATAGAAGCTTCATAGATGTTGTTTTGACTTTATAGATGTCTTTAATTGACTTTTTAGGTTAGAAACGTGATCAACAAGTTAGCCACATTGTCGTATTACGTGCTATCTTGCTTGAGAATGTGCCGGGCGTGTGGCTGTAGGAGGTAGTATGGTGTTTCACTAGTACTCAAGCAGTCTATTGGGTTCTTGACTACCCAAATACAATCTATATCGGATTACAATGTAAAAGCTTAATTCCAATATAAAATGCCTAGAGACCCTATATAACTTCAATCTCTTTTGTTATTTTTATTTTATTTTATTTATTTTATGTTTTTTTTATTTTATCTTTATCGTTAATTACCTTAATCCTAGACCATGAACTTCGGCAAGCTGTGATCCTCAATCTGTCCTTCCGACTTGTTGTAAAACATCTATTGCTAGTGTCTCTGCAAGCCCTTTCGAATGCTCAAGAAGTTCCAGTTCAACCCCGCTTACAGATTGTGAGGCTATGCTGTAATCCGCACTGATGTCCCTTAGCCGCTTGCCGATATTCCTCTTATCCTTGTCGATAGGTCCCCAATTATCATAGAAATCCTAAACAAATTCCAATTTGCCAACTTCCAAAACCTCTTTAAATTTTTGGCAGATATCCTCTATCCGTACAATCAGATTTATACAACCACGTATGCATTTAGCATACTCACCCTTCTAGACAACTCTGAATTTCAACCACAGAAGTATCTCCCATTCCAACAACAATCAAGAGTACCAGTCTTTTTTCTCTTTCAGAAAAAAAATCCAATTCATTAATACAACACTGACTTTCAGCAACGATTGCCTCAATCTTTCCAAAATCCTATGAAGAAAAAAAACCCCAATTCTCTATCTTTTTTTTCCGAAGCATGAAGCTAGCTCTTCCCCCTTAAAACCCTGATTCTTCCCTCTTCATTTTTTAACCTATCCTCCCCTTTAATCCTAAGAAGATCCTATTCTTCTGCCTTAGACTCCCCGAAGTGGAATAGTCGACTCCCCAATTTTTGCCTTTAAGAGATCCTTTTACAGAAAGGATGTTCCCGGAACGAGACAAAGAACGAAACAGCCTGAAACAAAATCGAAGCCCCGTAATTGGACCGTATTGGGTTGCCCGACCAAGTCAGGTCTCATATTGGATAAGAGGCCCGTAATAGGACTTGGATTAGAGGTCTTCTGAAGTTGGATCTAATTGGCTCTTCGAACCAGGCTCACCCATCGTTGAATTGGTCCTTTCCCTTTCTACTGACTCCCGTTATTGGAATCGAATGGAGCATTTTGTTACTGGTGAGTATGCCCTGGCTGACTGTAACGGGGTGATTGAATCTTGCCTCTTAGTATTTACACTGGAATTGGCTTCCACTTCTAACACCCAAGGTGACTAAATATTAATAAATCTTCTTCATTTATATTTTCATCATATAGACGTGTTACAACACGACAACATACCACATATATTGATAGCTTAAAGAATAAGTTAACTATATGGTCCACTTATAGAAAAATTGTCTTATAAGCTAAAACATGTTTCTTGCAAATTCAACACATATTAGAGGTCCTATAGAACATCACTACATAGCTTCTAGTTAGATAATATAAATAGAAGCAAGAGTGAAGCTCTCTTCACTCTTGTTTATTTCTTTCTTCCTTCTACATTAATTTCAAGAGTCTCAAGTTTGCTTGTCTTTTGGTAATAAGCCATTCTAGTTTCTTTTTAATATATGTACTTTCTTATTTCTATTTTGTCACTTATTCTTTGATATGGATTTTATTGGTTTATGCATCATCTTTCAGTTCATGTCCTTGACAAATTGAGAAGAATATACTTATAATATTAGAGCTTTGTCTTGTCTTGATTAAGAGTAATTTATCCCTTTTTCATAATAAGATATAAGCATTTTAGAAGTTATGGATTACCCTCTTCTAAATTTATATTTTTTTTCGTATTTTTTTTGTTCTCAAGTCCTTTTTTCAACTTATCTTAAGCAGTATAAGATATTTTCTTGTGTGTTATTATTATAGAGCTTCTTGAAATGAAGAATGCAATGAAACAAATGTAAGAGCAATTGAGAGAATTGATCCTTGTGATGCATGAACTTAGCTTACCACCACAAGGATCAACAAGAATGGCAAGAAGTGAGGATATAGAGACGATTAGAGCTGCTTCAACATCTTCACCAAATCATGTCCCTCCACCCATGGTAGAACATCCTTTAAGTATTAGAGAACTAAGAATTGCCTTATCCAAGAAGTTTGATGGTACAAGATCCAAATTTTGAGGATTTATCAATCAAGTACAACTTGTGGTTGAACTTCAACCTCAAAGCTATCCAACTTCAAGATTACAAGTTAGATTGATTGGTACACTTCTTTCAAGTTCAGCACTATTGTGATTTTCATCTTTTTTTGAACGACGAGATCCAATATTGGATAATTTGAAGGCATTTTTTGTAGAATTTTTTTCCATGTAAGGAGAACATGATGCAACTTATATTACAACCAACAAGATCTATATTTGCAATAAAACAATCAATCTATAGTATTATATGCTTTATAATTTTGAAAACTTGCAACTAATATGAAGTAGAATGATGCTACACTTATTAGTGAATTTTTCTATGGACTATAATATGAAGTAAAGAAATTGATACTCAACTTACCTAATCTTCAAACATTGAATCAAGCAATTGACTTTGCTATGAAATGCGACAATGGAATTTTAAATTTTAATTTGAAAGTCAGTTAAGTAGATTTCAATGTTACTACAATTTGAAGGCAACACCAACATCTCTTCAACATATACATTCAGAAGTAGAGGATATGCAAATTGATGTGGTATGTTTTAAATATCTTACTAAGTAAGAAAAGACTTGTTGCTATCAAGAAGGATTATGCTTATATTATGGAGAACCTAAACACATTGTTCAACATTATCCAAAGAAGCAATAAAACCACAAAATAAAGAGCACAATTATCAAAGAAGACAATATATTAGAAAACAAATTTATCCAACTACAATAGAGACTATGTGGCTAAAAACTTGTATAATTTCTAATGAAGGTCCTATCTTTTCTTCAGAATCCTCTCTTTATTTTATAATAGATGTATATTTAGGACCTAATAATTATAAAGCCTCGACCTTAACAGATTCAAGAGCCTCAATTTATCTTTTAGATGTAGAATTTGTTAAAAGTCATAAAATACTATTAGTACAAAAAACTAAACTTGTTCATGTAAAAATTATAGATGGTTGTCCATTGTCTTATAGAGATGTTACTGATGAAACACTTCTTATAGATGTTGTAATTAATGGTCATAATAGTTGTATAATCTTTAATATAATTAGATCTCAATCTAATCTAATTATTTTAGATTTATCATGATTAAAAAAATATAATCCTTGCATAGATTGGATTTCTTGTACTCTTAATTTCTCCAAAATTATAACTAAGGGTGAAATTAATCCAGTAGAAAGTCATAAGTCTATCACAATAAAACCTGTGTTTGTAGGCATAAGAGTTTTTTTACATACTACAAAAGAAAGAACACCTTATGTCATTTATGCCACACTTATTTCTAATGATATAAAAACTTCAAGTGGCATTTCAAGCCAATATTAAGAATTTTAAGATGTATTCGAGAAGAAGAATGTAAATAATCTTCTAGAACATCATCCCAATGATTACTCAATTAAACTTCAAGAAGGAGCACAACTGTCATTTGGACCAATGTATAATTTATTATAAAATGAATTAGTTGAACTCAAGGAATATATTACAAAAAATTTGGCAAAGAATTTCATATACCATTCCAAATTGCTAGTAGGAGCTCCAATCTTATTTGTAAAGAAGAAAGATGGATCATTACGGATGTGTGTTGATTATTGAAGACTCAATCAGATCACCATCATGAATAGATACCCTCTACTTTTGATATCCATACTTCTTCATCAACTAAATCAAGCTAAGATCTATACAAAAATAGATATATAGAGAGCTATCATGGACATACTCATGTAAGCTAGTAATTACATATACAAATAGGTGGAAGTAAGTAAAAATAGGTAAAAGTAAGTTAATTCTATAGTATTTAATATGGAAGCTTCCTAAAAGCTTCATAGATACTGCTTTGACTTCATAGGTATCTTTAATTGACTTTTTGGATTAGAAACGTGATCAACAAGTTGGCCATGTTCCACACATGTTGTTAGTTTGAAGATCAAGCTAATTATGTGGCCCACACGTAGAAAAACTTGCCTTGTAAGTCAAGGCATGTGTCCTATAAAGTCAACATATATTGGAGGTCCTATAGAACGTCGCCACGTAGCCCCTAATTAGATAGTATATATAGATACAAGAGTGAAGCCTTCTTCACTCTTGTCAACTCCTTTCTTGCTTCTAGTCTAGTTTAAAGGATTTCTAGTTTTCTTGTCTTTTGGCAATAGCCATTCTAGTTTCTCTTTCAATATACATACTTATTTATTTATATTTTGTTACCTTTCTTTGAGTGAAGGCTCACTTGTTTGAATTACTTTTTCATCGAGTTCTTGTCCTCGACAGTTTGATAAGAGTACACCTACAATATCAGAGCTTTATCTAATCTTCATTAAGAGTGGATTACCCTTTTTTCTTGATAAGATATAAGCATATTAGAAGTTGCAGGTTACCCTCTTCTAAACTGATATTGTCTTTAGTATTTTCTTTGTTCTCAAGTCCTCTCTTCTATTTGTCTTGAGCAATATGACATACCTTCTCTTTTCTAAGTATTATCCTGACAAAACTTACTGAAATGAAGAGTACAAAGGCACAAATGCAAGAGCAATTGAGGGAGTTAATGCTTGCGATGCATTAACTGAATTTACCACTACAAGGAGCAACAAGATTGGTAGGAAGTGAAGATATAGAAGTGATTGGAGCTGCTTCAACATCTGCACCAAATCATGTCTCTTTTCCTATAGTGGAATGTCCTTCCAATGTTAGAAAACCAAGAATTGTCCTACACGAGAAGTTTGATGGCACCAGATCAAAGTTTAGAGGATTTATCAATCAAGTACAACTTGTGATTGAACTTCAACCCCAAAGCTATCCAACTCCAGGATCGCAAGTTAGATTCATTGGTACACTTCTTTCAAGTTCAGCATTATCATGGTTTTTATCTTTTCTTGAACGACGAGATCCAATATTGGATAATCTAAAGGCTTTTTTGGCAGAGTTTCGATCCATGTATGGAGAACATAATGCAATTCGTGTTGCAACCAATAAGATCCGTATTTTACGACAAGGAAATCGATCAATAATATTGTACGCTTCACAATTTTGACAACTTAACTAATATCAAGTGCGATGATGCTGCACTTATTAGCCAATTTCTCTACAGATTACAATATGAGGTAAAAAAATTAATGCTCAATTTACCTGATCCTCAAACATTGAGTCAAGCAATTGACTTTGCTGTGAAGTGCGATAATCACCTTTTTGAATTTTGATCTGAGAACCGTATAAGTGGACCTCAACGTTACTATAATTCAATGGCAACACCAACACATCTTTAACACATACATTCGAAAGTAGAGGGTATGCAAATTCATGTAGTACGTTTCAAACCTCTTATTGAGCAAAAAAAGACTTGTCATCGTCAAGAAGGATTATGTTTATATTGTGGAGAACCAAAGCACACTGCTCAACATTGTCCAAAAAATGACGCAATTACAAAATGAGGAGTATGGCTGTGAAAGAAGACAATATGTCAAAAAATGAGTTTGTCCAGCTACAATAGGGACCGTGCGGCTGGAACCTTGTACAACATCTAGTAAAGGTCCTATTCTCTCCTTAGAGCCATCTCCTTGTTTTATATTAAATATTATTTTAGGACCTAAACATTACAAAGTCTCTGCCTTGTTAGATTCTAGAGCCTCAGCGTGTTTTTTAGATGAAGGATTTATTAAAAGACATAGCATATCTTTAGTAAAGAAAACTAAACCTCTTCATGTAGAAGTCAAAGATGGTCGTCCATTGGCTTCTGGAGATATAACTCATGAAATCCTTCCTATAGAAATAATAATCAATTGTCATAATAGTTTTGTAGTATTTAATATCATTAGATCTCCCTCTAATCCAGTCATTTTAGGTTTATCGTGATTGGAAAAATACAACCCTCAAATAGATTGGATTTCCCGAACTCTTATTTTTTCTAAAAGTATAACTAACAGTGTAATTAATCAAGTAGAGAGTCATAAGTCCAGTTCAATTAAACCCATATTTATAGGTGTAAAAGCTTTCTTGCATGCTGCTATAAAAGAATCACCATATATTATTTATGCTACACCTGTTTCTATTGGTGAAAAGACTTTAAGTGGCATTCCAAGCCAATATCAAGAATTTCAAGATGTATTCAAAAAAAAGAACGTGGATACACTCCCGAAACATTGTCCCTATGATTGCTCAATTGACCTTCAAGAAGGAGCACAACTGCTATTTGGACCAATCTACAGTTTATCACAAAATGAGTTGACTGAACTCAAGGAGTATATTGAAGAAAATCTAGCCAAGAATTTTATACGCTATTCTAAATCTTCGGTAGGAGCTCCAATTCTATTTGTGAAGAAAAAAGATGGATCATTGCACATGTGTGTTGATTATCAAGGACTCAACAAGATTACCATCAAGAACAAGTATCTACTACCTTTAATATCTGGACTTCTTGATCAGCTGAATCAAGCTAAGATCTATACAAAAATAGATCTTCGGGGAGCATACAATCTAGTATGCATTAAAGAAGGAGATGAATGGAAGACTACGTTTCAAAGTAGGTATGGACATTTTGAATACAACGTCATACCTTTTGGACTTACAAATACACCAGCAGCTTTTCAACATCTAATGAATGATATTTTTCGAGAGTTTTTGGACAATTTTGTGATCTGTTATCTAGACGACATCTTGATCTATTCTAAGAATCAAGAAGAACATGAACTTCAAGTTCGTCGTGTGTTACAAAAATTAAGAGATGCAAGACTCTATGCCAAGATAGAAAAGTGTGTATTCCACACTACTCAAGTCGATTTCTTAGGTTATATCATTTCAAATGATGGACTTATGATGGATCCTAACAAAGTTCAAACTATTATAGATTGGAAGATCCCCAAAATGGTAAGAGATGTCCAATATTTTTTGAGATTTGCCAACTACTATCGGATCTTCATCAAAGACTTCTCTCAAGCTGCAGCTTCACTTATACATTTGACTTGTAAAGACAAACGCCAATGGAATCAAGAAGCGGAAGTTGCTTTTGAATCTTTAAAGACAACGTTTGTTTCTGCACCAATCTTGTATCGTGTTGATTTTTTCAAAGCATTTTTTATGGAAACAGATGCATCAGACTTTACTTAGAGTGCAATTTTATCACAAATGGGAACAGATGACAAACTTCATCTAGTAGCCTTTCATTCAAGAAAATTCTCAACAACAAAAATCAATTATGAGATCCATGACAAAGAACTTCTTGCAATTGTGGATTCTTTTCAAGAATGGCATCATTATCTAGAAGGCGCTTCCAGTCCAGTCATTGTGTATACAGATCACAAGAACCTCGAATAATTTATGTCAACATGCGTATTGAATCATCGTCAAGCTCATTGGAGCATGTCTTTATCAAGATTCAAGTTCATCATCACTTATCGACTAGAAAAATAACAAAGTTTGTCCGATGCCTTGTCTAGACGTTCTTATCTTGTACCAAAAAAAAGAGATGTAGCTTTTGAGCAACAAAGAACGGTTCTCTTGAAGCCGGAGCAATTTCACCTTTGAGCAATAAAATCAACATTGACTGTTGATTTAACTTTTCTTAAGCAAGTCTAGTTTAGTATGTCTTCAGACCTTCTTGTTCATGATATCAAGAATAATTCTTCTAAATCTCATGATCCCTCTAAATTTGAATTCAAGAACAACCTACTCTATTTTGAAGGACGCCTATATGTTCCAAAAGGAGAAGCACGTTTACGTATTCTTCAAGCTCGTCATGACTTCCTAGCAGCAAGATATTTTGGATATAATAAGACTTTAGAGCTGATATCAAGGGATTTTTGGTGGCCTCAAATGTGGAAGGCAGTCAAAGATTTTGTACAATCATATGATGTTTGCTCAAGATCAAAAACTCCTCATCATCGATCTTTTGGATTTCTTCAGCCATTACCTATTCTTGAACAACCATGGTCTTCTGTTTCTATGGACTTCATCACGAATCTTCCAATCTCAAGTTCTTATGATTCTATATTCGTGATAGTAGATCGTTTTACCAAGATGGCACATTTTTTACTATGTACAAAATTTATCACAGGTGAAGAAACATTTAAGGTCTTTCTTGATAATATCTATCGCTATCATGGATTATCCAAGGATATTATATCAGATAGGGGAAGTCAATTTGTATCAAGATTTTGGCGGACTCTTTTCAAGATTCTAAAAGTGGATATAAAACTATCTTCGATATTCCATCCTCAAATTGATGGAAAAATGGAGCGTGTTAATCAAGTTTTGGAATAATATTTAAGATGTACCATTAACTACCAACAAGATGATTGGACAATTTTTTTGCCATTGGTAGAGTTTACTTATAATAACACACTACATTCTTCTACAAAACAAATACCTTTCTTTGCTAATTATGGTTATCATCCACGACTTGATACTTTTGACTTTTCAAAAGTTGTTAATCCTGCTGTGAAAGATTTGGTGATTCATTTATCAGAGCTACATGCAACGATGAAGGCACAGTTAAAAGAGGCTCAAGAACAACAAAAGGTCAATGCGGATGTCTATCGAAAGGAACAACCACCATTCTTCTTGGGTGATAAGGTATGGCTACTTTGTCATAATATCAAGACCACTCATCTTTGTGACAAATTAGACTATCGAAGGCTTGGACCATTTTCTATTCCTCCACAAATCCATCCAGTTGCATATCATTTACATCTACTGGAGTCAATGAAAATTCATCCAGTATTCCACGTGTCTCTTTTTGAACCATACAAGACAGTGGACATACCAAGAAAAAGACAAGCTCCACCTCCTCCTATAGAAGTGTACAATAATGAAGAGTTTGAAATAGAAGAAGTCTTAGATTCAAGGCAACGCCAAAATAAATTAAAATATCTTGTCCATTGGCACGGATATGATATTAATAAATGTACATGGGAGCCAATAAAGAATCTTACAAATGCAGCAAAGGTCGTGGAGGCTTTTCATCGACGATATCCATCAAAATCAAGATGAAAACCTTCTTTATAAAAGAAATAACATCTAGGCAAGATAACATTCTACTTTCAATCCTTATTTGTAGCTTCTTTATAGTTGTGACGCTCAGGAGATGGAGAACCAACAACCAGTGGATTTGACTCAAGAGCCTTCATTTGTTGACCTGTTGGATGAGACATTACGATTATCACAACCTTCAAGAAGACGCAATTGAAATGAAGATCTTCAAGAACGACATGTTCTTCCTCGAATAGATGGCAAGATACAACGCGTTTGGTATCACAATTTGGGAAGGGACTTCCTATGTTTGGTGGTTTTACTAGAGGTAGGAACAACTCCTGATGGTATTCCAAATGTTCTATTCGAAGGAAGTTATGAAGGCCTCAACAATGATCAAATAACTAGGTGGTCTTTCTGCCGTGGTATAGGACACTATCGATGGTTGAGAGGCCCTATCAATCATCTTCAAAGAGAACAAAGATCAGAGTATGTGATAAATATAATTCGTCGCATCATAGATTTCTTCAACATATGATGACCGCTCCTCGTGGAACTCGTCCCTAGAAAGGGGGGTAATGTCACGGACATACTCATGTAAGCTAGTAATTACATATACAAATAGGTGGAAGTAAGTAAAAGTAGATAAAAGTAACTTAATTCTATAGTATTTAATATGGAAGCTTCCTAGAAGCTTCATAGATGCTGCTTTGACTTCATAGGTGTCTTTAATTGACTTTTTGGATTAGAAACGTGATCAACAAGTTGGCCATGTTCCACACATGTTGTTAGCTTGAAGATCAAGCTAACAATGTGGCCCATATATAGAAAAACTTGCCTTGTAAGTCAAGGCATGTGTCCTACAAAGTCAACACATATTAGAGGTCCTATAGAATTTCACCACGTAGCCTCTAGTTAGATAGTATATATAGACACAAGAATGAAGCCTTCTTCACTCTTGTCAACTCCTTTCTTGCTTCCAGTCTAGTTTCAAGGGTCTCTAGTTTTCTTATCTTTTGGCAATAGCCATTCCAATTTCTCTTTCAATATATATACTTATTTATTTATATTTTTTTATCTTTCTTTGAGTGAAGGCTCACTTGTCTGAATTGCTTTTTCATCGAGTTCTTGTCCTTGACAAGAGCATACAATCTAGTACGTATTAAAGAAGGAGATGAATGGAAGACTGCATTTCAAACTAGGTATGGATATTTTGAATACATCGTCATGCTTTTTGGAATTACAAATGCATCAATAGCTTTTCAACATCTAATCAATGATGTTTTTTTAAGAATTTTTAGATGATTTTATTGTCTATCATCAAGACAACATCTTAATCTATTCTAAGAACACAGATGAATATGAATTTCATATTCATCATGTATTATAAAAATAAAGAGATGTGAGACTTCATACCAAGATAGAAAAGTATGTATTCTATGCTATTCAAGTTGACTTCTTAGGATACATCATTTCAAATGATGGACTTGTAATAGATCCTAAGAAAGTTTAAACTATTATAGATTGGAAGATTTCAAAAACAGTAAGAGATGTTCAATATTTTTTAGACTTTACCAACTATTATTGGAGCTTCATCAAAGACTTCTCTCAAGTTGCAACCTCACTTACATGTTTGACTTGCAAAAAAATACTTAAGTAGAACAAAGAACCTGAAGCATCTTTTGAAGCTTTAAAGTCAACCTTTATTTTTGCATCAATCTTGTATCATGTTGACTTTTTTAAAGCATTTTTTTATGAAAAAAGATGCATTAGACTTTGTTTTGGATATTGTATTATCACAAATAGGAATAGATGATAAACTTCACCTAGTAGCTTTTCATTTCAATTTTTTTCAGTAATCAAAATTAACTATGAAATCCACAAAAAAGAGCTTCTTGCAATCGTGGATTCATTTCAAGAATGGCATCATCATTTAAATGGCGCTTCTAATCCAATCATGGTATATGCGGACCATAAGAATCTAAAGTACTTCATATTAGCACGTATTTTGAATCATTGCCAAGCTCGTTGGAGCATATCTTTATGAAGATTTGATTTCAAGATCTTGTATTGACTCGAAGAACAATAAGGTTTATCAAACATCTTTTCTAGACATTCTTATCTTGTACCAAAAGAAGAAGATGCATCTTTTGATCAACAAAGAATGATTTTCTTGAAGTTAGAGCATTTTCATCTTTGAATAATGAAATCAACTTTGATTATTAATTCAATCCTTGTGAAAAAAATCCAATCAAGTATGTCTTTTATTCTTCTTATTCACAATATCAAGAATTTTTTTTTAAGTCCTAAGATACTTCTAAGTTTAAGTTCAAAAATAACCTACTCTATTTCAAATATCGATTACATATTCAAAAAAAGAAGTACTATTATGTGTTCTTCAAGTAAATCACAACTTTCTAACAAAAGGATATTTTGGATACAACAAGACTTTAGAGCTTATATCTAGAGATTTTTGGTGGCTACAAATGTGGAAGGGTGTAAAAGATTTTGTTCAGTCATGCAACATTTTTTTAAGATCAAAAACTCTACATTATCGACCTTATGGACTTCTTCAACCATTATCCATTCTAGAACAACCATGGTCTTCTGTTTCTATGAATTTTAGCATAGATCTTCCAATCTCAGGTTCTTATGATTTTATATTCATGATAGTAGATCATTTTACCAAGATGGCACATTTTGTACCATGTACAAAATCCAACACAAGTAAAGAAATAACTAAATTCTTTCTTTACAATATCTATCGCTATCATAGATTATTCAAGGATATTATATTCAATAAGAAAACTCAATTTGTATGAAGATTTTTTTCAACTCTTTTTAAGATTCTAAAAGTGGATATAAAACTATCTTCAATATTCTATATTAAAACTATTAAATAGAGCATGTTAATTAAGACTTAGAATAGTATTTAAAATATACTATCAATTACAAATAAAATGATTAAATAAATTTATTGCCATTGACAAGGTTTGCTTATAATAATACAATATATTTTTCTCCAAAACAAACACCTTTGTTGCCAATTATGGTTATTATCCATGACTTGATACTTTTGACTTTTTAAAAGCTGATAATCTTAGAGCAAAAGATTTGGCAAATCATTTGTTAGAGCTACATACAACAATAAAGGCGTAGTTAAAAGAAGCTCAAGAACAACAAAAGATTAATGCGAATGTCTTACGAAAGGAATAACCACCATTCTACGTCGGTGATAAGGAATGGTTATTTTATGGTAATATCAAGACTACTCATCCTTAAAACAAGTTGGACTATTGTAAGCTTGGACCATTTCTTATTTCTACACAAATCAATTCTATTGCATATCGTTTATATCTACTGGAGTCAATAAAAGTCCATCCACTATTCCATGTATTTCTTCTTAAACTATACAAGACAGTGGACATATCAAGAAGAAGACAAGTGCTACCTCTTCATAGAAGTAGACAATAATGAAGAATTTGAAATAAAAGAAGTCTTAGATTTAAGGCAGTGCCAAAATAAGCTGAAACATCTTGTTTATTAGGGTGGATATAATATTAGTGAATGTACATGGAAACTAGCAAAGAATCTTATAAATGCAATAAAGAAGGTGGAGGCTTCTCATTGACGACATCCATCAAAATCAAAATCGAGACCTTTCTTATAAAAAAAATAAGATCTAAGAAAGATAACATTCTACTTTCAATCCTTCTTTGTAGCTTCTTTATATTTGTGATACTGAAGAGATGGAGAATCAACAACCATTGGATTTTATTAAAGAGCCTTTGTTTGCTCACCTGCTAGGGAGACATTGTGATTGTCATAACCTTCAAGATAATGCAATTGAGATGAAGATCCTCAATGATGACATGTTCTTCTTTGAATAAATGGTGAGATATAATGTGTTTGGTATCACGACCTTAGAAGAGACTACCAATGTTTGGTAATTTTATTAGAGGTAGGAACAAGTCCTGACGGTGTTTCAAATGCTTTATTTGAAGGAAGTTATGAAAGCCTCAACAATGATCAAATAATAGGGTGGTCTTTCCATCCTAGTATGGAACACTATTAATGGCTAAGAAGGCATATTGACTATCTTTGAAGAGAACAAAGATCAAAGTATGTGACAAATATAATTTTCTACATCTTGAATTTCTTCAACATATGATGACTACTTTTCATGGAACTCGTCACTAAGAGGGGGAATAATGTCATAGAAATATACATATAAATCAATAATTACTTATATGATTTAGATAATAGTAAGTAAATACAGGTCAATTTCATAATATCTTCTATAGTAGCTTCTTAGAAGCTTCATAGATACTGCTTTGATTTTATAGGTATCATTAATTAATTTTTTAGGTTAGAAACGTGGTCAACAACTTGGCCATTTGCCATACATATTGGTAGCTTAAAGAACAAGTTAATCATATGGCTTACACATAGAAAACTTGCCTTATAAGCTAAGGCATGTATCTTGCAAAGTCAACATATATTAGAGGTCCTATAGAACATTGCCATGTACCTTCTAGTTAGATAAAATATATAGAGGTAAGAATAAAGCCCTCTTCACTCTTCTTAACCCCTTTCTTACTTCTACTCTAGTTTCAAGAGTCTCAAGTTTTCTTGTCTTTTGGTAATAAGCCATTTTAATTTTTTTTTAATTTATATACTTCTTTATTTCTATTTTTTTACTTTTTCTTTCATATGGATTTCATTGGTTTATACATCATCTTTGAGTTCATGTCCTTGACACTTTCTATTTCTTTTGAGCAACATAAGAATATATTAAGGATTTATTTTTTTGAGATTCATGTCCATAAAGGGAATTTTGATTGCCAATAGAATTATCAACTATCCTTCAATACTATTGATTAATATAAAAAAATTTCAAGCCAATTCTCAACATAAAAATTTGAATCAAAATTTATAGAAGTATTTGATGAAAGAAAAAAGTCCAAAAATATAAAAATTAGAATTCATTTAAATCAAGAAGAAGTATTTAGATATTATGATTTGATCATAAAATATTAAGACATTTTCACATGGTTGTAAAAAAATTTGAAGGATATACTGTCTAAAGTGACTCAACACCATATTCTTTTTTATTCTTGGTGCCAAAGCAATTAGATAAAAAAAATAATGTATGAACTCCAACTCCAATTGATTTTCAAGGAAGAGTTAGAATTTTTTTTATAAGTTGGTGTTATTAAAGTAGTAGAAATAATAAATTGGATCTCTTCTATGGTCCTTATAAAGAAGAAAAATAGTAAATTAAGAGCATGTATAGATTATAGAAAATTCAATAGGTATATCCAAAAAGACCATGTTTTTTTTTTTTTTTTTTTTTAGTAATAGTATTTAGATGAACATCACAAAATCTATACATTTATGGGAGGTTATTTGGATTAAAATCAAATTACAATAGCCTTCAAAGATTGCAAAAAAATAACTTTTATCACTTTTTGAAATACTTTCATTTTTTTTGTCATGCCTTTTGGACTTTGTAATGCCTTTTTTACCTTCTAAAGAGAGATGACCTTTATCTTTTTGGATTTGCTATACAAATCTATGATAGTATTTATAGGTGATTTTAGCATATAATCCAATGCCAACCACCATCTAGAATATGTAGAAGAGATCTCAAAAAGGTATAGAAATATTCAAATTTCTTTAAATCCAAACAAAATATATTTAATAATACAAAAAGAGGTGTTGTTGGATAATATGTTATCTAAAAAGGAAAGAGAATCCAATCCAAAGAAAATATAGGTAATAGCTAAAATATAACTTTCAAAAAATGTTAAAAGAATAAAAAAATGATACACAAAGAATTTAAAAATCTTCATGACTTAGAAGATTTTTACTAGAGACCATTATAAAGTGGGATTGTAATGGTAGAAGGGGTGATGGCTTCTTACCTAGTAGAAGAAATGAGACCATTATAAAATTATCACTTAATAAAAATATTTTATTTGAAAAAATAAATAATTTTAAAAGAATAAAAAAGAAAATTATCAAAAATATGGAACATAAATTAAAAAAATATGAAGTGATTAATGAAGTGATTAATGAAGTGAAATACATATTATGAATATTTAAAGAAACATACTTTGGTGATAATATGGATAATTTACAAATATTATTAGATTTAAATTTTGAAGGTGATAATAAGATAATAAATGTGCATTCTAAGCAATTTTTTTAATGAGATGAAAGAATATTTAGATGATTATGAAGTGAAGATAAACACACAATATAAGACAGTCGCAAAACAAGTTAAACAAGTGGCATTGCCACTACCATCAAATTTTGAGGAAAGGATTGAAAAAGCTTTTAGGCAACCCAATATAAGAGATCCAAAGAAAATAGGTCATGAATTTAAAGATGAATTGTCATTAAATGATTTCAAAGTTAGATGTGAGAATGTTTTGACAAAAGATGAAGAAAGAAGTTCCAAATAAATGCTTTCATAGCATGGTAATACATTTGTATTTAAATCACATGAAATAATATATATTGATCTAAGTATTATAGTACTTTTAGATATTTTTAGAATTCTATTTGAACCTTAGAATTTGAAACCAATTCTAGTTTCAAAGGCTCATTTTCCAAAACTACTTGAAATAAGTCAATAAAAAGATTAAGATGAACATTTTAAAACCATCTATTACATCATATTTCAATCCATGGTTTACAATATTTAAAAAAAATGATACATTGAGGTTTATTCAAGATATGCAACTAAAAAAAAAAGTAACTATTAGAAATATGGATTCAAGTCTAATTATAGATGAATTTGGAAAGATATTTGTAAGAAGAGCTAATTATTCTATAGAAGATCTTTATTTAGGATATGATCAATTTCAATTGGCAATTCAAAGTAGAGATTTTACAATTATAAAGATACCATTAGGGTTGATCAAAATGTATATATTACCAAAAAGGGCTACAAATTTTGGAGCATACATAATGAATGGAATGCATAAGGTATTAAGGGATTTTATTTCAAGAATAATAATATTTTTCTTATATAATGTGTAAATTATAGGATATAGAGAAGAAAAAAAAAAAAATGGATTTAAAAAAATGTAAGAAATTTGTGGCAGATCATATTGATGATTGTGAAAATATTTTAATAGGATTAGAAGAAATTAATTTAATCTTATTAGAAAAAAATTAATATTTGAAGTAAAAGAAGTTTTAGTAATAAGGTACATGTATAGATTATATGGAAGTAAGCTAAATATGAAAAAAATTAATATTATCAAAAAGATGAAAGAATGTGTAAATATAATAAAAATCAAAAAGTTTTTAAGAGCATGTATTTTCTATTGTATATAAATACCTTATTTTACACATGTAGTAGATCTATTATATAAGTTTTTAAGAAAGAATTAAAAATTTCAATAGAATGAAGAATAAAGAAAAGTAATAAAAAAATTAAAATAATTTTATTCTTCACCTACAAATTTAAAGAAAGAAAATTATGAATGTAGAAGATTATTGATATTAACAACTAATGTAAGTTCAATTGGAATAAGTTAGGTAGTTGGATAAGATGATAAATAAGAAAATAGAAATATAATAAGGTTTAAAACAAAGGTTTTGAATGCTAGATAGAGGGTATATGCACAAATCAAAAAAAATTATGGAGTGTAGTAATAGCTATGAAATATAAAAAAGACTACTTAATTGATATATCAATACTTATAAAAATAGATTATCTATCTTTATTGGATATGATTATAAGTTGTTCAATTCCTAATATTATTATGTTAAAATAGATAGCATATATTAAATCTATGAATCCAAAATTTAAATACGTTTGTAAGAAAAGAAATATTAAGGTGCACATATGTTATCTAGAATAAGATATTGTTATGAAAAAAAATGATTGATTCAAAAGATAATGTGAATATAAAATTTTATAATAATTCATTATAAAAAAAAAAGATTTAAGTTTGAATATACCATCGGAAATATTTTTAAGAGATTAATGTAAAGGTGAATGGAAAGATATTAAAAAATATTTAAGTACATTAAAGCATTAATTAAGTTAGGCGGATCAATATATTTAAAAAATTTGTAAAAAATCTATGGATAATTTTTGAGCAATAGAAATTTATGGAAGCATCTAAGAATAAAAAGAAAAATACTATAATAAATTAAAAAGAAATTAAAAGTTCAATAAAAGATTATTAAGGAATTTTATGAAAGTATATAGATAAGAAATAGAAGAAATTGAGAAAATTTTATTAAATTGAAAGAAAAATATTAATAAAAATGCATATACAAAGATATAATAGATTTTATAGGATCATATGAAATTTGTCAACTTTATTTTAATATTTGACATTGAAATGGATTACATCCAACTTATTTTTTAGTATTGCATTATAAGTGTATAGTGGATTTAGTAGTAATGCTTATAAAACTTAGACAAATGAATTATTTAGTACTTGTATGCTATCATATTATAAATATTTGTAGTATATAAAAATAAATTAATATATATAATATACTTATAATTCTTAATATATATTAAAATGATTAATAGGTTATTTTAAATATGATTGATATAAGAAAATTTATTTTGAAGTTTACCTATTCTAATTATAATACTTAAATTATATAAGATTTAGATATTTAGTATAAAGTTTTAAGAAAAGATTAGAGCTCAAAGTTAAAGTTCCAAACTACTAAGAAGCTTATTTGGAGCCATGAAAGTTGTTGAAGTAAGTCACTTAGTAAAAGGTATTACTTTAGGTAAGTTATTAGTGGTCAAAAGATAACAAAGAGTATAAGAAAGTTACTATCGTAGCTTCTAGAATTTGTAGGTGGCAGCTAGGTTAAGAAAGAACCTAGGATTTAGTTAAATGAAGTAGAAATGGATGTAATGTCGATGGAAGTTGCCTCGTTGGTTGGCAACCACCACCTATAAGTAAAAAATGTATGAAATAAGAGTCATCTTACTCCATACTCCCTTTTGTGTACAACCTTGATGATGCTAAGTATTGTGACTTCAAAGTACTTGTTCTTCAATAGGTTATGGGCACAGACACCTTTAGTTGCGAGTTTTGAAGTTCTTTGAAGTCTTTGTTGGTATTAAGAGTTGATCTTATGGTTGTTGCTGATGTTAGGGTTTGATATCTTCTAAATCTTCTTTTGCATCTAGTTGTTGATATAATAATACTCTTACTTGTTGTTAAGTACATTCATAATCTTGGAGGTTGTTAGATACCTTAGATTGATATTTAAGGACACTTGTGTTGTGTTTCCTTGCTGAGTTTCATCATTGGTGCTCTAACTTTGTGCTTTTATATATTAATCTCCATAAGAAATCTATTTATTGTGATAAAAAGTGCTTTGTGAGGTTAGAAGTGTTTTGTGAAAGAAGAGAGGTGATTAAAGAGAGACAAAGCTTATTCAAGAGGTTATCAGACTTATAAAAAGTCTTATAAGTAAAGTTGAGAGTGATTGAAGAGTGTAAACAATAGTTTACTCATTAAGATGGCATTCTAGGTTTCTAAGGCAACAACATCTTCTTGTTGATTTTGAGAGTTCATTCTTCCCTTTTCTTGATTTTCTTTGATACACCCCTTCTTTAGACATGGTTGCAAGTAAAAGTGAGGATTTGAGAGTAATTGAGAAGTTTAGGGGCAACGACTTTTACCATTGGAAGAAGAAAATGGAGCTCTTGTTGGCTTCATTAGATCTTTGGAACATTGTTGATGAAAGTGAAGACCCTCCAAGTGACGATGCTCATGTAAAGGTGAAGAAGGAGTACAAATGGTGTGAAAAGAAGGCTTTTGGCATAATTGCAACAAATCTTGATGATGCCAAATTTTCACATATAATTGCTTGTATTAGACTAGCAAAAGCATAGAAGTCTCTTTGCAACATCTATGAAAGTAGAAACCTTGTGAACATTCTATGGACAAGAAAGAAATTCTTAACAGTAAAGATGGAAGAAGGAAATGACTTCATGGCTTATATCAACAAAGTAAAAATACTTGCAAACTAACTAGTAGTTGTTGACATACCAATTGATGATAGAAAAATTATGTTGACATTACTCATGAGCCCTCCTGAGTCCTATAACTACCTCATTGTGGCATTGGAGTCCATCAATATGAAGGAACTTACTATGAACTATGTCACGTCAAGTCTTATCCATGAAGTAACCAAGAAAAAAGAAAAAGAGCATCAAAGTGAGGATTCGGCTCTATTTTCAAGATAAGGCAAAGATAGTTATTCTCACCAATGTGATAATTCAAAGAGCAATATAAAAAATTGCTATATTTATAGAAAATTAAGTTACTTTGCTAGGAATTACTATTAAGTCAAGAAAGGAGATAGAGAGAATGCAAACAATACTTGTGATAACTTTGGTGAAGATGACTATGCTATCATGGCAAGTGAAAGAGCCTCTATTACTGCGATGTCTAAGTGGATTATAGATTCAAGTGCTATTAAGCACATGAAACCATATAAGTATTTATTTGATATTTATGAAGAAATTTCAGCAATCAAAGTTTGGTTGGGAGATAATGGCATGGTACAAGCCATTGGAATTGGCTCAATTATTGTGGAGATTATTGTGAAGGACGAAATCAAGAAGATCAAATTGAAGGAAGTCTTACATGTGCCAGAGATAAAAAAGAACATCTTTTTGGTGAGCAAACTTGTATCACATGGTTGTAAGGTTCAATTTGACTTAAATGGATGCTTTGTGAAGACAATAGATAGACATAATATTGTCAAAGGCCTTAGAGATGGAAATCTCTACTTCATCAATTGTAAGAAGGTGAATGGAATTGAAGTAGCTGTATTTGCTGATTTTCTATAAGACCAAGACAAGTTTGGAATCCGGCATCATCGACTTGGTCATTTAAATGTCAAATGCATGAAGAAGCTTCAATCTATGATAAGTAGTTTAGATCTTCGTCATTTTAGCTATAATACCATGACACTTACTTGTGGAGGTTGTATACAAGGAAAACAACAAAGGAAATCATTTCCAAATGGAGTTGCAACACGTGCAATCAAATTATTAGAGATTGTACATTTTGATGTTTGTGGACCAATGAAGAGACCATCAATTAGAAAAGCAAGGTACTTTATCACATTCATTGATGATTTTTCAAGAAAAATAAGGATTTACATCATTAAAGCTAAGAGTGAGTGCTTTTCAATGTTTAAGGAATTTAAAGCTCTTGCAAAGAAATAATGTGAGTACAAGATCAAAGTATTGCATATAGATAATAGAGGTGAATACATATCAAAGTATTTTAATGAATTCTTGAAGATTCAAGGTATTGAAAGATAAACCTTTACTCCTTACACTCTACAATAAAATGGAGTTTCAGAAAGAAAAAATTATACTATTGTGGAAATGGTAAGGAGTATGCTTCATACACAATACCTTAGGCATGAGTATTGGGTTGAGGCTGTGGTTACTTCACTGTAAATGGAATAGGTGTTCTACAAGTGCACTCACATCAATGACTCCACAAGTAGTTTGGAGTGGTAGGAAACCTTGTATTTCATACATAAAGATCTTTGGATGCATTGCTTATGCAAAGGTACCAGATTGCATGAGGTCCAAACTTGATGCAAAGAATACAAAATGTATATTTGTTAGATATTGTGAAGGTACAAAGGCATACAAGCTAATGTGTTTAGAAACCAAAAAGATCATCAAAAGTCGTGATGTTGAGTTTTTAGAGCATAAGAATGATTTTGAGCATTTAAAGATGTATCCAAGTAGGAGTAATGGTGTGTTTGTGGATGCATCATCAATTTCAACAAAGAAAAAAGAAGAAGATGATGGCAACAATGAAGATGAAAGAAATGCAAATCAAGGTGAAGTGCCAAAGAAGGTAGATCATAGTATGCCGTCAATTGTTAGAACAAGCAATGAATACAAAGAAGATATCAATAATAAAGATGATAAGTAAGGAGTATAAGATTTAGAATTAAGGCTACAATTTGTATACAAATTTTAGAAGATTTGGAGTTAGAATAAAGAAGTTATAGCTATTTGAAATTAAGGGGTCTTTTAAGACATACTATTTCTCTTTTGAAGATATGAAGAGTTGTATGATAGCTTTTGGAGATGAAGCAAAGTGGCTACAAGAGCAATTTTAAGATCTATATCTTTTATAAAAGAATAAGATTAAGAAGATATATATTTTTTTTTATAATATTTAAATAATTAATTTGAGAGATATAAAGAAGATTACATGAAAATATATATATAAATAAGGATTTGAAGTTATTATTAGATTTTTGGTAATATTTCAAGATTTATAATAAATTTACAATTGAAATTTGTTTTGATAGTTGTTTAAAGTACATCAATATTTCTTGTAAAATTTGAGTCTATTTAGATAGTTTAATTATGAAGTATGAATCGTTGAAGTTTGGAAAAAAATTCCCTTAAGGATATATAAGATTTTAAAATATTTTTATCACAGTTTGGATGTTCTTTGGTACTTAAGGCTTATATATTGATATAATTGCCTCTATAAGGATAATTTTATATATAAACTTAGTACTTTCCTATCTTGAGACTTGATTGAGTAATTAGTGATAGGCAAAAGTCTAGCACTTTCTTGAGGCAAACTATCTCTATTCCAACAATATGAAGATTTATCAAATATGGTTGAATGATGACGTGAGCTAAAATAAACCTCCACTAATTGAAAGTTTATTCTAGTTTATAACAAGTGAATTAATTATGTAGAATTTTAGAAGTTAAAATTATTAATCAAATCTTAATCAATTAATTCTTTAATTATTTTAAATATCCAAATTATTAAGCAAAAACCTCTAAAATTAATCCACACTTACAATAGCAATCTATTCACAACATGCATATCCAAAAAATTCTTTTTCTTAATTCTTAATTCTTAATTCTATTTATTTATTTATTTATTTATTTATTTTTATCTTGATATTTTATTATTATTATTATTATTTTAAATCTTTATCTATTAATAAAAAGTCAATTAAGAATAATTTATCATCCATGAATAAAATTTCATCCACTAATGATTTTTTATTCCATAAAATCCTAATTCATCCAATTTAAACCTAATTCAATTCAAATGATTTAAATCATTCAATAATTTATTTATTTATTTTTATTAAAATTAAATCTTGAAAAAAAAGACAAAAAAACCTTGATACTTTTGCTTAATTCTTTTTAATGTTGTACTTGGCCTTTAGGTTTTGCTTGTTGAATAAGTGGATCTAAAATGAAACTTGGAAGGGACCTCCATTCTCTTTGTACGTTGCTTTTATTGATTGTTTTAGAATTGTTGTTGGTGAAGAATTTGATGCCACTTCAGATTGATGTAGTAATATTAGCAATTAATTTTTTGAAGTTGCAATTGCAAAGTTGACACACTTTTATCCATAAGTTCTTTTTAATTCAATTAGTACCAAGTCTTGTTGCCTACAATCTTATGATTGCCTTCTTCATTGAAGGTGATGCTCTACAAAAGCATCAACTTGCTAATTATATACTTAGATGATTGCATTGAAATTTTTTGACTACCTTTTGCTATCTTATTATTCCTTCTCATTACCTTCATTAGAGCTTAGTCTAGTTGCATGCCAAGATGTTGTTGAAATTTTAATTCAATAATTTTTATTGTATTCCACAAAAAGAAGGAAAATAGTAATACTCCTCTTTTTGAATGTAGCAATAAATGATAAAAAAATCAAGAGGGCTTTGATCAAGATTCAAGATTGTTATATACAACCACTGCCACTTACCTTTAGATGGTAGCAACTAGAAGACCAAAATTGATGTCAACAAAGGGAAACAAAAATATTGAAAGAAAGTACAAAAATAAGCATGCCTTCTCTTCTATACCACAACCAAAAGACAGCTCAACTTCCAATCCATACCACTATAGCTCCTGAATGAAGACACCTCCTTTGACAATTTAATATCTAAGTTCAACTATAAAATCAAAGAAATAACAGCAACACTTCCTCAAAACAAGATTAATGTAGCTACATCCCTAGAAAAATCTACTATGAGTTCGTAACAATTGCAACTATATTGAACTACCACAAAAAATCAGAATAGAAGAGGAAGACATAGCAAAGTATTGAAGTACTTAAAAAAGTACAATGCTATTGCTTTAGAAAATTTCTCAAGGCCTGTGGCCAATTTGGATTGCTAGAACTTAATTTTTGATATCAGCAAGGATGTAATAATTTCTTGTAGGCAATAATTTAGATTTTGCTTTAAAGAAGGTAGATCAACAACCAATCTAGACATTGCACACTATAGCCAAAATAGAAATTCTTATAAAAGAATAAAACATCAACTTGCATCACCTTACTAATTGAACCCACAAACTACATAATCCAGCTCTTGGCCATCAGCACTACTAATATTGCAACAAGAAAAAAACAAGAACTGCATTCCACGGATACCATTGGCACCTACACCTCCAATGACCACAATGAGGTGTCTCTGATATGATTGTGACTACCACATAGGTTAAATAAAATAAGAAGCACTGCTAATTTGGCAACCAATAGTAACTCCACAATGCAAGAGACACCGACACACAATAGCCAAAATCTAACTACTGAATATAAAGTCCCAAGTCAACATCCAAAAAAAAACAAAAGATGCAATCTAATACTGCACCCCTCAATTATAGCCACACACATATAGAGAAAGAAGAATTGAAAAGAATTCCAAAAGAATCAGAGCTTGACCATCTCACAAACAAAAAAAAAAAAAAAAAAAAAAAGAAAAAACAAGAATAAGAAAAAGAGGACTCTAGTGGCCGGACTCCTATCAACAAATAGGCTGCTATCATTCAAGAACAACCTCTTGCCTTTTTGATTTTGATTTTTTTTTTTTTTTGTTGAAAGATTCTATTTTAGCTCTTAATCTATTAAAATTTTAATAATAATAAAATTACTATATATAAAAAAAATTAAATCTATATTAGCTAATTTAAAGAAAAAATACCTATTTTAAAATTTCTTCTCAAGGAAATTCTATAAGAAACCTAATCTTGTATTGAAATCCTAATTTTTTCTATTTATTTCAAAATTCCTATACCAACTTTTTAAAATAGTAATTCTAAGTACAATAAGTATATTTTTTATACTAAATATTCAAGTAAGTCAATTCAATGACTCATAAATGAGCATTAAAAATAAAAAGTACTGAAACTATATGTTGATTTTTTTTAGAAGACATTGTTTATTGCTATGGTTGTATTAAAAAAATCATTGTACATAAAAGTGAATTGGATGCAAAAGAAGCAAGAAAATTCTTTAGTAGGATGAGAATTAAACTTTCTTTGACAACAACATATAATCCAAAAGATAATAAGAAGAGTGAGTATGGACATTTGCTTATTGTTAAGGTATTATTAAAGATATGCAATGGCAAAGTATATTAGTGGCTTAGACTACTACCATTTGTATAATAGGCAGACCATACAACTCATCGTACAGTTATTGGTTATATGCTTTTTAAGTTAATATATGGACAAAAGCTAATTATGCCAATAGAAGAAATAGTGCATACATGGAGGTTGTTGCTTTGGAGAAATGATCTTAATAGAAAAAAGATTTTAGCATTATAAATTCAACAATTAGAAAGATGACTTGAATATATTGAAATAGCAATAAAAAGTTTGAAAGAAGCAAAAGAAAAGAATAAAGAAAGATTTGATAAAATGCATCAACTATAACCTAAATCAATTGATGAAGGTAATTGGATCTTAGTCTATGATAATAGTTTAGATAACCAACATAGTGTATTATGAAAGTTTTTTAAGCATTAATTTGAACCATATATTGTGATAGAAGTTTATGAAAATGATACATATATGTTATGGAAATTTGATGGAACAAAATCTATTAAGTGACACTAAAATGAAAGTAGAAGAGCAGATTGAAGACCAAAAATTTGACCAAGATGAAGAGCATTGTATATCAATATATTAAAGAATCATTGGTACATGCTAAAAGATGCACAAGTTTAAGAGGGATAGATGTTGTGTAGTAACACAACCATTAAATAAAAGAAGAAAGAATATATTTTATTATAAAAGAATCTAATTAAAAAGATATAGTAAAAAAATATAAATAAAAGATAGGCAAGTAATAAAATCTTGTAGTGTTAGAATTGTCTTTTATGAAAATAGATTCTATTTACTTTGTACAATAATAAATAAAACAAAATAAGATAGATTAAAAAAATAAAGAATATATACATATATAAGAAAGAATTAAGAACTTATTTTATTCAAAATTTATCTTAAGAAAATAAGAATTGATATTTGAAGAGGACCAGTTGTGAACCCAGATTAAAATTAGACCCTAAGGCAGAAAACCATGCACCTATGGCAACTTTGAGATTCTTTTATTAATCAAAAAATAAAAATAAAGAACAAAGATATGAAGAGATTTTTAAAAGTTAGTTTCATGTCATTTGGATTAATATTGAGGTTTTGAGGTATTTTCAAAGTTAGTAATGTACTCAATGGATTTAGATTTTGAGAAATAAAAATAAATTTAAAAATTTCAGAATTTTGTGAATTTTGTAGCCTCTTTGTAAGTAAAAATTTGGTAGTTTGTTTTTGTGCTTGTTGTAAATGTGTGTGAGAAATTTGAGATTAATTAAGTGGTTAAATGAAAGAATAAAAGAGTTTTTGTAGGTTATAGTCTTAGATAATTGATATTTAGGATCAGCAAAAGATTTTATGATTAAGCAATATCTGCCAATTGAATTGAAGCAAAATTTGGTGAGAAAAATTTAGATTTAAATATCTACATACAACTCAATTTTTAGAAAAATTGAATAGTTAAGTAAGAAGAAATCTTTGTTGAAAGATCATCATTCAAGTTAGAGAAGGAAAAAAACCAACAATCAAGAAGTTTTGAAAGCTTTTCTTACAATTGTTAAGTCTGATTCTACTCAAATTTTATATGCTTGTTAATTTCTTGTTGATTGAAGTTTGGATGAAATTCTAGTGAAGATCTATAATTTAATTAATAATTATTGAGGTTTCAAATAGCTATAAGAATTGCTTAAAATTTACTTGGAATTTTCTTGAGATTCTTTAGGATTTGATTAAGATTTAGGATTTTTCTAGAATTTAATTAGGATTGATCTAAGATTTAGGATTTTATTAGGATTTAGAAATTTATTAGGATTTCATTAGGATTTGATCTACAATTTGGTTGAGGTTCATTACAATTTTAATTAGGATTTTAATTAGAATTTAATTAGGATTTGACCTAATATTCATTAAGATTCATTAGAATTTTAATTAGAATTTTGATTAGAATTAAGTTAGGATTTGATCTAGGATCTGGCTAAAGTTTATTAAGATTTTAATTAGAATTAAATTAAAATTTGATTAAAATTTATTTAAGATTAATTTAAATTTTTTATTTTTAATATTTCTTTAAGATATTTTATTATTTATTTAAAGATTTCTATTTATAATATTTCTTTAAAGATATTATTATTTTTTTAATATTTTGTTTTTATATTTTTTTAATATTTTTTTATTATATTTCTTTGAGATTAATTTATAACTTCTTTGTATTTTTTTTATAACTTCTTTTAAATTTACTTGAATTGGTTAAAGTTTGATTAAGATTATTAAAGATTATTTAAAGTTTATTTAAGACTTTATTAGACTTAATAGGATTATTGTTGTATTTCTACTTACCTTTTGCAGCTAGATGTTTAGTACATTCTCAAGCAAAAATATGCGTAATATGACATATTTGGTAAACTCAACGTGAAAAGCTTGAGGTAGAAGGTGTTTGAAACTTTTTTGTTTATTTGAATTATGGAGAAGGAAAGCAAGAAAATAGAAGGAGGAGCTTTTGGTCTTTTGATACATGTAATACAACAATGTATCTGTTAGGGACATAGTCCTTAGAACCTTCTAGAGACAAGTTTCTAGAACCTTCTAGAGACAAGCTTCTAGAACCTTCTAGAAGCAAGTCTCTGGAACCTTCTAGAAGCTTCTTAGTTGGTAGAAGATGTTAGGGACATAGTCGTTAGAACCTTCTAGAGATAAGTTTCTAGAACCTTCTAGAAGCAAGTCTCTGGAACCTTCTAGAAGCTTCTTAGTTGGTAGAAGATGTTAGGGACATAGTCGTTAGAACCTTCTAGAGATAAGTTTCTAGAACCTTCTAGAAGCAAGTCTCTGGAACCTTCTAGAAGCTTCCTAGTTGGTAGAAGTTGCTTGAGAAGCTTCCTAAATAGGAGTATATATTGGGATCGAGGCTGAAGAGTTCTTCAGTCTCGACAACACATCTCTTGGAGCTCTAGCTCACCTCTCTGGTGTTGTTCTTGTATTCATCTGATTAATCTAGTTCTTGCCAGTTCTTCTTGAACTTCTTGGTAGATATCAAGTCTGTATTCTATGTCCGTGACAGTTTGTCGAGACTTCACTCACCTCAGATATCAGAGCTAGTTTTTTCTTTGTTAGAGTGTGGATTACCCCTCTACTTGAAAGTGTACTAGCACTTTAGAGGTTGCGGATTACCCTCCTCTAAACTGATACTTCTTTTGTTACAATATTGGAGTCTTATTCTTCTTGGAGAGAGTGGAATACCCCTTTTCTTGAAGCCCTTAAGGCATTTTAGAGGTTGCAGAGTACCCTCCTTTAAACCAATATTGTCTTCTTGTAGAGTCATTTCTGTCCTTCTCTTAGAATGGTCGGGGGCCAAGACATTAGTATGACGAAAAGTTCAGAGTCCAAGTTAGATGCTATCATAAATGCCCTCGCTACGTTATCGCAAAGAATTACAGAGATTGAAGGAGTCGTGGCAAGGCCTCATAATGATGGAGCATCTAGGATGGCACAATCTAGGTTGCACCAGCCTCAAACTTCTACACTTAGAGAAGCAGCTTTGCCTCAGGTTCGACAAGCACCGCTGGTTCTACAACATAAAGAACCCTGAGTTAGCCTTCCGGACAAGTTTGATGGTACACGTTCCAAGTTTCGAGGATTCGTCAACCAAATCAAGTTGATAACAGTTTTATAGCTCGAACGCTATCCAACGGAGGAGTCACGTGTTGGGCTTGTTGGAACCTTATTTACAGGACAAGCTCTATTATGGTTTGCTCCTTTGTTTGAGAAACGATCGTCCATACTAAACAACTTTGAAACCTTTTTGGAGGCATTTGCGGAAGCATTTGGTGAACACGACAAGGTTCGATGGACTACAACAAAGATCCGGTCACTACGACAAGGGATGCGTTTTACATTAGTCTATGCATTGGACTTCAGGCAATTAACATGCGACATCAATTGGGACGAAGAAGCGTTGATGAGTCAATTCTATTAGGATTTAAGGGACAATGTGAAGGATTTGCTGTTAACTCTTCCTGATCCGCAAACGCTCAACGAAGCTATTAGCCAAGCTGTGAAGTGTGATAACCGCCTATTCCAACGTCGCCAAGACCAACGTTTAAGACAACATACGATTCGCCACACCCCAACTATGTCGGCAAGCAGCGTGAATTCACATTCAGAGGTAGAAGACATGTAAATTGATGCGGTACGTGTCAAATCTCTTACTCTAGAAGAAAAAAAGCGGTGTATGGAGGAAGGTCTATGCTTGTATTGCAGTGAAGAAGGCCACAAAGTTGGAAACTACCCCAAGAAGCAAAATCGATGTATTATCAAGACTAGGGGTGCGTTTATTCAGGAAAACGAGGATGCCCAGCCACAATAGGAACCGTGCGGATGGACAGTGAAATATCGCAAGAACAACCAGGTTCCTTTCTTTCCGCTCAACCTGCCTTTTGTTTTACAATCCCTTTGCTTATTGGCCCTCAGAAACTGAGAACCTTAGCATTAATAGATTCAGGAGCATCTGCTTGTTTTTTAGACGAAGAATTTGCAAAGCATCATAAGATCCCTTTAATACAAAAATCCAAGCCTGTTCACATTGAGGTCATAGATGGACGACCTTTATTGTCTGGTAGTGTCACCCATGCATCAAAACCTATAGAAGTGACATTTAAGGACCATAGTAGTCATATTATTTTCAATATTATTAGAACTCCATCAAATCTTGTAATTCTTGGTCTTTCCTGGTTGGAAAAGCATAACCCATCCATAGATTGGAAGTTGCGGAAGATGACCTTTCCCACAAAACCACCCAAGAGCAAGCCTAGTAGAAAACCCCGAATAGATAAATCCTTATTTAATGGAGCAAGAGCATTTATAAGATTGTCCAAGAGAGGCATACCATTTGTCATTTATGCGGCTCAAACTACCAGGGAGAAGATCTCGACAGCAAGTATACCGGAGCAATATAAGGATTTTAAAGACGTGTTTCAGAAGAAAAATACCGACATGCTACCGGAACACAGACCATATGATTGTGCCATAGACTTACAGGAAGGAGCACAACCGCCTTTTGGCCCAATCTACAATCTATTGCAGATGGAGTTGGCGGAGTTGCGGAAGTACATCAACGAGAATCTAACCAAGAACTTCATCCGTCATTCAAAATCGTCAACTGGAGCACCCATCTTATTTGTGAAGAAGAAAGATGGCTCGTTGCGGATGTGCGTGGACTATCGAGGCTTCAACAAGGTAACAAAGAAGAATCGTTATCCGTTACCCTTGATTTCTGGTCTCTTAGAACAACTTGGACGTGCAAGGATCTTTACAAAAATTGATCTAAGGGGAGCTTACAACCTTGTACGAATCAAGGAAGGAGATGAGTGAAAGATAGCATTCCGTACAAGGTATGGCCATTTTGAATATAATGTCATGCCCTTTGGTCTTACCAATGCTCCAGCGGTCTTTCAACATATGATGAATGACATTTTCCGAGAGTACCTTGACGATTTTATTGTCATCTATTTGGATGATATTTTGATATTCTCCAAAAATGAGGAAGTGTATGAAAAACACGTTCGTTTAGTATTGGAGAAACTACGCGAGCGAGGACTATATGCCAAGTTGGAGAAGTGTTTATTTCACCAAATAGAGATGGAGTTTCTGGGGTTCATTGCGACTACAGAAGGCTTGAAGATGGACCTCAAGAAGGTAGAAGCAATCGTGTCCTGAGAGGTTCCAAAGACGGTTAGAGATGTACAATGCTTTCTTGGTTTTGCCAACTTCTATCAGATCTTTATCAAGAATTACTCTCAAGTTGCTGCTCCTCTCACTCGGTTGACATGCAAGGATAAGCTGGAATGGGGACCTCTAGCAGATAAGGCGTTTCAAAACCTGAAGACCGCATTTACTACGGCTCCAATCTTGATACATCCAAACTTTACAAAGGCCTTCTATTTAGAAACTGATGCTTCGGATTTTGCTTTGAGAGCTGTACTTTCACAAATGGGAGAAGATAAGAAGCTCCATCCGGTTGCATTCTATTCTCGAAAGTTCTCTGCTGCTGAAATCAATTATGAGATCCACGATAAGGAACTTCTTGCTATAGTGGATTCTTTCCAAGAATGGCGTCACTTTCTTGAAGGAGCTGCACATCCAGTGACCATATACACAGATTACAAGAATTTGAAGTATTTCATGTCGGCTCGAGTTCTAAATCGACGTCAAGCTCGATGGAGTATGTTGCTATCTAGGTTGGATTTTATTATCACTTATCGACGAGGAAAGTAGCAAGGACTATCTGATGCCTTATCGAGGAGATCATATCTTGTAGCAAAGGCTGGAGAAGTAGCGTTTGATCAACAATGTACGACATTGTTGAAGCCAGAGCATATTCACGTTTGCGCTACTATTATGCCAATTGATGCTGACTTCCTGAATCAGGTACGTGCCGTAACCATTGAAGATTCAGTAGCCATTGATATTAAGCAGCGTGCCAATGACGACAAGTTCAAGGTGGAGGGAGATCTTTTATACTTTGAAGAGCGGTTATATATCCCAAAAGGACCAGCACGACTCCGAGTTCTTCAATCTCGCCACGATTTTCCAGCTCCGGGACATTTTGGATTCAACAAGACCTTGGAGCTTATTTCTCGAGATTTTTGGTGGCCCCAAATGTGGAAGGATGTGAAAGATTTTGTCCTCTCCTGCAACATCTGTTCAAGATCCAAGAATCCTCGGCATCGCCCTTATAGACTCCTACAGCCATTGCCGATTCCACGTCGACCATGGTCTTCAATTTCCATGGACTTCATCATGGACCTCCCATCATCGAACTCATTTGACAGCATCTTTGTCATGGTAGATCGGCTTACAAAAATGGCACACTTTGTCCTTTGCAAGAAGACATCGTCCAGTGAAGTCACAGCAAGGCTCTTTCTCGATAATGTGTATTGATATCATGGACTACCAGATGATATCGTATCAGATCGAGGAATCCAGTTTGTATCAAAGTTTTGGAGATCTCTCTTTGAGATATTGAAGGTGGATATCAAGCTTTCTTCGGCTTTTCATCCTCAAACTGACGATCAAACGGAACGGCTGAACCAAATCTTGGAACAATACTTACGATGCAGCATCAACTATCAGCAAGACGATTGGACCACATATCTGCCGCTAGCTGAGTTTGCATATAACAACACCCTCCATGCATCGACTCAATACACACCATTCTTTTCCAACTATGGGTATCATCCGAAGCTTGATTTATTGAGTCCATCAACAAATAATAATCCAGCAGCTGAAGGATTTGCGAAACAACTATCAGAGCTTCAAAATACGTTGACTCCTTCAATTACAATCCGCTCAAGAATCCTACAAGGCGTCTGCAGATAGATTTCGGAATCAAGCACATACTTTCAAAATTGGAGATAAAGCATGGCTTCTTCGACGGAATATCAAGACCAAGCAACCATGTGATAAGTTGGACTATCGAAGATTGGGACCATTTATCATCCAAAAGCAAATCAATCCAGTGGCGTACCGTCTGGAATTACCGGCTTCTATGAAGGTACATCCACTCTTTCATGTTTCTTTGTTGGAGCCTTATCGAGAGTCATCTTTTCCTAGAAGAGTGCAATGTCCGCCACCTAGTATTGAGATCGAGAACCACGAGGAATACGAGGTTGAAAAGGTGCTGGATTCTCGGCGAAGGTGGGACAAGTTGGAGTATCTTGTTCATTGGTGCGGCTACGACATTAATGAGCGAACGTGGGAGCCAGCTGAAAATCTCACCAATGCGCCGCAAAAGGTACAGGAGTTTCATCAACAACATCCTCATAAACCTAAGCCGGTTCGACAATAGCTTCTTTTTGAAGGTTGCTCACCCAAGAATATAAGAAAGGGAGAGAGCACCACCAGAATTCGTAGTTGATGTAGTTATTTTCTCCAAGATAAAATAGAATTTTTTCAGTAGCCATAGTTTGGTCTTTTGATATGGATAGCCAAGAGATAGTTACTATGCCAGTTAGATTATCTCAACCAACTAGTTCACGAAGGCGACCCCGAGATGAAGAACCACCTACACCATGACAACGACGGAGGATACCAAGTAACCGATCACTGGTGATTGTATTTAAGTCCGAGCCTGCTTACGATGGTCAATCAGAAGGCATATTTGTAGGACAATTTCACAATGAAGACACGAAAGTTCATGCTTGGTCAGAAGTTGAAGGAGTGGGCCATTACCATTGGCTTCAAGGGCCGATGAACCACTTACCTCGTGAACAACAGTTGGAGTTCATAGCAGACGTTATGCGACAGATCTTCCTTTTCTTGCGTTGATACTGATTGACAACAACATTACTTCTCAGAGACCTCGAAGCTAAAGGAGGGGGTGATGTTAGGAACATAGTCCTTAGAACCTTCTAGAGACAAGTTTCTAGAACCTTCTAGAGACAAGCTTCTAGAACCTTCTAGAAGCAAGTCTCTGGAACCTTCTAAAAGCTTCTTAGTTGGTAGAAGTTGCTTGAGAAGCTTCCTAAATAGGAGTATATATTGGAATCGAGGCTGAAGAGTTCTTCAGTCTCGACAACACATCTCTTGGAGCTCTAGCTCACCTCTCTAGTGTTGTTCTTGTATTCATCTGATTAATCTAGTTCTTGCCAGTTCTTCTTGAACTTCTTGGTAGATATCAAGACTGTATTCTATGTTAGTGACAGTATCTTGTAAATTGGACATGTATTAGAGGTCTTATAGAATGTCGCCACATAGCTCCTAGATAGATAGTATATATAGAGGCAAAAAGTAAATCCTTCTTCACTCTTATCAACTCCTTTCTTGCTTTTAATTTAATTTCAAGAATCTCTAGTTTTCTTGTCTTTTAGCAATAGTTATTCTAGTTTCTTGTATGCTGGTCGCAAATTTGGGGTTGTGCTTAATTTCAACAAGTAATGTCGCTTTGAAGGTGGTCGGTTTCTTCAAATGTATGTGGTCAACAACGTGTTTCCAGGCCTTGGTGACCTGGTTCCAAATTTTGGAGTCGGAGAAATTTGGTGTTTGCTTAGCATGGGCTATCGTGGATCGGCCAGCTAGCTGCCTCCCTTTTCTAGTTGGTAGCAAGAGAGTGTGTACTTGAGGAACTGGTGCATGTTGGAGGGGCCGGGCTCGATAGCTTTGATCAACCATTTGTTGAAGAGCATTGTCATGGTGCTATCGAGATCCATGAGACTAAGGCCTCCTAGTTTTTTCTTTCGGATACAAATGTGCCACGCAACCCAAGTGTGGGTCCTTCAATCATGCCCTGCCTATAGGTAGTTGTGGAGGAGGCTCTTAACCTGTTTGACAACCCGCTTGGAGCCTGCCCAAACACCAATGAAATACCATAGGGTTGACATGACTACCTGGTTCACAATTAGGCGTCTTCCGGATAAGGAGAGTTTGACGGAGCTCCAGTAGGTGAGTTTCTTCTTCACTCCAGTAAGGTTGGTGATTGATCTAGATTAGTCGGATAAAGGAAGTTGAATGAACTACTTCATCCAACAATATACCGTCCCCAGGATGAGCACGTTGGCTCCTACCGATCCGCTACGATTTGCACTGTTTCAACTCTAATTCCTTTTTGCGAACCTGCCGGCATTGAAGTTCAAACGCGTACCAGCTAATCAGTGTCGGCGCCACGTCTGGCCATCTGATAGCTGAAGGACTTCGTGACAGATGAGTCGGTTTGATAGTAAACTGGAGTTGACTGTGTCTCAAGTCGAAAACAAAAACCGAGTGCAAAACTCTGTGGTGCCTTCGTCCTAATCAGGAGCCCGCAGTCTTGAACACGACGCAAGTTCCCGTGCATATAAATCAACGTTAGTTGTATTTGCATATCTCCCCTCAAACCGACACAAGATGATGCCCCTAGAAGGAGTAAGTTGAAGCAGTGTTGCCAGAATTTCAGGAACTGGTGGATTTGACCTCAGCGTCCAACACCACGTAGCCGACTAGACACTATTCATATCGTCCACCTTATTTTATTTATTTATTTATTTTTAGCGTTTCAAGACTTGGACCTTTTCGATGCGAAGTTTCCAGGTAACGAGCCTTCAGTCCTTTGCTGCCTCCACCATTCCGCTGTTCCACGAACACAACTGTTATATATGTCGACCCACACCGATTCTGCACTGAATGATCCGAGGAAACCTATAAAGTTTCGAACTTTGGAGGGGACTCCCCAAGCTCTCAGAAGGAGATCTAGCTTGTAGTGGCCTGAAACACGTTGATAGGATTTCTTGTAGTGAAACGTACTGGTGTCGTTGAAACATACACTACACAAATTCTCCAAGTTGGTTGCGAGGCGGGACGTTTGGTCGCTAAGATGAACCCTGCGATGAGGCGCTTTGTTTACTTTCTGGCCTTGACATGTCTGACTCTGCGTGGGACGAACGGCGCGCCCCACGGGAGCAGGACGTACATCGTGCACATGGAGAGGAACACCTCCCATCACAGCGTTCTTGATAAATCCGCTTGTTACGTTGGGATGATGCAAAGAGCCACGGAGGTCCTTGCAGAGGGCCACCCCGACGACGGCATGGACTGCCTCCACCACGTCTACGACCACGTCTTGGACGGGTTTTCGGCCAGGCTGACGCCAGAGCAGGCCGAATTCATGGGAAAGATGCCTGGCGTGAAGGGCTTGCACCCCGACGTACCCGTTCAGCTTGCTACCACCCGCAGCACGGAGTTCCTGGGATTGGCGAGTGCGAGCGGGAGGTTGTGGGCGGACGGCAAGTCCGGAGAAGATATGATCATCGGAGTGATCGACTCCGGAATCTGGCCAGAGCGGTTGAGCTTCGACGACCTCTCGCTCGGGCCGATTCCTGCGCGATGGAACGGGGTGTGCGAGGTCGGGACCAGCTTTACGGTTTCGAATTGCAACAGGAAGATCATCGGCGCCCGCTTTATATTCGCGGGTCGTGAAGCGGACATAGGCAGACCCATCGAGGACGGCGTCGAAGATTACAAGTCCCCGCGTGATATGGTTGGCCACGGCACCCACTGCGCCTCCACAGCAGCTGGCATGCACGTTGCTCGAGCAGTGAGCCCTACTGGGCTCGCCGAGGGAACGGCAGCGGGAACGGCACCCAAGGCACGAATTGCAGTTTACAAGGCTTTGTGGGGACCGGAAGGAGTTGGATCTACGGCTGACCTTATAAAGGCGATCGATTGGGCGGTGGCGGACGGGGTCGATGTCATCTCGTACTCGGTGAGTGGATCGACCGGAGAATACTTCACACAAGATTACCTGATGAACATTGCTATGTATAATGCCGTCAAGCGAGGAATCTTCTTCTCAGTATCTGCGGGAAATGAAGGCCCCGCCCCGGGGACGGTCGCCCATGTGGCGCCGTGGGTCACGACAGTCGCAGCTACCACTCAAGACCGCGACATCGACACGAATGTTGAGCTCGGCGATGGGACGGTTCTGAAGGGACGATCCGACTACGACGGGACAGCGCTGGCTGAGCAAGTCCCTCTGGTCTTCGGGGGTGACATTGCAGTCAGTGCTCTCTACGCAGACAACGCCACTTTCTGCGAGAGAGACACCATCGATGAGTCGAAGGCCGTGGGAAAGATTGTACTGTGCTTCCAAGATGACGTCGAGAGGAACCGCACGATTCCCGCCGGCGCCGTAGGGTTCGTTTCAGCCAAGGCTGTGGGAGAAGATTTAAGTGTTCTACATGTGGACTTCCCGTACACGATAGTGGGCAATAAGGCCGGCCAAACCATGGTGTCTTATGTTCGTTCCACAGCTGCACCCACAGCAACTATTCGTGGTGCCAAGACCGTCCTGGGCGTGACGCCGGCGCCCAAGGTGGCGGGCTTCTCTAACCGAGGCCCCCACACCTTTCCCCAGGCGCAGTGGCTGAAGCCTGACATCGGTGCTCCAGGGGTGGACATTCTGGCAGCAGGGATCAAGAACGAGCGTTGGGCTTTCATGACTGGAACCTCCATGGCGTGCCCTCACGTGAGCGGCATCGGGGCTTTGATAAAGGCATCGCACCCCACATGGAGCCCGGCCGCCATCAAGTCGGCCATGATGACCTCCGCCTCCATCGCGGACAACACCCGTAACATCATCACGCTTGAAGAATCCGGTGAGACTGGCACGTTCTTCGACTTCGGAGCAGGGCTGATGCGCCCCGAGAGAGCTAATGACCCAGGGTTGATCTACGACATGGGGACGACCGATTATTTGAACTTCTTGTGCGCGCTCCAATACACTCCCGAAGAGATCAAGCTTTTTGAGCCCAACGGATACGCGTGCCCCGCTGCGGCGCGGGTGGAGGACGTCAATCTGCCCTCCATGGTTGCTACGTTTACGCGGTCGACACTGCCCGGGGCATCCGTGACCTTCAACCGAGTGGTGACGAATGTGGGAGCCCCAGATTCCGTCTACACTGCCAACGTAATTGCACCCGCGTATTTTGACGTTGCTGTCCAGCCCGCCACAATAACGTTCTCCGCTGCAGCACCGACACAGAGTTTCACGTTGACGGTGTCACCAAACGCGACTGCGCCGGTTCCGGCAGGGGTAGCGCATGCGCATGGCGTGGTGCAGTGGACGGATGGTATGCACGTCGTGCAGAGCCCGATTGTCGCCATGGTTTATGATTCCTAGCTTGTGCGCACCAGGGCCGTGCCTTCTAACCTCACACACCATTGGCATCAGCGGCCGACATCGGTCCAGCCGCGGATCAGGTTGAGAATCGAAGGATTCTGGAACATTCTAGCCAGATGAATGCAAAGATCAGTCGGTGCAAAAGACTAGAGTTTGTCTGCTCTCCCAGAAGCCAAGAAATGCAGGAGCACCTCTGCTGTCCTGTCGGCGTCGGTGACCTTCGTCCTCACCGCAAGATGAGGATTTGTTCGTGTGTGCGGTTGTAGTTAGGTTAGCTAGTGGTTTGTGCGCATATTTGCACCGCAGCGGTAGGGCCAGGGGAGGGTAGCTCCATAGATTCAGCTGAGGCATGCCAATGAGAGTCGAACCGATTTTAGGGAAGGTACTGATCAATGCCACGGACGACGAGCAGCAGTATGTAAGCACATATCTCGTAATCAATGGATCAATCTTGCATGCTGAATGTAAGGAGAGACATAGCGCGCGTCCTTTGTGATTGGCATAGCATTTGTTGCAGGACCGGTCCTCGATCCTGGTGAAACTGGCGACGTGGCATTGCTTTTCAATGCCGCAAGGGCTGTGGATATTAGAATAACTTCGCAACGGAAGTCGGCACCCAAGCACAGAGTCCATGAGTTCTGCGGCCATCTCTCCGATCGCTGTGTTGAATTCACTTACGAATGTAGAGTTGCTCTTGTTGCAAACAAAGAGAGTCGGGTGCGTGTGCAGATTCCAACTGGTAGCATTTACAGAGTCGGCACGTAAGAGGCATAAACCGGTGTGTTGTCGCAGAATTAGGAAGGAGAGAAAGCGGGAGTACAGGTTGCGCTACACAGGCTGAGAACAGTTGGGTGAAGTAATAGAGCAGGGTTGTGGAATGGCTCCAGCAGGGGAGGTGGAGGCTGAGGTTCGTGCCAGGAGGGCCGTGCTTCCCAAGGGTCAGCCCCGCGCAGAGGGCCCTGCGTGTGTGTCGAGAAACGGCACTGCCGTTCCTTCGACCGAGTTCCTAAAAAGCGATTACCCAGACTTCTTCTTCAACATCACCAACACCTGCGACAAGGAGGCCCTCAAGGTCAAATTCAAGCGCATCTGCGACAAGTCCTGCATCCGCAAGCGCCACATGTTCCTCACCGAGAAGGTGCTCAAGGCCAACCCCGGCATCTGCACTTACATGCAACCCTCGCTGAACGTCCGTCACGATATCGTGGTGGTGCAGGTGCCCAAGCTCGCCGCCGAGGCCGCACAGAAAGCCATCAAGGAGTGGGGTGGCCGCAAGTCCAACATCAACCACATCGTGTTCGCCACCACCAGCGGCGTCAACATGCTCTGAGCCGACCACGCACTGGTCAAGCTGCTGGGGCTGAAGCCCACCGTGAAGCGGGTGATGATGTACCAAATATTGGAACTTTAGATAAAATATCAAAAATCCTTATTAATATGATTTTATTTATTTATTTATTATTATTATTTAAATTAAAATTCAACTATTGACAAAAATTCATCCTTGAATAACAATTCATCTTTGAATAACTTCTCATCTACAAATGAGAATTCATCCAAATTCAATCAGCCTTCATCCATAATTTATCATCTTATCAAACCTTAATCTCATCCAATCCAAGATCTCAGTTATCATCCACTATAAACGTCAATTATATTTAAATTTCATCCCATTCTGGGTTTATTCAATTCTAGAATTTCCATCCCATACAACAATATCTATCACAGTAGAATTTCTTACAGAAGAATAGATCAATTTGAAGATGAACTCACGTGCAACGCCCGGTTTTGACGTTCATGCAGTAGATGCAGCAAGCCGATGGAAATGGTTCCAACTACTCTTTTGATAATTCTCGCACAAGACAATACCTTCCCGTCGAAGAAGAGCTGATGGTGAAATTCAGCAACAGATCGGCATAGCTCTACAGGTCAACTACTTCCTAATCGCCTATACTAGGCCAGACATAAATTTTTGACAAGAACTATGGCTCTTAAAGATGATTGCAGCTAGACAAAAATAGCTTAGCCAATTAGTTCTACTAGGTCGCACTTCATCCGATGCAGACTACACACAACAGCGAAATTATAAGCAATGTGGTGGACCCTGTGATCGAACTTCAGCCCATCCACAGCCAGCCAATCTGGAAGAGGTCCTCCACCAAATCTCTGGATTGTTCTCTTTGAATGTGGTACCACCCCGAAGAGGAAGGACTAGCAATTGCTAGCCACGGAACCTAGGGTGACAAACACGGTTGAGTGTATCCGAGTAGTTGCTTTGTCACAATCATAGCAGTATCGGGTCGACTCTCGTGCATTTCAAGTTCCTTCTAGCACATGGCAAGATATGAGGTCGTCGTCGTGGTCACTGCAACAAACTAAGAGGACTCCTGGGTGACAGCCACTCTTCATGAAACGCCACCCCAACTTTGCCAACTCGAGCAGCTCGGTCACTTGGTACCGCAAGAACCACGAGCTGGGCAATCCAACGTCGAACCAAACTTGCACCTCCGCATGAGGGGAAAATAAAAATAATAAAAAGAACAAGACAGCAGGGTACGGTGTCAATCACCCCGCCGCAGCTCGATAAGGGACTGTAACTTCCAAAAAACAAAAGAAACTTTGCCAAAACAATAACGGCACCACTGATTCCAATCGTCGGGTTAAGAGCCAACAGGCGATTGAACTCCAAAGGGCATTGATGAACACCTTTCCGCAACAGCACCGCTTCTAGCCGTCGTACTACAGTCGACACTACCAGCTCTGCGGCCACTGGATACCAACTTTTCTACCTCGAAAACAAATCCGAGCTCCGAAACCACTAGTGCCTCCTGATTAAAGCCACTTCCATTCAGAATGTCAACGGGTCCGAGAACACATTTCGCAGCCACACACACACACGTAGAAAAAATAATACATAAGAAGAATTTCTTGGAGATCGGAGCTCAGAATTCCTCCCACCAAAGGATCAGAAAAAAAAATACCCTAAGAACCCCAATCCGAACAAGTCTAGATTGTCGTCATTGGATACTTTTCAATGACCGTTTCCATGCCCCGCCTCAAAGAAAAAACACTTCTCACCCTTCCACTGCACACAGTAGCCTCTAACACAAGAAGAATGCAACTTGCAGTTATCACCTGTAATATTGGAGAGGAGGGAAATGGCCTTTGCACCACCAGTGAAACCGTGCCACACTTCCACTACTTCCAGCAGCAATACAAAATCAGCTACTCCTAAGTAGGTGAAGTCCAATGCCACAAGCTCTCATTAATACTAACACGGCTGCTATTACTCATGCATCCACTACAACTACCTGTAGCACTCAATTGATGATAAGCTGTGGAAAAAAAAAGAACCCCTTCCAAGCACAAAAAGAAGAGAGAGAGGGAAAATGAAGTCAGAGGCACACTTTGCCAAACCCGGACAACCTCTCCTCAAAAATTTAGAATCTCACTGTCATTCTAAGTGTCAGTGTAAATTTTACTCCTCAATTCCAATTACAAGATGGCCTCAATTAAGAGTTTTTCGTAATTTGTGGTGTGAAGTGAGGTATGTAATTGGCAAAAAACCAAAGAAGAACAACCGCAATACAAGTGAAAGAAATGAAATCAAGTAATTACAACATCCAAAACTAAGTCTCATTTTATCTACTATGTTTTCATCCAATAAAAAGTAAAGGTAAAATTTTAAAAGTATACTTTAAGATAAATAATTTTATTATCTTTTCAATGACATGAGAAATATGTAAATCCGAATTATTATAAGTAAGTTATGAAGTATTACAAATAAGAAGTAAATAATTAAAAAATAAAGTCAAAATATTTTACCTCAAAGGTAACTTGCTTATAAATCAAGGATTCGAGCCTCATCAAGGCTCACATGTAGTATATAAGGGCCTCTAAGAGAGGCCACAAGGCCTTAGTCTTATCCTCCTAACTACCTTCAAGGTGCTACCACCCATATGGGACTTGTGCACCCTCTTTCCTACAAGGACTACACTAGCTATTGGTCCTCCTATTTTCTACTAGAAGGACCAAATTTTTTGTATTTTTGAACTCACCATGGTATTCAAAATACTCAATTAGCCTTGCATCCTTGTGTGGCCTTCAAATCTTGCTCCATTTCTTTATAAAGGCTCCCAAAGTGGTAAAACTCATTTTTACTAAGATCTTGAAAATTGCTCTATAAATTCATAAAAAATACTATATAAATTCTAAATAAATTCTTAAAAATCCTCTAATATTTTTATAATTCTAATATCTATTTATGGCTACATTTTCTTACCTTGGTGATTTTGATAATAATAAAAATCAATTTAAATCTACTATACATCTTATTTTTTATATCAATAATTAAAATGACATGAGGTGCTTTTCCATGCTTCTTCTAACTATTAATATTTATAGTTTTTATAAGTAGTACATATAGATAGAAGACCAATATAAATATTGATCTTAATAAATAATCCTTAATATTCAAGAATGAATAAAAATATTAAAACAACAAAGATAATTACCTCCAAGACATACTAAGATTCTATTTTCCTCCACTAAAAATCTAATTTTTTTATTTTTCTAAAGATTTCTTCACTACTCACTATATATTGTGATTTAAAGCATTCTAAATGCATATTTTTATTCTAAAAAAATAAGTGAGTTAATTTGATGATTCACACATGGCAACCATCTGGGATGACTTATAAAAGAGAAGAGCCTAGAATTGACCTTCCAAAATACTATTGAATAAAAAGAGGAATTATCTTCAAAAGTGTTTTAAAAATTATCTAAGATAAGAATGAGTGATTTGCTTCTAATCTAAAGGAATTAAAGTAGGTTTTGTTCTATAAATCTAAACAAAGAAGACAAAGAAAATCAAATCTAATCTAAGACTTAATGATTATGTATATAAAAAAAAACAAATCAGAGCTAAGAAATAAAAAAGTGAACTTTTTAAATTCCTCTTTAATATGAGAGGATTTTACTATTAACCTTCTAAAGCCTATATATCTGTTGTATGTCAAGGTTGGTCTTTTCTTGTACTAACACTAGTTCATTAGGATAGTCCATTTTTTCAAACCAGATTTGAACACAAGACACTCACTTGACAACCTCTCACTTGACCAATCCATCTATGTCTTTTGGATGTTTATTAAGACACATTCTCATAATTTTTAATATATATATATATATATATATATATATAAATTTTTATGAAAGTTTCATCAAGTATTTATCTTTTTCAGTTAAAATATCTCTAATTATTTGATGAAGGAACTAAATTGAAAGAAAGATAAGACAAATGAATATGACTATAGCTTATCTTGAACTCCAATGTTTTAGCTTCTAAATTCCACCTAGTTTTGATAATTTTCCACTTAAGGGATTGAATAAGAGTAAATTTGACGATGAGCCATTTGACTTTGTATATGATAAAAATCACACTCTATATTCTTTATACCTATTTTTACATGTTTTGGTAGGAAAATCTTCTCTGTTGAGTATTTGTAGCCAAATTGAATTATTTGAAAAGACTTCTTTAATTAAGTAGGGGCCTAATCACATGGCATCAAATTTTTCTATAAAATCTAATCTCCTAGGATCTTGTAAGAGAACTAATATGCCAGGCTTAAGGATTTTAACTTTATATTGCTGTTGTGATGTAATACAACTATATGGTGAAATTGTAATCAAAATTGAATTTCTAATTAATATCTAATTATCTTAGTTCAATTGTAATTTGAGGTATCTAAACATGGTTTTTATAAAAGCCTCTAAGGTTATTTTCTTTTCTTAATAGTTAGTAAGTTAAAGGTTAGTTAATAATTTTACCTTCTACATTGTAGAGACTCTTCTATTATCTTAGAATGACCATAAATTAATAAAATCAAGTTAAAAGAGATAAATAATTAGTATAGTTGGTACTAGGATTAAATTGAGAGTAGGATTGGACTAAAAAATCCTTAGGATAGGTTAAATTGATACTCGGGGATCAACCGTTTGTGAGACAAGGTCGAAATCAGACCTCTAGCCACTAAAATGATGGCCTAGGGCAAAATAGGGATTCATTTAAAGATCAAGCTATACACCAATTTTGAGACAAAATTAATGGTTAGAAAGGGAGAAATCACTACTAGGATTTTTGCTTCACTTTTCAAGTTGGCGGCCAAGTGACATCAGTGCAATTTTTGGATGTTTTCTCACAATTTGTAAGTTGGATTGAGCTAAAAATTCTTAAGCATATAGAAGACTTACATTGACAATTGCATGCAAAATTCCACATCAAGTGGACGGTCGGATTGGATATTACAGCTTGTTAAAGCTCACTAATTAGGATTGGGGCTTACAAGAAAAATCTAAATTGCTTAAATATGAAAGTAACAAGGTAATTGGGGTTTATGTATGATTAAGACTACTAAAAAGAGTATTTTTAGCACTTTTGAATTAAAATTCAGATTATATTCTTCTCGTATGGACAAAACCTATTAGGGTTTCTTGGCTACTTGTGAAATAGAATCTCACCTTCTACAACTAGGTGCCTGATGCATTCCTAAGCAAGACAATATGTAATACGACATCCCTTATTAAAGGTAATTTTTCTTTTTTTTTGTATAGCCTTGATTAATTAAAATTCCACTTTAATGAGTTTTTAATCCTCATTTTTTGAAGTAACATATATCAATTTATAATCAAGGTTGTGTACATAAAATTTTTCTAAGGATTCTTTATACTAATTGTTTGATATTTGTGGATAGATAGCTATATTATTTCCAGTCAAAGACCACTAGAAGTTTGTTTAAATTATAGAGGGAGTTTAAGGTCAAATTTTCTAATTACAACTTCTAATTCTTGGCATTGAGTGCTATCAAATTTTACTCCAAAGATGTCTTCAATTTTTATGTCATCCACTAAGGTTGCTTAATCGACTTCTACTTCATTATTTTGCTAAGAGGTAAAACTATCTATGTAGTTAACACTTACGACTTCATCTTCACTTGAAGTAGGATGAATTTTTAACTATTAGATGAATTCTCCATCATCTTTCTAATTGTATAGTCCTGGGCCCATGCAACTTAATGGAGTAGTTTAAACTATATACTAGAATAAACCAGTTCTTTTTCCTCTAAATGGACAATTTTTTTTTTTTTTTTTTTTTTTTTTAATTCCTTACATAGTTGTGAATTTAGAATCTCATCTTCTGAAGAGTGAGATGAAGTTTTGTCCAACAACAATCGTTGGAATTGAATGACGATTTTTTTAAGATTTTCTTGTAGATCATAAATATTATGGGCTCTTTACCACCTCAATCAATCTTCGTAATTGCTGCTCTTAATAATGGTCTACCTAGAAGCAATAGATATGAATTTTTGCTAGGATGCATGTATATAACATAGAATGTGAAGGAGTACTCTTTACCTCCCATCATCATTCTACAACTACTAATTTACTGCAAAAGAGTGTCTTGACTTTGATTAGCCATGTTAATCACTGTAGAATGTATAAATGACTTTTTTGGTTCGTTATCGATTAAATAGTAGTAATATTGGGATTTAGATGAATGGTTAGTTCAATTAGTTGTTAATAGTAGGAAGTTAGGAACATATGCGGTTATGAAGCCAAAGTTTCACAACCTGTGGAATCGACTGAATGACGATTCATATTTTGGTAGGATAAAGAGATTGAGGAAGAAGGAATGGAGGCCAGACTGTGATAGTCGTGAGCCAGGGTAAAGCTTGGAGCTACCCTTTTGTTTTCTTTGCTTTTGTGTTTTTCTTTAGTATTGGATTTAAGAAAAAGATTGCTGAAACTGTGATTGAGATATTGAAAATTATGAATTCGAATTAATTAATTTGGAGAAAGAAAGTGTGATTGTGATAATAGAGATTATTGCATTGTATTAGTAGCACTGGAAGATTGAGTAAAAGTAAAGGAATTGAGAATTGAAGTATTGTGGAAAGAGATTAAGCATCCTGTAGATGTGAGGAATGTCAGTGATATTGAGTAGCTGCAGGGCAATGAACAATTGTAGAGATTGTGAAGGGATTGAATTGAGATGAAGAAGAGAACTTTGGAAGTTTTAGATAATTAATACATAATCAATTGTGACATAACATATCCAATTCATACAACGAGTCTTTCCCCGAGATCAAACCCACCTATACTGATCAAATATCTTGGTGTTTTGAGTCCGAGTCAAACGACGATTACATTTTTGGCGCCGCTACCGGGGATTGACAACAGTATGAAAAGTTAAAGAATTGATGGTACAAAAGACGAGATCGAAGGAGTATGAGCGGTGATTATGACTATGATAATCACAGAAGGAATCAACAAGTAAAGGAAAGACAGGAGCGATTTTATTTCAGAAATTTATTATGACAACAACAAGAAGGGATTCAACATAAGAAACGTCAATGGAGTTGGATAAAGCCGTGGTTGCATGCATGTGCGAGTATTCGAGCATATCCAAGTTCTGAAAGAAGTGCAATATTGCACCATTATATACCATTGGAGAAATTACCGCGAGTGCTTGTAGGGGATACCGCGAGTAACGAAGCGTTAGAGTCAAGTTCAGTAATTATAAGAAGTTTAAGTACAAAAGAATTGAATAATAGCGATAGTTTACAAGAAAGAAGAGTGATCAAATATCAAATTGGAACAAAAAGAAGAATTCATATTAATATAGCAAGAAGACCAGCGCAAGCACCAATGGCAGAAGAAGCACCTGCAGTGCTAATAGCGGTACAGCTGGGAGCAATTGGAGATCGCACCACCAGCGTGGCTCCATTACCCACGTTTAATGGATGGCCGGATTCTGATCCCGATCAACACCTGTCCCAATTTTTGACAGCGTGTGTAGCCAATAATGGCAGAACTGAAGATGTCTGGCTGCGATGGCTGCCAGCGACTTTAAAGGATACAATGTTTGAATGGTATATTCGACAACTAGTGGGACAATTTCCTAATTGGGAAGCATTGAAAAATGCTTTCTTAACTCATTTTCGACCAATATGATTCGAAGATCGTCTTCGGGAAAATTTGCTGAACAGTAAAATGTTTGTGGGAGAATCGGTGGAGTCGTATTATGGCCGAGTTGCAGATATATTACGTAAATGGCCAAACAATCAAATGCCAGACGCGTTTATATTGTCAATAATAGTGAATGGGTTGCATCCCCCAAAATTGAAGATGTTTGTTAAGGAGTCTCAACCAGTTACGGTAGCTGCCTCTTTAGCACGTGCAAAGGTGTGGGAGGAGTGCCATTATGATCAATTGTTGATGGTGGGAACCACAATGATTCCTAGTGTAGGAAATCAAGTTCCAACGACCAATACGATGATAGGGAGCTACCCACGAATGATTGCACCTAGTATGGGAAATCCCAATTCTCAAGGAGTAGTTAATGCCACTCCTTTGCAGGCGTTACCACCCGTGGCAACTTATCCTTCGCCGATGGCATATCGACAACCTGAAGTACCGATGAATGCAATAATTAACGATTCTAACGAAGCTCTATTGTTAAATCTAACAAAGAAAATGGAAGAATTAGCCGTGCATATGACTAAAGATAAAGAGAAAAGGCATAAACCTTCTAATATGAGACCTAATGTATGGTGTAACAACTGTAAAGGGCAGGGACACTTTGATACGGAATGTCCCTCGCCTCATCAGAAGATGGGACAGTGTATGTATTGTGGAGGAAAGCATAACACTGCCAATTGTTGGTACTTACCAAGACAACAAACAATGATACAACCAACTGTATGGGATATAAATCAAGTGCAAACAGGAAATATGGGTGGATGGAATGGAAATAGAAATAATAGAATGAATCGTGGTTTCAGAAATTTCCAAAATCCTAACTATAATCAGCCCTACGGGACCGATATGCAGAATGGTGGCCAAAATCAAATAGGAAATCAACCATCGATGCCAATACAACAGACCAATTCAGCAATGGCGACAACTAGTCAACCTGGATCCTTTACTGCAGCAACATGGAACCGATCTGGAAGGTATGTCTCGACGGAGACTCCCAATGTCCCTGACGGGACAGGAAGAAAATCAGTTCGTTGTTTTCGATGCCGCCAATTGGGTCATTATGCAAGTGATTGCAACAACCCAAGATTTGTCGAAGAATACACACCTTTTTGCGCAAATTATAAGAAATCTGGTCATTACCACTACCAATGTAATGTGCCTTTTAATCCAAATAGTAGGGACCAGCACATGACATCAACAATGCAAATTATAGAAGAAACAAACAAACCACAGGAATCATCGGTACATCGGGTGGAAGCGATTCACGCAGTATTGACAAGAAATCAGCAAAAAGGTAAAGAACCAATTCAAATATTGGAGAAATCGATACCAACCCCAGTCAACAGACCAATACCAAAATCTGCTCCATTATTGGATGAAGCGTCACCGTCACAACCCAATTCGACCAATATATTGGTGCGTCCACCAATTTTACAAGTACCAATATTACATCAATACGGTGGACAGTCGCATTAGTTAAAGGATCCCATTTTCAAGGAGCAGTTGCAACCAAAAATCGAGGAAGTACCAATTCCTGATATTGAAAGTACCAATATACAGGGACCGGGATCCGAAATCCGTAAGAAAAAAAAGACATTGGGAATCATGACCAATATGGAACCCTATGATATTCTGAAGGATTTAGGTTCAATTCAACCAACAATCACAATAAAGCAATTAATGGCAGTAGCACCAGAATGCCGTAACACCTTAAACTCTTCTTTGATTCAACGAAGAACTCGTCAAAAAGAAATTTGTGAAGTAAGTTTGAATCCGGATCCAGGCGCGCCGACTATTGATGTATCAATTGATGGAGTATTAGTTCAGGGTGTACAAGTGGATGGCAAAGCTAGCGTTAACCTCATGAATGTGGATACAATGGAAGAATTGGGATTGGACCAATTAATGCCAACTACGGTTGTTTTGCGAATGGCAGATTCAAGTCGAGTCCGACCTATGGATACTTTACGAGGAATCGATACAGTTGTTGCGGGGATTACATACACAATTGATTATATTGTATTCCGATTGCAAAGCACAGTATTGTCATATCCAATTTTGTTGGGTCGATCGTGGCTATATCAAGCTGAAGCTCGGAACGATTGGGGTCGTGGAACGCTAAAAATTGGAAAGGGTAAGGATAAAATAGTGCTCAAAATGTATCCTGTCCAGTATCATGGAGAAACTCAAATTACCAGTCCAGAATATACATCGGACTGCGAACAGGAGTATACGGAAGAAGAACTGGTTGTTTCAAAATCAAAGGCTGTCGAGGCACGGGAAGTTGCAGTACAAAATAGGAATATTTACCATTGTGGAGGACCAGGGAATGTTTTGTTCCTCCAGACGTTATTGATGATTCAGATCATATGATTGCACACTAGATGCAGCGAAGAGATGTTAATCAAGTTGATGCTATAGATCTCGAATTGGAAAGCTCCAATTTATCGGAGTTTATGAAATATCCCAAAACAGAGCAGAAGATTACCGCTGAAGCTCTTAATGGACCAAAGTGTCAATCAATAAATCTAGGCACAAAGGATAATCCCAAATTGATTCAAATTTATGATGGTATAACGGGTAAAACTAAAGAGCTTTGGACAGATTATTTTATAAAACATAAATCAGCTTTTGCTTGGTCTTATAAAGATTTGAAGGGTATTCCAGCTGAAGTTTGTGAGCATCGAATAAAATTGGAGGACACGGCTATACCAGTACGACAAAGGCAACATCGACTGAATCCTAAATATTCGTTGATGGTAAAGGAGGAATTGGATAAGCTTCTGGAGGTAGGATTTATATATCCTGTACCACATAGTGAATGGATTTCGCCGATAGTTATGGTTCCCAAGAAGAACGGGAAAGTCCGAATTTGCCAAGATTTTTGAAAGTTGAATGCTGCTACAAAGAAGGATTACTTTTCTTTATCATTTATGGATAGTATCTTAGACGCAGTAGTAGGCCACAAATGTTATTTGTTTCTTGATGGTATTTTCGGATATAATCAGGTACAAATTACAAAGGAGGATCAATTAAAGACTACGTTTACTACGGATTGGGGAACTTTTGCTTATAAGGTCATGCCTTTCGGACTTTGTAATGCGCCAGCTACATTTCAGAGGGTGATGATGCAAGCATTCCAAGATGAGCTACGGGTTTCAATGGAAATCTTTTTAGATGATTTCTGCACATTCAGCACTAGAGAAGAACACTTAGACAAATTGGGTCGGTACTTAGGCAAATGTGCTAAATTTGGAATTTCTTTGAATTCAAAAAAATATAAATTTGGGGTACCCTCAGGAAAATTATTGGGTCATATCGTATCGGAAACAGGTATCGCCACCGATCCAAATAAAATAAAAATTATACTAGAACTCCAAATACCTGATACAATGACAGGTGTTCGCACCTTTATTGGGCATATTAGCTATTATCGACGTTTTATTTATCTATTTGCTATTATCTATATTCCATTGACAAATTTGTTGAAAAAGCAACCACCAGACAGTCTCGAACCAATTTGGACCAAGGAATGTACAGTTGCGTTTGAAACATTAAAACAAAAATTGGTTTCTGCACCAATATTGGTTGCCCCTTGTTGGATAAAATCTTTTGAGGTTTATGTTGATGCCTCTAATGTTGCGATTGGTTCGGTATTGAGCCAGAAGGATGTCAAGGGCCATGATCATCCTATTTATTATGCAATCCGTCAGTTGGTGGCTGCCGAACGGAATTACACTACAACTGAGCGAGAGGCTTTGGGAATGATTTATTCTGTCCAAAAGTTTCGGCATTATCTTCTTGGATATAAATTTGTCTTCCACGTGGATTATGACGCTTTAAAATGTATGATTAACAAGCCCCAGTTGAGTGGCCGCATCGCAAGATGGGTATTGCTTTTACAAGAATTTGATTTTACTATTAATGTACGGCCGGGGAAGTCGCATGCCAATGCGGACCATCTATCGCGACTGTCCAATATATTGGGAAATGAATCCATTCCTGATGCATTACCTGACGACGAGTTATTTCTTGTCGACCTAATTACGTTGGAATATAGCGAATTGATACAGTATTTGACTTTTCAAACTTTTCCTTTCCATTTTACGGAGAAGCTTAAGAGAAGATTGGTTTTGAAAAGCGCACCTTATACTATGATTGGAGAAACTTTATATAAACAAGGGAAAGATGGAATTTTACGCCGTTACGTTTATCAGAATGAAGCACGCACTATATTGGAAGGATGTCATTTGGATAGTTGTGGTGGATATTTTGCAGGCGACAGCACAGCACGTAAAGTTTTACAAGCGGGATATTGGTGGCCGACAATGTTTGCGGATGCTCACCAATTTGCACATTGTTGTGACCCATGCCAGCGAATTGGTCATCCTATGGGTACATCCGCGATGCCATTAGTTCCAATTCTGGCACAGATACCTTTTGAAAAATGGAGTATTGATTTTGTGGGCCCAATTGCACTTACCTCTCGCCATGGACAAAAACGGTATATATTGGTTGCCACGGACTATGTTACCAAATGGGCCGAAGCGAAGGCAACAAAATCTGATAGTGCTAGTGATGTAGCCACATTCTTATATGAAAATATTATTACACGGTTTGGCTATCCAAAAGAATTAGTCAGTGATCAAGGAACCCATTTTATTAATAGTACAATTGAAGCATTGACTGCTAAATATGAGATTAAACACCGCAAGACGACACCGTATCATCCTAGAGCAAATGGCCAAACAGAAAAGACCAATGGCATATTATGTGCAATTATCACCAAGACAATATCTGGTGCAGGCACGGATTGGGACACTAAATTGTTTGCCGCTTTGTGGGCATACCATATTGCATATAAAGTTACGACTAACGCCACACCCTTTCAATTAGTTTATGGTCAGGAAGCAATATTACCTATCGAATTCGAAGTTCAAAGTTTGTACATTGCACTGAAGGAACGATTGGGGGATACGGAGTCGTTACAAGTTCGTTTTGCACAATTGGAGCAGTTGGATGAAACTCGAACCAATGCCCTATTGAGACAGGAGGCCACTCAAAGGCGACGGAAAAGTTATTATGATAGTAAATTAAAACCAAAATTTTTTATGTCCAATGATTTGGTACTGCTTTATGCCAGTCGTTTTAAAAAATTTCCAGAAAATTTTCATATTCGGTGGCATGGGCCGTACAGAGTCATTGAGGATTTTTCCAATGGCTCAGTTCAATTGGAAGACTTTATGGGTGCTAAATTTACCACGCATATAAATGGGAATCGGCTACGTCTGTATACTACATAAATCCGGGACGGGTTTTATATCGGTGGGGGGGGAGAGAGAAAGCCAATTTAGTATTGAAGTGACAGCGCAAGAATTGTGATGGGAAAGGAAGAGCGTGTGATGATGAGATTATGGACGGGTTGAGTAAAGGTGAGCCGTCAGGAAGACACTAATAGGATAGGTTGTTATAGGCCTGTTAGGTTAAGTCATATCAGGAAGAGAACTAGGGTAGAAGTTAGGAGTGGGACTCTTGGCTGGCATTGTTTACATTGTAATTTCTTGATTCACGTTGCTAAGCACAGGTTTTAGAGGATTATCGTGAGTAGCAAAGATGGTGATTGAACGTAAGAAGAGGATAGCTACGAGAGAGGAGCGACAGCGTAATGTCAAGACGAAGGGAGCATTGCCACCAATTGAGTGCGTGATAGTGACCAGCATGGAGCCTGTCGCTATGGACATTTTTTGGTCGCAAAGGAGACAGAGAGAGTTTCGCATGGCGCAGATGTATGGGTTTCTGAAGTTTTCGCAGAGGCTACCACCAATAGATATAGCATTGTTAACGGAATATGTGACGAATTATGATCCGGAAGACGGGTCCAGTGTGGTTCATGGGAGAATTATTGGTATAGATGAGGTGACGTTGAATAAGGTTCTATATCTTCCCATGGGTGAGCTATCGGTATCGGGAGACTTGAAGTCTGATTTTGTTCCAAGCAAGTACTTCAAGTCGGGAAATGAAGCGTTTGAGAAAAATCAAGGGTAGAAGACAGTGGATGCGCTTACGCCGGAGCTGGGAGAATGGATGCGATTTGTGCAGAAGCGATTAGGGCTGAACCAACATTCGACGTATATGGCAAGGAGGTTATTGTTTTCAGCAATTGTGATGCTGGAGGAGATGGTCTTCAACTGGGCAGCGTATGTTGCGACCAGAATCCATACGAAATTGGACGTGAAAAGAAGAACAGGGAAGGTTACTACGATGTTATGCTCCAACTACGTGTGTGAAGCAATTAGATATCAACTGAAGCAACCTTCAATGGTGGAGAGACTAGACGCTATAGCAACAGAGACAAGAGTAGAGTCAACGCCATTGCCATCAAAACAAGTCGAGAAAGTGGCGATAGCAGAGTGCAGCCAAGCTAGAAATTACGAACGGACCAATGTCAACTCGTCATCTAGAGAATTGGGTCGTCCCAGTACCAATATGGCCGTCACTCCACCAGTACTGATAGAGTATTATCAACGGGTGGATTTATCGGGAGCTGGCCAGCAGGCAAGAGAATTCAAGGAGTTAATCTCAGCACAAATTACTCAATTACAGATGGCCGTTGAAAAAATGGACAATGAGTTCAGCCTTAGACAGGTACTGGAGGAGAAGGACAAGATCATTGAGGATCAGAAGAAGAAGATTGGGGATTTACAACGTGCTTCAGTAATGGACGCTCTCAAATATTCAAGATTAGAGCACCAATTCAAGGAGACCCAAGCGGAATGGGCCAAGGAGAACAAGTTGGCAAAGATTCTGATGGAGCTTACCAAGCAGGAGTGTATGGAGTTGCGGAACCAATACCAGGAGGAGAAGAATAGGATGGCGGAATTGGAAGCCGGGAGATCCAAATTGGAGGACGATTTTCGGAGACAATTGGAGAGCTCGAAGACGGAGAACGAGCAATTGAAGAGAAGGATTGCCGAATTGGAGGCAGAAATGATTACAGTTACCACGCAGCAAGGAGAGGTCAATCCAGCAAGTACATCTTTACGGGAATTAGAGAAACAGGTGCATGCCCTGGAGGAGCAGCTGAAAGAGTGAGACACCCAAATTGCGCTTTTAGAGTCTCAAGTTCAGGAATTGGGAGCACTTAACGAGGACTTGACAGCTTTATTGAACGGAGAGCAGGTGGGAGAGGGAGTTGGAGAAGAGGTTCAAGAAGTCGAAACCAATCTCACTTATGGAAATGATGAAACGGACCAAGGTGGACCAGAGGTTCAGACATTGGAGAAAGCCAATGATGTGGTGATGTTGTAAAACATAGTACGAGGTGGTTTGCGAGGACGTTGCACAGTAAGGAGTGGGGCTATGTAGAATGTATAAATGACTTTTCTGGTTCGTTATCGGTTAAATAGTAGTAATGTTGGGATTTAGATGAATGGTTAGTTTGATTAGTTGTTAATAATAGGAAGTTAGGAACATATGCGGTTATGAAGCCAAAGTTTCACAACCTGTGGAATCGACTGAATGACGATTCATATTTTGGTAGGATAAAGAGGTTGAGGAAGAAGGAATGGGGGCCAGACTGTGATAGTCGTGAGCCAGGGTAAAGCTTGGAGCTACCCTTTTGTTTTCTTTGCTTTTGTGTTTTTCTTTAGTATTGGATTTAAGAAAAAGATTGCTGAAACTATGATTGAGATATTAAAAATTATGAATTCAAATTAATTAATTTGGAGAAAGAAAGTGTGATTGTGATAATAGAGATTATTGCATTGTGTTAGTAGCACTGGAAGATTGAGTAAAAGTAAAGGAATTGAGAATTGAAGTACTGTGGAAAGAGATTAAGCATCCTGTAGATGTGAGGAATGTCAGTGATATTGAGTAGTTGTAGGGCAGTGAACGATTGTAGAGATTGTGAAGGGATTGAATTGAGATGAGGAAGAGAACTTTGAAAGTTTTAGATAATTAATACATAATCAATTGTGACATAACATATCCAATTCATACAACGAGTCTTTCCCCAAGATCGAACCCACCTATACTGATCAAATATCTTGGTGTTTTGAGTCCGAGTCAAATGACGATTACAATCACATAAGGAGAGGGTCTAATGATACTAAGTCCTAATTTTTTCATAGTTCTTACTAGCATAATATTTAATCCACTACCTCCATCCACAATTGTATAAGGTATGATTTTATCTATTAGAAACACTTTTAACTCAATTGCCTTCAACTCTTATGCTACTTGAATTTTTTCTTTGGACCTTTCAAATCTCTTAATAGGTAAGTTTGTATTAAATAATTTTTTCATTATTGAAGAGACCTCCAATAATTGAGTAATAATTATGTTAGCCTTGATTTTGTTCAAATCTTCCCATAAGTCATAAGACTCCCTTTGATCATTTCTTTTTGAGAGAAATAAGATACCACCTTTTGGTTCAAGGATCCTAGGACACTCTCACTCTTTTGTAGAGGAGAATTCTTCTATAAGGATTTTTTCTTTTCTTAATTTAATTTTTTGAATAATAGTGTATTCTAAATTATGGGATATTTTTCTCAATTTTCTCACATTATCCATTGCCTCTCTTGTAACTTTGTTTAAATCAAAAAAATGAGGAGAGTCCTTTGAACTATTCTCACTATCAATTGAAGTAGGAAAAAAAGGACTGATATATTTAGATCTTATCATTTTTGCTAAGGCTAGCATATTAAAAAGTCCTTTAGCCTTACTAGGTGCTCCTTCATGAGAGATGTAATGTGTATGAAAAGATGATGGTTGATCTTTAAGGATTTGAAAACTTTATTTTTAAATTGATATTTTTAAATATCTTATATTTTGTGAATTTTTTTTCTCATTTTATAGGCTATTTTGAGATTAATCCATGTTTAATGAAATAAATCCTCTTTGTATATTCAAACCTAAGAGAAGGTGTTGGATTTGCCGATTATGATTGTAATCATAAAATAGGTTAGAAGGTCTTAAGGTATTGTCTAGATTTGGATTTCTTGCCCCTTTCAAATGGTCTTGGACTTATTGTTGATGATTTTCTTGTGAAAATTTTAAGAAAATTGTCTTGTTAGGTTGCTTACATATATCTATAGAATGGTTCCTCTTACAATTTTCACATACTACTCTATTTTCTATCCAACAATTATCTGATAGATATCTTTTTCTGCAAAGTTGGTATACCTCATGTTGTTATTGTTGTAGGTTCTTAAAACCTTGATTGAAAGTTTTTCAAGGTTAGAATTAAGAAATGAAACCTATCATATCTTAATTTCTACAAGGTAGAGCATATAATTGATGCCTTTCCTAGTTTTACTGGTGATTTTGTTGATTTGAGTAAAATTGATTTATATGCCTTGATTGACTACATTAAATGCATCAAAGTCTTAAGGTGTATCTATCAGATTCTATAAGAGGTGGAACTTGGTTTGGATTTTGACTTTTAATTAAAAGAATCATTTATTCTTGCATAGCCTTCATTTACTAGGTAAGTTCATTTTAAAACTCCTATTAATTTTGAAGGACTTTATTCTTAAAATCCTCTTTTTATCTATTTTTATCTTTTGGATATACTAATTTAAGAAAGTAGGAAAGAAATCTAACCTCTAAAGATTTTGGATAGTAGTTTATAGGTTGAAATTTAGTTCCTTCAGTCCTATGTGAATGTTCCTAGGAATTTCCTATAATTTGAGCATATATTGGGATAAAATTGAATATTCGATGATCTTCCTTCCTCAGTATTTGGTCTTACTATTTTTTGATATCTTCAATCATTTGAGCTTATTTTAGGCCTCTTCCAAATTACTTGGCCTTTCTTTGAAGATCTTCTAAATTGTTCCCTCACTATTAAATCCTTGAATAAAGAAATGAGTGAAAGTATCATCAATGATAAGAATTCCCACAAATCGGATTATTGTAAGTTCAAATTGTCAAAAGTATTTGATAATTTCTTCCCCTTTTCCTTGTTTCAAAGAAAAAAGGATTATGAGAGCGTTACTTTGTTCCACTTCTAATCTATACTTTTTTAAAAATGCTCTCATGAACATATCCCAATTCTTGAAGGTTTGAAGGAGATGGTTTCTATACCATTTGTAGGCTCCATTCTTCAATGTACTTGAAAACCATACTAGATAATATCCTTGGTTGGTAATTAATCGTATCATGAGAAGTTCCAAGAATCTTTCTTTATGTGTTGATGGATCATCATCTCTAGTTCTTCTAAAGAATGAAAGATTTTGATGCATGGGAGCTGTTTGCAATCCCTTTAGAATTACAATGGGTAAATCCCTTGATTAAACTAAGGAGTTCATAGATATAGAATTTGGAGAGGCTTCTCTTCTAAAATCCATCGAAAGAGAAGTAGGTCTCGATTCTTTTCCTTCCTAATTTATTCCTATGGAAAAATTAAGAGATCTCAGATCCAACCTTTTTTTTTCTACAACTAGATTAGGATTTAATTCTAATGGATTGATTACCAATATGTCTTGTAATATTATAGGTAAATCTCGTTCGTCTAACCGTTGGACCTCAATTCCTCTAAATTATGGCGTGGATTTTTTAACAGCCTTTTCTAAGTTTTCAATGGCTGAGACTAGTTTAAGTTGTCTAGATCTAGTGGAATAATGTATCTAACATGACTATAAATATATCATTCACCTAGACTCATAATTTAAATATACCAATCTCTACAAAATTCAGTTAAAATATTTTGGCTCTTCTACCTACAAACCACTTAAAATACCTTCTGATAAAGAAAGGAAACAAAATAGAAACAACTAAAAGAAGAATGCTTGCTCAAGTATCATCCCAAGCAAGACTATTCTTGACTTCAATTGTTATATGGAACTACTAATGTGTACAAGTGATTTTAAGCAATCTTACTTGTGAAAAGGAATTTCATATCAATGTCATGATGTAACATGACTAATAGGTGAAAGAGTGTGGAAATTATTATAATGTAGGAGATCTTACTTCAAATTATATTAGAAATATAGTTAATAGTCAAAAAGGTAGTAAAACTAAAAGGTACCAATTATGCCTTTTAGAAAGGTGACTTCTACTTATTTTGTAGGACCATAAATAAGGCAAAATAAAGTAGATTGAAAAAATAAATGATATAAACATCTTAAGAAGGTAGTTAAGAGTAAATTCTAGAAAAATTTACTTAGAAAAACTAGATATTGATACCCAAAGAGGGATTGGTCATGAACCAGGGTCGAAATCAGATCCTAAGGCACAAAACCAAGTCTCAACAACGACTCCAGGATTTTTTTGCAAATCGAAGAATAGAATTCAATAGAAGTTTAGATAAGGTTTCTATGAGCATTGGTTTTGGGAGATTTGGAGTTGTTATGACTTTGTAAGAGCTTTACAAAGTCAAGATTATTTTGAGATGACTTGAATTTTGTGAAATAAAATAGGGTTGATGTTTCTAGTAATTTGAAGAGTTTTGTAACATATCTATAAGTGAAATTTTTTGAGTTTATGGTCATAGTTGTGCCTAATATGTGTTGTGAATCTTAGCTTGATCTAACGGTTGAATTAAGGATTATTGAGGTTTAAATGCGTCAAGGTCTCAGAAAATAGAATTTTAGGTCTAATGAGGGTTTTTAAGTTTTCTTGCAATCTACTAGTTGGATTGGAGTGAAATTTATATGAGAGGATATTAGACTTGTTTTTCTATACATGTGAGAATTTTGAGATTAATTGAATGGTAAAAAGGAGAGATATTGGCTCTGGGAGATTAGAATCAAGGTTGGAGAAGAAGGCGAGTCATTCTCCAAGCATGTTTTTGAAGTTATCGTCTATTTGATAATTCTGATCTTTTTTAAAAAAATTGTGTTTCTTTTCAATTTAGTTTTTAAAAAGTATGAAAAATTTGAGTTAAGATCAATGATTCATTCATTAATTATTGAAGTTTAAATTTATTATAGAAATTACTAGGATTTGGTTAGGATTTGATTCAAGGTTAGGATTTGGTTAGGATTTGGTTAGGATTCGATTTAGGGTTAAGATTTGGTTAGAGTTTGATTTAAGATTTAGGATTAGGATTAAAATTTGATTAGGATTTGATTTAGGATTAGAATTTAGGATTTGGTTAGGGTTTGATTTAAGATTAGGATTTAGGATTTGATTAGGATTTGATTTAGAATTAGGGTTTGATTAAGGATTTAAGAATTGGTTAGGGTTTAAGATTTGATTAGGTTTTGATCAAAATTAAATTAAGAATTTAAGGTTTTATTTGAGTTTGTTTAAGATTTAAGATTTAGTTAGTTTTTGGCCTAAAGTTTGAATGAAGTAAGATTTTAACTAGGATAAAATTAACATTGAATTGAGATGTATTTGAGATATGTTTGTAATCATTCTTATATTTCTTTAAGATATCTTATTATTTCTTTGGAATTCTTTTGAGGTTTCTTTGAATTTGATTAAAGCTTGTTTAGCATTGTTATTGTTCTATTAAAATTAGGATTTTGTTGTTGCAATTTCTATTCTACCTTCTACAGCCAGGTGCCTGGAGCATTCTCAAGCAAGACTTCACATATTATGACACCAAGATGACAAGAAGCTTGAGTTCTTTCTTTTTTTTGTCTTTTCACAATAAGACGGTTGCAGAATTATCTACTACAATAATTAAAAATACTTATTTTTTACACAAAAATTGTTCTTTGCAAGAAAATCACATCACGTTGAAGAAAGACTCACCTACTTGCATCTCTAGCTAACTTGGCATATGCTAAAGAATTCCAATGTGGACTTCTTCTTATCTGATTCGAACTAAGTGGTTTCTAAAAAACTAATTTTGAGTTAGGATAGAAAAGGGTTCTAAGGCTCTATTAATCCTGAAGAAAAATAAAATATATAAGAAGGTTTAGAAGGTTACCTCGTCTTTCATCTTCTTCCTAGATTCTATCCTTCAACTCCTAGCTCCCACTTCTTCTATACAAGTAATTTTCTAAAATTTTAAAGATAGAAATAATTGACAAGATTCATGGACTTACTTGTTTGCAAGCTATTGATACATTTCTTCTTTCTTTTCATGCTCCTTCTCTTCAAACCACAATCTGTATTAGCAAAATAAATTTAAAACTAAATAAATTTTGTTGAAAAAAATACTCACCTTGAATTATGACTTTAATTGTGGATCTTTTCATTTTTCCTTTCCTATTTTCTATGTTCTTTTTTCTCTCAAGATTCTCCTATCTACCTTCTTTATGTAATTCTTTCTTCTTGAATTTTTTCCTTCTTTTGTTGATGAACAATTCTCTTGAATCTTTTTTATGCTCTTTCTATATTATTTCTATAAATAGAAGAAATATAAAGGATAGAGGGAGTGATTAAATTTTCCTACTATTAGAGAAAAGACTTCTACTGGATTTTTACAAGATGTAAAGAGATGGTTTGAAGGATGGAGGAGGTGATTAAATCCTCCTACTACTCGAAAAATATCCTCAACAAGAAAAATTATAAAGAAAGGAAGTGATGAAACCTTGAAGATGAGCTCTACTTCTTATGCTTTTGGAACTAACAACCAAGTAAAGAAAACCACCAAGTAATGATAACACTAATAATAAATTAATCAAATATTACTTAAGGTTAGGAATAATAATATTGCCTTAAAAAATTGAATGAGTGAAAAAACAAAGAAATATATTGAATTTATCTCAATACATAAAATTTATCATGTATATAAAAGAAAAAATAATATTAATAAATAAAAATAAGAATAAAAAATAAATGAAAATAAAAAATAAAAAGACAAGTAAAAGAGAAAATAAAAGTAAAAATAAAAGTTTAAAATAAATAAAAATTATTAATTAAGTTTAATTTTTCAATTAATTAAATAATTAATTTAAATTATTATTATTATTATTATTTATATTTTATATTTAATTTATTATTATTAATAATTTAATATTGATTCTCTTTTATTTTTATTTTATATTATTTCTTTCTTGATTTATATATATATGTATATATATATAATTTTTTGTTTTAATTATAATCTGATACAAATAAGAAGAATATTTTTAACACAAAATTTTAAAATATAACATAAAATCCAAAATATAAATGATAGAAGAGATAGAAATCACTAACCTCAATTGTATTCCGATTATGGTAGCAACCTCTCTCCACTCCAAAAATCGTCACAAATTCGACTTTTATTCTATAGCATTGGAATTTTTGCCACTACAAACTTAACTTTAAGATGCTTGTCTTCAAAACATTTCACAGTAAAATAATCACCAAGCACTAAGAAATGCCTTTCCAAACAAGGGTACATGAAACTGCCTAATCGTTGAACCTCTTTCTAATCTAAAATTCACTAAAACTTCAAATCAACTCCAATTTTAACTTCTGATAGCTTTTTGAAATACTAACATCAAGACACACAATCTTAAGAAGTTTCAACTTAAAAGATGCAACACATAAAAACTGATTGATAAAAACCCGAGACCAATCCACATTCAATTCAAAATTGAAATCCTTGACTATCTTATAAAGTGAAAATTTGAAATGATTTATTTTCACACATAAGGAAAGATGTAGAATCCTTACCAATGATGAAGACCTATTTGAATTACTTACTCAACAAAACCAAGTAAGATCAATAACAACAAGCAACTTTACATTCACACACACCATTAGGAGCACCATCTCCTGGCACACTCACCAAAATATAAGTATAAATTTCACTTCTCAACCCCAATTACAAGCTGGCTTCATTTAAAAGTTTCTTTTAATTTGTGGTGTGAAGTGAAGTATGTAATTGGCAAAAAACCAAAGAAGAACAACCGCAATACAAGTGAAAGAAATGAAATCAAGTAATTACAACATCCAAAACTAAGTCTCATTTTATCTATTATGTTTTTATCTAATAAAAAATAAAAGTGAAAAGTAAAAAATTATACTTTTAGATAAATAATTTTATTATCTTTTCAATAACATGAAAAATATGTAAATCCGAATTATTATAAGTAAGTTATGAAGTATTACAAATAAGAAGTAAATAATTAAAAAATAAAGTCAAAATATTTTACCTCAAAGGTAACTTGCTTATAAATCAAGGATTCGAGCCTCACCAAGGCTAACATGTAGTATATAAGGGTCTCTTAGAGAGGCCACAAGGCCTTAGTCTTATTCTCCTAACTACCTCAAGGTGCTACAACCCATATGGGACTTTTGCACCCTTCTTCCTACAAAGACTACACTAGCTATTGGTTCTCCTATTTTCTATTAGAAGGACCAACATTTTTGTATTTTTGAACTCACCATGGTATTTAAAATACTCAATTAGCCTTGAATCCTTGTGTGGCCTTCAAATCTTGCTCCATTTCTTTATAAAGGCTCCCAAAGTGGTAAAACTCATTTTTACTAAGATCTTGAAAATTGCTCTATAAATTCATAAAAAATACTATATAAATTCTAAATAAATTCTTAAAAATCCTCTAATATTTTTATAATTCTAATATCCATTTATGGCTACATTTTCTTACCTTGGTGATTTTGATAATAATAAAAATCAATTTAAATCTACTATACATCTTATTTTTTATATCAATAATTAAAATGACATGAGGTGCTTTTTCATGCTTCTTCTAACTATTAATATTTATAGTTTTTATAAGTAGTACATATAGATAGAAAACCAATATAAATATTGGTCTTAATAAATAATCCTTAGTATTCAACAATGAATAAAAATATTAAATCAATGAAGATAATTGCCTCCAAGATATATTAAGATTCCATTTTCCTCTACTAACAATCTAATTTTTTATTTCTCTAAGGATTTCTTTACTACTCACTATATATTATGATTTAAAATATTTTAAATGCATATTTTTATCCTAAAATAATAAGTGAATAAATTTGATGATTCATACAAAGAATTTTAGGCAAGTAAGATATTCTTCTTTTTTTACTTCTTTTGTTTTTTTTTTTTTTTTAAATCTTTTTTTTTATTTTTTATTCTTTCTACCTTGTTTGATCTTTTTATTTTATTTATTATTTATTTATTTATTTATTATGTTGTATAGGATTTACTAGCTTTTAATAAATAGAAGAGATAATATTCTAGTAGAACTAAAAACCACGTAAAGTATAATTCTTGTCATTTTGATGAGTCAAGTTTCCTATTTTCTTCATAAAAATCAAGTTTGACTAAGTTTTTTAGTTAAATCTTTAGTCATTTAGGTACAAAGAGAGTATAGTATTTTTTCACTATGAGATGAATTTTTTTCATGCTTTATACTTCTTACATCTATTCTTAGATGTTTTTGTTAGAAATAATTTATCATTTAATGTTTTTGATTGTAAATAGTTATTATCAAATACTTTCCAAATATGATAAGGTCCTGATCAAAGAGCATCAAATTTCCTAAAGAAATCCATTTTCTTAGTATCTTACAAAAATACTAGCATCTCTAGTGGTAAGACTTTCTTCTTGTATTTTTTTTTAAAAGCATTTTTTTTCCTTCTTCGAATTAATTTTATATGTTGAATCCTAGTCCTTCAAATTCCAATTAAGCCTTCAATTTTTTTACTATATTTGTTAAAGATTTTTGAATAGTTAATTCATCATCAATTTTTATCTTAAAAAAAAAATTCTATATCCATCACTAATTATAAAAGGATTGTTGATAACTCCATTATTGATCATAATTCTTGTTGAAGTGTATTAAAATTAAAAAAGGTGAATTAGGTCATCATTCAATTTAAAGACTTCAATCTCTTCTTCTAAGGTTCCTTCCATATTAATGCTAAGAACTTGTATTTCTTGAACTTCCATAATTTCTAATGTTTCATCCAAAAAAATAATTAATTTACAATAATGAGAATTGAAGTCTAGATGATCTTGTAACCATTATTTGAATTCTCCCTTATCCTCTCAATTATAAAGATTGGAACATAGGCATTATTTTTTCTTTGAATTTTGGTCAATTGAATTGACTACCTTTGTTAATTTGTCTTGTATTTTAAATTTTTGAATATCTTCTAACAAATCAATGGAATCAATTTTTTCATAATCAAGGATAGATCTTATGAAGATTTTGATTCTATTCATCTATAGACCAAAGATAATGTGGAATTTGTCTCCTCTTTAGTTGACTATGGCTTCTCAATCCATCAACCATGGCCTACTATGAGGATAAATTTCTCCTTATATTCAAATTAATCAAGCAATTATATACTACAAAACTAATTATAGTATATTTATTAGATTTTTACTTAATAAAAAAATAAAAATAAAAAATAAAAAATAGATTTTTATATAGATAATTCTTTTATCTTTTTAATGACATAAAAAAATATAAATTGAAGTTACTATGAATATATTATGATAGATTAAATATAGGAGGTAAATAATAGAAATTTTAAATGAATAAATTTTATCTCAAGGATAACTTGCTTTAAGAGATCAAGAATTTGAGCCTTACAAAGGCTGTTAATTAATGTAAATGGATTATTAAGAGAAGCCACAAGGCCTTAGTCTTATCTTCCTACCTATTTCCAAGGTGCTACAATCCATATGGAATTTGTGCACTTCTTTTTCTACAAGAATTAGATTAGTTGTTGGTCCTCCTATTTTTTACTAATAAAATTTCTTTTTTTGCATTTTTGACTTCATCATAGTGTTTAAAAACATCCAATTAGACTAGGAACCTTGTATAGACTTTGAATCTTACTTCATTTATTCATAATGGCTTCCAAGGTAGTAAAACTCAATTTTACCAAGGTCTTGAAATCTTCTATAAAAATTCCTAAATAGTTTTAAATAAATTCTAAATAAATTATAAATAAATTCTAAATAAATTCTAAATAAATTCTAAATAAGTCCTAAAAAATTATATAATATTTTTATAATAATAGTATCTATTTAAGGCTATATTTTTTTGATATTTTTTTATAGTAATAAAATCAATTTATATCTACAAAAAAATCCTATTTTTTAAGTAATTAACTAAAAAGACATGAAATTATTTTTATGCTACTTCTAATTATTAATTAATAATTGATAGGATTTTTATAAGTTATAATTATAGATAAGAGGCTAATAAAGAAATTGGTTTCAATAACTAATATTTAATATTTAACAATAAGTAAAAATATAAAATTAATGGAGATAATTGCTTCCAAGTTTTATTAAGTCTCCATTTTTATGACTTTCTTTTCAATAAGAATTTTCTTCTTATAAGACTTTTGTACTTATAAATACTTCTTAATTCTAATAAATAATTAAATAGTCAAAAAGAATTTTTAATCTTACTATTTATATAATAAAGTGACTTTAAACTATATTTTTAATCAATCCACTAATTAAGATGAATTAGTAGCACTCACATATGGCAACTATCTGGGATTATTTCTAAGAATAGAGAGAACTTAGCTCTTGCCTTTAACACAATATTATGCTGTGATTTGGCTACTATGTGAAAATAATGCACATAAATATTTAATATATAATTTAGTATATAATGTGGTAAAAGCCATATTATTAGATTTTAGTTAGTTTCAAAATATGGTTAGATTACTACTTTGAAATAGTTAGTTTAAAAGGGCTATTATTGAAGTTGATTTTATATTGATAGTAATTTTATAAATTTAGAGCCACCTTTATTAGACATTGGTGACTCTTAAAATCTTGTTTTATTTCTTTTATTTGATGTTTAGGATATATGTTATATAAATCTTTTAAGAAAAAAGATTAGAGATAGATTTTGGTAGCAAAAAGATTAGTTAAGACATCCATATGGATAAATGGAGATAGATGATGAAAATATCCATTGCTATTGGCCAAAAGGCATACCCAATGGGCTACAAAGAGGCCGCCTGAGGCCTTATCAGTAATTAGGGTTACTCTTTTGAAATAATTCAAACTTAGAAAGCTAAAAATCACAGAGTTTAGGTTTTTGGCTATGATTTTGGTGCAAATTTTGTATGATTTGTGTGAGTCCTATCAATGAATCTTAATTAGTGGATTAGTTAAAAAAATAGTATTGAATTATTTAATGAGATAAATACTAAGATTAGAGAGTCTTTTTGACTATTTATATATTTATAAGAATTTAGAAGTATTTATAAGTATAAAAGTCCTATAAAAAGAAAAGTTACAAAAATAGAGTCTTGATAAGCCTTGGAGGCAATTATCTTAGTTGGTGTAGTATTTTTACTCATTGTTGAGTATTAATGATTAGGAATTGAGACCAATGTCTATATTGGCTTCATATCTACATGTATTACTTACAAAAATCCTATCAATGATTAGTTAATAGTTAAAAGAAGCATGCAAAAGAACTTCATGTCTTTTAAATTATCTATGTAAAGAATAGGATTTTTAATAGATTTAAATTGACTTTATTACTATAAAAAATCACAAAGATATAAAAATATAGATTTATATAGATTTTATTATTATATAAATATTATAGGATTTTTTAAAAAAATTTAGAATTTATTTAGGATTTTTTATGAATTTTTAGAGAAAAATTTAAGAACTTGGTAAAATTGAGTTTTACCACCTTGAGAGCCACTATGAAGAAATGAAACAAGATTTGAAGACTACACAATGTTACTAGACTAATTGGGTGTTTTTGAATACCATGGTGTAGTCAAAAATTCAAAAAAAGTAGTTTTACTAGTAGAAAATAGGAGGACAAACAACTAATATAGTTCTTGTAGGAAGAGAGGCGTACAATTCCCATATGAGTTGTAGCACCTTGGATATATGTAGGAAGATAAGACTAAGGCCTCAAGGCCTCTTTTGACGACCAATATACACTACTTGTGAGCCTTGGTGAGACTCAAGCTCCTGATTTCTTGAGCAAGTTACCCTTAATGTAAATATTATTCACTTAACTTTTCTATTATTTATATTCTATCTTTAATCTATCATAACTTACTCATAGTAACTTAGAATTACATGAATTTTATGTCATTGGAAAGATAAAAAAATTATATATCTAAAAATATATTTTTTACTTTTTACTTTTACTTTTTTCTAGATGAAAATCCAGTGAAAAGACTTTGACTAGTTTTGTAGTGTACAATTGCTTGATTGCACTTGTTTCACTTGTTTTGTATTGTTCTTATTTTATTCTTGTTTATTGTTACTTTTATTTTATACCACATATTACAAGCAACTCTTAATTGAGGCCATCTTGTAATTTGGGGTGAAGGAGAAATTTACCCTCACATAAATGATGCATTTGCCGAGAGATGGTGCTTTTAATGGTGTGTGAGAATGTAAAGTTAGCTTTTGGTGAATGATTTTGCTTGGACTTAATGTGTGAGCATTGAAACTTAGTCTTCATTATTTGTAAGTTTTCTACCTCTCTCCTTATTGGTGTAAATAAGGCTTTCAAATTTTTAAAAATCAAAAGATAGTTAAAAGTTTTGTTGTTGAGTAGAATGTTGATTTGCTCTCGGATTTTTGTCAATCAGTTATTGGGTGTTTGATATTTAAAGTTGAAACTTTGGCATTGTATGTATCTTATTATTAGATTTCTGAAAAGATATTATACGCTTAATTTGGAGCCATAACGAGTTTGTGGTGAATTTTCGAACACAAGAGGATTCACTACCTTGGCAGTTTTGTGTACCCTATCTTTGACAAGGTATTTCTAAGTGCCGGATAAGTATTTTACATTGAAAATTTCTAGGTACAAGAATCTCAAAGTTGAGTTTTTAGTGGTGAAAAATCCAATGCTTTCGAATCAATATTGAATTTTTGGCAATTTTTGGAGTGGAGAGAGGTTGCTACCTTGAGCAAATATAATTTAGGTTAGTGATTTATATCTTTCAATCATTTACATTGTTGATTTTTTGTTATACTTTTAAGTTTTGTGTTTTAAAATTCTCTCAATTATATTAAATTATAATCATAATAATAATAAATTAAATTAGAAAATAAATAATAATAATTAAAAATAAAAATAAAAATAAGAAAATTAAGAATAAAATATAATATGATAAAATATTAATAATAAATAATAATGATATTATTAAAATAAATAAATTATTTAATTAATAAAAAATAAAATCAATTGTTTATTTTTTATTACTTTTAAATTTTATTTTCACTCTTATTTTTCTTTTATTTTATTTTATCTTATTTTTATTTTTATTTTATTTATTATTTATTTATTTATTTATTTATTTATTTATTTATTTATTTATTTATTTTTAATTAATTAATTAATTAACTTTCTTTTTATCTTTATTTTT